>NC_045606.1:103014211-104214211 GCF_009762305.2 Zalophus californianus
AGTCAGGGCAGCCCAAGTGGCAAAGGGACATACAGGAATTGAAGATTCCAGGCACAGAGTACTTAGGGGGCCAGTACTTGGAATCTAGTGTCTGTGTTGAAAAACAGAGCCTTTTAGAAAGACCAGCTTCCTGAGATAAAGAGCAAGGTGAACATAACTTCCCATATGTATCTCTCCTATATATCTGTGTACGAGTGTGTGTGTGTGTCTCCCATACATACACACCCACATGCTTTTACTCCTCCTTGGGGATCTTATTCAAATGCTCAAGTTTCTGGGCTCTTTCCAGGTTCTCTTTCCTCTTTATAGATCACTACATCGGGTGTGTGGCTCTGATTTTGAATCCGTGCTTTGAGAAGAAGGAGAACGGCGTGAGCCATGGCTGGTTTGTCTCTGACGCTGATGAATGATGGACCATCTGCCTGGGGGTTGGTCTGAGTCATCGAGGGCCAGATCCAAAGAGCAGAAGGCTGCTGGGGCCAGGCGTCCCAGGTTGCTGCAGGTGCCCACAGGCTGGTGGCACGGGGAAGGCAGAGCAGCAGAAAGGGCGAGCCATTGGCTAAGGGAACACCCAGGAGGTGTGTTGAGAAGTCAGCATCCTGGCTGTCAAGGTTTGGTGGGACGGTTGCCACGAGCCTGTGCTGTGGCACTCAAGGAAAAGTCTGGGCGGCAGGACGGTGCCATCATTTCTGCCTGCTGAGCTACACTTGGTTGGTCATTGACAGTGTGTGTCCAGGACTCGGATGAAACCCCTGACTGGCCATGGCTGGTGGTGGAGCTTGTGGAGCTGTGCTGGTGGGGGGAGGAAGGCGCCCCTTCACTGGGATTCCGAGAGAGCCCTGGGGCCCTGAGAAGACTGGTCCGAGACCCTGCTAACAAGTCCTGGTTCTGGCTTAGGGTGGCAGTCTGGCATTCAGAAGATCTCCCCTGGCAGGTGTCTTAATGCTTCTGGGTCTCTGTCCCTACAGACCCCGAAATGTGTTCTCACTGGGGGTAACAGAATATTTACATTTGCTGCATCATGTAAGTGCTTGGTATGGGTCCACCTACATCACAGTCATTACTCGTGTGATGTGATGGTGAGGGTGGTGGCCATGGCAACCTTGGTCAGTGCTGACCACAGCAGGTGCGGTCCCTGATTTCCCAGTGCTAAGCCCCCGACACCCATCGGACAGCCATTCACTACCGCATCTGCCTGCTTGCAGCCTCTCCAGGGGAACTCGGGCATCGGTGCATTCAACAAAAATATTACAAGCCCCTATGAGGCAGTGGCCATTCTTCTGGGTTTTGATATTCACAGTATGCATTCACTGCTACTTGATCCCCACCTAATCTGTTACCTGTCACTGATCACGTCCGTGTTTCTATCTGTGAGCCTCTTGTGCTCATTTGTACGAGTAAATCACATCACAACAGAAACTGCTTAATTGATTTGTGAGGTTCTGTTACAAATTGCTTGAAATCACATTTATATCCTAATAGGAGACTAAAAGAGAATAAAACCATCTGAAACCCAACTTCTGTGTAAGAAATTGGATGCACAAGAGAGGTGCCTTCAGCAGGGGGAGGGCGGTGTCAGTCCCACATCACCTAGTGGGCTGAGATTTTCTGTGCTGTGTTTGTGCTGAGTGTTTTCGGATGATGTGTTTTATTTAGGTGGTTCAGATGTCTGGAGTGGGGAGTTGATGGAAGTTGATAGGTAATTGTTACTTAATCAAAGGACAAGTGAAGTGTAAAACAGTTAGCTACACATATTTCCTCCTGTATCTTATCCTCACCTTTGATGCAAAAAAACAAAACAAAACAAACACAAAACAAAAAAAACACAACCACTCTGACAATATATCTTTATTACAGAAGTTGGTTGTTGTATGGACAGGGACTGGAGAAATAATTTGCTGTTTAGAATTTCTCCTCCTATAGTGTTTAACTCAGCCAACACATACCTGTTCCCAGGTCCACTGGAAAAATACAGATTTCAAAAAATAGTATTTGTTACAAAAATGTTTCCAAAACATTTGGAAACAAAAATGTTTTGAAACGTGTTTTTATAGGGAAAAAAATCATGTGTTTTACTTAAAGCTCTTACTGCAAAAAATGAATGCATGCATGTGCTCATTGTAAGAAATTCCAAAGTGAATGTGTGAACTTCTGTCCTAAGGATATGTGTCACCTTCAGTATCTCAGTAGGCACCTTCTGGTTCATCTCCAGTGCAATATACTTAGACAGTATAGAATTTTGCATATCATGAATGAGATCATAAATTCTACTTCAGTTTTATTCATTATGACATTATGAATGATGGGTGCCCCAGAGATTGGCAACTAGGTTACTGAATATGTGAACAAGAAATACATCATGTTAACTTAAAAATGATTATGTCCTTACACATTTGTGTTGTGGATGAAATGGAAAGTATGGAGAAATGGAGAGCGCAGAGAGAAAAAGTCGCAACACTGTAATCCTACCACCCAGGGAAGACTTACATTAATACCGTATTATACTTTTTCCCGGGCTTTTTCTCTAATATAGAAAAATCCTACTTAGAAGGTCATGGTTGAGAGACAGTCCAGCCTGGTGGGTGAGTCCACACAGATGGGGCTGTAGGAAAAAACAGAGGGCCCATCAGGAGGGTCCCATTGTCTTATAAAGACTGGCTTTTCCTTGGGCGAGGTGGGTGATGGGAAGGTTTGAGCAGGGAGTGTGGTGACCTGACTTAGGTCTTACAGGATCACGCTGTTGTGTTGGGAAGAGACCATAGGTTGGCAAGGGTGGGAGCTGGGAGACCTTTCAGGAGGCTCTTTCTGTAATTTGGCCAAAACACGATTGATGGGGGCTCAGAGCAGGGAGGTGATGCTGAGCTTTGGAAACAGGATCTCCGGTCAGCTCAGGTATGGGGCTGAGATTCGGAGAGGGCCATGATGACATGGAAATTTTGGCCTGGAGCCTGGAAGGAGTAAAGTGCATTTGGTTGGGGCTGGGAGAGCTGTGGGTGAGGTGAGCGTGGGGTTGCGCTATTCCGTGTGGTACATGCTGAGTTGGAATGGCCACCAGCCTTCGGGAAGGAGACGTTGCAAGCAGGTGGGGGCCGGGGGGTCTTCCTTTCAGAGGCCATCAGCAAGTAGAAGATGCGCACAGCCTTGCAATAGATAAGCTGATGAAGAGGGTGGATATGGATGGAGACCATCGGGGAGAATAGGACAATAGGAAAGCTGTTACGGTTTTTGCAAAGGGCTGTGGGGAAAGGAGCCGTGGTGCTTTTCCGCGGCAGCAAGTGGGAATGATGATGGCCACATTGCACCCTTGTCTGGTCAACGTGATTTTTTTTTTTTTTTTTTTTGCTGAATTACTGTTTGAACCGTAATTAACTTGATGGTCAGACAATCCGTTATTAGGATGAATTTTCGTAAGTGTACTAGTCATTGGCATTACTTACACTAAAGTGAATTATCTGTTCATTTTCTATAGTTCTGTGTCTTAAGAGATGGTGTTTTATTCTAACACAGTGGAAACCACTGGACGTTCGTAAAGAGCACGGCATGTTGGGGGCAACTATTTGGGAATATTGATAGAGAGTTCCTATCCTTGCATCATCTCTTGTAACTCCTCAATGAGTGATTCAGACTCCAGAGCTTCAGTTTCTGAAAAGGTTGAGGAAACTGGTGTTGATAACTCTTAGTCAACTGCGAGTGAGCTGAGTGTTAATGGAAGGGGCGCACCACAGCTCTTGTTAGCCCCAGTATGGAGCAACCAATTGGGGTCGTCGGCCAGCCTTGAAGTCAGGACTCTGAGTGTAGGAGACAGAGTTCCGTTTCCTTCTTGGCCTTTCCCTTAAGGCCAACCACCATCTCCATCCCCTACCTGGCCTCTCCGTCAGTCTGTCATGCAACAAAGGGATAGCATCCTTTATGTTCAGTTTATGCAGTACATTGCGACCGTAGTCAGCTGTGGGTCATCATCTTCTGGGAGGATGACATGCTTAGCAAGGGCCTCAGTAGGATGTGGTCCCCAAAGACTTTTTTTTAAAGATTTTTATTTTTTGACAGAGAGAGAGAGAGACAGTGAGAGAGGGAACACAAGCAGGGGGAGTGGGAGAGGGAGAAGCAGGCTTCCCGCCGAGCAGGGAGCCCGATGTGGGGCTCGATCCCAGGACCCTGAGATCATGACCTGAGCCGAAGGCAGATGCCTAATGACTGAGCCACCCAGGTGCCCCCCAAAAGACTTTTTAAAAGCATGAAACATTATGATTCACCTGCTGGCTCTCACTAAATCCTCTAACATGATTAGCTCAAAACCCTTTCCATAGAAGGCCCAGGGAGGCACACGTCAGCTTTTTGAATTACCTTTAGAGCCTGGGCTATATTCTCGGCTTATATTCTCTCGACTGTCTTAAATCTGCAAATAAAAAAAACTCTGAAAGTCATTCACTGCTAGCAGTTGGGGTGAGCTTGATTTGGGGAACTGTTTACTAAAGTTCACTTCAAATAAGCCAGTGAGAGACGCCTGGGTGGCTTGGTCAGTAAGCGTCTGCCTTCGGCTCAGGTCATGCCCTCCGGGTCCTGGGATTGAGCCCTACATCGGGCTCCCTGCTCGGCGGGAAGCCTGATTCTCCCTCTCCTACTGCCCCTGCTTGTGTTCCTGCTCTCACTGTCTCTCTCTCTCTCTGTCAAATAAATAAATAAAATCTTTAAAAAAAAAAAATAAGCCAGTGATGGCCTCCATGTTCTACACACACAGCGTGTTCTAGAACAATGTGACTGATTTTCCCATATGGTTCAGAAAGCAGTTTTCAAAACAGGATTCCAAAGATATTTTGAACGATGGTGGCATTATGAGGATTAGCTGTGTTCCATCCCAAGGTGACTCTTAACGCAAGAAAGGACACTCACCTGAATGTGAGCCTTGGTGGCCTTAAAATGCAGCAAGACCAGAATCACAGTTGTGTCCTTCGGGCTTCCCCTACTGAATTAAAAACACTGACTACTTACCAGACACTGTGTTTAAAATGACCACGGGTAAGAGTCATTGAACGACGAGATCATATTACCCACTTTCTAAAAGAAAGTTGAATTCAGCACTTGAATCAGAATGGAGGTGCTTAAAAGATTTGTCATTTTGAGGAGGAAAAAAGTTTCCCGTTCTTCAGAGCAGACACCCAGCGCCTCCCGGGAGCTGTGACCCTCTCCACCACGGTGAGTGACACAGTGTTGGGGCGTTTTGGGCTCATGGCTAGAAATGTAACTTTCCTTTCTTCAGGCCAATGTCCTGGAAGGAAAATATGGTTCTTTACAAAACAAACTAGTTAAAGTATTTCACGGGGGAAAAAAACAAACCCTGATTCAGTTCCTCGTGCTGTCAGCTGTGGCTGAGGCCCTCTGAGCCTGTCGTTTCTCCTGCACCTGAGCACACAGATTCCTTTTGCAAATGATTTTGCGCCAGACGTCAGTTGAATTTTAATATGTGTCTCTTGAATGTGTGCTGTATTTCCACAGTAGTAGCCCGTAGTGGGCATGTGCACCACGCGTCCCGTGGGCCCTTGCTCTGTGGTGTTCGGCTGGCGTCATCGGCCGCCACATCTTCCTGGGCCACTGGCTGTGGCACTGCGGGGTGGTCGATTTCACAACGGCTCACAAGACGCTCTTCCTCCTTGTGTGGCTTCTGATCAGAACAGCACAAGGAACTCTGTGGATCATTTACAGGGGAACACGAATGGGAGCTGGAGAGACCAGAGGAAATCTTCTCTTTTCTTTCCTTTTTTGCTGCTTGCTTTGGATTGGTCATCTCGTTTATATGAAGTATAGGCCACCAACATCCACAAAGGGGAAATGTCTCCTGATGTGGTTTTCTTTTCTTTTTCACGAGAACGTTGAGAGAATGGAGGTAGCTGAAGGACCACGGGCTGCTTTGTCTTCTCTCCTCTGGACTGAGAACAGCCCAGATTGAGGATCTGTTGTCCGTAATGAAGCATTGTTTGTTAGACTTGCTCCAGAGCTGGGGGAGAGAGGCCCGCTTCCCTCAATATACAGCAAGCAGGAGACTGTCATGGTTTAAGGAACATTGGACAGGATCCCAGGAGCCTGGTTTCTAATCCAAGATTTGCCATCACTGTCTTTGTCCTCTGGATGATTATCTTTACCTGTGTAAGCTCTCAGCTTCCTCAGCTGTGAATGAGATTTTTTTTTTTTTTTAGGACCTGGTACTCTGCAAAATCCCATTTAGCTTTATCGTTCTCTGATTCCAGGAGAATTGCTACTGAGTTTGCTTTGTGGCATGTTCAGTGCCTTTCTCTGTTTCTGCCTGGAACAGAGGAACACTGTGTGGGAACCCCCAAAAAGGTGAGTTTGTTGACTTCTTGCCCTGGCCAATTCAAATACACCTTTGTCCATGTTGAAAATCTAATTAAGTTTCCAATAACTGGAAGGAAAAGCAACACAAGACTATCCTCAGTGTCTTTACCCACACTGGAAACACTTCTCCCATCTTCAGTAAATTTGTTTCTTCAGATGCTTCTGAGTATCAGGCATTGAACCAGCGTCTCAGTGGCACATTGGTCAGCAGAGGGGAAATGAGAATGTGATCCTTGCAGATAATGCCGGAAGCCTTTCTCTCCACCATCCCATGCCTACTTTTGGCTAAAATATTTTTTGTGTCCCACATTCCTGTTCTCTGTCTAGAACACACACACACACACACACACACACACACACACACACATCCTTGCACACACGTACATACTCACAGTGGGGTCTTGAAGGAGAGAATTTCTGGGACCGCAGATGGTGGCACAGACCCTACATGTTAATGAGGAAGCAGAACACATCCCAGGCGGCTTTTACGGAGCCACGGGGGGCAGGAGCCCTCCAACAGACGCTGGTCAGCAGAGCAGCCGAGCCAAACCCCGGCAGCCCTGGGGATGGGATGCATGATGGCGGCACCAGCGTATCTGGATGAAAATGAAGGTGTCGTCGTTCTGGCAAAGGTGCAGGGGGCTGAGAGGAAGCACCCTGGGCCGTCAGCGGAGCGCCAGAGACGGGGGATGGACGTCTGACCAAGGGCCAGGCCCGTCCTGGTGGGAGGTATGGAAACTCCAAGGAAGGGCTGACTCTGGGGACAGCGACACCGGAATAAACTCATCATTTGCTGGGCTCCGGGGACAAGTGACAGAGCAGACGATGGAGAAAAGCTGACATTCGGGAGGGGAGAGCCAGCAGGGGACACTGGGCCGGGAATCCTCTACCTGGGGAATGGTCCCGTGGGGAGCACCGGTTTGCCTGGTAGGAGGTGGAGGAGTGACTCAGAGGTCCCAAGGGGACAGCCCTGTTGCCAGGCCAGGCCGTGAATCGTAGCTGTGATCCTGTGCTTCATCAGGCTGGAAGAGACCACTGCTCCTGATGTCAGTGTTGAACATCCCGCCATCACGGCCCTTCCCACGCCAGCCTAACCCCACCTAGCCTGCTCGCCTGACTCACAAAGACCCTGTTGGTTCCCCAGTCACACACACAAATGGTAAAGCATCATATCGGCTTGTGGAGTCTCCATGGCGACACTGGGAAATATGCGATAGTAGCCCCGCTGTGCAAATGAAGAAACACTGAGGCCCACGTGGTAAGGCCCAGACCATCCCGGGCCCGCAGCCTGGCTCTGCTCTGGTCCGTGGCCCCAGCACACGCCGTGCTGCTGTCCAGTTCCCCTGACCTCTGGGTTCCGCTCCAAGGCTGACCCTACAAAGCGTGCGGTGGACCCAGGCCACCAGCCCCTCCTGCGCTATGCTCAGGCTGGCCATCCGTAGTTGGTCTGGAGAGCGGTTACACAGCAGCCTCTGCTGGGAAAGTCTGCTCGCTGCGTCGCCCCATGCTGTGCCCCGAGGGGATGTGGCGCTGAGCTATATTCATAGTCACCAGCCCACATGTGACGAATGACTCATTAGTGGGCTGAAATGTTACCTTGTTTGCTTTTATTGCCAAGGACCCCGGCACCACGGGAAGCCCTCAGGAGAGGACAGGGCTAGATACAGTTGAGGGGAAGGTAAGGCTGTTCTGTCCATACTGGCTTCCAGGTTTTCCCAGAAAATATGTAGGTATCACAACTAAATGCAATAGGATGCAGGTTTTCTTCAGAAGCTTATAAACTATGGAGTTAAGACAGTGCCTAAATATCCAGATGAGATATTGTAAGCAGCGCAGAAGGAATCACCTAGCTGTATAGGAAATACTGTGAATGAGGTCAGATGACTCGTGTTATGAATGGAGCATCAGTAAGGAGCATGGGCAGGAGTGGCAGTTGGCAGGCTCAGGATGGAGAACTCAGACCCGACATTGTGGTGGGGACAGGCTCATCACCCGATTGTCTCTGGCTCCTCCTGGGAGCACAGCTGGATGCCCATGTCCTGCAGCCAGGTGTAGCCCTGAAACGGAGTGTCTCTGAGATGGGAGAGGAAGTGACATGTGCCTCTTCCTGCCTCCAGAATCAGGAGAGAACACGTTTCTGTCATTCGGGCAGCCCGCCTGTGGTGCGTGGCTGTGGCAGCCTGAGCAAACTAATGCACCGTCCAAAAGACAGTGTGATTCCTCAGGAAGAGGGGGATACCCAGCAACCTGGGTTGAGTCTGCGGTTGACCTGAGGCTGGCTTTCAGGGACATTGTGGTTGGTGGTGGACCAGGAGTCACGTGGGGGAGGCCCTGGGGAGGATCGATCAGTGAAACCAGCTGTTGGGAGCCATTTTGGTGGGTGAGAAACCCACAATGTCAAAGTATCTTTCCTTGAATTCTGGAGCCACTGTCTTAGGATAGACAGGGTGTCTAGAACGTCCCATGAGCCCCCATGCTACTGACTACCAAATAGTGAGGAGTTGGGGATGTAAGGTTCTCCTAGCTGATAGATGCCTCAAAAGATGAGTTTATTATATAAGAACAGCCCCATTCCCTCTTGAATTATCACTACAACAAAGGAGTTGTGTCATCCAGTTCTTTTGGGATACCTCCTTTCTTCAGTTTACTCTTCCATGTTTTTCCCCCCTTCGCTGCTGCCCTTGATATGCATTTTAATTTGATTCGATCTGGCAGGAGAGTTCACCAGGAGATGTGCCCCTGGAGTGGCCCGAGGAGGGGTTCCTGAGCTGCGCCCCCAGAGACTCTGCATCAGATGGGGCAGGAGTGCACCCCCCCCCCCGCTTAGGACCCATGAAATGATACAAGCGAAGCCCCATTCAGCTAAGAGGAAGGGTGACTGTGTTCAAAAGGTTATGTGTGGGCTGTCCTGGTTCTTGTGGTGGGTGGGACGAGGGGGTGACAGGGAGGACATTTCCAACAGGCTCTCTTTCTCTCTGATCTCCCCGGCTGGAGTGGTGAGTGGACCCTGAAGTTGGTGGCTTGTGCCTTGTGCCTGGTGTCGGATCGACCGCCCTGTCTCCCCTTCTCTCTTTCCTTCATCCTGTTCATGCGTTTGGCTCGGATGAACAGCTAAGCTTTTGAGATCTGGGGAACAGGGACCTCCCGTTCTGTACTGAACTTTGTCATTGGGTTGGCTAACAGTATGCATAAGGAACTGTTGGATTTATCCCTGGAAGTTGAGAGCAGGCGTTCAAATCCTTCTAGGATAAACGAAAGTTTCCAGGGTAGAGAACCAAGCCTCTCAGTGTCAACAGAGCAAAAGCAAGGAAAATGACATTTGATCTCTCAGAAAACCACAGGAATCTTTGCCAGTAGGTGATGGGATGCTAGAAAAAGCCTAATAGATGAGTTGAGAAAAGTCAGCGTCAATCAGAATGGGTAATAAGTTCATCACGTGTGTGCATGTGCTTTGCTTTAAAAAAAGTATCAATGTGTGACCCCATGAGACCAACACTGTGACTGGTTAGCATGACTTCTCCCACGTCCGTCTCTCTTCTGCTGCAAATTCACCTTTTAGTGTCCTATTTTCAAGTCGTATCCCTTGAAGAAGGAAAGCACAGAATGGTGGGAAAATACACACACACACACACACACACATCCAGACGACTGTTCCCGAGGACAGGGAGCTCTGCTGGATCATCCGAGTTGTCATGTTGCAGAGGGCACAGAATGCCTCATTGAATCTCATCACTGTCGTGGTGGTTAGACATACCCAGTTTGCCCAACCAAATCCTTTAATTAAAAATTCGCAGGCCACACACACAAAAGCACTTTTTCTGTATACATCAATGCCCACACAAAAGTAGGTTTTAATTCATTTGTGTGCTCTTGTAATTCAGAGGCTGTTCCTCACCCCCCCACTTTTCCTAAATGAAATGTATTTTTCTGGGCCATCACTATAATTCTCTACAATCAGGATAAAAATAGTAAGAGGGACCAGTGATGTCATTTTGGATAAAATGATATTTTTATTTTTCATTGCCTAGGAGAAGGTGCACTAAGATCATCATCCATTAAGTTAGAAATGGTGCCATTACTCACACACTTTATATATAGTACAAACTTATTATTATCAGTTAATATTGACTCAGTGCTTAAAATGTTCTAGGTACTACACAGAGTCTATAAAGTACAAGTATTAAGTTTTCGCTGTGTGTAATTCTCTTCTGACAGCCAAGAATTATTGTCTTATTTATTCAGCAAATATTTATTAAGTGCTGCTCTGTGCTAGAGCTGTGAGCAAAATAGACATGGCCCCAGGGCTCGTAGAATACACAGGTTCACAGCCTAGCAATGAAGGCGGGCATTCAACAGACCATCACTGAAATTAGTCTTAGATTATTGTTGTGATGGGGACTCAGAGGTGCGTGTGGGGTGTTGGGAGGACAGCAACGAGGGAGGTAGCTCAGGCTGTGGTTGGGGGAGATCTCCCAGAGCACTGGGTCTCTGAGTGGCTTCATTCATTGACTGGGCGTTTATTTGAAAGTACGAATCCCTGTGCTAGATTCAGGGAGATAAGGAGATGAACAAGACCACAGGCGTATTCTCAGGGAGCTCCACGCCCAGGGAGAAAGACAGCCATGAAAGCTCATACACGCACAGATGCCCGTGACATCACTTCCCGGCCCGCGGTGAGAGGTCGTGTGCTGGCACTCCTTGTGGAAGGAAGGACAGATGTGCCGCCGGGATCTCCGAGCGCGAGTCGATGACAATGTGAAGGTTTTCTCTTACCAAGCTAGAGGAAAGAAACACTACTGTGCTCATCTAACAACGAGCATCATCAATGTAGAGAACTTCCTTGACGGAAAGTAGAGAAGCCTGGTTCATATTTTGACGGGGGGTGAGGTAGCCAGGGGGAGGCTTCTTCCCAGAAATAAGGTCATGCTAACTGTAAGTAGTGGCCCTCTGGGTTCTTCCTACTTCTTTCACTTCTGCTTACAAGGAAAAGGCCTAGCCAGTCACTGCTGGTGGAATGCAGAACACACACAGGAAATGGGAGAAAACCACCCAGTTGTGCCACTGAAAAGCTGACCCAGACCCATCTTCCACACTGGAGGGTCAGCCTGCATATTGACAGAGCATAGGGGACGTGGATTTACATATGTGAACCCTCAGTGGGTTTGATGCAAACTACATGAGCAGTAACTCCCGTGTCCAGGCCAAGTAGACCCTTGCTCGGCAGTGATGTGGACTCAGCAGGAGACTAAGAATGCGTGGTGTGTGGCTGTGCACTGAAGTAGCACGTACGGGATTGCGTTAGATGACCCCGGAGACGTAAAGTGGTTTACTCCGTGTGTGATTACCTGTTAATCAGAAGAAGAATGGGACCGTGGTCCACTCCCCAGCGGCAGGGTCTGTGCATCCATTTGCTCTTACGCCCCACAGAATGCCACTAGTGTGGAGACGTGCCGTGGGGGACCCCCAGCACTCGACCGCCAGAGAAGGGGGCGTGCCTGGTGGTCCCCTCCCCAGGTGCCGCTGGAAGCCAGCTTCCCGTCCACTTCTCTGCATCCCCAACGTGTGTCAGATCTAAATAAAAGCCACGTATTCGCTGGGCGTATGCTGCTTCAAGACAAGTTATCTGGTGTCTTCTTTCAACCAGGTCCCTGCTCCTCAACCTCCACCAGAGAGAAGTTCTAGAACTTCCACGGTCATTGTGGGTCAGGATTTCTGCACGGGGGAGGGAGATCCGGGGTGCTGAGGGCAGGAATGGTTTCTCTTCCTTGAGTGGCCACATTGCCTCAAGAACTTTCCTACTGCAGACCAGGGAATGAGCCACGGGCGAAATAACCATTCTACATGGATTTCATGCAGTAAGGCTTTATGCACACTTAGAAGTGTGCCCCATGAAATGGATTTCTTAGGAGAAGGAGGGGAGCTAGTGTCTATTGGGCGTGTCACACACAGTTGCGCCGAGCACAGGAACGAGTCCTTGAGGTGTTAGAGTGTGGTGTTCTCATTAACCAGCTGCTCTTTGTACCGGGTCTGGTCTTGTTGCTGAGATACCTGTGGCCCACGGAGGCCAGGCGGACACCCCTAGACAGAGTGGTGTTTTCTCTAAAGCAAGCACGTAAGCTCCTCAGCTCCCTAACTTTCCCTGCCAAGGGTGGTCGAAAGGGGTGGTCGGTTCTGTAACGAAGCAGAGGTTGGAGGTTGGGTCACTCAGGCCAGAGGGAATCCCAGGCTGGACACCGCTGGGCAGAGAGAGTCCTGGGGAGCTCCGTCACTTGAGGGACTTTTTGCTTACAAGAAAGAGGGAAGAGGGAATAGGAACTTATCCACCTTCATCTGCAGCAACCGGAGCGCATCCTCTGGACCCTGCCACCTGTCACACAGCTCTGGGTCCCTTCCAGAAATGTGCCTTCCCGGGACGAGGTTTGCAAACTCTGTTGACTGTACAAATGACATATTAGGCACACAGAATCCTATTCAAAAAAGATACATTTTTGCCACTGAAGCTTCTGAATGAATAATCAGGGGAGTGTCCAGAATACGTTAAATAAGAACCAGTCCCTCCCTTTCTGTCTGTAACCCTCCCTTTTCTATTTCTCCCTAACCAGCCCCTGCTCACATTCTGAGGAACGTTCAATTTCCAGAGGCCTTGACTCCTAGTGTCTCGTATGTGGCAGTGAAAGAAGGAGAGTGTGGCAAAGCTGAGAACCTGTAAAGAATATTTCCCTGGGGACTTAAAATCCTCTGGTGGGAAGGCGTGGATGCCACCACAGTGCATGTTTCCGCAAAAGGAAAGAGAGGGCAGAGACCCATGCCTTCCATCTTCCAGGCCCCCTTTATTAAATCTCTTCGTGCCAGGCACTGCCCCGGGTCCTGGCCTCCCCGAACTTCCATCCTTCCCAGGTCAGCCTCTGTCTCTTCTCTCTCTGCCACTTACAAGGATGCTCCCTTAAACCGCTCACCTCACCCGTTGGGCGATGCTGAAACCCTAAGAGGTCATAAGCTTTTCCTTGACGCTGTGTGATGAGACAGAAAATGCCAGCTCCCGGAGAGCCAGTGAGCGTGGCCCCTGGCCCCCAGAGGCTCATGCCCTCATGGATTCTCTGCTGGGAGCTGCCTGTGAGGACTGGGCAGAAGAGTGAGCATAGGGGCACGGCTGCCCGAGGCCCCGGGGAGGGCGAGGGCGAGGTGCAGGATGCAGGTGCGGCCTCCGGGGTCCTGTGTGTGTCGGGAGGCATCCCTGTCCTCAGGCGCACATCCTGGCTGGTGTCCGTGACCTCTCTTGGTGTCCGTGACCTCTCCGGGTATCTGCCCCCAGCCCGGCTCAGGGGCGCTGGCTCCGGTTGCCTGGGATTCTGCCTCTGCCCTCCCCGCCTCACAGACCTTCTCCTTTGCCTGCTGCCCTGGCCAGTAATCACAGAGACTGTGACAGACAAGCCCTCTGCTGGCTGCCGAGCAGCCACTGGACTTCCTCAGAGCTGACCTTTATAAACTGCCGGCAGGACTTCATTCAGAGGCAGGGCTGGCCTCATGCTGAATTGTGAGCTAACCCGGCGAGACCTTGGTGTGATTATGCAGCCCGTCCCCTCCTTCCGCATATTGGCCTTCTGGTTCCCTTTGAGACTATTCTGGTTTTGCAAGAGCCTGGTTCTTCGCTCAACATCAACATCTCCCTTACAAAATTGTACTTAAAAAGGCCCAAAGGTAATGATTTTATTAGTTGTGGAATGAGATACAAAAACCTAACACTCCAAAGAAATGAATCTCTAATGTCTAATTTGTGGCACTCTTGTCTGGTGGCAAGGGAGATGTTTTGAGGCAACTAGACCTTCCTTTGTCTCTCAAATTCTATAAACAGATGTCGGCGGATGTCGAAAGTACAACCTGTCCAAAAGGATGACTGATCATGGAGAGTTCAGACGTTAGGTTGGTTCAGCACCGTGGACCCGTGTTGGAGAGCCCTCGGGAACTGTGAGCCTGGATCACAGCACCTGACGCTGAGGCCCCGAGCGGGGAGGGCAGGGCTGCGGAGCCTCATGGGGATGGCTTCCTGCGCCTCCAGTTTCAGATATTCATTTACTTTCCAATGACTTGCCTCTGTTTTCATTCCTTTCTGGTGTCGATCTCAATTGCAGACACCCCTGGGAAGCCGCACACTCGGCTCCATTCAGCTCCTGCCGTGGCGCGAATGAGCAAGGAACCCAGAGGTGTTTTTCCGCAAATTATTGCCAGAAAAATGTGTCTGCCAGCCCCAGTGTTTATAAAAAAAACAATTTTGCTTCCCTGTAAGCCAGCAGTGTTTATTCAGCATGTACTAGAGAGTGTGTATAATACCTGAACACCCCTACGGCCCCCGTCTGAGTGATGCTGGGCTGCATTTTTTAAGAAACAGAATTTAAAAGAACGATGAGCTCCGGCACGGGGCCCGGGATGAAGGCCGTTCCCGTTGAGACTGCAGCAACTCACCCCTGCCTCTCTCCTCCTCCTCTCTGCAGACGCCGGCCCGTGGTTCCCCATTTAGGCAAATGAGCATCTGCTGTGTACATGGAACGGGGGCCAAGTGAAGTAATAGAGGACGCTGCTCCTGGCATGTGGAATAGTCCCCCGAATTATCAATTGAAATAAGATTGCATAATAAAGCCCTGCTGTAATGAGCCTTGTTATTGCACTGATTCTAGTACACCCCGGGCTCAGACGTCTGGCCGTTCGTCTGGCGGGCAGCCTGTGCCCCTGCCCACGGCCGTGTGTGCGTGTGTGTGCGTGCGCATGGGTCCATCGGTACAGCAATGAAGACAGGGACTTGGCCTCCGCCCAGTTCATGCGATGAGGAGGTGGGGTCCTGAGGGACAAGCAGTTCTGTGAAGGGAGGCAGAGCGGAGACTCCGGGCAGAGAGAGGAGAGCACGTGGTGAGAAGGTCTGTGGGCATCTTGGAGGAGCAGACCGAAGGTTGGTCTTGCTAGGCAAGGGGGGTCAGCAGTAGACACAGGATGAGGCAGAGGGACAGGGAGGCTTCCAACGGCAGCGGTCTTGACCGCGTGGGAATGACTATCTGTCTCTTGTTTTGGAGCAATCATGCACTGTGAGGCCACAGACACAGGAGCCTCCTTTGTGGCCTGGAGGAAACCAGATGTGTGCTGCCTCAGGCCCTTTGCACTCGCTGAGCCTGCTGCCGGGGCCACAGCCTGGGCCTGCTCTGCCCGTGAGGGGTTCTTTCTCACAAGGCTGGAGATTCTGCCCCGATGACAGGCTCTGAAGGAGCACCAGGACCTCACTCACACTGCTGGTCTGTCCTGCGCCGGTGACCATGAAGTCACCATGGGCTCCCTTCAGAAGACCGCTCAGTTGCCATCGCCTTGTTTCTCTGCTTGTGTGTCGTGGGTCCCTTTCTTTCCTTCTCTGTTTTGCAGGTTCTGTGAGAGGACAGAGCTCTCCCTCGGTTTCCCTCTCCCCCTGAAACTAGCCATGCCTCACAGACCATGCCAGCGACAGATGCACCTGAGACGGCGGGAGACAGTGGCGGCATAGCCTCGGACAGGGCGGTGGGGGTGGAGTGAACAGGAGGGATGTGTTCGGGGGGTGGAGGAGCGTCCGTGTCCCCCCAGGTTCACGTGTTGAGTCCTCCCCCACTGCAGCGTGATGCTCTGGAGCCGGGCCTTTGGGAGGCAGGTGGGTCACGACGGTAGAGCCTCAGGGATGGGGTGGTGCCCTCCTGCGGGAGGCCCCGGAGGGCTCCCTGGCCCGGTGCAGGTGTGGACACAGCCGGGAGACAGCGTCCGCGCCCCGGGTCTGAGCCGTTGGGGGAACCACCCTCGCCGTGACCTCGATCTTGGCCTCTAGGACCATGAGAAATAAGTGTCTGTTGTTCATAAGCTGCTGTCGGTGGCGCTTCATGCCGGCGGCCTGCTCCAGGCAGATGGCTTGGGAGATGTGGGACTTCGAGAAGCACAGTGATAGACAGAAGGGTCTGGAAGTCCTGTGTGAGAGCAGGAGGTGCGGGCGGGGGCCGAGGCCCTTGGAGGCACGACCCGGGAGCCTTCCCGAGTTTTCCTGACTCGGGGTAACTGTCCCCTGAGGAGGGGTTTGAGGGTCTCACTGCTGCCGATCAAATTGCCAGAGCAAAGCTGGTCTCTGAGGGCGGTCTTACCAGCTGGTGAGGGTGAAGAAGGTCACAGCCCACGTTTTGAGGGGGCAGCTGGTGACGTGGGGGCAGGCTGTTCGAACGACCTGTGACCTTGTGTTGTCCGGTGCTCCGCCAACCTGCATGCCCCATTGACCAAGCATTGGATTTTTCTCAAATCCTTGTTTTTATCGACCTGTAAAAGTATTGATTTTCTATAAGTTCAGCACCTTCCTAAATGGGGCGCATTCGGATTTTGTGGTCTATCTCCTTCCCAGGGCCCGTGAGAGAGTTATCAGAGTCCAAGGACAGATTTCTGCCCCCAGCAAGCCCACATCCTGCCGTGAGAGATTCCAGACAGGGGTGAAGTCGCTCAGGGCTGTTGCTAGAACATTCCCAGGCTGCAGTTCAGGATTAAGCACCAGAGGTGTTGGCACAGGCGGGGAGCAGTCCCTAAGGCTGTGTCAGCCGGCCGACTTTCTAGAAGGGGTAGGAATTCGAGGCTGGTAGGATTGGGCAACGCCAAGGAACCGTGGAGAATTTGGGGCAGAGAAGGGTAGTATTTTGGGCAGGCTTGGAGGTCGGATGGCGGAGGAGTTGAATTTTTCCTGAGGAGAATTCTAAGTCCCAGACAGATGATGAGCAGCCTGCAAGGCCGGCAGATTCCAGCCCCGTCCAGGCTCCGCCCTGTCTCTGCTGAAGGTGTGACCCTCCGTACGGGGTCTAATCCACACGGTGTGCGGGGAATCTCTTCCACAGAAGCTGCTTCCCAACCCAACCGCTGTTCGCTTCTTGTCAGCCAGAGAGGGGTCCGTCAGAAGCCATCCACACAATCCGCTAGAAGTAGCTGCGTACCCTTTGGCAGGTGACGCCCTTCAGACAGAGATGGCCTACCGTGTGAGTGGGCTCCCGTCACGGCTGCTGGAGAAAGTACCACCAACCAGGCGTCTTCAGTGACAGAAGCGCCATGCCTCGCAGTTTCAGAGGCAGGAAGAGGGGAGTGGAAGTGTCGGCAGGTGTGCTGCTGGGCCCACAGCGAGAATCGGTGCCCGGCCACCTCCGTGGCTCGTGGACAGGGGCCCCCGTCTCCACGTCTGGCTGTGTCCGGTTTCCCCGCTGTCTGAGGAGCCTGTCACGTTGGTAACTTAGTCAGCCCTGTGGAGACTCTGTCTCCACATCGGGCCACATTGTGAGGTCCTGGGAGCCAAGGCGGCAGCATGTGAATGGTTAGGGACACATTTTAACCCATAGCACTCGCCATGGTGTTTCTCAAATAAGCCGCTCTTTACTGAAAGAACAGCCTAGTTCCAATCCTGTGGCCATACTGTTTACTGTCACCATAAGGTAGCACTTCTGTGGTCCAGGGATGACCAAGCAAGAGGACTGAGGGTAGCCTCATGCTTCCCTCTTGTTTTATTTGGGAACTGAAGTATCGCTATGTTGATGTGTGCGTGCGTGTGCGTGGCTGGGTGATGATGCACAGAGACTGTTGCGTGAATTCTGGACATCTTACAAGGAGACCAGCAAGCCTACAGCAGTGGTCCGACGTGAGTCAGGAATCACTTCGGGGGCCGGGCTGGGCCCTGTCAATAGCTAGCTTCATGACTTCGAGAGAACCACTTTGAACTATGAAGATTGATACTGGGGTGGATAAATGTGGCCTAGAGAGATGTTCTACTCCGTCTTCCTCACTGGGCTTCTTAAGGGTAAAGTATGCACACTTGACTAAAGAATACGGAAAATGTAATTCAAGGTAGAGGAAGCCTCCCTTGGACAGTCATCAGCAATGCAGACCCGTCCCCCCTGGGAACGGGAACTGGTGTCACCTAGAGGGAGCAGGGGCTTCATTGTACTCAAGCAGGACTCAAGACTGTCCAGTAAGACAGGAATGGGGTTTAAAGAAGTAGGTGCCATTAAAGACAATGGAAGGAGGTGTTTTGATTCATACTGAGGGTGTGTCATTCCATCAAGCAGAGTTGGGAGAGGATTCAAAAGAGAAAGCATGTGGTCTCTACTCTTAAGAAGCTCACAGCTAATTTTCTGTGTTTTTTAAAGATAAACTCAAAATACACACGCCTAAAAGAGAATAATAAATGAACGAATGAGTTCTAAAAGCATTAGGCAAAACTCATTTATGACCTGGTGCTGTTGTGATTGTTGGAGGCGACATGCCCTCTGATGCTTGCTCCCCAGGCCCCTGGAGTGGCCCGTGCCCAGCACACTGGCACAAGGAGTGGGATGTGCTCAGACTCCTTGCCTTTCTAGCACACACTGATGGATTTTTGGAAATGAAGCTGTTAAGTACAGCAACAGAGATTCAGTATAACAGCACGGAGTCCTTTTCTCCGAGGGGGCGGGGGGGGCGGTGATGATGATGCCACAAGGCCTAGGCTCTGCAGTCCATTTTCTCCGATGCTCCTGCTGTCTCAGAGCTAGGTGGACCCAGCCCTCCATTTCTCGCAGCTCAGTCCTTTATTGTCTAGGCTCGGGGAAAGCTGTTCTTACGTCGCAGGGAAGGGCTTGTACGGTCCGTGGTCTCTGCCCTGCTTTGAGAGCCTGCTTGAGAAAGATGTTTCCTAGATCCTGCACTGGTTTTTCATGCCTCGTGTAGAGACCACATCCTCATGTAGATGTCTGCAGGTACGGAGCAGGGACAAGGGTGGAATCTGTTAAGGGAAATCAGCAGATTGGCTTGGCGTTTCTTCCAAAAGGAGTAAGCTGGTTCTTCACTCAGTGGAAGGTTAGAGACTCTCTTTTTTACTCTAGCTCTGGACTTTAACTCCCCAAACTATGTTCCTTATAAGCCTTACTTTCCTTTAATCATTTGGAAGAAGAATTCAATTTAATCCGGCCAACAGGGGGGGAGGGGTGCAAATAAACACCCGTGTGGAGAAGGTGGACAGTTCCTCTTGTGTTGAGCTGAGACTATCTCACGGTTGGGACAGCAGCTGAGAGGGAACTGAGCACCACTGAACGGCCTCCCCAGGCTCTGGAGGCTGCATAGCCAGCGCTCATGGGGGGGAATTTGGTGCTGAACTGGAATCATCCAGTCGGCCATCCGGAACAGTCCTTAGCCTCCTGCTTCCTTGGGCCCGTACCGAGGAACTGCTGGTTGCTGAGCATGAAAGCAGGCTTGTGGTCCAGCGGGGGCACAGATGGGGAAACAGTCATGAGTACGGAGTTTACTACGAAGACTGGTGATTAGTCTCGGCTCGAGGTGGGTGAGGCGCTGGGAAGTACACCCAAGTTTACCTGGGAGCGAGGCAGTTAAGCTTTCGTGGGTGCGGGAGGATTTAAGAAATCAAAAAGAAAAGCCGAGGCTTATACGTTGCCGAGAGTTTGCGTTGGTCGTGGGGCGGCCGGGGCTTCCGGGCTGGGGTGGCAGGGGCACAAAGGCAGCAGGCCTGAGAGGCGCTGGTGGAACCGGCTGCAGGCAAGTGTGTGGGGTGAGTGACAGGTCAGAGTGGGACCAGATGCCGGAGCCTGGGTGTGCAGACCGCCCTACGTCATGCAGAGGGATTTTGTAGGGTGTAGGGAGCCATGGGGTTCCTCTGAGTGAGGCAGTACCTGGATGTCGTCTGGTTGTCAGGATGTTATTGTGGGTGCAGGACCGACACGTGGGACGTAGAGCCAGCAAGGTGGGGAGAGACGGGGGAGAGATCGAAGGTTTGGGAGCTTGTGCTGCCCTCAGGACGGCGTGTCCGAGGGCCAGGTGGACGGGAGGGGCGGGGGCACTCTTTAGTGATAGACTGAAGACTGTAATTGCCTGCAGGCAGAGGAGTCTTGGGCGGGTACGTCTCTTATTCCTACTTTGACAGTTGGCTGGGTGCCGGCCTCATTCCCTGGGAAAGTGAATAGAGACAGAGCAGGGGACCCAGGGACCGGCACATAGGAGGCTGAGAAGGAACACGCATGAGCGGTGAGGCAGAAGGCAGCTGGTGGGATGGACGGGAGTGGAACCTGGAGAGAGATTACCCCGAAGACACAGTTGGGGCCCTGGTGTGGGCACACATGTGTCTTTGTGGAGAGCAGCGGGGAGCGAGCCGGGGACCCAGGGCACAGCCAGCATCTGGCAGGTGAAGCAGCAGCAGGGAGAGAGGGGGCAATGGAACATGATCAACGTGAGTGTGGGCAAGGGGAAAATTCGGGAGGAAAGAAAGATCCAAAATGCCCGAGGGCAAGGCAAGCTGATGAAGACGTGTGGTGAGAGCGTCTGAGGTCGCGGCGGGGCTGAGTCGGTGGGCGTGGACACTCTGCGAGCGAGTCAGCAGGAATTCGGCTGGCCACAGAAGCACGGGAAGAACGATCTGGAAGGGGCTGTCAACACTCGTGTTCCAAGGCAAGATGCTGTTGGATAGGAAGAGCTTAGTGAGCGGTCAGGCAGGGGGACGGCATGGAGGACGTGGTGGGAGGAAGCACCCTGATCTCAGGAGAGCGGCTTTCTCCTCTGTAGGATTTGCTGTCCCTTAGGCGTACCGAGAGGGCCACCACTCCTAATGTGGAGCAGCCCAGGCTGCAGGGGACTACCATGCTCGGCCCGCGTCCCTTCCCTTGGTGCCCATCACCCAAAGACGCGCTCTTGTTACTGAACGTGCCTGTCACCCGGCGGGTGCGTGTCACCCGGCAGGTGCGTGTCACCCGGCGGGTGCGTGTCACCCGGCAGCCTCGTCGTGGAGGAGTTTGCGGTCGGGCTGGTGAGAGACTGGTGTCGGCTGACATCGTCCTACCTCCTCAGGCACCAAGCCTGGGGAATGTACACTTGTAGGTTCCCCCTGGGAGCAACATAATCGAGGAAACCTTACCGAATTTATCCCGTGACCCCACTGAACGGCTCTGCACTTGAGGGATGTCTGTCTTTGGGATTGCGGTGGCATCTTTTTCTCCTAAATGCAAGACCTGTTGACTGTCGTTCTTTGTATGGGGAGTAATGTTTGAACACATAGTGCTCCGATAATGCCAAATTAAATTCAATTTTCTGCCCTTCATGTTATTTCTATGCAGCTACTACCATTCACGAGTAACTGGCATTCATATTGTGAAACGGATATGATCGTCCCTGCTTTACAGAGGATTAAAGTAAGGCCCAGAAAGATTAAGCAGCTGATTCAAAGTCATACGGGCAGTTGCTGTATCATTGGGTGAATCTTCCCAGGATTCAAATCCAGATTTTAATTCTCCATAGTATGTGGAAATCAAATCGAATGTTTAATTTTTTTTTTTTTTTCCTTGAGAGGACTCCATCAAGAAGGGCAATTTGTTTTTGCCAAATCCTGGCTGGGATGTGCCCGGAATTTAGTATAGCTACCCACCCCTGGAAGGACTGGGATGTGGGGAACCGAGAGTCTGTGTGCCTCTCATGGGCATATTGACTCCTTCTAGTGTAGGAAGGACATCTTGAAAGGCATATTTATCCCCTTACTACACTCCATACTTATTTTATTAATAGTTTATAAGTCCCAGCTAAATCCCTAGGGCATGATAAATCACATCCTTCACCATGAGAACTTGAAATGAAAATAAGCATTCGATTATAACAACTTATGGCGAATGCTTAAAATTTGTATACCCCACAATCTTTCAAAGTCTTGTCAAGTACAGAAGTCAGTCAGATATAATTTTAAAAGGCTTACCGTAGAAAGCTCTAAATATTTGCGTAGTCAAGTATATCGTAATGCAGGAGAAAATTATTTTTGTGAATCTTTTCCTAGAAGAATGTTCATGTTCTTTTATAATCTTATAATGAGGTGAGGTGGGGGAGAGATAAAAGCCCGTGTTTATCTGCAGCCCGCAGCCCTGAAACGTGGTCGTTCAGAAGACATTCTTTGAAAAAAAAAAAAAAACCCACTAAAAATAAATACGAATATTGCCATCATCTTTTTTTATTTGGTGGTCTCACCTACTTCTCAAAACATTTGTTCATCTTCCTTTAAATTTCCAGAGTGTCCTCAGATCTATATTTCATTTTATCCTCGAAACCACAAGAGTTAAATAAGGGTTTTTGTTATCGCTGCCACTTTACAGATAAGGAGACCGAAGACAAGAAATTTGGGGTGATTTGTCTTAGGTCGCACAGCTGCTTAGAGATAGAACCAGGGCAATGACACAGATCTCCCTGCATTTTTTTCCCCTAAATAAAAGATGTCTAATGTCTCCCCTGTTTATCCTCAAAATACTGTGTGTTTTCACTGAAGCTAGTTCAGGAATTGTGGTTCAGAAAATAGATGGTGTCTAGGAGAGAGGTCATGAGAAGGGTCCTTGCCCCGCCTCCTCTACTAATTTACTACACCATCTGGGCAAGTCTTGGATTTTTCAGAGTTCCAGGTACCTCCTATATAAGACGATAGACCTGGGACTGGAATGGTTACCTCATCACCTGGACTAAACTCTGGGATTTGAGCTTTGTTGTTGTTTTTCTGTTACCAGTCATGATTCTCCAGACACACAGAGCCAACAGGGTGTGTGTGGTGCGTGCACGCATGCTTGTGTGTGTCCATACGTAGATTAGAAATTTAAATTGCGTTAGTTTTGCAATTTGATTTTCAAGAAAGCAAGTTCTTGAAAAGAAAGATTTCTCTGAAGGAGCTGGCCCACACAGTGGTGGGTCTGGCCAGTCTGCGGTCTACAGGGCAAGCCAGCAGGCTGTGATGGACTTGAGGCAGAATTCCTTCTTCAGGAAACATGAGGTTTTGCTGTTCAGGCCTTCAGTTTATCAGATGAGGCCCACCCACACTATTGAAGGTAATCTCCTTTACTTAAAAGTTACTCACATCTGCAAACTCCCTTCCCAATAACATCTAGACTAGTGCTGGAGACATCAAACTGCTGTCTACCATGGCCTGGACAGGTGGGCATATCCCGTTAACCAGCATGGCTGAGATATGTGTCTGTAACATTTAGCCATCACAACTATGGTGTATGTCTCCTCGGACAAAAGATACATAACTTGCATAGCAAACTGTCACCCAAGATGTTCAATCCTGAAGAATTTCCTTTCTTGACAATCAAATTGCAAAACTAACAAAATTTCAATTTCTGACAAATTTACTGTGTGTCTTCCCATGTCTGTCCATTAATTCTCATGTTTTGAACTTGAGGGGGGTCTAAGGCCCTGCTTCTAGCACAGCTATTCCTAAGTTTTCAAGAAGGCTGAGCAGGTGGATACGTGGTAGAAATGATATCGCTCAAAGGCTGAAACTCACCGCCTACCAGGGCCAGGCAGGTAAGAAACACAAAAACAAGGAGTGGAGAGTGACAGGCGGTAGGGGCGCAGCCTTGGGGCCCTGGCAACCTGGACATCACCAGCCTTCAGAGAAAATTCTAACCCAATGTCACAGAGTGGAGGTGGGAGCCCCCAAGTGACCAGAGCTCCTAATATTTTAAGATAAGCTGTTATATGGATTATTGTGTGACATTTAAAAATTGTAAGTCTTGGTAATTGATTTAAAAAAAATTAAGCTTTATTTGACCCACATGCCTTCTCTAGCCTGAAGGACACTTGGAGGTGACATCTCTGGGGTTCAGCAGGGCATGATGACGCTGTTCCTGGTATCATTATGGATGAAGTGGAGAACAGTGTGCTGGGAAATGAGGCAGTGGGGTGTGGATTAGCGTCAGAAACCCATCCCAGACCTCTATTCTTCATCCTGCTCTAGTGAACAATGATGTAAATGGCTTTGGTGGTCAAATAACATCTTGCAAGAAAAAGTCATCACCACCATCATCCTCACTGATACATGTGGGTGCTTACTGAAGGCCTGCTTAGCACTTTGCATGCATTATTTTATTTAATGTCATGACAGTCATTAGAGTTGGTGCCATTACTGTTGTGTTTTTAGAGCAGAGAAAACGAGGCGCAGAGGATGTCAAGTGACTTGGCGAAGGCCACACAAAGAGTAACTGGGGGAGCACGGATCTGCACCCAGGAAGTGTGATTTCAGAGCCTACGCCCTTAACCAGTGTTCACTCCTAGATGTGGTTGTTAAATCTGAGGATAACAGGGCAGGAGTGGTGATGGCACAGAATGACAGATTGCGCCCTTCATTCTGTCCTGTCGGGGTCCCTTTGGATCACGATCCTACGAGGTGGCAGGTAAAGCGGTAGATCCACAGTCCTGCCTTTGGGCCCTCCATCACAAGTGCAGGAGTACAACGTGGGGTGCACGGTGACCGAGAGTAGCTCGGGTGTGACCTGGTGTAGGAGCCGCGGCCCCTGCGGAGGCTGGGGCTGCACCCCTGGGGAGCAGGGGTGGCCCCGGGCAGGGGTTCCCTGATGTCCTCTGCTGCTCAGCCGCAGCTGCTTGTGCACAACCACCGTTCGGGGAGGCTGGGCTGCCCAGGAGAGACGTCGGAGGAGGGGTCACGGGAGGACGGGAGGACAGATGGCAGCAACGGGGCTCTTGGAGGAAGGCCTGAACCACTCGGCGCTGCTTGTCCCAGACGAGAGAGAGCCATCCTCAGGGTCAGGTGAGCAAGAAAATGGCTGTCTCAGCTGCTGGGGCACAGACAGCCCAGGCGATGGTCGTCGTCTTCATCGGTGCTCCCCCGTGCGCCGGCTGGGCCCAGCCTGGCGTGTTTGTCAGCAGCACGGGCTGCCTTAGCCGCTGGGAAGAGCTGTGTACTTTCGGCCTGTGGGGAGCCCATTTCTCACAAGCACCTCTGTTCCAGCCCCGGCCTCAGCATGGGAGCTTGTCGGTTCCCTTGGCTACTAGAGGCATCTGTGTCCTGCAGCACCACGGCTGTCCGCTCTGCCCTTGACCTGTGTCAGGCCTGACCAGTGCCTTAAAGCTGCCTTCGGTGTGAGAGCTCGCTGGGTTTTTATTGTGTTAAAAAAACAAATGTAAAATAGATGGGATCTTAGTTCCACATTCTAATAGAGAAGTCATGAGAGAGCAGAGTTGGCCTGAGTCTCCTCATAGTGTTCCTAAGTGGAACAGAATAACAGAGGGGGCAGTGAGCTCCCCGCGCTAGCGACATTCAATCAGAGAGACAATTGAACTGAACTGGCCCAAGGGTAGGAGGAGGAAAACAGTAAATGGCATGGCGGTCGTGGTTCTCAAAGGTCAGAGAATGAGGCTCGGATTTGAGGGCCCTGCATGCTCCTTGCACCTGTAAATCCCACTGGATCACTGCAAAAGCAACAGACTGTCCAGTGGAGAGAGAGCCAACACCACGGTACCCTTCTGGAGGTGAGCGAGCTCGGGCCTGGGGAGGGGAGGACAGCCTTCTGCCGCCATTCCGAGGGCCCTTCAGAGCCAGGCCCTGCCCTTCTGAGCTGGTGAAGAGTTCAAGTTCGCCCAATTCCCAGTTGACCACATGGAAGTTAAAGAGGTGAAGCGCGAGACTTCCCCATCCCCACCAACAGACCCCTCAGTTTGCAGGGGAGAGAATTCTTCCCACTCTCCACTCTTTATGTTCGGTGTTTAGAAATAAAAAATTCAAACCACCTAATTTTATTTCACATTCTTCTTTCATCGGGAGCAATGTGTTAATTTACTTTGTCAACATGTTCACACGCTCTTTCGGTTAATAATTGTGAACAGGCTCTGTGCCTCCCTGTAGTCAGGGCAGGGAACTGCCATAGCATAGAGGCCCCCAAATAAATAATGGTTCGAACACAGTAAGCGTCTCCTTCATGCCCGTGTGATAGGCCAGTGGGGCGGGGGGCTGCTGTCTCTACATTGTTTTGTCTTGCTAATCGCATTTCTTCTGATGTTGTCCTGAAGGGTGGCTTCATCCCAGCACCCGGAGGTGATGTGCTCGGGTGACTCCAGTGGGAGGGTGTGATGACCCAGGCAGGCATCCCCTTCTTTTGGGCAGATCAGTCCTGCGACCGTGCCTCGCTGCAAGGCAGGCTGGGAACTGTCGTGGCGTGGGGAGCCGAGGAAGGACGGAGAGCTCGCCTGTGCCCAGCTACACCTCAGGGCCAACCACAGGCCGAGGGCTTTGCGTAACACCGGGAACATCTTTTTTCTTTGAGTGTAATTCCTGGTTTCTTTCTAAACCCTAGAATCATTGGATGTGGCTTGGCACAATCACCTGCCTCCTTCCTAGGCACACACAGCCCTTCTTTGTGCCTCCAGCCCAACCCCATCTCTGGGAGGGGGGGTGGAGGGAGGTCAGCAGAAGCAGATACAACGACCGAAGTCAGCTCTCTTGGCCCTGTCCCCAGAAAGCCAGCTCTCCCCGCACATCTGGATTCTTTCCTGGGGTGTGTAGAGAGAGGCTCTCTGCCCCTTCAGGGCCTCAGCTCAGCACCTGTGAACATGGACAAATAAAAACAAAAAACAGAAACTGCTTCCCAAGCACGTGGAACACAATCTGCTCTATACACACACTCCTGGTCCATCTGCTTGTAATAATAATATTTACCTGCTTGGCGAAGAGAGCCGTGGAGGGAATCTATGTGCTCACCTGCTGCAGTGAGGTCAGAGATTCTCTAATGAAAGGCATTTGGTGGCAAAAATTAATTATGGCATATTTCAAAGGCAAGCCAAGAACTTGGCCTCCTTTCTGTTCTGCCTGGGGGCTGCTCTGATGCTGGTGGTCACTGAGGGTAGGAGAGTGACAAGAACAGTAAGTTATGGCTTTTTTTTTTTTTTGGCTGTAGTATAAATACCAGTCTCCTGACCTCAGCTCGACAGCATTTCATTGCAATGTCTTTGTTCCCCTACCACACAGCATGCTTGTTGTTACGGGTCCTAAATGAATCCAAGTGTCCCAGTGCTCAGTGGTGGCTGGAACCGCAAACGCTCAGCTACCATGGGAGCACCCCTGCTGGTGTCATAGTCTGGGGGGGATGGAAATCGTTGCCTGTTTTACAGCAGTATCCCGAGGAGATAGATGTGATTTGTCGAGACAGTGAAAGAAACATACTACCTCAGACGCTTCAGGTGGAAAGCCCAATTGTTAACTTTTTCTCCTAATTAATTCCCATGATGAAAGCATTCTATAGAGCTCATTTTCAGCTCTGCTTCCGTGTCAGAAGAGCTGATTGCAATGAGATTTATGCCAGTGTCCATGACAAATCATACTTCTGGGAATAATTACCATGCAACATGGTCTTTATTCCTTCCCTTTCTATTTTGTTAATTTTTACAATCCCCTGTTCTACTTCTTTCTCTCTCTCTTTACGTGTACGTTTAAGGCCTGAAATCGTGCTCCGTAAACAACCTGGCACTGTTGGTGTTGAATGAGTTACACAGGTGCTTGGCTTGTTCCACAAGTTAACTCTGTGGAGGGCTTAGATTGGACTGCCTTTAGGGTGGCCTTCTGTCCCTAACTCCTGTGTGCTTGACTGTGTGTACGTGTGTGTGCATTTGACTCTGTGTGTGTGTGTGTGTGTGTGTGTGTGTGTGTGTTTTGAGGAGTAGATATGGACAGTGGGCAGATACAAGATATACGGACAGATGTAAGTTCCGTATACTTTAAATTGAAGATGACAAGTCATGTCCCCAAATTTAAAAATTATAATTATTCTTTTGTCATTTGGCTCTTTATTCTTTGGTTTCTCTGAGTACCTTTTCCTAGGAGTAAACATTAAACAGGTGAAACAAGGCAATTATTTGTGTAGTGTAATTCCAAGCTCCTCATAGGTACCTCTAATTTTAGTTTAAGTATATAAGAAATATACTAGTGTGTTATCCTAATAATATATTAACAAATAAAAGAAGGTATGGAGTGATTTTCATCATCCCCGCAGCCTTTTTCTCAGGAATTGCAAGAAGAAATTGCAGCCACTTTTTTGGTATGCAAATTTCTAGCCTTTATATGTGTGTGTATATATATATATATATATATAGAGAGAGAGAGAGAGAGAGAGAGAGAGAGACGGAGAGAATATTAATATATTTAAGTACATATTAATAAATTAAGTGATATTAATGTTTAGGTAAGTAATAAAAATAAAATTTATATGCATATACCTATGTGTACATTGTATATGCATGTTCGGATACATAGAAGATATATAGAGTAACTTTGTATGTATGTATGATATTTTTACATAAATAGTATTATACTGAAGTATTTTTTTTCTCAAGGATCACCCAACAATATGTTGTGGCAACATCCATTTACCGATTTAGGTTTGCAGGTACTCACACACACACACATCCCTTATTCTTGCAAACTGCTGTGCAGAATTCTATAATGTGGGGATACCAGAGCCAGTAAAACTGTTCCCTTATTGATAGGCATGCAGGTGGTTTCTGGATTTTTGCTTTGATCAACGACGCCACACTGATCATCTTTGTTTATTCTTCCTGTAGATATGAGTCGTGTTCCTCCTGCAGAGACACTGAGAAATGTGGCCGCTGGAAGATAAGCTACATATCCTTGACATTTAAATGGATTGATGTCATATTCCAAAGTGGTGGCACCAGTTGAGAGTCCCACCAGCAGAGTTTGAGTTCAGATGCACATTTCCCCTCACCTTTTCTGTAGGATATATTTTTTGAAGTACTTTACTTTTGCTTCAGGTACTTGACTTTATGTTAAGGTAGAATCTCTACTTTTAATTTATGTTAAGGTAGAATCTGGGAACACAGATCAGCATTTGTGATTTTTTTTCGGCATTTTTTTTGAACCCACGTGCACCCCACTCTCAAGTGCACAGAAGTGAAAGGGTATTGTAATGACATTGACTTTCTTCCTGTCACATTTGCTATAAACAGTGATTCTCATGAGACCTATCTCTTTGGCCTATGGCGGTCATTGGATGAACAATTTTGTACATCTTCTTTGGAATTCTATGACAGATTCTTCTGAATCTCATCAGAAACTGGGGGCAGTGGCTGATTCTTGGAAGGTGGGTGTTGGGTTTATGAAAATCTTCGAAGGCATTTGGAGCCCAATCTGCTGAATGAGTTGTGTGACAGAAGTCTAACCACCAAGGGTCTGGTGTCCTGCAGTGATGAGACTGGCCTCTGGGCATGTGCACAGTCCTGCCTTGTGAAGGCACAGTTTTAGTTTGTCGAGTCAAGTTGGTCATATTCTTTAGAGACACACGCCGTCTGAGTCAGGCACAGTTCTGTGGGAAAAAGCTGTAGGCATTTGCTCTTCACGTCACTGTAAAAGATCAGGGAAAGCGGAAATTGGAAAGTATGAGCCGTACCAAACTTGATTTTGTCACAGGGGGAAAAAATGCAATATCATCTTCACTGAGCTTAATAATGGTTCGTTGGTACTTTCGGCAGAATACCCCAGCCCGGCTCACCTCCAGCAGCCCATTTCCATCTCAGGGTATAGAGTGCCTCATCTATCCAGGTACCTCATTGCCAAGTAGGGGTCACTGTGTTTATGACCTACTTCCAGCGAGTCATGGCGTGATCTGAGAGTGCATGGTTGCCTGAGGACATACGTACTTCTCCCTTTGGTGTGCCTTCAGCAAAAAGACCTGTGTTCTCCTGACTGCTTCCCAAGGGGTGATCGCTAAAGCCTCCTTGTTGGGCATGGCAGCATATTAATGAGGTAGCTGGAAAATTGTGCTGCACCTTGAACTTCCATAGATGAGATGATCCCTAACATTCCTTTTATGACAGAGTCTTTGAACATTGCTCAGAGCTCTTTTTAAAAAGTCTCAGACTAAAAAGAGATTCTTCAGGAAGGACAGGAGCAGATGCCCTCTGGCTGCCAAGAACAGTGCTATTTGGCACTTACGCAGGCCCTTTGTCCTCACGGTTCAAGTACAAACCCAGTTAGTGCGGCTGAATCCGCATCAGGAATCCCAAGGCCAAGTGGAGACCTTGTCACAGCTACTTATCCAAAAGAGAGGCTAGAGGAGCTAGACTTTTTGCTTTTCTTTGCCATTTGCCTACCGGTTGGGGCTGGTTTTGTGTGTGGGCAGAGGGGACGGCATACAGAACATTCGAGCATTACGGAGAATGCTCCCTTTTGGGGACGTCCCCTCACTATCATCTGAGTGTATCCATACCTGCCAGGGCCCGTGAACAGCCACCATATGTCACATCCCGTGGCTGATTTGCTCTCTGTACTGGCCCAAACCAAACACAGGAGATGCGTGTGGCTGGGGAGAAAAGAAATAGGTGTTAGTACTGTATCTCTGGGGAAGGCTGTGTCCTGGCTTTTTGGAGGCAGTTTAAAGGCAGCTCAGAAGGGTCTTCATAAAACTTTATTTAAAGGAGCCCGAATGGATGACTCTAGGTCTCAGAAAGGAAAGAGCCATAATGGGCAGTGGGCGCACTGAGGATGAACATTTTCCGCATGATGATAGTCTTGAAGACTAGCCCCGTGCAGTGGTTTTTTGTTTTTGTTTTTAATCCAAAGGTTTATTTTAACCTTATTTTTTTTAAAGATTTATTTATTTATTTATTTGAGAGAGAATGAAATAGAGAGAGAGCATGAGAGGGGGGAGGGTCCGAGGGAGAAGCAGACTCCCCGCTGAGCAGGGAGCCCGATGTGGGACTCGATCCCAGGACTCCAGGATCATGACCTGAGCCGAAGGCAGTCGCCCAACCAACTGAGCCACCCAGGCGCCCTCCCAAGGTTTATTTAAATCCTTGTTCTATTTGGTCTTTCCTGCAGAATTTGATGCTAATGATCACTTGCTCCTCTTCGGAGTTTGGCTGTCCCTCTCCCGCTCTCTTGCCTTTTCTGCAAACTGTTTGAGTCTCTCGTGCTTCTGGGTGTTTCTCTTCCTCTGCCTGAACTTCAGATGCTAGGGTTGCTCCCTGCCTGTGCCCCACGCTGTTCATTATCTAATCTCCTTGTCGTCCGTGGTTTTGCCTACTCCGCTGGTCTCATGTAACACGCCCAGCGTGCTGTATGTCCAGTCCAACCCCTCGTGTGAGCTTGAGCTTTGTGTTGGCACCTCCTAATGGACACTTCCAAGTGGGAGCCCCAGGCCAGAGGCTTCACGCCCAACCTGTTAGAAAGGAAGCCCGGCATCTGCCCCTCCAAACTTTCTCATTTTCCTATGTTTTCTGTCTTCGTTAATGGTCCTCCCATATCCCTAAAAGGAACCATCTGGAAGGATTACTTTCTTTCACGCTGAGCTGGCACTAATTTGATTTTCTGGTGATAGACACTTGGTGAGGGCTTACTTCCCCATGGAGGAGAATCATACCAGAAGGACTTATAAGTCAGCGGCCAGCCCGTTGGGGTTGGAAAGGACTTACAGGAAGGGGTAGATGTAAGAGGAGCCCCCTGACTCGGTGACAGATCAAATGTGGGAGATGCATGAGAGAGAGGAACTGAAGAAGGATCACAAAAGCATCTTCTCTGGTGGTGGCAAAAAGCCTCTCAGCTGTTGGAGAAATCTCTGTGACGTGAGGTGGTCAGGTTCAAAAATGCACACGCATGCAGGTTTCTGACGTAGCTCTACTCAGCTGTGTCAGCGTTCGAGTCACACGTGCGTGTGTGCGTGACTGTGCCGGGGAGAAAGTGGGGCTGGTGTGTAGACGCAGCACGTTTTTCTCCTGTATTTTTTAGAGGGACCATCCGTCAGCCCCGCACAGACAGGAGAGGGGACACGGCTTGGTTGGCCTGCCTCTCCTGTTCTCTCCCGTCTCCTTCAGTCCGGCATCTCCCCACACGCCACACTGGCCCTGATGTCTCACTGCCTCTTCCCGTCGCAGTGCAGGAAACGGATTAAACAGAATATTCCCTCATTGGCTTTTTAAGGATGTGGGACTTTTCTAAAGTACTACTGTTCTTTGAGGAGGCACCATACCAAGTGACAAGGGTCTCCTTTGTCCCAAAGTAAGCAGTCTCTGGGTCAGAAGTCGACCCTAAGGAGAGGTAGCCCTCAAAGGTGAGCAAGAAGAGTGCATCCTCGGGGTTCCTTCTACCTGCAGAACGCTGCTCACCCCATGCTCACTGGGGATGCTGGTGGCTTAGGGTTTGTATGTAGCGTCCCAGACCCAAGACACCTTTCCGTCCCCGGTAAGCATGACATGTTGTGCCACTCAGTGCTCAGTTTCCCTTAAGGAGGTGTCTGGCATTTGGAACCCCAGTGGTTGCTAGGAGCCATCGAGGACACTGGGCTAGGGCTCTGATGAGGAGCACGTGACCTCAGCTGGACAGTCCAGCCGCCCACTGGGTAGGCCCCCCGAAATTACCCAGAGCTCCTCCCAGTGATTGGTGCCCCATCTTGCCTGTGGCACGGCCATCAGCCGTGCCACGTAGTGATTCCCTGGCTGAATGCGTCACTGTCCGTCAGCTGCGGGTGTGCTCCAGGGCAGACCCTCGCGAGGTGCCTCAGTTTCCCACTGCAGGCCGTGAGCGCCGTGATGCGCTGTTGTTGGAGCTCTGTGGAACCATCAGTGTGGTCCGGTGAGAGAGTTGTAATTCTGTCCTTAACAAACGGGCAGTGGACACGAGTCAGGGTTGTTAAAGCTTAGGAATGGGAATCAGAGAAGGAATAATTAATTAATTCAGTGCCAGAAACAGAGGGTCTGGTGAGAACAGCAGAATTATGGAGTTTATGGCTGGGGCTCTCTACTGAGTGAGCGTAATCGGCACCTTGAAACCAAACCCCAAGCCTCAGGCAGCAGAACGGTGGTGAGTTTTGTTGGCATTCCTAGATTTATCAAGGATCTGCAGGAGTCTTGTAATTCCAGCACGTGGAATGAGCCTGCAGGTGCGATCTGCCCCAATGGTCCACAGCTCCACTCACGAACAGAATGGCCATGGCACGATTGACAGACAGACAAGCCACGCAGCACAGCACCCTTCCTCAGCTCTGGACAGAGGGCAGCCGTGGACAGAGGGCAGCCGCCTTCCAGGGAGCCTCACTTGGGAGCAAGTCTTCATTTCTGTTTGATTCTTAAACACCACATGCAGAGTTCTGACTTAACTCTGACTGATGTGGGGCAAGGCTCCCTTTGTCTCCATGTCACATGCCCACCCCCCTCGCCTTCCCCAAAGCGATCATTCTCATGTTTTTGACGTGTGTCCTTTTATTTTAAGTCGGTTGTTAGAAAATGTAGAACATTACAGGTGTACATTTTTTTTTACTGACATTTAATTCACAAACCATAAATTGTTATTTTTAAAGTGTTCAATTTCACAGGTTTTTAGTGTATTCAGTTAAGCAACCTGCAGTGTGATCTAAGTTTAAAATGTTGTCATCTCAGGGAAGAAACCTTGTCCCCATTAGTGGCCCTTCACCTATCCCCTGCACCTGGCTGCTGGCAACCATTCATTTTCTTTTCATTTCTATTGATTTGCATATTCCGGACATTGCATATACATGGAATCAACAATAGGTGATCTTCTGTGACTGGTGTCTTCTTGGGTTCATCTATGTTGTGGCAGGAGTCGGAGTGTCATTCCCTCGTATGACCGAATACGAACATCCCAGTGTATAGAAATGCCACATTTTGTTTATTATGGTAAATTTCATCCATCGTGGACATTGGAGTCCTTTCCACTTTGTGAGTGTTATGGAAAAGGCTTCTGTGGACATTGTGTACCAGGTTTCGTGTGGACATATGCTTTCATGTCTCTTCGATGTCCACGCCGCAGTGGGTGTGCAGGGACCTGTGGTTGGCCTGCAGAGCTGCAGGGGGAGGTATGATAACCGGGTGAGTTCCAACGACCCAAAATACTCTGTCCTTGCCGACATCCAGCATTTGTCTCGAATAAACAGTGCACGGATTGTTGCAAGCCTTTGGTTAGTTTCCAGAGTTCTGAAAGAGTAGATTTTGACTATTTCTGTTGGTGCTCTCCTGGCATCCGTGGAGTCTCCCTCCCTCCGTCCGCTGGCTCTGTTCCATCAAGATGCTTGTATATGGGGCACAATGACAGCTTCCGGGCTGTTCCTTGTTTTGTGTTAATTTCTTTGCTTTTAAGCCCAATTAATGTTACTTCCAGAACTTTGCTTCTGACTGGTGCCTACTATTCCAGAGACCAGCTTGTTCAATTATATCATACTCCCCAACGTGACAGAAAGATACCCTAATTGGGGCCCTTGTCGTGATCTGAGGGAGTTTCCACTGAAATATTTTTCCTTCTGCAATAAGCTCACACTCAACCTTTCTTCATTTTCCTTTATCCATTTGTTGGGAGCTGTCTTTATTAGGTAAAATTTGCATTCATTAAAATTTCCCAATTTAAGAAGACAATTGGACGGGTTTTGAATAATGTAGAACACAGTCCTGGAAGCACCATCACAATCATAATATAAAATATCTTATCAACAAAACCAGTTTCCTCCTGCCCCTTTACAGTCAATTCCTTCCCTCACAGCCCAGCCCTGGGGAGTCATTGTTCTACTTTCCATCACAGTCATTCATTTGGTCTTAAACAGAATTTCATATAAATGGAATCATGAAGTCTGTATCCTTTTGTAGATAGCCCCTTTGTTTTAGTAAAATGCCCTTGAGTTCCAACAGTATTGTTGTGTGTATCAGTGGTTCATTCCCTTAGATTACCCTGTGGAATTCCACTGTGGTCTGTAGAACGGTTTGTTTATCCCCTCAACAGTGGAAGGGCATTTGGGTTATTTCCCATTTTCGGCTATTTGTGAATAAAGCTGTGAACATTCATGTATAGGTAATTCTGTGGACAGAACTTTCATTTCTTTGGGAAGTAAATTAGAAGAATGGATGGTCATATGGTCGTTTGGCTTTATAAGAAGCTGGCACATATTGGCTATGATGTTGCATAGATTTTGTGAATTTATTTGCATCTGTAACTTCTCTGGCAGAGAGACCTCGCAGATCTCGCGCCGCTTTATTATTAGGCTGCTTGCCTTCCTGTTATTGAATTACAAGATTTCTAAATACGTATTGTCAAATGTTTTTTGCAAATAATTTTTTTCCAGCCCATGGCTGGTTTAATTTTCTTAATGGCCTTAATAGTGTCTTTTGAAGACCAAAGTGTTTTAATTTTGATGAAGCTACCTTATCCATTTTTGCCATTTATGATTTTGCTTTTCATGCCCTGTTGAAGACATTTTGTCTCACCCAAGGTCATCAAGTGTTTTCCCTGTGCTTGTTTCTAGAAATCTGATGGTTTTCTTGCATTTAGTTCTGTACTGCGTTTCATGTTAAATTTTATACATCGTGTGAAGTTCTGGAATCACTTTTTTTTATGTGGTTATCAGTTGTACCTGCACAATATATTGAGATGATGATCGTGTCTCCATTGAGTTGTCTTTACTTGTGTCTTTGTTGAAAACCCTTTGGCTATTTATGTGTGAGTCTATCTTGGACTCTGTTCTGCTCTGTTGATCTTTTGATCTATTTGACTACTTTTACACCATTATTGTGCTGTCTTTATTACTGTAGCTTTATAGAAGGTCTTAAAATCAGATTCAGATTTTTTCTTTAAAATTGTCTTGGCTAGTTTGGGTTCTTTGCATTTCAATATAAATTTTAGAATGAGCTTGTCAAGTTGTACAGAAAATCCATCTGGGATATTGATTGGGATTGCATTGAATCCGTAGATAATTTTGGGGAAAACTGACATGTTACTAATGTCATTAATATATTTGCATGCACAGATTTCCATTTGTTTAGGTCTTTTGAAACTCTTCATACCGTGTTTTATGGCTTTCAGTTTTAAAGTGTTACACATTTTATATGCTTATTCTTTCATTCACATTTTTAATAACATTATAAATGTTTTTTGAATTTTAAAATTCAATTTCAATTCCAATTCCACTTGCTTCCTGTTAGTCTATAGAAATATGATTTATTTTTGTGCATTGACTTTTTATCATACTACCTTGCTCAACTGACTCATTAATTTTAGTAGCTTTTCCCTAGATTTCTATACAGATGATCACATCATCTACAAATAAAGGCAGGTGATCTTGAGTCTGTGATTTCAAGTAGGAGGTATGAATGAGACTGAAACTTTCAGAAACAGACTTTCTCTAAAAGAAGTAAAGCTCAGAAATGGCAAGTCAAGTGGAGAATGTGAGGGCAGAGATGACTGCTTTGCTGTCCGTGGTTTTCATGTATTTGACTGACTGAGGAAGGATCTAGAAAAATATGGATGGTCTGTCCCACTTGAGACAAACTAAGCCAGGATGCCTGGGTGTGGGGCCTAGACATCAGTATGTCATAAAGGCGACTGCAGTGAATACCGTGTACAACTCCGACGAGTGCCGCTTTGCTAGCCCTGTTACGATGATCCTGACTTCTCCCACCAGAAATAGCCCCCATGGGCAGTGTTCCTGGAGTGTAGACTACCCACATGGAAGTGTACACAGACAGGCAGCATGGCATAGGACTGTGGGATTCCTAAAACCTTCAGATTGTTGGAATTGATCTGAGGAGCTGGGGCGTGGTTGGGATTGACTTCAAGCTGTAATAATTGGGAAGTGTCCGTGAATGTGTGCTGAGTGTGTTTAGGACTGTGGGCCGGTGCCCTGGGGTCTGACACTGGTAGATGAAGGAACGTGGTTGCTCCTTTGTAAACTGGCTCGTATGAATTTTATCAGGACATGTGTCATCTCTGATCAGCAGTACTGTTGTAGTAGTCCCATGTGGTAAAGGATCTACTTCTGTTATCTTCCAAGGTTTAGTGAAACTCAAATAAAATAAACCATATAAAAGCATTTATGAACTCATGAAAAGGAGGGAGACCACAAATCTGTTGAGTATATTGTATGTTTTTAGATAAAATAACGTACAGTTGATCCTTGAACAACACAGGTTTGAACTGTGTGGGTGCACTTGTGTGTGGATTTTTTCTGATAAATACATTGTGGTACTGCAAATATATTTCTTCTTCCTTAGGAGTTTCTTTCTTTCTTTCCTTTTTTTTTTTTTTTTTTTTAAAGTAGGCTTCATGCCTAGCATGGAGCCCAACGTGAGGCTTGAACTCACGACCCTGAGGTTATCAAGACCTGGGCTGAGACCAAGAGTCAGATGCCCAACCTGCTGAGCCACTCAGGCATCCCTTCCTTAGGATTTTCTTAATATCATTTTCTTTTCTCTAGCCTGCTTTCTTCTAAGAATACAGAATATAATACATATAAAATATGTGTTAATTGGGCTGTTTATGTTATTGGTATGGCACCTGCAGTAGGCTATTTGCAGCTAAATTTTGGGGGAATCAAAATTATACATGTATTTGCATTATGAGGTGGGGTCAGTGCCCCAAGTCTTATGTTGTTCAAGGGTTCAACTATAATTTATTCCCAAATTAGGATAGATATAATGGTATCTTCAGAAATTAGGATGTACACAGGTTTCAGTTTTCTTAATGAAAAAACTGTAGAGAAAAAAATTGAAAGTGAAATGGATATGTTTTCTCCTTTGCATCTTATTAGTGTAATCTTTCTATATAGTTGACTCTCCTTGGCTTTCCTCCGTCACGCCAATCCACGGCAATATTAGTCACGTGCAAAATCAAGCTGTGCTGTGGGATTTTGTGGTATGGAATGAGATATTTATAGCTCATGGAGATCTTAGATTAAGCTTTTGCTCTGACCTGCAATCCTTTTTAAACATTCAATAAAATTTAGCCAAGTAAGCATATCTACAGTGAACTATGTGGAAGTCCCATGGGCACCATTGGGAAGAAATCCTGTGCAGCCTTGATGCATTTTCTGCTTCTCATTCTATTACAGAGAACTGAAGTCTACTGAGAGGTTAAGCAAATCCTGTGAATCCATCCCTAGTCATGGGCTGGGCAGTAAGGATGGAGGTCTGGTGGGCCGTCTGGCACTTGTCCCGATGTAATTATGGTAGCTCCAGGGTCAGCTACCAGATGGGCCTTGGCAAGTGACAGGGGTCACCTGGACCAGTCTCAGGGATGGCTGATACGCTGTGGTACATGTGTGCCTGTGTGTTTATGGGTGCATGCATGGACGTGTGTAGGTGCGTGCATGCGTGTGCACAAACGGTGTGTAGCGGGAGGACGGTCTGGTTTCCTGTGTCGTTGGGCAGATGGGGGGGTTGTTCATGTGCTCTGAGGATTCTTACTGGTGACCCACTGACTGAGTGAGGGCTGCGGAGCATTTATTGTCTCCATGAAAAAGTTAGTTTAGTTTTGGGCAGTGTTCATTTTTTACTTACGAGCTTTAATGCTGGTCATGGTCTACATTCGGTTCTAGAGGATAGGACTTCGTAGGCAGAGGCTGATGTATGTTCATTTCGGGAGCTTTGAACTGTTTTGCCCGATTAGGCCTTGTCTAGCCCAGTTAGGCGTGCATACGACCATCAAGCAAGTGTGTCACTGACCGAGAGTTGGAAGGTGGATTACCTTTGCTGAAAAGGATCTGGAAAGGATTGGCTCATTGGAGGCTGATCGGCCTGAGAAAGCTTCAGACCATTGGGTGACAAGTCAGCTCCCCTCCAAGCAGTGCCGTGGGCTTCTTCTGTCTCGGGCCAGGCAGAAGCCCTCAGTGGACCAGAGTGAAAGGCCGCAGCTTGGACTTTGGACAGGTAAGCCACTAGTACCTGTCACAGGAGGCTTTGTCCTGGCAGTGGGTTGATTCAAGGGTGTAGCTGATGCTGGGGGGTGGGGAGGGGTGTCTGCATACTGCACTCTGGTGCCGGTCCCTGCGTTGGCTCACGTGGAAGCATGACCTTAGGGCTGAGTATTTTCAAACATTCAGTTCCTAGAGGAGGAAGTCGTTTGATTTTCTGGCTTCTTCCTTGGTGATCCCTCCTAACCCCAAAATGAAGGAGAGGGATTGGTTGGATGTTTCTAAGATCCCCATCAGCTTTCAGACACGTTTTCTGGTTCAGAATCATGAGTGTGTGGGAATGTCTGCGTGTGAGGAAGAGAGGACCAGAACACACGCACGCACGCACGCCTGCACACACGTACACACACGCATGCACGCACGCCTGCACACACGTACGCGGAGTACTCAAATACACCGAAGCCAGAAAATGGTCCTCCATTCCTCCTTTCTCTTAACTGTTCCGTTGGTCCCCAGGGCTCTTTACTCCAGCTCTCTGCCTAAGGGTCAGTTGCGAAAAGCCCGAACATCATGTCCTTTGTCTCACGTCCTGTCTCACTCCGGGGGCATTTTGTTCACCCTGAGATCCAGGACCCCGTGACCAGAGACTCTGGTCTGAAGCCGCCCCTGCTTACTGGGCGCTCGCTCTGCTCGCAGTCCAGCAGGAGACAGGAGTGCTTAGCGCAGCAGACCAGAACTGAGCCCTCGTGGGGCTCGCTAACTTGTCACTCTGGGGGATGTTATTGCTGGAGATGAAGCTAATCCTTCCTAATGCACCGACCCTTCAACCGTGTCCACAGGAGGGGTCATATTTGGATTAACACTTTTGAATCGTCTTTCAGGGAATTCAATTCAGTTAATCAACATTCCTCTTTATTTAGCAAACACTTAATACGTACTGTGTGTCAGACATAGAGGAGGCCCGGGGGGTGACCGCAGGGCTCAAGATCCCAGTCCACAGTGAGAGGACCAAGCTTGCGAGACTGGAACAATTCAGGTGCATATCCAAGTAAAAGAAGAAATACCAGGTGTAAAAAAAGCAAGGATTCTTAGCTTTACAGAAGAAGTATTTCACTTATGAAAGGAGTCATCTAGGAGACCACCCTTAGGCACAGATCTAGAGAACAGATCATTGGGAAGATAGGACCAAAAAAAAAAAAGCCCCACAAAGTGTCTGGGAACTTTAGCCTATAGAGACTTTTCAGACTCTCTCTTAGAGAAATTTTACCAAAAGGTTATCTTTCAGGAAAATGGGGATCATTTTACCCAGAAGCCTTGCAAGTTTCGGAGCAAAGTCTTGTGGTTGTGGGTCTGCAGGGAATTTAGGCAGCTTGAATTAAAAGAGAAAATATGGTACACTTTCCAAAAAATACTGCACTGACAGTTCTCTTTACCTAGTAAAGTAAGCCATACCCAACATTTTCCTGTAAGGCCTTGGTCAAAATAGGAGTTTTCTTATACTTCTGGCTCAACATCAAGATCCTAAAAGCATAAATAGATGTTAAGATAATAATTTTAAGTCTTCATTGAATATCCTTTAAAAACAGAGAAAAGCAATAGAGAAGTGGAGGCTTTGGAGTCAAAATACCTGAAGTCAAATAACGGGTCTCCCACTCACCAGATGTGTGAGCTGGGGAAATTTACACAGCTTCCCAGGCTCAGGTCCCTCATCTATAAAATGGGGACAATAATAGAATCTACTTTACAGAGATGTTACGAGAATTAACAAGTTAGTGCCTGGAAAGCTCTTGAACAAGGGCTCAGCATATAGGGGATTTTCAGTGAATTTCGTTTACTTTTTTTTTTTTTGTTATGGTTATGACCAACAATGTGCAAGGTGTTGGGGGGGTGCTTGGACATGGGAGTGGGGACCCTGCAGGTAAGGTTGCTGCAAATACGCATAAGCCGTGACCGGAAGTCAGTGTTTCTGGAAGAAAGACAAGTCGAGGCCCCTGTGGGAGAGAGGACAAAGTAGAATATGGAGGACCTTTGGAGCCTGCGGGGTCTCGGGTCCTAGCTGTGGGGATGTCTCTCTGAAAGACAACAGGGAGGAAACCTGACCTGACCGACAGCGTCAAAAACCGGCGCGTTCCGCCTTCTCAACAGCTCACCACAGCCTCAGGTGAGCTCTCCCTCCTGGGATACAAAGGTAGGCACCCAGGTGCTCTGGTAAGAGTGCATTTAACACCAATCATAACAGCTAAAGTATTTTGTGAAAAACAGCAAGAACTTCAGCTTCAGTGGAAAAATATCTTAGAACTAATTTGATAGTGAAAGTGAAAGATCTGATGTTTCACCAGGTCAGGAGCAGGAGAAACCGTTTTCATGGCAAATGAGGAAAAATGGTTAGCATTGTCAAAAGCCGAGCTGTTTGGAAGTCATGATAGGGCCTTAAGGACCACCGTCTGAAAGGGAGGCGGGTTGTGGGGACCTGCGGCTGTCCGGTGGGTGTGCTGTGAGAGTTGTAAGGGGAAGGGAGGGGTGTCAGGGCTGCGAGCTGGGTCTCCCCAGGCAGACCCGTCACCCCTGCCTCCCAGGCCTCTTACTTCCCTGCACAGCTGTGTGGCTTCTGGTCCTTTCTCATGTCACCAATGTGCCTTAAATAGAGAAATCTTCGAGTTTCCTCTCCTTTTCCCTTTCTGGCCCCTGTTCTCCTTACTGCCCAAAGCCTCGTGTGGCAGCATGGGCTCAAGCGGCACCATCATGCTGTCACAGAGCTGGACCACGGCCGCACCTTCGTAGGAGGGTCACCGGGAGACGTAGTGATGGGCTGAGAAGGCGCGAGTCATTCTAGGGAAGAGGAGGCATGCACCTGCGGGTGACAGCCAGCCCTCTGCGCCACCATCGGACTGCCCTGCTCTTAGATCACGTGTATTGTACAGGCTCCCAGGAGCATCCATCTCACGTTTATCGGCTCTTTGAGGTAAGAGTTGTGATTTGTTTATCTTTGCTTTCTCAGAGCCGCATCGTTTCTTACAAGTGGCATTTACACACACACATGCACACATGTACACACACGCATGCAGTTTACAGATGAAATTTTGGGCAAGGCATTAGATCTCTGAGTATTATTCACACAGTGAGTTTGTGGCTCGACCAGGATGGGAAACCGGCTCTCTTAATTCTTAAGTCAGAGCCTTTTCTCCTTATGTGTCTGTGGTTACAATCTCATCTGTACAGTGACTTAAGAATTCAAGAAGTCTTTATTGTAAAGTGCTAAGGAAAGACTCTCCCTAGGACCAGCTATCCAGGGAACACCAGCAGAAATCAAAGCAAACATGAGGACAGGTGGGAGCCCAGGAAGGGGAGGTGTACCTGAGTTCTGTTGTCATTGCCCTTCAAATCCTGAGATCCTGAGAAGCAGTCAGACTCCTTGAGCATAATACCGCCTCCGAGCAGGTGCCGCTCTTGGGGGATTATTCTCATTGTTCTGTTGCAGCAAGATGAACATTATGGAAATACAGACTACGGTTCCACTGGTTCTCGCATGTGCATACCTGGATTAGGAAAGGGACTGATAGGCAGAATGCCACATACAGACACCGTTTGCTGGATCCGTTTTGTTCTTCCTTCCGTGAATTCTCCCATGAGGGCTTTACTGTTTGAAAATTCAAGCTCTCTCACTGTAAACTTTTTAGATGTAGCTCTGAGTTCTGATCTCATTTTTGGCTTCTGGGACACCCTACCCTTAAGAGCAAAGCTGCGATCCGTGGCGAAGAAGTTTGAGTGCTTAGCGCTGGGCTCTTGGGAGGAGTGAACACTGGCCCTGTGCACACGCAGTGTCCTCACCTCTTCTGATGAGAATGGAAATCCACGTTCAAAGTGCACTGTGCCTTCCCTTGGCCACGCGGATCTCACGACGGGGCCGGGGGCCTTGAAAGGGAACAGAGTGACCCTGAGGAGGCGGGGGAACTGTGGAGCCGGGCCAGGTTGTCTCTCTGCTGGAGGGTGGTTTCCTTCCTGCTCTGCCTCCCTTCCCTGACTTGTGAGTCGCCTTACAGGGAACGTGGTAGCCGATGGTGTCCGCACATCACCCTCTCCATCTCCAGCTCTACACACGGAGGGCTGCTTCTGTCCCATGGAGACCAAAGCCACCAGTCCCCGGGTGGCCCAGGGCCAGTGGCCGGTAGCTGTGGGGACATCGATGTCCTCATTCCCAGCTTCACAGCCCTCCGCCCACACTCCAGGCCAGAGGGCAGTGATCTCGCCTTTTACTGACAGGAGGGGCTGTGGGTTTGTCCTATCATTTCTTTAGTTTACTTTTGCGCTCAAGAGATGGTTTTGACAGGCACTTGCCACATCCCGTGGGAAACCAAACATTCCCTCTTCGAGTAGAGGTTTGAGCGGATTAGCAGAAAAGGGAGAAAAGAGACGACATAACCTTTTGAGGAATAAACTAAATGCCTTAGACATGGCATTTGACGATTTGGGGTGGATGGAAAAATGAATTCATATCACTCTGAAGTTGGTGATATTGTGATTCTGGCACAGTATATATTTTACTGCAAGTACCTGAAGGAAAATGCTTTTTTTTTTTTTTTTGAGTCTATAAACTGTCCTTCAAGGGAGAATCTTCGTTGAAGAAAAAAATGAAAGATGTTAATAGGCCATCTGTAGCTGTCTCTCACTTCCAGGCCTCTGAGGAATCACAGAGGTAAATACTGACTTCTCTTTCAAAGCGAAACATTCAGTACGTTGTTTAGAAACTCTCCAAAGAGGGAAAGGGGAGAAGTCCCCTGGCTCCGCTGGCTGCATGGGTGGTGTCTGAGCCATCTCCCTTCTTTTTTATTTATTTATTTATTTTTTCTTAGGTGCAGTTAGCCACTGCATAGTATACATTATTAGTTTCTGATGTAGTGTTCAACGATTCGTTAGTTGTGTATAACATCCAGTGCTCTTCCTACTGCCCTGTTACCCCATGCGCCCGCCCCCTCCCCTCTGAAGCCCTCAGTGTGGTTCCTGGAGTCAAGAGTCTCTCCTGGTTCGTCTCCCCCTCCGATTCCCCCCCTTCATTTCTCCCTTCCTTCTCCTAATGTCCTCCGTGGTATTCCTTAGGTTCCACAAATAAGTGAAACCATATGATAACTGACTTTCTCTGCTTGACTTATTTCACTTAACATAATCTCCTCCAGTCCCATCCATGTGGATGTACAAGTTGGGTATTCATCCTTTCTGATGGCTGAGTGATATTCCATTGTATATACGGACCACATCTTCTTTATCCATTCGTCTGGTGAAGGGCATCTCGGCTCTTTCCAGTTTGGCTATTGCGGACATTGCTGCTATGAACATTGGAGTGCATATGGCCCTTCTTTTCACTACATCTGTGTCTTTGGGGTAAATACCCAGGAGTGCAATTGCTGGGTCGTAGGGTAGCTCTATTCTTAACATCCCGAGGAACCTCCATACTGTTTTCCAGAGTGGCTGCACCGGCTTGCATTCCCACCAACAGTGTAGGAGGGTTCCCCTTTCTCCACATCCTCGCCAACACTTGTTTCCTGCCTTGTCAGTTTTTGCCATTCTAACTGGTCTGAGGTGGTGTCTCAGTGTGGTTTTGATTTGAATTTCCCTGATGGCTAGCGATGTTGAACATTTTTTCATGTGTCTGTTGGCCGTTTGTATGTCTTTTTTGACCACTTTCCATCCCAGTCCCCAATGGAAACAGAAAATAAACACACTTGTCATTCTTTAAAGACGTCTTCATGTACAAATTGCTGTTAAACTCATCCCACACAATCATGTCTTCCTCAGCCATTCTCAGTGCCTCTGGTCGGTTTGTCTAACTGGAGAGACAAGTTATCTTATAGATTTTTTTACAGCTTCCTCCAAACTCCTACCAGGATCCATCCATCTTATTTCTGCGGGTCCCAAACTGAACACGGTCTTTTTAATTAGGATGGGATCCAGCCAGGCATTTGCTTTGATCTTGCAGATCTGAAAATGTGCCCTGAAGAAAAGATTGGGCAAATAGAGAGCTTTGACCTCCTTGTCTCAGTCCAAACTTGAAAGGAATCAGACGATCACCCAAAGCCAGGAGCCGAGAACCACAACCATCACCCTGGGATTGAGTGCCGTCTTGGTCAAGGTTAATGAGATGCCGCGACATTAAATTCAGCTTTAGCAAGAGTCACGGGTGAACTTTTCTCTTTAAAATCCTGCAAGTTCTTAATTTTGCATGCATAGGTGAATTTATACGGAAACTTCTGTAGAGGATTTAAATTTCAGCAAGAAATAGTTCTTATGAGGAAAACCGATCAGGTGGTTTATAAGTTCTTGGGGTGAATGGCATTAATGCCTCATATTTCTCTTTATCCTATAGAACACCTTGCACAGAGACGGGCTCACAGAAGTGTTCACAAGCTTTGCCAAATCATTTAATTTGAATGAAACTTTAGAAAAAAGAAAAAAAAAGACTTACTATAAGTGATAAGTGTGTTTCTAGTAAAGTCACCTTATCCCAGAGTAAGGTTTGTTTGGTTTGGATTGATTGGTTTAATTTTTGGCAGGTGCAGGTCATTTAGAAAATAAACATACATTTTTTATTCAGATGTCATTTATTTTTGGTGAAAGTTGTAAGGCACCAGGCTGTAAGATTTCATACCTTTGAGTTTCACGGCATTTCTCCTGCTGATTCGTTCATGATTAGAAAGGAAAAAAAAAAAAAAAAACTCTCAACAACAAGGGGTAGATTGTAATAAAAATTGTTGTTTTTAAAAGCTTCCCATTAATGCACTGCTCAACTCAAGAAGACTCCTGGTATAGTTACTGTGGCTTAAATGCCTTTTCATTACAATGAATTGCTACCTATCAGTCTGCCTTTGTGAGCTGAGCAGGTTTAAAAAAATCATCCCTAAGCAGGTAATGTTTCGCGTAGTCTTAGAACAGATCTCCTCCTGGAAGCTTATTCCTCCTCATCGGGGAGGAGGTGAGGAAAGACTCCCAATCCCGTCTGCAGAGAAGTGTCTCCTTGGTAATTTCCACACACAATTAAACAGGGTAAGGGATGAAGTCAGACCCTCTTTTTTTTTTTTTTTTTTCCTGCCCTTGGGGAACTAAACCAAATATCAGCCATATTCCATTTCTGTTGGGCTTCATTGCTTCGTCTCCTAAGCTCAGAACCTTGACATTGGTCTGGGAGCAGCGGCAGGTGGAGTGGTGGTTGGGTCTGAGCTCCAACCTTCCTTCCCGGGGTGGGTTGTCCCAGGGCCTGGCAGTGAGTCCTGACACTCTGGGCCTCGGGAGGACGGGCAGGGCTTTCTGCATCTGCCTCCCCCTGTACCATTGATTTGTTGTCTGATTTAAATACAGAGTTCAATATGTAGGTGTGTAAGTGCAGCATAAATAAAAGGGTGTCCTCCTTCAGAGCCAACGGCCTCCGTCCGGGGAGCTGCTGTAATTTATGGGGAGGGAGGCAGCATGTGGGGTGCTTTGTCACTGGCCAGTGTGGAGCTGGTCAGAGAGATGAGCTCGGGGGCAGCGGGCGTGGGGGTGGGGAAGGGAAGACAGGAGGCGCCATGGGAGCAAATTGGGGCACGGGGACCTGAACCCTGGAAGCCAATCCCAAAGCGCATCAGGAGCTGCTCAGCCTCTGCCCCCTAATTACCCTCTGTCCCTGGAGGATCCCAGAGAGCGAGGGTGGGATTTTTCTCGGTGAACTTCATCTTCGGTGGGTGGCTTTTTCCCTGTGCGCTCTTTCCCTTGGCGGGGGAAGGGGAGGGCACGAGAGGGCGATGCGTCAAACTGAGGGTGGCCAGAAGCTGGCGGCCCGGAGGGCGGGCGACGCCAGAGCTCCCCAGGAGTCATGCTGGTGAGCTGTGCCGACAGGCATGGCCATTATGTCCCTCCTGATTGCAGCCCATCTGAACGTGGCTACCACTGTGTCCTGCAGCTTCCCCGGCCTGCCGGTAAGGGAGGGTGTGTGGCTGTGAGTGTGGGTGTGTGTGCGTGAAGGCGGGAGATGGACAGAATTACCTTTATTCATCTGGGATGAGGATGGAGGTTTGCCCTTCGTTTTGAGTGTTCCAAGTTCTGACGTCAGCCAGCCTTTTCCAAACTTGACTGTCGCCATGATTGCTGGGGGGGGCCAAGAGGGAGAGGGGTCAGGGGGGAGGTCTTTGCCAGTGCCCCAGGCAGGGAGGGGCCTGGGGATGGTCTCGGTGAGGAAGCCCGGGGACCTGGGAGGAGGGAGAGCTGGGGCCTCTGTCCTGCTCTCTTGCTGTCCGGATGGGCAGGTGCAGAGGGGGGGACATGCTTCCTAACATGGGCGGGATATCGGGAAATGAGGAGTTTCCAGGACTCCAGCAGACAGGGGAATAAATGAACCCCGGAAATGCGGTCTCCACGAACTCCGAATTACTATGGAGACGGCATCGCTTGCCCAAGCACAAAGAGGAGGGGTCGGCAGAAGGCGTGGTGGGTGGGATGCACCAAAGCAAGTGGCCAGCCGTGGGTGGCAGGGCTGGGGGATGGACAGCTGCTCAACTCATTAAATGGGGATTTCTTTGCCCAGAAAAAGTAAAGCAGCATTCTCACCTGGTGGGTGAGGTGGCGTGTGTGTTCTGATAGGAGCCTCCCCTTCCCTTTCACGGAAGTCAGCAGCTGGAGGGAAGGATCCCGGCGAGGTGGGGCTGCAAGTGGCCGAGTGTGGGGTGAGGTGCCGCCCAGTGCTGTTTGAGTGAGTGCGGGAGAGCCTGCGAGTATGTCCGTGGGAACACACGCGTGCACGTGTGCAGAGCACTGGAGTGTGGGAGTAAGTGTGAGCAGGCAGGTGGACATCAGGGGCAGGAGAATTCCCCTTGTCTTGAATTGTGGTAATTGTGGCGGGGGACTGGCTGTGGGGCCCTCCCACCAGACACCGTCTCCAGTGTGTTACCTATAGAGTGACAGAGCCGAGGGCCTCAGAGCAAAGCAGTCAGTCTGTGTGCGTTTAACACACAATTTTATTTTCTTTATTGATTTTTGGAAGGTTGAATTTTTTTTCAGCTTTTTTGAGGTGTCGTTGCCATACGATATCGTGTAAATGTAAGGTGTACAGCGGTGATCTGATGTCCCTGTGTCTCTTGTGAGGGGATCACCACAGTGGGGGTCATCAAGCCCTCTGTCACCTCACAGAATCACCATTTGTTTCCTAACACATAATTTTAAAACTCAGTGAAGAACCCTGGAGGAAGGAATGACTTCCAAGCTTAGTAAGCCTTGGAAAGAGAGTGTCGGAGTTCCGTTTTAGGATGTTCCATTATTTGCCAAAAGCTGATTCAGATTTTATGTCCGCTCTGGGTTATTGAACTCCTGAGGATGTTTGTGGGCACAAAATGTCAGGATACAGAACTCACAGAGAATGTGCAACAGTCCCTATAGCGGTAGGAAAAATGGTTCCTGAAACGCTGGAGAAAGAAGTCAACGTTTGCAGAGCAGAGATACAGAAGGAAAGCCAGCGGCTGACCTGAGGGCAGGGCACTGTGGTTAGGGTCCACCCCTGGAACAGATCGGGGGAGGAAGGAAGCCCACACAGTGGTTGGAAAAGCGATAGAGCTCACTGCGTTTTGAGGGGGGCATTGTGATGACCCCATATCTGCCTCTTCCATTAGGGAATCAAGGACTTAAAAATATATTTATTTCAGAGTGATCTTTTTGGTGTCGTTTTTTTTTTAAATAATAACGAAAAAACCCTCAAGTTCCTGTTTACTGTTTTTCCTGAATCCAGTAGTTTACATTCTTACAAGAAAGTAAACATTCAAGCAAAGCTATAAAAATTCCCCTGTAAGTTTTTAGTAACTATGGCAATAAAAATAATTTATTTGTAGTTAAAAAAATGAACGCTGAACATTTTTTTAAAAGATTTGGTTTTCTGCCATGAGGCTATGTAGTCTTCTGGCCTGAGTTAAACTCAGGTGCGTTTACTGGGAGCCTCTGGGCATATTTATTTTATCCAACTCCGTAGGTGCTCATTCAGTGCCTGAGGGACCCGTTTTGAAGACATAGCCCCCGTGAGTCATTCCCTGCCCGTCAGGCAGCAGTCTGCGATGGACGCACTGACGCCAGCACCAGCTCATGCCCGAAAGTTCTGTTAACTTGCCAACCCTAGGGCTGCTTCTCCAGCATCCCATCCTCAGTCCTTCCGCTGGCTTGTCCTCTCTCTCCCTCTCTCTCTCATTTCACATGTGTGTGTATATTCATATATGAATGAATGTATTCATTTCACATTTATGATATTCATGGATGAATATCATGAATGAATACACCCAGTCGTGTATGTGTGTGCGCATATTTTCATGATACGAATGATTATATATACATGAGAATATGCGCACACACATACACTACATACAGTAGGGCTTTCAAGAGTGTTGATTCGGTGAGTAGATGAGTGCATGTCGGCTGAAACAATGGATCCAGCACCAAGATCGAACCTGCCGTCTTCCAGACACCCCTTTGGTCTGTCCTTCTGTGACTTTCTCAAGGTTGACATTGACATTTATTCAGATTTTATGTCACTTAAATAAAAAATACTGTGTGGGAGTGATCTGCCCAGAGCCCGGCCCTCCTTAGGAAAGTCTGCCTCAGAGGTTCAGGTTCTCTTCCTGACCAGTGTGTTCCTTGTGGTGTACCAACTTGGGCAGCAAATCACAGCAACCCACCCACAGCTGGCGACTGTAGCACCAAAGCTGTAACTTTGAACACTTGTGTGCACACGTTCCTCTTCTTCACTACGCCCCCAACCCCTGCACGCAGCTTACTTCATCCTCATGTATGCAAAGGTAATAGGGCAACAGAGGCTAAAAACACATTGTGTGACTTTTTGCCGGAGTCAGACCATCTCAGTGACCTCATCCATTCATTCTTCCACCTTTGCTGGAGTAGGGCTCATCAGTCTTTATCTCCCCAAGATCCCTCTGGGGCTGGTTCTAAACCACTCTGAAAATAGATCACAGTTAATCTTAAGCCCATCTTTCTCAGCCACCCAGCACATCCCCTCCCTGCACCGGGGCAGCCCCTCATGCCCCAGTTCCAGGCGATCTCTGCTAAGGCGTTCACTGTAAATGTTCTAGGAGCTTTGGGGTAAGTGCGACGTCCTGTCAGTTGATCTTCCAGCAGGGGATTCTTGCAGAGCTGATGGGTCAGTGAGCTGACGTTATAGAATCATGCTATGCGATGCTAGATCTGAAAGGGGCCCTGGAGACACGTATTTCAGCTCTTCCCTCTTACAGGTGGAGCTAAAGAGCTCTTTGGGTTGTGTGATGTGAATTCGAATGCCGACCCTCACTAACCGCAGCTTTTGCTGTGTTTCCCGCAGCATGCCGCCTCTTCCCGGAAGAGACTCAAAGGAACAAAATTCTAATGAGGGAATAAAAAAGTGTGACAGATATGTTTAGGAAGGCAGTCCTTCTCTCAAATCATACCACAATAGCAACTTCTCTGCCTGCCCACGGAGCCAGCTCCATCCATTTTCAATAAAACTTCAGCCGTAATGTTCAAGGAATAATGGGGTGTGTGATGGGGCCCTGGATTCAAGTTCCCTAGGGGCTGATTTTTAAATCGTTTCTGTATCCAGCATTAACTTTATTGTTAGCTCTTTTAGGTATGTCTGAGATATAACTATTGGGCCCTGGTTCGTGGAGTCTGGGAGAGCTGTGCATGTGATGAAGACAGACGGTGGGTTTAGACGTGGAGGAGACGCAGGGCTGCATCGATCTGGCTGTATCTCTAACGATCCCAAACACCTGTTAGAAGTTGCCCGTAAGTCAGTGATCTAAACTGGTTTTTCTGGTGCTTGTTTGTATTAAAAACTCCTTCCTAAAAATCGAATTTCATGGGAATTCTGATTTGTTGTGGAGTTAATATTTTTCCTAAATGAAATCAAGTCAAAAGTAATATTGACTTCAGGTATGAATTAAGTTTTACTTTCGTGAAGCTTATGAAAAAATAAAATTTCCCTGCTCACACTTATCTTCCCTTCCACTTACTTGTTTTTAGGAGATGCTTAGATGCTTTGAATTTGCCCTAAGCAGTCTGTTGGCATTCCTCAGGTGAAATGCGATCCAGCATTAGAGTTGGTTACTTTGAGCCTGCCTTTTCCATCTGAGATTTCCAGAAGCTTTGGAAATGCGTGGTCCTTTAAATGAGTACGTAAATCACGGTGGCATCAGCCCCAAGGGAATCTGGGACCAGAGGACCACAGTCTCAGGGTCAGCACCAGGAATGCGATGTTTCATAAGCTGCTCCATAGAAGCCTCTGAGAGAGCTCTTGGCTTCCTAACAGCCAAGGCTGGGGGCATGGCAGGGGAGTCCTGGATGGGAGCAAGTCCTCCGCTCCCTAGGCATCTCCTGTTGGTGAGACCCAAGGATGATGTCTCCTCTGTGGGGCGCTTGTATGAAGGACTGAAGACAGAGGCAATGGGATGCAGTGACTTAGGGGATGTTGTGCTTGATAACATCTCCCTAATAGGAAAATTTCATGCCGCTTTGCTTACAGCGTGCCTTCAGCATATCGACATAAAGCCATTAAATGTAATTCAGAAAAGCAGAAAGAGGAAATAAAAGCACCAGTTGGAAGGTGTAGGTCCTTCACTCCAACCTTGGTCCCACCTCCCTTCAAGACCCAGATGAAGTGTTATTTCCTCCAGGAAGTCTTCTTGGGGGGACTCGGGCCACAGGGATCTTTGTCCCCGCAAACCTCTGTGGCACCTGTTCACCACTTCATCAGTTCCCAGCGAGAGGGGCGTTGACAAAAGTTCCGTGTGCCTACACAGCAGTCTCTTCCAGGGCTGGGGTTCTGTCGTGTGTTGTGGTGAAGTCAGGGTCTAGTTCGTTTCCTGGCGTGCGGTGGGCTCTGGGTTTTGTTGCTGTCGATGAGCTCCCACGCGGCCAGGCCGAGGTGGTGTTGGAGAACACAGCCGCCAGACTCAAGACGTACGGTGTACCTGCATCCCCCGAAGCTGCCGGAGCCACATGCCCGCTTTCATCTCATAAGGCATTGGTTTGAAGAGATGCATTGCTTATGGTGAAAATAATAATGTTCAGTGTTTGGCTAATTTTTAAAAATTATTTCTTAAATGTTCTCATTAGCTAACCAATTCCTCTTGTCTCAGAAATACATTAGAGGTACAGAAAGCGTGAGAATTCCTCTTCATTCTTCGAGGCCCAGTGTTTTTTTCGGGAAAGCCTTCCCCGGCCATCTCAGGAGAGACAGACTGGGCTGTCTCCCTCCCCCAGACAGCACCCGTGCCTCTCTTTTGGACTCAACCACCTAGGATTAATTGGAACAAGCCATTTTTTGGTGTGTACATAAACGTTTTATAGCTACCATGTGTTATAAATGGTTTGTGGGGAGAAAAAAAAATAGAAACAAGACAAGCCAGAATGTGTATTTTTGCCTTCACACTTGCTGCTTTGGTAGTCGTTCGGGTGATTTCCTTAAGAGCCTTTTGGATAGCATTTACGTTTTCAAGTTCTCAATCACTCCCAGTGGGTAATTTTTGCAAATAATCTGGCAAATGACAAAAAGTAATTTGATGCCACAAATAATAAATAAAACATATTGAAAGTGGATGATATAATGATATGAGGTTTGGCTTCCAAAACATAGTTGTCCTATAGGGAAGGAAGCTGGAGGTATCTGTGTGTGCTTCATAAATGCCCCATCGCTTTTGGACTTGGCTGCAACGTGAAAGTGTCCTCATCGTGTTAGGTTCACTGAAAAACGTGGCAGTGTAACTTTTGGGAAGGCAGTATTCTCTGAATTAAAGATGTATAACCCCTCTTGTGCTCATGCCTATAATCACACCAGCTCATCCACTCAGCCACATCGGTGACTCCTTCAGGATGCCCAAATGCTGCACTTGTTTACTATATGAAGTGGAAACCCACACAGCAGTGAAGTCTAGCGTCTCTGTCTCCATCTTCCAAGGTTGAACTGAAGCAAAATGTGGCCATGGAATGAAGCCACTGCACGGAATATCGAAACTGCCACTCCCGAGAGTCGCCTTCACCTTGGGATGCTTACTGATCACCTGTCCCCACCAGGCTGGATTTGGGATCGCCATGTCCTCTCTGGCTTTCCTGCCCCAGTGGCGACTTTGGATGTGCTCACCCGAGCAGAGCTGAGGCCACGCTGGGAGCCTCATTATTCGGATTCGTTTGTAAACATCCGTGTCCCATTATCTGTTTATCTGGTGAATGAGTGGGTGTTAGGCCTCGGTTGCCCAGCGTAGTCGAGGCCGTGTGAGGAGCTCAGCCTGCCCTTGCCCTCAGCCCAGGGCCTGAGCTGGGTGGTTTTGTACCTGTGCAGTGACATTCTCAAGCAGCATCCTTGCTTTACAATCATGGGGGAGAGCATGCGGTCGTGTCCCCTGGACGTCAGCTCACCGAGTGCACAGTTGGGCCTCAAACATTTGCACAGCTTTGAGGTGTAATCACCTGAGGCCACCTGCCCCATGTGCACAGGTGGTTCAGCCTGCGGTCAGTGCAGAAGGTGCCACACAGGACGGTACTCAGGTCCCAGGAAATTTGTTTCTGGCGTCTTCGCTCACACAGCCTCTTCTCGCCACAGACAGCCTTCTGGTCCTCCAGAGAAGCTCACTGGCTTCCGGCTTCTCTAAATCCATGTTTCAGCCTCTCAGTGCATTAGGTATTTCTGGGTGCCCGCCATGTTCCATGCCATGGAAATAGAGTCACCGTTAGGGGCAGTCAGCTCTTTACACGGGCCTTTTTTATAGTCACATTCGATCCTACTTAATACCACTCTTCAATTTCAGCTTGGTTAGAGAAACAAGATGAAAATGCATTTTTTTTTAAAGATTTTATTTATTTATTTGAGAGAGAGAGAATGAGAGATAGAGAGCATGAGAGGGAAGAGGGTCAGAGGGAGAAGCAGACTCCCTGCTGAGCAGGGAGCCTGATATGGGACTCGATCCCAGGACCCTGGGATCATGACCTGAGCCGAAGGCAGTTGCTTAACCAACTGAGCCACCCAGGCGCCCGAAAATGCATTTTTTTTTAAAAAAAACTTCTCAAAGATGAAAACTTCTCTTCAAATAGTAGGGAAAATCAGTCTAAGTGATTTTGCTGTGTAATGTTTACAAATGCATTATGCATTTAGCACTTACAACTGCGGTGGATGGGGAATTGGATAGGTTCTGGGCGTGATGTTTCCTTTGAGCACAAATATAGTTTGTGATTGTCAGAACCAGTGAGGAAAATTACTGAAGAACCTAAACATTGTTTCACCAAAATACTTTGACGTTTTCATTTCGAATCAAGATGTTGAAATCCGATTCCCCCAAAGAGCTGTAAAACTGAAAGCAGACGACAACACCTAGATGCTTCTTCGTTAATTTCATGTTAATGTAAGTCCCGGGCATCTAGAGAAGCTTGAGTTCCTTGTCTCCTGATTGGAAGAATCAATGACTGACTCAATCCCTTCTGTTCTTGAGACACAGCCGCTGAGGCATAGATGTTCTGGATTGGCAGCCCGTGCCCAGGCCCCGTGTGTGCTCAAGTGGGGCAGAACGCCCTTCCTGTGTGCCCGGGGGCCTGGGCCTTGGCCCCTCACAGCACCAGGCAGGCTTAATACCAAGGTTCCAGTCTTGACATCAGAGAAGCGGAGTTTCCTGACCGTGGGAAGCGATTTTGGCTTCAGTGTCTTCTTTATTAAGAAGGTTGTGCCGTAAGAGGAAATATTCACAGTAGCTTACATCTCCTTGGTATTAACAATCTACTTCAGGCACTCTTCTGCGTGTTTTAATTCACTCCCTGCAAACAGACAGCTCCATGACCAGGTACTATGACCTCCCCCTCCGTAGACGAAAGCCTCAGTGTCCTGTCGTGGTCACATGGCCCGTGGGTGGGCCAGGCCGTCGGGCCGGGAGCCCGGGCACTGAACCACACACCACCCGCCACCCGCCGGCGGCGCTCTCGCGAGCTCAGGCCAGACCCAGGGAGCTGACCAAGGAGAGGACGAGGGCAGTCAGGTCGCCGCTTTCATGAAGGGTTCCTTTGGCGGCCACCACGGTCCTCCCAGGATGCCCGAGAGCCCTGCGCTCCACCTCTCAGCTCTGCCCTCCTCCCCGCTCCCATGTCCCCTGCAGATCAGCCAGCCCTGGATGCAACCTGCTATCAGATAAGCTGCACGTCAGTGTGCAGCCTCCAAAACCATGCCTTCTTTACCTTAGAGGCTCCTGTCAAGATTTGGAGTGCTTGGTGGCCCTGCTTAGAGATGTCACTCAACACGCTGTGAGGAATGTATGGATCTCAGGTCTTCATAGGCATCAACCAAGAAGCCATCACTGATGGTCAGAACAGTAGCTTGGTAAGTTCCTGTGGAGAGGACACAGCAGTGCTCAACTATTAAGACGTTTCTTCAGACAAAACCATTAAGGAAGGTCCATAGACAAAACTGCTGCTGAGACTCTTCGGTGGCCCGTGGAGGTATAGACAGAGGTCTGGAGCCCCGTCCTCCCTCACCGCCTAGCCCAGGGCATCCCCGGTGCCCTGAGGGCTCTGCAGAAGACAACAGATAAGGAGTATCTGTCAGTCCTGAGCTAGATGACTGCCAAGGCCTCTGCAACTTCTAATCGGGTGCTGCCTTTTTCTGATAATCAAGATATAGTTAGAAGTTCCTACAGAGGGGCGCCTGGGTGGCTCAGTCGGGCGTCTGCCTTCGGCTCAGGTCATGATCCCAGGGTCCTGGGATCGAGCCCCGCATCAGGCTCCCTGCTCGGCGGAAAGCCTGCTTCTCCCTCTCCCAACTCCCCCGGCTGTGTTCCTGCTTTCACTGTCTCTCTCTCTCTGTCAAATAAATAAAAAAGAAGAAGGAGAAGGAGAAGAGAAGAAGAGAAGAAGAGAAGAGAAGAAGAAGAAGAAGAAGAAGAAGAAGAAGTTCCTACAGATTGAAGAAGAAGAAGAAGAAGAAGAAGAAGAAGAAGAAGAAGAAGAAGAAGAAGAAGAAGAAGAAGAAGAAAGAAGAAAAAAGAAGAAAGAAGAAGAAGAAGAAGAAGTTCCTACAGATTGGCCCCACTTGGAATACAGTTATAGAATATTCATAGGCAAAATCCTGTATTTGAAATATTAAGATGCAATAGGGGAAGGGAATCCATATGATTCTAACTCCCCTAGGGTAGTAAATGCCCACTCTCCACAGGGCCAATGGCGGTGGCTTGTGCCGTCTCCACCCTGTGGCGTTGGCCACGGAGCACCCAGGCAATTTGAGCTGCAGGCTTTATGGGTCTGCGCCACAATCGGGCACTCACCATTTCCAGGTCCGTGTTCTAGATTGTTTCCCAGGTATAGGTTTTCAAGTGGCTGTTGTACCAACTTTTAAAATATCTAAGTTGATAAAATGCTTGAAGAAAAAAATGCAGTTTAGATATTAAATGTAGGTGTCCTACAAAGTGGAGCTTGGTAGGTGGGTCTCATGGAGCTTGAGTAAATTCTCATCCTTGGCACACTGCAGGTGTTCAATCTTCGAATGTCATGGGCATTTATGAATTCTGGGAAAAAAAGCCTTCAGTTATATCTGCCTCTGACTAGCTTTGCTCCTAAGTGTAGTAAGTAGCTGCGTATGTAATAGAATTTGTGGATCCCTAAAAGCAATACTTGCTCCCAACTATCTCTTTATAGACCCACACCAGTGCCAGAAAGGTCTGCATCGCTCAGCTCTATGCCTCAAAGCCAAACGTTTTCTAAACCACAAGAATTCCTGGAGGTTTTGGCTACATCTCATTCACAATTGCATGCCTGCCTATCTCTGGCACAGTGCTGGGACGTAGTGGGTATCCTGGAGCGTGGACAGCCTCAGAGAGTTTGGTCCAGTATTTTTTAGTGAGCTGAAATGGGAGGTGGGGTATGGATGGGTCTCGATGAATAGAGTTGCTCATGTAATGAGAATGGTCACTTGGTGGGAGCAGTGTTGAGAAGGATGCTGAGAATGTGTTGTCTGGAGTTAGAGGAAGGAATGCTGTCCTGGGTGGATGGGGGGAGTGATAGCATGTGTGTGTCCAATTGCCATCTCTGCTTTAGAGTTGGAAGCACCAGCAAGCAGCAGAAGGCAGACCTAAGCCCAGAGCAAAGAGTATAAGAGGGTGGGTTTGACTGAGAGATTTGGCCATAGACCTTCAAAGGGAGAAGTCCGGGTGACTCGAAACCTCCACGTCTGCTCCTGTCCCAGTTCTGCCGACGTCTGTCACTGTCTTTCTGTTCTGCAGATATCAGGATAGCTTCCCTGGTGGCATTTCAGAACCTTGAGTTCAGATTAAAACGGGTCATTTAAAGGGAAAAAAGAATGAAATATGATTTTTTTCAGACAGGTTTTCAAGAAAGGAGAAAAGGGCTTTTGTTAATTTTTGAGACCTCCAAAAAGTTAGGTTATAAGCAAAGGGAAAGGTGAGGTTGATGCTAACTTTACATGGACTGTTTTGCTCAGTTCTGCTCTGAGGGTGGACGTCTTCATGGATATGGGCGAATGACAGAAACCCTTACTAAACAGTCTGACGTCTGTGGAATAGCATCCAGAATGCACTACTTGGATTTTCAAGGGCTTTGCTAATGTGTGTGTTCCAGATAACAAGATTGAAAGAAAAAAAATTAAATCTGTGTAGATACTCTGGGGATAGAAGTTTTAAACAATGAAGAAGGCTTTAAGAGGGAAATCGGTATTATATTAGTTTAGCCATGCTGAAAATCAGTAGTCATTTTACAAAACCTAGGCTGGTCTGACACTCTCCTGACACAAAATGCTTTCAATTTTGGGGATGCATTTACTGGGTGTATGTTAGATATTGCTGTTTTAAGCATCTCCCCTCCAAAATCGGCTGGTTTATCACACCAGCCATGGAGATATGAAAATCACGTGTCCAGTCTTGGCTGATCTTGGCTGTGCTTTCTCATATGTCAGCTACTTGGGTGGCTTGTTCCTGCTGATGCTGTGGCCTCTACTCTAGACCGTGCCTAGCAGGGGTGCCTTGGCTGAGGCAGCTCTCCACCACGCTCCTCTTCTCTCCCTCCTGGGACCAGGAGGCATGGTCTTTGTATGGTTGAGGCAGAGATGCCGGAAAGCAAGGGGTACTTGCAAGCTCTCTTGAGTAGAGGCTCAGGACAGGCAGGAGCTATTTATTACATGGCTAAGGGATGGGGAAACAGGTTGCACCCCCTTTGTGGAAGGAAGTGCAAGGTCATGGACTACAGAGAAGGGAAGCATGAAGAATTGAGATGATCAGTGCAATTTACCACACTTGGATTGGTCTTGAGGTCTCACTGATACTATTAAAAACCTGTCCAGACCCAGAATATGCCCAGGAAGCCATTAGGATGGTGTAGTAAAGACATGGGGAGATTGTCATGACTGACTTGTATCCTCACTTTGAGTGGTGTTTTTCATAGACTTGTTGTGGTTTAGATTCCTGAGCTGGTATAAAAATATCGTTCTTGGAACTTTTTTTCTATTAGTTAGTTGTTAATACATCAACCAACACTTACCAGGTCGCTATTAGATGAAAAGCATCTGTTACGTCTTAGCTCATGGAGTAAAGGAGGAGGAAAACTAACATTGAGTGCGAGACCAGCTCAGGTCGGGAGCTGCGGTAGGAGCTTTGTAGTCTCCAAATTCAATGCAAGAGGCATTTTAATGGATAGACACCACTGACAGCCCCTGACTTAACAATGGTCTGACTTACAATTTTTGGACTTTACAATGGTGCAAAAGTGATACCATTCAATAGAAACCCTATGTGGAATTTTGAATTTGGATCTCTCCCGGGCTAGTGATAGGAGATACAGTCCTCCCCTGTGATTCTGGGCAGTGGCCGCAGCTCCCAGTAGGCACATAATCACGAGGGTCAACAGCTGATACTCCAGCAACTGTCTGTACCCACACAGCCATGCATTACAGGAGATACTCAACACTTTATTGTAAAATGAGCTTTGTGTTAGGTGATTTTGCCCAACCATATGCTACCGTGAGTGTTCTGAGCACGTTCAAGCTGAGCTGGGCTACGCTGTGATGTTCGGTAGGTTAGGTGTTTGAAATGCATTTTGGACTTAATGGTATTTTCAACCTTGGATGGGATTATTGGGATTTAAGTTGAGGGAGATCTGTACATGCATTCCTTTATGGTCAGTTCAGGCATATGTCCAAAGTGTGAAGATTTCTTGGGGCCACTGATGCTGAAAAAAGAGGACTTGGTTTCTGGGGTGCAGAAAATAAAAATGTGTACATGGGGGTTTCCTGTGGCATTGGTGGTGGCTACAATTTTGAGATGCAGAAAACAATGCTGAATGGTAGTCCTCTAAACTCTGAATGGATTTTTTTAAATTTTATTTTATTATGTTAGTCACCATACAATACATCATTAGTTTTTGATGTAGTGATCCATGATTCATTGTTCGCCTATAACACCCAGTGCTCCATGCAGTGCATGCCCTCCTTAATGCCCATCACCAGGCTAACCCATCCCCCCACCAAACCCTGTTTGTTTCTCAGAGTCCATAGTCTCTCGTGGTTCATCTCTCCCTCCGATTTTCCCCTTCATTTTTCCCTTCCTTCTCCTAATGTCCTCCATGCTATTCCTTATGTTCCACAAATAAGTGAAGCCATATGATAATTGTCTTTCTCTGCTTGACTTATTTCACTTAGCATCATCTCCTCCAGTCCCATCCATGTTGATGCAAAAGTTGGGTATTCATCCTTTCTGATGGCTGAGTAATATTCCATTGTATATATGGACCACATCTTCTTTATCCATTCGTCTGTTGAAGGGCATCTCGGCTCTTTCCACAGTTTGGCTATTGTGGACATTGCTGCTATGAACATTGGGGTGCATGTGCCCCTTCTTTTCACTACATCTTTGTCTTTGGGGTAAATACCCAGGAGTGCAATTGCTGGGTCATAGGGTAGTTCTATTTTTAACTTTTTGAGGCAACTCAAAAAGTTTCCAAAGCGGCTGTACCAACTTGCATTCCCACCAACAGTGTAAGAGGGTTCCCCTTTCTCTACAGCCTCTCCAATATTTGTTGTTTCTTGCCCTGTCCATTTTTGCCATTCTAACTGGTGTAAGGTGGCATCTCAATGTGGTTTTGATTTGAACTTCCCTGATGGCTAATGATGATGAACATTTTTTCATGTGTCTGTTAGCCGTTTGTATGTCTTCTTCAGAGAAGTATGTGTTCATGTCTTCTGCCCATTTTTTGACTTGATTATTTGTTTTTTGGGTGTTGAGTTTGAGAAGTTCTTTATAGATCTTGATACCAGTCCTTTCTCTGTAGTGTCATTTGCAAATATCTTCTCCCATTCTGTGGGTTGCCTCTTAGTTTTGTTGACTGTTTCCTTTGCTGTGCAGAAGCTTTTTATCTGAATTGGTTTTTAAAGAATGTTTGTGCGTGGAGTTTGACGCCATAAAGATTGCCTTTAGGAAGCAAGAGAAGCCATTTCCTCCTCCTGTATCTGAGATTACCTGGAATTTTCCCATCAGCTTTGGAGGGCTTACGACTGTGGTTTATAGGGAGAATTTTCTACGACTTTCTATCGGTTCAAAATGTTACAGTTCTGCTTCCTACTGGGCACCCACACTGAAGTAAAGTGTGAGTAATCTGCATTCTCCGGAGCTATGCTCTCTGCACATTTGTCCCCTGTGACACCTGTTAATGGTTTTAAAGAAGGTCATAATGGTCTGTTGTGTCAAAAGATGTCATTTCTGTCTGCCTTTTTCCTTGTGCTTGTGGTTTTCAAAACGAGGGTACAATCAGACCTAAAAAAAAAAAAAATAGAATTTTACTTCCTGACTTACGAAAAGCAGTGTTGGCATGATACAAATTCTACTCTCCAGTATGTATGTTGGCAAACACTTGAAGGAGGTGGAGATGATCTGAAAGGGACCGTTTTTCATGATTCCGTCTTGGAGATCTTTTGTCATAATTCTTACCCCAAGAACATAACTAATTGGATTTGACTCTGGTGTAGCTCTACTCTAGCCTTGTGGGATAGTCTGTGATGGCCACCTGTGCCATCTGAGAGGAGCTGGCTCTGTCCAGGGGCCTCAGCGCCCGGCGTGGGTATGCATGGGGGCCCCAGTCTAGCCAGTGTTACTGTTCTACTGGGAGCACAGTGGACGAAGGCCAGATATTTGGTGATTAGTCCATGTGGTCAGACCCTAAGATCTGATGACTCTTTAAAAAAAAAAACTATTTGAGAGAGAGAAAGAGAGAGAGAAGAATGGAGGGGAGGGACAGAGGGAGAGAGAATCCCAAGCAGATTCTGTGCTGAGTACAGAGCCGCACGTGGGGCTTGATCTCATGACCCTGAGATCAGTTCCTGAGCTGAAACCAAGAGTTGTCCATTTAACCAACTGCACCACCCAGGTGCCCCCCCTGAGATCCAACTTCTGATTGTCTTCAAATGAAAGGAAGTATGTGAAGTCGTTCACCATAGTTAATAGCTCACCGAGGATTCAGTTTGGGGCTGAGAGACCCTACAGAGAGGCAGGAAGAATGGAAGTGAGGAGAAGAAGCTCGAGGGGCCGTGGCTGGGGAGTCCAGATGGAGCCGCTGACACCCAGGGGCCGGACCTGGTGGCTTGCTGTCCTGTCAGGCAAGGGTGGGTTCCTGGACCTGGGAAGAGAGAAGGGGACAGTGGAAGGTTTCCCTTGGGCTCCCACTTCACCTGCAGGTTGGAGGGCACCCTGCACTCCAGAGCTGTCGTCCCTGGAACCAGGGCAGGCTCCTGTGGTTTACTACCTGCATTCAGCTAGTGCTCTGTAGGCACTGTGCTCCCCGAAGACGGTGGCTCCTGCCCGCCTGATCTTGGTGGAGTGGGCGGAGTGGGAGCCTCGGGGTCCCAGGGGTGGGATATGAGGACCTGCGGGACTGAAGGAATCCAGGTCTCGGGGAGAATCCGACAAAATCCCATCTGAGGAGTTGGTGCCACGGGGCCCCAGCGGTGCGTGAGGCATGGTGACAGGAAACGTGGCTTGCAGGACTTGGGAGCGTCTGCACTGTCCATGGTCCTGACATAAATAAAGGATAAGAACAACAGCTGTTTTCCCTCCTTGCTGGGGCAGACCCCAGGACTTGGGAGTTGGAGGTGTTATTGCATTTAGTCAGTCGGAATCGGTCCCACCCCTGGGCCTCAGGGTGGTCTTTGTTGTATGGAAAGATGAAATTAAGTGGCTGGAGGCAGAAATAGGTTTCATTCCAGGTTCTGTTAGGTTCTGTTATCTATGTTTCCTTCCAGGTCTTTTCTGAATGTGCACAGGTGTGCTCAAGGGCTAAATTCAGCTCCCTTTGAAATCACAGAAAGGGCTCAACCAGGGCTGGTCTCTCCGACCATCAAAGCTGAGGATTACATAATTCCGTCTCGGGGGCAGGCTCTGCAGCCGCGTGGCCAGAGTTAAAATGCGGTTCCACCGCGAACAGCAGTGGGACGTTGTCCAAGTTAATTAACCTCTCTGCGCTTCAGGCCCTCACCAGGAAACAGAGGCCGCAGTGCACCTCGGACCTCGCCCATCACGGGGTTACTGTGAAAAGGAAACCCATGGGGTGCCTAAGAGAGCACGTGGCACCTGGGAAGCCCTCCACAGTTATTTGTCGGGCTGTGTTCAGGGTCGCCCCACACATGACCAGGGAGGTAGTCTTTGGTTGCCCTGGTTGGTTTTGCTGGATATTTGGTGCAGGGAACAGAAGTGTGGGGTGACTTGGCTTTTCTGGACAGGTGAGGGCCCCCAAGAGAGGCCTGCGTTTTCAGTCTCCCTGCTGCTGTCCACCTGAGAAGACACTCGGCTCTTCCTAAAGTGCTGTGGGTTAGGGGGTGACTCTGGGCAGGGTCCTGTCGTCCCGTGTGTCAGGGACTCGGGGCCACCACCGAGGAATGTGCTTGGCGCCTGGGGGTGGTGAGAGCAGCCAAAGACCCCAGAGGAGTTCCACTGGACACTTGTCTGTTCACCGCCCCCGCCTTACACGTTTTCACTCAGACTGATGGATATTTGGTCTGCTTGCAGAATAATCCCGTATTCACATCTGAGTACAAGATATTTTGCTCCTTTGCTCCTTTCACTTTTTAGAGTGATTTCATATTTACAGTAGTGACTTTCGCCACTTGCTGTGTTTCCAGCTCACCCACAGAGCATTAAAAATGTGCATCCCGAGGTCCCAACCTTGAGAAGTGCTCTCATGCATCTTTCGAGAAAATCCAGGCCTTAGATGAACGGCCAAGGATAATAAGCTCCTTGCTCTCACGGCAATCTTGTGAGAGAGAAGTGGACAATGCCATTGTCCCCAGTTTAAGGATGAGGGAACCAGCACTTAGAGGTGAAGAGCTGTCTGAGGTCACATAATTAGTTAGTGAGCTGCTCAGGGCCAGTGAGGCTCCATTCTGGAGCCAACCCTTCCTTATCTCAAGGGCTTGACCCAGCGGGTATTTCTGACAGCCTAGTCACCTGGACTCTCTCCCAGGAGGCTTGTAGTCTTTCCATCTTCCTTTTGTGCCCCTCTCATCCCTGCTATGGTTGCACATCTCTGGGTCCTTCACTCCCAGGAGTGTGGACAGAAGGTAGGCAGCGTCATGCTTCAGCAGCCCAGTGTGACGGCCATTCCGCAGCCGCTTCCCCCGACTGCTCGTGCAGGGGGGTTCTTCCTGTGTGTTCAGGGGGAGCACCCAGCCTGGGGACCACAGGGAGTAGTTTCTACCACTACGAATGACCTTCAGGCAATGGAATCTACACGGTGTGAACCTTCTTTATTTGGAGGCTATGCCCTCACCAACGGTTTATTTTATCGTTGCCTAGTCCAAGCAGGTGGTCATTCATCTCTACATTTTTTAAGGGTGGAAAACTGACATTCGGAAAACTCAGGTGACTTGCAAAAGGCCAGGGCCCCAGGAAAGGAGGGAGCCGGACACCCACACTCGCCTCCCAGCACGCAGTGCTGGCCGAGGGGGCTGGAGGGCACCTGCCCTGCTGCCCGTGGAACTGGAGGGTGAACGGAGCTGGGGCCAAAGCTCAGGTTGCTGGCCCGCCTTTCTAGTGCACCGTACCCCACTGCATGGCTGGAGCATGCTGTGTTGCCATGTGGGCAGTGGGTTTAGGATTAAGCAAGTCTTCACTGACTGGAGGGAGAAAAGCAACTTCATGAGAATTGCCCGGAGGTTTTGCCGTTGCCAAGTACACATGCGGAATTTTTCTACTTCCTTTAAATCTGCTGGTACCTCTCCTGAGGGCCTTGTGTCTAGAAGCCTCGCAGAAGACTCTGACTTTCCCAGATTAGCATCTGCGGGGAGCGCAATAATTAGGAATATTGTTTACATTAATACATATAAGATATGCACAAAAGGACTTCTGCGTGTCAGCTCCCTCCCAGAGAAAATAGCTTCCACCTTCGTTCTCTCTGAAACAGGTAGCAGGTGAATTTCCAAACAAGGCTTGCCCCCACCATCCATGAACGAGGACTTTTCTGGAAACCATAGCCTCTCCCTGATGGCTGTGTTTGTTCAGGTTTAGTCCAGCTGAAGCCACCCCCCCTGGGAGCCTGGAGCGCCCACACATGCAGGCAGCCACCACCTGCCAGGAACTTATGGTCCGAAAGCATCTCAGCTGCCCCAGCCTGACCAGCCAGCGCGGGCAGGGCTCCGAACTGCGAGTTCCTCCTCCTTGGAAGACAAGTGGGGTTTAGCCAACACTCACCTTGGCCTGGTGACTTTCGAACACAGAGGCTCCGGGAGAATGCCACAGGCTTCCAGGTGCCACGTGGGTCATTCCGACCCTTAGGTCTACCTCCCCGGGAGGGACCCTGCAGGCCTGCCTGGCTGGCTCGTCCTGCCGCTCAGATGGAAAGCGGAGACCCTGAGCACTCCAGGAGAGTCGGGTGTTCTTCCTTACTCCCCGCCGCTGTTCACTTTCCGTAATGACACGCCAGCTCATTAATTCCTTCTACACTTTCAGATGGAAAAAGACACTGCGTCTCTCCTGCTCTGCTGGGCCCTGAGCCCTCACAGCGTGGAGCAGCTGTGCCAACTCGCCACGGGGGTGGGGGGTGGGGAGCGGGGACTGTCACGTTCTCACCCCATGTGGCCTCTCAACCATGGAAAGATCAGAGGGGGCTGGTCAATGGTGTAAGGTGAGCGTGAAAACACGTCACGTGTATGACACCGTGTTCTCAGACGCCATGGAAAACTAGAACATCATCATCAGGCCATTTTATGCAGCTCACCTCTCTCGCATAAGGAAGGCGGCTTCTCTCGGGCTTGAGGTCACGTGGGGAAGTAGAGGCCGACTCACCTGAGACTGGGCACATCACCAGTGCTGTCAGTGGTGGAGAAGAGTCACCTCCTTCTCCTTCTGGGTTGGTTTGGTGTTTGGTTTTTCCTGCCCCGAGACTGTTTGCCTCTGAGGAGGCCAGTCCCGCTTAGCTTGAGCAACGCTGGATTTTGTTTTTTGTTTTGTTTTGTTTTGCCTTTAGTCCTACGCCTCTAAATAAAGACTACAAATCAGCTTAACTTCTCCAAGGTCTGGTTTTGCTTCAAACTCCTTTCTGAAACAGAATGCAGCAGAGCTGGCCCGGCGACCAATTGAGTGCTGCGTTCATCTGAGCCACCAGGAGGGCATAGAGACACACCCAGCTGCAGGTCAGGGGGCCCTGGCACTTTGCAGCTTTGGGGTCCAGAAAACTCTGCCCCACACCCACTCTCCCCGGATCACAAAAGAATGGAAGTTAGAGCTGAACTCGTCAATTAAACCAGAATCATTGATTTATCATAATATCTCCTGCCTGCTGCGTGATTTCTCATGAATTAATGAGCTGATGTACCTGCATATCAATATCTCATTTTATCTTAAATAGAAGAAAAGATGCAGGATTATGTGTTCTTCCCAACATCTGTTTTTCTGTCATCGATCCAGGTAGCACCTGAAGATTGCACCATGGAAGGGACGCTCTCTTAAATCCTTTTTAAAAATGGGCTTTGAATTTTATCACTGGTGAATAAAGGGAGCGTGGCTCGGGGAGATTTAGATTGAGGTCACTGAAGTGGCCCAGAGTTTGGAAATTTTTTAAAAACCCACTGGGTGATTGGATTGAAATTGTGCCGAGAACAAGCTTCCGTGCCAGATTTGTGCCCAAGTCCATTTGGTTTTTGGCACAAGACCCTTGAAGAATGGTATTTGGTTTTGTTTACTTGGCATTTCAAATGCTGGTACATTTGGCTTCTGTCCCAGCCAGAAATAGTCAGAACTGGAGGTAGCGGGAAGAAACAGCAGAGTGGAGTCACTGGATCCTAGTGGCACCTGCACCCGGTGCCTGGTAAGCCACCAAGTATGCGTGCAGTGCCTCTGCCTAGTCTCTCATTGCCTTCTGGTTGGGACGGTCGTCTTCCTCTGGGCCCCAGTAGCTCCTCTACCCCCTGGAGGAAGAGGGCCTGACAACCCCCTTGATCCAGCTCGCTTCCCCAGGCCTTCCAGACTGCATCACAAGTTCTGCTTGGCAGGCTGGGTAATGGCAGGGCTGCTGGCTGTCCTACTTCCCAGCAGTGAGAAATGAACGCATGGAGCCTCCCCTCTGATGCTAAAGAGAGCTCCGCTCTTGAGCTGGTGTTTTCGTCAGGAGACCCCACTGCTTGATTTGTGGTGTTTTGGACTAACACTGAGCGCTGTCTCTGGATCATTCCATAGTGCGTTAGGTGGCAGAATTCTAAGCTGATCTCAATAGGGAGTGATAAAATGAATCGTTTTCAAGTCAGCTGTGAGACCTAAAAAAAAAGAAACCTCAGTTCATGAACTTTAAAACTCAGAAATGATAAGAATTATATATTTTTTTCCATTAAGAAAATTCTGGTTGAGGTAAAAGATGATAATTTATGTATTATTATTTCGACCCGAGGTATTCACTTTCACTTAAGGCAAATATTTGTTTGGAAGCAGTTCTGAACAGTTTGCCCAAATGCGTTCTGAGATTGTAACAGACGGCATGGCGTGGTGATGTCACTGACCCCACGTGTCACGGACGAGGAAGTGGACTTCAGAGGGGCTCTCATGCCAGAGAGCTGGAGAGCTGGTCTTCATACCCCTGGGCCATGGTTCCTGCTAGCATTCTCGGGATTGACCTGATTGAACGGTGGGAGGAACTACAGTAATGGTGGAACAGACCTGGACAAGGTGGGTGGTACTGTGCCCATTTTACAGGTGGTAAAACTCGGGCTTGGAAACACTGAGTCACGGAGACATCACGGAGAAGAGAGCGTGGTTCCCGGCCGTCGTACTGGGCTCGTCCTGGAGACCCAGTGTCTTTGTTTACTTCCTTCACATTATATGAGAGTCCTTTCCACCGTCTTTAAAAGGACACAAAACAGAAACCTTTCTTCCACATAACCTAATGGTCAAAAACTTACATGTAAGAGCTAAAACTGTCCAACTCTTAGAAGAAAACAGGCATCTCCTGTGAAATAGAACCACGTGGAAATTCTAGAGTTGAAATGCATAACACCTGAAAAGAAGAACAGATCATTAAGTGCAGCCGTGGTGTAGGCAATGATCTCTTAGATGTGGCCCCCCAAAACACAAAAGACAAAGGGCAAAATGGATAAACGATTAAGAGCTAGTGCATCAATGAACACCAATGAACACCCATCAAGGAAGTGGAAAGACCTCACAGATGGGAGAAAAGTTTGGCACATTGTCTATCTGACAGGAGATTTGTATCTAGAATATATAAAGAAGACTAGAAATCAATAATAAAAGGTAAACAACCCAGTTAGAAAGGGACGCGTGTTTTGCACACCTCTTTTTTTAAATCATTGCACAGTTTGTAGTCACTGCTGTCAAGTTCTTCTTGCCTTGCTCTTCCGTCCGCCACTTGACTCCCCATCCTGCCTGTTGTCTCTCCGTCTGTGTGGATGGAGTCATGTTCTCCTGGTTACGGGTCTGGTTCCTGGTCCTCTGGATGTTTAATAACTTTTAATTGAATGTAGCACATGGTGGATTTTATGAGGTTGAGAATCTGAGTTTTGAGTTTTGTTCTGGGCTGCTCAGGTCTGTCCTGGGGAGGTTTGCTTTCTGGCTTGGTCGCGGAGGTCAAGATCAAAGGTTGTGGTCACCACCCTGATGCGTTCCAGCTGCTGGAGCCCACTCACCAGCTGCTCCTCCCATGGTCTCCACGTCTCTGTGCTGCAGGTGGGACAGTGACCCTCTGCACAGCCTGCTTGGTGTTGCCCCTTCCGTCCAGGGGCCCAGTCTGTAATCCAATACCCGGGAGCTTCCGTTTTACGTGATTTGTCCAGTTTTATGATGACTTCTTCGTGGGAGGCTAAGTCTGATGACTCCTTTGTGTATGATGACCAGAGCCTCTGGTCTCTCCTACCTTATTTTTCGTCATTCTATTTGAGATATATTTAAGTGTTTTGCAATGTTTGTATTCTTTTATGGGAAGAAGTTCAAGATAAATAATAAAATTAATAAAAGTTTTAGTGTAGAATATTCTTCAGAGAAGTCTCAGGTTTACTTAAACAAATTTAGGTCTTTATATTTTTTTAGAGATTTAAAATTAGGTAAAACCAAAGATATTTAAACTAGGGATATCTGTTTGAGTTAACCTCACGGCATGCTACTGGGTCAGATGGTAATATTCAAGAAAACATCGTACAATCCATATTTTATAGGTGCAAAAAGTTAGAGGTCATGAGTTGCACAGGGACTTACATGCCATTGTCTTCATTATCTCGTTTTGGGACTACTATTCCAGATTCTCATCCCAGTTTCCTGCCTTGATGGATATGGACTCGACCCTGCTCCATTGTGCTTCCTTTCTTTTAGAAAATTCACTCAGACCATACAAGGGGTGGATTATAAGTTCTTTCCCAAGGCCCTTTCGAACAGCTCCACTGTCTTTGGCTTTTTCTTTTCTTTTTTTTTTTGAAGATTTATTTATTTATTTGAGAGAGAGAGAGCAGGGGGGAAGGGTAGAGGAAGAGGGAGAGAGAGAATCTCAAGTAGACTCTCTGCTGAGCGTGGAGCCCAATGCGATGTTCCATCCCAGGACCTGGAGATCATGACCTGATCTACGAGTTGGACACCCAACTGACTGAACCACCCAGGTGCCCCTGTCTTTGGTTTTAAAGAGGGAAGTCTGAGTTTCAGTCTGGTCTGAGTCAAAGTGTGAGGGAGGAGAGATTTGGGGCCATCCACCTGCTGCTTCTTCTGAGCCCCTTCTCCTTCCGGATGCCCTCACCTCACTACTTGCTCCATTATTTTTCTCGGGCTCACTCTGGTCTGTGCACCTCACCCACGGTTCTAGAGCTAAAGCTCATTCTGGTGAGGTGTTCATGACTGAAGGTGGTTTAGTGTGTTTTGGAAAGTATCGCTAAAGTAAGGAGAACCTAATCCAGTGGGGGCCTTGGTCACTCTAGAGTCCTCAAATCAGAGAGAACTGTGGAGATTTCTGAGCTAGCACAAAAGGGCTGAGAGGGAGGAGCTCATCTTTTTCCAGTGTGTCTCCCTTGCCATTTATTATGTTTCAGTTTTGTGCTAGCTTAAGGACAGTCTTGTCTATGGCTCTCTCTGTGTGCTACTTCACTACCTCAACGTTCTGGACAAAATAATACATGAGCTCGCTATTGTGGTTCCATTTCCCAGTTCCTCACATCCTTAGTCTACATCCCTCCATGTCCTAAAGCTGAAGCCCCCCTTCAAATTTCTCCTGTGTCCCAAAGGATAATGAAGCAACAGTTCTGGTCTTGAAAGAACCAGGGTGAAATGGTCATTAATGATCCATCAAAGGTCAAACCGCCAAGTTCATAATCTTCTAACACCTGCATGCTAACAGTGGATATTTGTAATACTCATTCCTTACGTGGCTCAGAATACGCTTTTGGAATGATCCAGTTTTTTGTTCAGACACTTGAATTTCAATAAAATTTTGGAGAAACTGTTTCTCATTGACATACTTGCCTTAGTGGAGTGAGGAAGCAAGAAATACCTGAATATTGGTTATTCTACTCAAACCTGATGCAGTCCAACAGTTGTGGACATCACAATCTCCTGTGCCCTCAGCCTCTTTCCTGTCTTCATCTCATTTTTCTTTTTGGCAGGGTTTGACATAGCTGACCTCCATCTTGAAACATTCTCTTGTGATTGTTCCTCTTGCTGCTCTGACAACTCCCTTTCTCTTTCCTTGATTGGATCCATTTCCTTTGCTTGACCTCTTAGTGTTGGAATACCTTGGAGTTCAAGCGCTGCCTTCTCTTTTCTGATGTGTCTCATTCCTGGATGAACCCATCCAAGTCCATGGTCATATAGACCCCATCCAAGTCCGTGGTCATATAGACCCCATCCAAGTCCATGGTCATATAGACCCCATCCAAGTCCGTGGTCATATAGACCCCATCCAAGTCCGTGGTCATATAGACCCCATCCAAGTCCGTGGTCATATAGACCCCATCCAAGTCCGTGGTCATATAGACCCCATCCAAGTCCGTGGTCATATAGACCCCATCCAAGTCCGTGGTCATATAGACCCCATCCAAGTCCGTGGTCATATAGACCCCATCCAAGTCCGTGGTCATATAAGACCCCATCCAAGTCCGTGGTCATATAGACTATGTGTGTGGTGATGACTCCTAGTCGTGCATCTCCAGCCTTGTCCTCACATTGAGCTCCACACTCAGTTTTGAAAATGCACATCTGACCACGCCACTTGCCATCCTCACTCAGTCACAGTGAAACTCCTCCCCCACGCAGCTTACCCAAACTGTCCCTCCCCCGCAGTGTCCCACCCCAGTGGCACCACCCGCCACCAGTTGCTCAAATCAAACACCTTGGAGCTGTAACTCATTCCTCTTTTCCCTCATGCTCCACCTAATCCATTGGCTAAGTCCTGTCAACCCTGTCTTCCACGTGTATCCTCGGTCACTCAGTATACCCCGCTCCACTGCCACCAGGCTAGTCCTAGCCACTATCGTTTCTCCCTTGGGTCACTGGAGTCATTCCCAAAAGGTCCCTCCGCTTCCCTTCTTCTCTCCCAGAATCCATTCTTCATAAGGACACAGAGTGTAAATCCAATCAGATGAGTCCCCTGCTTTATTTGGTTTCCCGCTGCACAACCTAAAGTGAGGGTCCTCACCAAGATCTGGAGCTGTGCCCCCCGCCCCCCCCATTTCTCCAGCCTCGTAAGATCCCTCTTCCCGGCACTGTCCATGCTCCAGCCATATTGGCCCACGTTCTAGTCCCCCTCAAACATCTCAAGGTCATTTCTGCATTAGACTCCTTACCTCTGCTGTTTCCTCTCCCTGGAATGCTCAGTAAATGTCGTCACGTGGCTGCCTCCTTTGCATCATTCAGACCAACCCGATGTCACCTCTTCAGAGGGCCTCATGCACCACTCTGTATAGCATCTTTCCCCACCCCTCACACTGTTTCCTCATTCTGTCTTATTTCCTTTCAACACGTGTGTCACTATTAAGACATTAAACAAAGAAATAGTTATAGATTCACATTTCAGTTTCTCTGATAGAGTAGGACAGGGCATTGTCTATTGTGTTTTTGCTCTATCTCCAATGCCTTCAATAGGTATTTTTGAAGTCAAAATTATATAAGTTATAAAAATGTAAACGTTCAGTTTTAAAAGTGTGTGTGTTTGTCTCAGTGATGCCAAGAAACTGGTGTGCCTAGTAATAAAACATCTGAATTAAGAATCACAAGGCTTGAAAGCTGGCCAAAGCTTCGACGTTACCTCGGGTGATTCTGAACTTCTGTTGGCTCCTCTGTTAGATACTCATGTTATCTTCTTTGTCTTCTTCATAGGTTAGTGAGAAGAGCAGATGAAAGAAGCCATTGGCAAATACACAGAGAATCATAAAGCACCACCTAAATGTTAGATTTTTGTTTATTTTACATGGAAAGAGCCACTTGAGACATTTTCTTTGGCAGTGTATAGAAAAAACAGGGTGAAGTGCATGTGAATGAGACTATTCAGGAGACGCCGATGCCTATGGCCATGGTGTTGCCGTGCAGACCCACAGGGCCAGCCGGGCACCCACTGCTGCAGGTGGTGGCCAGAGCAGGGTGATTTGCAACCCCCATGCCCGTACCCATCGAGGTGCTGCTACCACCGGCATGTTCCCTGCCCAGCTGTCCCCTGTCCCACTAGAGATATCTTCCTTTAGGCATTGATCATGAACATCTGTGTTGGCCAGTGGTACCCACAGAGCCCAACATGGTGCCTGGCACCTGCTAGATGCTCGGTGATTGTAGGTTCAGTAAGGGGGAGGGAGCATGGGTGTGGTGTAAGAAATGACACGCAGGCCCTGAAAGGGGTTAAGAGTGAACACCAGAGCCCCAAGTTGCCCATTGAGTGGTATTTCATCCGCTCTGCAGCTAGTCTCCGAATCCCAGGTTATTTTTTTCATGAATGAGTGGAAACCAACTCTTTGTGGAACTGGGAACAGGCACCTGCCCCAGTGGCTGCAAAATAAAGCACTGTTCACGAGCGTTCTGAGCTCGCAGCCTGGCCTGTCTTGGCTTCTCCATAGAGTGGTTGCCATGACATTGCATCTCTTGTGCTGGAGGAGAACTTCCCAGGCAGTTCCCGTGCTAAGGGCACAGGGTGATTGTGATATTAAAAGAAGTGTTTCTTGCTCTTTATCCTCCTAGGAAATCAAGGTGAACCTAAACTCATTAAAGCAGCCTAAGCACATTTGCCTGAGGAGAATGTGGGTCCAGGTGGTTCCCTGCAGATCAGCCTCTCTCCTGCAGGAGAGCCTGAGAGCCCCTCCTGTGCCTATTTGTTCTTGATTAAGAGGGCTCCTCTGGGGCTAAGGAAGGGCTCATAGTGGCATCCCACCACCATCTTACCACTTCTTCCATGCCAACTTCCCCATACCTTCAGAGTGTCACATATGGGCCTTGAAGCAAGTTTGAAGGCGGAAACCTGGCAAAACGCAAAACAAATATGATGCACAGGGAAAACAACTTCAAAAGATTCTAACACAGATGAATAATGCAAACCTCCATCATGTTTGTTATGGAGGATACAGATGTTTAATATGAATAATTGGCAAAGGGAAGTGGCTGTCACCAGCTGTTAGCACCTCGTGTATTCTGGTTGCGAACCTTTGGCGAGCGGCTGTTCCTCCCTCACCCCATTTATGAAGAGTCTTTTTTAAAATTTAATTCTGTGAATTGGGTAATGTTTAGACGAGGGAAGAGAACATCCTGTGTGAGGTCGGTCTCCCCCTTCTCTCCTCCTCTGTCCGGTATTTCCCTGCCTCTGCCATTTTGTGTTCTTTCCTTTCTTCCTCTTCCCTTCCTCCTCCTCCTTTTAACTTACTTTTCAACACTGAGCTCCATACTGAACACATGCAGTGTTACGGGCTTCAGTAGCAAATCATTTCTCCTCCAGAGAGGTCTTATTACAAGCGAGGAGGACATAGCAAGCAGTCGTATTGTTTTCCAAATCCCCTCTTCAGTGAACATCCTCATTAAAGAATTGCGTCAAGAGGAAACACTTTTTAATCATGGGGTTGTCTCCAAATTCTGAGGATGGTGTTCTTACTGATTTAGTGAGAGCTTACAAATAATGACTCAGAATCAGTTCTTCTTAGCATATGGTTCTTCCCCTCTTCATAAAACCTTTATTGAGCAACCGTTGCCAATAATACTAGATGACATTCTGGTACTTTCAGTCTTCCCAAGAATAATCGGTCTTCCTCGAGGTCACAGAAAGTCTCCCTCAGCAAGCTTCTACAAGGGTGCAGGTGGCCTTGCTTTGCTCTTGTTTCTGCAGGAGCGACTTCCACCGTGGAGTCTGGAATCCCACCGCAGGTTGTTCATAGACGCCTGGATCGTCCATCTGTGTCTCCCTTGCCGATCACACCCTGGGCACGCACGGGTGTCAGGTGAAACCGCGTGATGTTTGCACGGGCATATACGCACACATCTACATCTTGCTCTTTCAAACCCCCACTTCGTTTTGTTTACATTCTGAATTCTATGTCTAGGTGTTTTCCATTCTTCCTAGAGCTTCTGCATGGAGAGTTGATGAAGAACCCCCACTGATCATGTGCCATGGGGTCGGGGTGCCAGGGAGGAGACGGGAGGGAGAGAAGGGGATAGAGGGGCAGATGGAAGAGAGAGAAGAAATAGAGAAGCTGGTCGGTGACTTTGAGCCCTTATGGGTCTCAAAACCTAAACCTCCCTATTTCACGTAGTTTTCGAGAACAATACGAGATTAGCCTGGAATTGCCGAGGTAGTTAGAGAGTCCGAGTTGGGACCAGTCTTCTCCGTTCTGATCGATAACCTTTCTTCCACCTGGCCAGTGCTTCCATGCCCTTCATGTTGCGTTTCGAGCATTTCAGTGAGTATTCATTGAGGGCTGCCTTTTCCCTGGCACGGTGCTCAAGCCTCTGCGAACTGCGAGGAGGTTTCGATCATCTCTGACGTCAGTGAGCCCAAATTCTCACTGTGGAGATAACTTTCAGCCCACAAATGGGTCAGAGAGCTGCCAGCCGGCTCATGGGGCGAGGGCTAAAGAAGAGAGGGGCGTGTGTGAGGGCCCAGGGATGTCTGGGGAGAAGTGGAAGACCAGGCACTGAGACAGGGTGGGCCGAAGGGAGGAGCAAACATGGCTGGCAGGACTCCGTGGCCAACTGAAGGAGCAGACATGTGGCCCACACTTCCCGCTGTGGGGGTGCAGCCTGGAGAGCAGGAGCCCCCCCACCGAGGAGCCTGGGGGCCACCAGGGGGTGATGGGGTTGAGAGGAAGAGGGGCGGCCACTGGAGGATAGCATCCTCTCCCGAAGAGAGGAGTGTGGGGATTTGGGGAAGAGCCCCCACACAGCTTGGCCGGAGCAGCACAGTGGCACCCCTGCCTTGTCCCTGTCAGTGATCGCACTCGGCTTCCCAGGGCCTTCTCACTCTTGGCAAGGGCGCAGGCTTCGGTGCGAACTGGCTTCTACTACCATTCACTGCTCACGCAGGAGCCTCCAGCAGCCCTGTGAAGTAGCCCGGCCTGCCGCTCTTATCTCTGCTTGATGCACGGGGGCAGGGAGGCACAAAGTGGGCCTAGGATCCCAGAATTGGAGTTGTGCAGCCCCAGTAAGTAATGTCCTTTGACTCGGTCCCCATGAGTCTCCACAGAGGGGTGAATGCTGGTTGCCAGGAGTGGCCCTGTTTGCTTGTGTGGCCGCAGAGCCCGGCGCTCCCCAGAGGGGTGACCCGGGGCAGAAGCCTGTCCACGCCGTTGGGAGCAGCATCTCTCTACTTCACTCCTGCTGAGTTGGATGTCATCAGGAGAGGCCCAGGGAGGCCTCCAGGGAGAGCACAAAGTGCTTCCAGATGCCCCTCCAACCTCCATACATCTCCACATAAGCCCCGGAGGCCATGGGGGGAGAGCCCAGGAGTCCTGAAAGCCACAGCTGTCCCCTGTGTGTGATGGTGGGGCTGGGGACGTAGGATGTCCTGAGGGGCTACTCTTTCCTTCCGATAGGCTGGGAAGAGGTGGGGTTGTGCCAGCCCCATCGGCTCACTCAGTCCGTTTTATATCTAAAGTGCTGTGCACACTTAGATTCAGTTTTCCCTGCTGACCCGAGTTATGGACCCTAAACCTCTCTATTCCATTTATCTCTGGCTGCATTAAAAAACAAGCCTCATACATTAGTGGTTTTAAAAAATTGTTTTACTTTTCTAAAAATAATCGAAGGGCTGAGTATTTCAGGCAGGGCTTCTGTGGGCAGTTCTCTTGCACGTGCTGGCCTGTAGGACCCCCTTGTGCCCTCCCTCGCTTTCCAGCGCTTCCACGGGGATGGCGGGAAGCCAGGCCCACATGGTCCCCGCAGCGCCAGAGCCCTGGGGCCTCGTGCACCGTGGCTCAGCACCCCACCCCCCACCCCCCGCCGAAGCCGTCTGCCCACGGCCTCAGGCAGGAGCCGCAAGACTTCTGGTCCAGCCTTGGAGGTCCAGAGTGGCACCGGCTGTATTCTGCTGGTCTAGCAAATAGTGGAGGCCAGCTCAGATTTCAGGGGAGGGGAAATAGACCCCACCTCTCAAGGGGAGGAATCGTGGGGCCACTGATGTTCCCTGCGCGTATTCTTACCACGTGGGTAAGATGAGAATGACCTTGGAGCACAGTTGTGAGAGGCGGGGAGATGTGGAGCAGGGGACCCCGTGATGATGATGCTTCCACTTGTATTTTTTTTTTGTATGGAAACAAAAATAATAAATTATTATAACATTTGACACCAGACCTTTTCTTAGTAAGAGACGGTACTTTCTTTAGAAAATTAGTTGGAAGAGTTGCTTGAACGTGGAAAGTAAGACACTGAGGACCCAGGCAACACAGGGATGGTGATGGTACGCTGGGTGGGAGGTGGGGGGGGCATTTATGTCACCTCTGAGAGGGAAGGAAAGAGAACTGAATGGAGGATGGGGGGGGGTGCGAGGGCAGAGCAGGGAGATGGCGAGCACAGTGTGACCGTGCCGGCGAGGAACAAAATCCCAGGGCAAGGGGGGAGGGAAGACCCTCAAGCATTGCCTAGCACGTGATAGGACCACGTGTATCATGTTTCCTGCCGCGAGCCCTCCCTCCTCAAATGTTAAGCGAAGTCTTGTAGGCGAATAGCTGCTTCGTATTAAGTATTGTCTGTGTGTGCATGGGGCGCATAAGGTTGAGGCAGAAGCCGAACGTCTCACCGGACCACGGGCCAGGAGACAGGAGTAGAAAGAGGAGCCCACCCTCAGAGGTGATGGATGTGCCCTCCTGGATTCAGAGACATCCCTGTGAGGGTTTTGGACTTTCACCAGGAAAGACAGAGAGGGTGGAGCTTGTCTTCGTCAGACCTCACAGGGCCGGGAGATCCCAACCACTGTCAAGTTTGCATGTGGTTTGTGGTGTTGGCAACTGTCTGCTTCTCAGCTCTGGGCCAGGAGTCAGGCCAGCACCAGCTCCCTGACCCTCCCGGGGGGAGGAGCCCCTTAAAGCCAAGGCGCTAAGATAATGGCCTTGATTAGGACCCAGGATTCCCTTTGACTCCACCACAGGATGTGCTCATCTGTTTCACTTACAGCTCAGGACTCCAGGAGTGGACCTTTAGAGATTCCAGGGTGTCTAGTGTGGATTTTACCAGTCCTTTCTCTGGGGCAGCAAAGGCACACCCTTACCCTTGGCATCTTTCAAACCTTCATTCACAGAGCTCATGCAGCGTTGTGACCCGGCTCTAGCACTAGCTAGTTATGTGACCCAACACAAGGAGGAGTGATACCTCCTGGAGCAGGTCGGGAGATGGCTCTGCACACACACACACACACACACACACAAAACACATGCATGCATGCACACGTGCAGAGACACGTGTACATAAATGCTCTCGCGTGCACACACATGTATGCACATGTGCAGACACACGTGTACACAAATACTCATGTGCACACATGCGAACACCTGTAGACACACATGTACACAAGTGCATGTGCTTGCACACACACATGTATGCACACGTGCAGACACGTGTACACAAATGCTCATGCATGCACACACACGTACATCACATGTACACAAGCGCACACGCACACACGCATGTATGCACACCTGCAGACACACGTGTACATGAATGCACATACGCATGCACACACTGCTGATACATGCTGCTTAAGTCTGCATTTCAGAAATCGCAATAAAAGAGCATGTTGTCTCATAGTTTGCATCACAGAAGCTTACAGGGCTTCACTGTGTGACTTAATGGGCTGGTACATTGGAAGCATTGCCTTTGTTTTTGTTTTTGTTTTTTATTTTATTAAGTAGGCTCCACACCCAGAGTGGAGCCCAACACAGGGCTTGAATTCATGACCCTGAGATCAAGACCTGAGCTGAGATCAAGAGTCGGATACTTAACCGACTGAGCCACCCAGGTACCCTGCCTTTGTATTTTTAAATAAAGAAGTTGTGATATTTTGATGACTTATACTCCTCCAACAGTATTTTATATTGTTTTTCATTACTTAAGAATGGAGAAAATGATTATAAAAGATTTATCTGTCTCTGTTAAAAATACATCCAAACATGGGCACCTGGGTGGCTCAGTCAGTTAAGCGTCTGACTTTCGGTTTTGGCTCAGGTCATAATCTCAGGGTCGTGGGATCGAGCCCCATGTCATGCTCTGCGTTCAGCGGGGAGTCTGATCCAGATTCTCTGCCTCCCCCTGTGCCCTCCCCCACTCTGCCCCTCCCTCCCCCACGTTCTCTCTCTCTTTCAAAATAATAATAATAATAATAATGATAATAAATCCAAACGGTTATTAGAAGTTAGGGCTGTCCGAACATTTCACCTGTACTGATTTTAGGTTGAGTTCTTTTAAATGTTTGCCTGTGACCTTTGACATTCTGGTTGTTCTGGGAGCTTCTTCTGCTTACATTGAATCAATATGCCAAATGAGGAAGTTATACCACCAGGCTGCACAGTTTGCTTCTCAGCTGTATATTAAAAAAAAAAAAGGCGTGGAGGAGAAGGAATAGGGAGAAAACATGGTATTTATCATTTGAATTAAAAGACCAAACCTGGCAAAGAGTCCAGCTGTCAATCCACGAATAAGATCTATGGTTGGGCGCCCAATTCAGAGAATTTGATGAGTTGATATATTTATCTGTGAGCATCCCAAGCACCAAAACCACTTTACTGTGCATTCTTTTTCTTGTCACCCACAAATCACGTTGCAAAAAGATGGAAAGTAATGGAATAAATTGCCGTGTGTACTTAAAGACTGGGCTGGTTGGAGAGGGAGCAGATTTATTAGATGATCAATTTCATTTTTTCTTTCATGCCAGCGTGCGTCGGAACACTTCTTCCCCGACATAGGAAACTAGAAGAAACAGGCTGAGGTTTCCGGGGATGGCTCTGAGAGGTGATAGAGTATTAGGGAAAACACCGAACTGGAAATCAGGCTCCTGGTAGAGAGTCCACGGTCAGCACTCTCAGGTTTAGGGAATTTCTAAATTCCCTCTTGGCTCGTACATTTTATGGTTTCATGATGCAGGTCTTGTTTAGAGGTTTGGCTGACCCCTCCCTATATAATTGCGCCGTCTTACACACTGAGTCCCGACAGGTGGGCTTCTGCGCCCGTCTGTTTGTGCTCTTCTGGATGCCCCCTTTTCACTCTCTCACTTGCCTGGCCGGACACTGAGGTCTGTATGAGATGCTCCACCCTGATATTTTGAAATATCAAGGTTCGGAATTTGTAGTTCTGCAGCATGACCTGGAGTCCTCCAGGCTACAGACATCCCTCAAGAGCTCTAGGTAGAGTAAGCCACATGGCAGGACTTGGGGATCCTCGCCTTCCTGTGCGGTCAAAAACTCCATCACACACAAGCTTGCCAGACTCCCAAAGTCATGATTTTGGGGAGGGGGCGAGCAGTAAAAGAGCATTGGTTCTAGGAAGCCTCTTTGAAAATGTGGATACCATGAAGAGTGACCATGGAGTTTTCAGTGACATTTTCTGCTAACCAGGCCACCTGATTATTTTCTTCCTTTGTGGTTTCCATCTGAGAAGGGATATTAGCAAGTGAAAATCTTGAGGTGAAGAATGAATGCAACTCAGAAGCCAAGAAACGGTCATGCTGAGTGTGTGGTCTGGTGGACTGGGGAGAGGAGCACGGAGCAGAAGACCGGGAAGTTGAGGGGTAAAGGGGAGCCTCCGGAGGAGGGGTCGGGAGGGTGCTGGAGCATGTAGTCCTTCACTAAAACTCAGCCAGTGTGACTGAGGCAGAGTCTCCTTCCATCCTGTAGTGCCATTTTGTCTCTCCTTGCAACACCTCTCCCATCAACTGTCACAATTAGTGACCCATTGTCCCCCACGGGTCCCAGCGTGGCCACCCCTTCATTAACACTTGCACCTCTTCGGTTCTCATGCACATTGACTTTTTTCATATGTACATTGTGACACATTAGAAGGCCATGAAACATAATGGGTCAAGGTGAGCTCGAAACAATAAAATATATGTTTCCTGTGTTGCTATTTAAATAGATTTCTCGTAATAGATTTCACTCCCAAAAGTTGGAAAACTTCTGAACCTTTTTTTGACAGTGGAATGGAAGAAGGATGCCAAACCTCAAGGCTTGAGTTGCTCAAACCCTGAAGTGGACTCCCAGCCCTTGGAACATTCTGCCCCATAAGAGCGTTTCTTGGGCCACATGGTACTAGTTTGATCAGATAGGTGATGCTCCCAGTGTGATTCATGGTGACAGCCTGAGTTTGCCCTGGGGGAGTCTCGGTGGCTGAGGTCAGTTATGCAACATAACTAACCCCCAATAAATCTCTGGACGCCAAGGCTTGGGTGAGCTTCCTTGGGTGGCAGTCTGGTTTCTGGGAGAATTCAGTGTGTCCACGAGACTTCACTAGCAAAACACGCCTGGAAGCTTACCCCTGGTTACTCCTGGACTCTGCCTCATGTACCTTGTATTTTTTTCTGACTTTAATCGTATCCTTTTGCTGCAGTAAGTCTTAATTGAGAGTACATGGGCTTTTTTGAGTCCTGTGAAGCCTAACGAATCACCAGGCCTTAGGGTTGTCTCAGGGACTCCGCACCTAGATGCAGAGATGGGAACGGAGACCTGGCAAAATTATGGAACTTGCTGGAACACATACACCAAGTCTGAGCCTGGAATATGACTAGACCATGGGGCTTCAGGCGGCAGGGAGGGTCCACACCAAATGACTCCTTTTTTGGGGAGGTGTGGTAGGAAGAAATGGCCCTGAGTCCACATGAATTCAAACCAATATAAAATTTGAATCTGGAGCATAAAAAGGAAGTTTAACAGCTGCCTCCCTCCATTCTCCATGTTGTCCTGGGGCTTGCTCTTGTCTTTCCTTGTTTTGTTTGGGAAAGTAATACCAAGAGATTAGTAGTAACAGCTTTGAAATTTAATTATGTTGGGGGAGTTCTAAAGGAAATTAAACATGGCATGGTTACTTTTCAAAAATAAGAATGTAATGCAGCGTCTTCGCAAATAATCCTTCCCATCCCGCTAGCTCATTTCCCATCAGGAGGTAGGAAAGGATTTTTGAGACCGATTAGCTAATAATAGTGCCTGAATTTTTATGATACTTCTGCTTTTTCTAAAGGTTTTCATGTATCATTAACTTCCTTGATTCTTCCAGGTTTTACGTGTCAGCACCATCAGTTTCCAGTGATACCTGGTTTGAGGATTATTAGACAACCCTCCCCCCCGCCCACACAGTGCATCCTGGGAGCCTGAGGTTTTTGTGGGGCTGAGGGGAGGTGAAAGAAGAGACCCCGAATGGCCACGACCTGCTCCCTCCCCACTGTGCGGACCAGAGTAGCCCAGATTTTCTGTAGGAACAATGTGGGCATCCACCTCCCTGCGATTGTTCACCTGCTCTCTCCTTTCCTGACCATAAAGCTTGTCAACTCTGAGATTTCCTCTTTTAAATCTGCATTCAATACATTTTACTTTTGAGTATTAGTAAGCATCTCTCAGTCCTGCATTTTTATAGACCTGAATCTAAATATTTGGTCCCACAGGTCTCTTTTTATCCACTTCAGACCTTTTATGGGTCTAATCTCTTCCCCACACCACCCGTATCGGAAGGGCTCTACTTATGCATGATTTTGTGACTTTCTCACTTTTTTTGGAGTACGAATGATTTTATCCATATAATCTGTCACCCTCCCAGCCATGTGCCTTTCTATCGGAGGACAGATAACGTCTGTTCATTTATTAAGCACAAATCCCTCCATGTGGACGGTATTTCCCCCCCAAGTGTTGGAATCTCCCCAGCCCCCTGACCTGGACACTCAGCACACTTCCTCCTGTCTCCCTTGCTGCTGCTTGTTTCCAGGTGAAGCTGGGTCTCTGCGTCCGCTGGACTCCACGTGCCATGCTCCTTAGCCCCTGCGTGTTGGGCGTCACCTCTGGGCCTCTTCTCCCCTCACACAAAACTCTAGCACTTGGTCTGTGTCCCGCGGACTCCCACGCGGCTCCCGTGTTTCTTTCCGTGGTTCATCCCCAGACGCTAGAGATGAGGGCAGCTGTCTGCCTTCCTCACTTTTCCCTTCTCTCAGCCTTGAGTGTGTCGGATGGGACAGGGCCGTGCAGCCCGCAGGGGGGGGCGGGTACCTGACTCCGGGGTTCCTTGGACGGGGCCCGGGGCCCAGGTGAGTCCCAGACCTGCCTCCTGTGTGCACTCCTTCATTCACACAGTGCCCCAGGAGATGCGGCTCCCTGGGGTGGCGGGAGTGTGTACCTGGGAGCTGGGCCCTGAGCCTGGGCCTGGCTCTGTAGGTCATGGTGCGGAAGCTGAGCCTCCCTCTCGGGCTGTAGGTGCACACACCGCGGGGACATGCCCGAGCAGGGCCTAGGTTGGTGCCGACCATTCGGACGATGCTTCTGCTGCTCAGAGGTTATCAGATGTGATGCTCTGAATGCACGCCAGGTTGGGTCGAGGCCCCTGTGCTGTCTGGCAGACCGCAGTTCTTGCGAGGTGTCCAGGCTCTTTTCTCAGACCCCTGTGTGGGTCTGACCCGTCCCTCTCAGGACACCTCCCTGCCTGCACACCTGGGAGAGTCTCTCTCTGCCTGCTTGTCAGGATCTCCCCTCCCCGCCACAGCTGCGCTCTCTGGAAGCACCCCTCTGGACGACCCCGGTGGCTGGCCACACACAGCCTGCTCTGTTAGCCCTGTTAGCAGTGGTTTTCCTTCTGGTACGGCCCCCTTCACTTCCACCTTGCCAGCTCTGAAATACTGCTGAGTATCTGAATGTCTCTGGGCCGTTTATACGCAAGCAGCTTGCCTCAAGCACACTCCCCAGCTCCCCAGTGGTCTGAGGCGGTCTACTCGGCCCTCGCCCCCAAGCCACCCCCACCTCAGGCGCCTGGCATGCTCCTGCTGGCTGTGAGCTCCCCATCCTGTCCTTTCGGCCCCCAGAGGAAATACGACCCCCTTCCTGCTCACATCCCAGGGTGCCACCAACACAATGACAAGGTGGGGCCCGGGTCTCACCAACTTAGGTGTTTCTGTAAAAACCTAGTTTTACTGAGATTTAGTTGACATACGGCACTCTGTAAGACATACAGCTTAATGATTTGACCTAGAAATATTATGAAAGGATTATCACAGCTAGTTTAGTTAACATCCATCCTCACACGGATACAGTAAGGAAAAGGGAGAAGGGTTTTTTCCCTTGTGAAGAGAATTCCGAGGACCCTTCTCTTAACCCCTTGCCTACATAGCACACAGCAGCGTTCACTACAGTCACCACGTCCCTAGTCCTCATCTGTCCTGCAACTGGACGTTTGTCCCTTCTGACCCCCTTCGTGTGTTCCCCTCCAACTAAGGTTTTGGAGAAACATAGGAAAGCCTTTGTGTCGAGTTCTCTGTTCCTAAAGTTCCTGGGTCTTCCTCATTGAAGGGAACCCTTCTCTTAGAACTTAGACCCAGACCTCTCCTTCTCATCTCAGACCCTGTGGCAAGACTTCTTAACGTGGGATTTCAGGGGATCTTGAAAGAAAAAATTTTTACTGGTGTCTAACTGAAACATACCTTCCCTTCAACATGTCTGTAGGAAACACACAGTCTAGTGCCTGTGACAAGTAGAAATCATATATATTTTCCTATCACAATGACAATTTGAAGATGTCTCAAGATAGTTACTCTCACCGCTCACTCGGAACCGTGCTTGTCCTGAGCGCTGGCCCTACTGCAGAGGCCTTGGCACCGTCTGCATGTGCTCAAATGTGTGGCCAGAGCTGGTCAGTCTCAGGCAATCCTGGTTTTTTTTTCCCGTTCTAGCATATTCTATTTTATCATCAGGGAGATTAATCCCAATTAGATCAGTGAATTAGATCAGTGAATCACGGGCAATCCAATGCTCATTAGTCTTTCAGCCACAAGACAGCAAGTCATGTGTTCTCCATTCAAGGTTAAGTCAAAACCTTTGGAGAATCTAGTGTTTCTGGAGACCAGAATGTCTTTTCCTTATGAAGTGAGTTATGAAAACGTTCATTCTGCTTATAATTATGTATCTTCTCAAAATAGGGGTTCCAGTGGTCAAAATGAAAAAGTGGAAATTGGGTATCCAGCTTGAGGGGCATGTTTCCTTGTCAAGGAACACCCCACCATTAAATATTACTAACTTAGCTCAGCCAGAAGAGAACATTACAGTAATATAAAACCTTAAAAACAGCCCTTTAACCTGTCTATGCTTTTAATGTATTCTAGTGTGGATCATTAATTCATCAATATAAGTTTATTTTTGGTATAGTTACAACTGTATTTTGAAATATGGGTTTTCTTTGTAATCCAATGGATTTTATTTTATATATTTAAATACAAGATTCTGAGAAAAGAAATGCGGGCTTTACCAGATTGTTCTAGGTGTTCAGTTTTTTTTCTCATTTGTTTCTAAAGAGATCTTTATCTCCACCCTCTCCTCAGCCAGCGGCTTTGTGCTGCCGGACAGTTAGCTCTTTTTGCCTTATGGGCTCCACTGCTGATCTGAGGCCATCCTCCCAGGCAGTAATACCGCCAATCACAGCTGACCCCACAGGGAACCTGTGTAGGGAGGGACTTACCTGCGCATCTCACGAAGGCAGTATTTGCCCAGAACTCTGCGAGTGAGGGAGATAGAATCTGCATCCAGGGGCTCTGGCCCTAGGACTCGAGGGTGTGTGATTTTGAACTGCTGGATTATAGGCTGTAGACTCACTAAATTATCCTTTGAAATAAACACTTATCTACCTGCCCTCCTTCTGCTTTATCCCTAGTGTGCACACGTCTGCAGTTAAGAAAAAAGAAAATGTGTGTTTTCTGTCTTTGTCTCTCTCTGTCGCTTTCCCTCTCTCCCTTCTTCTGTCATTCTCTCTCTTTTTGTCCCTCTGCATGGGGATTTGACTCGGCAGAGAAGCCTCTCACATTCCCAGCCTGTTGCCTTGTCTTCCCATGAACAAGGTCAGACAGAATCATCTCCAAGGCCTCTTCCAGTGTCAACGTTCCTGTTTAACTTCGACACGTGATAGGTCTCCCGCCTCACCACCTGGGTGCGGAGAGATCGTTCCTTGTATTGACCACAGCGCCGCACGTTTCCTGCAGGCTCTAAACCTTCCCCAAGAAGAGGTGACCTTGTATGTACAGTCTCTTCATCTGCACGTGTCTTACGTGCAGAGGTATTTGTCACCTTGAAAGATTTTGTGAGTTAAACTGTGGTTGCCCATGTTTCTTGGTTGATGAATTTTCTAGAAAACAAAGAGCATGTGGTGTTCATGATCAAGATTCTTTTTGGAAACCAGCAGGATCTTAACATATATCCTACATACAGGCTTCAAGTGCCTCTTTTTACTGGTTTTCATTCCTATGCAAGTAAGAACAAGCAATATGTATTACAAACAGCTTCTTTGGTTTATTTTACTATGACATGGTTTCTAGAGCCTTTTGACATTTGAATAAAATTGATGAATTTGAGTTCGTTTATAGGCATCAAGTAGTACATCTTTCTGGAGACACGGTGGCCTATTTCTGCTGTGATGAGGGTGGTAGAGAGCTCAGAGACGATCACTATGAATGACATGAGCCCCCCAGTTTGAGTAGTCGCATTTACAGCTGTATCAAATGACGTCTTATTAAGTGTGGGGCCAACTATCTAGGCCACATTTTTCTACATAACTGTTGTCAAGCTAAGTTTGTTCCTTCCCAGAAACTGAACACTATTTTTATCTGGAGACAGAGCTGTACCTGCTCAGTTCCTTTCAGAGCAAGAAAGGGGTTTCCGCCACTGCTAGTGCTTTTCCTAGAGCTCACAGCAGGAAGGAACCTCGAGTGTCTCGCTGTTCCAACCCTTCAGGTTTGTAGCTGAGGAAACAGACATCCAGGGACGACGTGAGACTTGCCTAAGGTGATACGGATGGGGACGTGGGACGGGCTCCACACCCTCACTGGGCCTTTAGGACACCTCTGCCCAACACCGCTAGAGCCAAGGTCCCCTGAAGCAAATTCAGGGGACCTTGACAAGGAAACATGAATTTGCTTCAGGGGACTGCCTTCCTCCCTCCCTCCTTTCTGTGCGTGTGCGTGCGTGCGTGCGTGTGTGCGTGCGTGTGCGTGCGTGTGTGTGTGTGTGTATGTGTGTGTGTGTGGCTGTTGAGCTCAGCAGTTCCTCTTTAACCTGCTTTTGACTTAAGATGGAATTTGTTTTAGAGCCTGAACGTGCATAACTCAGCAGTGCAACACCACACTTACCTTTTTATTAGTGTGTGTTCTGGCTCCATTCTTGCAACAGTCATCAATACCCGAGATGCCATCTTCGAATGTTCCCGATCATGCCGTAGGCGCAGGGCAAGCAAGTGGTCCTCGCACATGTCTGGGCATCTGTGAGCCTCCCCTCACCCCTCCTCCTGCTGCTGGGAGGTCACTTCGCTGCCTCTTTGTTCCCATTCTCCTTGCCCTTCTATCCTCCGCTCACTGGAAGGTTGCTTTTGTGTTGTAAAGACTCCACTGATAGAAAATTGAGAAGATCATTCTCTCGGTTTGTTTGGTCAGTCCTCGTCATTGAATTCAGAGTCCTATCCCCATCCAATCCAAATTGGGAGAACTGACCTTTTCTGAAGCTAAGACAGATACCGGTGGCCAATGCCCACAGTTTCAACCTGACCTGCTCCCAGATCTTGGTTTTCCACCCAATCCTGAGCCCCCTGGATGCAGCAACCCCTGTGTCTCCTAAGATTTTCAACCCTAAGAGTTTTTCCTGGGGTCTGCGTTTTGGGGGTCATGTCTTTCCCAGGTTTTGTGGAGAAATCACTCACTGGGTAATCATTAGCTGTGGTGCATGATGTATTCTTCTGTGCCATCTCGGAATGAGAGAGTAAAAAGATTTTATTAGAAAAGAATTGTGGTGTGGTAAAGTAGTGGATTCGCTTTGAGACTTGAAAATAAATAAGTACAGTGAGTAAGTTGCACTCTAGAATTCATCACCTCTCATATATAACAGTGATACAGTAATTACTGCAGCTCTCCATGTGAGATTACGTGAATCACTTCATTCATTACAGATAATGAACCAGTAACACAAGCCTGAGTGATATCTCCCTGACACCACTCATTTACTTCTGCCCCCCTTGAGAGCAAAAAAAAAAAAACTCTTTCCTTTTTCCTTGCAGGAATCACTTGTGATGATTGTACTAAAATTAGGGACTGAGGCATCCAGCTTCTGATGGACAAATTCTGTCTATAGGTACCGATCATCTGGCATGATGCTTTTATCCAGGAAGCATTTATCAATTTAAACACACCTAGAAAGGCCATATGGAAGACATAAAAGCATCAAGAAGCTCAGAATTATAATAAAGGCACAGAATGAATGTTTTTAAATCTTGTCTCATCCATTGATACCCACAAAGATGATTTCCATTGATCATAATGGTACCGCTTGCCCTTTTCACATCTTCCGTGCAATGTATTTATTAGCCATACTGATACAAATAGCAGAACAACTCTCCTTGTTCGACTCCTTGGCAAACATGAAATGTTTAAGACACGGATAGACAGTCATATACATGTCAACCCATTGGCTAAAAGGACAGTAATGGTGTGGCACCAGGGAGACTGATGAAAGGCCAACAGATCCTTGTTTGTGAGTGTGTGCGCGCGTGTGTGTGTGTGTGTTAAAACAAACATCATATAAATTTTAAAAATGCTTTTAACAATCCTCTGGAGTGAGTGTTAATTGCAATCTCCAATGAGAAACTATTTGGACCTGAGCTTCAAATGTCTTGCCTACAGCAATGTTGAGCGCCTGAATTTAGGGTTTTCATTCTGCCATTTGTGAAGTCATCCAGTTGTGGGGCTCCGTTATTCATGGGCATGTGAGATGTAGAAAGAGCCGTACCATGGATTGCACACACGCAGATACACTCTGGGCACCATTTATACCCTTCTGTGGGAAGTAGGGCAAGAAATGGAGAGCAGATGGCTTATCTGTGTTGCAAGATTCTGCGCATTCAAGCAAGAGAATATGTTCCACTAGGAAATAGGATTTCTGAACAGAATTGCCACCTTCGTAGTCACTTGCTGTACTTCAGTGTCTATGGAAGATCTCTTGTATGTAGTGAGATGGCATGGTGACAGGAATGTGCCCACCCTAATGTCTCTCCATGTACGCGTGCTGTATGCCCCAATGCATCAGTGACGTTCCTCGGCATCTAGAGACCCAAGAGGCACATCTTTGGTGTGTGTGCCTGGTCATCAGCAATGTCAGTACAAATTATATCCCAAGACAAAAGAAAATGAAGACCTAATTTATTTTAGAATATTCCAAACTGCATAATGTTGTTACGTTGCACCATCTTAGCCTTTCCCAGCTCAAGGTTGAGTTAGACCCCTGAATCTCAATGAAGACATTTGGAAATCCCCAGGCTCGGTGCAAAATCATGTCTGTTAAAAATGCAGTGAGCAAACTGCATAGGACCAACTTCGAGGTGGTAAGAAGGCAGCCTTCCCAGGAACCAGAGAGGAGAGAGGTAATTGACCAGGACCAACTTTGACCCTGGCAGGTACCTCGGAGGAAAGATTTCAGTCTGTTTACATTCTGTAAATTCATTTTCCCTGCTAGCATTCTCAAGTGTTCCCTGGGACAGAATCATTGTTGAAGCCAACAGTGAAAATCTCCCAGGACCACATGGCAGGCTCATCCAGAGGCTCTGGCCTGGAGCCATGTGGATTTTTCCGAGCTTCACAGGTGGCCCTTCAAGCAAATATTTACGAAGTTGCTTTTAAAGAATCACTGATGCTGTAATTAAAAACAGGGCTTCATTTTTAGAAATGGCTTACTAGGTGAATTAAATGAGTAAATAGCCGGTTGAACACTGTTGGTATTACTGTTTGCCTCCAGGATCCCACAAACTGGGATGGACACTGTTTATGAGCAGAGAGGCAGACTGTCAGAAGCAGTCACTCCTTTCAAGGAGCTTGTGCCCTGGGGAGGACACCCAGGAAGGCATCCAGCAGTGAGCCTGTCTGGGAAGAGCCCAGTGTGCACGCAGAAGGAAAACACAGTGTGGCCGGGTTTTCAGAATTTTCTCTAAAATCATATACCAGTTTCAGAAATATCATGACCCACTGCTGAACTGTGGCCCACAGTCCCTTCAAAGCGCGGAAGAGCATCTTCACATCGCTGGTGTCCCAGGGGACCCCCGTCGGAGCTCCTTTCAGTGGACTCCTGCACCGTATCTTCCAGTACATCACCTCTGTGAGGACTGTTGGGGATCAGCGTGGCGTAGATGGACTTCCCTGTAATTTGAGCACCTACGCTGTCTGCCACGGGATTCCTTGCCTGAACCTTAGTAAGACACAGATCTTGTCGCTAAGGAGCTTTTAATGGGAGAAATGAGACCCGAGCCACTGTAGTAAATGCTCAGTAAGATGTGCCGCGTGAATAAATGAATGAATGGCACAAGGAGGAGGGTTGTGTGTTTTGTGAAGCAGGTGCTTAGAGTTGTTACGAGGATTCCACGGATTCATAGAAAATCATGGAAGGCCTTGTGGAGGAAGTGGCTTCTGAGCGAGGCTTTGAAGTAAGGCTATGATTGTGCCATCTGGAAATTCAACTTCACAACTTCCCAGGACGTGCTGGAAGTATGTGACTCATCAAAGTACCAGCAGCAAACGTACAGAGGACCAGTGTGCATGTTCTCATACAACGTAGCACTCAGCACCAGGGTGGAATCCCAGCTCTGTGATACCCACACCACAGACCTTCTCAAATTAGAGTCAGATAATAAACCCCCCCCCCCCCCCCGGCCATTGAATCTGTTCTTACTCATCAACAAAACCCTTCCTGGATGAAAAGTTGATAATTAAATTCAGAGCTCACGTGGAGGTGTCTAATGGACCCGTGGATGTCCTCGCTTCCCAGATGTACTGCCCATTTATATAAATACGTGCATGTTTTAAAATATGACTGAAAATAAATTGTAAAGCTGCTTTTTCCAAATTAGTGAATAACTGTACACAGAGCACGAAGCGCTTGCTCCCCAAGAAGGCTCATGCTGACATGGCCATTGCGAGGCTACCACCAGGTGTCCCCAGTTCATTCCATGTTTCCCCAGAAAGGGTGTCTGCTGTCCTAGCATACTCTGCTCTCCGGGTTCCTTTTTATCCTGGAAGGAGGCCGGTAGAGGGAGGGAGAGGGATGGGTAGAATAAGCCAGTCTAGGCCAAATAGAGCTCGCTTACGCTCACGTCCCCCTCTCCCTTCAGCGGCTCCCTTGCTGGTCCCCCTTTTCATCGAGGCCGGTTCAGTTTCCCATTCACAGGGGCGCAGTGGATAAACAAGGCTAAAGCTGATCCAGGATCCCTTCTGAACCACAAAGTTCATGGCAAACAAAGCCATCCATGGGCTATGTCTGAGCTCCATGATGAATGGACATTTGGCTCATTATTGGCCCTCCCCCTGCCCCCAGGAATATCTGACTCTTCAATAAATGAGAAGGCAGAGTTATGGTTCATTTACTGACTTGACTTTAATATTTCTGAGAGCGTTTAAAACATTTATAGGGCAGTGGTCTTCCTTTTCATAGGAAGGGCGGCTCATTTCCTGCGCCATCGTCGAACGCAGAAATGGTGTGATCCGAGGGAAGGGCTGAACAGACGTGCAGTTCGGAGTTCCCATAGCACCCTCAAGTGGCAATGTCAAGCTCTCCTCGTGCTCAAAACCAGTGCCTTCGCAAGACTCTTTGTTTTGTTTTGATTGGTCTTTTCTGTTGTTTGTTTTGCTGCTTTGATTTTTGCAGGTGGTTGCATTCATCAAAGAGTTATCAAAAAAAAAAAAAAAGCTGTGAGTGAATAGGATTTGCCAAGTTGCTTTGAAATGATAGGGATGCTGTCACAAGGGTGCCATGGTGTGGATGGGGCATGCGAAGAAGCAAGAAGAGACGAGAATTAAAGAAATCCGTGAGATTATGAGAAATATATTAGCCTGTTTTCCTCATGCTGTTTCCTTCCCCTGGATCAAAGAGGAAACCACACACAGGGTCCAAATAATCTACCCAGGCTGCAAGAGACAGGGGACATATTTTATGAGCCTGTTTTTCTTGTGTTCTTTTCCCACTGCCAAGTTCTGGATAATATCATTGGAAATGTTGCTGGCCCTTGCCTCGATAAACAGGGCTGATAAACATGGAGTCAAATTCCCACCGCATGCAGGCTGGTTAAGACTCAAAAGCGTGGTCCGATAAAAACATATACATGTACCGAAAATTAGTTTCTTCCCAGGTACTCTGAGTGCAAAGTTCTATGTGTCCCTCAGAGGCGGAGTGTGTTTTCCTGTGTTTTCCCTCCTTACTCTGATGGCTAGTGCCCTGGACACATATCTGTCTGACACAGCCCCGCTCGCTCCTTGTGTGCCCTTGCGGTCCTCCGCCTGGCGCCTCACGGCTCATGGCAGCTCTGGGGGGACGGAGTCCAGACTCACTCCTCTGACCCCAACTCAGGGTTTCTGTATCGTTGGGCAAAAAGTAAGAAGGGACAGTGGCAGAGATTTTGGGGGACCAAGGAGGCTCGGTCACATGGGTGGTTCTCAGCGAATGAAGAATGCATGTAAGAATATGCTTACAGGAAAAGTCCGTGTAATTCCCTCTGGAAAAGAAAAATGCTTTGGCTTTCTTCAAAGCACCAATTCAATGAATAATAGCCGGCTCTTTCACAGCATACAGTGCAGTACAAATTTGGGGTTATTATTTTTTTTTAATTGAGGTATAGTTGACACACAATGTTACATTAGTTTTGGGTGCAACATAGTCACTGGGCAGGTGTATACTTTATGCTGTGCTCACCACAAGTGCGCCCCCATCCGTCAGCACACGACACTGTTACCCCACCAGTGACCAGATTCCCTCTGCTGCGCCTTTCATCTCTGGGACTCGTTCGTCCGTCCGTAACTGGAAGTCTGTCTCTCCCACAGCCCCTCACCCACTTTGCCCATCTCCCCACCCTCCTTTCCTCGGGCGGCCATCAGTTTGTTCTCTGTATTTATGGGTCTGTTTCTTCTTTTTATTTGTTTTTGTTTTTTAGAGTCCACATATGATGAATTGATATGGTATTTGTCTTTCTCTGTCTGACTTATTTCACTGAGCATAATACCCTCTGGGACCTTCCATACTGTCACAGATGACAAGATCTCATTCTTTTTTATGGCTGAATAATATTCCATGATAGGGAATATGGATCAAATTCCATATGATGGAATACACACACACGCACACACACACACACACACACACACACACACTCATCACTTTTTTACCCATTCATCTACCAATGGACCCTTGGGTTGCTTCCATATCTTGGCTATTGTAAATAATGCTGTGGTAAACATGGGAGTGCATATATCTTTTCAGATCAGTGTTTTCATTTTCTCTGGGTAAATACCCAGTAGTGTGATTGCTGGATCATAGAATAGTTCTATTTTTAATTTTCTGAGGAACCTCCATACTGTTTTCCAGAGTGGCTGCACCAGCTTGCATTCCCACCAACAGTGCATGAGCGTTTCCCCTTTCTCCGCATCCTCGCCAACACAACCCATTGTTTCTTGTGTTTTTGATTTTAGCAATTCTCTAGGGTTATTTTTTAGGTCACTGAACAATAAGGAGATACCTTTGTAGAACTCTTTCATCATGCCCTGAGGAGTTAGATCTGACTAATAAGGCTCAGTGAAATGCCAAGAAGGTAGAAGTCACAGAAGCTGGGAATACTTAGGGCTAGTGAACATGTGAGCTTCTCCAACATCCTTCCTTAGTTAAGACTTTTGAAAAAAAAAAAAACAATGCATTAATCTTAGCAATTCCAGGATTAGTGGTGGATGGCAGAGTCTGGGGATCACTTACTTTGATTCTCTTCCTGCAGCTGTGTCAGCTGATTTTAGGAGATTACCATCACTGCACTTTAATCAGGAATAGAAACCAAGCACTGGGTGTGGCTTAACTCTTGAGATGCTCTGCACTTGAGAGATGCCGTCGTATCAAGTGGCTGTTTTTCATCCTGTGGATCAATCTCTGTGGGCTGCCTTCCTGGGGATTCAGTAGCTGTCTGTTACTTCAGGGCCCTGACATTCACAGTTTTAGATGGGAAGACTTAATAAAATGCAGATGTAATCAATGGATAAAATGCTAGACTAGTACTTATTCCAAGTTTTCCCTTAAAGTGCCCATCATGGTACAAGTATACCACTTGAGGGTCTGTGATGTAAGTGGGTAACTTGTTTGAAGCCTTATATTTTATCTTAGCATACTCATGAATTTTGCATTCTATCCCATATTTGGATTTAATGACTTTATATCATTTCTCTTGGAGCAAATTAAGTGCTGAAGAAAGGTATTTGGAGACTCAGAATTCATTTAGATCATAACCAGCCATTTACATCTTGTTCCGAGTTAAAACTTGACATTGTGCACAATATCAGAGCTCTGAGAGAGAGAAATAAAGGAATCCTGAAACACGGATGGAAATTGAGCCTTTATTGCTCCTGCTTTTACCATAAGATGGCTCAGAAATCCTTCAGAGTCCTTTGAAAGCATTAATTTACCCATCCTTCCTCACAAAGATTGAAAAGAGTCTGTATAAATGATGCAATTTGGGTATTGTTGGGTTATAAGGGAATGAAATGGTGGTGATTATGGGTACAGTGCTGAGGATTGCAGTAAGCGGACCCATCAGAGACTCAGCGCAATCTAAGGGACAATGGGACCCACCTCATGCTATTGTAGCAGAGAGTCGATTTTATCTTTGCTGTGAGTGAGGGGAAAAACCCACCCGCTCAAATTGCAGGCTTATATGACTAATGGATTTATTTAGCCAACGGGCAATTTCTGTTTACCTGTCAAGCAAAATATAAATATAAGTAATTGTTGGGAGAATTACTGTTTTGAGTTCCAAATTACAATGATTTGAAATGCAATTAGTAGTATAGACAAACTTATTTTCCCCCTTTATGAGAAGGAAATTGTTCAGAAATGGGTAGAGTGCAGTTGATAGAGTTACAGTGCACAATGGAGTGAATTACCCACATGAAGCAAATGAGTGGCTTCATTTTGGTTTTATTACTCCTAATAGAATATGTTTTCATTTAATGAGAACGCACTGCTTCTCATATCTGACATACCCACCTGTGCGTGGGTGAATCAGGGTTTTGCATTAATATCTCTTGCATTTGCTTAAGACAATGTGAAGAGACAGAGCACAGGCTTGAGGTTTACTTTCTTTCCCACGGTCAGCTCTCACACTTCATATGTAGACTCTATGTTCTTTGAGAGTTAGCCACAAATACTAAACTTGTACTTGTGGTCCAAAGAATATGTTAAAATTTAAGAGAGACCTTTGAGCCACCTGAAGTAGCATTAGCCCATTTTCAAATATAGGTTTGTGTTCATTAAAAACAGGGATGATTGATGTTCCATGGAATTCTGGAGAAAATCTGAAGTGATGGTGGAAGAAAAATGGAGTTTATCATGGACATTTTAATGTGCCTTAAAGGAGTCGATTCAGGAAAATTAAGTTCATAAAAGTCAGTTTTCAACGTAAATGTGTTTATTAACTTCATTGATTTTTAATTCATGACAACATTTTTTTCTTATTGCATTAAAAAAGCAATGAGTCTAAACCAGAGGCACTGAGGATTTTTAATGAAATCAATTTTTGCAAGTAATGCTTTTTTTTCCCCCTTGCAATTCTGCAGAGCTTGTCTGCCAAATTGCATATATTCTGGTAAGGTGGGAGAGGCTTTCTCCTAACGTGCAAAATCAGTATCTCTGAGATAAGCCCCAGGAAGCGTGGCGTCTTAGCTTGGATCCTATCTTCGGTATCTGCCTCATTAATCCCCTTCTGGCCACTACCTTCTTCCTGAGATGGGCCCTCAACAACTCAATTCAAGGGAGAAACAGCATTCTGAAAATATCCTGGAAAGGCTAACTGTACTCCATTCTATTTTGACTTCGAAATGCTCAGATAACCTCTATTTAAATGAGGAAGACAGGCCTTGTGCATTCTCAAAAACTTCTTACCCTCTGGAAAACCTTGTTGAGTATTTTGAATTGGTAAGCCATTTCCCAGGAGAAAGCAAACATTCAGGGGAATTTTTGAGGCTGCCTTGGTGCCATTTAGAAAGATGTTCGAGTATATTATTCTAGTCTGGTGTTTCACAAACTTGAGCATTCATCAATCAGAATGACCTGGCAGACTAATTAAATACAGGTTGTGGGCCCTAGCCCCAGGTTTTTGATTTTTAGTAGGTTTGGTAGTTTTAACAAATTCCTAGATGATCCTTATACTGCTGGTCTAGAGATAGTTCTTTGAGTGGATTGAAAATGCCACTTAGTGCTCAGACAATAAGTAAGTAGGGCATTATTATGAACATGTTAGTGATCTAGTGATTTCTAAGAGTCTTTTTCTAATAAAACTAGCAGGGCTGTAAATGTACCAGAATGAGCAAGAAATTGAGAAAAAAATGCATTTATTCACAAAAGGAAGTCATTTTCAATCTTGTCATGTAATTTATAACATTAGTCCTGATTCACTGTAAGGAGTATTGACTGTCATATGTAGGAGAGCAAAGACTGTGTTCATTGTAGTCCATCATTTCATCCCTTGAACCCAGCACGGTGACTGGCACCTAGTAGGCATTCAAATATTTACTGCATAAGCAGGTGAAATGCTTATAATAAACACTGACATTAGCTGTACCATTTTTCATGCATGGATTTGGTTTTTGTTTTAGTGAGCTGATGAGACAAGCATACTATATAACAAGTCATTCCAGTTTGATGGCTTATTCAACAAATACTTATTCCAAGATCCACATTTCAGCTGGTCAGCTGTGATTTAGCTGATCTGCACTGGGCTCAGCGACGTGGCTCTGCTTTGTGCTCCTTACTGGACTTGACTTGATACTGTGGGCTGGGTTCAGGTCTCTCCAGGGGTGCTTGTTCTGGAGGCCAGGGCAACATGGGAGCAGCCACCCAGGACACGTTCTTACGTGGTGGATCACCTGAGTGCAGGAGGTTGGGCAGGCTGGGCAGGTGCCTTGAAGCTTCTACCTGCATCATATCCATTCACATTCCAGTGGCCAAAGCAAGTCACTCAGAAAGTCAGTGTGGCCGTTTAGGATACCTCATTGGAAAGGCTAGGGGATGAGAAAATATTTGCTGAACAACATTCCGATCTGACAGTTTCAAATATGGAAATAATGACTTTTTTTTAAAGATTTACTTATTGAGAGAGAGAGCGTGCACACATGTGCGAGTTGTGGGGGAGGCAGAGGGAGAGGGAGAGAATCTCAAGCAGATCCTGGACTGAGAGCAGAGCCTGACACGGGACTGGACATGACCCCAAGATCATGACCTGAGCTGAGACCAAGAGTTGGATGTTTAACTGACTGAGCCACCCAGGCGCCCCTGGAAGTAATGACTTCTTATCGCAGAGATGGATCATCCGGACCGAGGAACTTGTAGCTTAGAAATGTGGTCATGCTCTTGGGAGAGGCAGCTCATACTCAGACTGCCCCGTTACACGCTTGAGGGAGTGGTGGGTCTTCTTGGTGCTGGTGCCGCACCTCCCGGCCACAGCTGACCCTTGTTTTCCTTTTCAGTTAGGCCCTTGTTGTTTGCAAGTGACTTTTGATTGATGCTTTTCCGGGCAGTGCCTTGACTCAAAGGAATGGTCTTAATTCTGGTAATTTCTGACATGGGGTAAGATGATGAGAGAAATGATTCTGTGAGAGAGGTTTTCAGATTCCTGCCAGCAGGGGTCCAGGCAGCGGGTGGTACTTTTCCCGCCCTGGCCGCCTCACAGGTGCTGCTGGCCTGGACCTTCCAAGGCCCGTCATTGTGGCTCCACGTGTCTCTCCTCTCTCCTTCTTTGTGTCTTGCAGCCAAATGCGGCACGTGGACCTGGAGGCCCATTCAGTGGGCTGGTCTTACCTCCTTTTGCTCTTGCTGGCTGACCAGCCCTGTCTTTCCAGGGTGGATTACATCAGCCTCCCTAAATTTTAGTCCTGTTGTACATTCTAGGAATACACCTTATCCCCTTCCGTTTTATAACTGGAATCGTTTTTAGTGGAGTCAGATTTTTTTTTTTAATTTTCTGTAACTATTTCCACTGGCCTGCAAGTGAGTATAATTTACATGGCAGGATTAAATAACTCAGCATCAGCTCTGTTTCCACTCTCCAAAGAAGACCCTGCATTTGAAAGACCCTGTCTCTATCGTTTTCTAGTTCAATTGTTGTTTTCAAATAAAAGCCTAAAAACCTTTGTGGGTGACATGATGCAAAATAATAATAACAGCAATAATAAAATAAATTCAAAAGCCCCATGTGAGTGTTGGAGCCCTGGACTTACTAGCCTGTGTCATGAGTCATTCCAAGCACACCCCACCTTGGAATGTCAAAATGCTTGCCATTGGTCACAGAGCGCAGATAAAAGCTTTCTCTTCGAGAACACAGTCATCGCCTCTGTTGGTTAAAGCACGAAGCACTGAATTGCAGAGGCTCACTAATGTCACTTTAACATTAAAGGGAAGCAGACTTAACTTAATTCAGGAGACTGGAGTGCTGCATGGTTGGAAAGGGCGAGGAGCTCTGGGGGCATTTCAGAGCCGAAGTCACGTCCCTTTCAATCTAATATTACCTGATGTATGAATTAAGACATTTCGGATAATGACACTGTTCTGTTCAAATGATCACCAGGGACAAACAGAAACAACAGATTCTCTTCCAAATCTCATGCTCTAAAAATCGTAAGAGCCTTGGAAAACACTGTGGACGTTCTTGTTGTGTAATCAGGACATGTGAAAAGACAGAGGTTGCTGCCTCCTCCAGGAAGGAAAGAGATTATTTGGATAATTTTGGAGGAGAAGCTGACATTAAAAGTGAGATTTTATAAGTACTCAGAGAGCCGCAAGGAATTCGTAGAGAAGAAAAATACACAGTCTATTGATACTGACCCAGAGCAAGGACAGGAATGAAGGGCAAGAAGGAGAAGTAAAGGAAGGATGAAGACTGGGGGGGAGGGGGGGGCGGTGCCGCGCTCAGGTGTCGGAGGCCAGAGGGAGCACCCCTATGGGGCAGGAGGGATGCCCCCCACCCACCGGGCTGGAACAAGTATTTTCTGTAGGTTGACTACAGCCTTTTAGGTAAATCGGTGGCTGTTGCACTGACTTGGCAATCAGCTTGGCCTCTTGTGTCGATTAACCTCGTGGGTTTTGGGGGCACAGGGCGAGGGAGGTTGGTGGTCCATAGTAGGTGTCAGTGCCGAGTACCAGACACACAGGTGCACCATGGCAAATAAAAGTGCCATTGGGAAGATTTAAAGTGCAAATAAAAGTGCCATGGGGAGATTAACAGCAAACTTTATTAATTTTAGAGTAAGACTTTTTGTTGGGTTAAAATAAATGTTTCTCTTTAAAACGTTAATTGTTAAGTACCAATTTGAAAAGCTCAAAATTAACTCAGCACCTACTTTAATTTTGTGTTTTTCAAAAGCCAGAACTTAGCAATTCCGTTTTCTTGTGCTGGACATTTCCTATCCTTGTGGATAGGCATCCTGCAAAAAAAAAAAAAAAAAAAAAATTTAAAGATAGACATATAGAGAGAGTTTATTTGGGAATAGGCTCTGTATTTATGTATTTAGCACTGTATTTTCTCAAACTACCCAAATATTTGTTTTATTTCTCCCCTTTGGTATGAGTACAAGGTGATTATACCTAGAGGATTCTGGTGCCCAGTATCTTAGGGAAATCCTTCTGTTAGCACAGCGCATGCTGCTGGTCATTTCCTCTCTCACGTCTCAGCTCTTGGAAGGAATCAAAATCTCAAATAGGGCTCTGCTCTCCTCCTTTCCCTCACAGAGAAAGAGGATGTAAACTCTAGGATATAATTCTCTCCTAGAAATAAGAAAACCTCTTAGCTAATAAAAACCATGCTTAGGCTGCTGAACTCAATATACTTTTGTTATTTTTACAATGCTTAGCCTGCATGTGGACCACAAAGTTCCCTTTATTGTCATTTAAAAAATGACTATCCACCATATTTTGCAGCATTTGCCTAATTCCAGTGACTTACCATATTTGTTTTGTAAGTTGGTTCCAAGGAAAATAAACACACACCCACACCTTTATTTAATAAATAGGGGAAAAATAATCATCTGCAACTTGATGGAAAAATGGGTCAGTGGACTCAGTTTTAAGCAGTATTGAGGAATTAATATCTTGATATGAAATAATCCATGAGATATTTTCCAAAAACTAGTTTCCCATATTTACCCAATAAGCAGAAGTGGGAATCTGTTTTGATAGAACATATTCAGGATGTTCGGTGACTGGTGAGCAGAGGCGGTTCTTGACCTGTGCCCTTCTGAAATGCACCTGTATTTAAATGCTCATTGGGAAGTTCTGCTACTCTTCAGAACCTCTCCCCCTATTTAAGGAAGGGTCTGAAAAAGCTATCGAAGGCAATAAGTGAGTTAATTACGTATCATAAACGCAAAATGCCGTAGTTGCAATTTTCCGCAACTGCATTTCCTCACGCGGCCCAATGCACTAACTGGCTGACTCTGTTGCATTTGAGACTTCCGAGTCCTGACAGTATATTAAAAATAACACTGCCCTTTGTAAAGAAATGCTTAAGACACACGTGAAGTATGTGCAAGCACGTGTGTGTGTATTCACACTCAGAGTCTAGAACAGTCTTGAGGATGAGTGGTGCTCTGAGTGCAAGGTGGAGGGCAGTAGCAAACCTTGGAGGGAGGCAGTGGGCCCTCAGTCTAGGGCGCATCTGAAAAGGCCCCTGAAAAGGCTTGGTGCACGCTGACCTCCCGCTGCTCTCCGCCCACCTGCCTCAGGGCTCCTGCTAGGCCGGAGCAGCCCCCACCCCCGTTTCTCCTGTTTAATTTTCGGATTTGTTCTCTCTCAACACAGATGTGTACCTCAGCTCTCCCTTCAGTTGCTTGAGTCTTATCATTTCTTCACTTTATAAATAATTTTAAATAAAAATTGCTTGTGTTGTCTGAATCATTTAGTTAGGATTTCTGACACTGACCAAATGTAATTTGAATACCCACAAGCTCCCTTGAGAATGATTTTTAAGAGTGAGAGCCACACGTGCCTTCCATAGCTCAGTTTCAATGCATTATTGTGGATATGCATACTTCTCTAAAGCATTGGGTATGATAAGTAAGCTATTTCTGTATATATACTGTATTTTGTATAAAAAGTACAAGCAATATGTAATGCTACTTCTTATGGTTTGTGTGAATATATACATGCAAATTTCATATGTGTATTACATAAGTAAGACCCTAACAGCATCTATATTTAGTGAGGTGTCAGGACCTAGATGCTGCAGGGAGCAGCTTGAGCTTTCCTTTCAAGTGGGTCTGGGAAAGGCAGCTTCCTCCCATCAAAAGCATAGCTGGGGCGGGGGAGGAGGGATGACAGCAGGGTTTCCTATTTATCTAAATGTGATGACTTTTAAAGTTTCATTTTATGGCTCTTGTAATTGCTGCCTCTGTCTTCAAAGTAAAGAGGGACTGGTGAAGCGCTCTGCACCCCCAGACCTGTGGGAGGGACATCTGCCTATGTTGGAGGCCTTTTGCTGGTTCAGGGAGCCTCTTAGCTATTGGGATATTGGTTTTACTTGTTTTCACGGTTGCCTAAAGGAAACGTGTCTTTAAACTAGTTTAACAGTCACATTTTTCTTCATAGTGGAGGGAAACCACAGTGGATTAAACAGAGGATGGGTGTGGTAATACGTTTTAATTAAAACAAGACTACCCACTGGGTTGAGACTTGGGGAGAGTGTGAAAGGGACTGGAACTTATGTCCTCCCAGGAGGCTGATTCACCAGCATCCAGTTTCTCCAGCTTAAGGACACTGGTGGGAAGAGGCAACTTCAGGACCAGGTAGGATCTTTCTTGGGGATATCCCAGCTTGGGCAGTGATGCCAGGGGACACAGACCCACCAAAGGCTGGTGAGCCCGAAGTCTGGCCTGCTGAGTGGCCATGGCCTCGCCTTTTTATTTTTTTAAACCTAAGTCAAATAGTCCTGGAAACCTGGACGGAGCAGGGAGCATCACTGTGTCCGGGAAGAATGTGAAGATGAAGATGTCCACTTTGACCTGGTGTGGAAGGAACAGCAGTGTGGGCAGATGCGAGCCCTCCGCCTGTCCCCTCCCTCCAGAGTTTCAGGTCCTAGTTTCCGCTGAAGATCAAGTTGGGACAGATCTGTCCCAGCTGGAGGGTCTATAAACAAGAGGGAAGGGGATATGGGGACGAGACGAGAAGGAAGAGCCCCCAAGAGCCTCAAGAAAGTCGGAGGAGCGGATTTGGGAACGAGGGAGAGGTTCCCGGAGGCCCGAGGGAGCAGTCCACCCCAGGAAAGGAAGGAGAGAAAGCCGCCTGCGCCTGGAGTCGGAGCCGGGCGCCCAGACATGTTGGTGTCTTTCCACACAGGGGCGCTGGAGCACGTCTTACTGCAGCAAGATGCGCGAATGCGCACCCGGAGCCCAGCGCCCTATTTGGTGTGGTTTCTCCCAGGTCTCTTCCTCTCAGTCGGGGGCTGAGGGGGCGGAGCAAGCTTTGGAGAAGTTGCCGGCATCCCGAAAGCTTCAGCCTCTGCTTCTGTTTACTGAAAATGAGCACGGAGTTCGCGATGTACACAAATGGGTTGGGAAGTGTAGGGAGGAGCGTTCCCCTGAGTTGCTGGGAAGGCTTCCGCCAGGCCTTCCCTGGCTTGCCTTCCACGACCTTTGCTTTTCCCTTCATTTTGAGCCCGGGAAAGGAAAATGAATCTGTTTTCGGAGACGAGCTTGGTTTGGGAAGCAAGGAGGGCTCCTTAGAAAGCGGTGTGTCTGAGCCATCTCCCTTTTCAGCCCTGCTGTTCGCTCTCCCTCGCCCCACTTAGCACCCCCAGGCCCGAGGGGTCTTGGCTGTTGTTGCAAGTTAGGCAAGAAAAGCTGGAAGGGAAACCCGAGGGGGAGCGCTGGGAAGGAGGCGAGGCTGCAGCTGCGCGGGGTGCGAGCGTGAGGACGCAGAGCGCAGCTCCGCGCCGAGGATGAGCGCCCTCGGGGCTCTGCTCCCTCTTAGTACCCCCCCCCAAACCCTCCGCGGTTTCCGCCTCTTCCGCGCTCTCTTCCCGCGCAGCGGGGGGTGCGACCGACCTCTGGGCTCCGAGCGCCCCGAGCCCCGCGGCGCGCACGCCCCCGCCCAGCCCCCGGCCCGCGCGGCCGCCCCGTGCCGCCAGCCCCCTGCCACCCCGGCGCCATTACCGGGCCGCGCCGAGGGGCCGCTGGGGAGGGGGGAGGAGGAGCCGCGCGAGGGGCCGGGGTGGGGGGAGCGCTGAGATCCGCGCTGGCTGTTCGCCGGTCTCTAGGTGGTGCCAATTCTGGGGCCTAGGCATTTTCCCTCCCTTTATGTTTTTTGGGTTTTTTTTTTTCCTTTCCTTTCTCCAGTGCCTTTGATTAGGCCGTCCGTGGCCGTGGCGAGGAGTTGAGAAAAGCGGAAAGAAGCGAGGGAGAGCTCACACCCGCAGACCCCCGGCTCCACCGTGCCCGCCGGGGGAGGGGGCGGAGGAGCCGAGCCAGGCAGTCGCCCGGCGGCGACTTGAGAGTGGCGCGCGGGAGGAGCGGCAGCCGCCGGCTTCCCTTCCTTCTGCTGCTTCTTCCCTCTCTCCCCGAAGGGGGTGGGGAGCGGGAGCCCGAGAGGGGCAGGCAAAGCACAGAACGCCCCCGAGGCAGCCAGCGAGGGCGCGGGCACCGATGGCTTCGCTGTACCAGAGGTTCACGGGCAAGATCAACACCTCGCGCTCCTTCCCGGCGCCCCCCGAGGCCAGCCACCTCCTGGGCGGCCAGGGGCCGGAGGAGGACGGCGCGGGGCCCAAGCCCCTCGGAGCCCCGGCGCCCGCGGCGGCGCCCCGGGAGCGCGGCGGAGGCGGCGGCGGCGCGGGTGGCCGGCCCCGGTTCCAGTACCAGGCGCGGAGCGATGGTGACGACGAGGACGTAAGAGCATCTTGGTGGGTGGGGGGAGGCGCGTCCGCTCCGCATCTCCGCATCTCCGAGGGTCGGGGTCGCCCTCCTGCCTCCCCTCCCTTCCCCTCCTCTCCTCTGCCTCCCCGGAGCAGATTCGCTCCTCAGCGCCGATCTCGGTCACCGCCGTCCCGGAGCGGGTCTCGGTCTGCAGCGGTGGCGGCCAGGAGTTGGTGCTTGAGAGAGCAGCGTCTGTGGGGTTGTGCTGCTGAGATGTGGGATGGCTGGGGGGTGTCACTGGGTGTGTGAATGTCTGTGGTTACTGTAGGTTGTTATGCTTCCTAAGGCGAGAATTCAGTCTGTGCTTACAACTTGACGTTCCTTCCTTCCTTCCTTCCTTCCTTCCTTCCTTCCTTCCTTCCTTCCTTCCTTCCTTCCTTCCTCCCTCCCTCCCTCCCTCCCTCCCTCCCTCCCTCCCTCCCTCCCTCCCTCCCTTCTTTCCCTCCCTCCCTCCCTTCTTTCCCTCCCTTCCTTCATTCCTTCATTCTTTTTCCCTGCTTTGAGACTGGGGAAGAAAAATCCCAGGCTTCCCACCTGTCAATGGAATCTATGCGTTGTGCCCTTCTCAGCCTCCCCCACGCTGTCCCTTTGCTCAAATGGGCCCTACTTCTCACCTCTCCAGGACACTTACCCCTCCAGTGCTGATAGTGTTGGTGGTGATTTCCTTTTGGGCTGGGGTGGGGGGACATGAAACACTAGCATCTGAGGCCCAGCGTCCTGTCCCAGGGCCCAGCACAATTTTTGCTGATGGGAGTCAGGTCCTGCCTGTCTCCCATGCCTAGCCTTGGACTAGCAGCTCTACCTTAGACCTGCTTTAGGAGAAAACTTCTTAGGGGGCATGTTTTCTACTCTTCTTCCGGCTGGAAGCCTGGGTTTCAAAGGTTGGATTTGCATATCACCTTAGTAACTGATGACTCAGTCAGGACACTAGCGGGCAGCTTAGATGGATGAATCCAGCCACCTCTGTTGATCCCTTCCAGCTATTCCAAGGGCCAGGGAGGACCACAGAGAGAAGCAACTGCCTGCTGAGATGTTCTCTTCCCCGGGGAAAAGAAAAGAGAAAAATCCCAGACAAGCTCTGGGATTGGCAGGCAGAGCTGGCCTGGCTGCTATAGAGCCCTTAGAGATATGCAGGGTGTGTTGGCTTGTAGAACCCACTGCGTGTACCTTTGAGCAGTTTCCTGTCTGGGGGCACCTGGGCACAGGTCCTCATACAAACCTCAGATAGCCTACCCTGACATGCCCAGGGCAGTACATGTCCCTGCACTGAGCAGACAGTTGTGCTCATTGCCTTGGGTCACACTGCTTCACCATTTGGTTTTTCTTTAATAGTGCAAGGTTGGGGGGAGGGGGTATTGAGAGCGTTCACAGGGACAATTCTGAAAAAAGCCCCTGAGGTTTTATTGTTGTTGCTGGTTGTTTTTGTTTTATGAATGGAAGATGTGAAGACAGGGATGATGAAAGTTGGTGAGAAGTGCAGTTTGTACACACACACACACACACACACACACACCCCACAGCTTGTATCAGATCTTGCATGACATTTTCTTATTTTCTTTTGGATCCTTTCCAGACTCCCCTGGTTACATAGATAGTGAGCGGAGAGCTGTCCCTCACTTCAGTGGGTCAGGTCCTACGGGAAATGCATGGATTCTTCAGACATCTGGTTCAAGGAACTAGAAGTCTTTGAGGAGGGGTTTTATTGGGGTTGGTGAAAAATTCTGGAGGATTAAACTATTGAGAATCTTGGGGAAGACAATTGAACTGCAATGCAGACAGAAATTATGCACTTTTTGCCTTAAGTCTGACTTTAAACTGTGGAATTGTGTTATGCTTGGAGAACAACGCAGTTTTCCTATCACAGGCTCTAGGTGTCGCTAGGAGAAAGGAAAGGCAACAGTTTCTGAATTTTGTTTCGGATGATCTCCACCCATCTCTCTCCTTTTTTCCCCTTCCATCTTAGTTTGGAGCATATAGTTCCAGTTCCTTCTTTTCAGTTTGATATATGCCTAGAACTGTTTCTCAGATAAGCAAAGGGTTGAACTGGGGAACAAATTAGGAATCTGACTTTTGCAAATGATTTCTGCTGATGTGGCTCTGACTTAAGTGTATCTGACTTAAATTCAGGAAGCCCTGACATCAGTGTTTTTTCCTGAAAAATACAGAAGAGTGTGTGTGTGTGTGTGTGTGTGTGTGTGTGTGTGTGTTATCATGTAGGTGTGGGTATAAACAGTGTACATGCATAAACATAGTGTACATGCATATATTGTCCTTATGAAATACATACATATATATGTATTTAAAATGTCTGATCAAATCAATGACAGAGCTAAATGTGGCATCAACTTCTTGAAAACTTTTGTGTGCTTTTCTCAGAAATGGCCATTCAGAACTGGAAAAGTTATGTCTAAAAATTTACAAAGGATAGTTGTACATATTAAGTCACTTTTCCTTCAGGAACAATAACTGCCTTTTGTTTAAGAGATACCCGTTTAAAAAGATAGTAGATGTAAAAACTGCTTTTCTTACACCAGCTCTTGTCAAGATTAGAGAATTTAGAGCCATCATTTTGCTACCCAAATGTAAACCAGAAGATGTGCAGCTAATTAGGAATGCATTGCACATTATTCTTTGCATGTTGGCGCGACCTTTTAAAACACTGCTATGAGCAGTTTGGGAGGGCCCCATTGCTGGGGCAGGGAGCTGTCCAACGTGCTGAAGCATTCTCTGCCGCCCCTCTGTCTTTTGGCAGGCCCGCATTGCTAGGATGAGAGCTGTCCGAGGTGCTGAAACACCCTGGAGCTGGTGGCTTCACTGCCCTTCTATGGCTTGTCAGTAAGGGAAAGCTGTTCCATGGTACAGAAACAGCTTTCACGCCTTGGTCACCGAGACAGTGATAAACAGCATGCCTTTAAAATCCAGCGGGCTTTGTGCCTCCTTCCATCCAAAAAGGGGAAAATAAAATGTAGTTCTTGACCTCTTATGTGTGTATGCATACATGCCTGAATATGATTGAAAAGAAGTGATTCCCACCAAAATAAAATTTAAGGTAGTCACAAGATGTAGCAGAGAGAAATCAAATGCTGAGATTGTGCAGTGAGTAATTAACTAGTATTGCATTGCCCATCTGCACAAACTACACATGTAAGGGAACTCCTGTCCCCCCTTCCCATAGCCCCAGAAAAGCCTGCTTTGGTTGGGTCAGTTCTAAGACACGAAGTTTAGCTCTGAAATAGAAATAAAGCTAGAATACCTTTTCTATTGGAGTTTCCTCATCAATCTTAAATTTATTTAAATATAAAGTCAATTACTTGGACAACCCCTCTGAGGAATCAATAGCTATTTTGATTAAAATTCATTTTGTAGGTTTAAAAATAAGTTGACTCTTAAAGGAAATGTTGCTAGAAGTGACTTTTAATGGAATTTAGTAATTTCCAATAGGAATTAGCTGTGACTGATTTTAAAATACTGGACTTTGTGCCTCCTCTGCTTGAGTGGTTCTGTTTTATTTTTTAAAGGACTTTAGAGGCCTTGGGCGGTAGTCTTATTGAGGTTACATTAGTATGTTCCTGTATTCCTCATTTTTGGTGACACATGATTTCCTAACAATACAAATCCAATGACAACAGAATTTTAAATCAGCAAATTGGCCGAATCAGGCCCTGAGCAATGAGCCCCTGCTTATGATGTCTGTCAGCCTGACAGGGCCAATTTCATCATCCTGTATCTTAGGCGTGACGGTTGTTCTTCAGCAACCAGACCATCTTTCCCTTCACCTTGGTTTTTCATTGGTATGATGTCAGCGTTCTGTGAATTTCTTCTTGGTATTTATCAACTTTAATGTTTTTAGTAGCTTGGCTCCACAGATAGGTTTGCTTACCTTATTACTTCCTTCTGCTCCAATTTTCATTTTTTAAATATTGAATTTCACATTATTTCCCTAACATACGAGAAAAATGCTAAAACTTTCAACTGTCTACTTGATCCCATTATTCTCATGACTGATTTGACAATGCTTAGTGTCCTCACCTACAGATATCACAGGGTCATTTGGAGCTTTAAGTTGAGAAGACAGGTAGAATTCCCATTTCACTCCTCATAGTGGTAGTGCCTACAAAGGAAGTGCTATTACATGCTGAGCACTGAAATTCATTCAGTTTCAGTGAATATGTTGTTGCCAGTACTAATACTATTATCCCTTAGTCTTTCTTTCTCCACCAGTTCTCTCTTCTTCTCTGCCTACAAAGGGAAACGAAGACCATCTTCACTGGTCTGTTTTGCCAACTCTGGCTACAGTCCTGCTTTTCTTTCTTCTATTACAATTCAACTTCTCAATCAAGTCGTCTACAACGGATTCCACTAACAAGTCATTGACAATCCTCTTTTCCTTGTCTACCTCAGTGGCAGACTTAGGTTCTTACTGTTCTCACTGCAGAAACTGCCCACAAAATGTCATCGGCATTCTCTAAGTAACTTGATGTAACGCCCTGTGTGGTGCCTCTGTAGTCCTTGTTGTTACAGCTTCTGCTCTTGGGGACCACCATCCTGCACTTCCAAAATTTGAGTCACATGTTTTTCACAGTGCTGCTGGAATTCATGCCCTATCTCTTTCTTTCTGAAGTTGGTTCACTAGTTCTTTGCTACATCATTTCCTCATACCCTTCATGTGAGATTGTGGGAGAACCTATACTCCCATAGTTTGGTTTCCACTATTCTATTTTTTACCTTTCATACTTTCTAAAGATAAATTCGATCTCAGATAAATTAGAATGAAGGTAAAGGGAGCCGCATATGCCCTACAGTGTCTGTATTAGAAGATGACTAAGTAGTCATCTTCTTTTCTAATATACATCCCCTAGCATTTCTTTTGAAGATATTTTGCTTTTCTGTTTTACAGAATTGTAGAATTGAAAGGACCTTGGTGCGCACCATCTTGATCTCTCTTCCAGGCTTTTGTTCCACATGTCAAGCAGCTAGACACTAGATTGTTTTTGTGATGGTGACAAGGTAGATACATGGACTATACCCCTAACATTCCCCTTCTATTTATGTCTGCCTATTCTAGAAACCTTTCCTCCTAATCTCTTTATTTGTAATGGTAGGATCGCCATCCTTCCATCTCCTAGCATGACATACAATGTATGTAATCATATACAAATGACATTTGCTCAATATTTTTCTTTTTTGTTACATTAAGTGTTTCACTAGATAAGCTTTGAGGTCCCCTTTTGAGCTTAATGCCATATAAAACTATATCCTAGCACCCTGCTGGAGACAGTACTTGTTCTCCTGAAAAGCTTAGTTTTTGCACTTCAGAACATATTTTAAATGCATAGGAATCATTTACCACATAAAATAGTCTCTCTGTAGGTGTTTTGGTAAAGTGAATAATCCCTGAAGTTTTGAAAATATAATTCTGCATCTATAAAGAATTTGCTGAAACTATAATACATCTATAACAAGATTATATAAGATTTTGCTTACTGTCTCAACACAGAATATAGTCATAAGTAGGAAATTGTCTAGATTGAAGGAAGTAAAACTAGTGACATAAGCAAAGTCAGTGCTAGCTGAATGATGGGTGAAGCTGAATGTAGCATCAAAAATACCTTACCTCCGCATCACACCTTGTATTTTTTAAGGCACCACTAGATACACCTCATTCTGTCTTCGTAGTTACCTTGTCTAAGGAGGAAAACCCTAACTGACAAAGAGCTAATCTGTTGGCTTGAAAAACTAATAAGGGTAAACCTAATTACTTTTCAGTTGGATGAGTCAGTTGTCAACTGTGAATGATAGCAAACAAATATCAGTGTGTTAACCAGCCTTTGGTCTCTAGAGCCTGTCACAAAAGTATGTGTTTGCTGAAAGCCCAAGTTGTTTGTGGAAAGTGAGCATTATGCCTTTACCGTGGATTTGAGTCCTGTGTAGCAGTAAGACATTTTGAGGTGGGCACGGAAGCCTACTTTATATGGCATGCTTTCTTCTTTTTTAATTTTTTTTTTTAGTGCTGCCAGCACACTTATTTTATTTTATTTTTTAAAGATTTTATTCATTTATTTGACAGAGAGAGACACAGCGAGAGAGGGAACACAAGCAGGGGGAGTGGGAGAGGGAGAAGCAGGCTTCCCGCCGAGCAGGGAGCCCGATGCGGGGCTCGATCCCAGGACCCTGAGATCATGACCTGAGCCGAAGGCAGATGTTTAACGACTGAGCCACCCAGGCGCCCCAGCACACACTTTTAAATAATTTACTTGTATAAGTTACCTGTAGAGTGAAGGAAGTGTCTGAAGCATTAGAATAACATAATATTAATTTCTATTTTTGACAATGGAATCAACTCATTTTCCTACATGAGATTAATATTCTAATGTCACTGTGTAGACAGGAATTTCTCTAGATGTTGGCTTTGGACATTTTTTCTTCATAAAATAGAGCTTTTTAATTTTTTACCTAAAGCTTTTTCTTCTGTAGAGTCAGAATGATTAATGAGTTTAATTTTTGCAAGCAACTGGCAGGAGTTGCTGAGTAAGATGTACATGCTGATTGTATATAACCCTGTTCCTTTTAATTACTCTGATGATAACAATGCATTTATCAGCTGAATGCAGAATGCCTCTCTGCAATATACAATATTGATCCCTTTCATAGAGCATTGCCTGTAAAAATAATATGTACAGTAATCCTCTCGAAATTAAATTCTGCTTAATAAATTTAGTGTTAAGGGCACTGACTGCCCATGCGCCATGGTATGATTTGCTTTCATTTTAAGCATGTGGGTTTAATTTTATGTACAAGTCAAAAAAAAAGGGGGGGAGAGAAAACCACTCAGCCTTTCTGGTTAATGACTTTTGGGACATTTATCTTTAGAATGATCTAGCATTGTGAAATTATCTGAAATAGAACATTTTAAAATTTGATAACCTCTAATTTTACAAATGAGAAGACTACAAGTAATTATGCGAATAGTATTTGGCAAATCACTTGTGTTCTCTGGACCTCAGAGAAACTCAGCCTCCCATTCTCCCCTGTGTTTTTCTCGGTATACTCTGCGGTACCATAATTGAGTGGAGGAATTAACTTAATTATATTACTGAGTTTAAAAAGTATGAACATTATGAAATCTAACAGTCTAAATTAATTTAGTTCCAAATGGATGTGCTAATTGCCACAGGGAAAAACCATTTGGCCACCATAGTGTAAGATTTTGCCCTGACTTGGTTTCCCCACTGGTTTTATTTTTTCCCTCTGTGTCTTTCTTGCTGCTTTCCCAGCAGCAACCAGATCTATTTGGAGCACTGGACATGTTCAGTTTTGCCCCACGAGTGAGAAAGAAATAGATACAGATGTAACTTTACAGGAAGCCTGGAAGCCAGTAAAGCCTGTAAGGTGCAGGTGGGGTGAAAACCCTGCTTCCCGGAGTCGGAGCCTCTTGGGTGGTGGTGGTGGTGCAAGCAGCAGGTGCTGGGGACGGATGTCGCACACCAGCACAGGGAAGCGATCAGAACTCGTAAGGATTCCGGGAAGAAGGCAGGCTCCTGTAGCTACAGATGCAACGTTCTCAGGGCCTAACACAGGGCTGAACTTGAAAAATGACAAATTTCCTTTCACTCAACCCTGCATATGTAGATAAACGGCTTGAAGGCGTTAAGATCATCCCAGCAATATGCCTCATAGTAGGGAAACACACATTCTCACACACTTTTTTTTTTTTTTAATTCGGAAGGAACTTAAGGATTTCCTGGGGCATCACGGTTGTAAAAATGTGTAAACTTCCTATGTGTAAACTTCAATGTGTAAACATCCTATAGCACTCCGATTTCATTTGATATCAACTCGTACCTTGGATAATTTTGGGTCAGTCTTAATGTGCTTATGTTAAAAAAAAAAAAAAGTGGAATAGGGCATAGAGGCATCTTCCCCAATTTGGAGTTGAGAAGACCAATTAATTTTTTCTATCTCCTGTTGTTTACTGTTTGGGAAGATTTATTTTAAAGGGAACTACTGGAATTCATCCAGCAGCTTTCATGGAGCAATGGGATCTTTGTGGTGTGGGCCTTGATATGTTTATATAATTGTGTGTATCCACCATACTTTATACATTGTATCCCTGATGTATTTAAGATGGCATCAGCCAGTGGGGGAGGGGGCGGGAACCGAGTAAGTGAGCAATGGGTGGGAAGAACCACAAATAAGGGGCATCCTATAAGGAGAGGAGGGGTCACAGCAGAAATTAAAGGAGGGAAAACACCAGCGTCTAGTCTCCCTAATCATTTTCCCCGGTACACTCAATTTTCTAAACTTTATTCAGACCTTTCATATGCCTCATGCAAAATCCCATTAAAAAAATAAAAACAAGAAAAATGAGAAACCTCTATAAAAGTTTTGAGAGGTGAAGTTATCTTTTCGTAAGACCTTTTAGAGTTGCAGGTTGTTCACGGCCCCACAACAGACACCCCCCCAGTGTGAATGCCTCCAATTACTAGAAATACATTTCTTTCCAATTTTTTTATGTGAGCAATCATCTGATTTATAAAAATATGCAACAAAATGTTACAAAATATCAATTTCAAAACAACATCAAAGAGTAAGTGTATTTAGGGATGCCTGGGTGGCTCTTGGTTGGGCGTCTGCCTTCAGCTCAGGTCCTGATCCCAGAGTCCTAGGATCGAGTTCTGCATCGGGCTCCTTGCTCAGCAGGGAGCTTGCTTCTCCCTCTGCCTGCAGCTCCCCCTGCTTGTGCCCGGCTCCCCCTTTGACAAATAAATAAATAAATAACATCTTTAAAAAAAAGAGTGAGTGTACTTAGCCATACTCATCTCATAACAGAGCAAATGGATGGAATAATTCATGCTGAAGCAGATGGCCATATGAACTGGCAACAGAAAAAGTTGATAAAGGCAGAGGAACTCTTATCTTTTAAGAATTAGAACCAAGGGGCCGCATAATCATCTGACATCAGCTCAATGTTGTATCTGTGTTTAGAAAGGTACATGACGGGAACTCCAGGGATCTTCCAGATCTTCATCTAGGGTCCTGGTCAACTGTGGCCATAAGGTAACACTTGTGCTGAGTTACTCTCTGTCCTAAGCAGTCATCTGATTAGGTTCTTTTGTGTGTGCCCAGTAATTGCTCAAATCTTGGATCCTTGGCAATCGTTAGAGCCACCCGATCCTTTTGCCCCAATTTCTCAATTTCATCCATTACACCATCAGTGATACAAGGGATACACTTGGCAGTCAGACGGTCTGTCATTGACTGTACTAAGTGAGGTTTGGCTTTAATGGAAAAGTTGATAAATTTGGTATCAACCAGGATATGGTGAGGTGGGCCCAGCGGTGTGTTATATTGCAAGAATAAGCAGGAAGGATGTTGAGGGATTTTTCTTTCCTTGATTGTTATCTTTCTATTTTGGGTTTTAATCTAACCTTTTCTCTAAGCGTCTGATCTCAGAAACTAAGCATTTGCTTCACGGTTGCATGCTTTCTTGCTTTCCTGTGTTCACACCGCACTCTTGTTTCTTCCGGAGATGCATTTCCTGATCTGTGCTTACCTGGAGCTTCTGCTCACCGATCCTCATCGCCATAGCTTCTGAGAGAAGACAGAGCTGCCCTCACATTTCTGCAGTCGACGGAGCCATGTGGTCCCGTCTTCCTTCTCCTTTCCTGCTCATGCCTCGAAGATGGCTTTCCTCTCTGCCCACCTTTATAGGTCCTCTCAGGAATCTTCATGGGGGGGATTGCCATAGTTTTCTGGGACACTTAGGCTGCAGTACAGAATACCTAGCTACTTCCCCAGGTGGTCTCTCACATCCTCTTTATCATGCCCGTCCTGCCTTTTCCCGTTTGCACATGTCTGCTCTCTGTGGCCAAGCATGAGGGAGTGTGAACTGCTGAATCCCAAGTGAGTGCCCCTGTTGGCAGCTCCACACTTGCCTTCCCTCCCACTCCAGTGCATGCCTCCAACAAGGACAGCCCGTCGGCAGCAGGGGCTCACCTAAGCTTACATGAGGATAACGGTTTGGTGGAAGGATGGCCAGGAGATGCCACTGGGGGGGAGGGGAGGAACGGAGTGGAGAATTAAGGTTGGGTTAGATTTCCTCAAGCTGCCACTCACGCTGGGTGACGGAAGAGGCCTGGCTTCTCCCGTGGGTGAGCGTCGGGGTCATCGGGGCGGCTCTGTGGTACTTCCGGGTCTTGGGGCACCCCCCCCCCCGGGAGGGATTGTGCCCCTCTGCACCCTGAGTGAGGCATGGCTGTGCTTTACTTGGGCTGAGGAAACGGGGGTGGCAGTGTGTGCGGCGCTTGCAAGTGGAACGCGTAAGAGCCAGCACCGGAGTCGCTGTGCCCTCACCTTCCTTCTGCCGTGGGGACAAGCAGTATTGCAGGAGCAGCTGTTCAGTGGGGATGATATCAACTTTGGTGTGTAAACCACAGAGATGATGTTACCACAGCATAACCTAGCTGGAGCTGACCAGTGCGGTGGGATGAATGTTAACGCGGATGGCTCATCCATCGTTGTGTCCGGGCCGCGATTCCATCATCAGCTCGGGCAGGTCCGGCACTCACTAAACTCGTCAGGAGGTTTCACCCTGCCCTCGCGTTTCTCACGACAATGTTTAGTCCTCAAAGACACGGAATTGGAGGACAACAGATGTTGGAGGGCATGAGTCTTACCCGTTCTGTCACTTCCTTTATTTGGGGGGCAGGTGGGACCGGTTCCCTGAAAGACAGGGCCACGTGCTGGTGGTGTGTGGGGGTCGGGGTTGGAGGGACGGGGCAGTAGGAAGAGTGCTTAGGTAGGTCTCTGGATAGCCATGGCGGAAGCCAACGTTGGCTTGCAGGACGTTGCTAAGGGTGAGTCTCCGAGTCAAGGCTCGGGGCCTTTGGTGGGAAACCCTTCAAGTCACAGAAGTAGCAGCTCGCACGGGGAGGCTTTGAAGGTTCCTGGTGTGGAGAGCAGTCTCGGTCCTCGAGTCTGTCCCCTGTGTATGCTCTGCTCTTCCATCTTCGTGGATTCAGGACGAGGTTATTTGCACTGAGGGAACTGAAGGGTTTCGTCATCTGAATAATAGGAAACGTCAGCAAAAACATCTAGCTTTCGCCTCATACTCTTTCTCCCCAGTCAGCATCCTGCTGATGACCAGTTAATCTCCGTTTTGTGTGTGGAAACGTGTCATGGATTTCTCTTCCTTTTTTCTAGGTTTTTAGTTCTTCTTAAATTCAGCCCCCAAATGACTGGTTATCTATGAAGGGGAGAGGGGGATGCCCTGGGAGACAGGAGTGCCATTTCTATGGAAACGGGAGCCGGTGGTGACGAGCAGGGGCGTCTGGCTTCCTTGTTGCGTGGCTGGCCTTACTGAACACTCAGTCACCGCTGTGCTTCCTCCTTGCTGTCCTATGGCTCCAGCGGGATCATATCAATCAGTGGAGCCTTTGTTTCTGCAGGTCCAAGGAGAGCACCTGAGCAGAAGCCCAGTGTTCCCGCGCCTGCCTCCCCATGCTCTTTCTGGCCATGTCACCTCTGCTCCAACAGATCTTTATTTCACCACAGCTGAGGAGAAAGCAGTCTTGCTCTTAAAGCCTTTTACTGCACCTGGGGTTGGTCGCAGTGTCTCTGAAGAAGGAGGGGACCTTGAGCAGTCATTTCTGGCCCTCAGGGTCAACCACTTCCTCTTACAGGCACCATTTTCCTACTTTAATGGACTCCCAGGGAAGGTTTCCCCATCATCGTCCAAGACCTGCTTCCTCTTCCCCACCCAGTTCATGGTAAGCAAGCCAAGCCCGTTACCGTGTGCCCCGACCTTGCTAGGATGGCTGCTCTCAGCATCTCCTGCCCCACGTGACGGCCACCGGCCACTGAGGTGCTGGGAAGCCTGCAAGGGCTCCTCACTTCTCCCGGGGTAAGAACCAAGGTTCCTACAATGACTGAGGGGCCGACGGCGCTGTGCCTCCCCACTCTCACCCCGCAGCCTCCACGTTGGCCGCTCTGTCTGCTGGGACGTTGCTCCCAGGTGTCCTTCAGGGCTTTGCTGCAGAGTGTCATTCTCAATGATGTCTACACTGCCCACCCTGTTTAAAATTGCAATTCACCCCACCCATCACTCCTGATATCCGCCCCCCCCCCGCTCAAATGGAAGGTATTTATCACCTTCCAGCATATTATATAATTTTCTTTTTTATGCCTGTTTTTTTTTTTGCCACCCACCCCCCCGCCCCCATCAGAACGTTGTTGGCTGAACTCGTATAAGGATCTTTGGCTGATTTGTTCTCCGATGCATCCGGGCACCCAGTGCAGTGCCTAGTACATCCAAGGTTCTGTTTGTCAAACAATGAGTGAATGAGTGGTATCCTACCTGAAAAGTCTCTCTTTGCTTCTGTCTGAATAATCAGGTTCCTTTAATCCTGTTCTCAAAACTTCTTTTGGAATTGAAAGGTTCTAAAATTGTGCTCTGAACCTTGTACGTGGCTGTTTACAACGGTCTGCAAATAGATTCTCTCCTTTTCAGGATTTCATTTATTGTTTGCTTCTGAACAGGCTCTTCCTGATGGTTCTACGGTTGAGAAGATAAAACAGTTATTAGGGAAACAGTAGGATTTACTTTGGGAAGACCTGCGTAAAATGTCAGTATTTAGCATTTGTACTATTTTGTCTGAATTTAAAAATAAGTATGAATTAAATATAAATTTTCTATATATGACTGTTCTTGCTGACTTTTTTGTGGTTATCAGCAAAAGTAGTAGAAAAGAAGGTCCCATTTGGGAAAATGCGGATCTTTGAGAAGAGAGTCCTTTATATATAAGAATATGGTAAGCTGTTTTTGATTAGAATTGTATTACCTAATTCTCAATTTAAGTGAAAGAAAAAGACCACAGCTCCCTTTTTTTCCATGACACTGTGACCATCTCTCTCATCTAGGAGGTGGAAAGTCACATGAGAGTATTTTTGTATTTTTGAACTGTGTGTCATTAGAGCAATACTAAAGTTCCCAGACCAAAATGCTCAGTTTTTGCCAGAAAAACTATTCCTGGATTCTGTAATCTATTGGAAACTGCCTGGGGCCCTTAGCTACTTACAGAGCCCATTTTTGTGATAATACAGTCAGGACTTGTCTGGCGGTTAGGAGCTGGTGAAGACAGGAGACCAAACCCCCTGTTTGATCCTGACTTAGCTCTGCTTTTCCGGGCTGAGTGGCCTGGCTGGTGGCACTCCCCTCCAGCCCTGGCTCAAGGCTGCGCTGAGACACTTGATTCAAGTCTCTGTAAATAAATTGTACAGAATGAAGATTTGCGATTTTCGTTACTGTCACCAGACGGGGTTGGCGTGCAAGTATGCGTTGTGAGTGCTCTCGAATCCACAGCAAACTGGGCTGAGCTGTTTAACAACAGCAAGGAAGGCACACTTTGAAGGTGTCATCAGAGACCTGCAGGAAGGCTGCATCCTTCATTCAAAGACAAGCTAATAAGCATGTGTCATTCTGGAGGCGTCGGATGGTGCCAAAGTGCATGCAATTAGAGAAAGATAATGCAACAGATAATAAGGAGATGCATAGCCGTGCAGGGTCAGCTCTCTGACCGCTGCATTGAAGTCATCAAAGTGCCTCTGAACACTTAGGCCAAAAGCCTCACAAAAGCCCGCTTTCTGCTATGCGTACTTTAGGAATGTGAGTTAATGCACCAAAGTTTCAAAGTTCCCATCCAGCTCAAGTCCAGGGAGAGAGAAGGGTCTGTGCATACCCCCACCCGGCTCTCCACACCCGAGAGGACCGAGTGAGCTCTGGACGCCCGCAGAGCTGCCGGCCACTGGAGAAGCAGCCCAGGCCGGGGCTCCACTGAGCCGGTCCTCCGCCATCCCTCCCTCTGCCTCTCTGAGGAGTCCGGGTGTGTGATTTCAGGGGCACTGGGATGGTCCCGGTGCCACCACACTCAGCCTCTCACGCAGGAGCGCAGTCACCCGCCTGCCGATCGTGGGAGACACACAAATGGCCCAGGATGAGGGATGAGGCCGCTGGGTCTTTGACAGGAGTCGAGAGAGGGAAACCTCTCGGATAAGACTCGGAGCTCAGCTCGGCAAACAGAAGCAGGGTACAGGGCAGTGTGGGGAGCAGACGGAGTTCAGCTGCGAAGGTCGAGTGTGTCCTTTCAGTGCTGTGTCAGCTGGTGAATGCCCGCTGTGACCGGATCATAGAAGGCAGGCCCCAGGCTTTGGCTTGGAGACGTGATCTTCCAGCCGTGCCTTCCCCAAGCCCTAGGGTTCCTGATGAGAGCCACCAGGGGGAGGACCTTGGCCCCTCCCTGACAGTAGCTGCACTTCTGAAATACGTACTTGTTTGTACCAGTTCACACGAAATAGTGTGTTGGTATGACATGAGCTCTTCCTGAGTAACAGCCCAATTATCCCGTTCACGCCCAGATAGCAGCAGGGCTGCACACGGAGCTGCTTTGAGTGTTTAGAAAAGCGTTGCGCGTAGAATTCTGTCCAGCACACACCTTACATCCCGTCACCACGAGGAGGGTTGCGTGTCCTTGTTTGGTGGCTAGTGTGCCCATCTCCCCGGCATCTTCCTGGCAGGCAGGGTAGCAGGGTGGGTGGGGGCTCTGCCCCGGACTCAGACTGCCTGAGCCTCCGTTCTGACTTCAGCCACCATTTACCCATTGTTGAACCCCAGGAAGTTACTTCCCTGCTTTTGAACTTCCGTTTATTTACAAAATTAGGCAAAACAATTATGGTATCTTTACCATCAGTTTGTTGTGAAGTTTGAGTTCATATGGGAGAAACCCTTAGACGACCACCTGGCCTGCCACAAATAATTGCAGTGGTATGGGGTCCTTATTGCAAGATGTCGTCATTCTGGAAAGGAAGGGTGGATGCTGGTGTGCCTTTAGTGCAAAGCAGAGGGGAGCTGGAGGCGTGGAGAGAGAGGGAAGGCAGTAGCCCCCCATGACCACGTGTGCACTGCATATTAACCGTGATCCTGTGTACTTGAAACTTAACTGTAATCCCGATAGGTGGGTTAACTGAGTGGTCTGGTTATGACAGCTGGACTGATGGTCCAGTGGGGCCAGAGTCAAACATCCTTTCCCTCAGTGGGGCTCTGTGCTCCATCAGCCCTGTGCGGCATTCCTGGAGGAGACACGGGAGTTTGGAACAAGAGGTCCTAAGCCAGGCTCCCCGCCCAAGATGACAGTAGGTGAGAGAGTCCAGTCCAGTTCCTAGATCAGCAACGAGGGCTGTCATCTCGACAGACTCGCTCACCAGCATCACTCACGGAGACCCCCCAGGGCCAGGCACTGCCTTAAAATTCCAGTAGGAGATGGTTGTTGATGTCCCCTTGGAGGCCCTTTTGTGATCGAGAATCTGAAATATGCCACATGGTAAGTGCTCAGGACAGTGGTCAGAATGGGCCCAACTAGAAGACGTGTAAGAACCGCCGCCGAGGCAGCTGACAGGCGAAGCAAGAATGTTAGCAGGTGGCTCAGCCTGAGAATCTGTAGCACGAATCCCTGGCAAGCGTGGCCTTGAGAACCAGAGTGGAAAACAGAGTGGAACGTGACCAGATACGGATCTGACTATAGTGATCTTAAAAACAAGGAACATTCTGTGAACAGAGGTCTTAAACGCCTTCTCATGGCGTTTCTCAAACACTTCACCATAATGCCTCACTTTCAAAGACCTGTCCCTCTATTAGCAGTTATGTCAGCAACATAAGGAAATTAATGTTTTCATTTAAAACATTCCAGAAGTCTCCTCACTCAGCTTCCCAAAACCAGGCTCTTGCCTCCCCCCTCTGCCCCGCCGCCCCCTCCAGGTGTATCAGCTGCATCCTCACTTGGAGTGGTTTCTGAAGCTCTCTGAGTTTGGGAAGTCTCTGCCCTCAACCAGCACACTCCTCTCTTCCCAAAATGACACAAACGGAGCCAACATTACATTCAGGGAGTCTTTGGAGAGTTTTCTACAGACTTGGAGATCTTCAGGGTCAAAGTAGCCTCGAACTGGCTCACGGGGTCAGGGAACACCGGGGAAAGGTGTATTTCTGTGAAATGCCTGGTGGTAACCCTGCTGCCTGGAACAGGGAGGCGTCGGCTTGTGTGCATGAGCGTTCTGGGGAGACCTGGCAGCGTCCCTGGCACCGTCTCACTGTCTGGGTCCGTGTTGCTCAGGGCTTGTGGCCTTCCAAGCTCTGCCATTCCCAGAGAAGGGCCTTCGCAAGGAGACATGCATTGAAAGGCTTTAGAGAATGGAAATGCATCTAGGGAAAGACTGCAGAAAACTCTCTGGTTGACCCAGCTCACCGACAAGGCAAGGTGCAAGCTGCAGGGAAGCCAGGCCGGAATGAGAAGGAAAAGTCTGTGTCCGTCTTCAGAAGAGCTCCCAGGAGTTCTGACAGCCTTGCTCTTAGGGACGAGCGTAGCCCGTATTTCCTTTTATGACACGATTCTTGCTCAACATCTGAGCACATCCTATTCAGAATCATCAGCTCCTGGCATGTCTCCGAGGCTTTATGGCTCTAGGACTGGCCTCTGCTCACATTCAAACAAAAATCTGGTGACTGGTAGAATATAAAATTTCACTTAAAAATACAATTATGAAGAACCTAATTTAATCTAATTCTTTTAACATCAGTAAAATGTGTATGTATTTAACTGTCAGCTTTACAGCTCCTTTGAAATAAAATTGGGTCTTTGTTAACACAGAGCTTAGGGGAAACCATGCATGAGGATTTTCCAGGCTGTCCATTTAAAAATCTCTGCTTGTGCAGAAAAGCATTCATGGCTAAAAAAGTTTGGGAAATGCTGAATTCTTAAAGCTCACCCTATTTGCTTTAAATAAGAATGTCACACCGAATGTTAGCACCTGAACTAGCTGTGTTTATGGCAGGATGTCTCATGTGTTTGTGTCAGTCTGCGGCAGTGGCTGGATTTTGGGGGCAGATTATGTGTCAGGAGGAGATTGCCCCATCTCTGGGTCCCGCAGACTGCTCTCCCTGGTGACTTGACCTCATCCCCAGGTGAAGAAGGTGGCCTGTCTCTGACGGTATTGGTTTTCTGTGGCTGCTGACAAAAGACCACACTGTTCTGGGTGTCTCAGAACGACAGACACGCACGCCCTCACCGTTCTGGAGGTCCCGAGTCTGAAATCAAAGTGTCGCGTGCCGTGGCCTGTGTCCCGGTGCCTCCAGCCTTCTCCCTCTGTCTTCACATGACGGCTCTCCCTGTGTGTCTCTTCCCTTCTCCCTCCAGCATGACCTCACCTTACTAATTACATCTACCGTATTACCAAATACGGTCACATTTTGAGATGCCGGAGGCTAGGACAGCATATCTTCTTTCTTTCTTTATTTTTTTTTGTGTGTGGAAGGGGGGTGTTGCACAATTCAACTCGTAACACTGACTCACTGACATTTGTCTCGAAGCATGTAGCTTCTAGGTCATTTAAGATTTTTGGAGGATTACCACCCATCTTATTGGAATTTTAAGGAACAATGTCTTTGTCACTAAATTTGACTCCTCTGCTCTGTGCAGTGGATCAGTTACGGGATCATTACGGCCGTTTGCTTGGTGCTTTCTGTTTTTGGTTTTTGTTTTGTTTTGTTTTGTTTGTTTTTGGTGACTTTTCCTTGGGGATAAGCAATGGGGGGAGGAGGAGAGGGGAGTGATTTGGGTATAAATAATTAGGACAGCCACCATGGTGAGATTATGACGCATGGTGCTTTGGGGGATGTGCTGCCCGGCAGGGACACATCTCAGCTGGATGCAGTAAACAGGAAAGGGGTTGTCTTAGGTTAGTTAGTGCCCACCAGGCTTAGGGAATGGCGGTGAGACATGCCAAACCCTGAGGTGTCTACATCATTCTCATTTCTCTGGATGGCTCACTTCATTCTGACAGGCCCTGTTCTAAGATGCTGCGTGCTGGTGTGGGAACCCAGACAGCTAACAGTGTGACAGCGAAACCCCGGGGCACACACACCTTCTTCTCTCGCCCTGCCGCTCAGGGCCCTGGTGCTGGCTGCTGGCAGGGTCCCTGTGGCGGGCGGATGTACGGCTTCATTTGTATTTCTGACTTCTTTCTTCCTATTCCAAATAGATTGCAAACATGAATAGTGGGGCCATTTGAAAATAAAGTTAAGAGTAGAGAGTTTCCAGACTGCAAACAGAAAACCTGTGTGTCTTTTTTTTTAATGTTTTATTTATTTATTCATGAGAGTTAGAGAGAGAGAGAGAGAGAGAGAGAGAGAGAGAGAGGCAGAGGCAGAGGGAGAAACAGGCTCCCCACCGAGCAGGGAGCCCGATACGGGGCTCGATCCCAGGACCCTGGGATCATGACCTGAGCCGAGGGCAGACGCTTAACCCTCTGAGCCACCCAGGCGCCCCAAACCTGTGTGTCTTAAGTGTCCAGAATCTCATGCTTGAAGATATTGAGACAACAGCATGTCCGGGCCTAGAACCAGGGTTGGCACTCCTAGTGCGCGAAGGTGCTGGTCTCATTATTTCTCCCCGGCCCCTAAGGTGGGCGTGTGGGAGCCAGAGGGAAGGACAGGGCGCGGACTGACCACTCGCAGGAGGGGTGGAGGTTCCTGGGAAGCCAGCGCTGACCTCCCTGCCCCAAACCTGTTCCCAGAGGCGTGGCTGGGTGATGCCAGGTACCGCCCCTCCCTTGAAGCGGTAGGGTGTTGAAGCCCGGGAGAACCCCTAGCAAGCACCATGGGGAGGGGGTCCTCGGGGCGGCAGGGGACGTTCCAGTCCCCTCCACCTGCCCAGCACCGCCCACACCTCTGTCCATGGGCCTGGCCACGTGTCACTTCTGTCCATGTGCTTGTGATTGCTAGTCCCTGTTGGACTCTCGCTGCACACATGTGGCTATAGGAATTTCTTCGTCGAATGACGCTCTGCCTTCTCCGCCTTGCAAACTGGGCTACAGTTTATTCTCTGCTGTTCCACTGAAAGCTTTTAGGGGAGGGAGCCTCACTTTATGTCCCCTCTTCCTGAAACTCATCCTGGTCCCTTAATCTGGATTTAATGTCACTGCAACAGACTCCTAGAACACCCGGTGGGCACAGCTGTGGGACCATTTACCGCACCTCAAAGGAAAATGCCTGTTTTTTCTTTCTTTTCCACTGGGTGTGGGGCACGGGCCCTCTGGGGCCAGAGGAGGGCAGGAGAACTCCGTGTCCTGACCCCTCCAGGCGCCTCCAGGGTCCAGCGCCAAGCCTCTTATGGGATCATGACTCAGAATTTGCGTTGTCTGCCTCTTCCTGCCATTCTGTTCATTCATTATTTCCCCGAACAAACAGTCCAGGATGGAAATGAGAACATAAATGGTACATTCCCAAGGCCAAACCTGCAGAAGGAGGAGAGTCTGGAGCAGCCTCCTCAAAGGGCACCCCCAAAGTCCCTAGCATTTCTGCATTATTCATTGTCTCCTTCCCAGACACCTCATTTCATGCTGTGACCAATTTAAAAGAAATGAGGTTATCGTTAAGACGCGTCCTTTCAAAAAGCTACAGCCACATCTCTCTCGGGGTTTCCGGTTCCTTCCCAGGCAGTGGATGAAATCTGTGTTGGGGGATGAGAGCTAAGAGGGAAGAGTTTATCGGGGAAAGAAAGAAATGTAAAATGTCACAAGCCATGAAAGGCAGCGTCGCCTCGCTATGCATTTCGCCCAGTCTGTCAGATGAGTATGTGCGCACCTCGGGGGACGTTTCCTGCCACAGGCTGGCTCTCCCAAGATGACCCATTTCGGCTGTCGGTTGGGACTCGAGCTCGGTCGTCATGGCCTGGCTGGTGGGGTGGCCCCTCCATCCGGAGCCTCGTTCCGTGGGCCCTGCATCTCAGCCGCCTGACCCCTGGCTTTTCCTTCAACATCCTGTGCTCCGTCTGGCCTCCACGCCTTGATGTGCACGGTTACCAGCTGTCCCCGTGTTCCTTTCCATGGCTGGACAGTGCGTACCCTTCCTTGTTGATGGACGGGCAGCGCAGGTGCCGAGCTCCCTGTGAGGTGGGTTTTGGAGATTGGGGATATAGGACCGCTCAGCGGTTCCGTCCTCTTTGCTCTGGGCAGTAGGCAGTGTACATGAAGTGTCTTCACAAAGATGGTTTCTCTGCACATCCGGTCTGGTCGCTAGGTCAGAGGGCTTCAAATGCAAGGGCGTGTCATGCTTTGGAACCCTTGTGTCTGACAGAGAGCACACGTACGGGTTTGGAGTGTGGGCAGAACATCATGACTTGCTGGAAGGTACACACTTCTCTGGATCATTTATAAAATGTCTGCCCCTCTCTGCTTTTTGGAATAGAAAATCATCAAAACTGGTAGACACGTAGCTAAAACTGACTTCGGGATCATGGTCTGGTCCAAGGACTGACAGACTGGTCTGGAAGAGCCGGACTGTGAATGGTTCTGGCTTTGCAGGTGATACGGTCTGTCCCATACACGGCGCGTAACCCTAACCCTAAGCAGGTGTGGCTAAACACCCTAAACAGGTGAACAGGTGTGGCTGCGTTCCAGCACAGGTTTCGTCATGAGGTCAGGGCTCAGGGCTAGCACACGGGGCGCAGTCTGCAGACTCCTGACTCAGAGGAGGCAGGCGTGGGGAAGCAGAGCATGGGCATAGACATGGGTGTCACTTCTCCGCAGACCCGAGGATCACCCATGTAGCAGGAAAAGAAACCCAAGGGCTTGGAGTGACCTTTGGATCAAAACTGGTGACCCCAACAGTAAAGAACCTCCCAGCGGAGGCGTTGTGGCCAGAGGCCGCCCAGCCCCGGAGGCCGCTTGCCCGGGCAGCCACGGAGAGCTCGGGTTTGGGCCCCGAGGAAGTCAGCGTGAAATGCTAACAGAGGGGACACCGCGGGCAGTCGTGTCAGGCAGTGAGAAGTGGCCGGTCCAGGGAAGATGTCAGGGTCAGGATCTAGAGCCACAGGGTCCTCGAGGCAGGAGAGGAACCTGAGCACAGGCAGAGGGGAGGGAAGTCCGCGAGCTGCTCTAGCCCAGCCACGGGCACAGCGCTGGGCTGACCGGCGAGAGGGAAAGGGGTGGGGGGGCGGGGTAGAACGACGGAGTAAGTGCGATCAGCCATCCACCTGAGCTCCGTTTGGGGGAAATTCGATTTCGGTTTCATTTCTGTCACTAATGTGAGGCATCGCTTTGGAGGGATGGGGGAACATTTGTCATTTAGGGAATATTTTTACGAGGACATATCGATACAGTGCTAATAAAGCAATTTTCAAGCCTCTTGAATTAATGCCCCCAAAATGCCCTCATTGGGCCTCACTGAAAAGCTCCGTGAAGACAAATAATCAAGGCTCCCTGTGTGTCTCCAGCTTTGCACCAGTGGCCATTCCGCCATCTTGACAGCCACATGCCTTTTCCACCCTCTCTGCTGTGAAATCCCACCAGCCTTTCAAGGACCAGACTGTGGCCTTCCCCCTTCCCAAAATGGCGCTGCCTTCGTGCGCCCGTGAGCTTCACCTGGCATTCTGTAGGGAGGGGCTTTGGCGGGGCTGACATGCGCCGGGGCCCTGGTTTCCCGTGGGTTGGCCCTACCTTCCCCCTTCTGCACATTAGCACTTGCGGCTCAAGCGCCTGTTACCTGTTGGCTCGGCGCCAGCCCAAGTGGGGACCCATTACCAATGCTCAAGGGCATCCTCGTGGACTGGGTCACTGCAGAGCTGACAGCATGGGCTTGGCGGGGGGGGGGGGGGGCTTCCAAGACTGCCGCTGCCACCATCCCAGGCGGGGTCACAGGACGGCTGCCGCGTGGTGTCTCCGCACGGCCACCTCCCTTCCCGCTGCCGTGGTGCGCTCGCCACACCAGCTCCCCAGGCTGACCTCGCCCCTTAGCACGTCGGACGGCGTGAGGCTCCCGGGACACGCTCATGTCTTCCTGCCTGTGGACATTCACTCCTGTTCCTCTCGTTACCTTCGCTCCGGGGCTGGCCCGTTCCCTTCCAGTCGTGAGTGCTGGACGCCCGCCCGAGTGATTTACACAAACCAGTCACAAACCAACAAGCCACAGGCTCAGCCGTGACAAAGGCACCGTGTGTACTTTTTGGAACTTAAGTCACGACTTCTGCCGTGCGTGGACTCAGGTGTTCCCAGGACAGAGAAACGAGCCCCTCCTCTGTTGGGCCCTCGGAAGCCCGGCTGTGGGCGCGAGCTAGGCGGTTACACCGTGGGACCGTCACCCTCTCGAGGCTGGTAGCTGGGAGCGAGGCAGTGCCGGTGGCGTGACAGGAAAGGGCAGCGTGTAGGACCAGGAGGGGACAGAGATTAGCCTGCCTGTCAGCCGGGCCCCAGATCCCCTCAGGAGCACATCAGACGGGGCAGAGCCTGCCCTGGACCCGGTTCTGCTCCACTGGCAAGAGCCCAGGGCCTGGGGATTCTTCTGACCCTCCTGCCTGAGGGCTTCCGAATGGGACCGGCTTTCATCCTCCCACACAGGCCGTCCTCCTGTATCCCACCTGCCCTGGGCATCCCCAGAGTACCCGTACTTTAAATGTTGGAAACCTCCATCTTCTGCTCAGGCCCTTCTTAATATGTCTGTGATCACCGGGATAAATGTCAGCCCTGACCAGGTGCCAGCTCGCTTCCCATCACGCCAGGTGCAAGGAGCCGGACTCGTCCCTGCAGAGCAGAGCCCTCTGCTGGCCGGCTCCAAGCTGCGGCACACAGAGCGCGCGGAGGGAGCTGCTGGGCTCGAAGACCCGCCGGCTTTCAGATGGAAGGGGAGCTCACGACAAGGGGGTCCTGGGAGGCTGTGGGGTTTGGCTCCGTAGAGTGGAGTAGCCTCAGAGAGAATGAGCAGCACGTGTCCCATGGGATGCAGCAGACATTGTATAACAGACTTTGACTGCAGGTCACCTACGGCCCAGTTCAGGGCTGATGTCATGGGACGCAGAAGCGCTCAAGAGTCTCGGTCTGGTGGGAGAGACAGACATGCAAATGAGCGAGTGAGTTGGGCATGTCGTCGGAGGCGTCTAGAGCATCTCCATCCAGGAGAACTTTCTGTGCCAATGGAGATACCGTACATCTGCATTGCCCTTTCCAGCAGCCGGCAGCTCCGTGCGGCTGTTGAGCACTTGGAATGGGCCACTGAATTTTAAATTGTGGTTAATCTATATCCATTTAAATTTAGATAGACACCGGTGCCTGGTGGCTACCATGTTGGGCAGCACAAGACAACAGGATCAGGATGAGGAATTCGTATTCGAGCAAGGAATAGGCAGATGGGTTGATTGCTCATTTGTCTGAAAACCCCTATGTGAGTCTCTTTATGAGGGCAGGGATTCAGCATGTGGCACTCCATGAATAAAACAGTCCTTGCCTTCGAGTTTAACACATCACCTTATCTTCTTATTAGCTGGTGGAGTACGCAGAGGGCCCTGCGGGAGCAGGGAGAGAGACACTTAACTCTGTCTCGAGGGAGCGTTTCCTGGGAGATATGAGTGCCTTCAATGACTCTTGACGGATTAATAGCAGCCAACCATGGGAGGAAGGAAAGTTCAGGCTGAGGTCATGGTGCCTTCAAGGAGACGGTGGTGTAAAGGAGCTCAGCGCACTCAGGCCCTTGGGTGGCCTGAGGGATGGTGTCTTTGGGGCCCAGTGGGCAGAGGGGAGTCTCAGAGATAGGCGGGCTGTCACGGCACTGCTGTTGCATGGCGTTCTGGCCTGAGATGATCTATCCAAGGTGATGGAAGGTCATCGCAACTTGAAGCAGACATGTGGGCAGGTCTTCCTCGAATCATTCCAAGTTCAGCCTGGAGGTGAGACGCACGATATCGGTTGAGGGGGAGGAATTTGGAGGTGGGTAGGCAAAAGCTCTTGTCAAGACGGCAGCGGCTGCCTCCTAACAGAAGCACGGGCAGCACGACCGCTGGGTGGGATCACGCAAACTGCGCATGGCGTTTCCTGTGGTGGCGACGTGGTGCTGATTTCTGTTGCTCTCTCTCCTGTCCGGGACTTTGTACGTGGTGGTGGTGGTACTGGGAAGAAGGGGGCCAGCATGAGAGGTGTTTAAGGGACTGAGTGGGACTGACAGAACTTGGTGATAGGTCGGGTGAGAAAGGTGAGGTCGGTCAGTGTTATGGACTGAATTGTGCCAAATTTATGCGCTGAAGTCACCCTAACCCCCAACGTGGTGGCATTTGGAGATGGGCCATTGGGAAGTCGTAGGGGTAGATGGGGCTTGGGAGTCAGGCCCTCATGATGAGATTAGTGTCCTTATAAGAAGAGACACCAGAGACCTCGCTCTGTCTCGTTCTCTCTCGGCCATGTGAGGACACTTTGAGAAGGAGGCCATCTGCAAGCCAGGAAGAGGGGCTTCACCAGAACCCAACCATGCTGCCACCCTGATCTTGCGCTTCTAGCTTCCAGATCTGTGAGAGAATGAATCTAAGCCAACCCGTCAGTATATTTTGTTCACAGCAGGCTGAGTGGTCTAATGGGGTCTGGAAGAGGAGACCCCAGGGTGCCTTTAGGGGCATTGACCTGTGTGTTAAATGCAGTGACCGGTGGGGGGAACCAACTGGGAGACACAGGAGAAGCCAGTTTGGACATCGAGAGCCTGATGTGATGGACCTGGGATGGACAAGTGTAGGCTTTGGTGTCGTTAACTCTGTTGCTGATATTTGAGCTTATAGGGGGTGAGATCCCCCAGGAGAAGTGGGCCGGGCAGTGGGAGAGACCGGCAGGCGGACAGACTTGGGACGTTTGAAGGCGTTACCTGTATCGGGTGAATTTGGGTCCGTGAATTTGCACTGGACGGAAGTTGGAGGGCACAGTGCGGTTTAATGGAGCGCAGGTGTGGGCTAGGTTGCCGTGACCCAAACAAGAGGGCATCACTAACTGGAAAATGCAGGGGCTTCATAAAATCCTGAGGTGGGGCCAGGGGATCAAGCCTGGAAGAGAGGAGCCTGGGAAGGGGTTTCTTGCCACGACCGGAAGAGACGTCCTGGACACGCACAAACAGCAGCTCCCGGTCAGAGCACGGAGAACCCGAGAGTGAAGGGGCCGGGAGTGGGGGCTGCCCTGACGTGGAGGAAAGAATTGACTCTTGAGCCTGGGGCGTGGAGGAGGGCCCGGGGGGCACCGTGAGCCTGGTCTGTTGATTATCGGATGCTGAGCAAGTTAGGCCACTGGGGACCTCATTCACATCTTTACGGCCTCTGAATTGGGAATTAACCATTGAGAATTGTCAAATTGCAAAGATTTTTGGTCTCTCCTGCACACGTACACGTGCATAGGCATGGACGGGCGCACGTGGGTGTGTGTGCACGCACACGCACACGCGCGCACACACACACACCCCTTGTGTGAGAGAAAAAACAATCAGCCACAACAAACATGCCAACCCTAACATCTCAGGGCCCATCTAAGGCAAGACGCTGCGCCGTGTGGTCCTCATGTTAGAGTCAGAAATCAGACCGCGAGATCGGGAAGGGCAATGGCTGTGTCCAAGAGGTGTTTCCCTAAGACCGAATTCTAGATTATCTTTATATCCCGCACTAAAAATAGGATGGATCGTTGTTTTCTTGGATATATCTTGAATGAGCAATGAAGCTAAAAACAAAACACGGTGAAGAGGACCAACTTGCTTGGGGTCTCCGGTGTTATGACACTTTGTAAGGGTTAATATCTGGACCCAAGTCTGAGAAGAAAGCACATTTTGAAAATGTGCAAATGATATTTATGAAAGCACTTGGCCCATTATTCATTCATATTTTTGATACTTGTTTGGAATTCAATGTTGTCACAGACCACTGGTCATTGTTCTCTTTTAATAATATCGCATTTCATAATGAAGAAATGTTCCCATGTCTGACAGGGTTAGATGGAACAGTAAGTCAGTGTTTACTCTGTTCCTCCTTAAAGAGGTGTTTTCTTTTTTGTGGAAATGTAGCTCTGGAAGATGCCCAGCTACATGGAGGCCTTAAAAAGAAACCTGTCTTTCTCGAAGGCAGTGCACCTGTAGATTCTGATAGTTCTTCCAACTAAGCAGACACCAGGAATTCAGAGGAAGCAGCAAAAAAGAAGGAAAAATCCCTCCCTCCCCCAAACCCCATGCTGGGGACAGGTGGTCGCTGTCATGGTGCGTCCCACTCTGCACAGACTGACGGGGTGTGGTGAGGTGGGGCAGAGCCTCCCAGGCAGCTCAGATCCTGGCTCTGCCACACATTAGTGACAGGGAGGGAAGGCTTGAAGCCTCAGCCCATGTTTCTCCTTTATAAAATGAGGCACATGAATATATTTATCCCTCACAGGACAGTGGTGATGTGTCTATTAATTTACAAAAAGGCCCTGGAAAACTTTTAGGTGTTTTATGTGATCACTTACATGACGTGCTAGTAAGTGGATGTCTTAGATCTAATGCTTTTGGGGCCCCTGGGTGACTCAGTCGGTGAAGTGTCTGCCTTCAGCTCAGGTCATGATCTCAGGGTCCTCGGATCAAGTCCCACATCGGGCTCCCTGCTCAGCGGGGAGCCTGCTTTTCCCTCTCTCTCTGCCCCTCACCCTCTCCCCAGCTCATGCTCTCTCTCTCTCTCTCTCTCTCTCTCTCTCTCAAGTAAATAAATAAATAAAATCTTAAAAAAAAAAAAGATCTGATGTGCTTGCTTCCAAATTTCCCTTCAACTTCTGCATTTGCTTCTCCTCAGTTTAGTTTTCCTGAATGACACATTACGGTCATGCAGAATTCTTACAGAAAATAACCAAGTCAGTTCTCTTTATTAAAATCCATTTTAAAACAGAATGGCCCTCTATTGCCAGAAAATTAAAACTAGTAACATAGAGCACTATTCAAATATTTTGGTTAATTGAGGGTGTGGGCAGCCATATTTGTAGTGTTCATTCAAACCATGTCTAACGAAGTGGGTTATCCACGGACGAATCTCTTGAAAACTGGCTAATGAACTGTAGTATATAAAGATAATATCTTGGTATTAGAGGTAGATATTCTTTCTTAATGCCTTTAAACCACCCTTTGTGATAAAATGCAGGCTTGTGAAAGATACATGATACGGAGTAGGAATGCTTTGGTACAAAAGCAGTCAAGAATAACAATAGTATGAAATAGTAGCTTATTTTATGTGCGCATGCATGTATATTTTGCTGGTACCGACTCAGTGATCTTATGACAAATTTCAATTTGAGAGGCTGAAACAGAGCGAACTGATTGTGTCACTCAGGCTTTATAAGGGTGATCCCTAACAAGGGAGTTATTTGTACTGGTTGTATTCACTGACCATTGACATTTATCTGGGGCTTGCTGGAAAAAGGAGAAAGAAAAGATTTGCCATTTGCCTGCTGTGTGCCAGGCATTTTAATCCAATCTGACTTTATCCCCGTAATAGCCCAGTGGGCTAGGTTTTATTATTCTCATTTTTCAGATATGGAAAATATTGAGCCTCAGAGATTCAGTGACCTGCCCAGCGCCTCCCGGTTGCAGGAAGCGGAAGCATGATGAGCATACAAACATGTATCTTCCACTCCCCTGGCTCCCACCTTAGAATGTCACACATTTACCCTTAGCTCCGTCTGCTCAGTGTTCATCAAACTAAAATGGGGCAACAAGCTTATGGAAACTTCCAAACATACATAAAAGTAGAGGGAATTATATAATGAACTCGTTATATTCATTACCCAGCTTTGTAATTATCAACACTTGGTCAATCCTGCCTCATCCATTTTACTACCACTATTATCTTGAAGCAAAGCCCAGGGATCATGTAGTTTTTTCCCACGAAGAATATTGTATCACACGAATGGCCCCGGTCCTGTGTGTGTGTCCCCGTTTTATGCCAAGCCTTCACACCAACTCCCTTCTACGATGTCTTTCAGATGAGCACGGACCTCTCTCGTTAACAAAAAACAAGATTACTGGGGAAAGGGGAGGTGTTTCCTTCTTTCTTCAACTTCCCTAGGCATTGCAAGGAAAAATGCAGCTAGTGAAATTAGTCTAAAAATCTCAATCTCTTGAAAACAGAAAAATCAGCAGTTTGAAGCCAGCAGATGTAACCCCCGTGGTAGCTGAGGTTCCATCCACAGGCCTGATGATGCACATGCTGATTGCTGTAGGAGGGGGAGAGGGTTCTGTACTTTCTAAGCGTGGACAGCAGAGGGCAGAGCCTACTGATTAGAGTCTGCTTCCAGGGTTTAGGGCCGGTGCAGTGAGGCTCGAAGAGGAAAAGCACGGCCTATGAAGGAGTATTCCTATGCCAGTAGATGGGGATTAGTACTCAGGGAGAACTGACCAGACAGAAGGGCCTGGATCGGGCATCTCCTAGTTGCCCTTAAATTCTGCATATCATTTCGGGATTTTCTTGAGTGGGCTCATCTGTGAAGAAGCAGAGGCTTCTCAATGATGTTTGTCTATTTCAGGATAAACAGAACGACGCTGTTAGGAGGCCTGGCCCTTCAGATCATGCTGACAGCAGGCCGAGGGGCGTTCAACAGAAACCTCCTGGGTTCGCTCACACCTAAAGGAAGAATTCTGAGTGATGGGCAGGATCTGATTCCATTAAGTCCAGAAAAGCTCCCTGACTGCATTTATAGCGCACCGGGTCTGCCCTTCTTCGGGCCCACATTGTAGGGCCCGCCGGGTCTTTGTCTACAGGGTCACCCTTCCAGCACGACAGGAAGCGTGGGAAGAGGGCGGGGAGTTGCCTGCCGTGATGGTGTTGGTTATCCACGGGCTGTTGCATGCAAGTATGGTGGTGTGGTTTTTCATCGGATACCAAGGGCTACTGGGCTGTCCTGAGTCTGACGTAGGTACGGATGGCCTGTGAGCTGCATTTCCTTACCTGGGGGACTCGTCCCGGGGCTGCACGCGGTGCTCAGGGGTGGACTTCATTCTTGGTGGGCCCATCGGTGCAGGTGGAGAAACGCGTCTGTCAGAAGGCAGAGCAGCTCTGACTCTGGTCTGCACGGTGACTGAGTGCTGTTCTCATGGGAACTCAGGGCCAGGAAGGAGCGTTGGGGGACCCCCTTGCGAATGGGCCCTGCCAGCAACAGAGAGGCCTGATGGCAGCTGGGGGAGCGTCCACTGGCCTCCGGGTGATCCTTCTGCTTCCAGCGTGTTGCCGTTGCTGGCTCACATCTGCAGTGTAGACACCTCGGTGTGGCTGCCCTTGGCTTCACACCTGCTGCCGTCCCTCGGGTCCCTCAAGGGAAGAGTTCAAATGTGGCATTTCTAAGTGTGGCGAGCACATTCTCCCCAGCCAGGGCCCTGCTCAGCTTACAGGACCACACGGCACTGCTTGTCAGCGGTCTGGCTCTCAGCCCCGTTCTGGTACCTTCCATGGTCTCCTGCCCCCTGCCTGTTGTTTGCCCTCTTCCCTCTGACCGGAATGGCTTTTCTTTGGTGAATCCCTACTGGCCTGCCTCCTTCTCCCTTAAAACTGGCCCCGGAAGGAAGGATTTTCAGAGCTTCCACTTCCTCTAACTGTCCACGATCTCTGGTAACAATACCTTTCATTTTCTGTGATCAGTTATTTGCTTCAGCATCGGCCACGCCTACCAGCCCTTGAGAATCTCAAGGGTGAGGACTGTTTCATATTTATCTTTGCACAAAATAGGTGCTCGAAGCCTATTGCCATGCATAGCTGGGTGGATTTCAGTGAAGGTTCTAATCTGTAAAGGCCAGTATCAGGAATAAGACCTTTAGTTTTTGGCTCAAATTGCCCAGCATTCATTAGATCTAAGTTCCTGGCGTTAGATAAGGATCCTAAGGAGAAACTGGTGTTCATGGATGGGAAGACTTGCTTTTATTTAACGAACTAAAAAAATATGTTATTATTTTTAAAAGATGTCAGCTCTCTACCAATGATTTGATAAGTTGAGTTGTCTTAATAAAAATGTCTGTTTGTTGATTTTTTCTAAAAGTAAGTCTCAGAAAAATAGTGATTCCCTAGGGGAAGAGAAGTATGTGTGCCTATAATTGGATAAAAATGCATGGATAGAGACCTGGGGATGCATATACCCGAGAGCCACCAGAGGTAACCTTTGGGGAAATAGGGCAGGGAGAATGAAGATAATATTTTTTATGATCTGTACTGTGTGAATTGTGAATTTTTGCACATGTTAGTTAATGAATAAAGGAAGGTGAGGACCAGTGCTGTGGAAGCATAAGAGTTCAAGACTAACCAAGACAATCAAGAACATTTCTGTCTACCTAGATGCCGAGACTTATTCTAAGTCCTCAGTAATTTTGATCACGGTACGCAGAGTGGTATGGGGATAGATCCACCAGGGAACAGAACAGAAGTGGCCACCACAGCAGCTCACAGTTCCTACTATGTGCCAGGTTCTATTTTAAACAATTTTCAAACATAAATTCACTTAATCCTTCTAACCACCCATGAAACAGAATTTATGGCTCCTGTTTAATGTTCTAGGGAAACTGGGAAAAGAGGTAAAAGGCCAGCTGTGAATGAGTTGTTGGTATAAAAGAGAAGTGTTGTCAAAAGTTGTTGGGAAAAATATTATTCCATAAATATAAATTGTTAATCAATATAGAAGAAAATAAAATTAGTTTCCTTCCTCATGCTGTGCTAAAAAACAATGTAGAGGGATTAAAGAATAAAATTTCTTAAACTGTAGGAGAAAATACAGAACATTTATAGGATTGGGCCATGGAAAGGTTTTTTTAAACAATACACAAAAAATACAAAGGGAAAAAAATGAATATTTTTCCACATGATAGAAGACAAGAGAGTGAAAAAGCAAACCACAGACCAGATGAAAATATAACGGTACATAGAATTGATTTAGAATTAGTATCCAGAATATATAAAATCTCTAGAAATCAGTAAATAATGAACGACCTAATAGGAAAACAGAAAGGTTTCAGATTTGGAAACCAGAATGCCAATTAACTTAACAGAAGAACCCCAATCTCACTGGTACTCAGAAAAATGGAAATAAAAATAACAAGGCAGAGATTATATTTAAAAATTTTGAAGTATCTAAAAGAAAAAGCTGGAGGCATCACACTTCCAGATTTCAGATTATATTACAGAACTATAATGATCAAACAGTATGGTACGGGCACAAAAACAGACACATACATCATTGGAACAGGATAGAAACACAGAAACAAACCCACAATTATATGGCCAATTACTCTTAGACAAAGGGGGCAAGAATACACAATGGGAAAAAGACAGTCTCTTCAATAGATGGTGTGGGGACAACTGGACAGCCACATGCAAAAAATGAAACTGGACCACTTTCTTACATCACACACAAAAATAAATTCCAAATGGATGAAAGGCCTAAATGTGAGACCTGAAACCATAAAAATCCTAGAAGAGAGCACAGGCAGTAATTTCTTAGACATTGACCATTGAAACATTTTTCTAGATCTGTGTCTTGAGACAAGGGAAACAAAAGTAAAAATAAACTACTGGGACTACATCAAAATAAAAAGCTTCTGCACAGTGAAGGAAACATTGAACAAAAGTAAAAGACAACCTAGGGAATGGGAGAAGATATCTGCAAATGACGTGTCTGATAAAGGGTGAGTATCCAAAATATATAAAGAACTTAACACCAAAAAAAAAATAATAATAATCCCGTTAAAAACGGGCAGAAGACACGAACAGACATTTCTCCAAAGAAGACATCCAGATGGCCGACAGACGCATGAGAAGATGCTCAACATCACTCCTCATCAGGGAAATGCAAATCAAAACCACAATGAGATATTACCTCACATCTGTCAGATGGCTAAAAAACACAAAAACAAAAACAAGAAACAATGGGTGTTGGCGGGGATGTGGAGAAAGGGGAACCCTCCTACACTGTTGGTGGGAATGCAAACGGGTGCAGCCACTCTGGAAAACAGTATGGAGGTTCCTCAAAAAGTTAAAAATAGAACTACCCTGTGATCCAGTAATCCCACTATTGGGTATTTAGCAAAAAAAAAAAAAAAAAGAAAGAAAAAAAAGAAAAAAGAAAAGAAAACACTAATTTGAAAAGATACACCCACCCTTATGTTTATTGCAGCATCATTTACAGTAGCCAAATTATGGAAGCAGCCCAAGTGTCCATCCGTAGATGATAAGGAAGATGTGGTGTGCACATACACACACAATATCCTCTCAATGGAATATTACTCGGCCACAAAAAGGAATGAAATTTTGCCATTTGCAACAACATAAATGGAGCTAGAGAATATTATTCGAAGTGAAATAAGTCAGAGAAAGACAAATATCATATGATTTCACTCATATGTGTTATTTAAGAAACACAGCAAATGAGCAAAGGGGGAAAAATGAGAAAGAGAGAGAGGCAAACCCAGAAACAGACTCTTTTTTTTTTTTTTTTTTTAACTCTGGAGAACACATTGGTGGTCACCGGGGGGAGGTTGGTGGGGGATGGGGGAACAGGTGAAGGGATGAAGAGCACAGTTACCATGAGGAGCACTGAGTAATATGTGGAAGTGCTGAGTCACTATGTTGTACACCTGAAACTAATATAACACTGTATGTTAGTTATACTGGAATTAGAATTAAAAAGCAAAAATTGAAGAAGTTCCATGTGCATGCTACAGTGCAGATGGATCTTGCAAACCTTATCTTTGAAAGAAGCGAGTCACAAGGGCCCACCACGTCATGTCGTCCCATTTACATGAAATATCCAGAACAGGCAAATTTAAGGACAGAAAATAGACTAATAGTTGCCTAGAGCTGAAAGGGACGGGGGGGGGGAGTCAGGTAAGGGGTGCTGTGTTTCTTTTTGGGCTAATGGAAATGTCCTAATATTGGTTGTCTGATGGATGTGCAACTGTGAATATACTAAAAACCACTGAGCAGTACACTTTAAGTGAATGAAAAAAGTTTGAAGCATCTAAAATTTTGTTAACGTGGACAAAGAGGAATTCACACATACTGTTAGTTGTGGGAGAAGTTTGTACAATTACTCTTGAAAGCAATTTGCAAGTAGCTAAGTCTAATTTGTTTGTATACAACACCCAGCAGTTTTTCCTGTAGATCCATTCCCTGGAGTAAGCTGTCATGCCCAAGTAAGAATTAATGCAGGGAAATATTATCTGTAGTAACAGGAAACAAAGCAATTTAATGTTTGTAAATCGAGGAATGCTATGTCATAGTAACGAATTTACAAGATGGAATATCATACAGCCGTTGAATGAATGAACTAGGTATTTTGGTTAATAAATCTCAAGGCATCCCCTTGCATCACCATAAACTTATGTAAATGGTATGAAACATCTAGCTCAAATTTGAGTTGTACAGTTATTGTTTATTGATGCCAACACGTGAAGGTAAAGAGTAAAAACCCAGCATAAAAAGAAGCACACCAGTCCCAGGCTACAGGTTATTGGGGGAGGGAGGAGGGATTTGGGTCGTGGGTGGATATTTGGCTCCAATGGTTTTATAAAGTTTTAATTGAAAATATGTATTATTATAAACACAACCAAGTGTTAACACGTTAAACCGTATGTTTTATATACTGCATATGAAATATAATTCTCTGTTTCATAATTTTAAAAAAGTGAAGAGGAGTTCTGAAAGAAATCTAGTAAATTTGGAAATATAGTTCACACCAAGTACTGTTGGTTTCAATGGGAAGAGCGGAATGCCCGGCGTGCGGTGAGGCGTGCACGTTCGGAGGACGGGACGGGACCCGAGGGGGATGCTCTTGACCATCCAGGGGCCGTTCTAAAGCAGCGTTGGTACTTGAAACACTGATGAGTGCCTGTCAGCTGCCACCAACCCTCTTGTGTCCCTTCCCTTCTTCAGGTTCGTGGGGACAGGCTCGCTGTATGTCGCAGGGACTCGTACGGCGAGCGTCAAGACCCAGGAACCAGGGACCTGCGACTAGTTCTAGCTCATCCTAGAATTAAGAGTGGGGCCCTGAGCAAGTCCCTCTATTGCCTCAAAAAGAAAAGCAAACCAAGAGATCCGTGCGTTGGAACAGACAACACTCCCCGAGCCTACACTTCCCTCGCTATGACAGCTGATGTTAATGCTCCTTTCCTAACTTACGTGCATACGCCACCTTGAAAAATAATTCAGTATGTAGGTGAAATAAAATAAAATTATTTATAGCAAAGTCCTACAGGCTTCAGCCTGTGAGTGTTCAGGCCTCAAGGCCAGCCAGGTCCTGCCGTAGCTCCGTCTGCTGCAGTTAGCCGGCCAGAGTCGCTCCCACGTGCAAAGAGTAAGACTGGCTGCAAAAGAAAGAAGAGCAGAGATCAAGAAATACAGCACAGGAAGGGAGCAGAACACACAGAAGTGCTGGGATGAGTGATGACAGACTGTTTTGTTTGCATGTGAAGGGACGTAGTCCGTGGAGGTCAGGGGGTAAGAGATTCATCCTGATGAGGGTCATGGGTTGTCAGGGCGGGGAAAGTGGCAGGTATGAGGATCTCAGCGGTGAGTCCGGTCTTATTCTTCCATGTGGTGTCACACCAGGGGCTTCTGTGGTTGTGACAGCATGGATGGGTGGGGAGGTAGGCCCCTGGGGTCCCTCCACCCGCCAAGGTGTCCGCTCCAGCTTCGGTATGGAGACGGCAGTGTGGACCGGGTACCTTGCTGCTCACCAGGGAAGACACCATGGACTGGAAAAGAAACAGATAGAAATTGTGTGATGAGACACAAGGGCACCCTGTCAGAGAAAGTCCAGAAAACAACAGACAACTTGCTCCCCCCCTCAAGAAATAATTTTGGTGTCTGATTTTTACATGGCAGGTTTATCATAATTTTTAAACACAGAGGAAACACTGTAGAGTCTTTCTGAACAGCCTTTTAAATGAAATTTATTGAGACCTCTGCCTTTCGTGTTTTTCCATTGAAAATAATATTTGGTGTTAAGGATGTGAGCCTGTAGCTGAGGTGATTTAAGGTCCCTTTGGATCGTCTTACTGTTGGTGGAGTGACTGGGCCCCTGTGCTGAACCCGCTCAGTTTGAAGTTGGATGTGCCGTGTTCTGCTAACTAGGCAGAACATCTAGAAAGAGGATGCCAGCTTGTGTCTCCACAGCTAGCTTGTTCAGCCCCAGGCCCTTTATGTATCGTCTTGTGTGAACTGTCAGGCCCCTTCCCTGCTGGAGGGCCACCGACCTGTAAAGCTGCGGGTTTAGTCCAGGGAACCTGTTGGAAGCTGAGGGGTGCCATGCGGTCCTCTCACGGTGCAGGGAAGTCCGCATTGCAGGCCTCCACCCTGAAAACCCGTGGAGACCCCCACTCCTTGTGGCGGCCAAAAAATACTCGGCTCAAAATTGCCACTTCCTTTGTTGGGTATTTTGTTTTCCCCCAGGAGCTGTTTTCATTTGGTCAACTCTGGGAACAAAGGCCACATGATGTATCTTTCTTCAGAGTAACTCCTGAACGGATTTGCGTAGATGGTAGTTTGCCCACATAGACGGCCGTAAGTAGACCACAGATCTAAACCCTATTATTCTTTTATAAAAACCCTGACGCTGACCACTTCCTCCCCTCATAACCTCACTCTTTCCATAACTTACCCCTGAATGCATTTTCCACATTTTTGCATAGCTCATCTCTGAATTGGGACTGTAGATTTTAATTTACCTTTCCAACCAGGTATTAAGTGTGGTGAAGGTGGATGGTGTCGCTTCTCTTGAGTCCTTTAGAAATTCTAGCACCATGCTGAGAATGTGATAGATGCGCTGGAAAAAAGTACGTGGGAAGAAAGATCGTAGAATAAATTCATTCTTCCTTAATTTATGTCGCAGCATGCCTGCACGTGTGAGCATGACACACACACTCCACAATTTAGGCTTCATTAAACTTACGTACATCTGACACCCTCAAGAAGAGCAAGACTCTACAATGACAGAAAATTTAAAAGTTCTCTTAGATGGTGGGGAATATGGGGGAAAAGTTAAGCTGATGAATTATTCCCCAGATCTATTTAGTGACAAATCTGTGGGTTGGTTAGGCTCGTTCAAGCTGCAGCATAGTGCTTAGTTAAGGGGATGTAAAAATTAGAAACCAGTGTAGGATATAAATTAAGACTATCTGGGGCTAGAAAGATTAGGGGATTTTTGTTGTTGTTGTTGTTAAAATATCCAGCCAACTCCTGAAAAATAATGAGTGGTTGCCATAGCAACCGTGCTTCCAGAAATCACATGGAGAACATGAAAAGGATTGCAATCAGAGAAATCCACCTGGTTTTAGACTTTAATTTTGGAGAAAGAAATTCACCCCAAATGATTTATGAAACAAACACTATTTTATTTTCCTCCAAAATTATTATAGGAAGAAAAAAAAGGTTTTCTTTTCTTTCTTTCTTTTTTTTTTTTTAATTCAAAACATTGATGGGAATTCCAAAGGGAGTGAAAACAGGGTCTGTGCATCTGGAAGTGTTCTGCCGCCTCCACACACCTGCGCGGGCTCCGGGTTGCTGGTCACAGATGCCATTTTGGGAGTGGCTGTCCTTAAATGCCGACTCACAGATTTTCGTTGAGCACCTGTTTCCTCTTCACGGTCCCTTTGAGAGGGTCTGCATCCCATGGCCTGGCTCTCCAGTGGTTGCTGTCCAGTTGGCTAAACAAAAAGCCCAGGTAGGAACCCATGGAGAAGACATAACTCCTCAGCCAGCGAAGATGGGGGGGCGCTGCTGAGCGGGGAAGGGAGCGTGGCTTGGGAAGGAAAGTCAGAGTGAGGCCAGGTGGGGCCTGAAGTTTCGGCCACAGAGGGATGATGGAGAGGGTGGGCGTGTGGTTCTGGGGTGGGCAAGGGCGGTGCCCAGGACAAGGCACTAGCTGGCCTAGGTGAGCTGGAGTCAGGAACGTGCTGGGACAATGGGCAGAGACCGGCAGGTAGGGTGTGGCTGTGGGGACGTGGTTGGTGGCTTCAGGGTCTGGGGTCAGAGAGAGAGGTCAGTGACCGGAGTGGCCTGACAGCAGGGTCAGGCGTCTCCCAGCCCTCTGAACGGGCTCCAGCTGCCCTGGTAGATCCTTGGGTGCTGCCACTGCACCCCCACTGTCCCTTCTACTGCTCCCCGGTCTAGTCTTTGTGCTCACACACAGCCACACGCCCATCGCTCCCTGAGGCTTTGTCCCCGGGGCTTAACATTTGTGTTGCCAAAATAAGACTTGGAGGAGGTGCCAGGTGAGGGGAATAGTCTGTGATGCGGTTCATCAGTTGGGGTCCCCGGGAGGCAGAGGGGGCACCCAAATTAGGATGATTCCAGGAGAATAGGCACCAAATGCCAGGTGGGGAGCAAGGTGCAGAGAAGCCCCAAGGAAAGATGTGGGACCCTGTTGCCACGGCAGACAGATGGGACAGGGAAGGACCTGCCGTCAGAAGCCGGAGGAGAAAGTTGTGTGGAGAAAGGACAGGCAGTGGGGGGTGACCCCAGGACAAGGGAGCAGCTTCTCTGTGACCTCCTGCCAGCCCACTCTGTGGCTGGGGGCAAGGTCAGCTGTGGCTGTAGTGCAAACAGACCAGCCTGCCAGGGCAGGGGGCGGGACGGAGCAGGGACCCGCATCCAGGGAGGCCCCACGTGGTGAGGACGCATGGTGCCTGGGAGTCCTTGAAAGTCCTCGTGACTTTCTCTCTTTTCCAAACTCCTGCAGCCAGTGCACGAGAATCTGGGAAGGTGGGAGCCTTTGCAGCACCCCCAGACCGGCACCCATGGGAAGGATCCCACCCGGCCAGGAAGACCAAGTAACTTACGATCCTGTCGGGATGCTTCTGAGGGTGGATGCGCTAGTAATCGTTATGCCAGGACAGTAGGCATAAGCTCAACTGGTCCTAGCAAAATGGGGACATACGGTCACCTTGTCTCTCTCTGCTCGCCTTCCCCGCAACCACGGTGTCCTTGCCACATACGCTGGGAGAGGCTACAGGACGGCGCGGTCCCTGTGGCTTGGGATGGGCTGGCCAGCGAGGTCTTCTAGAAGAGCTGAGCCTTGGGTGTGATCCGTGGTGGGATTCAGTCAGGCAAGAGTGAAAATCACATTATGTCAGGAACAAATAGTCTCTTCTAACGCTTTGAAGAGAAATAAACAGATCTGCTCGATACGCTATTTAGAGACACACCAAAACCTTCAGAAAGTGCCTTTCAATGCCAAATGCTAATTATAAGAGGGAACATGTCTTTCTGTAGTTCCAGCTTATTGTAGAAAGTGACAGCTCTTGATGCTAGCAAATGAGGTCGCGTGTTATATATCCTGTAGTAATTTGGTGTGTATAATGGAAAATCGATGTTAACTTTTAAGGTCATTACCGAAGGCCTCCTGGGGTCACCCCTTCTCTGGACAGGTCTCCTTATTGCTCCATATTAGAAATCAGCTTGAGGCCTGACCTTTCCCTGAAACCCACTGGAGTCTCTCCTGGACTCTACAGTCTGCTCAGGCAACTTCGGCCCTCAGGGCGCCTGTCCACGGGGCACAAACTTTAACTCTGAGTAGCACAGAAAAGCACGGATTTAATTGTCCTGGGACGATGGTCCTAGTCAGGGCTGGAACCAGGTCCCCCTAAAGAGCTGTGTAGCCTTTGGGCCTCAGCTATCACTGAATGAGTGAATGAATGAATGAGAAGGAATGAACAAACAAAGGAACCTTATCAAGTGTACACTTAGCGCCTGCTTGGATTGCGGAACGTTGCAGAAAGTTCTTTATACCTCCTCTATATTCATCTTCACTGCAGTTTCCCTGTTGGGATGGTTTTGATATTCTCACCACTTCCAGATTTACAGAGGGGGATGCAGAATCTTCTCTTCTGAGACGGTTCTCATTCTGCTGCTTGGCAAACTCCATCCCTTCAGGGTTATTGGCCTAACAGGAGTGTGACATGTGGAACCCCGCTCGCTGCCCCCTGTGGTAAGAGAGCAATGCCTAATTCAGGCAAGCCCCCCATCTGCACACTTCCTTCACCTAACCCTTGTTTGGGAGCCCTGAGGATGCTGTCTGGAGAAATCCACTAAGAATGGGAGGGAGGTGACTTTGTTGCAGGAAATGTATACAGGTCTTCCAGGTTTTAACTGTTTTAAGCTGTTTATCCTGGAAAGTCATCCCCCAACAATCCAGGGTCTGTGCTATGGGGACAGAGATCAGACTTCTCAAGAATGTCAAAGAAAGTTTAACTTGGACCAACAGGAGGAATGTGAAGAGTGGGCTTTAGCTCACTGTAAGTCTGACATTTCTGTCAGGCACGTTGAAAAAGTGGAACGTGGTATCTCCAGGAACTGTGATTTTCTTTCATAAGATGCTCCAGTAGAGACTGATCTGTAGTTATGGGAGACACTGAGAAGGGGGTACCTGCCTGTGGTGGAGGTGGTGAGCTGTCATGCAAAGAATATGAATCTCAGAACCAGGTCAGTTTGGCCCAAATCCGGGCTGTCACTTTCCAGCTATCTGTGCAACTCACTAAGCCCCTCAAGACTCTCTGTGATAACCATGATTGGGTCATCACACGGTTTTGAGTACTAAAGCAGAGAACATACATAAAGTGTCCCAGAGTGGGCACTAACAGCTGGGCCCACCACGTGGGGCAGACGCCACCACCCTCACGCATCCCCAGGCCGTGCGCACGCACTCACGCAAATGCCACCGCACGCAGGAAGTCACATTGGAAGGCAAGGAAATGAGAGCCACGCTATTGCAGGGATGACCCTTGATCCTCTCTGATTTATTTTCTAGGTAAATTATTGACAGAGTAGACTTGAGTCAAGACTGGTAGCAGACGCCCTACAGGGTCCTGCACCGTCACCCAATGCTGTGACCCAGAAGCGGGAGCCACCTTGCCAGGCGGGCCCCGGGCCCTGTCCAGCTCAGGGGAACCACAGTGCTTCCTTGAAGGGCCAAGGCCATGCCTTTTAATACTGGGGACTGTAACTGAGGCCAGACTGTTTGGTTATAGATCTTACAAGAGAGGCAGCCTCCTCTGTTTCCGCCCCCCCCCCCCCCGCCACGCCCATGCTGATGAGTCAAGAAAGCTTTTAAAGTGGTTCCTTCCTCACATTCTTCTAGGCCTGGGGCCATGAACGTGGGGAAAAGTGGGTGCTCTGTGGGTGGTTGCCGGTGGAGAAAGCCCCTGGGTGGCGGACAGCCGGGTAGCCCCCACCTACCCTGGTTTTCACTGCCAGCACCCTCGTTGGGTCGGGGGGCGGAGGGTGTCTGCTCCAGGTTGTGCAATTCAGTAGTAGTTATTGGTCAGATCCTGGAGTCCTGAGGAGCTGAGCCAGCTGGTGGGGGGGTGGGAATACAAGCAAAACAGAGCGTGTGGTCAGTGAGAGCTCAGAGAGGGCGGGGAGCCCCTCGCTGTCCTGCTGGGAAACCTCCAGAAATGCCTCATGGCCTCATGGGTAAGCCTCAGTCCAAGCCTTACCTATTTTGACTCCAGTCTGATGTTTGCTTTGGGGCATATTCCTTGTAACTGGTGCTCGACAGTTTAGCTAAATGTACTCACTGTCGCTCGTGGAGGAAAAGTTTCTGTCTGTCCTCCCTGCAGGAAGAGAGGCTGCTCCCCGATTTGTAGGCGGCAGAGAGCCCAGTGTGTAAATTGTGTCTCTCAGAAACATTCTGAAAGCCCCTCCCAGCCTCATGACTGACGTTTTACCTAAAGGGATGGTGAAGAGTACCCCTGGGGGAGGCCCCAGCGGGAGGAGCGGGACCTGCAGAGGGCGGGGGGGGGGGGCCCTGAGAGAAAGGGAGAGTGCCACCAGAGTTCACCTGCCACATCCCTCGCCACCCTTCTCCCTCCTCGCCGCGTGGCCTCTGTTCCAGCCCTGCTCAAGTGCGGTCATCACAACAGGGGATGTCGATGTCTACCTCCCCTTTGTGCGGCTTCAGGGGTGGTCTGAAGCAGTGATTGTACAGAAACCTCAGGTCAAGTTCCAGCCGGGAACTACATGTGTAGGCGTCGTGGTGCATGGATGGAGGGGCTCACGCTTGCTGGTTCTCAGTCACTGTCAGGGCGCTGGGCTGCTTTCTCCAGAACAGTATAAAGGGTGGGAGTTACGCTTGCGGGGAAGGGTATCCCCACAAATACAGCCACCCGACCACCCACACACCCACCTTCGTGCAGTAGCTTTTTATTTTGAGAGCATTTCATATTTATAGAACAATTGGAAAAATAGTACAAAGAGCTTTCCTATTACATCCTTTACCTAAATTACCAATTGTTCGCGCTTGCCTCCATTGACTTTATTATTCTGTGCATGTGTGTACGTGTGGCTGAAGCCTTTTTACTGAATGACTTGAGGATTAGGTGTAGAAGGCATGCTCCTTTACTGTAAGTAAGTCAGTGTGTGTTTTCCGGGAAGAGGGCGTTTTGTTAGGAAGGCACAGTCGGGTTCTCCAAGGCGGGGTGTCGTCATGGGATGCAGACTCGGTGTCCTGATCTCAGCTGTCGCGCTCGTGTCTTTCACGGGCAAGCGCTGAGCCCTGTCTTAGGGTCCAGGCCAGGGTTAACGCCGTGCTTGGCTCTACGTGCTCTCTGTCATCTGCTGTCACTGGAGCATCTCCTCCATCTTTCTGTGTCCTTTGTGACCTTTATAGTTTTGAGGAGTACCGAACGGTTTTTCTGTACTGTGCCCGTCAGTGTGACTTGTCCGATGTCTCCTCACAGTTAGAATTTTGGCCAGAATCCGGCGGAAATGATACTGTGTCCTGTCCCGTGCATCGTATCGAGAGGCACATGACGTCGGTTTGTCCTGTGCAGGGTGCTGTTCGAGGTCACACCCGTGAGGTTTTTCTGTCCTGAGGGTGCTGTTTGTTCCTTGAAATTAAGAAATTTCCATTTGTGTGGAGATTTTTGGAGACTATATTCACATCTTTTGCTTCATTACATTTTCACCTGTAGTTTTAGTGTCTGTTGATGATTCTTGCCTGAGTTGAATATCGTAGTGGTTGCTGCACAGCCATTTTCTGACTTTGTTTCCCTTTGCATCTGTCAGTTGGCATTCCAGAAAACGATGGAGCACATACGAATTTGCATGTCGTCCTGGTACAGGAGGTAATTAGCTGTGCTCATTGTCTCCATGTCCTTCCAGTTTTAGTAAACGTACTGTTGTGGCAAGTACCACTCTCGCCTGTGGATCACACGCACCACACACACACATGCTTCATGCACACAAGCCTACGTGCACACACATGCACACACACGCACACTCATGCACATGTGACCCACACACACAGAGACATGCCTGGACACACATGTACACGTGCATGCACACACATGCACATATGCACACACAGACACATAGACACACATGTACACATGCACACACATGCATGTGTATAGGCACGCACACATGCACGCACATGCATACACACACGCACACATGCACTCTCATGCACACGCGCACACAGGCATGCACACACGTGTACATGCACGCACACAGACACGTGCACACACATGCATGCACACGTGTACATGCACGCACGTACACACATGCACATGCGCACGCACACAGACACACGTGCACACACATGCACGCACGCACACACATGCAACATGTCCGCACACACATACACACAGACATGCATGCACACACATGTACACATGCATGCACACACATGTACGTGCACGCACGCATGCACACACGTGTGCACAAACACACACCCTCTCTGCTGGGACTGTGGCACATCACTGCCACCCAATATGCTTCCCTGTCCCACCTAATTCCTTCAGTCTGCACCCTGTAATGTTCTCTTCCAAAGTCAGTAAATGTACAAGTGAGACAGAGAAACTGAGGCACAGACTAAAGTTTAGTCTCCTTATTTTAGTGATGAAATTGTCGCCCAGGTCACTTTCCAGAGTTCACACGGCTGGCTAGTGCCCCTTGTGCGATGTTCCAGAGGAAAACAGCCCTTCTGTTGGTGAAGGCTATTGCCTTTACCCCTGTTGGCAGGAAAGAGTGAGTTTTCCCTAGGCAATTTCTAAGTCTGGAAAGGGAGATCTCAGGGATGAGAATATTGAAGAAACAGAATGATTGCGAAGAATATATATGTATGTATTTGTAATATCCTTTGTGTGTGTGTGTGTGTGTGTGTGTTTAAAATCCCCTTTGAGGGTTCCTCTTTGAGAAACAGTCCATTTGCATCATAATAGACACAGGCTCATTCTCTGGGATGCTTTGGGATGCAAATCCATAAAGGCTGATTTAAGGGCTAGGGAAGTTCCCTGCAGGTGCAGCTAGGCCAGACTGCACCCTGCAGCAGGGCAGGTTACGCTGTGACAGAAGACATGTCAGCTCTCCGGAGCCTCCTGCTCATGTAGAAGTCCTCCTGGTCGGCCTTCGTGGACAGTCAGCGAGTCTCAGTTCAGTTCTTAGAAAAGCTGCGTGTTTCTGCTCAGTTGTCTGAGAGTGAGGATTTGGGCTCAATATGTGAGTGATTTTTATAATGATCTCATGGACGTGGAGAAGGGGCCAGGCCGAGAGGAGTTGGTGGAGCTTGAGAGGGTGCAAGATTCTGTCTTTCCTTCCCTGGGAAGCAGCTGTTTGAGAATCTCGTCTTCTGGGGTCGGTAGTGTTCCCATGCACACACCCACCATGCCATTGGGCAGGGAGGTGCCGCGTGGGCTTTCGTGCAGGCCAGGGAGCCTGTGGCCTTCTTGCTGTGAGTGTGTTGGTGGCAGGACGCCCCTCACACGTGCTCAGGATGGCCTCCCTTCTTCTGTGGGGGGCCCTTTCTCCCTGAAAGAGGGCTCACTTGCCCTCACCGCCCTTTTCTGCCTTCACTCCTGCCCTGTCTGCGTCTTCCTGGCCTTCAAGGGCAGCTCCTGTCCGAATCTGTTCTGTGGGAGGCTCAGTGCCGGCGAGAGTGAGCTGGTGCACGCCCTCCACACTGGGATTGGTCTCCTAGACAGTCTCACCCTGCGTGAGCGGGAGAATTAGTGCTTCATGTGTCAGGAGTGGCACTAAATGACGCAGTGCTCAGTCTCTACAAGTCCACAGGCGAGGAAACCAAGGCCCCGGGGCTTAAACCACACATCCGAGACCAGAGTTAGGAATGGTGGGGTGCTGTCCGCATCCCAGGTGCACGCCTGCAAACTTCTCAGGGGTATGGGACGGGCCTCGGATACCTGGGCACGTGGCAGGAATGTGAAGATATATCATCCCCTAAGAAGGCTTTCCAATAACAACGTGGCAGGAGGGATGGCCAAGTATAGATTGAACGAATGGGTCCCGAGTGAGGGGACTCACAAGCCCTTTCTTTGATTTTGGATTTTCTACACTTGGAAATATCTGTGCCTGCATAGGATCAAATGAAAGTGCAACCTCTCAGTCCTTAAATAGTACTTTTCCCAATTCAGAGTCAATCCTAATTAAGTAATAGAGGAGAAAAACAGCAGAAGGGGAGCCCTCTGCCCCCACGTGTTCACCCGCTCTCCCAAGAAGCCCCCAACTCCATAAGAGACACTGCTTTGAAGGGAAATAAGAGTTCTTCACAGAGACTTTTCTGGTTTTCTGACTTTTCCTAGTGGTGGCCTTCACATGTCCCCAAGACCCCTCTGGTGAGGCACGGCTCTGGTACCGCCATTTTCCTTGGGACATGTCTGGTTCCATCTGAAGGGCCAGCTGCAGCGGCAGGCCTCTGTTCAGTAGAGGAGGGGGGTAGATGGCTGGGAGAGGAGCTGTAGAAGCAGATCTCCAAGCGACATTAGGAGGGTCAACCCAGACACCCAGAATTCACCCTGACCCCCCCATGAGCGCACATGGATGAGGACCCAGGGAGTCAGTGAGGAGGGAGCTGACTGGGAGGTTGCTTGTAGCCGTGGCTCAGTGGTTGTGGCTGCGGGTGGACTGATGTCAGGGGTGATGGGAAAAACCTCTTGGGAGACCTTCCGTGACCTATATTGAGACAAGAAGGCAGGGGAGGTGCGGAAAGAGCTTAGGATTTGGGTCAGTCTTCACTGTGCCATTTTATGTGCATGAAGATTTACACACCACGAAATCAATTCAGTGTATGTATTTTAGTGAAAAATTGTAAATAATTTCATATCCTCTTCTAGAGATAAAGAACATTCCTCAGAGGCATGAGTGAGTTGATAAAGTTCTCCAGTTTGCCAGCCCACTAATTTCAGTTCTAGAAAATGAGAAGAATGGAATACTAACATGGTTATTTATATAAGAATAATTGTGTATCAATTAGACAAGTTGGAAAAATGAAATTATTAATGTGGGTGCGATGCTGTGCGGCAGTCCTCTTTGGCTTATTGGATTATAAAGTAAAATACTGTAGCTTGTGCTACTGGTGCTATGCCCGTATGATGAAATACTATGCCATCATTAAAATCGTAGTTCGGGAGAATTTTTTATTATATAAGAAAATTTCTATATTACAACCTTGAATAGAAATAGTGGGAAAATAAAATCTAAAACTAGATATAAAGTCCAAATATTATAAATAAGGAATAAGGAATATTAGGAAAAATTGATACGCCAACTACACCATATTGGCGGTTTCTGAGGGTCTCTGATTCCAGCATCACTTACATTTCTCACAACACCACCAAAAACCCAATATGCTTTAGTTTAAGAAAACACACAGGAATTGGTCATTATGGTTATGTAGCAAAAGCGGCATGGGAAAGAGGTCCAGTCTGAGGGCAGAGAGCGATGGCTGTGTTAGGTTTTTACAGGAAGCTGCCCTCCCTAGGTTGAGGTAATGGGATGGGCCCAGAGTTTATGTCCTGTCGAGGCTTCCGGCCTCCATATCGTATGGCTCACTGAAGGTAACACCAGGCCTGACCCTGCTGGCTCCTTAGGGTCTTGTCAGTTTTCCTGGTGATGTGGTCCACTCTCCTCACTTCCCTGGGTTGGCTCTAGGTCTGCTGACCCACACTTGCCCACTTCACTTCAGTCTGGGTCCACCTGGATCCAGCCAGTCACGGCCCACCGCCACCAGCTGCTCGGTCTCCTGTCAGCCCCCTCCCTGCCCCCCACCTGCGCAGCCCCACCCGAGAGAAGGGGTGTAGCTGACAACAACAAAAGCAGCAGCAAGAACTACAATCCCTTATTCAGAATCTCTGTGTGCAGGGCACACCTCTGCTCTCTTACTGCATTGTAAGCACGCTGAAGGCAGGGCCATGTCTAATTCAACTTGGTAGCTCCAGGGTGCCACGGGGCATGTTTAGTGAACTTGGGTTAATGTGTCAATCAATTCCTCTGTAGCCTGGATGATTGTTAACAGAGTCATTATGCATTTAAAATGCACCATTAACCCTATTTGAGCTGTGAAACGGATATCTGTTGCTGAGTACCAAATTACCCCAAAACTTAGTGGTTTCAAACACCAAACATTCTTATCTCACAGTGCTGGGGAATAGGAATTTGGAGGTGGCTTACCTTGGGGGTTCTGGCCCTGCCCAGCTCTCTCAGGAGCATAGAGCCCCAGTGCTGGCTGGGCAGCATCATCCGAAGGCCCGACCGGGGCATCAGGGTCCCCTTTCGGGCTCACCCTCATGGCTGTTGGTGGGAGGCCTCACTTGGGGCCACTTGGGCCCTTCCTCTTGATGGGACATCTGGCTTCTCCCAGAATAAGAGATTCCAAAGGGCGGGTGGGGGGGGCGGCGCGGAGGTCAACCAAGTCGGAAGTGTTGTGTTGTGAGGGAAATGATCTCATTTCCAAAGGTGCATTTGGTCTCTTCTCTTTATCCATTAAAGGCAAGTCACAAAATCCAGCCCACACACAGGGCTCCACCTCTCGAAGGAAACGTATCAGAGAATTGGCGGCCATGCTTTAAAAATCACCACAAAGTTTCCAGGGGTTCACCTAAGTGGGCCTGAAGTTGAGGCAGGTAATGGTAGGCTCTGGCCTGTGGTGGGCACGTGAGCGGCCTGGCTAATGCACTGTGTCCTGGAGACAGACTCCTTGGGCCTTCCTCCCACCTCTTGCTAGGGACTCAGCTCCAGAGGGGCATGGCTCAGCTTGCCACAGCGTGCGTTGTCTTCCCTCTTTGTGAAAGCTAGAAGGACAGTGGCTCTCGTAGCTCTGCTCTATTTAACGGTCCAGCTTGAGAAGGAGAGGGACACAGCCTGTCATGGGAGCCACCTTGCTGCTTCCTTCAGCAGTGATACGGAGTTCTCCCACCTCCCCTCGGAGGGACTGTAATGCCACTTGCACTTGTAAACATCCACTTCTCAACACTTCTGTAAATAAAACGCACCTCCAGACCCATTCGTGCCCCATCAAATACCTGTAAATCATGCCAGGCTGGTCGTGCAGATAGTAACTGTAAACAGCCTTTAGATTTGCTCTGCAAACAGTCCCATCAGCCCTTGTTCTAATATGCTGATGGTGCTGAAAGATTTGTGATGTTTAGGGTAGTGACAAAACATAAGCACGTATTTTGCAGAGTACAAATGTGAATTCAATGAAATAAAATGGAAGTTCACTTCATTTAAGGGAGGGGCTCGTTTGACTCAGAGGCGAATGAGAGATAATTTCCTTCTTTCTATGAATTACAGCAATATCAACTTATGTCGGAAGTAAAACTGAAAAATTAAACTTCATAAGCCATTCATTCATCCAAATATGTGCCAGGCTTCTGACACTGTATTAACCAATTTGGGTACAGCAGTGAACAACCAAAATCCTTGCCTTCATTGGGCTTGCATTCTAATGGGTAAAAATAATAAAAAAAATCATTAAACAGTATTTTATGTTACCTGATGGTGAATTCCAAGGGGAAAAATACAGAGGATTCTTTTTTGGGGGCGGGGAGTAGCTTAACATTATAAAAACTGTGGTCAGTGAAGTCATACTAAGAAGTAGACATTTGCCCAAATAGCTAACTGAGGCAAAGGAGTGAACCAGTGGGGTAGCTGAGAGAAGAGCTTTCTGTGGCTAGAGAAGAACAAATGCAAATGTCCTGAGGCAGGTGAGGTCTGGTACAAGTGCATCAGGGAAGCCACTGTGGTTTGAGGGAGGTCAGGGACACAAGGTGGAACCTGATCCGGTCATGCCTTTTTTGGCCATTATTTAGGGAATTTGGCTTTAACCAGAGTGAAATGGGCAGCTGCTGGTGGGTGTGAGGGAAAAGGCGGATAATCTGACAAATGTTTATACGAGGATCCTCTCTGGTGCTCTGTGGGAAGGGGATTTGGTTAGGAAGCTATTACAAGAATCTCAGCAAGATTTGATGGTGACTTTACCAGGGTTTTGACAGTGGACATACTGAGGAGGACGCAGGCTTGTCGAGATTTGCTGGCAGACTGGATGTGCACTGCGAGGGAAGACAAGAGTCGGGTTTTTGGCTGAGCCCCCAGACGGATGGAATTGTCATATTTTGAGATGGGGTGGGGTACACTGCGGGAGGACCAGGTTTGGGGTTAGGTTTGGAATTGGAAGGCTTGAGATACACTGCATATTCCGGTACATGGGTAAGTCTAGACTTCAGGGAGTTTTAAGTTAGATGAGATTTCCAGGGGTCCCTCCTGATCGGTGGCACAATCAGTGTCCCCTTCCCTGAAGTGGTCCCAGTGTCCCCTGACAGCCTCGTCACTCCCCACACCCAGCAGTTAACTCCAGAGTCACAAGAAGAAAAGCCGGTGTCTTTGTTTCTTTGCTGGTGATCATCTGCTGCCTCTGGAATGGACCCTCCCTCCTGTCTCCACTCACTGTTTGACCAGATGCCTGCTGAGTCTTCGCCACACACCACCCATAACACAGCTCTCATGACCTGTCTGCCTTGCACCCTACCCTCCATGGACCCGTGAGGGGTCTCTCTAGTGCGTCTGTGGCCCCAGAGCCATCCCTCCCATAGCTTGCGTTATCTTGCTGTGGCTCCCTGCGTGTTTACCTCTTCTGCGGTGCTTGCTTCTACTGTAACACGTGACATGGCGTCTGGAGTGTCCTTGCAGATTTCTGTGCAGCCCCGGAAGCTCCCAACGAGAATGGGCTGCTTAGTACTGTGTCAGCACCTCGCTAGCTCTCAGTGACCATCTGTGATTTTATTCTCTTGTCTTCTTCTCTCTCCCCTCCCCCCCTTCCTTCTTTCTTCTCACACACACGTGTATAATCCCAGACAGTGCAAGGAGAAGCGTGAAGCAAAGGAGGCTTTTGGAAGGGAGGTTGTAGGAGCAGAAGGAGGAAAGTGTATCAGAGAAGAGAATGGCCGACAACGGTGAGGGTTGTTGATCCACAGCAAGGATGAGAAATGTGCAGTCAGAAAATCTCACTGCATTTGTAAGTAGGACTTTGCTGGGGAACTGCATATGAACAATTAGAACATGTGTGTTCTCACCTTTCTAGTTGCCTGCTCATTCATGTCTTCCCTCATTCACTCAGGAAACATTTGCGTGAGGACCTAACTGACCCTATGGGGGAAATGTTTTATCACGTCGGGTTGGAACAACCCAAGCCTCGGATGGGTGTGCACGGCTCCTGCGGCCCGAGCCCCTCCCTCTCTGGTTTTCCCTGTATGGACTGCCCAGCACATTGGGCCTTTGGCCCTGCGTTGGCACCTACATGTCCATGTGGCTGTAGGGTCCAATGTTGCCTTGCTGTTCTGGGCCCACCACTGAGCATGGAGGAATGATGCTCACAGCTGATGGATGACCGCCAGGAAATGCACCTGGCTGGAGGGGTGGGGGTGGGGGATTGCTTTCTTGATATGTTTTTGGCTAGACCTTGAGAATTTGCTTCCTGGACAATTTAGTCATATTTTATGAAGATCATTTGTCAGTGGCTAGAAAATTGGACATGCATGATGTATGGCTGAGGAGGACTAATGAGCTCTTCCTTCCACACACTCTGTCAAAGTCAGGTGCGATGCCCAGAGTGGAACTTGCTTCGGTAACACTGGCGAATGTGTTCTGATGATTAAGAAGGCACGATATTCATATTTTAAAGCTCCCGTGGCTTCTCAAAACAGCCTGCCGCCATGAATGTATCCAGTGGCTGGACAGGGGACCCTTCGGCTCTCACACACCTCTCCGGATCTGGGCTGTCCATGTGACTGCTTCTCTGTTCTTGTAGCTCTTAATCTGTGATAATTCCTTCAAAACAGAAGAGCAAGAAGAGGGATAAACATTCACAGTAAGACCGAATGCTCTTCTGCCCTCCTCCCTGACCCATGGTCTAAGATGTCAGGAGCACGTACGTGAGAAGAAGGTGAGTGGGAGAGGCAGGGGCCGGGGCCACTCATCGCCCCTCCCTTGTTGGATGGCATTGTGGATGCAGAGGGGTGGGCCACAAAATCATGAAAGGTGATCTGATCAAAGGAGCATCTAACTGTGGGGTTCCCAGTCCCGGCCTGGCCGTTCATTGCGGCAGAACCAGGGGCCAGGCCAGGAGCAGCCCTCGGCCCCTCTGTGCCTCTCTAGCAGACCCCTCACCCTATCCCAGTTTCGGGTCTGTTGAACCCATCGTATTCAGCAGCTAAATCTTCAGGGCAAGTCCGCATTGCGAGTCACACCTCAGCAGGCTCTTCAGTATCTAGCCGTGACTGCCTTTCTGGTTCTGCCCCTCACCCCTTCCCCATGTGTGCCTGAAGACCCAGCTATAACCCGTCAACTTGCCCAATCCCCCCCACAAACATACCCAGCTCCCAGAGATTCTGGTTTCCACCACCCCATAAAGAAAAGACAAGGGGCTCTGCCTACCCACCGTGGAGACCTACTCAGGATAATTTCTTTCAGAAAACATCCTGAGTTCCCCAGGCTCCATTAGGTCCTTTCTTCTTTGCTCCCAGAGGACCATTCTGGAAAGGCTGCTTCCACTGTAAAACTCATGTGTTTTGCCTGCCTGTCTTCCCTGTTAGGGACTCAGTTCCTTCCGAATGGGAACAGTGAGGCCATGTCTGTTTTCCCTAAATCTCTGGCTACTCAGTCTGGCCCAAGAGGCATTATTTCCTTGGTGAGCATGCTGCTAGACAGTGACTTTGCAGGGCTGAGCAGAACAGGTAGGATTTCTATACTTGTGACAGGGTCAAACAAACACAAGTAAACATATATTTAAAATTGCAGTAATGGTCACAAAAGGGCAAAACAGAAAACCCAGAATCATGACTGCTTCCTCTGGCCACCCCCGGGCTCGAACCCTGAATGATGCCAGTAGCCACTGACAGAACTCTTCAAATTGTGCAGTGCACAGAGGCCGAGGAGCCCTGGGATGTGGAGGTTGGGGCACCCACGGACGGTGCCTGAGGAAGGTAGGGGGTCGTGTCTGTGGCTTTTGGCCTGGCAGGCCTGGGCACTGGAGGGGAGATGCTGGGATCTCCGATGCTGGCCGGGGGCCTGGGACCTTTGGCGTCTGGCGACATCTCAGACGCAGGCCCAGAAGACCACCGTTGGGCCCCTCACTAAAGCGGGCTGAGTATCTGAGCCCCCCCGAGTTCATGGTGGGTATTTGATTTCATTTGAGCCTCAGCCGTGTTCATTGCCTTTGAAATCTCATTCAGTTGAATTTAATAACAAATAAATAATTCATGAGAGCTGGGGAAGGAAAGGAAAATGAAAATAAAGAAATGTATTCACCCCAGTGCAGACAGGGGCACCTTGATATAGCTCTACCTCTGTGCTCAGCAGGTCAGCTTGCTTCTGAGCAGATTCATGACACCAAAGAAGGAGCGTTCCCTCCTTCGGGACACTCGGGGTCTTCCTGTCACCTGGCTTCTGTGGGCCAGGGATTGAGCAAGAGATGGGCATGTGCCCACCTGCAGGTGGGTCGGCCTGGTGCTCATCCGCCTCTCGGCTATCAATCCTCTCCGAACCCCTGTTCCCTTGCATGTACAGTGTGGGCGCCTTTACTAAGAGAATTGATTTGGGCAAATGTCATGAATGGACATAGAACAATGAGATCAGGGTGACAATTAGACATGACTGTCCCGTTCCTGCCTGAGCCAGCCATCTGTCTCTGCACCCCCAAGGATGGGATGCACCGGTGCTCTGGGGTGCTTGCTCAATGCCCAGCATCACCTGTGAAGACATGCCGAAGCATTTAATCTGAACCTAATCCAACTCTTAGGTCCAGCTTTCAGCTGATAGGAAACGTGGGACAGAGGATCTAGTTCATGGGTGCCAGAAGGAGACCACCCCAAAAGTCTGGAGGTGGCACATTGCAGGAGACAGCTTTCCCATTCTTTCCAACAGGCTGTGATGTGCAGTGGGACCAGGGGGTTGTTGGGCGGGGTGCGTCCTAAGTTGAAGCACACATAACACGGGCAACATGTGAGCCTGGGTACATCCTTGCAGACACAGACCAGCTCCACAAGCCATTTCTGAATAATGAGGGAAGTTATCGGATGACAGTGAGGTGACATTAGGAAATTATATTCATTTTCTAAAAAGTATGAAATGTTTTTAATTAGTAACATAGGAAAATATCCAGGACTTGAGTTCTCCATTCTTTTTTTTTTTTTTTAAGATTTATTTATTTGGGAGACAGAGCATGCGCATGGGGGGGCGCGCAGAGAGAGAAAGAATCTCAAGCAGACTCCATGCTGAGCATGGAGCCCAGTGTGGGGATCGATCCCACAGCCCTGAGATCAGGACCTGAGCTGAAATCAACCAACTGTTCCACCCCCCCCCAGTTCTCCATTCTTAAAAGAGTTGCCCAAGACTCAGATTTTAAAAAAAAGATGCATCCTAAGTTGTTTACAGATAAAATGTCTTAATGTTTGTATTTACTTGAAGAAATGTTTTAAAAGATCAAATTTAATGTGGAAAACAAGTAACAGTTGTCAAAGTCTGGATGCTGGGTGTATGAAAATTAATTATGATCTACCATGCTATCGACTCTTCTCAACATTTTAAAATCACATAGTTGTTTTTTTTTTTTTTTTTTAAGTTGACCACAAAGATTTTATGGGTGATATGTGTATTTTATCCCTGGTAGGACATTATTCTTTTTCAGCTGGGAGAGATGGTAAGAATTAGTTGGTCTGATTAACAATCCATTGACCATCCATGGTCACCTGTCAGAGGACACTGAACCCCTGAAGGAATAAGGCCCTTGGAAAGGCATTTGACAGACAGAGAGAGAGCAGGATCAGGGGAGTTGCAGAGGGAGAGGGAGAAGCAAGTTCCCTACCAAGCAGGGACCCTGACCTGGGGCTCCATCCCAGGACCCAAAGGCAGACGCTCAACCAGCTGAGCCACACAGGTGCCCCGAAGGGCATGTTTTGATGGCAGAACAAGGAGCAGGGAGAGGAGACTCTTCAGAAGTCAGCGTCTTCCTGGGGGAAGGAGGTCAGCGGCACATCGGCCTTGGTTGCCTGGAGGACCCACGTGGGGGCAGGTGACAGGCGGTGAGCTTCTGGAGCCCCGATGGGGAGAAAGGAGCCTGCAAAATACAGAAGTCAGTTCTTACCAGTTTTAGTACTGATTGCTGTCTTGTTATTCACTGACCAGAGGGGTTCCCGTGGCTCTAAAGAGAAGTGTGGGTAATCACACGGCCAGAGTAACCGGGGGAACTGAGCATAAGGTTTTTAGCTGGGCGCCATGGTCAGACTGCCAGGGCTCCGGCGAGCAGAACGGCCTTCAGTAGCACAGGCTTAGCCGAGGTGGACTGGGAGTCAGCCCGTCGGCTCGGCCACTTCCCCCTGCCCGTCTCCACGTCCTCATGGTAACACAGGGCCAGTAACTCTGCATCTCCGAAGAATGTCGGGGGCTCAAATAAGAAAACCTACCTCGAGCTCTTCTGAAAGTGCCTGGCCCACAAGGAGCACTCGGCAAACATTAGCCGTTGTGATTATCACCAGGGTTTGTAGTGCCGCGGCACCTGTCAGAAGGAAGCATGATTAATGCCAGGGCCTAATGCAGAATATTTATTTCAGTTATTTTTCTAGTCTGGATAGTGCCAGAGCGGGTAACAACAATAGAAACAAGGGGGTATTTTTTTTTCCTTTGTTTGGAAGCATGATTTAGTTGATGAAATTAGATGTCTCTTCTGATCTGTTTTTTCTTTGTCCCCAGAGTGGGCCATAAAATCCCATCTAAATATAACCGAAGAAAATCTACTTGCAGTGTCTTGATGGGGGCATATGAGTAACCCCCAGATTGATATTGTGTTGATGTGTAGGCAGGCTGTATAATTAAGGATAATTTCTCCACAGCCTTAAAATATTTTTAGGCATCAGGGAGGATCCTTTCCCTTGACAGAAGAGTGGTGAAACAGACATTTTAAACTTTAAAAAATGCTTTGTTTAAAATTCATTTAGCTGGGTGCCTGGGTGGCTCAGTGGGTTAAGCATGTACCTTCGGCTCAGGTCATGATCCCCCCGGAGCCCTGGGATCAAGCCCCGCGTTGGGCTCCCTGCTCAGCGGGGAGTCTGCTTCTCCCTCTGCCTCCTGCGCACTCTCTCTTTCTCTCTCTGACAAATAAATAACCATCTTTAAATTTCATTTAGGCCAGCAGGGGTGGGGGCTGGCTAGCAGAACCCATGTTTGCCAGTTCATCATCTTCCCCTACTCCAAAAATTCTCCTCACGTGCTGACGGAGCTGCATCATGAAGCCTGGGGAGATGGACACTGCCCATCATCTCTGAGGCAAATAACTTCGGTGGACAGTAGGTCTCATATCGAGTGGGGTGACAGAACCGTCACCGTTCCTGTCAGACATCCAGGCAACTTTCTCTCAGAGAGATTAAATGCCTGGTGAATTTAAACCAAGGGTTACATCATCAGCAGGGGGTGGATGAAGAAACATAGGACATTTTTTTAGCAAGAAAGGGATTCACAGGAGATAAAAGGAATCTTTTAGATATTGGAAAACATTGCCGCAAATGTTATTATCTTCACAGAATACTTTGCAAGAATATTTTGCCGAGTTGAGCTCCTGAAGGAGGAGCTCAGATCATTCCTTTCTCTGGCCAGTAACAAGCCACTCTCACCCAGAGCTTCGTCTAGCACAGGCCCAGGCACGCCACCAGGAACTGAGCAAATGCCAGGCGGTGTCCAGGTCAAGGGCAGACTCTCTCTTACCCACGGCAGAATCGACCCTTTGGGGTTATCTTGGCCCTGTCATTCACTAGCTGAATTACCTTGAGCTAGTTATCAAACTCAGAAAAGTCCCGGTTTTGTTATCTGTAAAATGGGGATGACAGTACCTCTGTCCCAGGGATGTTAGAGTTCACATGAGATCATGGACGGCCATGGAGCCAAGCCATCCATCTTCAGCCTGACACAATAAAAAAAAAAAAAAAAAACCCAACTTTCATTCAGTTATTGAGGTGGCGGGAGGAGAAGGTACTAGTAGGACCACAGCACAGAGGTGAGTTCCCAAGGAAAATTCCCCATGAGTTTCATCTTCCTTGTAGGAGGGCCTGCACTGTCTCCCGCCCTCGCCTGGTGAGTGGGCTACCAAGCCGCCAGGCGCCCCGCAGTGGCACGGACAGTAGGGGACAGTGCACCCCATCTTAGCCATACAGCCAGCCTTTCAGCTCCGTGAACCCACCCCATAGAACCACACTTTTCTCAGCACTTCCCCCTGGGCCCGTTTGCTGCCGGAAAGTCTGCCCTGATGTACGCGGCCTTCGTGCAGCGTCCGGGTGTGTGTGCTGGCTGCCAGCCCGTAGCCGTGGGGCAGATTCCAACACGGGGTGGCGGGGCTGAGCGGACCTGGCTGCTGGAAGGAGGGGAGAAGTTATTCAGGAGCCGTGGTCCTGCCTGCTGGTGGCCCCCCCCCCCGCCCCGCCCAGCTCACTGGCAGGCTGACGACGTGAGGTAGGAGGATTCAGGTCTTGTCTTTTCCCCCAGGCCTCGTGGAGCACAGCGGAAAAGCAAGGCCTGGCTCCCTGGGTCGGGAGGTTCTTGGCTTGGAGCACATCTGCCGTTGTCAGGTGTTACTAAAGACAGGTGCAGCCGGCATCCCTAACGGCTGCCACGTGCAGGAGGAGTCGTCCACCCCTCGGCCCTGCCAGCATGCAGAGACAGCTTCTGCCCTTCGTGTGACACGGCCCACGAAACTCAAGGCACTTGCCTTTCTCAGTCCTTGTTACAGGGGCCCGCAGACAGCCAGTAAAACCCTCCCGGCCAGTCGGTGATGAGCTTTGACAAAGTACTCCCCTGCCTTTAGTTTAAAGGATACATTGAATCATAAACCATCAGGGTATATTTGTGACCCTCACGGGTTTTAAGTACTTTATTCTAATGTACCCCATCAGTCGGGTGGCCCAGGATGTTTGTGGCCGTCACTCTGGACAGTAACGCAGCACAGCGCGCCTGCCATTGTGTCTCGCTCTCAGTGGGTGGGGTCTGGGCCTGGGAAAGATCATGGGACTGTGCGTTCGGCCATTTGCTCCTGAAGACACCTGCTGGAGTGTGTCAGTCCTGGTGGGAAGACCTATGGTTTTGGGTTCTTCAGGTTGGGTTGGTTGAGTTTGACCAAGCCTCGGCTTTTCCCTTGTAAAACGAGGACAGTGCAAACCTACGAGAGTTATTGTGGGTACGCAGCCATTCAAACAGTTACCTCCGTGTAGCTGAATGCAGTTCGCTTTCCCGAGGGCTGTGTGGTGAAACTGTTGTCACCACAGAGTGATAATCAGTGCATGAGGTGACCCTACCTGAGTTCAAATTCCGAGCCGAAGAAGGGTTTCTCTCCAGTTGTGAACAGCTTAGATGTGAAATCAAATATAAAACCAAGTGTGCGTTTCTGTGACAGATGGTCAAATCCTTACCTTTTCTAAAACGTTCCATGTCCTTCACGTGACTGCTCCCGTGTGGGCATATGGTATGTAGGCTAAATAAGATGTGTATCCTTTGGTTAGTTATGCAAACAGATCATAAACTTCTTCAGTCTGGGACTGTCTTCTGTTTCATGTACGTTTTCTCCTTCAAAGAAGAACTGAATGAAAAATGGTTGGATGGATCAATGGATGGATGGACGGATGGACCTTTACTTTCTTAAAAAAAAGCCTTTATATCTGATTGTTTTGCAAGAGAATAAAATGCTTGATTCTGATTGGCCCTTAGAAACCAGGGCCCCCCAGTATTCCCCTTGTTGAGGAGATGGGAAGCATTTTTGCCCTGGCCTTCCCCATTCCCCAGAGGCCTCTCAGTAAGTTTGTCCTCAAGCAATTCGTTTATGGTTGGATTTGCGAATTCTTTCAGAACGTCTCTGAGCAAGTAAGCAAGCAGTTAACATGTCCTTTCCCCAGTAAAACAAAACTGAGCACTTGTTCTTTCATAGATGTCCGAGCATTAGGCTTTCAGTGTCTAAGATCCACACATTTCTTGCCCTCTGCCACTGTTCCACCTTTATAAACCAGTAGTTTCTGCTTGGATTAGTTCTGATCTGCCTCTCTTGACTTTTCTTTAATTATTAACCCAGCCAAGTTTTTGTTTAATCGGATACCACAATTCTTCAAGTCCCATCTCTTTTCCTAGAAGGCGAACTTAGAGAACAATTCTAAGAAGACGAGGTAATATGAATTGAAAAAACAAACTCTAGGCTCTGACTGGCTCCGGGGCAGATAACAGCGTTCATTCTTGATCCATCTTCATCTTCAACCCAAGTTGGTGTAGTGCATCTTCAGAGTGATGACCTCAAGTAAGGCTCCCCAAGATCCTCAGGCATCAAAACGACCTCTCTTCACTGGCCTTTGCTGTCTGTGGCAGTGAGGCGAGCCCACAGGAATTAATACATGCTCAGTCAAAAACATACATTGAAAGTATTGCTTGGTTAGACTAGCAGAAACTTAGTCTAGGCCACTCATTTCCCAAGCATTTCACGTACTAGTTATATTAAGACATCCAATTATTGCATAAAATGTAACAAATTGGTAAACATTACAATTTCACATAACGGTCATGAATCAGTCACTCAAAATGATTTATTGGAGAGGCGCATATACAAGACACCCTGCTTTACCCAAAACCATAAGATACCTAGGAATAAATTTAACCAAAGAGGCAAAGGATCTGTACTCAGAAAACTATAAAATACTCAGGAAAGAAATTGAAGAAGACACAAAGAAATGGAAAAACGTTCCATGCTCATGGATTGGGAGAACCAACATTGTGAAGATGTCAGTGCTACCTAGAGCAATCTACACATTCAGTGCAATTCCCATCAAAATACCATCCACTTTTTTCAAAGAAATGGAACAAATCATCCCAAAATTTGTATGGAACCAGAAGAGACCCCGAATAGCCAGAGGAATCTTGAAAAAGAAAAGCAAAGCTGGCGGCATCACAATTCCGGACTTCCAGCTCTATTACAAAGCTGTCATCATCAAGACAGTATGGTACTGGCACAAAAACAGACACATAGATCAATGGAACAGAATCGAGAGCCCAGAAATGGACCCTCAACTCTATGGTCAACTTATCTTTGACAAAGCAGGAAAGAATGTCCAATGGAAAAAAGACAGTCTCTTCAACAAGTGGTGTGGGGAAAATTGGACAGCCACATGCAGAAGAATGAAACTGGACCATTTCCTTACACCACACACAAAAATAGACTCCACATGATTGAAAGACCTAAACGTGAGACAGGAGTCCATCCAAATCCTAAAGGAGAACACAGGCAGCAACCTCTTCGACCTCAGCCGCAGCAAATTCTTCCTAGAAACATCGCCAAAGGCACGGGAAGGAAGGGCAAAAATGAACTATTGGGATTTCATCAGGATAAAAAGCTTTTGCACAGCAAAAGAAACAGTCCACAAAACCAAAAGACAACCGACAGAAGGGGAGAAAATATTTGCAAATGACATATCAGATAAAGGGCTAGTATCCAAAATCTATAAAGAACTTATCAAACTCAACACCCAAAGAACAAATAATCCAATCAAGAAATGGGCAGAAGACATGAACAGACATTTTTCCAAAGAAGACATCCAAATGGCCAACAGGCGCACGAAAAAGTGCTCAACATCACTCGGCATCAGGGAAATCCAAATCAAAACCTCAATGAGATACCACCTCCCACCAGTCAGAATGGCTAAAATTAACAAGTCAGGAAATGACAGATGTTGGCGGGGATGTGGAGAAAGGGGAACCCTCCTACACTGTTGGTGGGAATGCAAGCTGGTGCAACCACTCTGGAAAACAGTATAGAGGTTCCTCAAACAGTTGAAATTAGAGCTACCCTACGATCCAGCAATTGCACTACTGGGTATTTACCCCAAAGATACAAATGTAGGGACCCGAAGGAGTATATGCACCCCAATGTTTATAGCAGCAATGTCCACAATAGCCAAACTGTGGAAAGAGCCAAGATGTCCATCGACAGATGAATGGATAAAGAAGATGTGGTGTATATACACAATGGAATATTATGCAGCCATCAAAAGGAATGAGATCTTGCCATTTGCAACGACGTGGATGGAACTGGAAGGTGTTATGCTTAGCGAAATAAGTCAATCAGAGAAAGACATGTATCATATGACCTCACTGATATGAGGAATTTTTAACCTCAGGAAACAAACTGAGGGTTGCTGGAGTGGTGGGGGGTGGGAGGGATGGGGTGGCTGGGTGATAGACATTGGGGAGGGTATGTGCTACGGTGAGCGCTGTGAATTGTGCAAGACTGTTGAATCACAGATCTGTACTTCTGAAACATATAATAATGCAACATATGTTAAGAAAAAAGAAAAAGAAGAAGATAGCAGGAGAGGAAGAATGAAGGGGAGTAAGTCAGAGGGGGAGACGAACCATGAGAGATGATGGACTCTGAAAAACAAACGGGGTTCTAGAGGGGAGGAGGGTGGGGGGATGGGTTAGCCTGGTGATGGGTATTAAAGAGGGCACATTCTGCATGGAGCACTGGGTGTTATGAACAAACAATGAATCATGGAACACTACATCAAAAACAAATGATGTAATATATGGTGATTAACATAACAATAAAAAATTAAAAAAAAAAGACACCCTGCTTTGATCTTTGAGGCACATGTGTTTACCTTTCAGGAAATACCTTTCTACGTCTTCTTAATCAGAGATTTATATTAAGGAGTGAGTACTACACCCCTTATCTCTGTATTCTCATATTTAATAATGATATACTCAGTACTCCAGTGTCTTTGTCTCTTCTTTGGGGTAAGGGGAATCTAGGTTTTGGATTTACTTCAGTGCTAGTTTGTTAAAAGAATGGTCATTCCTGAAAATGAGGTCAAGTTTCTTCACCCTCTCTTCTCTAGCTTTTCTTGCAAACCTTCCTTTTTTCACTGTGCAACATGGCTTGGAACCTGCCAGCTCACTACTCTGAAATGTAATGATTTTTACAAAATGAACGTCAGATGCCTTGAGCTTTGGAGAGGTGTGGATTAGAGACTGCTGCTTTTAATGAACTTACATTAACTGACATTTGCTCTATCTGCTCTGTGCACTGGGGTGGATGGGACAAGGCTGGGTGGGATGTAGGAGTGTTGTTGTGATGTAGGAGTGGAATGCAGTGTTTCCAGGGGAGGAACGCAGCATGGCCGAGAATGCCCGGGCCTGGGTTCTGGGACGGGGCGTGTGGGTGACACCAGTGTCTCTTGATAGTCTGCTTCAGGGGCTGAACCTGCCGGGATCATGCCTGCTGAGAAGGACCGCAATCTGCATGAGATTGAACGTGCTGCAGATAATGGGGCCAGAGAGGAGATGCTTGCGTCTGAATTGCAGGGGTGTTGTATGGAAGTTGGGAGAAAGAAAAAAAAACAAGGAAACCTGTGAGTGATGGTAAGGCGAAGAGCTAGTGGCACCTGCCTCACAGATGGACCATGCTTCTTGGAGACTCGGCAAGTTTAGACTAAGTAACAAGGAGATACAAGTAGTTTTCTCGGACAGAGATAAATGTGTTCTTTCTTCCCATCTGAGATGGCGTATTATGTGAAATGTCTTCACCTTCCTAGCTGAGATGACAGGAAGGTGACAATGTATTGACTTCTGGCAGACAATGGAAAGTCTCGAGATATGCTTTGCAATCTGGGTGCGGTTATTTCCAGATGGTCACTGGCATTTTTATAAAGTATGAATACCTTCCTGAAGGTCAGCAATCCTCAGATAATAGGAAGGGGTGATAGGCCTGTGGAGGTCATTAACCTTTTTTGGGGGGGGGTTGTCACGTGCCTTTTGGCATTTTAGTAGTCATGTGGACACACAATGTTGCCTGCAGGGAGGCAACCATGAATGGCTGCCCCGGGTGAAGACCTGGCTCCCTCCAGCAGTGTTTATACAAACCACACTAAACATGGGTGAGTCATTGGTGGGGAGGGGGGCCAACACCCCTAGAGGGGCTTTTGTAGACTCGTAAAGAAGGCAAAACTCTTCCATGTCCAATACGTGCTTCTCAGAGAAGTCCTACGTTAGGCTAAAGAGCTATGATGTCAGCCCTCGAAGCAGACCTGGGTCTCTGCTTCAGTCCCTCATCCGACCTTGTAACACATCCATCAAAACATGAGCACACTGATTCTCTATTAGTTCTGATTTCTCTAAAATAAAAACCGACTGTAAAAACTTAGTTTTATATTATCTCCGGGGACGTAATATCATACCCTTTCAACAGAAACAGTAGAAATATTAGGTAATTTACCTGTGATGGACTGTCTGCACGTTGACTTGTGATTTTGGAATTCTCCACAATTTTCTTCCCTTTATATATGGTTCCGAGGTAGAGTTGTAAAGCAGAAGTAAAGCAGAGAGAGATTTAGGAGGTGAAGTGACGCAGTGGCTGGAGGTGGTGAGAGAGCAGGGGAGCTACCAGAAGGCTCCACTTTGCCTTTGCCCTTCCCTGACCCATGTCCAGTTCTTTTTGTGGCTGCCAGCCCCGCCAGAGGCCACCCCTAGGGGCTGCAGCTCTCTTGTACAGACCTGTATTTCCCCGTCTCTCCCCACAATTGGGGCAGGTCTAATTCCTGTAACAGCTTATTACTCTGTAATAGTCATGCCTTTACTCTCCAACCCGAACTCTGGCTGATGCACTCCCATGGCGCTCCAGGTTTTTATGCTCCATAAATGTTTGCTTTTTACCATATATCGCTGCATTCTGTTGAATTAAGATTTCTCCTTTCTTAACTATCCTTCCTATGTTTTATGTGCTCATTTTTAAAGGGGTTTTCCTAAAACATAGCCTTGAACTAAAGATTGAAGAGTCGAACGTAATGGTGGAAATTCGCCGTGAGTAGAAAGCCCTGTGCTTTATCAGAACAACAGAAATAGCTCCTTTTAAGGTAACTTTCTAAGTTGATTAGAATCCCTTTGTATGAGAAACACTGATTTGATGGGAACCCATCCTGGAATGAGAAGTTTACTGTGAATTATTTGCCATGATCAGTCTAGGCACAGGTGTGTCACTTTTGTTGATTTTCAAAGAGCCAGCCTTTGCCTTTGTTAGTTTATTGGTTTTCTATTCTCTTTTTCATTTATTTCTGCTCTGTTCTTTGTTTCTTTCCTTCTCACTTTGGGTTAAGTTTGCGGTTCTTTTGCTAGCTTCTTAAGGTGGAATGTTAGGGTATTGATTTGAGATCTTTTTTCTTAAAATAAGGTTTGCAGCCAAGAACCACTTTTGCTGTATCACCTAAGTTTTGGTATATTGTGTTTTCATTTTCATTCAGCTCAAAGGATTTTTTTCAATTTATGTGGTTTCTTCTTTAATCCATTTGTTATTTATTAGCGTGTTGTTTAGTTTCCATATATTGGTGTAAATTTTCAGTTTTCTGTGTTACTGATTTTTAGATTCATTCCATTATGATAAAAAAAGATGTTTGTATGATTTTAATCTTTTAAATTTATTAAGAATTGGGTGGAGCGCTCATGGAATTTTGTGATAACGCATAATAGACTTGGGTTTCTCACATGGACATCCAGCCGAACGTGTCAGTGGTGTATCAGCTCAACAGCAGCACAAAAAAACAAATTCTTCTTTTTCTATCTGCAGATGTCAAATGAAATATAAACATACATTATCTGGGCTGCTTGCTCTTTAAAATGACCCATCATCCCAGGGACCATTCAACCGACGCCTTTTCTCACAATTCTAGTAATTACTGAAAATCACCACTTGTGATCATTCTCTTTGACTGAGATATCATTTTATCTTACTTCCCATTTAATGCACCTTGAAAATTTGCACATATAGCTAAGGAAGGACACAGCTTCAGAAAATAATGGGCTCACTTCTCTCAGGTGTCTGTGTATGTTGCCTTGAAGTAATTACCTTCTGGGAGCCCAAAGGTATAAAGTCATGATTAGAGATGATTATTCCCATCACAGAACACTTCACCACCCCTTCCCTGAAGTGCTGAGAATGGCTCGTACATTCTCCTTTTGCGTCCTGATCAGAGGTGGGGTGGCACGGAGGAGTGGTGTGACAGGGCAGCCTAAGGTACCCCCTGCCCTTAGGATCCAGAGCCATTAAAGTGCAAATTGGAATGGAAACTCAAGGAAAGTAAGTCAAGCGGTGACCAATGCATAGACAATGTGATCTTGAAATAATTCTCTTAACAAATATGCCTTCCCATCTATTATATAAAATAAATGTAGGTTATTAGAAAGAGATGTAGATTATCTACCCCTCACTGGTGGAATGACTGTGGGCATGTTTCTAGACTCTGTGAGCCTCTGTGTCTTCAAGTGTACAGTGGGAGTGTTGATAAGACTTTAGCCATTTGCCGTAATCATTAGCAACAATACCTCAAAGTACAGGTAGAGTGCCTGGTATGTATAATGCGCCTTTAGCACAGAGTTGTATTTTTATCACTGTTGGAAGATTTTCTCTTAGATTATGAGACTGACTCATGGCCTTTAGGTTCTGATCATCAGACCCTCCTCCCTCTGACCATCAGACCCTCCTCCCTCTGACCATCAGACCCTCCTCCCTCTGACCATCAGGCCCTCCTCTCTCTGACCATCAGCCATTGAGTGGGTCTAAGCAAGCAGCCAGGGGCAGTCAGGGACAGATCCTTGGGCACTGTTTTTCTGTCCAAATCATCTGTGCCTAAAGCCTGAACCGACGAGACACACCAGGGTTATTTATTACAAGGAACAAAGGTGTTTCAAGGGAAGCAAACTACAACAGAATATGAACTATAACGGAATAACAAACATATAAAGAATATGAACCCCAACCGACTGAATTGCCTTCAGTGATCCCCAAAACTTTCTGTGTTTCACTCATGTCAAGCACTTATGTTGGTGAATTACTGCCTGTCTCCTGTACCCCTGCTCTCCCTGGGCAGGAAAGACTTTTTCCTTCAAAGTGAAGTCCAGGGCTTGCTTGGAGGCCGTCCTGTGAACTTGTCATCGTCAGTCTAAATTCAGCGGGAGCTCAATCTTTTATTTTATTTATTTATTTGAGAGAGAGAAGAGGGAGAAAGATTAATATGGGACTCGATCCCACGACCCTGAGCAGAAACCGAGAGCTGGATGCTTAACCGACTGCACCACCCAGCTGCCTTTGTGGAAGCTCTTCCTTAATCATTTGACCAACATTTACGTGGAAGCATTTGGTCTTAAAATTATCCGGGATATAGCACATTTTTATTTCTAGCAAGAATGAATGACATTTTATAAACTAGGCAGTATGATCAGTGTCTTTATTTTCTGAGAGTTTTCTTCTCCCCCACTAACTCTGTTCTTTCTTTATGGCCCATGGCACCGGTGAGCGCTGGATGCACGGGGGCTCCGTTGATGCGACAGGAGGAGGAGGTGCGCGTTCCCTGAGCAAACACTGCCAAATGCGTGCTGCGTGCTGATTGCTGAGCGAGCTACCGGGGACCCAGGGGGCAGACGAGGCGCCTGGCCTCATGGGGCTCACCCTCTCCCTCCTTTGCTTCCTTGCTTGTTGCTTGTCTCTTTGACTCTTTTCCGATTTTGGTATCAGTATGAGGACACATACACAGTGTTGCGATGGGGAGTGACGAGCTGGGAGAGGAAGTTAGGGAAGTCTCCTTGGGGGCCGATGCTTCAGTAAGGTTTAAAGGATGAGAGGGAGCTGGTCTCCTGATGAGCTGCAAGCAGGAGGGGAGGAGGAGAGTGAGAATGGGGGGGATTGCGTGTTGGAGAGGCATCTCCGGAGGGCCTGGGAGGGAAGGCGCATGGCTCCTTGTGGGACACGTGAGGCCGGGATGGATGCAGGAGAAGCGCTGACAGCAAACAGCAACGTAGCAAAACCAAAATGAGGAGTTAGCACTTTATTCTCAATGCCGTGACAAGCCATTGCAGTACTTTATGCTGGTGGTGGCGGTGCAGATAGGGAGGAGAAACGGTTCCATAGTATTCAAAAGAAAATACATACAGAATTTGCTGAGGGATTTGATTTGTAGGCGGGGTGGGGATTAGAGAATTCCTGATAGTATCTGTGCTCCTTGCTGTCTGAGCACTTTAACACTGACACCGCCATCTGTAGTTGGAAAGACTGGGGGAAGGGCAGGTTCCCAGGGGTGAGTACCCTCCCTGCAGAGCTGGGGTACCCGGGAGAGGTCCAGGTAACAATGCCCATGCTATGCATGTGATAGCAGCGAGAGAAGAGGTCCAGGCTGGAAGAAGATGTGGGAGTAGCTGGCGTACAGGTGATATTTGGAGGCAAGTAATGACCCATCACACCTAGGAAGGAAAGGCTGATAAAAAGAGAGAAGGCCCTTATGGTTCCCCCAGAGGAGACTGTGGAGGTGTCTCTGCTGGGGTTGGAGGACAGACAGAGGCCAATGTGAGGACAGAAATGTGCCCATTGGTTATGCAGCATGGAGGGCTTTGGAGACATTGAGAGGAAGAGTTTCCTGCGAGTTCACTAAGAGCAGTGGGACTCAAAGCCAGATTAGCATTCACTGAAGGTTGAATGGGGGGTGAGGAAGTAGGGACAATATTGTGAAGACTCTAAAAGACAGTGTTGTGGAGAGAAGCCAGGCATGAGGCGGAGCCTTAACACGACCAGCCAGAGACACAAATCGAACTTTCTGAAGTCCTTTCAGAATTCCACTTGCCTCTCCTATACTGCCTACTTCTGAAAATTCTACTATGAAGCAAAAAGTATGCCTTGAGTTGCATCTTAGCTTTCCTTCTATTAAAATAAGATATGTTCATGTCCGGGAAAAACCTAATTGTAAGACATAATGAGATGATGGATTAGATGCCCAGGACAACCGTTAAAAGAGTTGTATGCCTTTGTGTAAATGTATTAAACACTTACACTTACAGACCATGTGAGGAGACAGTAAACACCAGATGGACAGTCAGTCCACACAGCATGACTTCTTTCAAGGAAGGTAGCATTCATGGGGCGCCCGGGTGGCGCAGTCCGTTAAGCGTCCGACTTGACTCTTGGTCATGAGATCGAGCCCCACCACGGGCTCTGCACACAGCAGGGAGTCTGCTTGAGATTCTTTCTCCCTCCCCCTCTGCCCCTCCCCCTACTCTCTCTCTAAAAAAAGAAAAGTTATCATTCCAGCCAGTTCACACGTTGGTTATTTTAGCCATGGACAAAAGTGGAGCTGCGTTGTTACTCACTTTCTTTGGTGGGGTTCAGTGTGATGGCTCCTTGGGTTGAGGAATGGCGCCCTGGCTAGAGACGAGAGTGGAGACAAGGGGTTCACATCACAGAGGTTAAAACAGAAAAGATCTTCGTTTGTTGGGGAGAGCCTAGAACTAACAGGTCACAAAGAGACCATCTATCTTCTAGACACATTAGCACAGCTGTAAATGGTCTCCCTACATAGTTCATCTCCACTTTGACCTAAGTGCTCCCTGGCTTTTTGGGGCCTGGTTAGTAGAGTCCTATTATCATGTGGTTGCCCCAGGAATTCAATGTAACTTTCTGTCTGCAAGGACCAAATTGTGATTTTTATACGACTAGAACTCAGGCTTTCCAATTTTTAATCTGTTGATTAAGTGTTCCCTGTAGTACCTCCCTAGAAAACAAAACCAAGAATGTATTAGACAAAGAGTTACTTTTAATACAGATAAATCCTTGAGAGGGGTCATTGAACTTGAAGATGAGCATTAAGTCTATCAGCCAGAGATTTGCAACTTCTTTGAAATGCGTTTTGGTTCAAGGAGAGGTAGCAAATCTGTCTAGAAATTGTCATAAATGTAAACAGAATTTACATTTACTTGGTTCAGTGTGCCATAGGAAAAGAGCTCAGTAGAACTGATGTAAGGGGATACTGACCTATAAGTAAGGTGACCATATAAATTATCATCCAAACAGGGTACATCGAGAGGAGAAAGGGAAGCTATTAATATGGATGTCGAGACAACAGGAAAGAACACGGTTGCCCCGGGAGAAGCCAGGATGTTTGTCACCTTGCAGAGGTTTCTCATTTGTAGGAGCATTTTGGTTGTGGTCTTCCCTGACAGGAAAGAGGAGGGACCAGGAGACTGCTCTCGTGGTAGATCAGTTAATCGTGTCCTCACAGGTTTGTTTCCAAGGTCAACATGAATGTAGTTTTCAGGAGCTTGCTTTGCAATCATATACACAAATTTGAGAAGTTTTGCTCTGTTTTCCCCTCTCCTGTTGCTACATGCTCCAATCTCTGCTTGAATTTACACCTGGAGATGTGGTTGAAATGTATTTGTTGCAGAACTATTTCAAACCTGGCTACAAAATTTGAAGATACAAAGAAAGGATTTGTATGCCAGGAAGAAAGCCCCTGGCTCCTGAGGGTAGCTCCAGCTTGCCTTCTGAACACCCTGACTTTGCCACCCTCGAAGACCTCATCGTTTGCCTTCTTAAAAATCTCTATTTTGATTCTCTAGTCATACTGATTTTCTTCACTTGTAACCCCCAAGCTGCTTTAAATGATGTTTCCTGAAGTGTTCTGGTCTTCTCATCCTTCTCCTGCCTCCTTGGAAGATTCCAAGCCTGGGGTCGGGAAGTTAGATTTAAAATAATTACCTTTAGTCGGTTTGTAGCTCCTGTTCTTATTTTCCTTTGGGATTTCACTACTATTTTTGGTAATGCTTTCTGGATTGCTGAAAAATCGCAGGTAATGCTAATTTTGCAATCATATCAACTATAAGTGATATGGTTTGGGCATTTGATAGGTACTGAGTTACATTGTTTAAAGCAATTAAATTAATATCTCAAAGCCAAAACAAAAGTAAAACATAACCCCGATGATTGCGGGTGGACCCTTTAAGAAAACACTTGCCAAGAGTAAAGGGATATTAAATATAACACATTTTTTTCCTGTGACAGAAACACATTTATTTCAGGTACAGATATAAAATATAATTACAATCTTTGATAAGGAAGGCGAATCATAAAAAGGGCCTTACTCACGATGGAGGAGAAGAGCCAGCATGTTGCTCTTTGAGCCGCTTGCTGGGCGTGAAGAGTGGGCACAGATGACCCATTTGCAGCCAAGCTCTGTTTTCAGGGACTGCCACTGGCCGCTACCTCCTGCCTTTCTGATTGTGCTGGGGCGTGGGGTGGGGTGAGAGAGGAGTGGGGACAGGGCGGCGTCACACAGTACAGCTCTTCCTGAGGTCGGGGAGAAATCCTTCCTTCCATGGGCATAGTCCCCTAACGTGGGCCAACTGGGGGTCTATTTCTATCCAAGAACAAGGGTAGATACTCCCTTTCTGAAGCTGTTCTTTGTTGGACCATCACTTCGCAAGATGCTTTCCAGCTCTGATATCTGCGCTTTCTGAGCAGCGGGCTGAGCCGCACCGGTCCTAAGGAAGGCCACCAGTTCACCTCTTTGTAGGAAGAAACTGAAGTCCTCATCCTGCTAACACAAATATAAGGGGCTCAGAGCCCGCTTCAGGGAGCGGGGCGGGTCTAGATGGCGGAGTAAGGGCACCAAAGAGTTCCTCCTCAGAACCAGGCATGATTCTTTGCATCCCTGCCGTTTCCTTAAGTACATGAACTTTTCCTCCAGGAAGAGGCTCTGGAGCCATGTCCTGAGTGATCTGTCCCCGCTGTGTCCTACAGACTATGGCTCTTGGACTTGAAAATTAAAAGTGAGTTGGCACATCTGACTGCAGCCGTGCCTCCAGACATTTAGCCAAAGGAAACCTTAGCGGGGACCCACATCAGATATTTCTTGCTTGGTCTCCCTGAGCCTGGGAGGTTCAATGGCAGAATCCGTCATGCACTGTTAAGCAACTTGCCAGGTGATGATTTTCCAGGCTTTACTTGAATAACCCAAGGTGCAGCATATTCCTTTCTGGACAGGAAAACAGGAGTACGTAGCGGTGGCTGAGCTTTGCTTCTTCTCTGCCCCGTTGAGGACATCATATCTTCGTCATGAATCCGTAAGATCTGTCATCCCAATGCCCTCATCCTCCAAAACACCTGGAAGGTTCTGCCTTCCAATGTGCTGTCTTCAGAACTTTTCCAACTTGGCGAGTAGTGGTCCTCTAACCCTGAACACGTCTGAGAGAGAGATCATTGGAAGCCAGAAGGGGTCTTAACGCACATTTTCTCCACTCCATTCATTGGAATTGAAGTAACTGGAGGGCCATTGGGGAAGGCGACTTCCCAAGAGGGTGCCTCAAGCTAGCCTGAGCCATGCTGCACCTCAGCTTGAGAGCTGTTTCTGCTGTACTATTGAGCTGTTCTAGATACCGACTCCCTTAGAACCGGGGCTGGTTAGTATCAAGACTGTAGACCGGAGTTTTGGTGGGTTTTGTTTCCTTGGTACATGAACTTTTCCTCCAGGAAGAGGCTGTTTTGATGCTGAAACTGGAATGTAGAGTTCTTTTTTTTTTAAATTTTTTATTGTTATGTTAATCACCATACATTACATCATTAGTTTTTGATGTAGTGTTCCATGATTCATTGTGCATAACACCCAGTGCTCCACGCAGAACGTGCCCTCTTTAATACTCATCACCAGGCTAACCCATCCCCCTACCCTCCTCCCCTCTAGAACCCTCAGTTTGTTTTTCAGAGTCCATCTTCTCTCATGGTCGTCTCCCCATCCGACTTACTCCCCTTCATTCTTCCCCTCCTGCTATCTTCTTTTTCTTTTTTCTTAACATATGTTGCATTATTTGTTTCAGAAGTACAGATCTGTGATTCAACAGTCTTGCACAATTCACAGTGCTCACCGTAGCACATACCCTCCCCAATGTCTATCACCCAGCCACCCCATCCCTCCCAGCCCCACCCCACTCCAGCAACCCTCAGTTTGTTTCCTGAGATTAAGAATTCCTCATATCAGTGAGGTCATATGGTACATGTCTTTCTCTGATTGACTTATTTCACTCAGCATAACACCCTCCAGTTCCATCCACATCGTTGCAAATGGCAAGATCTCATTCCTTTTGATGGCTGCATAATATTCCATTGTATATATAATACCACCTCTTCTTTATCCATTCATCTGTCGATGGACATCTTGGCTCTTTCCACAGTTTGGCTATTGTGGACATTGCTGCTATAAACATTGGGGTGCACATATCCCTTCGGATCCCTACATTTGTATCTTGGTGGTAAATACCCAGTAGTGCAATTGCTGGATCATAGGGTAGCTCTATTTTCAACTGTTTGAGGAACCTCCATACTGTTTTCCAGAGGGGTTGCCCCAGCTTGCATTCCCACCAACAGTGTAGGAGGGTTCCCCTTTCTCCACATCCCCGCCAACATCTGTCGTTTCCTGACTTGTTAATTTTAGCCACTCTGACTGGTGTGAGGTGGTATCTCATTGAGGTTTTGATCTGGATTTCCCCGATGCCGAGCGATGTTGAGCACTTTTTCGTGCGCCTGTTGGCCATTTGGATGTCTTCTTTGGAAAAATGTCTGTTCATGTCTTCTGCCCATTTCTTGATTGGATTATTTGTTCTTTGGGTGTTGAGTTTGATAAGTTCTTTATAGATTTTGGATACTAGCCCTTTATCCAATATGTCATTTGCAAATATTTTCTCCCCTTCTGTCGGTTATCTTTTGGTTTTGTGGACTGTTTCTTTTGCTGTGCAAAAGCTTTTTATCTTGATGAAATCCCAATAGTTCATTTTTGCCCTGGCTTCCCGTGCCTTTGGCGATGTTTCTAGGAAGAAGTTGCTGCGGCTGAGGTCGAAGAGGTGGCTACCTGTGTTCTCCCTTAGGATTTTGATGGACTCCTGTCTCACGTTTAGGTCTTTCAACCATTTGGAGTCTGTTCTTGTGTGTGGTGTAAGGAAATGGTCCAGTTTCATTCTTCTGCATGTGGCTGTCCAATTTTCCCCACACCATTTGTTGAAGAGACTGTCTTTTTTCCATTGGACATTCTTTCCTGCTTTGTCCAAGATGAGTTGACCATAGAGTTGAGGGTCCATTTCTGGGCTCTCTATTCTGTTCCATTGATCTATGTGTCTGTTTTTGTGTCAGTACCGTACTGTCTTGATGATGACAGCTTTGTAATAGAGCTGGAAGTCCGGAATTGTGATGCCGCCAGCTTTGCTTTTCTTTTTCAAGATTCCTCTGGCTATTCGGGGTCTCTTCTGGTTCCATACAAATCTTAGGATGATTTGTTCCATTTCTTTGAAAAAAGTGGATGGTATTTTGACGGGGATTGCATTGAATGTGTAGATTGCTCTAGGTAGTATTGACATCTTCACAATCTTTGTTCTTCCAATCCATGAGCATGGAACGTTTTTCCATGTCTTTGTGTCTTCTTCAATTTCTTTCATGAGTATTTTATGGTTTTCTGAGTACAGATCCTTTGCCTCTATGGTTAGATTGGTTCCTAGGTATCTTATGGTTTTGGGTGCAATTGTAAATGGGATCAACTCCTTGATTTGTCTCTCTTCTGTCTTGTTGTTGGTGTATAGGAATGCCACTGATTTCTGTGCATTGATTTTATAGCCTGCTACTTGACTGAATTCCTGTATGAGTTCTAGCAGTTTTGGGGTGGAGTCTTTTGGGTTTTCCACATAAAGTATCATATCATCTGCAAAGAGTGAGAGTTTGACTTCCTCTTTGCCGATTTGGATGCCTTTGATTTCTTTTTGTTGTCTGATTGCTGTGGCTAGGACTTCTAATACTGTGTTGAATAGCAGTGGTGAGAGTGGACATCCCTGCCGCGTTCCTGACCTTAGGGGAAAAGCTCTCACCTTTTCCCCATTGAGAATGATATTCGCTGTAGGTTTTTCGTAGGTGGCTTTTATGATATTGAGGTATGTACTCTCTATCCCTATACTCTGAAGAGTTTTGATCAAGAAAGGATGCTGTACTTTGTCAAATGCTTTTTCTGCATCTATTGAGAGGATCATATGATTCTTGTTCTTTCTTTTGTTGATGTATTGTATCACATTGATTGATTTGCGGATGTTGAACCAACCTTGCTGCCCAGGGATAAATCCCACTTGGTCGTGGTGAATAATCCTTTTAATGTACTGTTGGATCCTATTGGCTAGAATTTGGTGAGAATTTTTGCATTCATGTTCATCAGGGATATTGGTCTGTAACTCTCCTTTTTGATGGGGTCTTTGTATGGTTTGGGGATCAAGGTAATGCTGGCCTCATAAAATGAGTTTCGACGTTTTCCTTCCATTTCTATTTTTTGGAACAGTTTCAGGAGAATAGGTATTAATTCTTCTTTGAATGTCTGATAGAATTCCTCTGGGAAGCCATCTGGCCCTGGGCTTTTGTTTGTTGGGAGATTTTTGATGACTGCTTCAATTTCCTTAGTGGTTATAAGTCTGTTCAGGTTTTCTATTTCTTCCTGGTTCAGTTTTGGTAGTTGACACATCTATAGGAATGCATCCATTTCTTCCAGGTTATCTATTTGCTGGCATAGAGTTGCTCATAATATGTTCTTATAATTGTTTGTATTTCTTTGGTGTTGGTTGTGATCTCTCCTCTTTCATTCATGATTTTGTTGATTTGGGTAATTTCTCTTTTATTTTGGATAAGTCTGGCCAGGGGTTTGTCAATCTTGTAAATTCTTTCAAAGAACCAGCTCCTAGTTTCGTTGATCTGTTCTACTGTTCTTTTGGTTTCTAGTTCATTGATTTCTGCTCTGATCTTTATCATTTCTCTTCTTCTGCCGGGTTTAGGCTTTATTTGCTGTTCTTTCTCCAGCTCCTTTAGGTGTAGGGTTAGGTTGTGTATTTGAGACCTTTCTTGTTTCTTCAGAAAGGCTTGTATTGCTATATACTTTCCTCTCAGGACTGCCTTTGCTGCATCCCAAAGATTTTGAACAGTTGTGTTTTCATTTTCATTGGTTTCCATGAATTTTTTTAATTCTTCTTTAATTTCTTGGTTGACCCGTTCATTCTTTAGTAGGATGCTCTTTAGCCTCCATGTATTTGAGTTCTTTCCGACTTTCCTCTTGTGATTGAGTTCTAGTTTCAAAGCATTGTGGTCTGAAAGTATGCAGGGAATGATCCCAATCTTTTGGTACCGGTTGAGACCTGATTTGTGACCTAGGATGTGATCTTCTGGAGAATGTTCCATGGGCACTAGAGAAGAAGGTGTATTCCGTTGCTTTGGGATGGAATGTTCTGAATATGTCTGTGAAGTCCATTTGGTCCAGTGTGTCATTTAAAGTCTTTATTTCCTTGTTGATCTTTTGCTTAGATGATCTGTCCATTTCATCGAGGGAGGTGTTAAAGTCCCCCACTATTATTGTATTGTTGTCAATGTGTTTCTTCGCTTTTGTTATTAATTGCCTTATATAATTGGCTGCTCCCATGTTCGGGGCATAGATATTTACAATTGTTAGATCTTCTTGTTGGATAGACCCTTTAAGTAGGATATAGTGTCCTTCCTCATCTCTTATTACAGTTTTTGTTTTAAAATCTAATTTGTCTGATATAAGGATTGCCAGCCCAGCTTTCTTTTGGTGTCCATTAGCATGGTAAATGGTTTTCCACCCCCTCACTTTCAATCTGGGGGTGTCTTTGGGTCTAAAATGAGTTTCTTGCAGACAGCATATTGATGGGTCTTCTTTTTAATCCAATCTGATAACCTGTGTCTTTTGATTGGGGCATTGAGCCCATTTACATTCAGGGTAACTATTGAAAGGTATGAGTTTAGTGCCATTGTATTGCCTGTAAGGTGACTGTTACTGTATATTGTCTCTGTTCCTTTCTGATCTATGCTGCTTTTAGGCTCTCTCTCTGCTTAGAGGACCCCTTCCAGTATTTCTTGGAGGGCTGGTTTCGTGTTTGCAAATTCCTTTAGTTTTTGTTTGTCCTGGAAGCTTTTGATATCTCCTTCTATTTTCAATGATAGCCTAGCTGGATATAGTATTCTTGGCTGCATATTTTTCTCGTTTAGTGCTCTGAAGATATCTTGCCAGTCCTTTCTGGCCTGCCAGGTCTCTGTGGATAGGTCTGTTGCCAATCTAATATTTCTACCATTGTAGGTTACATAGCTCTTCTCCCGAGCTGCTTTCAGGATTTTCTCTTTGTCTCTGACTCCTAAGTTTTACTATTAGATGTCGGGGTGTTGACCTATTATTATTGATTTTGAGAGGGCTTCTCTGTGCCTCCTGGATTTTGATGCCTGTTTCCTTCCCCACATTAGGGAAGTCCTCTGCTATTATTTGCTCCAATATACCTTCTGCCCCTCTCTCTCTTTCTTCTTCTTCTGGGATCCCAATTATTCTAATGTTGTTTCGTCTTATCGTATCGCTTATCTCTCGAATTCTGCCCTCGTGATCCTGTAGTTGTTTCTCTCTCTTTTTCTCAGCCTCTTTATTTTCCATCATTTGGTCTTCTATATCGCTGATTCTCTCTTCTGCCTCATTTATCCTAGCAATTAGTGCCCCCATTTTTTATTGCACCTCATTAATAGCCTTTTTGATTTCGACTTGGTTAGATTTTAGTTCTTTTATTTCTCCAGAAAGGGTTTCTCTAATAACTTCCACGCTTTTTTCAAGCCCAGCTAGTATCTTTAAAGTCATGATTCTGAACTCTAGGTCTGACATTTTACTAATGTCCATATTGAGTAGGTCCCTGGCAGACGGTACTTCCTCTTGTTCTTTTTGCTGAGTGATATTTTTCGTCTTGTCATTTTGTCCAGAGGAGAATAGATGAATGAGAGAACAAAATGCTAACAGGTTTACAACGTCCCCAGCAAATATACTGTATACAAATCAGAAAAGACCTGAAACCAGGGGAAAAGAAAGGGAAGGAAAGAAAGAAGAAAGAGAAAAAAAAAGATAAAGATAAAAACAAAAACAGAGCAATACAAAAAAAGCAAAATATGATCAGGCTAGTGCATAGATCAGTGCCACACACTAGATTTCGGGCGCATTTTGGTCTGTTAGAAAAAGTGCCTCCTAAAATTTTAAAGGAAGAAAGACATATATGTACAAAATAAGGGTTGATACAATGAAGGGATGGAAGATGATTGTAAAGATGACAATTATAAAAGATTTTATAAAAGGAATTGATAAGTTGTTTGAAAAAAGAAAGAAGATTTAAAAAAAAAAGGGGAGAGAATGTGATCAGGCAGGAGACTAGAACAAAGCCATACACTAGTGATTTAGGGTATATTTTGATCTGTTAGAAGAAACTGTATCTCAAAATTTTAAAGAGAGAACAACTTATATATATATGCCAAAAATAAGGGTAACTACTATGAAGGGATGAAATATGACTCTAAAAATGAAAAAAAAATGTTTTTTTTTTAAAGGGATTGATAAGATGTTGGTTGAATAAGGGAAAAAGAAAAATTAAAAAAAACAGTTAAAAAAATTAACTTTGATGAACTAATGAATCATGGTTAAAAAAAAAAAAAAAAAGCCATGAATTCTATGTGCAGTATTCCCCTAGCGCTGGAGTTCTCCCATTCTCCTTGATCGATAAACTTGGTCTTGGCTTGCTGGCTGTTCGTGCTGATCTTCTGGGGGAGGGGCCTGTTGCCGTGGTTCCCAAATGTCTTTGCAGAGGCACAATTGCCCCGCCCTTGTCGATCCGGGCTAAGCAAGCTGCTCCGGTTTGCTCTCAGGAGCTTTTGTTCCCTGCAAAATCTCGGTACAGCTTTGGAGGATGGGAGTGAAAATGGTGGCCTCCCAATCTCCGCCCAGAGGAGCCGAGAACTTGGGGCCCCGCTCCTCAGTGCGCCCCCAGAGAAAAGCAGTCACTCCCGTGTCCCCGGTCTCCGGCCGCACTCCGTGCTCACCCGGCCTGTGACCGAGCGTTTCTATCTCTGGCATCCGACCCCGTGTGGAGTCTCCAAACCCAGCAGATCCCCGCGGTGCGTTCCCGCGCCGCTCCTCCCGGGGGAGGAAGAGGAGTCTCCCCAGCTCTGCCGCTTGTTGGGTCCCTGCTGGAGGAGCAGTGGCCCGACTGGGCCGCGGATCACAGTTTATGGCCACCCCGAGCTGAGAGCCCGCGCCTCGGCTCCGTCTCTGCAGCCGGCTTCCCCGCTCCGATTCCTGGGGGCTCTGCCGTCCCCAGGCACCCCTGGTCTTTCTGTGACCCCGAGGGTCCTGAGACCACACTGTCCCAGGAGGATTCCACCCCCCGCTTAGCCACTGGAGCGACGTCCCTCAGCGGAGCCGAGTTCTAGAAGTTCCGATTTTGTGCTCTGCTGCTCTGTCACTTGCCAGTGTCGGTGGACGGAGACCCCCTCCCCTGCCGTCTATCCTCCCGAATATCGCCTCAGATTCACTTCTCCGCGCGTCCTACCTTCCAGTAAGTGGTCGCTTCTCTGTTCAGAGAGTTGTGGCTACTCTCTTCTTCGATCTCCTGTTGAGTTCGTAGGTGTTCAGAATGGTTTGATTCCTATTCACTGAATTCCTGAGACCAGACGAAATCCGGGTCTCCTACTCCTCTGCCATCTTGCTCCGCCCCCCTGTAGAGTTCTTTTTTGAAGACAAAGCTGCCAAGCCCAAAGTGACAGGTTGCCAAATGTCAAACTTCCAGCCTTCACTTCTTCTCCTTGTACTTTGTCCTGAAGACAAAGGCTATTCGGAGAAGTCACCTTTTAGACTTCCATCCTAAATATAATTATAAATGTAAGTGTACACATGACTTCACAATACAAATGAGATAAAGCAAGAATAGACTATACAAGAGGTGGCAAAGACAGCTCTGAACAAATCACCCTGGAAAAATGCCTGGAACAGATGTTTTCAGGTCTTTCTGGAACACGCTTCCTATAGAGAAATGACTCTTTTTGTCAAGTGTAGCAAGAGTCAACATGAACATAAGCAAGGCAGCCTGCTTTAATAAATAAATGAGTGAGCTAGGAGTCAGTAAGTAGCAGATTCACAATCAGGATCCAGAGGTCCTAACCCAGGGAAAACAACTCAACTTCCTGGGTCTTATGTTTACGATGCAGGGGTGGGGGTTGGATCAGATATTGATTTCCATCACTTCTGCAGGATGGTCAAAGGTGTTACGTGGGGGAAAGGATGACTGAATAAGCTTGAGGATTTCTGGATTCTGTGCAATTAAATTTACTTATTTATTCTAAGACTTAGAGCCCATTTTAATCCAGTATGAAATACGAAGCTTCCAGAAAGGAATGCGGCATGCCACATAGCCCAAACTTACATGGCCATAACATCTTTTTTTCAAAGAGTGTATGTTGTGATTGATGATGGTACCAGACCAATGTGGGGGAAATTGAATAAATGATCTCAAAGGCCTTTCCTCTTCTAACATTCCCTGGCTATGACTGCATAGAAAATTAGAGTTTCGGGTCAGAGGTCCTCACTGCTAAATCAAGTAGAAGCTCAGTATGATTAGTAAGGCCCATTTGGAAATAGGTCATCTCCTTCAGCTGCTTCCTATCTTTTGTTCTGTAATTATAATGTGCATCAGGAAAGTTATCAAAATCCTATTTGGAGAATATTGGATTAGCAGAGTGTTTGATTAAATCAATAATTGGAATGGTAAGGGACTTTCCTCTTACTAATTACAACTAGAAGAACTAATGTTGTCTGTGGGGATAGAATGTGAAGCTTTGTTCATTATGTAAATGAAGATAATATAAGGAAAAAATATTTTGAAAAGGAGCCTTTTGGATTCTGGCTTAGACATGTTTAATGGAGAGATACTCAAGGAGAAAAGGATAGAAAGTCTAATGAAACTTTATAGAGGGCGCCTGGGTGGCTCAGTTGGTTAGGCGACTGCCTTCGGCTCAGGTCATGACCCTGGAGTCCCGGGATCGAGTCCCACATTGGGCTCCCTGCTCAGCGGGGAGTCTGCTTCTCCCTCTGACCCTCTTCCCTCTCATGCTCTCTCTCTCTCAAATAAATAAATAAAATCTTAAAAAAAAAGAAACTTTATAGAAATTCTAATAGAAATGAGTTCAATTCGTAAATTGTGTACTGTTCTGAAAAAAATAAATGTTAGCCTGAAAATATAAAAATAAATTGGATCTTTCATTTTTATACAGATGCACTTCTTTTCTCCCGATAAATAAAACATAATATCCTTGAAGGAAAAATATAGCAAGTGAAGTGTTTTGCAAATTAGGGTCAGGCCTTCTTTACTTCTTCCTGAATTTAACCTAGATGGGAGAAACATTCTCATTTCCTATGTGTTGAATTCTAGGGCTTGACGTTCTACCTGGTCACAGTATTTACTGAGACAGAAATCACTGGACCCGATCCTCCACCAACCCGCATCATTGGGGAATCTTGGGTCAGAGAGCTGATTGATTTGCTGGTTTTACTGCTGGCTCATCATTGATCTGACTAAGTATTGCCCCCGCCTTGCTAAATATATTCTGTATACATCAGGCAAGGTTTCTGATGTCCTCCAGGGACACGAGACTGTAGTTATTGCCTGGGATCCAATCCTCAGCTTGGCCTAACGCCCTGGGGAGTTGCAGCGGCTCTGTTAATGGCGTCAGCGTCCACTCCTCATCTCTGGGCAAAGGTGCCCATCCTCCCATGTCTGTCCTGTCTTCCTCTCTCTTTCCCCTCCGTTCCCATGGCTACTCACTCCATCTCAGCAGCCTCGTAAGGGGCCCTCCTACTCCTTTTTTCTCAGTGCATTTCATACTCTGCAGCCAGAAAGACGTTTCATGTCTCAGTGGATTTCCATTGCCTTAACGACAAAAACTGCATCGTCAGTCAGCAGCAAGGAGCCTTCCATCACGGGGCCCCCGCCATCTGGCCTCATCCCCCGCCATGCCACCAATAGACTACACACATAAACCGTCTGACACAGCTCCCCACTCCCAACAGAGACCGGACATTCACAGGTATTTGCCCTGTGTTCAGTGGTATTCTCTTTTCCCGGGATGCCTTGCCCATACTTCTCTTCGAGCAGAAGCACTGCTCATCATTCAAGTCCCAGCTCATGTCAGCTGCTCTGTAACACTTTCCTACTCTGTGGGAAACTATTGCCTCCCCGTCTCTGCCCACACCATACTGTGTACAGCACTTTGCGTTGGACTCGCGCCGGTCTGCCTTTCCCTGGTTTATGAACCCTGCACAGAGAAACAGAGAGTGACGGAGAACATAATCATAGTCGTAATTATCCTCATTATCACTGATATAAATATACCAAAAAAAGGCAGCTCTGGGCTAGGACTATAGTAGGCCTTCAAAAGAGCATCTTGTTTCATCTTTAAAATATGTTATTTTATCATACCTCACAGATAAAAAACAGGCTCAGGGAAATTAAATACAATGCCCAAGTTCACACAGCCAGTCAGCTGTAGATGTGGGATTGATCCCTTTCTACTGCTTCTGCTGTGCTACCCTGTCTAATCATGTGTGTCTTCCCAGAGACGAGTCAATGTACTTAGTGACTACAAAAATGCTTTTGAGTAGAACTGAAGGGCTTTCTGTCAGGGGCAGAGTCTTTTTGAGGTGGTGTAAGGATGGTCCAAGGAAACAGGAGATGGGCTTCCCTTCCTCCAGGGGGCTCATAAGCCAAAGACAGGAGGTAGGTGAGAAAGTGCTTTAAAAATGAACACCAGTCAAGCACAAAGCCTAATACTGCTGGGAAAACAGAAACGTTATTCTCCTTCAACTCCTGACTTCATTGGTTTTATGTGATTTGAAGTCAATCAAAACTTCGATAAAGCAAGAAAAATGCAGGTCTTCAACCAGAAAGATGACAGGGTGGGGTGCTTCTCAATCAGAAGTGGCAGGCTCCCCACTGTATCTGGGGCAGAATACCTTATTTTCAGTAGTGGCTTTGAATCTATGGGGCATACTTGATCGTTCACCTCCATAAGCTCGGTGACTCATTCTCCCAGCATAGACTTGGCATTATGCCAGGGAGACAGAGAACCAGCTCAGTGGTACCCACAGAACCATGCAAGTCCCCCACAGGCTCCACCGACCTCCCATTGCCTCTGCTAATTAGGTTCACACCTCTGCTCAGCAGCCTGCTAATGTGATGAGACACACCTCATGCTGGAAGAGCTTCCAGACCTAGAGTTTATGGAAACTCATGCCTGAAAGTTTGAAAAGCCTAATTCAGTTTCACACTGGGCAGCATTGCAACTCAGTAGAGTCGTTGTATTTAGAAATATTTCCTCCCTCAGTAGGCAGTTCAGTGGTGAATCTGTGAGATGTGTAGTTTCTAGACATCCCCCGTAGGAATGCCAAGGATGCAACAAAACAAGGCTAATTGTCCCTTCGCTGTTTGCTGGACAGTCTTCCTTTGGGGGCCGGGACTAGTCTTTCTAGCGTAGAAACTCAGGGAGGAATCAGAATTTTAACACTAGAAGCCTCTGGAACTAGGATCTTGTGCTCATTCCCTTGACCCCTTTACAGTATGTTATTAAATTCATGCACAGAGAGGTGGAGTGGGGAGAACGTCAGCATGTGGTGCAGAGTTGCTCAGGGAGAAGGAAGCAGATGCTGTGAGAGAATCTCCAGATTTGCGTGTTCCTGCTGGCTTCCTTCCTCATGGTTTGATTCCATTCAGTTCCAGGTCATATCCCGGCCCCTCCGTGCTGACAAAGGTACATGGTCAGATAGGCACAGAACCTCCCTGGTGGGTGAATCTGGTGCCATTCCTCTTCCTCAACTAGTCTTGGATGGTCTGGCCCCTGCTGGTATCTCCAACCTCCACTTCCTGTGAGGGCACACCTCCTGTGTGGGTATCCATTTCCTGTGAGCGCACACCTCCTGTGTGGGCATCCATTTCCTGTGAGGGCACACTTCCTCTGTGGGCACTTCCCGTGTACATACACTTCCTATGAATGGCTGCTGTGTGCACTTCCTTTGTTCACACTTGCAGTGACTGCACACTTGCTGTGTGTACTTTTTGTGGTGCATACTTCCTGTGTGCAGTCTGTTAACCTTAAAAAATAAAACCACCAGTTATTTGACCAGCAAAAATGGGTTTATTTGGGAATAGCAGAGAATTACAGTCTCATACAAGCAAGTTAAGGCAAAACCATAGGCAAATCAGGAGAAGAAAGGATAGGAGGCTCTTTTACAGAGGAAACAAAGGAGTTGGGAAGGCCCTTGTAAACCAAAAGTCCACTGGAGTCAGCTAGAGTTCCAAGTATAGTGGCTTTTTATTGGCTGAGCTGTGACTATCCCTCTTTGGGTGGGCTATAGTCACAGTCCCTCATCGGCTGGGCTGTAGTCACAGTCCCTTATTGGCCGAGCAGTGACTGTCCCTCATTGGCTGGGCTGTAGTCAGTCTCTCACTGGCTGAGCTGTGACTGTCTCTCATTGGCTGGGCTGTAGTCACAGTCCCTTATTGGCCGAGCAGTGACTGTCCCTCATTGGCTGGGCTGTAGTCAGTCTCTCATTGGCTGAGCTGTGACTGTCCCTCATTGGCTGGGCTGTAGTCAGTCTCTCATTGGCTGGGCTGTAGTCAGTCTCTCATTGGCTGAGCAGTGACTGTCCCTCATTGGCTGGGCTGTCGTCACAGAACCTCATCCGCTGGGCCAGGGGAGAAGGAAACTTTCCTTCCTCTTGCTGGGATGATAAAATACTAACCCTACAAGGAGCCTCATTTCCTGTTGGGTCTGCAGTTGACAAGGAGTGCTGGGCAGGAGGGCTCGCCCTGCGGCCTCCTGACTCCCTTCTAAAGGAGATTTCCTTTTATTAATTTTCACAACTCTTACCTGCATGCTCACTCCAGGGACACTGGTCCTTTTGTTCCTGGGACGTACTGGATTCCTTACCCCTGGGAGCCTTTGACCATGCTGCTTTCTCAGACATTTACCCATCTTATTCTCTCAATGTCAATTCATCCTTCAGATCTCCTTAAATATTGTTGGTCTCCCTGTGGTGTGCTTTCATTAAGGCCTGTGTGTTTTCCTTTGTGGCACTTACTGAGAAGGATCATTAATTTATGACGGTTCCATCTCCCCCAACTAAATGACAGGTTCTAGGAGGGCAGAACCAAGTCGACATTATTCTTTGTCAGCCATTCTGATACTCATCAAACATTTCTTAACTGAGTGGATATATTACAGCTGGGGTTTCTCTCCTTAGGAGACATCATTAAATTTAAATGTGGGCTTGGGGTATTTTTAGTTTGCATTTTTTACAAGTGAAATTTGTGTAAACGTGTACAACGTATCGATTTCTCTGAAAACTGACTTACTTCTGAGCATATTACAGAAACTTTACTCCAGCTTTTGGAGAAGAGGTTTCATTTAATTTCCTTTAGCACTGGTAGCAGTGTTTTGTGTCCCTTTGTCAATACTTTTTCAGACACACATCACTTGTGAAACTGCTAAAATCCTTTTGAAATGCTCTCGCAAGCCCTTAAACACATTGCTTCTCCCTTATTACTCCAACACTTCAGACCTTGAGGACTGCTTTTGGAAATCTTGATTCATAATTCCTGAAAAACAGTTTTCTTGAGAAAGGTAAAGATCAGTAAAATGTTACTACGAGAACCTTGGAAACTAGTGAAAGAAGATCCAAGTCAGACAGGTAATTTAGGCAGAGATCCAGAAAACATTAATCTACTACTATATGCCTAATAATAGAAGATTTACAAAAATGGTTCAAACATAATATTATTCCAGCTGGTGAGTGTGGCCCCTAAAAATCCACTCCCTAAAAATTAGAGCTCAGTCCAAATGCAGAGCTGTGTGCTCAGTGAAAATGCAATTTCCCTGTGGACAGAGGTGTTAGAACTGCCCTATCTTAGTGCAGTGCAAACCCACTCAACACACTGAAGCGACCTGGGAGAGAACCCTTGGGGGACGTGTCTTTGAACCCCAAGGGTCTCCTTATGCCTTTCTGATGGTTGCCTTACAGCCCTCTGAGTTGTCCATTAGGGTAGAGAAATGCCCAGAAAACTTGTTTCCGCTCCCTCGAGGATTGCATCTCCTGCCATCTTTCGTGGTGAACCTCTGAACTCCGCTGCATCCACCTCTGGCTTGTCCAGGATGGGGACTGCCTCTTCATATCTCCCAAATAGCCCTTCCTTGAGTGAAGTCCCTGCTGGAAATCAGCCCTCTTCCCAGTCATCAGCCATCTCTTTCCACAGCTGACTCATGCCTTCCTCTTTAAAATGCATTCGGACCGGGCGCCTGGGTGGCCCAGTTGGTTAAGCGACTACCTTTGGCTCAGGTCGTGATCCCGGAGTCCCGGGATCGAGTCCCGCATTGGGTTCCCTGCTCGGCGAGGCGCCTGCTTCTCTCTCTGACCCTCTCCCCTCTCATGTACTCTCTCTCTCTCATTCTCGCTCTCTCAAATAAATAAATCTTAAAAAATAAATAAATAAAAAAAATGCATTTGGACCATTTGAGGCTCCCGGCCCAGAGCTGTCACGCAAAAGCAGAGTCCTAGAAGGGGATAATCGTGGAATATAGAGTGGTCTTAGTGATGCCTGACTCCAGTCAGTGCCTCCTCCTCAAACCCCGTCCCAGTGATAAAATATGGTATTTTACAGGATTGAACTCTCGGAAGGACGGAATTACAGTGAGAAATACATACATCACAGAACAGGAGAGAGCCAGTTGGCGGGTGTCAGACTCCCTGCCAAGGGTCTGTGGTGCTTATGACACAGGGAGAACAACGCTGGGGGTCGGGGAGGTGAAGCAGCTGGGAGAGGGAAGTGGGTGGAATGCAATTATCTGTATTGGAAAGAGCCCAAGCCCCTTGGATTAACACATACCTTCCCTGTTGAAGAAAGTGCCCTGGGAATGGTCCTGCCATCGGCTGCCATGACCTCCATTTCTCCTCTCATGGGGCGCTGAGCCCAATATACATCACATGGAATGTCGTTAGTGATTTACATTGAAAATGACTGTGGTCTGCAGGGGTGTGATCGATGTGGCTTCTTCCTCTGAAAGCAGTGGGCTGTTTTGGCTTCCTTGCCCCAGTTTAGAATGCACTGTCGTTCTGGTATTGCGCCCGAGGTCTTAGCTGGTGCAGTCTCTTAGCTGATCAAGGATTAGTCTACCCAAGCCCTGGGTCTCTCGCAGAGAAAAAAAATAGACCAGTATTCAGAAACCATCAACCTAGCTTCTGGTCCCCTGGTTCCTTTGAATCCATACTTCTTCTTTGCAAACGAGGTTTTTTTTTATGAACAGAAAATCTGTGGACTTTACTGCTTCACTTACTCTCTCAGAAGTTCATTAAAAGCTTGCATACACACCAATCAAGGCTTTTATGAGACACTGCCAAGATGTTTCATGCGTATGGTGCCAATAAACACACTTCTCCAGAAGGAACTGATACTATTTATGTAAAGAAGACACTTAATTCAAGTGAATGGAAATAGCAAATTAGGGAATGCTTGATTATGGCACTGAAGATGCTTTTTGGAATGAAGATATTATCTGGAAAGCCTCCAGATGCTCAAAGCTTGAGGAGAGCCTGGATCAGGCAGGTAACCCCTTATAATCGACTTGGATGGAGACTCTAATTCTGTGCCGGCACGTCTCACCTACAAGGCTCAGATCCATAGGAGAGAGGCCAAGCTGACCCCTTTAACTTGTCAACAGCTTGTACACGATTGTCACTGGCGCTCGTTGTTTGTGAGGATCAGTACCGATCCTCTGTGGGCACGAGCGTATTGGATCAGCCAGGATACCAGTATCATCACAGCCTAGATGCATGGCTGCACAGGCTAAAAAAAAAAAAATAACAAAGGCTGGAAATGAAAAAATGTCACTGCGAGTTTCCGTAGGGGACAAACGATGAGTTGGAGGAATTAGTTTTCTAAATTGCTTGTTCCGTCAAGTGACTGAAGTGAACGGACAGCATCACTTAGCATATGCCTTATCAACCACTCCGGCCTGATGAGGAAACGTCAGTTATCTGAGAAACACCTGAGCCCCAAACACCTCCTGTCACAGCGGTGGCAGCCTGAACGACCTTGGATTCCATTTACCTGGTGCCCTCCCCGTGTCCCAGAGAGAGGCTCTCCTCCCTGGTAAGGTCAGAGGAAGTGGGCGTGGCCAGACTCCAGGGATTTTCAGGCAGGGGGACCAGGTGGGAGGGGACGCTGTCCCAGGTAGAGATTTCACGGCCCCCGCACACACTGAGGAGTTTGGTGGAATGCACCTGACCCATCAAACAACCCATTGGCCTGCTCTTTCTCCACTTTATGCCCACCATTCCAAGTATTGTTTATTCTGGACCGCAGCCATCAAGAAGTCCTCTTGGCATCTTCTTCTTCCCTTCCGCGTACATGACCTTCCATACGGCTCCCACAGCCGGTTGGCCTGAGACAAAAAGAATACTGGCATTGCCCTTGGGCAAAGGAGAGACAGATAAAGGTGCTTCTTTGTCCTCATATCTGCATGACCTTTGAGCCATTGTCTTGTCTCAGTGTGCAAGCCAAATGCACACAGAATATCTATACTGGTTTCCAGGTCCTGCTTCTGGTTCCTGTTGTTCTCACCTGCAGACTCCTTGACGGTGCTCCTGCGTTCTGAGATCAAGCACTGACAGAGCACCCTGCAAAGTTGAAAGTGTCAAGAAGGAGTCCAGGGGCGGATATCCACCAGATTCCTGCACCCTGTGAATTAGATCTACTGGGGGCAGCCCAGCGGCTCTGTGATACCGTGTGAATCGTGCATCATACCTTGCCCTCCACATTGCTTTCCTTTGATCTTAAATGTTCACCTTAGGAGCCTGCTTAAAATCTGAAGCCCACATTGATGCTTTATCTAACCCAATCAGAGATCTCTTCAATTATATGTATTTTTCAGAAAAGGGCCATCTCTGATTAAACAGCCATGATTCTGTTAGCACACATCAACCCACATATAATAAGAGAGCCCAGGATATCTCAAAGTAATTAAACTTATTCACACCGTTTGCTCTGGAGGATTATATAAGATAATCACATAAACATTGGTAAGCTGTCACTACAGTATAGTTCTTACCACTTGCCCTGTACAAATTCAAGGAGCTGATTTTAGGAATACTCTGAAGTATGAAGAGGATACAGCTAGTTATTATTTCTTCCAGAATGCCAGCTTATACCCAATAATGTGAATTGTTTACCTAGCACAAACTAAATCCATGGAGTTTTGGAAACAATGTTTTTCAAAGGCTCACTTCTAATAATAACACAGTGATTAACCACAGTGATTGGAGAATTGCCTCAAAACCTTTTTGGAAGTCGTCAGAGTATAAATAAATCAGCTGATACATAAATAAGATGCTTTAAGCTTTGCAGCCTTCTGTTTCTCAGGTTTTTATATATCAAGTTAGAGATTGCCCCCACTAAGTTTTCTCTAAGGTCCCTTTGAAAGAGAATTCTATGACTTTTCTGTGGACCCTGAGCTCAGTTGGAGGCCATTTGGCTGTTGACTTTGTTGATAGTCTTTGGTAAAAGTAGAGTCCACTTTCCTGCTGAGCTCATGTCCGGGCACTGGAGGGATGTGGGGTCATCCGTAGACAATCGCTCACATCCGGGAGTGTGGATGTGTGGGCCCTCCATACTGAGACAGTGATACGCAATTCTAGAAAGCCATAATTCGACCTTCCAGCAAGTGACAACTCCACTAACCCATCCTGGTGAGAAAGTGCAGCTTGGTGTAAAAGCAGCAAATGTGCCCCATGACACTTCTTTCTTTTGTTCTCCAGCATGAGAGTCCCTCATTTTGCAGAGAGAGACATTGGGTGTGTGTGGGGGGGAGGGGGGGTATCTGCCTTGCTTACTCTGAATTTCTGGAAACATCAGACTTTTAATTCTGTCTTGTTTCATGACCTCACACTGTGCTCCAGCTGCTCCATAGATATTATTTCAACAAAAGATGAATGGATGCATGGATGCATGTCTGCCGTGCATGGTCCTAAACTCCTCAGGGCCATGTGTGTGTTTCCCGACACTGCCATTCTTCTGCTTCTGCCAGAGGGAACCTTGATAAACTTGCTGGCTGGGGTCACCCACACAGCCCACGTTGTCCATGCTGCTGAGAAGTAATCATATTGGCACCAAAGCAGTGTTTCTGTCCAGACCCATTTAAAGTAGGTGGCTTATCTTCATGGCCTGAAAAGAAACCTTCAATAAAATATTTTCGGGGGTCCCAGCAAGAAGACCCACATTCATGGCAGTCTCAAAGGAGAGTAGCTGGAGATCAGCCAGGGACCAGAGTATTAGTAACAGTTTAACTTATCAATAGGCTTGTATTACAAAGGGATTTCGATATCATCTACTGCCCTGTAGTTAGTACCAATTGCTTCCTTGCAGCAGAGCTAAAAGGGCTAAGCCTAAAGCCAGAAAGGGAGTCTAAAAGTCTCCTAAAGTCTCTTCCAAGTATTGTTTATTCTGGACCACTCTATGCCTGCCTAAAGTCGAAAGGCACTAGCTGAAGTTTATGCAATTAATTAGGCATCACCTATTCAGAATATTCTTCCTATTTGTGGCTTAGAATTGAAAGATACCATACTCCCAAGAAAGGTACAGAGATTACCACAAGATAAATTGATAATGACCTCATCCTTAATTCATTCCACACATGCTCAGTGAAGAGGTTTAAATAAGTGATAGAGGTTGTTGTTTATATCAGTAGAAAAATATTTGAATTTAAGTGAGATTAACACAATATGCTGAATAATAGATAAGATACTGTTGTTCGGTTGGCCTTCAGTGATTTCCTTGGTTTGAGATTTGGGTTTCTCAACTGAATATATAAATCAGGGGGCAGATTCGCAGTGAACACAAACATAAGTAAAGACAGGCCCAGGTTTATTGTTGAAGACATGTTCCCCAAAATATGTATTCCAGTAAATGTCCCACAAAAAGTGGAACGTGAAACATGAAAAGAACGATCAGTCACTTTCTGTGTTCTGAGATGGGGGAAGGTGGTTCTGAGACCCACGAAGTATTCAAAAGTCTCTCATTATGTTTCGTGTAGAAGACACAATATTCCATCAGTATATTGGTAGCATTTACATGCCACTTAGTTTGGTGCTTTTCCTACTTGGATGGGTGCACAGCTGAGTAACTTCACCTGGGCTCTCAGTGTGCTTCACCCCTTCGCCAGGGTTCCTGCACGTACACGAGCCACTGTGGAAATTACATTTTTACAAAAAAAAATAAGCAAAACATGAAAATAAAAGTCATAAATAAAAGTCATATCAACACTATGTGGGGGAAAAACCAAAGATGGTAAAGCTGACCTGTCGTGGGGCAAGGAGCATCACAGTGCCTTTGGCAGCTGTGAACGCAGCGTCGACCTGGACACACCTGCTCAGCCTTCCCTCTGCCAGTGCAGAAGGCTCACGTTATGGATTGTTGCAACATCAAATGAACCCTCAAAAGCGGGGTGCCTGGGTGGCTCAGTCGTTAAGCATCTGCCTTCGGCTCAGGTCATGATCCCAGGGTCCTGGGATCGAGCCCCGCATCAGGCTCCCTGCTCCACGGGAAGCCTGCTTCTTCCTCTGCTGCTCCCCCTGCTTGTGTTCCCTCTCTCACTGTGTCTCTCTCTGTCAAATAAATAAATAAAATCTTTAAAAAAAAAAAAAGAACCCTCAAAAGCATCCTTATGCTAAGTGGTAGTAGGATCCTGAAGGGCGGGAGGAAGCTGTTGAATATTGCCTGGGACTTAGCGGTCACTGTGGGGTGAGGTCCGCAGGTCGTTAGCGATCGCAGGGTGGTCTCACACCGGCTTCCCGGGTAGACGTCCGGGTCGTGCAGCATGCAAGCTGCAGAAGCAAAGGCTACTGGTCCAAGAGGAAGCGGGCAGTCAGTACAGATTGTGTTGTGGGGTGCTGGCTACATCTGCCTGGACTGACTGATCACAGTTCTTGGAAGTTCTAAATTGAGACTCCTTGGCGTACATCTTTGAGCATGACAGAACACATTGATTTCATCCAAACTGTGATGCTGTCAGATTTCAAAGTCTTAGCGCCCGTGTACCTCGGGAATGTAGGTTTAGCTCAGTGAGCTTCAGAACAGCTTAACGTTTTATTTTTGAGGAAGGGGTGATGATTAAGGAAGAACAGAAAAGGCAGATAATCAAGGAAATTAAAAACAAGCAGGAAAAGAAATGCAGGAGTGACCCATAATCTCATCACTCAAAGATCATCACTGTTGACAGTTTAGCAGATATCCCTCCCATGATTTTCTAGATGTACAGCTACTCACAGTACATCTATTGTGCATATAAATATCTTTTCTGTACAAAATGGCATCCTTCTGTTCTGTCGCCTGTCTTTTCACATAAAAATAAATCGTGAACATGTTTTCATGTCACCAGCCACACGTTCGTCATCATTCTTAGTGGCTGCTCGGCATCACCTTCTCAGGCCACACCTTGATGGTATCCTCAGCGGTTATAAACAGGTGCACCAGCCTTCCTGTGTGCACCTTCTGCACATTTGTTCAATGGATTTTTTTAGGATATAATTTTCGGAAATAGAATTGCTGGATCAGAGTTACAGGTTTTTTAATCTATTTGATATGTGTTGGAAAATTCTCTTTGATAAAAGTCCTGTCAGTTGATGTTCTCACCAGCAGCAGATATAAAAGGGAAAGAGCCTTATCTCATGAGACGCACCTCAGTTCAAGTTCTTGTCATCCTGTGCCATTGGTTTGTTTAGCTCTGTTTTCCTATGTGGCGCCATCCCTTTGCCTCTTGGGGCTGCTACAACGTGGCACCAGCAGCAAGCACTTCTCACGGTTCTGGGGGCTGACAATTCAGGAAGCTCTGGTATATGGTGAGGACTCTTTCTGGTGTGCAGAGGGTCACCTTCTCACTGTGCCCTCACTTCACAGAGAGAGGAGGCCTTGTGTCTTCCTTCCTCTGTCCTTATAAGGACACTAATGCCATCACGGGGCCCCACCCGCATGACCTCGTCTAAACCTGATCACCTCCCAGAGGCCCCACCTCCAAATCCTGACACTTGGAGGGGGGGTAGTTAGGGCCTCAACATATGTATTTTGGGGGGACATACGCATTCAGTCGTAACATCCTGCCCATCAGTCCTGTCCCATCATGGCCACTAGCAGTGACCTGGGACCAGGACTAGACCAAGAAGGCCACCTCCGGCTCACTGTCCACATCTGCTGACCTGGGCTGGGGCGGTGAGGCGGGTGGGAAGGCAGCCGTGTCTGGGGGGCGTGGCGAGAGAGGGGGGTGGAGCTTGGGATTCGGGCCAGGCTCTTCGCCAGCAGGGTTCATCCTAGGTCAGCCTTGCCTTGTCTTGAAAATGGAGTAATAATAGTAGCAAACATAGATGTTAGCAGAATTCAGCGAGGGCAGATGGTAACAGCTAGAGCGTGTTTGGGGCTTTACCGTACCCATCACGGTGATGGGAAATGCTTGCTCATTACTATAACCGCTCTAAGTTTTTGAAGCAATGATCTTTATTTAGAAATTTCAAATGTCATTAAAGGAGACATGCAATTTTTAGGGTGTGAATTGAAAATGCTGCCAAAATACCTTGCCTTCTTCCTCCTTTAGAGCGTGTGCCAGCTGTTCTCATGGCTTTTGGAAGCCCCCCACAGCCTCCCCTACTTCCCTGGGGCGGTGGGCTGCAGACGGGCGTGCAGCCACCAGCCAGGGACAGTTGCAGAAGGTCTGTCGTGGCTGTGTCTGTGACGCCTGGGATTTGCACAGCCCTCCCAGGTTCTGCGCATGTGTCTGTGTGTATCCTAGTGCCATGAGGAAAGAGAAACCGAGCACAAGATGGGGGGTGGTATAGCTGGAAAGCAGGGGGTATTGCAACATGAGTTTGGAAAGGCAGTAACAGGAAACTGGCGTTTTCTCTAGCAGAACCCCCAAAGGCAGGTTAATGGCGTGGCGGCCTCCTGCGACCCCCTCTGGCCTCCAGGCCCTCCCGCCGGCCATGGCATGTAGCCCCTCAGGGCAGCAGCCTCGTTATATCAGCGGAACACTTGCTGGGCCTTTGGGAATAACCCTGCTGTCCGTCCTTTCCATAAAACCCCGCACCTCCCAGCGCAGCCTGCTCGCCCCACCACAGCCCCCGGGGCTACTGGAGGACCCTGGGCAGGTGCCCGCCGGCAGCCGGGCACTCCGACTGCTCTTCCGAGCCCTCCCCTGCCGTCTGGCTGCCGGGTGTGGAAGTTCAGGAAGATGCCTCCCTCCAAGCTCATCTGGTGCCGCATCTGGAGCTGCTCCTCCAGCCCCCGGGGCACGGAACGTGCGTGGAGTGATTAATGACGCCTCAGAACCGTCCTATCGGGGAGGGCTGACCTGTTTACAGACACGATCGCAAATCTTAAATGGCTCCGGTGGCTCCAAACTGCTCTTCTTGGAGGGCCGCCACCTACACCATTCAGGCCCCATGCAGAGCAGGATTATAGAAAAAGGCCTCTTTAAGTCTTGAGCGTGCTGCATGCATGTGGAAGGAAACGGGTGGATGGAGCAACAGACAAGATGGTAGAGAAATGGATGGTGATTTATTTTTGAACTGAGTGTTATGGGGAAGTGGTAAGATAAAGAAGGGAGGGCAGAGGCTACCTGGGGGTGTGTGGGAAGCAGCCCGGTGTGGGGGGGCGCCCCCCCCTCCACCCGCCCCCCCCCCCCCCCCCACCACCGCTGCCATGTCAGCTCTGGCGCCAAACTTCCAGCAGCAGACATGCAGGCTTTCCTGATGACAACAAAGAACAACACCTTTGATTTGTGTTGTAATTATTAACAAAGCAAAATCAATAAACATTTGGAAAAAAAAAAAAAAAAAACATAGGGGTCTTCTTCTTGTATCTCCTGAGTCTACAACAAAATCACCGGAAAGGTTTTGATAAAGGAGTTCTGATTCGTTATTATGACCCAAAGGTCACGTTGATGTTTGCTTTCGTCTGCTGTCCTGAGAGAAAACGTGCCACCCGGACATTTGGACATTATCACCTTCAGTGTGGAACCTTTTGGAAATCCTCAGTTCCTCGACAGAGTGTCGACAGAGCTTTGGAGAGCTGCCGTTCTCACTTGGCAAGACCCACTCGTCCTGCCCCAGGTGCGGTGGCACCGCTCAGCTCGGGTGACGGGGAAACATGGAGGTGATGAAGGATGCGTGAAAACTGTCCTGGGGTGCAAAGGGCCTGTCTGCTGGCCGGCCAGCCTCGGGACCCAGATGAGACAGGGCTTTCTTAGGGCTGGGGGCGCCAGGAAAGACAGGAAATGGGCCCTGTGGGCCATGTGGGGCGCAGTCAGTGCTGGGGGAGGGAGGCGGCAGGTGCAGAAGTCGGGAGGGTCAGCCAGGGCCTGGGGAACGGCGGTGTTCTCTGACCAGCACATCCTGCCATCTTGGCACTGGGAACAAGACAGGGACGGTCCAGTCTAACTGTGCACCTGAGGACTCAGAACCAGTCTTCTGACGTTTTTCTGGCATTATACGTACGTGCCTTTGGGCCTTGCAGACACCCGAGTAGTCAGAACGCCCAGCCTTCTCCGGCACTGCGAGCTTTTCCTTCCTCTTCACTGTATCCACCCGCCCCGCGCTGCTCCCGGACCCCACAAAGTCCAAAGTTCCTGGAGATGGAAGTTTCTCTCTGGTGTCAGGAACGAGCTAAGAATTTCTTCCTTCATGAGCCCCTACAATGCCAGGGCCCTTCCTGTGTTCATGCTGCAGGGCTCCTCCTGGCATGCTGGCCCAGGTCAGGCGCCCCAAGCTGCTCGCTTGAGTATCTACATACATCTATTCCTGCAAAGAACAGAATTTGAGGACACATTCAGGAACCTGGTAATTCAAATTGGGGGGATCCAGCAACAGGCTTTCCCTCTGGGTCACCTTCCTCCTCGCCCTCTCCTTGAGAGCCAAGGAGGGAAATGAGGCAAGGCGCCCCTCCTCTGCCTCTGCACGTTCTCTCTAGGTGACTGCCTCTCTGCCGGGATCCAGCCCAGACAAACCCAAACCCGCATTCCCAAGCACTAACTGACTGCCTCCGGCCCCAGCAGCACCTTCCCTGACTGTCTCTCCTGTCCTTTCCCAGACCTGATTGTTTTCCCACTGATGTGGCATGAGCTAAGAGTCCGTTCTGAGCATGCCTCAAAAGTGCAGAACGCGATGCAGCGGGCTGCCTAACAGTCAGCCTGGGGCTCTCGTCCCATGGGTGCAGGCACACATTTTGTGGTTCAGATCTTCCTCTTCCGTCTGGGTCAGATGAACTTTTGCTCTGTGGAATCATAGAGAGAAAAGTAAATGATCTCAACTCCCTGTTGTATCCACAAGAGGAGAGTTATTACTTGTAGATAAAAAGCCCTTGGTCACATCAGGCATCTCACATCCATTGGTAAACACGGGTGACCTTTCAAGGTGGCCTCAGCCGGCAGCTAATGCTTCGCTGGCCCAAGGATCTCTCCTCCCTGCAGACCCAGCGGCCCAGAGGCTGAGTCCGTTCAGCTGGGGTCCCGGCCACAGAGATGATTCCTAGAACTCTTAAGCTGTGAACCCTCCAGTGTTCCATCCCGTCCTGGGAGTAGGTAGCTGTGCATCCAGAGATGTAAACGGTAAGCGCCCCTGCGTTGAGGGTCCTTGGGAAGCTATGAGGATGATCCTACGCCCTGTGCAGACACCGGTCAGTATTTTCTTCCGAAGACATAATACTCGCTGCATGGACTGGAAGCTTCACTGGGTGTGATCAGAACCCCGACATTTCAAATTGTGTATGATCCTATGCTGCTGCCCAAACATGGCTGGGGATGTCCGATGAACTGTGGATCGCAGGCTCGGCCCAAGGAACAGAGGCTGTGGCCTTAGATGTTCACTTAAATGCTAGCAAAGTCATGTGTTCATTGAGTATTTTCAGTGTTTGTCTTAGAAAGCCAGGGACACTGCCAGTCACCCTTTAACCCCAAGTGGTCCCAAGCTCTGCTCTGCCTTCCTCCGAGGTTGTGCATCTCCAGTGGGCCCATCCCGCAGGCCCAGCCAGCACCCCGCTGCCTGTTGTCCCATGCGGGGTGCTCTCCAGCCCTCTGCCCACCTGCCCTGGGCTTGGCTCAGCCAGATGCCCCCAGGAGCTCTGGGACTTCTACCTGTGGGGGTCAGCCTGAGGCCCCGTGGTCACACAGGCCCCAATTCCAAGAGGGCAAGCCGGTGAGCTTATCGCTTCTGCAGGCCGGCATGATGTGTCTTTTGCAAGATCCAAAAGATCAGGCTGCCAGAAAAACGTGGACAGGCTGAATTTTGGATGATTCAAATTGCTTATATAAGAACAGGCCCCACAAAAAGTACTTGGCCAGGCTCAGAACAGCACAGGGGTGACTCCAATCAGAGAAGTGTTAATAAACCTTCTCCCTAAAACTTTCACCCCCTTGAGGCGGCTCTCAGCTGTCATGAGGAATCATCTGTACAGGTGATGCAGAGTAGGAGAGCATGGAGCTGATGGAGTTGACCTTTGTGGGTGCAGCTGGTCATCTTTGGTGGCACACGGCAAGAAGGGAAACTGAGGCAGCAGACTCCATAATCCTTATTGAAAGTAAAGGTCACCTATGCAAATGCACATACAATTCACAGGAAACTCACATACCGTTTTTCCTTTGCTTAATAAAATCTTCTTCCTGATCAATGCTTCTTAGGAAACTGACAGACAACGGGCATTGTTTGGTTTCTTGATCAAATTTAGACCTTGAATTCAATAGGGCTTAGATATACAGATGACCCATAATATCAGAGAATTCCATCTGTATCAAATTTAGCCAAAAGAGGCCAGAGCGATTTAATAAATTTGTTTTTATGGAGGAGGCACTTTTAAGACCATGTTCCGCATGTGGGTGGTGGGGGTATATTAGTGCTGTGTTACGTGTAGCTGGGCAGCATTTTGCTGGTGGCAAAGAGCAAGTTATCTCTGTCGTTTTGGAGAAGAATTTAAGAGGCATGCCTTCACTGGATAATTGTCTTGATCTATGTGACTCTCTGTATCTGTTGGGCAGAGCGAGACTGACGTTAGATTCAAAGTTTGATTCTTCTGGATATTTTTATTCACTACAACAGAGTCGTAATACTTCAGGGCGTATGTGTTTTCTCGTGTGCATGGAACATCCTCATCTGCATTTTCTGAGCCAGGAAAAGAAGAAACCAGGTAGTGCTGACTCAGTGAATTAAATGGCCACCTAATCTGTCTGCCCAGCATGTGTCAGGAACCCAGGGAGGACTTGAAGCTGGAGTCCTTCATGGAATGCCAGCTCCGCACCCACTTTCTGTTTCTAGAAAGCCTGAGACCCTGCAAACAGACCAGATGAGCTGTCTGTGAATGAGGACTGTGGCTCGGATTGTTTCCTGCTTTGTGTTTGCTTTTCTTTGAAAACCATCCTCTGTTTTCATCTTTTCCGTGGTAACAAACACACAGTCAGTAAATTATGTAGTAGGACAAAGCTTCTATTGAAAAAAGAACAGTCCCGTGCCCCTCCAACCCCTCTCAGGTCTTGCTCTGCCAAGGCTAACATTTTTAATTCTTCCTGCTTTTTTTTTCCTTCTGGCATCTACTTTCATATTTCTCAATAATGTACTTAAATAGGTATATGTATTTACTGAGATGTTACTATTACTTTCCTATCATAATAGGTGGAGATGAACTCGTTTGTATTACCTTCACCCAATTTCACCTTCCACCGCGTGTAGTCATTTTACTGTTGGTTAAAGCATTATATGATGGTCACATTGTTGCTGAACGAGAGGTGTAATATTGTCACATTCCCTTTCTGTATACTCTTTCCCCCTGGATTGGTAGTGTTCACATGGCTCCACGTTCCACCTGCAGACCAGCCCCCGGGAACCTTCCATCCTCTGAGTACGAATGGACGGAAGCTCTATAAGCGGCTGCATAGCTTCCAGCTGGGGCATCATCTTCACCACCAGCCTGCGTGTCTCTTTGCCTTTCTCCTGTGTCAGAAGTAAAATCCAGAATATTTATGTGGCCATCCTTGATTTCTCCTGCTTTTTCAGATCAAATGAATCAGATGAATTAAATCAAAAGGTAATATTTATGATACGAAGACCTCCAACAAAATAAATCTTCCTCCAACAAAAATAAAATCTCTACTCATCTTACCTAGTCTGCTTGACGACCATGAACTTGGTCACAAAGAAGTCGGGAGACATTGTGCGCATGAATACAACTCCAGCAACTCTACCCGCTACAGAGAACGGGTGAAATCCTACAAACACCGGGTACTCTGTACAGATTATGTATACTGATCGTCACAAACACGGCATTGGTTGCTCTTATCTGGTGGTAAGTCACACATGGAGAGGTTTCACAGTACCCAGTCCAGAGCCCTCTAGCAAAAGTGGGACCGGAACTCAGGACTTCTCACTCCGGGTTCGATGTCTGAGCTCCTCCGTTCTGAGTCAGTAGCCAAATGATCATCTGGAACTGAAACCACAGTCCGCAAGGACGTGTGGTAACTCCTTTTAGGCCATTATCTCTGTGTGTTTCAGTTTTATTGAGTTTATTCGTGACTTTCCCAGTGAACATTACAAAATATCAGCATTTCAGAGAGTAAATTATCAGTTTACTTTTATATTGGTATCAAACCCTGTTTTAAATATTTCCTTTATATATATTTTTCAGTTTTTTAATTTGAATATAGTTGACACATGACGTTACAGAACTGTAACAAATAATACTAATAATACTAATATTTCTGTGGAACCACAAAAGACCCCAGATGGCCATTATTTAATGTATTATCTTATTGTGCGAAAAAAGGTGACTTATTTCGGCATGCTTCCCTAGCCCAGGCTTTCTGAACTCATAATGATGAGCCATGGATTTTCCTCTGACAAACCATCTTTAAAGGAGCGAGGAGTGCCTCCTAGTCCAGGCCGTGTGCCCTTCATGAAAAGGCCACCGTAAGGGGTGTTTGGGGCCTATTTGTCCTGTAGACGCTGCCTCTGTCATCTGGCGGGCAGTCATTAGTGGGTGGTGATGGAGACCGTGGGGAGATTTATAAGCTCGTTTCCCAAATGCACCGTACACCTAACTGTGTCTATACCAAGTTTTGGCTTGGATTGAGACTTTGGCGTTCCTAACACAGATGTTGGACTGGTTTCCAGAAGGCCGAGAGAGAGGGGGGACTTGGAGAAGAGCTTACAGGCAGATAAGTAATTAATCCTAAACCTACCTCTCTCTGTCATCTTGGCCATGAAATTGCTATCCTCTAATACCGTTCTGTAGGGAACTTGCTAATATACCGCTTGGTCCCAGGAGGAGAAATGCCAAAAACATGGAGTCCTCTGACCTCAAGAAGTTGCGCTCCTTTTGACTGTGATCATACATAGTGCCTACGATTCTCAGAGTTAAAGTACTCATTGCTTTAAACTAGTGGAGGCATATCTGTTGAGAACAGTCTGGACAGAGCTGCCTAAAAACGCTGCAGCCCAGCACTGCACCAACCTTCCAGAGTTTCCCTTTTGTTTCTTCTGCTTTGCTTGTTTTGAGACCAGAGCCACCTTGATGACCCTTTGGTTCTGGTTTTCCTTTCTGTCCAGGCCTCGGTGTTTTTTGCTCCTCACCTAGTACATGGCCTAGGTTTTCCTAGACTCTCGAACCCATGCACCTCACCTTCCCTTTCCCAGGCTGTCCTGGGTGCCTGGTAATCTGTGAGTCCTTCCTGGAGGAGGAGGCCATCCTGGGATTTACCAAATCTCCACTCCCAGTTCTGTCAGTGAGGAGGCAGGGATGGGTCACAGAGGGTAAGTTCTCAGGGGATGGGAGCCTGAGAGGGGAAACTGAGGGGGCCACGCCTCCAGCACAGCGGGAGGTCCCATTACAGCAGGGCCTCCCCAGGGAGGAGCGGAGGCTCTGAGAGTGGTGCTTGCTCAAGGCCAGTCTCAGGCTCAGAAAGCCTAGAATCAGCCAGCGGGCTCCGCGGCCCCATTTCCATGGTCTCTTTAAAAACAGATAAAAGGATGTAACTGCCCACAGGGAGGTTTCCTGTGAACACCAAAGAGCATGTTTGTATTAACCAGAGGACAGGGCACATCTGATAACCCCTCTGGAAAACACACCGCACAACAAACCCAGGACTGTCTTCCCTGAGCGGGAACCCGGTGTGCCGCCGAAATCCATGTCAGCGGGTCTGTGGTGATGGGAACATGGGTTTTGTGAGCCTCGGATGATGCAGGTGACACCTAGGCCTACCACTAACTGAAATTCTCGCATTCTTTAGTTTCCCTCTGAAAGAAATGTTTTTATTATAATGGACATGTTCTAGAAATTGAGAGGAAGTAAACAAAAGCAGGAGGTAAAGCCAAACCCTTGAGCTCATTCTTTTGCTTTGGCTTTGGTTATGAATGCTTGGGGTAATACAAGAGTACAGTGTACTCGCAGGGTGCATGCACCTGTTGAGAGCCCACAGGCTCGGCTCTGTGAGTTTGGGAAGGGAACGCCTCTCCTCTCCCACGTGACCTTCAGGGGATGGAGGCTCAGAAGCTCCGAGTCACACATTTTGCTATGGGGAGAGGGAGAGGTAGATGCCAAATCTTCAGGCTTCAGACCTCCTTGTTGTCTAAGAGAGGACATTTTACTCAATTTTCTAGACCAAAGGCCAGAGCCCAAGTTGATATAAACCTTCCCAAAGAAGTCATGTGATAGGACAGTTTTCTGTTCCCTTGGTCACCTCTGAAAAATGAACAATAGAGTGTTAGAGAGTATTGGCTTATCTATGAGGAGAAAGAGAGAACCCAACAGATGTGTCTACATTTCAGATGAGTTAATCTACTCAAGTGACAAAATAATCTGAAAATTTAAGGTATATAATTTAATCTCTAAACATTTATCCTGGGCATATGCAGATATATTCTGGTTATAAATAGATTCTTCAGAAGGTTTCATTTAATTATAAATACAAATTTTTTTTTGTTCTCTACCTTTTCTAAAAATACACAGGGGTTATTAACGCTGCTGGAAGCTCAAGGATGATGTGGTGAAGGGCAAAGGGCCTGTCTGGGAGGTAAGAGCCCTGGGTTAGGAGTGGAGCCTCGCTGGTGTAAAGTGGGAGTTTGGTTTAGATTTGAGGTTCCCCAAATATGATCCTCAGTCTGCTTGTGGAGAAGGAGTGTCTGTGGGTGGGCAACAAACCAATCCAAAGATGAACTTGAACTCCTTGGTTCTTTTGGGATGAGTGACCTGTGATCCCATAGGTACTTATTTTCATATGCACTTACAGGTTGCTGAGTGAGTTATTGTAGGCGGTTGAACTCTTGGACACACAGGCTAAGATTAGCAAGCTGCTGCCGTTTACCAAGGGTCCATTATTGTTCCCTGGACCTGGCTCCAGCCGAGCACCAGGCAAAGCCGCGGATCTGAAGCTGGCAGCGGGGAGTCCTGGGTCCCTGGGCTTTGAGCTGGCTGTGGTCTTCTGTTGGCACTTGTTCTGTTTTTATCTTTGTTTTCTTTTCAGTTTTGAATTGCCTTTTAATTATCTTGTCGTTTCGGTTTTGTTCCCTGCCTTAACCAAAGAATCCACAAGAATGTGTTGGAGGTACACATCCGTTCCAAAAATTCTTTTCACTCAGATCTTCCTAAAATGATTTTGTGAGATTTGTGTGCATTGTAGTTCAAACGCCCGTCCTAATGTCCTGATTAGCGGGGCGGAGGTGTGCGTGAGATCTGCAGTGTGCTAATACAGGAACGCCTTCTTATTTCGGTGAATTCTTCTGTTGGGATTGGGGGTAGTTGGGCTGTGGTTGGAGGTGCCGTGAGGAAGGTGGGCCCCATCCGGCCTCAGCCCGCACTGTCTCCCTCTCGGCTAGGCCTCACCTTCTCGCTCACTGTCCTTGGAGACAGGAGGAGTCTTCTTCTCTGGGCTCCACGCCCTCCTCTCTGCCAGTAGCTTTTTGTGACGTCACTGACCCTTCCGCTTGGATTTCCGAGTGGGAAGGGCCCCAAGGTGTCCCATCAGCTTCCTCACCCCCCTGCCTGGCTCGGCTGCCTCCCTGAGGCATCACATTCCGAGTGGCCAAGCCAAGACTCTAGCCAGCACCTGTGAGCTGGCCCCAGTCACGGTCCAGCCTGACAAGCCACCTGCGGGGGCCTGGACCATCTGTGGCGTTCCTTTCCCAGCATTGGTCGTAGGTACCTTACTTTTTGTGGCGTCTTCTAATTCGAGGCCTTTAGGCTTCGCAGAACTTCTGGTTATCTTTGTCTCTCTTTGCCTGTCCTGATCATGTCACTTAAATGGAATCCTATAACACGGTGTCTTGTGTAGATGGCTTCCTTCCCTGGGAATCATGTTTCCAAGGTTCGTCCATGTTGTAGCGTGGACCGGAACTTCATTTCTACTTATGGCTGAGTAATATCCTGTTGTTCATCCATTCATCATTTGATGGATATTTGATGGATGTTTTGTCACTCTGAGAAAGGCTGCTGTGAACAGGTCTGTACAGGTCACTAGAGAACACAGCCATGGAGAGTGTAAGGTGCGGTCTGGACACCCCACGGTCAGGAAGGCGTGTGAGACGTGGGTACCAAGAGAAAGTCCCACAGCTTGCCGGGGGTGCGCAGGAGCCTCCGTTCTAGAGAATGGGGATTGTTCAGGCTTGTGACTGGGAAGGCTCAGCATCTACCACTTTACACAAGCCTTGGCTTGCCCCCTACCCACGGCTGGAAGCCAGAGGTCGGGCGTTACATGAAAAGGAGACTGTATTTTGGCAGGGAGTTCCTGCCCTCCGCCAGCACACAGTCTCTCTGGGGAGAAGGGCACAGACCCATTAGAGACTCAGGGCTGCCCGTGGGGCTCCTCAGGACAGCGTGGACATCCCATTGTGCAGGTGATTTGGGAGGGAAAAGAAGTCCAGAGACCCAGGGGTGGAGAGGTCTTGGTGTGCGAGGCAGGCTACAAGCTAGCACGTACAGGAGTGTCCTCTCCAGTGAAGACCCCGTGAGCCACCCTGTTGCTGCTGTCTTCCTCCTCCACGGCCACTGCGTTAATTCGCTTACTCAGCAAGGGGACGTATTCCGAGGGGGTGCTATTGCCTGGCACCGTGTTAGGTCCCAGCGCTACGCGATCCCCCCTGCGCTGCCGCAGTCTGATGGGGGCAGGCGTGCGTCATCGTCCTCCTCGTGTACCTGGCTGTCCTAGGCTGTCCTGGGCGGCACAGCACGGAGCTGCGTGCGCGTGGGGGGACGCGTCACCCACCAGCTTCCCCTGAGACGCACTCATAAACGCCAGTGTCCAGGGTTTATCTCGGTGTCAGCCCCGCCTTCATGTCAGATCATTAACAACCACTCGTTGGTGTTCAGGGGGACCGGGAATGGGGGGAGGGCAGATAAATAAAAAGCAAATCTCGTGAAAGGAACCACCCTACTCTCTCTCTCTGTCAAATAAATAAATAAATCTTAAAAAAGAAAAGGGGCGCCTGGGTGGCTCAGTCGTTAAGCGTCTGCCTTCGGTTCAGGTCATGGTCCCAGGGTCCTGGGATCGAGTCCCACCTCAGGCTCCCTGCTCAGTGGGGAGTCTGCTTCTCCCTCCCCCACTCCCCCTGCTTGTGCTCGCTCTCTTGCTGTGTCTCTCTCTGTCAAATAAATAGAGATCTTAAAAAAAAAAAAAAAGGAGAAAAGAAACCACCCTACATTTCAGAGCCTAGCCGCATGGAAAAACTATTGCGTAGGGAGTGGCATTTTCTGGGACGCGGCTCAAATTAGTGCCAGACTTGTGTGTGCGCACAGAGCCCAGGTGCCAGGTGAGTTCGGAGCAAAGCCTCGTTCAGACTGGTTTAAAAGCTGACGTTTCCATTTCTTACTGTGAGCTTACTTGCTGAGGTAATGTATTTTGCCCAAGGCGAGTGATCACTTGGAAATGAGTTCGTATTTTAAACCAGATCTTGAGATTTCAGGAGCTAAACTCTGCAAAAGCATTTTGCAGCTTCCAAGAGCAGCTGTTGTGCTGAGGGGTCTCGGTAGCTGCCCCACACCCGGTGCGTGCAGGGCGGCTCCCCTGGTGGGGTGGGGTCCCAGGAAATGCAGACCCTTTCTGGGCTGTGACCTGCAGAGCATGGGGTAGCTGTTTGCACGGGGCTTTACTCGGGCCCTCCGACGTGCGCTCTGCATTGATACAGCAGGAAGAATCCAGATTTTTCAGGTACTGTAGTCACTGTCCTTTTGCTAAACAGCACTCCTCGTTCATAAACTGCTCCGCACACACTGAGGCTCCAGTGCGATGAAATGTGTGGCTCAAAATCCGAGAGCCTGCAGCTGGGAGGGTGCAGACTCCCACCCACGTCGCCCACTTTGTGCGTGAAGCCTGCCGGCCGGTCTCCTAAGACTGCAGGCACCCTCCCCTCCAGCAAAGCCTGCCGTGCCTCACCCGGGACAGCTGCCGGGCTCACAGCTGTCAGGCTGCTCTCCTCCTGACGCCGCTGCCCGGGTTCCTGTCCAACCTCATTTGAAGCCTTTATCAGTGAGTCAATCTGTTTCTTTCTGTTAGACTCAGTTGGGGCAGAGGCAGACGCTGCAGACGGTTGGGAGGCTGCAGGTTAACCCCAGGGAGAGCATCCTCCGAGGAAGGGACAGAGCCCCTGCAGCGGATGCCTTCCCAGCTCAGGGTCCCAAGACTCTGAGACCATGGCAACCCAGATAGAAGGAGAGAAGAGCAGCCCAGAAGACCTTATTATTTCTGCTCTGGGCAGATACTCCGATCAATAAACTAAACGAGCTGTTTTATCTAGGCCAACCATCAGACACAGGGACACAGAGACAGACACATAAACACATTGATCACCCGTACAGCCTGCTGGTTGACCCTCCAACAGAAAATGGGGAAGAAGGTAAAGAAGGGCACTGTCGTAGTTCTGGGCCGTACTTCTCCTCCTTCAGTCTGAGGAAGGGCAGTCTGCGCTGTGATCCACCCTCAAGACCCGGGGCAGAGATAGCGATTGAAACCGAGCTGACGTGTCACCAGCAAACAGCCCATCTCCAGGCTAAGCGTTGAGGCTCAGCTCTTCCAACGAAGGTGTTTGATGTGGCCTTTGTGCAGGTCTTTAAAGTCAACAGTCTCCTTAAAAAGATTTTTTTTTTAGGGGCTCCTGGGTGGCTCGGTCAATGAAGTGTTTGACTTCGGCTCAGGTCATGATCTCAGCGTCCTGGGATCGAGCCCCGCATCGGGCTCCCTGCTTGTCCAGAGTCGCCTTCTCCTTCTCTCTCTGCTGCTCCCGCGCCCCCCCTCCTGCCCCCCACTCATGCACTCTCTCTCTCAAATTAATAAAATGTTTAAAAAATATAAAAAAATAAGATTTTTAAACATTTAAGCGTAGTTGGCATATAGCATTTTATTAGTTTCAGGTGTACACATAGTAATTTGACAATTCTATACATTACTCGGTGCTCACCACAGTAAGTGTAGTCACCATCTGTCACTATACAACGTTATTACAATATTATTGGCTACATTCCCTATGCTGTACTTTTTGTCCCTGTGATTTATTTATTTTATAACTGCAAGTTTGTACCTCTTAATCCCCAGACCTAAGAGGGCCATAATGAGCCAGCAGAACAAAGCCTGTCCTTAGCTAGGAGCTCTGTGACAGTTGAGGTCCAAGTAGGGAGGGTTCTGGAACACTGCCAGCCTCAATGTCTACCTTGATAATCCCCCAAAGAGTCCAAGAGTTCTCGCCAAAACCTGTGCCATCTGAAAAACCCCGACATTTTCTTATTATTCCCATCCTACTCCAAGGGGGTGTGTGTGTGCGTGTGTGTGTGTGTGTGTGTGTGTGTGTGTGTGTGTGTAATGGAAACTATGGTCCCTGATCCTTAAAATGCAGAGCCTCGAGGATGATAATTTCTGTCTTGAGAATATCTGACACTGGTGAACTATTTCCTATTTTCCTTGTTAATATCATGAGTGAAACGGGCCAAGCACCATTACTCTCATTTTACTGATGCCCGCAGTGGGGTACAGAGAGTTATGCGGCCCAAAGAGAGCCCAAGGTCCAGTCTCTTTTGGCTTCTGTTTCCCATTAAAAAGGATCTGCCTGCCTCTAACCGAGCCACATCCCCATGTTTGTAGAAAGACACTGGCCTGTTCCTTCCTTCGTTCATTCCTTCAGATATTTAACAAGCACTAACTGCGTGCGCGGGCTCTGGAGTATTTTGGAAAAAATGCAAGGAAAGAGTAAATAAATGAATATTTCAACAAGAAAATATCAAGGAGTGATGAGAGCCCTGGTGAAGTTTTGTACAGCGAGATTGGAAATGATGTTGAGAGAGAAGGACTGGCTGAGCCAGTGTCATTTGAGCAGACTGCTCTGTGGAGAGCTGGGTCCAGAACAGTCCAGCCGGACAGCATGGCTCTGGCAGGGTCTCGGGGTGGCCGTGGGCAGCACAGATCTGCACATTGGAATACTTGGCCATCCCTCTGGTGCCTGACCTCCTGGCCTTGGGGAGAGTGCATCTCTAACTCTTGGGCCGCAGCGTTGGAAGTTTGGAAGTTAGGATGGGCGGTGTGATTGGATCTCCCTCAGCCTGGAGACTCTTGTGGTTGGAGGCTTTCACGGAGGACATTATTTACAAGTGTGTCTTCATCAGGAAATCTATTTTGTTTGTTAAAAATCCATAACGGGAAAGGAACTGTAGTAGCAAAGAGCAGGTTATTTTTGCATTGAACAACACTCACTAGGTGAGCTTCGAAGCAGTAGTGCTCCGCCACCCACGGCAGCCCTAAACTGATACTCTGTGTGCCCAGTGCAGATCTAAACGCCGAAACTCCCAGAGTAAATCCTTTTATGGGATGACCTACTGCTCGATTCCCTAGAGATGTGGGCTCTTGCTTAAGATGCCCAGTTTCCCACACATGCCTCTCCGTCATCCTTCTGGTCGTAGATTATTTTTAAAACCTATTTATTTTCTTTTTTCTAGTTGCAGTTTTCCTTGGGTGAGAAAGACTCACGACCAAGGGACTTGAATCCCACTGTTTTGTTCTGAAAGCCAGCCTCACCACCCATTTGCTCCATGACCTTGGACAAACCTCTGACTTTCCCCAAGTTTTAGTCTCCCCACTGGAGAATGGAAATTGCAAGCGTACCAACCATACATGGCTGGGGAGAGTTAGATGAGCTGACTCATCTGTAGTACGTGTCACGGTTCCTGTTGGGGTAAAAAACACACAACATAAAATCACCGTCTTTACCATTTTAAGTGCACAGTTCAATAGTGTTGGGTACACTCTCATGGTTATGAAACATTTCTAGTGAGTGGTGCATACGGTGGAAGGACCTATGTTGGAAATTAGTCTTTGGGGTTGATACGTGTTAAGAAAGAGTCTGTCATCACTAGTTATGAAACCAAGACTAATACACGTTGGCATCTAAGAGTGAGTCTGCCCGAGGGGAGTGGGGGATGGGTTAGCCTGGTGATGGGTATTAAGGAGGGCACGTTCTGCGTGGAGCACTGGGTGTTATGCACAAACAATGAATCATGGATCACTACATCAAAAACTAATGATGTAGTATATGGTGATTAACATAACAAAACTAATGATGTAATGTATGGTGACTAACATAACAATAAAAAAATTAAGAAAAAAAGAGTGAGTCTGCCCATGTTCACAGACCCGGCTGGAAATGTTTTGTTTTGTTTAGAATTTTGTTTTATCACCATTTCTTCATTACCGTAAACCTGGCTCTTTGCAGATAAATCAATATCCCCGAGGTTAAATGATATATTTTAGTATATTTCATTGGGAACTTTGGGTCCCTGTAATAAAAGCAAGTCGTTAATTTCCCACTTCTCAAGTTCTGTTGGTCCCTTCCTGTCTTATCCGCTTTTCCCTCCCCTCCCTTCCTTTCCCCTCCCCTCCCTACCATTGCTGTTAACTCATTATAACTTCTGTCCAATTTCTCGTGTGTATTTTTTTCTTCTCCCTTGTCACCTTTCCTCTCATCTCCCCTAGAGTCCCTTCTTCATCCCACTGCTTCATCTTTAATTCAATGAAGTTGAAATTGATGGTGATTTCGCCAATTGCTTAGAGCTTGATTTTCAGATAAAACCAGTGTTGAGCCCGGGCAGAGCCAGGTGCACAGCAGTGGTAGTTGAGGAGAGAAGGGAGCTAGTCTTCGTGGTTAAAGAGTGCTTTTGTCCACGTAACTACACCTCTGAGCTTCCTTTTGGCAAAACCAACTATGGGAATAAATTATTCAAGAAAGTTTCAGAGGATTCTTGCTGGCTTCCAACCTCTGAAAGTATAACCAAAGATTATGGGCGAGTCATTCATTTGCCTGTGGAAAGACTTCTGGATGAATTGATGTTCAATAGGGCAAAACCGCATTAATTTAATTTTTATTTATTTTTAATATGACGTAATACAGAGTTATTTCCCAGTTAAAATGCCTCATGCTTGAATTATTCTTAATATTTAATACTGCCTTGCACACAGAACAGGATATTACTGACCCACCATAGCCGGCAGAATTTTGGCTCCTATGACCTCTGATCCCTCACAGATGTGTTACAGTACATGGAAAGGGCATTTTGCAGATGCAGCTAAGGTTACTAACCAGTGGACCTTAAGAGAGGGAGGTTATCTTGGATTATCTGGATGGGCTTTATGTAATCGCATGAACCCTTAAAAGCAAAAGAGGATCCTGCCAACCGCATGAGCTGAGAAGCTCCAGGAAGAACCACGGTGGGTGAACGCTGACTCCACCTCGTCAGACCTGAGCAGAGACTCCAGCTGCTTCTGACCCGTGAAACTATGTAACGATAAATGAATGTGCTTTAAGCTGCCAGGCTTGTGGCAGTCTGTTACAGCAGCAGCAGAGAACTAATACGTTCAGCATTCACTGGTTGAGGCCATTCTCCCTTGTAGCAGGTTAGGTTTGTGCTGATCTCACCGTAGATTTTTACCTCAGCTGTTTCCTGTCCACGGCCGGGGTCCTTAGCTGACGTAAATATATATTCTGTGCCTGTGGAGTTGGTTGAAGTTAACTGACGTTTTAGAAATACGTGACATGATGCCTTCTTAGAAAGATTTCCTAACCAAGTGAATTGAGTGAAAATGCGTGTTCTGATTCAGTGCTGCTCCCCAAGGCCCATCTGGAAACCAGTTGCATTCCCTGGGGCGTAAGTTAAAAGTGCAGAATTCTGTGGAGTGTTCCGCACTGAGTCCGAATCTCGGCAGACGCGGGTAGAGAATGTGCAGTTTTGATGAGGGCAGTTCTCTGCTACCACCATTTGAAAACTAATGTGGTACTCCAGTGGCTTCTGAACGGCTGGTTGAGACCCAGTGGATTGGGAAGTCAGTGTCGTGAGACCATCTTTAAAACCTACAGAAGGGAATGGAAAAGAAAAGATCATGCTAGAATGCCTTGCAAAGTGGTAAGGATGAGCATGCTTGGTGAGGCTTTGTTTCTGTGTGTGTGTGTGTGTGTGTGTGTGTGTGTGTGTGTGTGTGTGTGTGTGCGCGCGCGCACATGTGCGCGCGCACAATCACAGAGTCACCCTGTAAAACAGTTACATATTTGAGAAACACTGCTGTCCTCTAATCCTGTGATTCCCAATCCAGTCTTGGACCCTCCAGTTACCTGGGTCTTGTCTACAAATACATACTGTCTACTCCCCCTGCCTGCCTGTTAAGAGGGCTGCCTTAGGGGGAATGCTGCTGGGCGTGTATGGGGCTTTGACACATGCAGTAGGGGCTCTCGGGGTCCTTTCATTTGGGGACATGCTAAACATGTCTGTGGAAGACACCTCCTGTGTTCAGTGGAGAAGAAAATTTCTTTGCGCATTTTCCAGAGACACACAGACTAACTACAGGGAGCTTGCTTGCTGTAGATGGAGAGAAATGGTTGTCTTCCATAGGGCACAAGCTCTCAATTAATGCAGAACAATAATGCTACCTCCGTAAAGAACCCTTTCCAAATGAGCTTCAACGGTGAGATATGATCAAGGAAGTGCATATGATGAAAGGTTAACATGAGATGCTACCTTAAGTGTAGGTTTCAGCTGGAGACAGTATATAAGCAGCAATGTCTATGCAGGCTTACAGGAAAGGAAGTAGTAGGAAAGCGCAGTAGGAAGGATGAGACGAAGCTAAGGAAAAGTACAGTGGATGAGGCCCGCGGCGCCTTAGCAAGGCACCTGCCCTCAAGCAAGCACGGTTTGGATTCATTGGAACACGTTAGGCTGTGATTTTCCCCAGAAAAAGAACATTTTTGCAAGAATCATCTCTGATACCAGTACTTCTGATTGGTTTTGAGGTGAAAAGCCCTTCCTGTACCTAACTTTGCCTGAGGTGCCGGGCAATGGTGGATAATAACCGGGTACTCGAGTACTAGGTACAGTACACGTAGTGCTTAGTGTTACTGGTAGGCGATACAGAAAATACCGTCTTGGCCATTTGGCCGTGGAGAAAGTGAGGCTCAGAGAGGCACAGTTGACATACCTCACATTGACTGTCAGAGCTGAGACAGAAGCACGGAGCCCCTGCCTCTGGGTCCTGGGCCTCTCCAGGAAACCAAGGTGCCTGTCACCTCACAGTCCCACCTCTTCTGCAAGCCACAGGCCTTCAAAGAGCACTGAGGGGTAAACTCAATGCGGGCCCGGGTCCTGAGAGTAAATTTTTAAGTCTTGACAATACTTAATCCCTGCAGAAGGTGGAATTTGCACATTTGTGTTCCATGAGCTTTGGAGAACAAAAGGTCATTGCTAATTTAAAGATAAAACCTTTATATAGACAACATCCTGCAATTACTTAGGGAGGTTAGCATCTCCCATTTCATCAGGAAGCTGAGAAGTCTGTCGAGCAAACTCTGAAAGACCCCAGGCCTCACAGATCACCATGCCTCTTTTAGAGTGCTTTCATGCTGACCATCACTATTATTATTTTTCTTTGGCTTATTATCTTCAGTCTCTGACCACAAAGCCAAAACCACAGGAAGGCAGAAAAGTACAATAAATGGGCTTTCTCTACCCATCACTGGCAGACGTATCCTAGTTTTAATAAGTCATAGACATTTGCAAAAAGGAACACTCTGGAAAACACTTTAAGTGAAGTCTCTGCTTTCGTGCTCTGCAAGAGAGTAAGTAGTAAAAGGTATTCTATTGATCACAGAGCTTCAGACACAGATATCTGTATATTTGAAGAAGTCACCAGCTACAGCTTTACCCTGAAATGTGCAGTTGATATTTATCTAGAATTTTACAATTTAAAAAGGTCCCTGCTCACAGATGATCCCTTTCCACTCTGTGACTACCCCTTTCAGTTTGTCAGGGGTTCCGGATTGGGAGGGAGAGGTTGGAGAACCTTTGGAAGCAACAAGAGAAGAGATCACCCCAGACCAGGAAGAGAACAGAAGTTGACATGGCCCCTCGGGAGCAGGGGTCTGTGTGCTGCTTCAAAATAAAACCCAAGGCGAGAGGCAAGACCCCAAGGGGAGGGCTGGACGGTGCCCTGGTGGGGGCTGTGTCCTGGTCACATCCTGACCACCGCCCCTCCACCCCAGGCTCCCCGGATAGTTCTGTGTGTTCAGCCGGCGCAGAAGCTTCTGGACTAACCACACCTAAAGGAACGAGGCAGAAGGAAATAGCATTCCGCAGCCCATGACAAATGATTAGAAGGCCCCTTCCCTGGGCTTTGGCACCTCATAAACCCACAGGACCTCGGAACAGTCTGGGGGCGCTCCCCAGTGGTCGCTGAGATGGAGCTGCCTGCCACCCTGTCAGACAGAACACTGGATGCAAATTCTAGGTGCTCTAAAGAAAATAAGGAAATGGGATATTTTTGCACACCCAAATTTGTAGGTTACATACAGAACAAAGAGTGGACAAAATGAGGGTGCAAGATGGTAGTGCAGTGTGCTTACGTAAACCTTGAGTGAGTGAGGAGGAGAGAGTGTGTAAGTGGCCACTGGAGTCAGATTAGGAAGTATGAGTCTTGAGATGGTTATTTACACTGGAAGCCCCATCCTATGAATATTGATTTTCTGGAGGTAAACTCTTGACTACCTAAATTTCAGCCCTTATACATATAAGTGATTGTGATTCACGAATGTTGTCCCTGAAAATCAAATGATAGATTATCTATAATGTTCTGTAACCCAGAGGAAACTATAAAGCTTTTGTTAATCCTGACTTCCCTACTCCCCACCACTGGGATGGCACCCCTCATGGTTCCACCTCCTTTCCCCTAAATCAAAAGTTTAGTTTTGCTAACAAGGCTTATTTTAAGTTTTAGTCATGCTAGGAATCACTAACGTGCTCTGGGAAGGTGGTTTGATTTGAGATCACTTTCATCTTTTTGAAATATAAAATCTACAAGCATAGTTGTTAATTTTCTGTGTATATCTCCTGTGGTATTTTATACTACTTCGTGGTCACTTTGAGTGTATTCACCTGATACGATTTTAATAAGGCAAAAATTAAGTGAAGTTAGTTTCTTTTGTTTATTTAAAAATCAATATGTTAATATGTTATTTTTGATAAAAATTTAAGCTGAAAATGACATTCCAAGTCTTGGTTTGCCAATAATGTCATAAAGATTTGGGATCTCACAAGAGGATTCTGATTTAAAAACATTGAGAAAACCTTTTTATGTAGATACGTAAGGAAGTAAAACATATGTTTACAAATACGGCTTATTAACAAAATATTGGATTTCATGTCAGTTTTTCAAAAACTTTGACGGCTGTCCCTTTCACCCCAAATACTGAGGTCCCTGAATATCCTAATGTTTTAGAAGTAGCATGGATGACAAAACTACAGATGACCTGGAAGAAATATGATAAGCATGACAGAATCTAATTTTTTTAAAAAGCATTATATAATGAAGTGTCAGAAACCTACATTTTCTTACCCATATTTTTCAGTGATTAAAAAGTTTTTCTGATGCAAGGTTCTCAGGGTCTGTCTCCAGGGTGACAAATTCATCATGCCCACCTTTCCAAAATTGTATAAATTCAAGTCCACATTAGTTTTATCTGCCATCAATGAAATATTAATCAGGTTTTCTTGGTCCTCAGCCCACAGGTCTTACTTATAAGACTCTAAAGAGGAAATACTAGGAGCCCTGCCAGTTTGGACCCCTTGGCTTGGAATATGTGTTCAAAATTCCAATTCCTGTGCTGTGTGTTGCCTAACTTGCAACTTCTCTTAAGTGGCAAGTTGAAGAGACAAAAGAGTATCAGCTTGCTCGTCGCCATCTTGACGTGATCAATAGGCTACGTAGAGATCCGATGCGTTTCGAATCCCAAATATGGGAACACCCCCCTTGAAAACTGCTTCTGAGAGACCGAATTCCAGTAAACCTTTCAGCTCATAAGATTATGACCATGTCTTTGTCTTGGCTTTCCATGCAGATAAAATAGTGTACTATCTTTCAGATGGGAAGGGAATGCCACTGTCCAGACGGTCGGTGATGTGGCACAATGGGAGAGGCCCTCTGGTGGCTCTCTGCATGGCCTGCGCTGGTTTCAAGTGAGGCCTCACCGTCTGCAGTAGGAATGGCCGAGTTAGCACTAACCTCTCAGCGATAGCCTGAAATAAAGACCGGGAGTCCTCTGTCCTGTCCATTTAGCAGTTGAAGAAGAGCCAAGCTCACCCAATCTAGACTTTTCCTTTACCCCGATGGCAGAAAAGGTATAGTTCGTTTTGTGAATATATTTAGCATATCAGGTGCTATAGTATTGGTTTATAAACCCTCATGTGGATCTCTTGCATCTCTGTATGGACTTAAATTGTGCATTTTGCCATTCTAAAGACATTTATGGTGTTAAGCGTTCATGAACATGTGTCTCTTTTTATTAGTTTTTTTATGATGACACGTGCACTCCTTAATCCCCATCTCCTGTGTCACTCATCCCGCACCGCACCTCCCCTCTGGTGACCAGCAGTGTGTTCTCTAGAGTCAAGGGTCTGTTTCTTGGTTTGTCTCTTTTGTTTGTTGGTTTGGTTTGTCTCTTAAATTCCATGTTTTCACTCGAAAACATGGTATTTGTCTTTCTCTGACTCATTTCACTTAGCATTATGCGCTCTGGCTCCGTCCATGTTGTTGCAAGTGGCAAGATTTCATTCTTTATGCCTGAGTAATAATCCATTGTATATATACCACCACTTCTTCATCCATTCATCTATTGATGGACACTTGGGCTGCTTCCATAATTTGGCTATTGTCAATAATGCTACTATAAATATAGGGGTGCATGTATCCTTTTGAGTAGTGTTTTTATATTTTTCTGGTAAATACCCAGTAGTGCAATTACTGGATCCTAGGGTAGTTCTATTTTTATTTTCTTCAGGAACCTTCGTACTGTCCTCCACAGGGGCTGCACCAGTTTACATTCCCACTTGTTTTGTTGTTGATTTTAGACATTCTGACGAGTGTGAGGTGGTATCTCCTTGTAGTTTTGATTAGCATTTCCCTGATGATGAGTGATGTTGAGCACATCGTTTCATGTATCTGTTGGCCCTCTGGATGTCTTCTTTGGAAAAATGTCTGTTCATGTCTTCTGCCATTTTTATTTGGATTATTTGGTTTGTGGGTGTTGAGTTGTGTCAGTTCTTTGTATTTTTTGGATACTAACTTTTCACTGGATATGTCACTTGCAAATATCTTCTCCCATTTAGTAGGCAGCCTTTTTAGTTTTGTGGATTATTTCCTTCGCTGTGCAGAAACTTTTTATTTGGACGTACTGAACACATGTCTCTTAAGGACCTCTGCGCTCAGCCACACGGCTGTCGATCTGGGCTGTTGAAGTGTGGTCCTGGCTAGGTTCAGGAGCATGAACAAGCGGAACTTCTCACCGCAAAAATTGCAACGTGCCATCACACATCAAAACCTTTAGAAATGCATTTTGGACTAAGTATTGACTGCTTCAGGAGAAGACAAACTAAGGAAATAAATTGACGAGTTGTAACAGCCAGGATGGCCTAGATTATACTCCAGTAACAACTCCAAGACCTCTGAGGCTCAGAGAAGAGAGGGCTATTTCTCACTAATGCCATCTGTCCATCACTGGGCTCCAGGGGGCTTTGGTCTGGACTCCCTCACCCGGTCACCATGTCAGAGGGAGAGATCTTAGAGCATTTGCAGTGGTAGGTGCTGATGAGGAAGTGGAAGTTGCCTCCTTCCAGAACTCATTGACCCAGAACTGTCCTATGACTCCTTCCAGCCGCAGGGGACCAGCAATGACCCTCTAACATGGGTCCAGAGGTAGTGAGCCAAGAATATTTAGCAAGTAGCACTACTTCCAAACAGTGGATAACCATATGATTTTCGTTGGAAAGACAAGTCATTAGCCGACTTATAGAAATGAGGCATCGCTGATGTTCTGTGATTGCAGAGAGTCTCCACACCATGCCTCTCAGTGTGCTCTGATTCAGCAGATTTCCCTAACGATCACCACAGTTGTGCTGGCCCGTGAAGACAGGACCCACAGCCAGCTGCCTAGGGACAGAGCCCAGAGTGAGGGATGTGTAGCCTCACATGCGCTTGCAGCCTGGCCCCTCAGTATCTGTCACACACCGGCTCTCTGGGCTCCTCCCTCTCTCCCCATGTCTCCCTTCATCACTGCTCTTCCCCACGGGCCCTAGAGTGCTTTCCTTTCACACAAAGATACTGTCTTCCTGGTGGTGGCTCTTTGGGAGCAGGAATGCGGGGATGTCGCTGGCTAAGAGGCTAATGGGCCGGTTACTGAATTCACTTTCCAAGCACAGACCCTTAATGCTCGTGTCAACTTTTTGCAGTCTGCCCACTTGAATCCCTAACCTCGAAGCTCTCCTGGCCCTTACCGCTCTTCTCTTCCATTCCTCCTTCCTTCCTCGCCCCTTTCGGTTGACATAAGCTGATTTTCTCACACTCTTTGGTTCATTCATTTTGCTTCTGCCTGTAAACCACCTTTCGTTACTTTCATGATACTAAAATATCCTGACAAGAAAGTCCCCAAAGGGTCCATATCCATTCACTGCTTCTATTTGGCCGTCAGTAGATCTCCCGGTGCTAACATACTACGGCGACAAGCAGAAGGTGTGCCTGTGAGAGGAAGTAATTATTTACATAAGGCTCATCTTATAAATGGTGTCTGTGAATTATCTAAAAGTGCCCCATCCCCCCGTTCCACCTCTGTCAAGGTAGAATAATCTCAGAGGGAATCGCTCTTCCAGGCTAATGGTGGGAACACGGGAGTGCTGCCCCTCAGCCTTGCGGGGCTCCCCACACTGAACTGGGCCCTGAGTCAGGCTCTGAGATGGTGGTGGCCCGACTCCACCCTTTGAAAGCTCTTGGTCTCGGTGGTGAGTTGGTCTGTTCTTGAGGAGAACAAGAGATAATGAAATCACGGTGACCATGGGCTGTAATGTCCCAAGCAGATTGCTGCCTGTCTGGCTCCCACTTTTATACCCAGAATCTACCACAGTGCCTGGCATAGAGTTGGGGCTCAAAAAATAGGTTTAAAAAGAATCAGTGAACACCAGGACTGTAACAGGAGTGAATGTGATAAACTCCAGGTCTGTCCATCTGCACATTACTTTTCTCTGGGAGGGCTGTTGAGATATTTCAGGAGGCAGCTGTAAATTTACTCCTCAGTATGCTGAACACAGGTTCATACTGCTCTGAAATCCCTGTCTACTCTCCTAGCATGAGTTTAAGTGCATAATGGCGAAATCTCTCTTCCTCCGAGTAGATGCCACCAAACCTAGCAAGCAGCATTTACCTTTTATCAGAAATCATGTATAGACTGCCCTGACCCCCAATATTCCAGACACACACCTGCCCGTGGTCAGAACCCCAAACAAGAAGCAAGGAAGGACCAGCCCAGGTCAATGGGGACACTCCGTGTTAGGTAGGCTGATCATTTTGAGCTGAGACAAATGTTAGCATCTATCTTTCTCGGAGCAGAATATGACCTTTGATCTAGCCCACGTGAATAAGAGGCATACAGGGTTGGTTGGAAAACACCCCGTTTTTCACCAGCGAGGCTGCTTGGGAGGCATTCCCCAGTCTTCCCTCTGCCCTACGTTGGTCTGCAGGGGGGCACCCCTGCCCCCTCTGATGCTCAGAGGCTGAGGATGTCATGTGAAGCGATTGGTTCTTTTGTGCTGAGTGGTGAACTCTGTGGTTGTTGGAAAGCAGCAGTAAGAGCTAGGGAGTGTCTCAGATTGCAAGCAACCCTGGGCAGTGGCGGGCAGCTCACCGCCTCTGATCCGCCCGTGGGAGACCCACCGACGTCCTCAACGCTGCCCAGGGTATCCTTCTGACCCGCCGCGGGCAGGGATGAACACTTGCAGGCTGCCCAGAGTCAACAGATTAAAACAGTTTTGGAGGGTGAGTAAAAGGACACAAATCAACTTACTGGAAAAAAAAAAAAGTTTAATTTCTTAAAAACAAAACAAAACAAAAAACCTAACTTGCCGTGGGACGTGTGTGCCATGAGATAGTTGCATTATTTTACAAAACTCCTGGTGGGAGATTCGACTGTGCTTTTTCAATGTCTTGACATAGGTTTAGAATTTCATTTTAACCAATCTGCAGGAGATGCAATGAGCAGCATTGAGTGTTGACTCAGAATACAAGTTTTATAGAAAAGGCAATTTAGCATTTGAGCCACAGTATGATGGTTAATTATACCTACTGTCACTCAGGTATCAACCAGTATCTTCTGATCATAGCCTGTGGGAACAGGGTTGAATGTGATAGCTAATGGATGGAATCCTGAAAAATCAGGTCTCTGTGTGTTTTCTTGCAGACTGTGTGATCTATCAGAAGCTCTAGGTGCCAGAAGCAGAAAAGATAGGAGATTCTCATCCTTTGTGTAGTGCACTATGACAGCATTAGCAGGCACTGACGCAGTTGTAATCACAACCCACTCAGATGTGTGATACGCATTGTAGACTATTCCCATAATCCTTGGTAATGAGAAGATCAGCCCCAAGCCAGCCTAACAGCGGGTGGCTTCTGGATTTTCAACTTTTGCCTCTCTTCACAGAATGATAAAACATCTATGGAAATCATTGCTTATTTCCAGTTGTCAGAGTCTGGATTCAGAGCAACAAGTAAAGAATTCTTTTCTGAAGAATTACATGGGATTCAGGGAGATGTGTGTTTAAGCTACATGTTAGTATCAAAGTCAAACCCCCGTGTGTGTTTAGGACCTAGAGAGGAACAAATGACCCAGCAACTGATTTTCAGTGACTCCTTAAAATATCATGCCGAGCTGGAATAAAACCGTGGGTAAGTTTCCATTTTATGCTAATATGATTTGATTTTTTTTTTTTTTTGGTGTGCTAAAATTAGCACCCTGCTCATTAGAAATCGCTTCACTAGATGAATAAATAGCAGGCACTTGAGGCATTTCTGACTCTAGGTAAACTGCTTTTCTTTCTGTATGGTGCTCTGAGTCATTTAAGAAGGGCCTGGGGTTTACAGATGTGCTTTGTCAATTACTTAGTGAGTCATGAGATCTCTTTATTTGAACTTGTAATGATCAGATAATGTGAGTTTGAAAATAATGGGAGTAATTTTGAAATTACTTTGTAAGCAAAGATTTACATTCAACTGAGTAGAACCAAAACACTTTCTTCCCAAATGAAAGCGTATGTGTAGTATATAAATGGGTATTTCATCTGAGTAAACAAGAGCATATTAAAGACACTGAAGTGATGAAACTCTTAGAGTTTCATCTAAGAAACTCTTAGAGCACCATATGCAGCTTGCACAGCCCTGGGCCAAAGGTCTGATAGACTAATCCCAGGTCTCTGTGGGTCCTGGGGTTAGTGTCTTGATCCTGGGCAGAATTGCTTACTGCCCTTCACTTCCCATCTGTAGAGTGAGTAGTTCCTCCCAGCTCTGAGATTTCTTCTGAGCCCATGGGAAACAGATCACTCTGTGCTCCAAATTCACAAAATAATCTGTCTAGATTATATCTGAAAAAGTCTGATTAAATTTGTTGACCGTCATTGTTTTTAGTTGTTGGAGGGCTCTCAGGATGTCTTAATGAAATCATCCTCAGACCTGGCTTCCAGCCTCTGACAAGTTCTTTCTGAGTGACATCAGATGTAACGGATCAGTCATGTGTAGATAGATCATGAACAGAGGATACTTTGTATTTTCTCTTTCACAGACTAAGCTTCATTTTAGCCCTTAACCTCGCCACTGATATAAACATTTGTTACATACAACACCCCAAAGCTTCAGATGAACCCATCATCAGTAAGCTGTGTCTGGAAGGGCATCCTCTGAGAAAGGAGGTTTTTTCGGATGTGTTAGGGCACACAGACCCCAAAGTCACAGCACCCAAGGCCCCCGAGATTTCACTGGCCAAAAGCATGGTCCAGATAAGGAAGCACGTTCTAAATAATCCAAGGGATTCCTTAATTGTTTAGGGGTGAGGAATTTAAATGGGTGATGTAGTTACTCTGTAGTTTTGACTTTGAATTATTCATTCGGTTTTTCTATGGTGGTTTTATGCTAATCACTCCAGACCACTGTTAATAAAACTTTTAAAAATCAGAGACAGATACAAAAACGGTTTCAAAGAAAGGCATTTAAAAGCCTCTTACTTGAGGAGTAGCTTTGGAGCCTCTCATCAAGGTAGCCAAAGCCCACTGTGGGGCTTGCTCACCTCCGAGTCCATTCCCTGCCGGGGCCCGGCTATGGTGTTCTCTAGCCAGCTTGAGATAATGGGCATAGAACTTCAAAATCTGGACTTTGGAGCCTGGTGTGAGATAAAACTTGATCATACCACTAACTAATTCGTGCTCATTTAAAACAATGGAGTCTTCCATGATTTTGTTAGCTTCCATGTATTTATATTGTTTTACTGGTAGCAAGTAGAAATAAGAGAGGTTTTTCTTTCTTTTCTTTTCTTTTTTTTTTTACACAAACCCAGGACTGGTCCACCTGCAGTAGTCAGTAGAGTTTTGGAATCTGTGCTTTAGCTGGCTTTGCTATTCACACTGCGTGCCTGCAGTAGCCAAATGACTGATTTCAGTCCAGTTCCTGGATGCTGAATGATGCCATTTGATTTAACAGATGTTTGACAACAGAAATTTATGGACCAGAGAAGCTGGTCCCAAGTTTACTAGAGGAAGAAAAATGGTTTTTTTGGTTTTTTTCCTGCCCTCTGGACTTTCTTTTGTTGATTACAGTGACTTGAAACAACCCAAGCCTGACTATTTAAGAATAACCGAACTCAAGAAAGTCACTGTGATGTAATAGAGTCATGAGCAGGATGCATGGTTTTGCCCAGAGGTCACTTTCCTTTCCTTTGTGCCAGTTTTCTCCCCTATAACACTGGGGAGACGTGTGTAAGTCACATCCGCTTGATTTTCTATCTGGGTTGTATAATCTCATCTCTCAGAAAGCTTTGTTTAAATGTCAATGCCCAGGCACCCTCCCCCCACTCCAGTTAAGTTAGAGGCACAGTGGGTGGACCCACAATATCAATACATCTTTAAAAAGCTCCCCAGGTTATTCTAGTGGGCTGCCAGCATCAAGAACAATTATACCATCTGAAGGTCCTTTCCGGCTCTAACATTCTATATACAAAGATTCTAATGATTACTTCTCAGGGTAAAAGCACTACATAGTTTATATTGTGGTTGTGGTGGTTCTTCTTCCGATTCTGGTCATTTTTAAGAGATGAGTAGTCGAAAGTGGTAGAACAAAGGATACCAAGGACTCAACCCCCCAAAGTGGCTTTTCAAGATAAAGACTTTGAATATCCTTGGTGTGGACACAGCATCCAGTGGCCATCTGAAGTTTTAATTCCCTAATGGGATATTTTTGGTCCTAAGAACAGTGAACTCTAGTTTCAAGGGTATAAACCCAGTGAAAATAGTACCTTCTCCCAAATAGAAGCTTGTCCCTGTTGCTGCTGAGCTCTGAGCGGGTGTTAGGGATACAGAGATGAGTGAGACCCAATCCTTGCTTTCATTCATTTACAGTCTAGAGGAGGTGAGAGGAAAAGAGAGTGGTTGTATGATTTGGGGCTATCTAAATCGGATGTTGCTTGGCCAGGCAATTTTCTAGTCTGAGAAACTTTGCTACTGCACACAAAACTGGAAGGAGGACTTACCCCTCCCCAATCATTTGCCCACTTAAAGGTGCTTTTTTGTGGGTGAACATTCCATTATGCCATCCATGTTTCTTCGGGACACCAAGATGTCTGAGAAGCACATGCCCTTCCAGACCTACACCCACAGATGCTCTGATGGCACGAAGTGTTCATACTGGTGTTTGACACACACACACCTGTATCGAAATACGCAAAGCTACATTTACACATTTCGGAAAAGAACAAAATACAGTGGGTTATTTTATAAGTAATGATGCAAGTTCAAAACCAAAATAAAACACTCACTAACTAACCTTTGATTCTTTTTCTGAGCATCCAAGGCAGCCTTCATTTTGTGCTACTGCCTCTCTCTGTCCCAGGTTTGCCTCAAAATCTAAGCCTCAGTTGAGATTTCTGCAGGTCTCAGAGAGCAAATGGTCTGAGTGGTTGGGTTCCTGGTGCAGCTTTGCCTCTCCGGAGTTGCATGAAATAGGCAAGCCATTTCCTTTCCGGGAACCTTTGTCTCTTATCCGTGATGTGATGAGGTTAGACTGGATTTCCGTAGGTCTCCTCTTTATGTCCTGTGATTGCTCCTGACCATCTTCTCCAGCTTGTCAGGAAGTAGGAAAGACCTTTGTAAAGCTGTTGATCCCAAGAGGCAGACAGGATAGCAATTCCTTCTCCTCATTGGAAAATCAAGGAACCAGCCTACCAGTGTAGTTTAGTAGAAAAGGCCTTGGCATTGCAGACAAGTGAGAATTTGAATTAGGATTCTTGCGCAACCTGTCTGTATTGTGTTAGGCAGGTCTCAACCTATCCGGACCCAGATTTCCTCCTTGAATTTGGATTCTCCCACAACCTATCTGTATCATGTTAGGCATAGCTCATCCTATCTGGACCCAAATTTCCTCCTCCGTGAGGTGAAGCAGGTAATATTGCCTCACGGTGGTGTTTGGGGGTGATGATTCAACTGATAACATGCATACTACGCATCTGTGAACATACGAGCACACAGTAGGATTACCACTCACTGTTGAGGGAGGCTGAGAGCAGCTATCGGCAAAATGTTTGCCTCTCCAAGCTGGGGTCTCTGCTTAGTGGCTCTGTGATGGGAGGGGCCCCAGGGTTGCTGTGGTTCTTTCTGAGGAAGGAAAATACTACAGATTAGCCTCCCAAGATAGTGGAGCAAATGACATCATAACATGGGTTGACATCATCCAGCTAGCCCCCTCCCCTCCTCCTCCCAGTGAGCTGTCCTTGTATTTGAATCTCTGTCTGTGGTCTGCCTTTTATATTGTCCTTTCACACAAACCAGGTCAACTGCTTTTCAGCTCTTGGAGGGAAACAAAGGAACAAAATATGATACGTTCGAACAATTGTGCATTTTCTGTGTCTCTGCGGTTCAAACAACCAGTGACATTTTGCAGGGAGACATTTTGATGTTAGGGAGAACCAGCCACGGCTCTTCATTTGGCCTCGAATGCTGTCCCTTTGGAGAAAGTTTTTAGTTTCTTTTTAACCAACACTCAAAAATTATTAATTTGGCTCTTTATTCATGAACATTAAAAGCTGGAATTTAATACATATTTTATGATCCTAAAGCTCAAACGCATATCGGATTGATGTTGAGGGATGAAAAGTTGAGGGCAGGGAAGAGGCCTCCTCTTTCCAGAATTTGCAAAATCGATGTAAAGTGGGCTTTCACTCACCTACCGAGGGTGTGACTAACATTGGCTAGAGCAGGATGATGGAGTGGAGCTTCCTGGAATGCTGGGCTTGCCCTGGGAGGTCTCCAGGTCAGCTAGAGGATCGTACCGCTTCCTCCCTTCCCGGGGGAGCATGGCTGCGGGCCCCAGGGGAGGAAGCCAGAGCTGATATTAGCAGCATCAGTTCATCCAGGAATGTCAAGACTTCAAAGAAACATCTAGCAGCTCTTCCTTCTCGGAAGGTGAGGGGTTCCCGGGCTGGAACGGGTTTTTGAAAATCCGCTGTCAGGCTTGGAGTAAGCAGGCGAGTCCTTCTGTCTTCTCTTCACTGCCAGCATGGTCAGGGCTTCAGTACACACTTCACACCGTGTAATTTTTTCTGCAAATACGTTCAGGAACTTAACTGCAGTGTTGGTTTTCTTTAAAGATTTTTTTTTCCCTACCCCTAGTGAACCAGAACAGATTATTTGGGTTTGCTATCGATTAAACAGATGGATGGACCTTTCTGATGGGCTAAAAGAATGGACCTAGGATAAATAGGGCCGTTTTTTCCCAAAGGTCTAAAAAGCACATGAATTCACCCTGTGTGCTGGCAAGAACTGTTACTACTTAAAGAAAAAAGAACACCGAGGAGATTTTTCACGGGGTGGTCTTCAAAGAACTGTTCCTCACCAACAAAATCTTTAAGAAAACTACATTTCCTCGTCCGCATGTTGGAACCAAGAAAGTTTCTATAATCAGGCATTTTAAAAGAAAATGTGCTGAATATTTTATAAAGGGAAACATTCATTTATGAGCTATAAATTCTCAGATGACAACCAAAGAGCAACTGATAGGGTTGTAGAGAAGCCCAGTGAACAAACTTGCAAACTGGGGAGTCTGTTGATATTTTATCATCAGCAGAGTGATTGGAGATTCTGTGCTTTGATTCTGGATGCCATTTTCTGCAAATGTTGCCTGGACCAAGTCACTGACTGGAAAAAACGAGTACGTGAAATAGAAAGATACTTGTAAGATTTGTAAAACATTACAATTTAAACATGGTATTGACATCTTAATGAAGAAAAGGTGGATGATTATCCTTGACAGTGCATTTGTAGAGAACCTCCTTTGCAGGCAGATGGACTTATTAGGGTAACTTGAGTGGTTCTTTAATCACCCTATCTCAGCTGCCTTATCTGTAAAATAGTGATAATATTACTTATCCCGTGAGATTTTGTGAGAAATAAGTGAGATCACAAATGTAATGTGCAAGCATAGGCCTTTCACTCTACTCTTTCCGTTTTCTGTGGACCCTAGCCCATAATTAATCATTAGCTACAGCATGTAGACTATGGGTGGTGTGTGCTAAGTAAATAACCATCGAATGGAGGAATAGATAGATAGATAGATAGATAGATAGGTGGGTGGATGGGTAGGTGGGTGGATAGGTATTTGGATGAGTGAGTGGATGGATGGATAGATGGATGAATGGGTGGGTGGATGGATGGATAGATGGATGAATGGGTAGATGGGTGGGTGTGTGGATGGCTGAATGGGTGGATGGCTGAGTAGATGGGTGGGTGGATGGGCGGGTTGGTGGATGGGTGGAGGGACAGGTAGATGGGTGGGTAGATGGATGAAGCTAGCTTAAATCCAGTTTATTGTATACATTAAAATTTATGATTGAATATGAATCACTTAAGAATTGATCACGTTTATTTTTAATCAGTTGCATGTACTTCAGCCTCATTGCGGATATTAACATTACCATATCATCTAAAAATATCAGAAAAGATTTCCTTTCCTCTGTTGTTTTTGTTCTTGCCTGGCCCTCTTTAGGAATATATTTTTTTTTCCTCTTTAGGAATATTAACATCATTAGGTAGTTTGGCTGTTAGCCATTATATGTAGACATTATATATGCAGTGTTTGTTATTCACCTTTGAATTTAAGATAGCTCTTTGATTTAGGAAGCTGAGTATGTCTGCTCTACACTTTACCAGTTAGAAAAAGAAGGCAGGAAAAAAAAAAAAAGCAAGGACTTAACCTAAGCCTTTTAGGGGACAGATGCTGGTGGATTTCTGTCCCTTAATGTTTGAGTATCTTCCTCCTGTCTTTAGCTGCAGGAATGCTGGGAGTGAGGTAAAGTGGATTTCGAGGAGCCCTGTAGATCATGATGACTTGTCTGCAAAGATTTTAAAAACAAAGTCTCCAGCTGAGTGGGAAGTTATCATTGAATTTCTTTTTAACATTGAACTTCTGGGGTTTTTTTGCAGTTATAGAACTGGTTGATAGCATCAACTATTCCTTACTAAAACTCTGATTTCCTACTTGATGAGCTCACCAATGGATAACAAGTTTCTCCCATTTCTAAAGTCCCCCAAATTTGATCCCTCAAAAGCTAGCTCATACCTTCCTACTCCTTAACCGATGTTTTGTTCCCCAGCTCTTTCTCGGTACCGGGCATCCGGAACATTCAGACAGAGGCATGAAGAAGACCCTGGCTGGACTTGCATTCGGCACAGGAATTTAGCACAAAAAAGTGGGGTACCATGTGTAAGGTGCCAGAGAGAGAGAGGGACAAAGTGCTCTCGAAATACCCAAACAGGACAATTCATGTTGCTTGGAAGGCAGGGAGCTTGGAGGAAGATCACCAAGAGGAGATACTTCAATTAGATGCTTAAAAATAAGTTTAAAAAAAAAAAAAAATCCCTGCATGGACAAATGGAGTCCAGGTAGAGAAAACGGTGTGATTCAAGGTATCAAAACATGAAATTTTATAGAGTCTTATGCAAACAAGCATATTGCTCTCCAGCTAGTGAGGTAGGTGAGTGAGGTGGAGCATTGGAGTTGGGGCTTGGGGGTGCCTGGAGTGGCCTGAGGCCAGGTGGTAGGCACATCCATGTCAGTGAGCACGAGGAATTTGAGAGCTGTTGAGCACATGAACCATTTCCGGTTGTAAACTTGGAAGTACCTGCGTGTTCCCTTGACGGCTCAGTAAATCATAACACTTGCAGATAATTATTCCTATATATACATATACTTAGGGGAACAAACTGGAGGTTCTTAGGCATTTTTACCTTCTATTGCCATGGAGGAGCTAACCGAGGATGCATATGGGTTGCAGGGAGTCCTTGAGCATCGCTATTTACATGCAAATTTCAATACCAGATTGAAAATGATGAAATGATTTTGCTATAAATAAAGCATGCATTATACTTTCAGATTCTCTTCCGGGTCTGTTATTGAGCATTACCTGTGTGTGCAGACATGTGTGAGAAATCTTGGGGGCAGTGGTAGAACCAGGAAGAAACAGCATTCATATGTGCAATAAATAGATGCCCATTTTACATACCAGTTACTATATATTTGTTGTTTGACATTTTATACTCTTGTATTCTTGTATTCTTCCTGGAGAAGCAAGGGTTGGATATTTGTTGGAGCAAAACTGATATAGAGTGGCTAGGTTTTGATTAAAGCCTTAAATGGTGGGTCAAATTTTGATAAACAGAAACTTGGTTGAGAGAATATGAGGAATCAGGTCAAATGGAGAGACACAGCCCAGAGAGCTTATGTCTCGGAGTGGTCTGGCCCAAGCAGAGGCTGCGCGTTATGTGTCGGCAGGAACGGTGAACAAGTTTGAAGTGTGGGGTTGCAACATGAGTTTGGCAGGTCTTAAACCCTGTGTTCTCACTGCTGGTCTCACACATTTGATGTCTCCTGTGGGAGACAATCCCCACAGAGGAGTCCTCCACGAACGGAGAAACCAGGATCTGCGAAGGAAGGGGAAGAGAGACGTTACCAGAGGTAATATGCTCAAGTTCAAGCAGAAATACCGAAGTCAAAGGGAAATAAATGATCCATCTCTGCCTCCTAGGCTGGGTAGGACAATCCAGGCATTCCCGTGTGCCCCTACTCAGTGTGCGGGCACCTCGGAGCTTTGGACGGGCCTCGAGAGCCAAAGAGAAGCTTAAAGCCTCAGTCTTCCTGCTTCCTCTGAAGCACAATGGTGTAAATACATAAGATAGCTTTTTTTTTTTTTTCTCTGAAGGAAGACCTTGTGTCCAATTTGAGTTAGCTCTGATGGCATCTGGGAAAAAGGATTACTCATCAGAGAAGCTGCTTAACCCCAGGGAAAAACTGTCTGTATTCCTAAGATATTGCTGACTTTGATAAGATTTTTTTTTTTTCTTAAATGTTTGTCACTGTGGAACATGGAAATCCATCCCATTTCCAGGGGCTATGGTGCTGGTGTTGTTTGAAAAACCAGTATGTTGTGCAGAAAGAAGCTTTTTATCTTGATGAAGTCCCAATAGTTCATTCTTGCTTTTGTTTCTCTTGCCTTTGGAGACATGTCTAGCAAGAATTTGCAGCAGCCAAGGTCAAAGAGATTGCTGTCTGTGTTCTCCTCTAGGATGTCGATGGATTCCGGTCTCACATTTAGGTCCTTCATCCATTTTGAGTCTATTTTTGTGTATGGTGTAAGGAAATGGTCCAGTTTCATCCTTCTGCATGTGGCTGTCCAATTTTTCCAAACCACTTATTGAAGAGACTTTTTTCCATCGGATATTCTTTCCTGTTTTGTGGAAGATTACTAGTTGGCCATAGAGTTAAGGGTCCATTTCTGGGTTCTCTGTTCTGTTCCATTGATCTGTGTGTCTGTTTTTGTGCCAATACCACGCTGTCTTAATGATCACAGCTTTGTAACAGAGCTTGAAGTCCAGAATTGTGATGCCACCAGCTTTGGTTTTCTTTTTCAACATTCCTTTGGCTATTTGGGGTCTTTTCTGATTCCATACAAATTTTAGGATTGTTTGTTCCAGTTCTGTGAAAAATGCTGGTGTTATTTTGAGAGGGATTGCTTTGGATGTGCAGATTGTTTTGGGTATTATACACATTTTAACAATATTTTTTCTTCCAATCCATGAGCATGGAATGTTTTATGGTTTTCAGTGCAATTTTAAATGAGATCGATTCCTTGATTTCTCTTCCTGCTGCTTCATTGTTGGTGTATAAAAATGCAATAGACTTCTGTGTGTTGATATTCTATTTTAAGGAAACAGTCAACAAAACTAAAAGGCAACCTATGGAATGGGAGAAGATATTTGCAAACAACATATCTGATAAAGGGTTAGTATCCAAAATCTTTAAAGAACTTAAACTGAATACCCCAAACCCAAAAAAATCCAGTCAAGAAATGGGCAGAAGACATGAACAGAGATTTCTCCAAAGAGGACATACAAATGGCTAATAGACACATGAAAAAATGCTCAACATCACTCATCATTAGGGAAATACAGATCAAAACCACAATGAAATGCCACCTCGCACCAGTCAGAATGGCTAAAATTAGCAAGTCAGGAAATGTCAGACATTGGTGAGGATGCAGAGAAAGGGGAACCCTCCTACACTGTTGGTGGGAATGCAAACTGGTGCAGCCACTCTGGAGAACAGTATGGAGGTTCCTCAAAAAGTTAAAAATAGAGCTACCCTATGACCCAGCAATTGCACTACTGGGTATTTATTCAGAGGATATAAACGTAGTGATTCAAAGAGGTACATGCACCCCAATGTTTATAGCAGCAATGTCCACAATAGCCCAAATATGGAAAGAGCCCAAATATCCATGGATGGATGAGTGGATAAAGACATAAGATCACGTGTGTGTGTGTGTGTATGCATGTGTGTGCATGTGTGTGTGTGTGTATGCATGCGCGTGCATGCGTGTGTGTGTGTGTGTGTGTGTGTGTGTCAGAATATTACTCAGCCATCAAAAAAGAATGAGGGGCGCCTGGGTGGCTCAGTTGTTAAGCGTCTGCCTTCGGCTCGGGTCATGATCTGAGGGTCCTGGGATCAAGCCCCGCATCGGGCTCTCTGCTCAGAGACTAGTTTGCTTCTCCCTCTCCCTCTGTGATCTCTCTTGCTTTCACTCTCTCTTAAATAAATAAATAAAATCTTTTTTTAAAGAAAGAATAAAATCTTGCCATTTGCCACAATGTGGATGGAACTAGAGGGTATTACGCCAAGCAAAATAAGTCAGTCAGAGAATGACAAATACCATATGATTTCACTTATATGTAGAATTTAAGAAACAAAACAGATGAACATAGGGGAAGGGAAGGAAAAATTTAAAAAAAGATAAAAACAGGGAGAGACACACCATAAGAGACGTAACTCTAGAGAACAAACTCGGCGTTGCTGGAGGGGACGTGAGTGGGGGGGGATGGGCAACTGGGTGAAGGACATTAAGGAGGGCACTTGAAGGAGGGAGCACTGAGTTGTTATATGCAACTGATGAATCACTAAACTCTACCCTTGAAACTAGTACATTGTATGTTAACTAACTTGAATTTAAATAAAATTTAAAAAAAAGAAAAACCAGTATGTCATTTCCTCCTGATAAAGGCAACTTGTATATATTTGTAGGTACAAGTTAAAGACACATGGAAATCAGGGTGTCAGTACAATACAACCAGAGGGTGAAATAAAAGGGGAGATTATCAGAAAAATCGAGATTAAAAGATATGGATCATAGGTATAGAATTCTAATTACCTTCTTAAACAGCTAAATGATGTCCGGGGCAGTAAATGACTTACAACAAACGACCCATCTTTAAAGTGTACAATTTGATAAGCTTTGGCATATGTATATATCCAGAAACCAGCCCCACGGTTGAGATAATGAAAGCATCATGGTCCCTAACAGTTTCTCTGTGCCCCTCACTCTGGACCCCGCCCCAGGAAGCCAGCGATCCCCGCTCAGCCACCGTGGGTTAGCCTTTCCTAGAACTGCACACACATGGGATCGCAGAGTGTGCGTTCTTTTATAATCAAGTATCTTTCCTTTGTCCTCCTAATGGAGGTGTGGAGATACTATATTATGGCTTTGTTTCCATGTCCCCAAGGAGGAATGTTGTTGAAAATCTTTTCATGGACTTACTTGTCATCTGTGTATCTGCTTTGGAGAAGTGTCTGTTCAGATCTCTAGTCCATGCTATAATTGAGGTTTTGTTTTGTTTTCTTATTGAATTTCAAGACTTCTTTATATATTCTGGATACAGATCCTTTGGCTGATAGGTGATTGGCACATATTTTCTCCCAAATTGTAGCTTTTCTTTTCATTCCTTTCTGACAGAAGTTTTTATCGTGATGCCATCCAGTTTACCAGTTGGTTCTGTAAGGGATCCTGCTTTTGGGGACATATTTAAGAAGTCTTTGTCTAATATAAGGTCACAAAGATTTTCTCCTATCTTTCCTCTAGAAGTCTTATAAGTTTAGATTTTATGTTTGGACCTTACAGTCATTTTGAGATAGTTTTGGTAGGTCATATGAAGTATGGATTAAAGTTCTTTTTTTTTTTTTTGCATATGGATATCCAATGTTCCAACACCATTTCTTAAAACGACTACCTTTCTCCACAAAATATGGTAACAATAGCATACTTGGTATAAAAACTTCCAAAGTCACACTTCCCTTCCTTCCTTCCTTCCTTCCTTCCTTCCTTCCTTCCAAGAGCATGGGATCTTGCATCAATGCTCCGTTCAGTACATGCCCTCCTTAATACCCGTCACTGGGCTAACCCATCCCCCTCTCCCCTCCCCTCGGAAGCCCTCAGTTTACTTCTCTAAGTCCATAGTCTTTCATGGTTCATCTCTCCCTCTAATCCCCCCCCTTCATTTTTCCCTTCCTTCTCCTAATGTCCTCCATGGTATTCCTTATGTTCCACAAATAAGTGAAACCCTAGGATAATTGACTTTCTCTGCTTGACTTATTTCACTTAGCATCATCTCCTCCAGTCCCATCCATGTTGATGTAAAAGCTGGGTATTCATCCTTTCTGATGGCTGAGTAATATTCCATTGTATATGTGGACCACATCTTCTTTATCCATTTGTCTGTTGAAGGGCATCTTGGCTCCTTCCACAGTTTGGCTATTGTGGACATTGCTGCTATGAACAATAAACAAAACAAAGAGGCAACCCCATGGAATGGGAGAAGATATTTGCAAATGACACTACAGATCAAGTGCTGGTATCCAAGATCTGTAAAGAAATTCTCAAACTCAACACCCACAGAACAATAATCAAGTCAAAAAATGGGCAGAAGATATGAACAGACACTTCTCCAAAGGAGGTATATGAATGGCTAACAGACACATGAAAAAATGTTCAACATCATTAGCCATCAGGGAAAGACAAATCAAAACTACAATGAGATACCACCTTACACCAGGCAGAATGGCAAAAATGGACAAATGTTGGAGGGGTTGTGGAGAAAGGGGAACCCTCTTACACTGTTGGTAGGAATGCAAGTTGGTACAGCCACTTTGAAAAACAGTGTGGAGGTGCCTCAAAAAATTAAAAATAGGGCTACCCTGTGACCCAGCAGTTGCACTACTAGGTATTTAATACAAAGGATACAAAAATAGTGATTCGAAGGGACACCTGCACCCCAGTGTTCAGAGTCACCTTCCGACATACATGAGGAGTGTTCAGTTACAAGTTCAACAGCGCCATGAACCTAACTGGAGGAGAATTGGAACCCGCCATCCACCACCAGACTGCTGGGAACAACGTCAGAGCACAGCCAGGCAGTGTCTGTCTCCCTGAGTGTTACTCTTCACATTGTGAGCATGATGCCCAACTGGACTGCTTTGGGAAGGCCATGAAAGCATACGAGTAAATGTAGATGAAGACAGCACTCAGAGACATGACCACATGACGTTCACCCACGGTGCTAGGTACTTAGGGCTGCCATGACCTCCCTGTCCCTAATCTCTGCAACTCATTGTCCACCTCGCTGCTAGGTGGTATCTCCAAAAGATAAATCCTGTTATGTCACTCCTTTTTTATTTATTGGAAACCTCCAAGTGGTCCCAGTTCTTTGGAATTCTAGAGGCCGCCAGCACATCTCCGGGATTCACTAGGACCCTGTGCCGCAACCTGGCTTCTCCTCGCTGCTTCTAAGGGCCATGTTCTCTGTGTGGAATGTTCCCTTGTCTGTTGGGCAGCAGCATCTCACATTTCAGGGCCCTTCCCAGCACTGTCTGTCCCTCCCTCCTGACATTGTGCCACCAGCTCTGTTTCCCTGGTTGTCACACCAGACCCAGCCAGCTGGCCTTCCCTGCAGGGCTGTGGCAGGGGCGTGTTCACTCTGAGATCCGCCGGAGCTGGTGGACAGTCTCACTCAGAATGGGAACTCACCGACGACCACTGATTGGAGGACTAAAGGAAGTGAGTGAATTGTTGTGTTATTCATACACATCAGAATTTCTTGGAGTGCCTTTATCTCTCTGCAGAGTGTTGGTTTTTGAAGATGATTACCTTTCAACTGGAGAGAGTATCATTCTGCTTGCTTTCCAGGAGCACCTGGGCTCCATGGCCAAGAACCAAGTCCCCCCAAAGCCTTGACTTATATTAATCTGAAAACATGGCTTTCCTCATGGCCCAGCCATCAGGAAGCTTCTGGATGCCTTCACTCTTTCCAGATAAAGCCAGACTCCTCTGACAGTGGGCCCCCCAACCCCCTCCCACTTAATCTACTCTTCCTTGTCATGCACTATTTCTCTCCATTAAAATTCAGCTCTCTCCTCAAATAGTCCTACCGGTTTTTACCCCCATGACTTTTTGCCTGGGAATTCCCTAGGATTCAAGTAAAATCTGCTTTTTCCTCTTCCATCTTGGGAGAAATAAGAAAATCCACAAGGAATAACCAGACCGTAGCTCCCTTTTGGACCAGAAGCACACATGTACCTTTGTGTGCCGCCTCTCCCCACCGTAGACCCCCACCCCAGCCCAGCTCAGTCTGGAACAGCAGAGACAGGTGCATTGGGAACAGTGAAAGAAAAGGCCTCCTCCTCCTGACTGGTACTCAGGTGGAGCCCCCCTCTCAGAATTCCTCAGCAGTGGGGGACGGTCCTTACTGCGCTGGTGAAAGCAAGAGGTAGCCCAGCTGGGAGGAAATGAAGCATTCCCTGAAATCTGCCTCTTACTCTCTACTTCTGGCTCTGTGATACCATGACAAAGGACGGTTGGAGGCAGTACCTGCTGACCCCATTCAGTCAGCTTTATCTATTGACAGTGAGGCACTATAATGAAGCCCTTTTGACATATCAATATTTCCATGCCAAGATGCCCATTTGTTCTGAATAAGAATCAATAATTTTCAATTAATATAGATTATGTCACCAAGCAGTTAATTTAGAATGTCATTGTTTTGAGTTCATATCCTGACCTCAGCCTAGTAACATTTACCTAGGTGGCCATACCATCAGGACGGAGAAGGGAAGAGAAGCTGGTCTCTCCACCTCTCAGACCTAGAATTTCCTTCCAACAGAAGCAGCACGTCCAACATATGGCCCCCTCCCCAGAAGCATAAGAGAGATGAATCACTCTTTCGGATGACATCACTGGCACCCTGGGCAGGAAGCAAAGCCATTTTGGGTATTATAGATGGGCTCAGTGCTCACTACTGAGGGCTTGGCATATGCACCAGACAGGACATCCGGAGGTGATTGAACTTTTGACCATCCAAGAGCATGGAGCCCCTATGTGATACTATGTGTGTCTATAATGCAGTAATATTCTTTTGAGCTCTTTCCTTTCCTTATGTACAGACATGGTTGTTTTGTGACTTAACGTCATCTTTTGCCTCTTCTCTCTCACTTTTGAAGAGGATGGGAGAGTGGGGAAATGGGTCCTTAGTGTAATTTTCACTTCGTATATTTTAAAATTACTCCAGCAGTCTAAACATTATACAGACCATACAGATGGTCTGACAAAGATAAGCTTCCATCCAGATCATCACAGATCTTACCTAGATCATCTGTAGGTATGCAAATGTCAGGTGCATTCATGTATTAGTCAGGGAGCTCCAGAGGAATAGCACTAACAGGAGGTGGATCCATACAGAGACTTACTTACTATAAGGAATTGGATTGTCATGTCAGAGTCCCAAGATCTGATCAGCAGGTGAGTTGGAGGGCTGTGTCATTCCAGTCTGAGGCCAGAAACCGGAGAACCAGCAGCACAGTGTAAGTTCCAGTCCGAAGGTTTGCAGGCTGGAGACCCAGGAAGAGCTGATGTTTCCATTCGAGTCCAAAGGCAGGGAGAGACCCATGTCCCAGCTCAAAGCAGTCAGGCAGGGGAAGTTCCCTCGTATTTGTGGGAGAATCATCCTTTCTGTTCTATTCAGACTTTCAACTGATTGGATGAGGCCCACCCACATTAGGGCAATATGATTTACTCAGTTTATTGATTCAGATATTTATCCCATCCAAAGACACCATCCCAGAAACACCCAGAATAGTGTTTGGCCAAATATCTGGGCGCCCCCTAACATAGTTAACGCATATAATTGATCATCACAGTACATATGGGCAGCAGAGGAGTCCCAAGTCCCTGTCCCTTCACTTTGTTTTGTGACCTGACCATCGCCCTCCAAGCTCAGGAGTGAGTCCCGGCATTAGACGAGGGCCTGATGGGCATGCAAGGAGCTGGTAAGGCCTGGAATTTATTTTATTTTCCTTGTCTTGACTCCACATCGCCCTTCCCTGAGTTTCCCCAATAAAGCCCCTGAGGAACATGGCCTCATTTTCTATCGGTCATCTTACGATCCCTCCCCAAATCCTTGTCGTGCTCTGCTACTCACCTGCACCATTGATTTACGGATGAAATTTTTGTGGGATTTGCCCAAATGTGAGGAGGCCTGTCTGGGAATGCCAGCTGGTGATCTTCTGAAGTTTTTGGTGCTGCCACCTCCTGAGTCAGAACCTCAACTCCCCTCCCCCTTAATCCCTCCCTCCCCCACCAAATTTGGAATCTTCTGCAGGAGCATTTAGAGGGCTTGCTGGTTATTGTAGCCTTTGTTAGCCAGAAGACTGTACTAGGACAGGTATGGATTTCTTCTCAGTGTCTGTGTCATTCCTGGGCTATTCTTGCCCTTTGTCAGTAGGTGCTACCGGGAAAATAGAGATGAATATGTATGTCATTTTGTTGGTTTCCCCCGCAATACATTAATTTACTTGATTCCCATTATCCTCTGTTAACTAGGCAGGACTCATTGTTTTGAAAGAACAATTGATTTTAGACAAAGCTTACTGGTAGCTGAGTTAGACTTCACACATTTACTCTACTTATTTACCCATCCATTCGTTATTTACGAATAATTTGGGTGTGAGTCTAGCACTGTGTTAATGATAGAAAAACTGATCTGATGGCCTCTCTGCGCTCAGTGGCTTCTTTTGAGAAACTCATCTGAGTGCAGAGCCCTTTCTGGAACACAGGGCGCTCTGCAGGCTGGGGGGCTGGGCGCAGTCCCCTCTGACGCTGCACCCGGGGCACCCGGCGGGGGCTTTTCACTTACCCTTACTGCCCACACACTAGAGGGTCTGGTGTAATCATTCCAGGGTGTGGCCTGGACTTCGGGAGTTTTGAAAGTCCCCAGTGGTTCCGATGGGCAGCGAGAGTGAACGCCCCTGGAGGGGGGGTTGGAGGGCACCTGGGTCTTCAAGAAGCACTTGAGCCACCGAGAGAAATGTCTGAGCGCCCTTTGCTGATACAGACGCTAAAGGTCAGTAGCCAAGATTAGTGAGGCCGTTCTGGGGCGTTGTCATCTCAGGAGATTTCAAAAACAGGTACAACCCTAGTGATTTCTGTCCAGGGAGAACTCTTTAAGAGAAAGCCATTTGCTCTCACGAATTAGTTTGCAAATGTTGTATATTTTTTTCTCCTGAGTTTTCTTTGGAGGAATGGTGAGAGATTCAAAGTCCACCAAAATGGTGCTGTTATTATTTTAGTACCTGGGAAATGCTGGGTTGCAAAGTGTTTCACATGTAGAATGTTAGTCCTGTCTTGACAGCAGCTGTGAAGCTCTGCATTAAAAATAGAGTCCAAGGAAGCAAAACTTCCTAATCTCCTTGGGATGGTCCTCAGTATAAAATATTTGCAGCAATCCTCTTAGAATTGGCTTCCAATTAAAAAAAAAAAAAATGTATGACTTTCCCTTCCCCCAACAAAGGGCAGCCCATTACGTTAATGAAAGAAACGCAGGGTGTGGCTCAGCAGCTCCAGCTAGATGCTCTGATGTTACTGAACTTTCATAATCAACAGGAGAAAGAAAAACTTCAATTATAGCTGCAGGTGGTAGGGGAAAGGATTTTCATTTTTAAAATGGGTTTTCCTAGGTACTTGGAGTTAGTCGAATTGCAGTTAGGGCCTCATCCACAGTTAGATTCTGAGAACCCTTTAGGCTCTTTTCTGGGACGCTCCTAAATAGGAAGGCCCTGGGACGGACGGCAGATTGAAATGGGGAACATCGTGGCTGGCTCTGTGCAATGAGTATTAATCATCCCGGGCCTCTCTAGACTATGTGTAATATAGGACTAGAGATGGATCAACAGTGGAGGATGACTTCCGAAGAGTAATTAGTAAATCCATGTGTCATGATTCTATTGAACCGGAAAAGCTTTTAAAATAAGAAAAAAAATCTAAATTCACTTCCCAGGGTCATCTCTTAGCTTTGAGGCTAAAGCTAGTGACTTTAATTTCCTGCATCTGTTTTTGTTTCAATAGTTATCTTAGTTGTTAAATCACAGAGTTGCGGTACAGATTAAAGGCAACCCGGCTCAAACACCTGCTAGATCCCCTTTTTTTTTTTTTAATTGGCACCTTGTCTTTCAGCGTAGTCAGTATCGCCTGAAAGGGGAGGCTAGGACTAGTTCTCTTGGCGCGGGTTTGGGAGGTTTGAATATGCTAAGGGTTTGATGTGGTTTGGCGATTATAGAGCACGAGGTACCAGGTCCACGCGCTGCGCAGACACCTGCCCCGCGCACCAGTGAGAGGCTGCTGGGCCCGTGTTCCCGCTCTCGAGAGTTTGCAATCCGTGCGGGCGGCCTAATCTTGGACAGATCTGTCGGAGCGGAGAGAACCAGAGCTCGAGCGAAGCTAGTCGTGCGCTCGCTGAGACAGCAGGCCGTCAGCGTTCTCGGGGCGCACACGTAGATGAGAGCTTACTGGCGGGTGGCGCTCGTTCCGCGGCGTCTGTGCGCACCACGCTATCACGCGTACAGGAGGCTGACACCTGTGTCAGTTACAGCTCAGGGACGCAGGGGAAAATGTTTTAAATAAAGTAGTGCTGTGGCGACTTGGAGAAAGAACGAACCACGCCTAAGTCTTTCCGCGCGCACATTCACCTATTGCCGAGGAAATGCAAGCATTTTCACTTGTTCCGGTCAGTCTATGCTGGCTGCCCCCTCCCGGCCCCTACAAGCCCGAGCCCTGCGTCTCCCCGGAGCTGTGCTTTGGGTGGGCCACTCCCAGCACCTCTCGGGCTGAACCTTGGGACTTGGTCCATTTCCAAAGGACCCTTGTGATGCCCCCACGCTCACCGCTCCTCCCCCCACTGGACTCTTCCCCCACCTCCGTTATGGACCCCTCCTGCAGAAGGCAGGGTTTTGTTGTTTTTTTTACATATTTCTTGAAAGAAACAGGTAATAGGTCTAATTTTATCCCTGTGTCCCAGAGCTTAGCTCAAACCTCGCTCTATGAGGCTTTCGATTTATTCACAAATATCAACTACGCACATGCGCACACGCACACGGAGCACAGTTATTTTCCTGCTGTGGACACAGATCAGGTTTTTACTTCGGCAGGAGATCGCGCAGATTAGGGATAAGGATGTTAAAGTCAGACAAGCCTGGGCTCGAGTTCTGGTTTTACCATTCACTGGCTGATGGCCTTGACTAAATTACTCCATTAAGATTTTTTTCTTCTTCAAAATAGTGGTAATAATATTTATAATGCTAATAACACATTCACAAGAGGGCTACTGAGAGTAGCAGTTACAGAAATGACAGAAGGTTGGCTCATCTGCAGCGCGTCACATTTGCAGTTAGCATTTAGGGAGTGTGATTTTGTTGCTGTTCTGATATTAAAGTGGATAGTGGAGTGGAGGTAATTACAGGGATAAATCAGGCCCCAGATCCCGCCACAGACCACGGGCAGGACCACCATGGGAGGCTGGGGCCGTGTTAAGGTGGTATGGTGTGGCCTGGCCCTCAGAGGTCATTTTCTGGCTTCCTGACCGCCGGTCGGAAGGGGGTCAGGACGTGTGGACCGGGCTCTGTGCGGCAGTCACAGAACTGCCCCTGCCCCCAGCACCTGCAAAGAACACAGCTACGACGAGGCATTACAGGGGCAGACGCCGCGGCCGAGGAGCCCGGAGCTGATGGCTCCAGGTAAGTACGAGCACCGTGCGTGGGTGTGGGCGCGGGGGGCCGAGCAGGGCCAGCAGGAAATAGCCGGCACTGAGTGCTAAGAAACCACGAGGCCCTGGACATGGGCCCCTCGGCTCTGGTCTGTGAGGCTCAGGTGCTGCGGAGGCAGCGGCTGCTTCCTGGACGGGTGGACCAGCATTTGCTCAGGCCGCCGCTCCACGCCCGTGGCCCCGTGGCCCCGTGGCCCCGTTCTACATCCGCTGTGCTGGGCTTACCTGTATTTAGGGGAACGGAGGCGTGGTCGCCGCTTTGTGGGGGGTCTCAGGAGTGGCGCGGGGCATGGCAAGGGCCTAAGTGATAGAAGGCTCTGGAAACCCCTGATGTTATCATGAGTTAGCTGGTGTTGCAGGAGCTGTTGGTATTCAGGGGACTTGTTCGCAGAGAATGACCTCTGAGGGCCAGGCCACACTATACCACCTTAACATGGCCCCAGCCTCCGATGGTGGTCCTGCCCGTGGTCTGTGGCGGAAACTGCTCGCCCAGTGAGCCTGCCTCCCCCAGAATGAGTCCTGGAAGGATGTTCATTTCATTGAATGACCCTCTCTGTTCTGTACCTGTAGAGCTTCCCCGTGTGTGCATTTCCCCGTCTGACCCGCCCGCAGGGGTGTGTGTGGCATCCGGGAACGGTGATGACGTCATCAGTATCACCGTGGAGAGCCTTGGGCATCATCACCCTCCGCAGCCCAATGTGAATAAAAAGCCCCTGGAAAGTGAAAGGGAGATTGCTTTAAATGGGCAAATTGGCATTATCCAGGAAGAAACTGCTTCCACAGTGCACGTGTGTCCTCGATGGGGCTGGAGGGAGGGAGGAGGGCTTCTCAACCTGTTTCTCACCCGAGATCCTTGCTTATTTGCCCACCTGTGACAGGATGGGAGGCACTTCAGCCTTGCCCAGAGTGACACTGAGAAGGATTGATGACTCAGTGACCTACGCGTGCTTTTAATGTAAGGGGAGTTAATTATCCTCATCAGCCTCCCTTCCCTGATGTGAACATACGACAAACCCTGATGAGTCTTATTTGAAGGGATGCTCCTTGGATGTGGGGGCACTGATTTCCGTGGAGAGATGGAAACCACATGGCTAGAACACCCTTTGGCAGGTCATCGTCAAGGTTAAGTGGGGGAAAGCGCTTTTCTTTTCTGTGACATCATTTATTTTGTAGGAGAGCTTTGTCTGGAAGCGGCATTGAGCTGGGATGGTACTTTTCCTTGTGCTACTAGCTGGTTCGTGACCTTGTGCCTGTGTGTACTTGTGTGTGCGTGCATGTGTGCACAGGTGTCTATGTGTGCATGTGTTGTGGGCTTATATGCTTATACCACTTATGTGTATGTAGTCATTCCCCGGAGTTCTTTACACACACACACACACACACACACACACACACACACACAGACTGAGTATGTCAGAGTAACTCTCTCCTGTGCTGAACCACATTCTGTCTGGCACCAGACACGTACTGGATTACGGCTTCGATCAAGTGCCTGTTGTAATATTTACATTTTAATAAACGTAATATTTTGCAGCGCCACCTTGAGACAGCACTGGGGCCTTGAGTAATCGTCACTGGTACTCTTTTCTCCAAGTGTTTATTCCCTCCTTTGTAAAGAACAAGTTCAGTGTGGTTTTGTCCTTTTTCAGGTAACTGAGCTTTGTATTTTGAGATGACTGTGGACTTGCGTGCACTTGTACAAAATAATGCAGCAGGATCTCCTGTGCTCCTCAGCCCATTTCCCCCAGTGGGACGGTCTTGCAAAACCGTAGAGTGATGCCACAAGCAGGACGTTGACATCATGCAGTCATGCCACAGGACATTTCCATCCCTGAAGGGAAGGCTCCTGGCGCCCCTTTGTAGCCACGCCCACTGGCCAGCAACACTCCTGAGCCCAGCCCCCGCCAACAGGCTCTCCGTTCCTATCTGTCCTTGATTCCAAGAATGTCCTATGAAAGGAACTATACTGTATGCAACTTTTTGGGCCTTCTCCACCCAGCACCTTTCTCTGAGATTGTTTATGTATATTCATGTGGTTCCATGTTGAAAGACTCCTGAGTGTCTGAAAACTGGAGTCAGGATCCAGGGACATCAGGGCTGTGGGACACCCCTCACTGAGTGACGGAGGCGCAGGGGTCTTTCATCGTGGGGAGATTCCTTATAGCTGAGTACCAGCCTCTCTAATTTTACCAAAACTAGAACTGTAGGAGGAGGCGTCAGGATGCCCTATTAGTGCTCCCCCTGCAGGGGACTCGGCCACTCCAACCTTAGTGGGCTCCAGAACGGCTGTGGCCTCTGTGCACAGTGTGCAGGAGCCTGGGCTGACCTCACCCACACGTCCTGGGCCTCCTGCATCGCTCCCCCCCTGAGCCTCTGAAAGCTGGGTGGTCAGACCTCCCACCATCCTGCATCTCCCGCGTGCTCTCTGGGTTACCGCCGTGCTCCTTGTCATGCAAACCCACAGCCTCCGTGGCGCATCCCCCTCCCCCCCCCCCGTCACCCCTGCCCCCTGCCTGGCATTGCAAAGCTGCGTGGAGGAGGTCTGCCAGAGACTGGGGAAGGGAAGAGCCTTTCATGCCTAATGCTGAACGTGTTCTTGTTCCAGATCGATCGCTAATTTGGGGTCTTAACGCTCACAAAGTGACTTCACACGTTAAGAAACTGGCCCAGTATGTTTGAACTAATGTGACCAAGTTGATGAGCTCTTGGAGCTTAGCTCTGCTCTTCACATGCCCCACGGCCCCACTGGTCCATCCAGACAGTAACAGGGAGGTTTCATAGAGTCGGCCCCAATCTCCATTCATTCTTGTTTCCAGTGTGCATCAGAAGCCCTGGAAATGCCCTGGTGTAATGTATGTGATAGGGCTTATTTTGGAGTGATAGAAAGGTTTTGGAAATCAGTCGAGGTGGTGGTTGCACAACATTGTGAATGTACTAAATGAGACTGAATCGTTCACATTAAAGTGGGTAATTTTGTGTTATGTGAATTTCACTCAAATAGGTGATTCTTGTAAATGAATATGATGTTACATCAGAGGTGAAGCTCCCGGTCTCCTCGCAGACGTGGGGCACGGATGGAGCATTCTTGAAGGTATCCAAGCAAAGTCTCAGAGGCACCTTAGAATGAGGAGGGAAAGGGGCCTGGAGATGCTCTTCTCGTTGCCAGCTCCATAAAATGGCATGTAATTAGAGACTCAAAGAAGGGAGTTTTGTATATTCAGATGGGAGGAGTTTTATGGGGGAAATATCCAGATGAAAATGTGAAGCATGTTGTTGGCAAAGCCACATTAACACACCCCCATGGCGCGCATACCGGAACTTGCAGTGACTATCTTGTGCTTTAAAATCCAGGGTGCAATCAAGCAACCCTGGTTAATCATTGTAACTGTGAAAACCTAATCATACACATTTCCTGACATTTTGAATTTGCAAGTGTAATGTCATTTGTTTCTATGTAGCAAGAGGGTGCAGCATTTGGAGGATGTACATTTTACTTTTAGACTGTATAAAGTATATTTACCAATTTGCATGATTTTGCAAAAAACAATATAGAATATTCACACCAAATACATAACAGATGTCTTCCTCAATGTCAATACTACTCAATCAGACCGGTTGCCCTTCTAGGTTCTCTCAGGCCTTTTCGCAGCTAAATCCAGACACACCTGAGGGTAAAAAGACAAGGTCTCCTAGGGCTGCATTTATTCCCCGAAGAGCAGGACCCCAAAACTCTGGGTCACAGTCACTCGGAATTTGCAGCTGATCAGGTGCAAGAGGAACAAAGGTGATTTTCCCTCTAACTGCAAGTTTGTTTTGAAACAGACCTAGAGGTGCATACAGACTAAGACCCAGAATAGAACTTCTGGGACCTATGCTCATTGTATAGGTGAAGAAACCGAACCCAGAGAATCTATCTTTGAACAGGAATTGTGAAGAAAATATACTTTTGTAAAATTAGCATCTGTTTTTAAGAACATTTGTGTCCTGGTTTGAATTCTTCTAATTACAAATTATTTTTATTCTTCATTCCAATGGCATGACACAGAAAATAAGCATTGGGTAATAGTTCCTCATTATTTAAAACAGAGAAAGATAAATCATCAACACCCTTAAATTGTTTACTAACACATCAAAGCCAGCCACAGTGTTTGGCAGCTACTTGGAAAGAATAGAGGCTCTCAGTACTTGTGGCCTCAGAATCTCAAAAACTTTTACCGCTGGAGCTCCTCATGGTATTTACAGGAGAAATGGGGGCAAAAAGCTTATTATTAGGTAAGAGTTGGCTAGAGAAAGTGAATCATTTTCCTGAACAAAAATAGAGCTGAACTCTGCTCCTTACAGTTGCCAACCTCGCAGCGTCTCTTTTTTATTTTTCCCCTTTCCATTATTTGAAAAGCTCCGGATAAGGAAAGATACCCAGGGTTTTGCCAGATCCAGATAGCCCCAGCTGATTCCCCCCATCTGGAACATGCGATGTGCTGTTTACCACTACTCTAGTCCTAGTCTATGCTGCCCAACGTAATAAATATTAAGCAAGTGCTATGTACTTACATAATTTGCAGAGTTGATCGGCTGAATTAAAAGCTTGATTCCCTAACAACAGAAAACCGAGTGCTTTGTGCAAAGGTTAAATGCACAGTTTAATTGGCAATTGTGCATGAGAAACCTGTTGTACAATGATCACAGTTTGAGGGGATGCTTCAGATTAGCACAGTCAGGAAATAAGTTTTTGGTTTTGGCCATTAAAAAAGTCAGGTCCTAGAACTGAAGTGAAAAAAATGAGGCAGCATCAGACCAGATGCCTCTCTCACCAGAAGGTAATGTTCTTCTTCCTACACCCCACCTCCTAACTCAGAGTTTAGAACATGTTAGCTCTGCAGATGGTAAGAATTCTTGCCTTGCCTAAAAAATGTATCCAAATCTCCCAAACTGTTACACTTTAGGGAAATACGCTCGCGCCCACACACACACACACACACACACACACACACACACACACACACACACACACACACACACACACACACACACACACACAATCTTGGGTATGTTGGGTATTTACCACTTAAATGAAAGTAAATAGAAATCTGGGGAAGTCTTGTGAAGTTCCTTTGGACTGAGTAAGAGCATTTTACAACAGTGATTTCCCAAAACCATTTAAGAGAATGCCTGGCAGGAAGTTACACTGCAGGTTGTCACATCCCTTCCCTTGGAAAGTAAAGGAAGCGCCCACCTTGGGCTCAAATGAAGATTGGGATAGGGAGTTGATCATCTCGCTTCCGGCAAGGAGAAGAGGTTGTGGAGAATCTCGTCTCCCAAAGACAACTGTGAGGTTTCACAGGCTTGCTCCATTTCATGCAGAAGTTGTCCCACTAGGGCACCTGTTCATCTCCCCGGGTACTGCCCACGAGAACACGTACCCTCCTCGTCTTTCCACTGAGCTGCCTACATTTACAAAAGGCTGCTCCTGGGCCCTGTCCAAGTACTTCTGATCTGCAGGCTTTAATGTTGGTTGGTATTTTTCTGTGGTTTCCCTTGGTGCCTCTGATTATCATCTGAGGGTTTATAAAATGGGTGGTGGTGTTTCTAGTGGGAAATTAAAATTCCCTAGTAACTCCGGGTATTGCAAGCAAGCCGAAGTTGAAACCAGAAAACCCTTCTTCAGATCTGGTTGAAGAGGATCGAGTGAAATAAAGTGTACTTAATTTTCCATCCTCATAAAACAATCTCATAAGTATAGAGAATCCCAACTGCAAGCTCTCATGAATTATGATCATCATTTCTTACTGTGAGTTCAGAAGGAGCTTTTTGCTTCTTGCCCGCTGTAAAAGCCAGCTCAGGAGGCCGCAGCGCATATCAGTCATCATTATGATGCTAATGGTTGCAGTTGGTTCTGGAATGGAAATATTAAAATTGCAGTTCTCATTTCTCTCTTGCCGGAGGGAGGGACGAGACAGTCAGATGGCATTGACCTTTGGCTGTTGATGGAAAACATTAGCAGAGGTGCACTTAGACCTCGGTGCATCGGGGCCTGAGGACACTGTAGGAGGCTGTCCACAGCACCCTCCAGCTTCAGACTGGACTCTCTGGTTTAGTTGAGAAAACCTTGTAGAAAGAAACTTTATTCCCAATTTTGAGCCAGATGTTGGTGAACAGGAGTTGAAGAGACGGAGAGCTATGTCTCAGAGACCCTCTTTCCCATAACCTTCCGTCTCCCCAGCTGGTGGAGGAAAGGTCCCTAACGGAGATAGACCTCGAGAAGCGGGGACACTAAGGGACGCCCCATGGGCCCCGCCATCCAGCGCAGGTCCTGTGGGTCACTGCAGTGCTGAGCAGCTCCAGGGGTCTTCCTGGGGCAAAACCTACGTTTGCCAGCAGCCTGCCATGGTGCCCAAAAGTCTCTTAGCCGTCCCTCTACTAGGGCAGACCTTGAACCCTGGGGCCAGGGTGCACAGTCGGGTTCTGGCTTTACTTTTTAATAACTGGACGACTTAGAGCAAAATGTAATCTGGTGACAATGGCAGCCCCCACCTCAAAACGGCATTGGGAGGATGGTGTGAGTTAATGCTTCCAACGAACTTACAGTAGTGTCTGATGTGTTCTAAGTGTGCTGGAAGGTTAGTTATTCTTCTGTGTAATCTCTGTGTGTTGTCTGGGAGCTGGGAACAAGCAAGAGTTAGTTAATTCAGTTGCCTCCAGACCCCGGACTAGCCCCGTAGCTGTGGGTACATCAGGGTAAGAGGCCTGGAGATGGGGGCTCCGTCCAGGGTGGCGACGGCAGGGCCACCCCGAGTGCCTGGAGAGCAAGACCATCCGGGGAGAGGATCACTAACGCACAGTGGGAGCTGCAGGCCCGGGCACTGGGGGGCTTCACCCAGAGCACTCTTAGGAGACACGGGTCCGTATTCGTAGATCTCCTTCCAGAACAGCAGGCCCTGGTGTCTCCCAGCTGGTAAACTGAAGCAGGGATCTCACGCAGGTGATCGCCCAAACTCAGCCCTGCCTGCACCTGCACCTCAGCTGAGTCCTCCCAGCTGTCCCAGGGAAACCGCGAGCGCCTCTTCTCAGGGGAACCCCGACCGGGGAAGCAGCGTCCCCGAAAAGCCAGTTTCTCCCTCTGGGCAGCCCCAGGTCCAGCTTCCTTCCCGGGAGGGGCTGTCACTGCCCAACCATCCCCGGTGTGGCCCCGGGGGATGGGGGCGGGGGCGGGAGGAAAGGGCCACCACAGCCAGACCCTCCTTGAGGAGAAACAGGGCCACCGGCATTTCACGTGGGGTTGGGACCATCATACTTTCCGACTGGGGGGCCTCACACCGCCTCTGTGGTTCTTTTGGGCCCACCTGCTTGGTAAGTGAGTGGAGGGGAAGTTGCACCTGTTGCTGGAATGCTGGGGTCAGAGTGAAAACCCTGCTCTTCAAGAACTGGTCGTTGGCTTGTGGGGCTTTTGCTGACTTCTCCAGAATCTGGGCGAAGAAGTTTATCTCTGGTTTTCTTTTAGGCTCTCAGATAGGTAGCTGCGGGGCCAGGCTTTTGTCTGCCTCCCCACCCCCACAAGCGGGAGGCTTTGGTCCGCTGTAGCCAGGGGCACCCTCCATGACCACGGTCACCCGGTCTTCAGTAGCTGCAGCCTCCCGTGTCCCTTGGTGTTTGGAGATGCCCGAACCCTGAAACCGCCCACTCCGCCCTCCTCAGGGCTCAGGCCGAGAGCGCAGTGAGGCCTTTACGCTGGGGCAACGCCCCCCATTTATGAACTTCTGTTGCGCTCACAGGAAGGGGTAAGCTGACTCCTCCGCCCCCCTGCCCCCCAGCACCACCACCCCCCCCACCCCGCACCGGCTGTTCCGTAGTGTCCAGCAGGTGCACTTGCAGACATTAAGACTTGACCGCCCCCCGCTGGCTGACGGCCACACCCTTCCCTCTGGTCTGAATAGTCTGGTGAAACGGTGCAGTGGGCTGGCGGGGCCCTTCAGGGACTCTGCAGAAACAGCGCAATCAGCAGCCGATAATGCCGCATAATGTGCGCACCGGCTGGGAAAACCAAAGACAGAGACAGAGGGAGGCATCGACTTCCCAGTGGCCGAGCTGCATTTTCAAAGGGAAGCAGCCCTCTTCCTTCCTCACAGACAACACCAGGATGAGCAAATTGGAGGGCGGTCTTTGAGGGTTGGTGACTTCCTCCTTTTCCCCAAAACTAAATTGTGCCTCTAAGTGGCAGTTCTTAGCAAATGCAAAGCCCCCAAGGACAGGTGGCTGGAAACACTCAAAGCTTTGCAGGCACCACCACTAATGAGGAACAAAGTCACTATTTATCTGAAATGGTTGACACAGCCCCAGAAGCTATCAGCACACTTAGCACATTTCAAATATGTGTTTAGGTTCTAAATGACAAGGATTTCAAGACCAAAGCCCTGCTGAAAATTCCAGCAGCCCAATTTATCCACCAAAGCATGAAGCCAGCATCTATTTAACATCAGGCTGTTTGAAATGGAGATTTGAGAAATGTGCTCTTGATGTAGGGCCTCCAGAAAAAAGACTTCCTGCTCTTGCTTGAGGGGGTTCGTGACCTCCAAGGACTTTTCTGTAGAGCAGTACCCAGCCCCAGCCCAGTGCCTGGCACACCACAGGTGCTCACCCGTGTTCACTGAGAGAAGCTTGAATAATTGAATGAACAAATGGCCCCTTTGATATGTAGACGGGAGTGGAGGCTTTGAGCCAGATACACCCAGGTTCCAGTGCCACAGGTCCGAATCATTAGCCGATTGCTTAAACTCTCTGAGTCTCCCTTTCCCTATCTGTGAACTGGGGATGAAATATGTATCTCACGGTGTTGCTGTAAGACTCAAATGAGCTATTTCATGGTATACAGAAGCAGCTAAATAAATGCTGGGCCCCTTAGTGGCCTTTCTGCCTGAGGGGGGCAGTATCGAGCGGACGTGTAGAAACTGGAGCAGAGTGGGAATGGAGTTAGGGGCTAGACCAAACACAGAACACTCACGCAGAGTTCCCTTCTCCGAAGCCAGCTAGGGTCTGTTCTTTGTGTCAAGGTCCTGTCTGCCCACTAGGCTGCTAACAGCAGGAGAGAAAGGGCCCTTCCTGAAGTATGTCCGTGACCAGCACCCTTGTGTCATCCGAGAGCCTCCTCCCAACACAGCATTGCAGCTCCCACCCCGGGCAGGCTGAATCAGAAGCTACATTTTAACAAGATCCCCGATGATTCATTTGCACTTTGAAGGGAAGCGCCAGCCTATGGCCCCTGGGCCATCCCTGGTTTACTGGCTTCATTGATTGATGAAGTCCCCACAGCTGAGCCGAGTGGCGGCGGGGGGGGGGGGGGGGGGGGGCGGTGGGGAGGCACTTGCAGAGATTTTTCCAATATTAGATTGGGTTCCTCAGCCAGTCACCAGACAACAGAGTACATCTATCTAATACTACATTCCTACTGCTTTTGGAAAGGCCAGCAGGGGAACTAGTCATGGCACCAGCAAACAAACACATTTCCCGGGTCCTCTTCTTTCCTCCCCACTGCCAGAAATGACAAGTGTTTTGAGGTCCTGTGAGGACCTACCCAGTTAGCAGCCAGACTATTTCTGAGTGTCTCAATGGCAGGGTTAGGGGCCCCCCAGGAGCCATCAGGGACCCCATCAGGGCGAACTCTGTAGGGAGGAGAACACAAGACAAAAGCTCCCAGACATAAGGGAAAGGGTGTGAGTCTCTTGGGATTCATCCTCATCAGCCACTAAATCCCATCTGCCCACAGATCTTGCTGTAGAATCGCTACAAGAGCTCTTTCTGGAAGAGCCATGGACAATTACTCCTACTTAAAAATGTAGAGAGGCACAAAGACTCTTACAGATCCATATTCACCCAAAAGAGGAAGGAAGGGTTTTAAGGTGATCCTTTGTTTTCAAGTTACAGAACAGCCTGTAGCGGTTCCTCCTGGCCCCCCCAGCAAGCCAGCGCCAGGCCTCCACAAGGGGCCAGCCCCCAGGGGAAAGATGGCGTGCCCTCATTCTGTTCTAGCTGCTGCCGTGTCCCGGGCCACGTGGACTCATGGTGCCTTTCTTGTTTGAGCACAGCTCACAGGTTTGTGTTGCTGCCGTTTCTGCCAAATTACAAACTTCACGTATGTGTTAAGGCTTCACACTTGAGCTAAATCCAATCTCACTCAGAGATTTAACCAGGGAAGTGAAAATACACCCTGAAAGGGAAAAGGAAAAAGGTCCAAGGAAACAGTGGAACATATATGAGATCTCTACTAATTCTTACCGGATGGCCCATATTTCTGCAGTTTCTCTTCCCACAAAATGGGAACAAAAGTGCTTACCTAGTCAAAGCTCTTCCAGGATGGGGGAAGTCAGTATCAGGCTCCGTTGTTGGCTCTCATCAAGTTTTAAACACAAGCCTCCAGCTTAAGGAAATAGAATTGAAAACAACCAACAACAACAACTCTGAAATTACCATTTGGTAACTCCTCCACTTAGATACATTTGGGCAAAGCCCAGACCAAAAAGGGAGAGGAGGGTGTGGTTGTCCACAGTACCAGCCCATGGTCTGAGAGTTCACACCTGTCTTCCTGAGCTCCTTGACTACACTGATCTCATCCAACAAACGCTTTGGGCTCTAAAGCTATGAGTAGCACGTTTGAAGTGAGACTGGTCCTTGGAACTTTCAAATGTTGGTTTACACGGAATTGCTACTTATTTGATGATGCTCCTCACCTCCTCCCACCCCCAACACGCACATACAGAAAAGATGGAATAGGATGGAACAGAAACTCAAATTTAAAGCATTAAGAGATTTTGCCAACTGAAAATCATGTACCTCTGAAATATTATTGTTTATGTGGGACAGTAAGATTCAGTTCATGAGCACTAGAATTATACCCAGCTTTTTAAGGAAATTACATGTAGAAAGTTACATTTTTCTTTTCTTTTTTTTTTTTTTAAGATTTTATTTTTAAGTAAGCTCTACACCCAACATGGGGCTTGAACTCACAACCCCGCAATCCAGAATCACATGTTCTACCAACTGAGCCAGCCAGGGGCCCCCAAAATTACATTTTTCTAAAATAAAATAAAAGCCTATAAGCTGTAAACAGACCTTGTTCTTAGAGATGTAGCGAGCTTTCACTCACCTAGATTTGTACAAGCAACAAGAGGTCTCTTAAGGAAACATAAAGGTAATGAATGCTCGGACCTTCCAGAGGCCTGAGTTCCCCCCTTCGTCCCTTCCTTACTGAGATAGGGGTGCCAAGGAAGACCTGATCTTTCCATTTTCATCTGCGTAACCGGGAATAGGGAAGCTAAAAAGCACTGTTGTGACCACAAAGGAAGAAGCAAGAAGATGGTCTCCACACTGCCTGCTGGATCATCAATTTCAGAGTTTAGGGCTGATGAACAGAAATTACAGGTTGGCTCAAAGGGAATCTGGAGAAGCCTGGTAGAAGAGAATATGTTGTGATTCATTATACATTCTCACTCTGCTGTAGTTTACTGGGTAGTAAAGTTTATTTCTCTGGACACTCAGAATGTAATTAATATAAAGAAAGAAGCAAAAGAAATCAAGGAATGATGAGGAACGTCACATTTAAAATCCATCCAACACGGGTTTTCCTGTTTTATCAACAGAAAAACGAATTACCCAAGTTGGTGTGCTGAGATTTTGCTTTTTGGGTAGAGGTTTGGTTGGGATCTGGGGGGAAACCAGCCACTTGCTTATCAGAGGGAGCAGAAGAGGAGCAGAAATTGCCGTTATCACAAGGTCCTGGTCCCCTCATTCACACGTTCGGCCTCCTCGCCACATGCCTCACCAAGCCCAAGAGCCTTACCACCATTACTGCTACCCAAAATCGCCCAGACTTGCAGATTACCTTCAAAGGGGCTTGAGACAGCAACTTTATCGTCCAAGGTAACTGAATAGCGTATTGATGTCAAATCAGATCATTCGGCTAACTGAGCACCTTTCTTCAGAATTAAGGGCACTGCATACGTATTCACCTTTAGGTGGCCTAATGCGTGGAAATGTGAATTATTCATGGGCTTTCTTTGGGTGGCAGGAAACCCGAATATAGCCTTTGTTTCCTAATGTATTTGATAGGCTCTTTGTGTATGATCACATTATATGGGTATAGCTGGCAGTGAATTTTAAATTATATAGTCTGTAGTTTTGCACTAAGAGATGGTAGGAGGTGATTCATCATTTTCCTTGTCTTCCTGTTTACATGCGGACATATAATTCATGCTCAGAAACCATCTTTCAACTCATCTGGAAGCACTCCACTGCACCACCACAGAATCTGTCTCTGCCCATCTGGCATTATAAATCACTTTTCTATTAAACAGCAGGGCTAAAAATGCAAACATATGTACTTTAAATATATGTAGCCATCTCTAATTCCTGGCAGATGAGCCAAAATTAAAGGATTGTCAAAAAAAAAAAAAACCAAAAAACAAAAAACAAAAAGCCAGTACTGGAATTTAATGAATGAATTTGTTGACTTTAGGGCATCAGAAATTTGCATGTCTATACGCATATGGAAGAGATGTGCATATATAGATTTCCCAGATGGGTCTATATTTGGAGAGTGTGTATTTTGCAGAAATCGTGGTACTCTAAATCTTGATTATTCTGAAATTTTACTTCCTAAGATGTTTTTCTCAGGCAGTGTTATAAGACAGTTGAACGGCAGAAGAAAAAAAAAGTGAAGCCAACTCTCTGCCACCTCCTTGAACTTCATCCCCAGGCCAGGATAATGAGGCCACCAGATCAGCATAACAGCCCCTAGGGTCGCTAATGCTCTTCATCTCCAAACAAAGAAAACTCTGTTCACCAAACCCACTTCCGGAAGCAGGTGTATGATTTAGACATTCCAGAAAGATTTGCACCAGTAACTGGTTCTTGCCCAGCAAACAAACACAACCATGGGACTCTAGCCCCTGAATCTGTAGTACCATCTAATCTAACTGAGATTGGGGGGAAACACGCACACCTGCTCACATATACACACATGCATATGAACACTCCCATTTATCTGACCTCCTTGAGGAAGGAGAGCTTCCCAGGTAACTGAAGCCAACTCACTTAAGAGGTTTTTGTTTAATATCGCAACTGGTTTATTGGAAACTTCCGAAATTATATTATTTGCTTTCCTCCCCTCCCTCCCTCCCTCCCTCCCTCCCTCCCTCCCTCCCTCCCTCCCTTCCTCCCTTCTTCCTTCCTTCCTTCCTTCCTCCCTTCCTTCCTCCCTTCCTCCCTTCTTCCTTCCTTCCTTCCTTCCTTCTTTCCTTCCTTCCTTCCTTCCTTCCTTCCTTCCTTCCTTCCTTCCTTCCTTCCTTCCTTCCTTCCTTCCTTCCTTCCTTCCTGTAGGCTCTACACACAACATGACGCTTGAATTCATGACCCTGAGATCAAGAGTCACATGCTTTACCAACTGAGCCAGCCAGGCACCCCTGCTTGCCTCCTTTCTTGAGCAAAGAACATGAAACACAGTTTTGTTTCAATCTTTGAATCTGTTGGGAATTGTTAGGACTACATGGGTCTCAACTATAGACTGTCTGGTACCTGCCTCAGAGCTTGCCCAGTCTTCTGTGTGAGCCTTCTACTGGACACATTCCAAGAACCAGTTTGCTAGGATTGCATTATAAATTAGGAGTTGATAAGTCCTGAAGAAATGCCTGGGAAGAAATGCTTCCCTTCCTGCAGAGTCAAGCATGAAGGCTCTCGTGAACAAGTCCTACCTTAACACTTTTGGAGACCCAGGGGCTTTTTGTCAGGGTGGGGGGCATCTTCTTTCTTATTTCATCACTGGTCCTGAGTTAGTGATCTCCTGGTCAACAGGGTCTTATTTTGTGTGTGGACAGCACATGCAGGTCTCAGTTGAAATTGGACTTGGAAGAGCATTGGCGGGGTGCCCAGCATGGAAACAGGGGTCCCTGCTTGTCACTCAGGCTGCCCACTTCCCCATCCAGCCACTTTCTTCTTTCATTACTTTTGTTAAACAGACTATCTGATGACCTTTAGAGTGACCCATGACCAGTGGCTTAGTTTTCTTTAACAATAAATCACAAGGTGCCTTCACTATTGAAAATTGTATTAAAATGGTTATGATAATGACTTCATCACTCTCTGAGATTTCCAGATTTTCTCTTAATTCCAGGGAAGCTGGCCACACGGAAGCATCTGAGAATTGCTATTAACCTCCACGGAATTTAAAATAGGAGTGGAGGAACAATGTTGGAGGCAGGCCAAGCCCTTTTCAGAGATAATGGTCATCATATAATATCCCCTGTTTAAATATAACTCTTTTGCACTATTAAAAAAAATTATTACCATAATTCATGGTAAACTGAGAATTTAATTTTCCCTAAGTTAGTTAGAAAAAGATGTAGGATCTTTGCTACGCTTAATTTGGTGACCATGGGGACAGAAAATCTTTTGAGGAGAGCCACTGGAGCATGGCATATGACCCTGTGCATTGTGCCCTAAATGCCTAGTTCCATTTTCCCACCGACCCTTCCCCACGAATCTGCCATAGCATCCACAGCGCTCAGTCTTTTCTCAGACCTGCATACGTTTAGACACATTTTCATCTTTAAGCCTCTACTCCTGAACGGATCACCCTTGACTCTCCCCTTCCTGCCACAAATGAAGTTTTTTACATTTGCAAAGCACAACTCAAATTCCTGTGCCTTCATGTTCTCCAGCCTGGTGTTCCCCTGTGCTTCTCCAGATCTTAACCATTGAGCTGTGGATAAAAGAACTGGGCCGTTTGAAACAAACTAAAACAATGTATCATGCCATAGAGGGACATCTTCCTGAATTTCAGCAGAACAGGGAGATGGTCTTCCGTATTTTTCTTCTGCCTTATGAGCACCGGTTTCACTTACCTTCGGATCTTTGCTGATCAGTGCTTCAGGCTGAGGTTGAAGGCACAGGAGCTCAGTTGGGAACGTTTTAATAGCCTGATTGGCAAGAGCTGCAACACCCTAATCTTGCAGGTCATAGGAAGGATTTTATTTGTTGTTGTTGTTCGTCAGCTAGGACCTTACCACCTCCTCCATAAATGCTATACTATATAATAATTTTTCGGGGGTAATCCTTGAGAAAATTGGAAGCAACCCAGTGAGGCTGTGGAGATCACGTTTGAAACTTCAATAAGGTAGAGTGTTAATGAGAAGAGAGGCTTGGTTTTTGCTCCTGTGGGCAAAAGACATATTTGCCTAAACGAAGTCTGTCCCACATCCTATTACAAATCCCTAGCCCCCAAGAGATGCTTCCATTGGTCAAAGGATGACTGCATGTGAAGGGCAAATGGAGGAAATGCAGAGGCACAGACTGGGCTAACAGAGGCACAGACCACGAGGGCACAACTCACTGACTCTGAATGAGCGAACGTGATTCCTCCTCATCCATCTGCCTGTCATTCCCCCATTCATATGTTTTACAGGTATTTCTTGAACATCCACTATGTGCTAAGTACCAGGGGTTCAATGGTGAGCATCAGTAGAACTAATGATACATGGCCAGAGAGACAGATAAGGATCAAACATAACTGCACAAGCAAATGTAGAGAAGTGGCCGCCCCCAGTGACCTGAAACTGAAACAGAGGTGAACACTGGTAAGGGCCTGTGATGGTGAATGTAAGCCAGACTTTGCTGGGGAGCATGCAACAACAGAGATTGGGGGGGGGGGGTGAGCACTTCCCAAGGTGCTCAGTTAGCCGAATGATCTGGTGGCCTCTTTGCTGGAAGAATATTCTAGGCAGAAGGAAGTGGGGGAGGATCAGGCTGAGTGTTGCCAGGGTAGAGAGAATGCAGGAGGGGCTGCGAGGTGCCCCATGGGCCACGCTCTAGAGTTTAATGTCATCCACAGAGCAGTGGGACCCCATGACAAGGGCTCAGAGGTTGGGTAGGGTGGGGACGCTGTCACATCTGCTCTTGAAAGCAGATGGGAGGGGAGTGAGCAAGGAGGTGACAGAATGGCTCAGAGGTCACAGTTGTACCAGACCAGCCACGCAGACTGCTGGACCCTGATGGTGGTGGTTGAGAGGGAGAGAGACACTACGATGTGACATTCATTTGACAAGGTGGTGGGGATTCTCAGAGGGGCATCCAGGATTACTGCTAACTTCTGTGCCCAAGGTGACAAAATATAACCAAACCTCAATGAAACTGTTTACTTTTAAATGTTTCTGAATTGGTCCCCAGGCTGTTTCAATCAGCCACAAAGCTTATCTTTCCTAAGACATGACATTAGATTAAGACAAAGCTTTTTACATTTGCCATGTGCATTGAACAAAATAATCTGAAAATGAACATTTCCGGATTCCTTGTTTAGCTATGACACCTTGAATAGTTTTTATTCTCAAAGTGGAAGTCACAATAGAGTAAGATTTCACAATTTACCAAAATTAATCAACTACAAAAAAGATTCCTAGTAACATCCACAGGAAATCGATATCAGCAACACGATTTGATGGCATAAGAGGTCTTTTGCAATGTATGATCATTCCCTTATTTTTTAGTGTTTTTTGAAAAGATTTTGATTTCATAATAAGCATACCATGAACAAGAAATGACTCAAACCTATCATCCTTTTTTGATTTTTAGAAAAATGTGTTTTTATGTGCAAATTTCTGAAAGTCTGCAAAAAATTGAGAAAAGAGTTTAATTTCAGAGAATATATGTATAATGTGTATTACACATACATAGAATAGTGGTGTCATATATATATATGGGTATTAGGTGCATGATTTTGAGCAAATCACGTTACCTCTCTTGGCCTCCCCTTTCATAATGGGGTACTTGGATTGTATGTTATCTGAATTCTCTTCAAAGACATATTTGCACACCCGCGGTCATAGCAGCGATATTCACAATAACCAAGGGGTGGAGGCTCCAAGTGTCCCTCCGCAGATGAATGGATAAGGAACAATGTGGCGCGTACCTACAGCAGGATATTACTGCTGTATGAACGAAGGAAAATCTGCCAGGCTAGAATACAGAGGAATCTGGAAGACATTATGCTGAGTGAGATAAGCCAGCCACAGGACAAATGCTGCATGATTCCACTGATGTGGGCTATCTAAAATCGTCAAGTTCATAGAATCAGGAGATTGAAATGTGGTTGCCAGGGAGTGGGGTGCGGGAGGGAAAACGGGCAGTTGCCGTTCAGAGGGTGTAAAGTCTCAACGATGCAAGATAATATGTTCTAGAGAGCTGTACGACATGGCGCCTGCAGCTAACTACTGGGCTCTTCACTTAAAAATTTGTTAGGAGGGTAGATCTCGTATTATCTAAACGTACCCCCCAACACGCACACACATGAGTAGAAAGCACCATTCCAGACGTACCTGGGAGGTGGTCTTCCTGGCCGACCCCCCTTCATCGCGCCCCTCTCCCGTGTCCTACAGCACCCTCCCCAGCCACATGAGGAGAGGAGAGCTGTCGGGGCAGTGGGGCTGGGTATGGTGGGCTGCCTTGGAACTGCTGAGTCCTAAGTGCCAGGCACTGTCATTGTCATCAGACGTGGGAAAACCCTGTCACTTACTCAAATGGACTAGCAAGTACTTGGAATTATTCTCCGTCTGCCTTTTATCCCATGTTTCCTGCTGGGTCTCATTCACTCTAATTCCAATGCTGCTTAGAAATTTCAGAAGGAAAATAAGGGGATGAGAAATCAATAATAATGTACAATCTCCCATCCGGAAATACCATCAGAGATTATTTTTCCTTATCCCACTCACAACGGCAAATTCAAAAGATGATATAGTTACAAACTCACTAGCCCGAGCTCAATAGAATTCATAATCAAATGGGATCTTCTGATCAACAATTCTCAAATCGTTCTGCGTAGCCCAGTAATTCCCAGTGAATACGTCAGGCTGGATCTGACACTCTATTTTAGAGACTATTAAGAGTGACTTCTGTGCCTATAAAAGATGCCAAACTGATAGTTTAAAAAAATCAACAGTTTAAATCCAGCACTGAAGAGGCAGTGTGTAATCAGCCAGTCTGTTCACTTTCTGCGATTCACGGGGGCTCTTGACTCTTAAAACCACCTCGCGGTGCCTGTTTGTTTAATTTCCACTACAAGACAGACACGTGAAAAGCAACTGTGTCCTTCACTTTACGTCAGGAGTAAAGTAAGTTGACAGACTTTGGTTTCAAGTAAGTCGTTTTTAGTTTTTCATAGTTAAATGGCAGAGCTGCCTTCCTGGCTTACATTGTGGCAGGAGCCCGGCGGTCTGGCCGGCTGAGAAGAGGAGAGAAACGGAAACTGGAAAAGGATCTATTTCTCTCCATTTTCAGTAAGACCCTCAAGATGTCAGGTTCACGAGGGACAGAAGGAGAATTTGAATTAACTATTAAAAATGATTTTTTAAAAACAATATCTATTACTTTCAAAGAGTGCTTTATGTTTTTAAAAATAGTTTTAGCATTTTAGAGAGATTAAAGATTTGTCCATTTTGGGAATTGAAAGTCATAAGGTCTGCCTTCTCCCTCCCCTCCCCCCCCCCGTCCTTCCTCCTCCCCGCCCCCTCCTTCCCCCTCCCTCTCCCCTCTCTTCCTCTTCCCTCCCCACCTCTTCCCCCTCCCCCTCCCCTCCCCCGCCCCTCCCTTCCCCCTCCCCTTCCTGTTTGCCTCCCTTCCCCTCCAGCTCTGGACTGCACACACACACACACAGGAATATTAAGCTCATATCATGCACGAAGCACACGAAAAGCTCTGTGGGAAAGCGAGAGCAACAAGGTGGTCCCATCCTGAGTTACTGATGAAATTTTGCCCTACAAAGAATGCAAGTCAGTGGACTACTTCCCGCCACTTACAAAGATGGAACAGGTAAAATAGGGCGCGCTCAGATGAGAACTGATACTACAGGTGGTTTTCTCTGCCTCCCTCCTCCCGGACCACTGTGCCTTCCTCGCGGGGAGAGATCCCTGCAGGTGGTTCCCATCTGGGTCCTGGTTCTTCAGATCCTAGCTGGAAGTTCTTCCCAAGCTGTCAGACCTGACTTCTTCTTCTGGTCCAGCTGCCTCGTTTTACCTTGGAGGGGCTGGAGACGCACACTGACCACCAGCATCCCTCCCTGAGTTAGTGTAGGGACCGGGAGATGGCGGAGGCCCCCTGACTTTCGGTCCTTTTGTGCCCCTTCCTGAGACAGGACCAGGGGTTGTGGTTTCCCCAAGACGGGGTAAGAAGTCCTATTGATTTCCTGGATTGTTTGCTTTTTGCTGCTCAGTAACATCCCTGAGACTTCAGAGTGTGTATTGTTTGTTACAGGAACCTAACCTACCGGGTTGTTTTCTCATTAAGAAATGTAAATCCACTTTGCTTTAGTGGAGCTATTTTGGTAATGTATACGCAGTTTTCTTCTGTTTAGGGAGTAAATTCAAGGTCTCTAGGACTTAAACTTTGCTTATTTCATATCAATAACAGCTATTTGAATTTATCTAAATAAAATATTTCCTTTTTCTACTTCCCCCACCCACCAAAAAAAGTGCCAGGCACATTGCTCATCTATAGGATATTATAAAAAGTGCAGAATCAAAGTAAAACAAAGCAGATTATAACATAAAAATCAATCTACGTCATTCTACCTGTGAGGGCTTAAAATGAGAATGCATATTTTTGCATTACCATAAAGAAAAATACTTGATCTCACCTATTCAGAGCACGGTAATTGGCAGTTGCTGATTTTTGACATTTGGAAGACATCTTGAGAGAGAATTTGAATACCACATCCAGTGATACATTTTTCTTGCATACTGGGTCATTTCAGAATTTTCTACTTTGCTTCAAACTTGAATATAGACCTGAACCTCTTGAGTTCTTGACAGGGTCTTCTATGCTCCAGGTCTTAAGTCGGTGGTTTCATACAGATCACCCTGAATCATATCTTGGAGACAGGTCTCTGATGCGAAGAGAGACAGCCCGCATGGCCTTGTCTGCTGCCTCTGCCCACCCACCCACCATCCCACCCATCCTGGCGTCAGAGATTGCCGAAAAACTGGCAGCCATGAGTCGGAGTTGGGACCGTTCCAGGCTTGGACCTCGGGCCTGTCCAACCCCGTCGTTCTGAGCACTAGGTCAAGGTTGTGTGCTGGAGGACAGCAGGGACATCTTGAAGACCACAGGTCCTCACTTGGGTGCATCAGGCTGGATGATTAAAGCCGAGGTGCCAAGTGTCAGGATAAAGTCAGGCCCAGAGTCAGAGAAAATACCCTGGCTGGGTCTGTTGGCACAAAACAGGAGGTGGTCTCCCGGAACAGAAGCACTGGGGGAAATCAACATGAAATCGTCATCCAAGCTGAAGGAAGAAGCTAACCCCCTAACCCGGGAGCTAGAAGCCAGAGCGGCTCCCAACAGGCAGGCAGCATGGGCGCTCCGGCCGCAGCCCTGGGGAGAGGGCGGCCCTGGACCGCTCAGAGCAGGTCCTGAGTCTCAGAAGGTTGGGTTCCAATCATATTATCAACATGGCGTTCAGTGTCTGGAGGGTGCAGATGGGAGGCAGGGCCAGTCTAGCACCCCCCGGTCCTTTCTGACCACAGCAGGTAGGATGGCGCCTATAGACAGGGCTGCCCGGGAAGGCCAGGGACCTGAGGGGTGGAAGAGGAGGCTGCAGAGCCTGGATACCCATGGGGCTGGACCCCAGTGCTGTCACGGGCGTGTCGTGATCTTGAGACAAGAGTTTGCATGTGAAAACACTCCATAAAATTCTTCGCTGGCTTAAACTATTGCTCAGTGACACTTTTAGTGTATTACTTGGGTGTGTCCCTGATTGGTTTGCTCCCAGCACCTGGAAGAGCATGAAAGGCAGGTTTATTATTGAGTTTATTAGGGAGTTCCATTAAAAAGGAGTAACACTTATGCAGGGGTTTGTGTGTGTATATTAGCCCGCCTGTGACAGGACCTTTGCTTCTCCCCATAGCAGGTCTGCATTGTTCACGGGACACAGCGGAGGGAGGGGGTGCTTCCACATCTATCTGGATGCTCAGATTTTTTCCGTCACTCTGGCCACCCTGGTGACAGGCAGGCTCCCAGCTGCTGCCTGCATCGCTGTCCCAGCGAGGTGACACTTGCCTCTGACAAGTATTCCCTGAGCACCTTCCCCACACAGAGCACTTTCGGAGCTTTGTTCCTGTGCAGCCTCACCATGAGGCCGGGACGATACCCATTTTACAGGGGAGGAAACTAAGGCCCCGTAAAATCACCAGAGGTCCCAAGCCAAGACGTGAAGGATCCAGAGCCCTCCAGGGTCGGCTCCGACTCCCTCGTCACCTCACACGGCCTCTCCCACTCGCTCCCTTTAGCCTCAAGCAGCACCTCCCAGCATCCGGCAAGCCCCTTCCCTTGGGGTGCCCCTGCCTTCTGGGCCATTTCCCAATCCCTGATGTGTGATAACGTGTCAGTGACCCATCACAGCCTGGAAGGTATGAGGAATTCACCTTCACTGAGGGCTGCCCATGTGTCTACTCCTGAGAGGTGGTCAATAGCTTATTTGTGAGTTCCAGACCTTTGAGCATGTGCTTGGACTCTGAGGCCATCTTCCTAATCCACCCATCGGCGGGGGGAAACGTGGCACATCTTTTCGTACAGAGATCGATGAAGCCACGAGTTTCCTGTGTAATCAGAATCACCTAGGCTTACACAGTGTGGGCTTTCAGGTGGGGGCCTGGCAGCAGACTCTGAGGGGGGGCACGCGTGGAAGTCCAGATGGTACTCTTCTGACGTGGAATGATTATCCACGGAGGGCAAACCCCAGTCACTGAGCAGGGGTTTGGGGTCAGGGCCTCAATCCCAGGAATGAAGATGAGCACCCTCAGAACTAGAGCATTGTGCCCACACTGGACCAGTATTTAGGGTGTTGTGATAACCACTATTGTTGCTTTTGTTCTCTTCTTGGTCATAAATCCTTCTGTGCGGCATCCAACTGTCTCCGCACAGCACCCCTGCACAGCCCGGCTCGGGGCTCCGTGTGTTTCTTGGGCCCTGTCTGTATCTGTACCTTAGCGCGGCCAAGCGGGAGGAAGGCACTGGAAGCCAGAGTCAGCAGAAACTGGCCGAGACAAACCACCTCTCCCACGGAGGGCCTGCAGATGGAGACGGGTGGCAGGAGAGCTTGAGGAAGCAAGGCCCTGCGGAGTGCTAGGCGCAGTGAGGAGGCGCTGGAGCTCGTCCCACTGTTTATATTACAGATTACCGAGCTTCCTGCTGGCGTCAAAAACAAGTAATTGCCAGTGTCTGTGCTCCGAAGACAGAAACATGCTTAAAATCATGTCACTTAGGAACTCAAGGATAAAGCTGTTGAGTACGGGAAGGGGTCTGTGCAGAGAGGAGGTCCTACCAGTTGTGAACTAGGGTAAGAGTCTGGGAGAATCGAAGTCAGAAGAAATGTTTTGAGCAGAGCAGAGCATTTAATGGCCAGCAAATGCAGTAGTAGGATGCGGTTGCAAATTCTGTGGAGTCATGGGAGGAGGAGATGTCTACAAGCGTTTATTTGTTTGTTGATCCAATAATAATTTATTCATCACTGCAGGGATACAAAATATTTAGATAACTTTGCACCTGTGGCTGAGGAGTGTCCATGCTAATGAAGACTTAAGCATGCTTGTTATCAGTTGAATTGTATCCACCAAAACCGTGTATGTTGAGGTCCTAACCCCCAGAAACTCAGGAGGTGGCCTCACTTGGAAACAGGGGCATTGCAGCCAGAATTAGTTAAATGAGGTTGCCCTGGAGTGGAGTGGGCCCTAGTCCAATATGACTGATGTCCTCATATGAAGAGGAAATTTGGACAAAGACACACGGAGGGAGAAGGCCGTGTGAAGATGTTGGCAGCGACGGGATGATGGGTCAGTACCAAGAGACACCAAAGATGGCCGGCAACCACCGGATGCTGGCGGAAAGGCCTGGGACAGATTCTCCCTCACAGCCTCGGAGGGAGCCAACCTTGTCCATGCCTCGTTTCAGACTTCCAGGCTCCGGAACTAAGAAGACGGCTTTCTGTTGTGCAAGGCACCCCGTGTGTGGCACTTTGTTAGAGCAGATCTAGCAAACTCATACGATACTTGAGAAACTCAGAAGCAACGCAAAGCAGAACCTGGGGAGGGAACAACTGTTAGGATCATCCTAAATAGAGAGAGCAGCAAGATTGTGGATTGGGTTTACTGTGGAAGAGCCCTAGGGAAATGCTGCACTGTGAAGGGAGTGTGGGGTTGGCCTGGGAAGAGAACGGGAAGGAAAGGGAATGGATTTTTTAGTACTTACCGTCTCAGAGCCTGTTGCGGCGGCTGGGGAGCCACGGGGGAGCGATGAGCTGGGGTTGGACAATGCAGGGATGTGGCCTTTCAGTAGGGAGAGTTTTAGGACAGGAAGCAGCAGAAATGAGGGTGAGGATTTGGAAAGGAGCCCTCTGAAGCCTGCTTGGGGAAGGGGTTACATTGGTGCTTCCAACACGGGTCAGCTGGGGCTCTCGGGCAGTGTTGGCGGGCTCCGGTGTGGGGGTGATCAGGTTTCGGTAACGGCCAAACTCTGCTGTCATGTAAAACAATAAACCCAGCTCTGAACTGGGCGCTTCATGGAAACCCGTGGAAAACTGTCCACCTGCAATAATATCTTTGTCTGTTTCTAACTTGCTCAGCACTTACCCCAGGACAGCCGGGATGACGTTCCTTCAAGATCCCAGCAGCTAGGTCTTTCTTCAGGATATTTCACTCCAAGCCTCCATTTCTGGGTCCCGTTCCCAGTGTCTGGGCTTGCCCTTGAGTGGCTCCAATTTTATTACTTGAATGGACAAACCATCCGGTTCTTCTCCCCCCACCTTGTACACACACACACACACGCACACACACACACACGAAAGCCTGTTCTCTGAGAATTCTCCTTCCCAGGTGGTCAGTTAGAGAAGTATCACTTTCATTTCCTTATTTCCTAGATGATGGAATTATAAACTTTTGAAATTCAGGATCAGGCGCCTGGGTGGCTCAGTCAGTTAAGCGTCTGCCTTTGGCTCAGGTCATGATCCCGGGGTCCTGGGATCCAGTCCCACATCGGGCTCCCTGCTCAGGGGGTAGTCTGCTTCTGCCTCTCCCTCTGCCCCTTCCCCTGCTCATGCCCTCTCTCTCTCTCTCTCTCTCTCTCTCTCTCTCTCCCCCCCCCTCCCTAGCAAAAATAAATACATAAAAAATCTTAAAAAAAAAAAGAAATTCAGGATCATTTCAGAAGCAGATAGAATCGAATAAAATGACACATAAAAAGCCTAGAGGAGCCAGTAATTTGGAACCATTGAGCATTTTGGAGAATATCCAGTCCATCCCTTTGTTTTATAGATGAGTAGTCTGAGGTCCCCACCAGCCAGCTTGGGGGTGGGGGGGCGTGGGACAGCTGACCTGCCCTGGGTCAGGAGGGGTCCTTCGGGACAGCTGACCTGCCCTGGGTAAGGGAGGGATGTGGAGAGGCCATAGAACAAAGTGGACAAATCGTAACTTTATAAATTCAGAAAAGCCTGGGTTGGAATTCTGTTTCCCAAACTCACTGATGGAAAAATCTTAAATACGTCATCTAACATTTCTAAACCTCGGTTTCCTGATTTATGCAGTGAGCCTTGCAGAGCTGCTTTGAGGTTCCGCTGAGACAGTACATTGAGGGGCCGGCCGGGCGTCTGCACCCCCACCTGGAATTACTTTCTTCACCATGTCTGATTCCTCACCAGTAGGATGGGCATGATCCCAACACCCAGCTCACCGGTGCTTGTGAGGATGAAGTGAGTTTGTCCGTGGAAACGAGTTAGAGTATTTGCAAAGATAAGCGTTAGCCGTCATGCCTGTCAAGGTCTGTGTTGTAGGTGAGAGAAGACTCTGGCTAAGGAATTTTCTGAACAGGTGTTCGTGGACTCACAAACACACATCAGTGACACGCGCAGCTGAGTGTTGTTTGGTGTGTTCAGAGTCGTGCGGCCAGAACCCTGATAGTGCGAGAGCATTTCCTCACCAGCCCCCCGCCCCCCGAAGGCCGTCCTGTCCAGGTCACTGGCCCTCTCCCCTCCCCCGGCCCCCCGCAGCCACGCCTCTGCTTTCTGTTCCTGTGGATTTGCCTGTTCTGGATGCTTCCTGTGAGGGGAATCATGCAGTCTGTGGCCTTTTGTGTGTGGCCTCTTTCACGTGGCACAGGGCTTTCAGGGTCCATCCACGTGGGAGCCAGTGCCAGGACGCCATCCCATTTTATGGCCAAATAACCCCATTTTAAAATGTTTTAAAAATCCCCTGACTCTGTGGGTCCGTTCCACCAGCCTGCTTGCCCCCATCCGCTGTGCCAAAAGCCGGAGAATTCTTTCCCTGCTTTCTCTTTTCTTCCTGTAGTGGCCGAGATGAAGTGTGGGCCTGGGTCCAAACCGCCCCATGACATCAGCAGGGCGTGACTCAGGCTCTTCTGCTCCGTGTTCTTAGCTTGAAGACAGGTGTAGTAGAAATCCCAGATTCACAGGGGTGTTGTTAAACTGAGTGATTTAACAAACCATTAAATCACATGAGATGGTGTTGGGTATGTTATAAACACCCTTCAAGTTAAATATTATATATCATATTCTGTTTTTTAATATAAATATGTTTTTTTGATGATATATTATATCAGCATGCAGATATGGGCACTTCATCCTTAACATTATTTAATACTTCAATTTGTTATGAATCCAAGTGGCCAGATGGCTGAAGTCAACAGTTTTCCTTATAATTTTATTCAGCACAAGTTTATATTTGTACCAAGGATCTTAAAGGAGTTTAAATTCCTAGAGTCATGTCTTAGTCCCTAATGAAAGATTGACTTTCTTCTTTGAAACAGTCAGCAGAATTTTGGGGGAGATACAGCCTTTCTCTTTCTCATCAAGCCAATACCAAGTGGCAAACGGGTGGCCAAGAGCCTCGAGTTCAGCTGGTCCATCGTTTATATAGATTCATGGACGGCCTCAGCGTTGCCCAGAAAGAGAGAAACACGTGGCGTGTGTGTCCCTGACTTCCACACGGGTGGACGGCACTGATGCCTTGCTTTCTGTTCTGGTGGCATTTTCTTGCGCTTCCACAGAGGCCCAGGGGCCGAGAAGAGACCTCGGGCCAGTAAGAAAGGACGGAGGCAGGGAACCCCCTTCCCCGGAGAATCCCTGGCACTCTTCGCCCACTGTGGGTTCCCCAGGCTCATGCCTGGTCCCATCCACTTTCCTCTCCTTCCAACCTGTGTCTGTAAATCCTCCGATTCATTCCCGCTGAAGTTCAAATGCTTGGCCATGACTTAAAATATTACTGGTGGGAAGGAAGTGGGGGGCGACAGAGTTGTGAACCCTGACATAAAGCTATGTCTGAAGCTTGTTGGCAGAATTTCAGAAGGCAGCCAGGAGCTAGGAGGACAGCCCTATAAACCTGCCCTGTACATGGCTGGCTCTCCGAGTCCACATCTGAGAGATTTCTAGAATATCTTGAATGCTTCCTTAGTATCTTAGTTTCCAGGTCTGACTGGAACAAGCACGTCAGAAAGTATGAATAAAGGGGGAAATGAAGCACATACATGGTAAGGTGGGCACTGTTAACTGTTCCTAGTGCTCAGTTCAGCTCTTGATAGAAAAAGTCCTAAAAATCACATTCCAAATGTGGGATCTGCATTGTCACCGTGCGTGGTCTGTCTCACTCACATGGGATTTACGTTATGCTGCGGGCAGTTCCTCGGCTTGGAAAAGGGCCATGTGAGGGACGGGCAGATCTGCAGCCATGGGCCTGTCCCGTGGACCCAATTTACCACCCTGTCTGGGCTCAGCATCTGCTCAGTCATTACCAGGGAGTCAGGTCATTTGTATCTTGAAACCAACCCTCCCCCTTTGTTCTTTTTTTTCTCTGCTCTCTCTTCTTGCAGCTTCGTGCCTGTGGACCAATCTCTCACCATATAATGGGGGTCAGTGTATTCCTGGCCAGAAGCTGTCACAGGGCTCTGTGCTCCTGCCCCTGGATGCTCAGGGACTCATGGTCCCATTAAAGGAACTGGAAGAGAAATAAAAGCATTGGGTGCACCGTAAAAGATCCCTCACTCTGCGCTGAAATAATACTTTGTACAAGAGAAATGTCATATCCAAGTTTAAGATGGCCCTGGGAGCCCAGAGGTTCGGCAAGGGCAGGGAGGCTGACCAGACGTGGAGCCACACGGCCGAGTGTGGTGGGCAGGGGACAGAATGAGGGCTTGCTGAGAGGTCTTGCTGGGGGGTAGATGGTTGTAATAAGCGGCCACCACCCTTTGGAAGCTCATGTCTGAGAAAATCCCAGGGACATTCCTGGTGGCCTTTCTCTTCCGAGTGGGAGGTAGAAATTCGTGGGGACATTGCAGATGTCTGAAGGATGTGTTATTTGGTATTTTTAATAGCACCATCTGTCAGTGAGGGAAAAGCTCTGAGTTGCAATATTGATCTTGTCACTTTGGGGAACAGTTTGATATTTAGGATTATAAATAACATTTTCATTTGCTCTGTGATCATATTCAGGCTGTGCCTGACATCTGAGCTCAAGAATATCATTTCTTATCAAATATGAAGATGTGTACTTTTCCTGAGGTTTGAATCCGGAATGTGAAATAATATTGACACATATGACTTACTCGGAAACCTTAACGATTCAAAGGAGGTGTAAAATTTTTCTCCGTTTTAATTAAATAGAGGACAATGTGAGTTGACAATAGCAATAACTGGCTAACATTTATTAAGCCCTTACTTTGAGTCAGGTTAGAGTATCTGATTTAAGCTTTGCCAAAGCCTAATAAGGAAAAACCTCCATTATTACCATGACCCAGGTCAGCAAACCAAAGCGGAGGAAGGTGCTCACAGCCCCATGGCTGCTGAGAGGAGAGCTGGGATTTGAACCCAGGAAACCTGGCTCCAGAACCCATGCTATGAGCCACACTGCTCGATTTATGGTTACACCTTTATGTGTATAGACTCTGCTTTTATTATGCTTTCAATATCTTCAATATTTTGCATGCTTATTTTTTTTCTTCTCCCTTGATCTTTACAAAAATCCTTTAAAGTGCACGGACGAAGGTTATTATCCACATCTTTCAAGTTAAAAACCTGAGGCCCAGAGATATTCAAGGATTTCCCCAACACCATATTTAATTAACAGCAGACTCAGACTCGAATATAGATCGTCTCACTCAAATTCATTTATCTCTTTGATTTGAGTGACACAAAATTATTACCATTATTGTCATTATTGAAAGCTACTGTGGTTACATTTAAAAGGTAAGATAAGCTGTCTGTTTCCCTGGATAGTTGGGCTGATGAAGAGAGTATGTGCAGGAGTTTTAGCCAGGTCTTTGCTAACAAGCTCTGGAAGAATGTTTTAAATGACTGATTTTCTTTCTTTTTCTCTCTCTCTCTTTCCCTTCTTTCCTTCCTTTCTCCCTCCCTCCCTTCCACCCTCTCTTCTTCCTTTCCTTTCCTTTCCTTTCTTTCTTTCCTTCTTTCTTTCTTTCTACTTTTTTTTAATCCTTGGATTTTTTTTAATTTAAATTAAATTAGCCAACATATAGTACATCATTAGTTTCAGATGTAGAGTTCAGTACTTCATCAGTTGCCATTAACACTCAGTGCTCATCACACAGATTTTGTGAAGTTCCAGATACATCCATAGTGCTCCACCGCTAACAGAGAGAAGCAGAGACCAAATTGACTACTGACTTTGTAGTTTTTAATCTCTGATAACACTAGCTTTAAGAGGCAAGTGTGGTGTGTGTGTGTGTGTGTGTGTGTGTGTGTGTGTGTGTGTGCATCCATCCATCCATCTGGGCCTTTGCATAAAAGCAGCCAGTGAACTTTTCTTCTAGCCATGATAGAGTAACTAACACAAACTTTCCCTCCTGTCATAAATAGCTCTAAGACTGGTAAAATGTGTGAGGCAGCTGTTAAAAGGTATGGAACAACAGGCCTCACAAAGGCATAATCCATGAGGGAAAGGAAGCATAGGGAGTGTGGCTCATGACCACCCGGCTCTCTGCCTGTAGCACCTTCCAGAGAGACAGGAAGGTTGATCTCCTCCCAGCTGGGGCCTCAGTGACCTGAGGTGGAGGAAGAAGATATTTGAATTCTTGCCTAAGGAAAAAAAAATGTGTAGACCACTAGAATGAGGTCTTGCCATGAACTAAGTTCATGTCTGACAAAGGAAATACAAACCTGTTACGATCAAAAAGAAACATTGGTAATTTTCTTGCTGCCAGAACAAAACTCACTTATAAGTTAAGAACACACTATCTAGTGTCCCTGAACTATTTTATCCACAGCATCCAGCGTAAAAATTTGAAAACAATTTCTAGAGTTGAAAAAAAAATACAAATATGTGACCCATGATCAAGGAAAATAGCAGATAATAGAAACAAGCCTTGAGATGACTTTGATGTTGGAATTTTCAGACAAGGACTTTAAAGAAGTTATTATGAATAGGCTCAAGGTGGGGCGCCTCTCTGGCTCAGTCAGTAGAGCATGTGAATTAAGGGAAAACATGGTCATAATGAGTGAACAAAGGAACAATTGAACAGAGAAATTAAAAGAATAAAAAATCCAGAATTGAAAATATAATATGTAGAATAAAAATTCAGTGGGTGGACTTAAAATAGATCAAGAATGATAGAAGAAAAGCAAGTTGATTTAAAGACAGTTCAATAGTATTATCCAACCTGAGGAACAGATATGAAGAGGGGAAAATATAAAAAACTGTGTCTTCATGACCAGCAGGACAGTATTCAAGTAGTCAAAAATACATGTAATTTGAACCTCAAAAGGACGTAAGAGAGAAAAAACAATTCTTAAAATGACTTGAAATTTCAATATTTGGCACAAAAAAATTAAAATGATTTAAGAAGTTTAAGAAATCCCAAATGGGATAAAAACAAAGAGAACCGTTCCTATATCCTGATGATCAAATTACTGAACATCTAAGATACAGAAATCTTCAAAGCAATTTGAGGGAAAGACACATTCTATACAGGGAAACAGTGATTCAAGAAGCAGTTCTATCTTCTTTCCAGAAGATGATAGAATAATATCTTAGAGTGTTGAAAGAAAAAGAATCCTTAACTTTGAATTCTGTATCAAGCAAAAATATCCTTCTACAATGAGGGTAAAACAGAGACATTGTCAGATAAGTGAAAACAGAGAGACTTTCAAGACAACAGGGCTACACTACAGGATATATTTCAGTAACTTTTCAGGTTTGAGGAAAATGAGACCAGAAAATTATACTTGAAGGATGAAATGAGGAACACCAGAAATAATAAATATGTGAGTAAATATAAAGTACTGTGTGTGCTTTGTCTGTTGATTTCTTTGAGAGATAACTGAGAGCCAAATGTGTGGTAATAGTAGCATATAGGAGTTAAATGGAGTGAAATTGTTATAAATTTAAGTTCTTATGTGAATTGGTAGAATATTGACTTTATATACATGATGGTGAAGTAAGGATGCATATGTGATCCCTAAAGGAACAACAAAAAATAATATAAAGAGGTATGCCAAAAAGCCAATAAAGGCATTAAAAATGGAATGCTAAAAATATTTGATCACCTCTAAAGAAAGTAGAAAAGAAGAAATAGAGAAGCAGAGAGTAAACAGGACACATGGAAATACCAGTAAGATAAACACCAATAATTGCCTTGAATGCAAATGGATTAAACAGCCCAATTAAAAGATAGATATTATCATATTGGATTTTAAAGCATCAAGACCTAAATATCTACAAGGGATTCACTTTAAATACAGAGACACAAATACTTGAACCTGAAAGAATGGTAAAAAAAATACAGCATGAAAACAGTAAACATAAAAGGTGGCTGTGTCTCTACCACCATCAGACAGGGTAGACTTCAAGACAAGGACTTCTGCTGAAGACAAAGACAGATATTTGCTAGTAACAGAATTGTTAACTCGTCAGAAAGGCATAGACATAATAAATAGGTATGTATCTAGTAGTAGCAAAGCTTTGAAATGTATGAAGCAAAAAACTGACAGAACCAGGACCAGTGGATAAGCCCCCAAATTGTTGGAGGTGTATCATCCCCTCTCAATAATCAGTAAAAAAATTAAGCATAATTTCAGTAAATATGTGTAGGTCATCTTAATCTAATTGACATTTATAGAATATAGCCCAACAACCACATATGCAGTCTTTTAAAGTATAAGTAGAACTCACAAGGTGTGGAGCCATTATATGCCAAAAATGAAAATCAAAAGATTAAATCTTAGAGAGTATGTTCTTTGTCTACAAGACAATTAAATTAGAAATAAAAAACAATAAGATATTTGGAAAAAGTACAAATTGTTTAAAAAATAAATAATACTCTCTGGACCCATGGGTCAAAGAAAGTATAGAGATAAGTTAATAAATATTTTAACAATAAAAACATGTGTCAAAGCTTTTGGTACTTAGCTAACGTAGTGCTTGGTGAGAAATTTATACCTTTAAAGGTTCGTATTAGGAAAAAGGAAGATAAAGTCAATGATCTAAATCTCCTTCAAGAAATCAGAAAAAGAAATGCAAAATGAACCCTAAGTAGAAAGAGGGAAATATACAGAAGAAAGTACAAAATATAAAATGGGCAAATAATAGAGACAACATATAAATGAGGAAAATTGATAATGCCAAAATGTCAGTTCTCTCCAGATTGATTTATTGGGTTTAATAGAAGCTCAGCAAAAGTTCCAACCAGGAAGTAGAAATTGACAAGCTGATTCTAAAACTTACATAGGAATTGCAGGGACCTTGCCTAGATAAAACAAACTTGAAGAGGAAGTGTGTATTTTAAGGACTTCCACCACCTGTTTTTAAGATTTACTATAAAGTGCAGAAATTGAGTGTGGTATTGGCAATAAGTGAAGACAAATAATCGGTGGAACCTATTTGTTCAGAACTAGACACACACACTTAACAACAAGTTGATTTGGGGTAAGGTGGGAAGGCCTGAATAAAATCACTGGGAAACTTGAACTTTAACCCCTCCCTTTTACCTAAACAATAATGCATTTTAGATGAATGATATTCCTAACCATAAAAGCTGAAATGATGAAACATTCAGAAGAGAACAATGGGAAATACCATAGCTTTGTTTTTGATAAAGACTTCATAGGCAGGAATAAAAAAACACACTTACCATAAAAATTGATCAGTTGGGCTTCATCAAAATAAAAATTGCTGCTCATCAAAAGACATTGTTTGAAAATGAATAGTTCAGTAACAGATTGAAAAAATTACACTCAGTTCCATGTATCTGACATGGGATTTGTACCCATTATTTAAAAATGCCTCCAAATCAATCATTTAAAAATGGGTAAGAGATTTGAATAGGCCCTTTCCAAAAGGAGATATATATATATATATGGCTGATACACACATGAAATAATGCTCAACATCATTAGTCATTAGGAAATGCCAGTTAAAACCATGTTGAGATACCATCTCATAACTTGCTAGAATGGCTGTAATTAAAAAGATTGATGATACCACGCGGGTGGGGGATGGGGGAAATAGGTGATGGGGATTAAGAGCACACTTACCATGATGAACGCTGAGTAATGCATAGAATTATTGAATCATTATGTTGGTACACCTGAAACTAATATAGCACTGGTATGGGTTAGTTATACTTCAATTAAAAGAGTAAAATAGGAAGATACATTTTTTCTGTGTCCTCTAAATCTAAGATGGAACCTGAAGTTCATATTCCTTGTGTATACATATTGTTTTCTTTAGAGGTCTAGTTTTTATCTGGGTAATTTATAAAATACCTTTTCAGTGTTAACAACTAATAAAACTATTCTATATATCTTAACATAGATCAATATCTATACTTTTTACTAGTTCTTGCAATTATAGATGATTAATGCCTTCATTTGTTTATAAAAGTTTACTTCTGTAATCTCGAATGCAAAAAAAAATTTTTAAAGATTGTGGAAGGACACAGACTCTCATACATTGTTGGTGGGAGTGTGCAGTGGGTACAACTACTTTGGATAACTGCTCGAAGGTTTCTTACAAAGCTAAGTCTGTACTTCCCAACTGCAATTGATTGCACTCTTAGATTCTTACCCAAGAGCAGTGAAAACATAAATCCACAAAAAGACTTGTACAGGAATGTTTACGGCAGTCCAATCCATAATACCCCAAACTGGAAAGAACCCAAATAACTTTCAACAAAATAATGTAAAAATAAATTGTGGTACATTCATACAGGAAACTCGTTGTGAGAAGTAAAGAAGATTGCACTTTAATGCACATCGCATGCAGTGAGAGTGAATCTCAAACATGAATCTCACGTCTGGATGGATAAAGCCAGACAAATCCATTATCATAATTCAGTGTATAAGAAGCTCAAGGCCAGTGAAAGAGATCAGAACAGTGGCTGCCAGGGCTGAGTGGGGGTGCAGTTGACTTGGAAGGGGAACCCCATGAAATTCTGGGGGTGATGAAAATGTCCTGTATCTTAATTGGATTATAGGCATTGGATTATACGCATACACCCAAATCAGTGTATACATTCGTCAAAACTCAATTATATACTTAAGATCTGTGCATCTACTATATTTAAATTTCATCTCCAAGGGGGAAAGAGTGGGCATGTGTCGATCTGTGCCTCCATTCTTCAGGTGTACCAGTGGTAAAGTGGCTTACTCCAATCCCAGAGCATAGCTAGGAACAGGGTTGCCGTATGATTCACAGATAAGAATCTGGAGTCCTCACGGGGCTGTAGATTCATGGTGAGGCTGACAATGATCATTATCTGTTTTTGTTACTCTCTCGGATTCTGACATACATACAGTGTTGGTGTTCATCCAGGAAAGCATGCGAGTAAAAGGTGGGTAGCTAGATGAGAAATGAAACTTTCTCTCTTGGAACATGTTAGCAAGAGACCATTTTCTGGTTTTGTGTGTCAAAGACAAGCATACCGTTCATTTTTGGAAACTAAATCAACTTCCTTTAGGGAAGCAGTTTTAGTTTGATAGAGAATGAAAAATATCAATTAACCTATTAATTAACCCAGAGAAACTGTTAGCCGGGGAGATCATCAAATTGCTTTCTGAAAGATTACCTGACAACAGAGAATCCACACAAGTAATTGCCCCTGCAAGGATCCCGTGTTCTTCCTCTCTCTCTGAGATACTGGAAAACATTTAAATATCAAAGATTCTTGATTCTTGATTTCCTGAATATTTTCTTCAGCTTGTATTAAGAGTTATTTGACTGTGTTTTAAGGATTTTGTTTTGTAGTGTCTTCGCAGCAGGGCGGAGGGGGTTTTTCCATGATTCCAGGCATTGGTCTCCTGCTTTAGAGCCTTTGGTGGGTCACGGCATGGGGCTGTCTGCCGGTGCATTCACGTATGACCGCACGTGTACACGTGGAATTTTACGTACGGTTTCAGAAGGTTTGTGGACCGCTAGAATTTTGTCTCGTATCCTCTAGGGGGTCCCTGTCATCTGGACTGAGAACTGGTTCTCATTTCTCAGTGTCCTCTGGAGAAACCCAGCGGCCTACCCGCGTCGATGTGTGGTGTGCGGGGCTGCTGAGCGAGGGTGTGCGGGGCGCCAGGCAGTCTCATCTCCCAAGTCTTTGAAAAAGGCATTGTTGGCTTCATTCTCAGCCTGTGGATTCAAGTAGGAGACAAATGGATTTCTTCCCTCTTTCTGATCCTGTGTGGGAACTGCGGAAGAACGGGTGTTTTTCCTGAGTTAGAAAGAAATGCCTTTCCCAAAGATGAATTCAGTCAGCTTTATTGAATGGAAAACATGTCTTGTCTGTCTCTAAATGCACTCTTCCCTCGTGGCTCCTACCTGGCAGAAAGAAAAATCAGTCTCTTGGCTGAAAGAAGGGTGTGTGCAGATGAAGGAAGGGAGACGAGTGAACAGAGGTGAAGACAGGAAGACGCAGGATGGCGGGGGTGGGGGGGGGCACTACGGGCAGGTGCCAGGCAGCATCTCAGCTGTAAGGGTCAAAAGCTGGGGCGTTTACAGCACCAGGCCTGGGGGCGCTGAGGGGCAGCGTGGAACATGCCAGGATCCAGAAAGACAAGGCTCATGAACTGGGAAGACCCGTGGACACCACGTGACCAGCCTGAGCCTCAGTTTCTCCACAACAGAATCAAGCTACAGAAAGCAGAAAGCATTCCCTGGCAAAACAGCCGAAAGAGGAGGACCCAGAGAGAGGTGGAAGGCATGGGCCCGGACTGTTCACTTCATAGGGAAAGCTCCGGGTGCTTTGGGGCAGAAGGTGCTCTGGAAATGGTGAGAGAGAGGGTACTCAGGGAAGGAGCAGAGGCATGAGGCCATGACAGAGCTGACCAGCTTCCAGGCTGAGGAGACAAGAAGGCTCTGCGGGTTTCATAGGGGTGGGACATGAGGCGGCAGTGTCGTGGTTGGAATAAGAATGAGAATGCTGGTGGAGTAAAATTTGCAGAAGCCGATGCGGGCGGTGCACTGTCTCTGGTAAAAATGGGGATGCTCAGTTCGTGAGTTTATTGGCTATGGGCCATCACAGGGCGAGCACATTTATCTACTTCAGCTAAATGGAAAATCAAGACCTTTGTGGTTCATGGTCACATGTGCTTGGGTGTGTGTGAGTGTGGTGGAAATGGAGGAAGAATGTCTGAGGTAAAGCTAATCCTTGGTAAAAATCTCTTCCCTTCAGTGGCCGAGTGGGGCTGGGGACGGACGTCTACCCAGGCAGGGAGGGGCACCAGTCCCCCATCTTGCTGAGGAAAGCCTGCCTGCTGACCCTTAGACGGATCTGTCCTGCTTTAAATTCTCCATACTCAGTGTACCTTCTTATTTCGCACACCTGGATGGACTTCTCCCCTGTGAACCCCATCTACCTTCCCACCCAGCACACAGGTCTCTGTTCCTATCAATGGCATATGAACAAATTTCATGGAAATCACCCCTGATCAATCATTGCTATCTCCTCAGAGTCGGAGAATTCTTAGTGTTGAAGGGTTATGCAGATCAAAAACCAAAAATCACGTGAAAGACTCACTAGCTTTATACCCAAGAATGTCCAGTAGGGCGGGTGGTAAGACAGACCATCCAAAGCCAGGGGGAGTGGTGTGGCCCATTTCACCGTGTCTCATGCAGACTCAGTGGGAACTACCATCTCAAGTGTCCCGGAGCCCCACCTGCCCCCAGACATAATTATAAAAACCTTGATTCCTGGCAAAAGGCTGCCTGGTAGCTCACTTAGAAGCACCCCCTTTTGTTTAAGAGGATTTTAGTTTGCCCGATTCAAAATAAAATGGAAATAAAATAAAAATTTTGAATGTCTCTGGTAAGAAGCCAGGTTGAAAGGTGATGGAGGGGTAACTGGGGGGAGCACAGGGTGAAGGGGCTGCTTGGGGTAATTAGTAAAATAATCTCCAACACCCTGTGCAAATAAACCCATGTGTGCCAAGTAAATATATATATATATATATATATATATATATATATGACTGGAATTACATGCCATAAGCCATTAATAAAGATGAGGATCATGACGGTGAAGCTGGTGATGATGACTTGCTGGGTTTCTAAAGAACAGTGTTCCAGCTCGATGAATAGATTATCTAATTTATTCAGTACAACAGTCCTTCCCAGCAGCTGTCCACTGTCGCCTTGCTGTAGTTGAAGAAACAGGGGCTTGGAGAGGTTGACCAGATGTCCCCGGATGATGGTGTTTGCCCTTCACCTGTGCCTGGTCTAACCATTGTGCCCATGGAGCTATATCTGTACCCCGACCTCTCTGGACATGCAAGACTCCTTTTAAATGGTTGTTTGCTTTGTGCTGTCACAAAGCCACAGCTGAAGAATCTCATTTCAACTCTGGGCATTGTGGGTGTAATTAGAGGTAGGTTTATTAATCTACTGGCTGAGTTTATAATTTAAAATCTGGGATGTGATGGCAAGATGTCATTGCCCATCATGAATTTTGGTGGCTTGTGCTGAGCTTCTAAGAAAAATCTCAGCAGGAAGCCCGAGGTCCAAGGACGTGACCACACAGTCTTAATTACCCAAGGTGCTTCCCTTGGTCATTTTGGGGGGGTGTTTCCAAGGATGGACGCCGTGCTTGTCTTGGTGTGTGTTGGCAGAAGGGCACAATCAGAGGACCCAGGAGCACAGAGAATAGGGGAAACAGTAATCATATCTTTACTGGGTTAGGAATTAAATAAAAATAAGAGCTGCAGTGAGGGAAAGAACATAAATCACATTTTATTGAGTGCAAGGGTTCGAGTGTGTCTGAGGCAAGGTTCTACAGGAAGATTCAGGATGGGAACAGGAGTGTGTTGAAAGCTAATGAGAGAGGAATAGGTGTAGGAGGAATTCATTATTAAGGAAAAGGAAACAGGTCATTGCAAATCTAAAGAAAAGGAGAGTGACTAAGAGAACCATATGGACCAAAAATAATGCAAGGTGTGTGAAAATTCCTGACGGTACCAACACATGAGTAAATTCTGTGCTCAAAGTTTGCTGAAGGCAGCTGGTCTGTTGAGGTGGGAGGGAGGCTTGTCAGGGTACGGGAGTGGGGGGAAGACCAGAGGAATACAGATGGGGAGGTGCAGCTGACGCCCGGGTGAGCTTGTTGCCCCACCCCCACATTAGAAAAGAAGAGCTGACGGTCGTACTCTGGAAACTGAAATCCGTTTTCTTAGGGGCATTGTGAAAAACTAAAGGGTTTTATGGTCATGCCAGAGCCCAGAGCAGATAGTTCGACAATCAGAAATATTTGGAGGTTGACAAGGCAGTAGGCTTAGATGAATTCTATCCCAAAAGTGGGGAGAGAAAGAGCCAATGAAATGCGAGATTTGGAAAGGTGGAGACACCCCTCCAAGACTGGGGGGGCAGAGGAGGAACAGCCCTGAGCGCAGAGGTGCAGGCTGAGCAGGGGAGCCTCACCTCCCTGCCTCTGGCCCCGGGGAAGTGTCCCGCTCACTCTGTCCCCTTCTTCTTGTCTTCAGCTTCCTTCCCTACCAGTGCATGGCTGTCCTGTCCCTTCATAGAACAGAAACTAGGTGTTTCCAGAATTTTTATGTCCCAGTACTTGAAAATTCTTTGGTTTCACGATGCTTTTACACTTAAGATACAACATGATACAGTCGACACTTACGATAATAGGAAAAAATGACTTTCAGGTAAATTACAACCCTTGGTTTCTATACCCCATGAAAGCTTGTGGTATCATTTTATTTGCCATCCTCACTCCGCCATGTTTGTTTCACCACCTGTAAAATCGGAACGGTACTACCCAATCTCTTTACCAGTCTTCCCAAGGACCACCTGAGATAAATATATGAAAACATACTGAGAGAAACGCACATGCTTTATAACCTCCAGTGTTACTTTGGTAAGAATCAAGAAAAACCGTAATTGTGTCTGAAATGTTAAGAGTTGATAAAGGAAAGATATATTCTGCTGTAGACTCTGACAGGATATAATTAAAGTCTGACTACAAGGAGAGAAATCACTTCCTGATGAATTATGAGACCCAATTTATGGAATAAATTATTGGACTAGTTTTTAAAAAGTCCAATAGTGGTTATAATTTATCTTGATTAGTAGAAGGGTTTCATAAAGTGTAGCACGCAGCACATTGATCCACTCAGTGAACAAGCTGTGTGGGGCGCTCTGCACAAGCCAGATATCCCTTGCTCTGAGGAGGGCAGCTCAGCAGCTCGGCGTGTTCCATCATGGTCGTGGGATGGAACGAGAGCTGAATGTTATAATGGAAAATGATCAGTCTGCATGACTGGTGCAGAGAAATGAAGCATGACATTTGAAAACACATTTCCTCCAAAGATCTTTAAAGATCTCCAAACCAGAGCTCACCCACACATCTCTATTCCCCAAATTATAAAGCGAATCATCACCGATTTGGGATTTGGCCCCCAGTGGCTTTGCCTTCCCATGCTCCCGTGTTCAATTTTCCTTTCTACTCAAGCTGTAAGCAAATAAGCAGCATGACACCATGAGATTGTCACATCGTGGTAACCCCCTGTTAGAGGCATCTCTTTGGAAAGAAAAGAAAATTAGAATCTGGATTCTCAGTAGGTCGCTCTTGATTAACACCTGCCAACCCCCGATCAGTCACTGGGTGCAGTTACCTGGCTGTCAGCCTCAGGTTGGGGGGCAGGTGTTCGGAAAGGTTCCTTCTGGAGCTGTCACTATATCCCTTCTCAATTCACAAGTGTATTTAGCCAATGCTGAGCTTCAGACTGAGGGAATGGAATATCCCTCTGCTCCTTGAACAGAAGGGATCTGAAGACATTCTTGCCCCTCTTTCTTGGATGGGGGTATTTAATTGTGACTTTATTTTATATTTTCTTTACCGCAAGGGCGAATAAGCACCCTCGCGCATATTTTTTGGACACTCGAGGGGAGGGTATTTTTTCCCAGTTTTATTGAGAAATAATTGACACATATCACTGTGTACGTTTAAGGCATAGAGCAGGATGGTTTGATCTACTATATTGTGAAGTGACTATCATCTTGGGTTCAGCCAACATGCATCATCTTACATAGATACAATATACAGAAAAGAAAGAAGAAAACAAAATTCTCCCGTGAAGAGAACACTTAGAATCTACTCTCTTAACCACTGTCCCATATGCCATCCAGGAGTGTTAGCTGCAGTCATCATGTACTCATCCCTAGTACGCATGTGTCTTCTACCTGGAAATGGTCACCTCTGCCCACCTTCCCGCACGTGTTAGTAGGGTGGTGGTTATGGCGCTCACTTTGCCCTTTCAGATGACCCCCTGTATTGGCGCCTGGCCAGCCCCCTCCCAGCTGCACCTGTCCCGACAGCACTGTCACCTGCCCTCGGGGTTACGTGTCTACTGTGACGTGGACTCTCTCTGTCCATCCTCTGAAGGCACATCTCCCATTTAGAATACTCAAATCCAACACTCTGTGCAGATGGAGAAGAAGTCAAATAAGGGACAGGTGGTAATTTCAGGCATCTGGTTAAGAAAGTCACACATGGGGGAGTAGCTTGTATGTGTGAGTAGAGTAATGGAAAAGCGGTAATGATCTCCTGTGGCTGCTGCTGGTTAGAAGAGGTCCTTGATGTCCACCCCGTTCATTTGTTTTCATGAATTTTAGGTTTTCCTCTCCTTTGTTCCCAAGAACAAATATGAAAGGGCGAATCCCTTGACATAATTTCTAGGTGTCATTTCCTAGTGTGGTGGTCTTAAAGGCTGAGGAGCCAAAGGTATTATTGACAATTGGATGTATTATTGGGCAGAAAGAGCACTAAGACCAAGAATGGGTTGGAAAGGTGTTGACAGGTGGGATGATTTGCGGGCAAGAGGTGCCCCACTTTGGGCCCTTGTCTGGATGGCTCCTCCAGCTTGTACAGAAAGGCAGCTCATGTTTTAGGGAAATACAGTGAAACAGCAAATTCAGTGTGCAGTGGCTTTAACACAGATTTTATCTTATTCTCATAATAGTGCAGTTTCTGTCTTTATCATGCCTGCTTGAGAGATGGGAAAATGGAGGCTCAGCGAGATCGATGCCACCCACCCCAAATTGTAGAGCTAATTCATCGCAGAACTGGACTTGAGATCCAGTAGAAAGAGAGCATGTTAGGGAAGTCGACTTCATTATAGGATTGTGTGCATTTTACCTCTTATTTTAAATTTTTTTTATCATGCTTTACAAGAAAGAGCGAAGGCTACAAACGTATCGTATAAGGACAATGCAAAATGAATAGACTCATGTGCGTTTTGAACCTCAGTAAATATTCAAAAAAAGTGTTTGATGACGTCCATTCCCTCAAAGTACGTAAAATGGGGCCCATAGTTCAGAAGTGTACAGATATTCTGCTATAGCAAAACGTGTATTCCTAAAAACATCACCACATAATGCAGAATCACACCATAAAAACTGCAGGGTTTATGGGGAAAATGGGGCTATGGACAAAACACATAAAGAAAAGTCAGGTGCCTTGTGGAGATGTTAGCACAGTTTTAACTGTGTTCAGGGGTTAAGAACCACATACGAACTACGGTACGTGTGGCACTTTGCCTTGAACAAGACCTGGAGTTTGGATGGCGGAAACTGCTGCCTGTGAGGATGAGTGTGTGCATGCGTGTTCCTGAAGCTCAACTCAGCTGCACACATCCACCTAGGGTCCCTAGCAGACCAAGGCACACATAAGCAAACACAGAATTAGTGGTATGCTTATATTGTTCCTTAATATATCAACGGCATTCAAACAAAGTCACGTTTTCAAAACAAGCATTTTAACAGAACTGATGGCACCTAGGTCCTCCCTCTGAGGAGTTTATGATCCTGTTCAGAATAAAATGTGGATAAATAAGAAATTACTAAATGCCAAACTGAATGCATGTGTGTCTTGGAAAGGGAGGGGGGCACCTGGGTGGCTCAGTTGGTTAAGCGTCCAACTTCAGCTCGGGTCACGATCTCAGGCTCTGCACTCAGTGAGGTATCTGCTTCTCCCTGCCCCGCCCCCCTGCCAGCTCATGCTGGCTCTCTGTCTCCCTGTCTCTCTCTCTCTCGAATAAATTTTAAAAAATCTTTTAAATAAAAGGAAAGGGAGGGGTCAGTGAGGCAGTCAGGGAAGCGTTCTTGTAGGAGGTGTTGAAGAAACGCTCTAAGCAGAGTCACAGGAGTAGAGGGAAACGTGGGAGGGACAGGGGGAGATGGGTTCAGTGCCAAATGCGAAATGAGTAAGTGGTTTTGCGCAGAAGCTAGAGTGGCCACGGGGAACAGTGAGGGGCATCTCAATAAGAGAGGTTTTTGGAAGTTTGGGTAGACCAGGAGTCTGAGACACAGACTGGGAATGAATGTTTACAGACCTCAGGCCACCTTCCCCTCCCTTCCAGTCCCACGTCTTCTTTCTCGCTCAGCAGCGTTCCCTGAGTTCCCATAAGGGCCACTGTCAGCAGCTGAGGTTGCGCCTGTGAACACAGGAGGCAAAATCTCTGCCCTAAGGAGTGTGTGTCCTAGTAGAGGAAGCAGTGGCGGAGTAAGGAAATGACAGGGGTCCAAGTAGGAATAGGGCTTGGAGTCAATGAAGTGGGTACCAGGACAGGGAACGATGGGTTTGTGTAGGAAGGTGGCTCTTCCCGAGAGGGTGGCCAGAGATCTCCTCTGTAGGGAATCAGCATGCGAATACCGATGTGGCCCATTTGGGTGGGGAGCTGGTCTGGAAAAGTTGGTCCAGGCAGAGGAGATGGCAAGCATAGCGATGCTGAACCATGGGGAGGCCGCCTGCTGGGCTAGCAGGCTGGAGTGGAGGGGTGGGGCGGGGGGGGCAGCAGGGGGAGCGGATGCAGGACTATAGCAGTGACCCTATAGGGGCCTCAGTCCATGCTTAGGAGTGTTCTGGTTCTGCTCTAATTTTGAGCAGAGTGTATCATGATCTGATTCACCTTGTTTTTTAAAAGTTCATTTTGTTTGTGTGTGGAGCATAGTCTTTCATGGATAAAAGTGGAATCACAAAGACCAGGCAGGGGCAAGGGGATGGTAGGTTGGGCCAGGGTAGTAGATACAAGCATGGTCAAGAAACGGGGGGCAGGAGGGAGGGCGAGAGGGAGGCAGGCAGGAAGGATGGAAGGAAGGAAAAGAGACAGTTGGATCCTAGATGTTTGATACTAGAATCTTCAGACCAAAGCCCAAGATTGGGTGTGAACTACAAAAATATAAAGTGAGGATAACTGAAGCCCCCTCCCTGCGAGCCCCCAGGGTAGACGGAGGTGCAGAGTCCTGCGATGGGGACCGCTGAGAGAGGGGGGGTGTTAGGGGCTCGGTCGTCCCCTCAGAATTGAAGCCCTAGCCCCAGGACTTCAGGAAGTGACGGATTTGGGGATGGAGCCTTTCGAGAGATGATGTAGTTAGGCAAGACCATTAAGGGGCCCTGACCTGATCAGAATGGTGTGCTTATGAGGAGAAATTTGGACACACAACGAGCCAGCATGTCTGCACTCCAACAGAGGCAAGACCCTGAGGACACAGTGTGGTCTGAGAATCCATTCACCCGTGAGGACACATAGCCAGGCTCTACAGCACTGTTGACTGCACAGTACTTCAGTTCTATGAGGCCTCTGTTCCCATTTGGGAAGGAGTCGAGCAAACACAGAGACTTGCTTAAGGAAAACAACCACCATGTCAATAACCAACACAACAGCAAGTCTGGAATAAGAAGTCTATCCCTCTGCCTTTCTAGTGGTTCTTGTCTGTTATGGGGGAAAGTCACCTGGAAGAATGAAAATGGAAGAACAAAAGGGAAAGGAGCTCACAGAAACTCCAGCGTGACACACACTGGGTCTAGTCGAGGGAGGGGAGGCCAGCTCATGAGCACATCAGCGTACGTTGCTCTTAGCAGGATAAAGTCATCACCTTCAAGGTCACGATCAGGAAGCTGGTCAGAACAGGTTCCATTCTTTTCATATATGAGCAATTTTTAATCCCATAGCTGTTTGGGGGAAAAAAATCTGAGTAATCATCACCTCAGTGATAGAAGCTAGATCAACCTCCCACAAGTTTGCACCTTGAGAAGACTGGACGGAAGGAAATACACGGCAATGTGAGCTCGCATGACATTCTGATGAATGGTCTTCCACTCGAACTGGGCGCTTCGTTAATTCCTGTCCACGCATCTGTTTCTGCACTTCTTCCTATAGCGCCTTCCCTGTGCTAGCCTCAGACCCAGTACTTACGGCTTTCCAAACCTCCCCCCCATTATATTCTTTTTTTGAAGGTCTGCGGGGTTTGGTATGAAGGGAGATGCTATAAATACAAAGAAAATAACTCCCATGGCCAGCTAGAGCTCCCAAGAGGCCCTGCTCTTTGACACAATTAAGCCTCATTAAGGTTATGTTGTACTGAAAAGTGGCCTTCTCAAGGAGTGTGAGATGTGCATTTTATTTAACTATATTTACACTGAGTTCAACTATTCCCCAGTCTCATTATGTATAATGCATTTACTAATGAAGAAATCAAAACATGGCATGCATAAAATCCGTAGCACAGTTTTCAAACTCTGCAATTTTATTTGGTAGTACAGTGAAGCACCCTTTAGGTCAGAATGCAGAGTTCATGCATGTCACATGGTTGTTAAGAACATTGGCTTCAAAGTCACAAAGATCTGGGTTTAGTCCTTGTTCGACCTCTAACTAGCTGTTACTTGGGACAAGTTATCTTTCTTCCTAAGCCTGTTTCCATTCGAAAAATGAGAAATAACAAAATCTCTCTAGTAGGGTTTTAATGAAGATGAAAATTGTATTACCCAAAGCTTAGCATGCTGCCTGGCATAGAATGAGGAGGGCCCAGAGCAGTTGCTGTGATGGGGGTGCTGCTGATGGTGAACAGGATGAAGAAGATGATGGTGATGGTGATGATGGTGGTGCTGGTGGTGCTGGTGATGATGACTGTCATAATGACGACGATGACGGTGGTGGTGATGATGATGGTGATGACGATGGTGGTGGTGGTGATGATGATGGTGATGACGATGATGGTGGTGATGATGGTGGTGATGATGATGGTGGTGATGACGATGATGGTGGTGATGACGATGATGGTGTGATGATGATGGTGGTGATGATGGTGATGATGACGATGGTGGTGGTGATGATGATGATGGTGTTGATGATGATCATCATGATGTTTAATTGAACACATTTTCTCTGAAATGAAATACGGTGTTGCCTTTTCAGATCATCAGGCAAAGAAGGCCCCTTAGGACATGTCCCAGCTTTGGCTTGTGCCACTGAAGTCCTTGGTATGCTTCCTAATAAGAAAGAGAACTTACATGAATTGGTTTTACCGAAATGCTAAACAAACCTGGTCAAAGGTGCGTTTGCCTGTGAGGCCATTGGTTAACCAACCGCACTTGCTAGGTTTTCTGTTCGGGACCACTTTCTTATATTCTTTCATGAATATGAAAAAAATCATTAATTTTAGAGCCTGCATTGCAACTAAACTTGTTAAGGTTTGATGCAGTTTCAAAGAAGAGTGTCTGCAATTTCTAAAAAGGCAATTAAAATAGACCCCTTTTCCAATTACATGTGTGTGAGGTCTCATTTCCTTCATATACTTAAACTGAAGGAACACGTTGCAAAGAATTGAAGGCAGAGGTCGGGATCCAGCGTTCTTTTATAAAGGCACATATTACTGAGGTTTGCAAAAATTTAAAACAATGCCAATCTATTAACTTATTCTTTTGGAAGATATAGTTACTTTTCATATGTTAATTATGTTAACACATAACGGGTTCTTTTAAATAAACTAATGTATAGGTGTACTTAAAATGTCTTATTTAATGTTTTATTTTTATAAATTACATTATATTATTATACACACACACACACACACACACACACACACACATATATCCCACATAAACAAAATCTCTTTGAAGTTCTGAATAACTTCCAAAAGTGTGGAGGTCCTGAGCAGAAAATATTTGAAAATCACTGGATTAGATTATCCAGTCAAAAATCCTCTTCAGGCCCGAAACTTTTGGTTCTAAAACATGCCCATCCCTCGCTATGTTCTGTGAGAACCAGCAGTGAGTGTCCTTGCCCTCAGCATCGCCTGGACCTTGTGGAGAGATAGCTATCTCCATGAAGGGATCAGTTAGACAGGCCAGCACCAAGGACTCAGTTGTGGGGCTCAGACGAGGAGACTGTGGGAAGTAGGGTTTGGAGAAGGCGGCTTCTCCTTTGCCCTTGGTTACTTTCTCTGTGATGACACACTGTGCTCTCAACAGGGCATGTTCCATAAAATGCTTCTGGGCTTCATTAAGAAACTTTTTATTGAAACCAGGTATTATCTCAATAACCAAATTTTAAACTCACAACGCTGGACCTAGTGATGCGCATGAGCTACGTGAGAGCTTTTAAAATTGCCCTGTTTGTTGATTGTTTTGACACTAGATTGGTCGTGTGGCTAGGCAAGGCCAGCTGGCAGATGAAAAGGCCTCAGGACCCTGAGCAAATCCCCTATTATGTAACTCTTTAAAAAAAAAATCTGTAATACTGAAATGTTAACTGTCACTTTTAAATTCCCTATCGTGGGTCTTGTGCCCTCTAAGGCACTTTGTGTAGGTTATTGATTTAGTCCTCAGAGACACTCCCTAAGATGACAGTTGTGATCCTTGTGCTACAAATGGGGGACTAAGGGTTAGAGGACCAGGTGGTGGCCAAACCATGCAGCTGCTAAGTGGGGAGCCTCGTGTTTCCTCCGGCTGTCTGATTCTAAGCTCGTGACTTTTCCCCACACTGAATTTTCAGTGGTCAGCTTGTGGAGTTTCTGGGATGATTGAAGAAGCAGATTGCAAAGTGCGCATCGTAGGTGCTGGGCACATAGTAGGTGCTCAGTTGGTCTTAGTTCGCCGGCTCTGCCCAGCTCCTAGGTCACGTATTTGTAGAATCAGTGTGTCATCAGAGCAGGGTTAGCCACAGAGGACCCAGGAGAACAAGTCTGTCCTCTGAAGGTTCCTGCTCTTGGCCGTGCTCAGTGGGCGTTTGCTGGTTAGTCTGCTGGTGTGGCGTTGCAGTTAACCATCCCTATGTTCATGGACAAATCCCTCAATTTTTCTGGGCTTTGACTTTCTTTTCTCTAAAAGAAGGAATTTGGGCAAAGGTACCTTGAGACCTATATAGTCTATTCAGATCTATATAGTACTGTTGCTCATTGTTTTTTAAACAAACTTAGTAGTTCCAAGAAATAATGGAGTCTTAGGATTTGAATGTTTACCCCAAATCCTAGAAGTATCAGTTGGAAATCTGCATCACAATTAAGGAAACGTGATGTTTAGGAAAAACAGCAAAATATACCTGTTCTTCATCACAATTCCTCAGCATCTGGTATAAAACCGATGCTATAAAAAGGACTTTCTTCTTCCAGTGTTAAACCCTAAATAATGAGAAATAATACGAAGGAGATATGTGTCCTCCAGTAAGTAGAGAGAAGGACTGTCCTGACTGCCATTGTTCGAAACTGTGGGCTGACTACAAAGACTTGCATTTTGTGCTGCTTTTCACAATGAAGTAATTCTCACCTTCCCTTCAGACTAAATTCGGCGTGTTGAAAGAGGGACATGGTTCTGTCCTCACGTTATTAGTTCCCCTCACCAGCGGTGTTATGTAACCCTATTAAGTGCGTTTAGTCCTGTGGCGAGCGCATTGAAGGCTGTGGCTCATCACCCAGTTCTGCAGCCTGAGCTACTTTTGTCCCTCTGACGGTGCCCGGGTGCTACGCTGGAATCCTGTCTTACATCAACATAGAAAATCTAATCATTGCTATTTATGAACCGATAATACAGGAAAAACCAATCTGAATAGAGAGAAGGAAACAAGTCACTTTCCTTAGGAAAGCAAAGCACAGTATATGTAGGCTACGGAGTAACAGCTCAGAACCACAGAATCTAGAAGCTGGTGGGGGCCAGAACACCATGCACGGCTGTCCTTCCAAGTACCTGCAGGGGATTGGCTTGTCCACCTACCCAGTCCCCCAGAGGCTGTGCAGGTTTTAGTCTGAAGAGTCTAGTACGTTCAGGGCCCGAGGCACATGAGGTTTTTCCCTGAAAGAGGAAGGAGCTAAGACCCAGTTCCACGTGGTAAGGTCTGTACTAACCAAAAGGGGGAGTCAGGTGAAGGAGTGCCCATGTGGGAGAGGAGGTTGTTTTCCCTGTGGAAACAAGGGTGCAGGTGTCCCCAGTCTAGGCGAGCCTGATGAGGAATCCCACCCTGGCTCCGGAGCTCAGCCCCACCCTGGGGTGCACAACCTGGGGCCTTTCGGTCCTTCAGCCCATGTGTGTCCTTCTGCCCACAAGACCCCTGGCCCATGCAGATCAACTCTCCTTTTATTGAAAACCTCCCTTTCCAAGGGAAAGGGAACTTAGGAAATCAGGTGGAAAAGATCTACTGCAATCCTAATGAGTTCTGATTAAGGACTGGGTTCGTGTTCAACACCATAAGCTCTTTCATGGGAAGATTCCAGGGTCCCAGGGATATCTGCTTCTGCCATTCCAGCTCAGCAGAATTTGTGTCTTCACCACTCAGAGGGAAGACAGTTCAGAAGCTGAAGCTCCAGAAATAGGCCATGTAAATCGCCTATGTATTTTGTTTCTGTTAAGTATTCAACAGCACTCCACTTACTTGCCAATCCAGACAGGTGCTAGGGCCGCCTCTTTCTGGGGTAGCAGTCTGGGAGGGGGCGAGGAGGTGGTTGTACCACCGAGGGGGGGGCAGGCAGAAAAAAATGTGTTGAAATTAGAACAGGTAGGTGTAGAATTCTAGTGTGATCCAGTATTACTCAGCATGCAGAACAAGAGAGAGAGCAAGAAGGGGGAAGCAAAGACCAGCAGTGATCAGGAAGTCTCCAGAGAAGGCCCCAGGGTGGCTAGACCTTAGGATTTCAACAGCACACTCTCTCGGGTGCTGGAGGTAAGTCAGACAGGCTTTCCAGTTTACAAGGAGTGCACCTGCTCAGTGGGGCCAGCAAGCGCCATGGCCCATCACTCAGAGAATGTACCTTCCTTGGCAATAATAAGAAGGTCACAGAGAAAGTCAGAGTCAGGGCTAGGCATAAGACATCAGGCTGCCTCTCCCATAAAACGACAGAAAATGTCTCAGACATTAGATCTGGAAGCCAAGTCAACGTACCTTGAAGGAGAAAAAGTCCAGTGAAGTTGGACAATATGATTTAACAAGACCTGGAGGTATTTCTCTCTCTAGGATTCCCTGCCATATATTTGCTCTTGAGATTAACTTATTAACGAGACGCTTTGGACAAAGTCTGTACCGAAGCCCTCAGATTATATCAAAGGACTGCCTGAGTGGGTTTCCTGGTTGGAAGTTAAAAGTTCTCAAAATTCCTTCTACCTCCAGTATCTTGGTATAATCTACATCTCCCAGGATGGATGATTAACTTCTTGAGAGCAGGTACCCAGACTTATTCACCCACGAATCCCTGGCTGCTTCGCACAGTGTTTGAACAGAAGGGAATGTCTCCATAATTGTCCCCTGTCTTCTGCTAAGATAGGCCTGTGTGCTCCGTCCGTCTTTGACAGGACTTTCTCCTGATATTTACTTTTAATTAAATGGAATGTTCATCAAAGTAAAAAACATGCTTTGCTTAGTACATTACCTCAGACTACAGGGAACACACCTCTGTTACTTCTGATGATGGCCCTTTGGGAACAGCTGTGAATTTAGTTTCTTATACTTTATTAGTGTAATTGAAAAGGACATTAATCCAAAGGGAGGCATTTTGTACACTGCCGGGCTAAAAATTATACGAATGTGGTTTTCTCAGTAGTACGCCGGCTACTTAAATTTCACCCAAAGATTCACTGCTAAGCTCACGGCCCGCTTTTTCTTTTCTCCCTTGGAATTTGATTTTGGAAGTTCTGGGATCCCCAGAATTTCACTCACGTTCATTTCCGGAATCTCATTGTGGGTAAGCAGTGCAGGGGGAGCTGGTCAGGAGTGTTATTGAGGAGAAATACGCACAGGTGCCTAAAGTCCTTTGAAAGGCGCTTAAAGAAAGAATGCCAGATGAGGGATGGTCGTCGTGGTGACCCCCCCGCCCTCCCCGCCACTGGCAGTAAGGGACTGAGGAGCCCAAACCCACCAGGTGCTCCTCTGGTGTCCCCATTGTCCCCATACTGCATGCATCCAGCCCCGAAACCCATCCCGCCCGCAGGCCTTCCGGGGTTTCAGGTGCATGGAGCTCCCAGAAATTCTGCTTTGCAGGACAACTCTCTCCAAACCAGGAGCCCAGTGAGAGTCACGTGCTCTTAAGCAAATGCACCGATTTGTTTTGTTCCCAGCAGAGGCTCTTCTGCCATTTTCCTCAGGACTTTAGGTATGTTTAACCTAACTTATGGAGAACATAGAAGAGCTTCATTGATCTGTGGACACAATAAGTCTTAGATGCTGCTCATCTCACGCTCTCTTTGTCCCCGGGATCTTTGGATCTGTATTGATTTGAGTCTGACCAGTTGGAGATTCTCAAGACTGGAAGGTCTGGCCTCTTTGCTCGGCCCTGCTCCCGGCCACTAGCTGTGCGATGTCCAGCAACAGAGCGGTGGAAGCAGAGCAGAGCAAGGGGAGCTCCAGATGTGCGGGACAGAGCTTCCAATGGAGGATCAGGGCCCTTGGAGCCGTCCCCCCCAAAGACAGTAGAGGTCAATGATGGATGCCAGCAAGCTGTCCATTCGGAGGCATTTCTCTCCCCATTATGATGACCATTTGCTTTAAAATTGTCAAGTGGCAATTACCCATATTTTGAGACAGTGCTTTTTTTAACAAACAAAATACAGTCTTATCCGTGGATAATTATCTCTGTAACAATACACGTTGTTATGTAGGATCACAAGAAGAAAAGAGAACAGTGGTCTTGACATTCTGTGGCTTATTTGATTATGTCCACTTTTATGAATAAGCAGCATATTTCAAACTCCAATTCCAAAGTAAAATAGACACTTCGATGTTTTGGGTCTTTTTTTTTTTTTTTCTTTAATGAATGAGAGCTTGAGGGGGAAATGGTTTGTTCCTTGGAATGATTTTTCTTGAGATGTAGCCAGGACATCAGCCTGGCACAAGTAGAAAGACCTAGTTTTGCAGCACTAACACTGAGGAGAAAAACTGCACCCCACGTGAAATTGTTCTCGGAGTCTGCTGTTTGTCCCTGCCGTTCTTGCTCCTCTCTGGAGAGCCAGGAAGCCAGACAGCAAGAGTGTCTGGTGAAGAGTTTGTTGTGCCACGTGGTCATGGAAAGCATGGCCTCAGGAGGTGGGGTGGTCTCTGCACTTGCTCTCTCCCTGGTTTAAAGAGGTCCTAGGAACTCAGGGTCCTCAACGGAAAACACACAGCTTGGTATTGACTCATCTCTCGGGACCTTTGCAACTGTGGACTTCTACAGTCCTTTCCTCTGGCCAAAACTTGTCAGTGTAAATTGGAAGCATTATTCCAAGTTTGTGAGTTCCAATGAGCATTTTGATGGGATTCCATGGTTCCTGTCATAACACTGTTCTCCGGGAGCCTGGGTGGCTCAGTCGGTTAAGCATCTGACTCTTAATTTTAGCTCAGGTCATGATCTCAGGGTGGTGAGATCGAGCCTCATGTCGGGCTCCATGCTCAGTGCGGTCTTCTTGCCCCCTCTCCCTCTGCTCCTCCCCCACCTTCTCTCTCTCTCATAAATAAAATCTTAAAAAAAATAATAACACTGTTCTCAAGTCATAGCACACCAGTAACACTCTTTACACCTGTAAATATGGCAGCCGGTTTCCCCACAATGGTGTAGGAGCCATTTCTTGTACTGGTCTTGAGTACAAGTCAGATGCTTCTAAGGGTTTAGGCCCATCCACTCACCCCCTAACCCTCTGCATGGCCACTGACAACTCTGATCTCCAGACGGGGTACGGTCCTTGGACTCCTGGCACCCAGAAGTGTTACACCCTAAATTTTAGCACTTACTAAATTAGGGTTCTTTCATACACATAAGAAAAAGATTTAATTCTTTTTCAAGCCTGCAAACTAGGTTTTTTTTTCATGTTCTCAGGAACTAGTTATCAAAATCTGCAAATCTGTCTTGATTTTTACCTTACCTTCTCTTATAAGCATTTTAGTGCCTACATGTACATTAGGCACCAAATGTGGCTCTGGGAAGTCATGGGAATAATTTTAAATATGAGTTCTGAAGTCACTGCTTTTCTTGTATTTCGTTACAAAATTCAGGACTATTGTCTTTTTAATTAAAACTGAACCTTTAAAAAAAAAAATCCACAACCCTTCACCTCCATCAGTCCTGTTGTGTTCTAGCACAATCGCAGATCCTTGAACTGCATTCCTAGCAAACACAATCATCCTAGAGACAGCTACAGATGCCAAACTTGCTGTGCCCATATGCCTCAGGATCACTTGACTGCCCCCATGCACCTGCCCCTGGCACACTTTCTGCACAAGGCCAAGCAGCTGTGTCTCCAGAAATGGAGATCTTAGAGGACAGACTCTACTGTGGTCCTCACACAAGTAAGTTTCCTGCTTTTTTTCTAGAAGGCATTTGATTTGGATCATTCTGCCCTGAGCCATCTGTTTTGGGAATTGTTACAACTGTAACTAAGTTAATTGCTCATTCATAGTAAGTGTCAAAATTTCTAAAAATGATCAAGCTGGTAAGGCATCTCCCATGTTCCTTGCACATGATTTGGTCTATGATCAGGGCCATCCTTCCCCCCCAACTCCCAGACCTAGTCCAGCTTCTCCACATTTAACAGATTAGAATTGGGAATGCAGTTTAGAAACTCAGGAATCCAGGCTCTTGTCCTGTGGCTCTTGTGTTTGGGATTCATAAGACCTTGCTAGTGCCTAGGAGGTATCTGTTTGTCCTAGAATGGGGTCAGGATGGAAGTGTGTGTTGAGAACATCCAGGCTAACCTGGGAGTGATGATGCTTGTGGTGGTGGTGATCTTGCTAAAACAGTAAACCACTTTTATTGGTTGGTATACCTATTTTGTTTCAAACTTATGGGTGTTATCTTAGAAATACATACTAACATCTCATCAGTAGTTATTATTCCCATTTTAGAAATAAGGCAACTTTGACTCAGTTGCTAACTGATTTTTCTCAGGATCACGCAGATAAACATGGCAAATCCCGAATCCAAATTTGGGTCTACCTGCTGCTCATGGCCCTTCTGCCTCTCCGTAACCAGTGTCATCTAGAGTCCCAGTGGGGATGGAGTAGGTAAGGTTGAAGAAAGAAGGAAATTTCCCTTTCAATGGTTAGCATAGTATCAGTGAGGAAATCATACTGATGAGGTCAAGAATTAAATTGGACATGAGAGTATTATTCTGACCTCAGGGGTAAAGGAAGGTGGGTGCAGTGCAGCCTACAGACGGCTTCAGGTGAGGAGGGACACAGAATAGGGCAGAGCCCTAGAGATACAGTCATTTTCACTACTTACGGTACATTTTTTCTATAAAGAATTAGTAAATAATGACCATTGTTCCCAGCAGAAATGTAGGGATAGGTGCCTACCAGCCTCTGGTCACAACACTTTCATCAGCTGATGGATACATAGCCTTCTTTTGTGTTTCTGTTTACAGACACATTATTGAATATCTGTTGTTCATTCATTCACGTTGACCTCACTCGGGGTCAACAGCACTATAACTCAACATGAACAAAGCTTTTCTCGCACACGTATTTTCTCCTGAGGGTGCATTACTGCCTTCTTGTGCTGAGGAACACTGGACAGCACTCTGCACTATGTTTTGGGGCCATTTGAAACAGTGAAATCATCACCAAAAAAGAAAAAAAAAAGTGAAAAATGTGGCACTAAATGTGTCCATCCTGCAAATTCTCAGAAATCATCTGAACTGTTAAAAAAAAACAGACTATACATAATAACCATTCACAGACAGATACATGGAGCACTTAACTTGTAAGATCCATTGTTCCTTTAGTTGAACGAGTAAAATAAAAAAAGGTGGAAAAGGGGAAAGGAGTCATCTCTGTCCTTGTGCAGCAGTTCCAAACCGTCCTGGTGTAGTCTGTAGCTCTGTTTGCTTTTCCCGTGCAAATATGAAGCAGCCTCGCTGCCTTTTGACATGCTAGCAGACAGAAGCTGCTGCTTTAATGAGCAAGAATTTCCTACAGCTTTGCGGAATAACCGGTGAGGAGGGTCAGTTGACTCTCCCTGTTGTGCAGGTGACAGGTGTGCTTCAGCTGACCCTCCGTGTAACTGAAAGAGTGGCCACTTGGTTTCATTAAATGGGAGATCCATAGACAATCAGTTCTCTAGACAAAGAGTGTTGTGTGGGGGGGAACTGTGAGCAGTTCTGACCCTCAGCAAAAACTGTAAGATTAGGAGGACATCCAGGACGCCATGTCTGTAAAGCTCAAGCACTGAAACATCATGGCCACTTACCAACTTGCTGACTGAAAAAAAAAAAAAAAAATCAGCTCAGAACACGTTGAGAAACAGTTTTCACACTCCAAAAAACTCTAAATGACTTTCATGTGTGGATCAGATGCCCTCTTTGAAGAATTTGCTTACTGCCTTGTTTTCATAAGCAGCCTGAAGAAAACTCAGACAGGAACAATGGTCTCCGTCCGCTCTTACAACACCGCATCTCACTGATACAGAAGTATGGTCATATCCAGTCCTACTGGTCATGAATATAGCAGTTGGATCTGTTTCCTCACATGACAAATAGGGACAAGCCCAAACACTGGGATCTAAGGTGATGTGACTTTTTAGCAGTTATTATAGAGATTATTCATCCAAATATGTGTTTTCACCTTCAAAGGAGTTGCCTATGAAGTCATATACTTATTCTATTAAGGGTACTGTTGTTCCAAACATATTTGGAAATATTTGAACATCTTCACATTTTTTTGAAAATGTTTAATGCCATTAAATGATAGTCCCTTAAGAAAAACATGTGTGTGCCTGTGTGTGTGTGTGTGTGTGTGTGTGTGTGTGTGTGGTACAGGGTGTGTATGTACGTGGTATATATATTATGTGTATGTTTTGTTTCTGTTTGATTTGTGTGTATGCATGTGTGATATGTGATATGTGTGTGTATGTGTGAAGATCTAATCATTTAGAGGCGTGTATGGAGAATACCATTGTTGATCAAATCTATTGTTTTGTGGTGTAGGGTCAAAAAAAATGAGATATGTGATTATAAAATTTTGCCATTGATTTTCATTTGTGCTCCCCAAACTGTCGGGATGTTCTTGAGTTGCCTTCAGTGGCACTATCATGGAGATAAGAATCTGGCTTTCTGAAGTGATGGTTTTGAAGGGCATCACTTAATGGGTCAGATGTATATGAATATAGCGGTATTTAGAGTAGTGTGCCATGTGTGTAGATTAAAAAAAAAGTGTCATGTTAGCATGAGCCTTTCTTACTGTAGTACTGGTGATAATTGTGTTTAGACTGCAGAGTCTCATTAGTTTGATTTTTGAAATCCAAGATAAACTTTTAGAAAAGGATATTGATATATCCCCTGAACTTTGAGAATGTAATGAGTGGACACATAACTTTTAATTTCATTGGGAGTGGAATACCTTGCCTATTTAAAGGGTTGCTTGTTGGCTAACTTGCTGATAGTTCCTACAACTTGGTCTAACACTTAAATCATTTGTCCTCAGGTGGATTTAGCTTTAAATAAAGAACTCCACATGCATAGGGGGTGATCTGTGAATCAACTGTGAAAAAACAGTTCTAAGAACCTCTGGAGTAGATCATGTTTTTTCCTATTGAGATAATGATCATATTAGGCCATTGTTTTGAATAATAATGCTTGTATTCTGTTCAAAGCTTAGAACATTTTATAATTCTAAATAAATGTTAAGAATAGTCAGTAGGATATTTTGAAGGAAGAGTTACATTTAGCACAAAGTAAAGTAATTGTTCGTCCCCTGTAACTGCGTTTGAATGGGCCAGCAGCAAGAGAGTCGCTCAGAAACCCAGGAAAGTAGAGCAGGCCTGCCATTATCCCTCTTCCTGTTATTTTAGCATTTGTGGGTTTTTTTAAACTTCCTATCACAAAGCTCTTGAGTATTAGACTAAATGCAAATGTAAATTATAAACTTACTCCTCTGGGCTTCACAAAGACTTAAGCTAAGGACTCAAGAAGTGAATCTTTCTGGAGAAGCTTTTCCTAAAACCCCGGTCTTCCTCCTAGGCTGGAATAGAGGCCTGGGGGGAGCGTGAGTGCAGGCAGCCCATGGTTCAGCGGACAGTGCCTGGGCTGGTGCTCTGCGCTCCACTTACTCTATGGCCTTAGACGGGTCATGTCCCTGCTGAGTCTGAGCTCCCTTCTTCCGGGAACAGTGACTCTGGGGACTGAGCATGATGTGGTCAGCGCAGAGCGTGGGCTCAGGTAGTTGCTCCGTAAGTGGTGGCCACAATTATGCCTATTAATAATTAGTTACTAACTCAATTTATATTTGGGTGTAATTAATACTGGTAATGAGTGGGTTCATTACTATATTAGCAACATATTTGCCGGCTGAAAACCATTTCTAGGAAAATCCCAGTACTGGCCTTTTTCTATTTCCTTATATCTCCTGGTCCTAATAATGCAACGTGAGGGTCAACATGAACTGATGGTTCACCTGTGTCAAGCCTGTCCTGAGCCGCTTATGTATGAACATATGTGATTCTCCCAGCTACCCTATGAAGTAAGCACAATTACTGTCCCATTTTTACAGAAGAAGAAACTGAGACAGGTCGGGACACTTGACTGAAGGCATGTGGCTAGGAAGTGATAGACATGTAATCGTTAAGTGACATGAATGCAGTCTTAAATGCCAGGATTTATACTTGTAAATAGGTCTGGCATGTGGTGGGCTTTCTCTCTGTTGGGACTGCTTCCTCCCTGTGAACTGTGTTCAGAACCATTCAGGAGTCATCCTTGGGTCTCTTATTTTCATTGTCACAACTGGTTGATGGACACAACCATTGTTCATTGTAAATGTACATGACTTGTGACTACTTTCTTAAAAACCAAAATGGCCACAAAGTCCAAAGAGTTATCCCCATTGACTATCTATGAGAATGTGCTAGAAGGTCTTAGGAGATCATGCTAAGTGGAAATGCATTTTGCATCTCAGCATAAGATCTATGGAATAAGTATTCATTTTGCCGAGGATCTGCCTTACATTGGGCCAGACAGAAGGCTTTTAGCCCTAGAACTGATCTGGGTCAGTGACACCTTTTTTATAGTCATACCGCATACTTAGGAGTTTGAACTTCTCTGGTGCATGAGACTGCATCCTGCTACCTGAGAAAAATGCAAACCACCTTCCTTGCCTGAAAAGAGCTTCTCCCAGTTCTTCAGCAAAAAACAGTATGGTCTGGGGTTTGGAGTCCCTCGTGGGTCTCTGTGACTCTATCCTTCTACACTTCTGTTTCCCCGCTGTCAGATGAAGAGTCACCTCGCCTAAGAGAGTTCTCACGAGGGATCTACATAAGTGTCACTGGGGAAGCCTGATACAGGGTCTGGCACATTCTAAACATGCATAATGCTCCTTCATTACCTCTGTGTTCCGTGTGCCTGTGGCTCCATCATGTAGACATGGAGCTGCGGTTTGCATTTGATGGGGTACCCTTGCCAGCTGATCTTCAGTCCGTTGTCTAGCCCAGCACCTGGGCGTTCACTGGAGTTGTTCTCAGGGTTGGCCCCCCAGCATGTGTACCATGTACCCCAGCCATCCATGTAAGAGGTTTTCCTAAACTGCACGTGGCTGACAAAGTAGCTGCCCCTCAGGGGTGGGTTTCCATCTCTTGTGTGCAATTTTTATGACTCCTTCCTTCCTCCTTCTGGGCCTTTCCTTCCCTCTGTTCTCCACATCCCGCAGGAGAGAGGCTGTGGAATCAGAAGAGTATGCACCTCACCCTGGGCTCAACTCTCCCTTTAGACTCAAACCTTGGAGTGGGATGTGCAGTGCGGGGCCTTGGGAGTGGGATGTGCAGCCCGGGGGCCTTGGTGAGGAAGGCTCTTGCCCGTGGTGTCTCCTCAGGTGCTTTCCTTGGAGTTGCTATCAAGCCGTGTGCTTATTTGAAAGAATTCACACATAGTGGCTCATTTATGGTAGTTAGGCATTGAAATGAAGGCCGTTCTCCTTTCACAATAAAACAAAATAAACAGCTCTAATGTAAGTACAGGGTGACTTTTAAGGGGTTAGAAGCAATCTTAAGTGGTCAACTTACACCAGGAGGTTAAATGAGAAATACTGACTCTCTGGAGCCACATCCTGCCCAGGCCAGCATCAGAACACACCTGACGTCTCGCTCCGGCCCAGGGGCAACACCTGGACATATCTGTAGGGTCAGGATACCTGCATCCTGTCTTCAGTTCCCACCCTGTGATGAAGCACACAGTGATGTTCAGAGTAGGCTTCTGAATTGGGACCAGGCTCATTTCCATGTGCCCTGTTGGTCCTACTAATGTAATGTGCTCACCTTCTGAATGCTAGAACCTGGCTCACATTGCCCTAGATCACTCATTTGAGAGGCAGACTGGAGTGGACATTCCAAGCATGAACTGTGCGACCACATGCCACTTTGAATCCTGAACTTGACACAGTTGTGTAATCTTGGGCAAGTGAATTCAGCTATTGCTGCGTTGGTTCACTCATTTGTAAAACAGGGATGATAATTTACTTTGTAGGTTTACTTTAGGAATAATTGAGTTAATACATAAGAACTATAAGAATGCCTGGTACTTGGTATTTGTTAGTAAAAGCTAGCCATCATCCTCCCCCCCCCCTCCTCCTCATCACATCACCAGCAGGAACTTCATGAGTACCCATAAGGGCAAAGCAATACACGAGGCTCCTTGGGATCCACAATGATAAGCAAGGCATGGCTCCTTTCTTCAGGGAACTCACTCTCTATTCAAGGCAAACAATAATATTTATAGAAGCATAAATGGCTCGTTATTATATGAGCTCATCTAGCACAGGATACCATAGAAATTCCTGGGAAGCAATTCTATTGAGACAGAACTTGAGCATCCTCTGGGATCCTGTTATCTTGCCAGATAGAAGTTCAAATAAGACTTAAACTGAGCTCCATGCAACCCCAAGTATATGTGAGCATGATGAGCAGATATCCACCCACCATCTACATGTAGGGAACTGAATATTGCACTGTCCGGGGGACGTATGTGGCTCGCTAATTATTCTGACACCATGAGGACAAGGGAACTGCTGCCTCCGGACCCAAATCATTGCAGTCCTCTTGCAGATGCATGACATGAAAACAGCTATTTTAGGATTCAAAATTAACAGATTATGCTATGTAGAGCTTTTTTTTTTTTTTGGTTTCGAAGTGTTTTCCAAACATTGCATCATTTGACCCTCATGACATTGATGTTAGATAAGCAAGCAAGAATTCTTTCCATGCTTGACAATTGGGGAAGCTGAGTCACAGTCTCAAGAGGATGTATGATCATTGGTCATTGGAGAAGGGCCTTCTGCCTTTTGGGCCAACTTGCACTCCATGGGACCTTGAGGCACCTGTTATAGGTGGATCTTTGCTGATTTATAGACCAATGGCGGAGTTGTTACTCAATTCTACCAGGACTCTGAGACTACTTGCAAAACATAAATTAATAGTCATGCAAATTTCAGCCAATTAATTATATTTCTGAAATTAAAAAAGCTAAACTACTCAAAAGAATTGAAAACGGGGACTCAGATACTTACAGGCTAGTGTTTGTTGTCACATTATTCACAGTAGCCAAAAGGTGGAAACAACCCAACTGTCTATCAGTGGATGAATGGATAAATAAAACGTGCTACCTACTTACAATGGAATATTATTGAGCCATAAAAAGGGATGAAGTTCCGATACATTCTACAACATGGATAAACCTTGAAAAAAATTGTACCAAGTGAAATGAGCCAGACAGAAAGGACAAATACTGCATGATTCCACTCATACGAGACATCTAGAAGGGGCAGATTCGTAGAGAGAGAAAGTTGGGAGGGGTCACCAGGGCTAGGGGTGGGGAAGTGGGACTTACTGCCTGATGGTTACAGGGTTTCTGTCTGGGGGCGACAGCATGGCGGGCACAGGCCGTGGTGATGGCGGCACGCCGTGAATGTGCTCACCGCCACTCACCCGTGTACCCAACACTGGCTAAACTGGCCGATTTTATGATATATGAAACTTACAAAACCACAATTGAAGAACACAGCTCTAGTAACTCTCAGTGAGAAAACGCTTTCAAAAAAGTGGGAAGATGGCAATGTAAGATTATAAATTATGAGAAGGATGATGAGTTCTTATATTTTTCATGAGAAGTATGGATATCACAATGCAGAGGTGATCGTAGTTTAATTTTAAGACTATTTGTTTCTGCTGTCCTGTTATGATATATATGTGGACTACTGGCATGCTTAGAATACAGAAAAGGCTGAGTCTGTAGAGTGATAACGATTTAACTTTTTGCAAGAAAACTCTGGTATGTTTTTCATTCTGACAAATTTGGTGATCAGAAAGATGAGGAGCTCCTTCAACTCGTTCATCCTTACGTCCTCAAGGACAATTTGTCATCTGTTTACCTCATCCTACTGAAATCTACCTCTAAGAAAACATAGCTAATTACTCAATATTGTCTTTAAAATACATATGCTCTTGATCAGTGCACTAAATATATTTAACAGTTTCTATGCTGTACCTTGGAAAAGAACAGATTCAGTTTTCCAAAACTGTGGACCCAAGAAGAGCGTTTATGTTCCGCACAATGGGCAGGAAATGAGGAGAAGGCAGACGGTTATGTCTAGCGATGAGGAAGAGGAAGTGAGCTAGAGCTCCTGGTCCCGGGTCAGCCTCCGGCTGCGTCAGCCTCCGGCGTCGTCAGCCTCCAGCTTCGTCAGCAGCCTCGGGTAATGTCGCCATCTTTGTGCACCTTGACGCAGTCATGAGTAAAATAGTTTGTGATATTGAAACCCCAGGCTGCATGTTCAGGACAGACACTGAGCCTTGGGGCGTTCGGAGCCAGGCAGGTCACAGGTGCCTCAGGCCATCATGAAACGTTCAGACCAGACGGTACGACAGAATGCTCACTTAGCCAAGGCAGCAGCGTCATTTATCCATGGGATGGCCCTGCATGGAGGTGGCCTTTGTCTGCTGAGTGACTTTCGGAAGCTCATTCCCCACCAGGCAAGGGGGTTACTGAGAAGACTGAGAAGGCAAGGCTCCCCAGTGGCTGAGGGTTAGTGGTAAGTTGGCTTTGGAGCCCAGACTTCACTGCGGCCTTGGGAACTGTCCGGCCAGTGTCCAGGAAGCAGCTCTTCTCTCCTGCCCTCCGTGGTCTCGTCCAAGGCCAGTATCCCACTGGCCACACTCCTGCCAGCATCAGTCCTGGGGTTTCTGGGTTTGGAGAAGTAAAACGCACCGGGTGTTTGTCTTCTGAAAAAGCTCGTGATCGGCAACAGCAAGACAGATCTTGCAAATGCAGGCGGCCCTGTCTTACGCAGGAGAGATGTGTGTTTGGTGAGTGCTGGGTCTCCCCAGTGGGTCAGTTTGCGAAAATGTTTAAAACGGCCACAGAGGGAGGAGAACAAACAATCAAACTTTGCTGACATCAGGTGTGTGAAGTTTCAGAGCAGACGATCTTGTGCTTGTAAGTGCAGAGGGAAGTTCGTTCCTCGCGGCTGGGTAGATTGTCTTAGACTCGCACAGATCCCACTCGGTGCAAAAAGTCCCTCCAGTTAATAGCTGGCGTCATCTGCTGTAGGCAAATGTCATGTGGTTGGGCAGCTGGACGAGTCTCACATGGGCCTGTCCTCTGCAACTGTCATCTGTTTTCCAAGAATTCTGTCCCAAGGCGAAGACAGAAGAGGGAAGCCGGGAGCTGAGGAGTCGCAGGGAGCTGGGAGCAGGGCACGCTGCTTCCCACAGGGCCCATCTGCTTGGCAGGCTGAGACTGGCAGCTCGGCCACATTTGTGAGAACCGGACTCCCCGACGTGCCTGCAGAAGGGGCTCTTGTCACCTCCCACCTTCCCTCATGAAACAGCATGTCTGACAGAGTCGGAAAAGAGAATCAACTGTGACGTGGGGAGGAGAGTTGAGCGCAGCCTTCTGTAGGCCAGGTTGTCCAGAGACGTTCCTGCTATTTGTGTCCTCAAATGACTGAGAATATTAAAGATGACCAGGCAGGATCCATCTTGAAGGTGTCTGAATATTTTGCAGGATTTGGCCACCACCAAGGGAGATTTTCTTCTACAGAAAGTAAGCCTGATAAAAATGGCGTGAAGACACTCCTCCCAGAGGGACGTTACGGGTCTTCACCGATGTACCTGCTGAGTGGTGCCACAGCCACTGTGCAGAACCAGAAAGATCGGGCCCTCCTCTGGGCCACGCATCTCCCTGCACTCAGGGCCTGGGGAGCCGTGAGAACATTCCTCTGACTTGGAGAGTTTGCTTTGCTTAGACTTAGCAATGGAGGGCGTGGTGTGGTGGTGGTGGTGAGGGGTCATGCCATGTTCTTCCCTCATTGCGATCGAGCAGTTGAGCCCCATGAGTTCTGTGTGAACCTTCTGCCTGGAGACGAGGAAGGGGCAAGGAGAGGTGGTAGGCAAGCAAAGACCTTAGAAGTCAATGCAGGGCAAGGCGAAGGACTTGGAGCTGGATGTGAGATCCAGGGATGCCGCCGGCCCACCTGGCAGAGGAAGCTGCTAGTGAGGAAGATGTGTGGGAACCGCACAGCGCCCATCAGAGCCCCAGCCACCGCCTTCTCACGGTGGGGAGGACAGCAGTGTCCAGAGGACTCAGTGGGAGAATTGGGGTCTGCCCATGCTCTGCCGCTGGCTCGCCGAGTGCGCTCAGACCAGGAATGCAGCCTCCCTGGGCACCTGCCGTCTTCAGGTATTCCTCACGGTAGGCGAGATGATCAGCACCTCACCCACCACTCAGGTCGGAATAGTAGTGACATCGCATGTAAGGGCGTGGTATAGCTGTGTTCTCTGAGGAAGTCATGATTCAGAGAAGCAGTTTCATCCCTAGGATGAAGCCCTCCACGTTTCGTCCCTGCAGGTGGCAGAAAGGAGAGTCTCTGTAACAACTATGTTTCAGCAGGTATTTACTGGGCACTTACTAGGTCAGGCACTGTTTGAACATGCCGTTTGAACATGCCGTCTTATGGACACTTGAGGAAATCGAGTCCCACACAGATGGGGTGAAGTGACTGGGCAAAGAAAACCGTGAGCAACAGAGACACAAATGCAAGCGTAGGAAAGGATGAGTCTACAGGTTGCTTTGGTGTCTCCGGGCTCCCCGCCTCCGAGGCTGACAAGGATTGTTGATCGCTCTTCGCCGTTCTTAAGTTCAATGAATAAAATGTATCAGGAGTGCCGACCTGTTTGAGAAGGGATTGCAGTCACAGAAAAAGGCACTTCAGGTAAGAGGATGATGCTGACCAGAAGCAGGGGAGGGGCGCCTGGGTGGTGCAGTCGGTTGAGCGTCCGACTCGTGACTTCGGCTCAGGTCGTGATCTCAGGGTCGAGGGATTGAGCCCCGCATCAGGCTCCGTGCTGGGTGTGGAGCCTGCTTGGGATTCTCTCTCTCTCCCTCTACACTCCCCCCCCCCAGCTAAATAAATAAATAAATAAATAAATAAATAAATAAATAAATAAATCAAATCTTAAAAAAATAAACAGAAGCAGAAAGAGAGGACATGAGCCCCAGTGAAAGAAGCTTACTGCAGAGAGGGCTTGCAGCCAGGATGGGTGATGGATAAGCCGCCGCAGTCAGCTAAGGCAGGAAAGCATCCCGGGGGCTCAAGAAACCCCCACACTCTGGCTCCCAGCACCTGGCCATAGCGTGAAGAGGCTTGGTGTGGGGCGCACTGCAAACGAAGGTGACCAAGCCAGTCGCAGAGTCCTTCCCATCTGAGTGACGCCTCCAGCCCTGGGGCTTGCAGCCACCAACCAAATTCAGAGTGACAGCCAGAAGGTAGTTCAGTCCTCTCGTTTCTTCACTGGCCACAGACATTTAGGGAGCACCTGCTCTATGCCAAGCACTAGGTAAGGGGGCACAGGTGTGGCAGTGAACAGGGGGTAACAATCTAGAGCCTGCAAGGCTGAGCTGACTTGCTCCAGCTCACACACCCTGTGCAGATCCGCACCAGCGCCCAGCGAGCACCACCTTCTCTGTTCAACTCCAGTGAGCCCAACTGTCATTGAAGTTTTAGGTACTTATGTTTGCCCCACAACAGCCCCGTTCCAGGGTCCCTAGAATACACTGTGCATCGGGACCTGGGAGTTGTGTGGTGCACAGAGTACTTGGTCCTTTGGAGCTGCTATAACAAAATACCACAGATCCAGTGGCTTGGAAACAACTGGAATTTCTCTCTCCCAGTTCCGAAGGCTGGAAGTCCAAGATCAAGGCCGCAGCACGTTCAGTGTCTGGCTCACAGACGGCGGTCTTCCTGCTGTGTCCTCATATGGCGGGAGGGGAGAGGGAGCACTCACACTCATGGTCTCTCCTGAAAGGACACCGATCCCAACCACGGGGGCTCCACCCGCGTGCCCTCATCACCTTTCAAAGGCTCTACCTCCCAACACCATCACGTCGGAGTTAGATTTTAACATAGGAGTTTGTGGCGGGGGGGCACGACATTCAGTCTGCAGTGGGTACAGAATCTCGATGTCCTGAACCCTGATCTAGTCTTACCCCATGAGCCACACTGACAAGGTTCATCCAAACAAGGAATCAAGGAGAGCCCTCAGGTTGAAAGATAATAGTTGGAGAAAATATCACGCTCGGCAGAATGACCAGATGGAGAGGATGTTGAAAAATAAATGAGGTGTGATCATTGCAATTTATCCCCATCATTACAGAGCCACTGGTTAGGAAGTTCCACATGGGCACGGTGCAGTGCCAGGGAAAAGTACAAGGGCAAGGTGAAGCTGAGTGACAAGTGCGTGTAGTGTGGACAATACCTTGTTCCAGGCTGTCCAGAGAATTCACTGGTGTTGCTGTCGCCAAATTTAGTCAGGGTGAATGGATCACATCTTACTTGGTCAACGTGTTCTTTCACGTCTACCCTGAGAAGCTATTTTAATTTTTTTCTTTTTTATTCCTCCCTATCATTTTACCTCAAGCACTTGGTATTTTTTGCTTGACTACTCCAAAAACTTAACCTGGCACTCCGTCCTCCTTCAGGTCCCGCACTCTGAAAAGAAACCTTTCTAACTGTAAATGTGCTCATACATCTTACTGCCAGATTTAGTTTCGGCTGTCGGCAGGACAGTTTGCACCCTTAATGAAAAGAGCCTTCCCACCCCATGCCGCTCACACACACTCCCCACCAGCACACTCAACTCCTCACGCCCATCTGGAGGAGCTCCTGTGTGTTACTACCCTCCCTTTGTGCGTGACGCCCCACTTGCCAGGGTTTTGTCACTGGTCCCCCTGAGCCACTGTCCCAGTGGGAATTCTTACAAAATCCTCTCTAGAACCACAGATCCCCTCCTCCCGCTGAACACCCTTGCCTCCACGTCCATCTGGATATTCTGTTTCTTTGTCTACCTTCCATGAGCCTCAGGGCCCTTCAAAGCCACAGGTTGTGATTTTTGTTCCCCTAGTGTCTAAACCATATATCTATAGTAGATGCTCAATAAATGCCTGGGAATTAAATGAGAGGGGGGAAAAAAAAGTCACCAACCAGGGATCAAGTCATAATCTCCTGCTTTCGAGTGGAGTCAGAACTCCGCAACTGGAAAACAGTGCTGGGCTTGAGAACCTGAGCCAGTTGGCAGTCATCTCCCCGAAAGCCTCCTGCATGAATTCCACCATACGCCCAGAATGACAGGGTCACTGAGGTGGAGCCTGAGCTTGGGACCCTCAGGCCTTCGTCTGACCTGAGACCTCATCAACTGAGACCTCTGACCTGCCCCTCACCGCTACCAGGCGCTGGGTTGCAGACCAGCTAATGCTTGAGCGAAGGCCTCTGGGTTTACACAGATTCCAAAATACAGGCCAGAGCTGCTTTGATCTGGTCCTTCTGACGGCAAAATAATCATCTCTGGATGAAATTAATTACTATAAGGATACACCCCCTTCGGAGCCAGAAATGGGGCTGGGAAGTCTCCGCAAACCAAGGCCCCTCCAGGGTCCTGCTGCTCCCGGCAGTGGGCCTGCTTCCTTCCTTCCTGCTCCGAGCCATGCTCCGCACCCATTCGCTCTCCATGCTCTCTGCACGAGCCGGCCGTCCTAGCTGCTTCGCAGCGTCTGCCTTGTTACGGCTGGACTCCACCCCACCTCTGTCCTCCAGCTTCCGTCGCTTCTGACCTCTCCCACTAACAGACTCTTGATTCTTCTGAGCTCGGGTTGCTGAAAGGGGAATCAGATTGGCCGGACTCCCTTGTTCCTGTGGAATTAATGGCCAGAGATTGGCTGCCTGTTGATGAGGCTGCAGACCCTGGCCCACTCACCCATGACATGGCATTCCTGCCTTACCCCAAGAGGGACGCCCAAACGGGGCCTCCCATGCAGATTAAACGTAGTGATGGACACTTAGGTGTTCTCAACTAGAACATAAACTCTCCAAGAAAGGAAACCTATTCCATCCTTACTCGTAACTCCAGTACCGGTGAGTGCGTTGACACCATTCTTTTCTGGAATGGGGTCAGTAAAATTCCATACATGTCGGAAGACCATATTCCATCTGAAGGGTGAGGAGGGCCTCCGAAAGCTGCCGAGGAGGGTAAAGGAAGAGGTAGCCCTGAATCTAAAAGTTATTGTCCTGAATTTCTTCATGTGATTCCTTCTGGTAGGATAGGTTTGTTAATGCGATCCACTGACCGATTATCCGTACGAAGTTAAGGTAGAGACTTGGGTTGTCTTACGTGAACTGTAGCTGTTCTAGTTTTATGAACGATACCAACCACAAAGGATAAAAACATAATTGTGATTTTGAAGCCTTGATGAAGAAAATATATCAAAATTAGATCCTTGGTGGCTCCCCCCATCCAGATGTTACTGTATCAATTGTGTCCTTTTCTGCCTGTCATCCTACTCAGGATGGGCTTTGAGAAATCGTCAGTCGTGTTGTCGGGTCAGTCTTGCAACCTCCTGAGATGTGTCCCAAACCACGGACTCACATCCTGGTGGACTGTGTTCCGTCCGAGGACAGTCTTTCTTTGCCGTATTCATCTGAGCATCTTTGTAAGACACCTAGTTAATCATGAAAGCCAATTCATTCCGGGGGTGGTTTGTTTGTTGCTGTTTTCTATCACGTGAGGTCCATTTGGTTAATTTGGCGTCGTGGCATATTTTGTAAATGGACGTGTTGTAAATGGGAAGTTAGAGTGTTGGATCCCGAGGCTGCTAGGGCCTGCTCTGGTGTCAGCCTGCAGAGGCTTTCTGGAGACGCGAGGGTGCGGAGCGTCCTCAGGGAGGAGAGAAGCACGTCGGAATGGAAGGGAACCATCGTGCGTACAGGCACCGTTTCTGTTTTGACTTTTTATAGGACTTAGAGCAGCAGTTTTCTTATATTTCACAGCTGACCCCATTTTGCCAAAGTCTCCTTAAGTCATAATACCCTCACTAAGAGTGCTAGCTACTTTTTTTTTTTTTTATTCTACTCTCTTAATGCTGATGGACACAATAGGTGATAGATTAATTTCATGATTAACTTATGGGGGGGAGGGGCCACAGCAGCCGCACAGTTCCTCTCCACAAAGTCCAGACCTTAGTCCACAGGTTTGACTGAGCGAGGGGACCTGCAGAAGGGCGCTGTCGTGAGATCACCTGACTGACACCACCTGTGCGTCAGGTGGAGGGAAAGACCACGTTATCTCTGACAGATTGCCTGGTGGGGGCGGGGGGGGGGGGCGGGTAGCTCAAACCAGCCTGCCCCATCCCGGCCTCAGCGGGCATCTCTAAGGTGTGCGTGCTCCCCTCCCAGGGGCCAGAACACGTGGCCCCAGGAAAGGCCACCTAGCCATCGTGAACGAGATGGAGGCGGAGATGGCGTTCTCCTGCCAGCACTCCGTCACATAGGCTGGGCCCTAATTCTTAAGGCCTTTCACTTAGCTCTAAATTGTAGCAAAAGAGGCTCTTCCAACAGACATAATACAGCCTTTGGTGCCCGCTGATGAACGGATGGGGTCCATCTCCCTCGCGTGTCTCCTCTTTACTTTCTGAAACGTCCGGGGTTTTCCTCTCTGGTGGTCACCGTTCCCCCTTCCGTCCTTCCTCCTTGAAAGGCGGTCATGTGCAGGGTGGGACGTCGTGGGCCCCGCGTGTGAAGCTGCGCGGCCCTCCCTCCAATGCGACGCCACTCTCACCCAGGAGACCGAGCTGGAGGTGCCCTGGCCCGATGCTAGAATGCGGGTGGACACAGAGCCTGAGTTCTGGAAGGCTCTGCAGCTCTGGCGTCTCGGCGCACGCGGGTGGATCCCTCCGGCCCAGCCTGCACTGCTTCGGCGGGTTTGGCCCGAGCTCCGGGGACAGCCCGCACGCTGTCTCCTGTCGCGTGTGTCCGTGTCTCGGGTGTCCCTGCCGTGGCCACAGAGCCCTGAGGGCTCACTTCCGTCCGCATGTCTTTGTCGATAATGAGCGACTGACAGGAATGACGTGGTTCTGACTCTCTCAGTGCGTCATGTGGAGGGAGACTCTTGTCCTCCTGATTGCAGTCAAGGCGACTGAAAGGTGTCCCCGGCACGCCCGTTACTCTGCGGCTCCCCGTGGGCGGGCGCCGGGAGCGCCGACAGGAGCGGGCTGGCCCTCAAGGTGCCCTCAGTCTGCCGAGGAGAGGAACCACTTCTGAGGCCGCGCTCTGTGTCCACGGGTCTCAGACTTGATCTGATTTCATTCTGACAGCATTCTCCCAGCCATCGACTGTTGTGTCCTTTCAACGGCTGGAACCCAGGATCTTGCACAAAGCCAGCAAATGAACAGACCTGGGGTTTGCAAACACCCGATTCTGCCCTATTCCTTTAGCTGACAGCAGCACTTCCTCTGGGTCCCGCCCCTGGAGAGACTCGTGGTGGGGCCAGGGCTGCCGGGGAAGCGGGCACGGTGTGAGGACAAGGACTTCTCACAAACCTGGGACGTAGAGCGTGTGTGATGGGAGGACCGTGGGGCAGGGAATGGGGTCCACGGGGAGGTGGGAGGTGGCATTCAAGCCTGGCGTGTAAGGATGGGAGGGGTGAGGGGTGACACTGGTGCCAGTGCTTGGGTGGAGGACATGGTTTCTCTGCCTCTCTTTTGTTAATGCCCTTGCTGTGAGGACGCCTTCCCAGAGAAGCTACCAGGTGTCTTCGCTTGTCATTATTTACGTGTGTCCAGTTCTGCGTGGCCATTTGAATGTCATTTACACATATCCCCAAAGTCAGATGTGTTTCTGCAGAGTTGGACCATAGGGATTTCATTGACTGATCCTTCTCTGGAAATCTTCTGCATGGATTTGCTTATTTATTTGGAGTTGAAAATGAAGCATGAATGGGCACCTGGGTGGCACGGTCGGTTGGGTGACCGACTCTTGCTTTCGGCCCTGGTCGTGACGTCAGCCTTGTGATATCAAGCCTCCAGTCAGCCTCTGCACTCAGCGCCGAGTCTGCTTGAGATTCGCTCTCTCTCCTTCTCCCTCTGCCTCTACTACCCCTGCTCACACACTCTCTCTCTCAAATAAATGAAAATAAATAAATAAATAAATAAATAAATAAATAAATAAATAAATCTTTAAAAAAAAAGAAGGAAAGAAAGAAAGAAAATGAAACATGAGAACTAAAAGATCTGGCGGGGGCAGGGGACATTTTATATCAGACATGTTCTCCTATATTCCTCCCGATCCCAAACGGCCAGGCCCAGGCCAGAAGGCAGGGAGGTGAGCAGAGGTCTGGGGAACGCAGAGAGGATATGAAACCCACACCAGGATTATCCAGGGGCCTCATCTGGGTATCTGTCCTGAAACACCACTGAGGACAATGTGGCGGTACAAACAGCTGAGCTGCCATATGTTACCCAAACAATGTGAGAACTTGTTCCGTGGCTGGCTCCAGACTAGGGCTGTTTCAACAGGAGTCACTAGAAACCATAAACAAGGCAACTGTCGAGCCTCAGTTGACAAGGTCTTCCTGGTGCATGAGGTGCCCGAGGAGGGGCAGGCGGTGCTGAACTGTGACCCGCCAGCACACGGGGCCGGCCTGTGGGGTGTCAGAGCGCCCTTGCTCTGGGGCCATGTTCAAAGGTATGAGATGGTCCAGGGGGAGACAGGACAGGCAAGGCAATTTGAATTAAATTGAACTACTCTGGGATGAAACATGAAAAGTTTAAAGCAATGTTTCCAAAATGTCACACCATGAGTTCATCGTTGAGCTGGGGCTGCCACCTAAAAGCCGGGGTGAGAAAAGAAAAAAGAAACTTGCCATCTTAGAGGAAAACAGAGCCTACATGTTGAAAGGATTTAGAGAACAACATGATACATAATAAATAAATTATATGCATTTAAATATAAAAACGTAAATAAACAAAAGCTCTGGGATGTGGATATAAATGGGAGTTGGTTTAAAAGCCCCTTTGTGTTATAACAGTTTTCAGAAATTTGATTACCAGCCTGGGAACATCTACCTGGACCCACAGCGTGGAACCTTCCAGCTGGCACGTAACTTCGGGAATACCGGGTTTAGAAAGTGTGGTGCCCCTGCCCAGAGCGGAGTGTTGACTTCGGGGTGGGTTCACCCCAGGCGCATCCATCAGACCACAGTCCGCGTGACCTTGGACAAACAGGGCTTTCTCTCAAAGCCAGTTTCCTTCTCTGACAATAGAGAATTAAGGCGGTGGTTCTCCAGCAGCACTGTGAGGGTTCCAGAGGATGGTACAAGTGATAATGCACTCCCATGCACGTTGTTTGGGCCTTCTCCGTCTGATTCACAAGTGAGGGAACTGAGGGGGGCAGAGGTAGAGCTCACAGCACAGTTTCATCCACGGGTCAAGCAAAACCCACCCTCTTTCTTCGTTCTTCCTTCTTTTCCTTTTCCCTGCGCCTCCTCCCCGCCTTTCTCCCTCCCTTCTTCCCTTCCTTTTTCCTAACTGGGCTTGTCATCCACTCTCTTTTCCCTCCCTGCCATCAGCAAGCCCATTATATTTTGTTTGATGGGTAGCTTTTAGTTTGTATGTATTTTTGCAAAACACATATTTTGTAGGAATGCGTTTTTTACTTGTTAAAGGGTTTTAGTTTCTTTATATATGCATATATCTGTTTTGTAACATATTTATGTAAATATATTCCTACATATATATGTATATGTGTATAAATATGGATATTTCTTATTTTTTTTGCCTTCAGCACTGTATTTACCATCCACCCATGCTACTCTTTGTGCACATTATCTTGCTTCTAATCACTGCTTAGCATTGCCTGGCGTGAACCCAGTGTGTTCTGCTCAGCCTTGCACAAAGATGGACACCTCCACTCCCCCTACACCTGTCTCCTTGTACTTCCTAAAGCAAGACCAAAAGGCATTTATCTGTTACAAGTTTCCCTCTCCTGGGTGACCGTGAGGCCGTGAGAGCAGATTTCCTGACTTTACGTACAAAGCACCTAGCACACAGTCATTTCTCAGTAAACACAGAGCTGTTGACTTCTCCAGTGGTGGGAGAAGTGGCTCAGGCCAAGGCCCTTGTGGCCTCCGTCCCCACGAAGAGTGACTAGCATTACCTTATCTCATAAAGGTTTGTGATCAGCAAGGGAAGCATCTTTTAGAGAAAAAAATAAGTTGAAATTCACTCAAATATGATGTATATTTGAATTCCTTTGAATATGTCACGGTACTAATTGATTCAAACAGATGTTTTTGAGCACTTACTCTAAGTGATGGAGGTATGGATTTGGCAGACCATTTGAATACTTTCAGTATCCCGCAAATCCACAGGAGATTCTTGCTTCCAGGACACTGAGCCCCGTCCCATGAAACTGCTGTGGATTTGGAGAGGATGCTGTAGGATGTGCACACGGGTGTGGGGGTGCAGTGTGCTCTGCAGGATGGGAGAGGGACTCTGACTGGTGAGGTGGGAGGTGAGCTGTAGGCCGGCAGGGAAACGGGGTAGGTTTCTCCATTGTCTTTCCTTTTTTGGGGATTGGGGAGGTGGTCTACTTTGATGCTGGAAGGTTGTTGTTTTTTTTCCCTATTGAATTTGGGATTCCGAATGAATCGACATATCTTTAGTTGGCATGTAACAGACTCAATCCAGGCCAGGCATCAACAAACTGTTTCTGCAGAGAACCAGGTGGTAAATATTATACCTACAGGCCACATGGCCACTGTCACGTGCCACGTCTGCCACTGTCACGCAGAAGCAGCTATTAGACGGTATTAAGCAAGTGGGCACCGCTGCATTCCAATAAAACTTTATTTAAAATCTAAGAAGTGGGGGCGCCTGGGTGGCTCAGTCGATCGGGCGACTGCCTTTGGCTCAGGTCATGGTCCCAGGGTCCTGGGATCGAGCCCCGCATCGGGCTCCCTGCTCGGCGAGAAGCCTGCTTCTCCCTCTGCCCCTCCCCCTGCTTGTGTTCCCTCTCTCGCTGTCTCTCTCTCTCTGTCAAATAAATGAATGAAATCTTTAAAAAAATAAAATAAAATCTAAGAAGTGGATTGGGTTTGGCCCATGAGCCACTGTTTGTGGGCCCTGATTTAGACGCTCACCCATTTACTGCATCTAGAGATCAGCATAAATCTAGCAGGTGTAATGACATGGATCAGCTACTGTTCCTTCATCCTTTAATCCACTGTAACTGTAGGGGGACACTCTTAGCGGAACTGTTAGGAGTAATACAAAGAGAAGACAGAAGAGGTTCTCGTACTGTGTTAATTTGTGTTCAGAACACCTAAAATCACAGTGACTTATCCAAGAGAGAAGTTTATTTTTCTTTCCCATATATAAATTTTGGAGGCAAGCAGCCAGGGACGCTATGGCAAACTCCTTTTCACAAGATTCTCGGGTCTATAGGTACCTTCCCAAGGATTTGTCCCACGAATGGTCTTGGTCTCATGGCTCAAGACTGTGGCCAGCATTCCAGGTAGAAAGATGGGAAAGGGAAGGAGGCGAAGGAGAGGAAATTAAGAACATTAAGATACTGCTACCAGTCACTTCTACTTATAGCCTGTCATAGTCATTTTTATGTGCCAACGTGGCTGGGCCATGGGACCCAGTTTTCGGTCAAACCAGATAGTGCTGTGGAGATTTTTTTTTTTTATTGTTCTTGTTTTGTTTTCCTGAATGTGATTAACATTTAAAGCAGTAGATTTTGAGTAAAACAGGTTACCTTTCTTGATGTGGGTGGGCCTCTTCCAATCAGTTGAAGTCGTTAACAAAAAGATCGTCTCCGAGAAGGACGGAATTCTACCTCCAGGTGGCCTTTGACTCAAGCTGCAGCCTCAGCTCGTCCCTGGGTTTCCAGCCTCTGGCCTGCCCTGCAAACTTTAGATTTGCAAGCCCCTACAATTGAGTGGGCCCAATAACTAATATATAAATATATAAATAGTAGAAAATAGTATGTGTTATCCTGTTGGTCTGTTTCTCTAGAGAAACCCAGTCTTCAGGAAACTTATCCACATTCTCCTCCTCCTTGGTAATGCTCAGTGTTTACTTTTTATTTGTTTATCTTTGAATTGCTTCTTTCGATCTCTGCTTGCCTCTCCAGGGAATCATACCTTTCTGCCCACATTTCTTATTTTCAGGGAATTGTAAATTAGAAGTAGCTTCTCTTGCAGATGGTTGATGCTGAGAAATTCAAACTCGTCACAGATTCCACCATAAAGACATTCTGATCTCGACCTTGCCGCACCTTGTCGGCCCGTGTGCGGGTGGTTTTGCTGTCTGCACATGGTAGGGACTCGGTGAAGCCTTGCAGATCGAGCGGCTCTTGATGCAAAGCTGTTTTGGCTGATGGGCTTCTGGGGCAAGGCGAGCCGACGTCAGCGGGGTGGGAGATGGCGTCAGGCTGCAGAGGATCCAGGCCTGAGTGTCTGCAAACAAGCCTGATTAGGGGCACCTGTGCCCGCGCCCTCGGACACACCTGGGGCGGGGGAGAGGCGCGAGGCTCAATCAGCACGCCTACACGAAGAAGCCTCTCTCCAGCTGCACCTGCAAAGGCCTGGTCTGCCTCAGGTCCATTCAGTGGGGCTGGTTGCAGACCTGAGAGATTTCTAACAGCACCAGGCCCCAGCGCGGTGGGAATGGGAGGGAGTAACCCGGCAGGACAAGCGACTGGTGGAGTCCCCACTGGCAGGCAGACCTGCCTTGTGCTCTGCTAGGCTCCAGCTGCCCGTGCCCTAGCACGCCAGTGAAGAGCTGACTTCGCCGAGAATCGGGCCCCAGCCTAGTCCTTGCTCAGAGCATTTCGGCTCCCCGAAAGTGCTCAGCTGCAGAATGAAGGTGCATCAGCTTCCTCTCTTCCTGCCCCCTTGGCCCATGAGCGCTCGCCTCCGAAAAGCTGAGATGCTACTCCTGTGCACTTGTGCTCTATCAAGTGGGATCCTCCCTAGACATAAAAGGGAGGGAATCACCCGGAGTAAAGACCTTAGCAAGGGCCTCTTAGCTTAGCAAGGGCTGGGTTCTGCTGGGGCCCTCAGAAGCCTTACTCTCCTTTGGACAGTTTAGGGAATATGCTCCTGCCAGACCCTCGGCAGGTGTTGGAAGAGGTGCAGGGAGTGTGTGTGTGTGTGTGTGTGCGCATGCGTGCACAGCAGGGTTTTGATCACACCACTGGATCTAAATGCCCACTCTGCCACTTGCTACTGACTCTATGATTTTGGAAGAACTTATTAATCCTTTTAAGCCTGCTTTCCTCATAAGTAGAAGGGGGCTAACCGTACATGTTATAACCGTGCTCCCCCCATCTGTATGTTGAACCCTACCTAATAGGCAGGACCTCAGAACGTGACTATATTTGGAGATGGGGTCTTTAAAGAGGTAAGGTAAACTGGGGGCACTGGGGTGGGCCTTAAGCCAGTCTCACTGGTGTCCTTATAAGAAGAGGAGTTTTGGACACAGACGCACGCAGAGGGATGACCAGTGCGGAGGGCTGTCCACAAGCTGAGGAAAGAGGCCTCAGGAGGAACCAACACCTTGATCTTGGACTTCTGGCTTCCGGAGCTGCGAGAGAATAAATCTCGGCTGTGGAGGCCCTCCATCTGTGGAACCCTGCTGCAGCCTGAGCCAACTAATGCCACATGCATCGAAGAGATTTTCAGAAGATAATATGTACAGAATTCTCAGTGTCGTTCCTGGCACATGGACTGTGTATTTTCAGTATTCTACTCTCCAGACATTCAAGGTCGGCCAGTACAGTGGTCCCGGGCCCGAACTGCCCAGGTTTACGTCCTGGTTTGGCTACCTAGTCTCTGGGTAACCATGGGGTTCAGATTTCAACTCTCTAAATATCAATTTCCTTTTGTCATAGGGGGGATAGCAGTGCGTGCCTCACAGAGTTGCTGGGGGTTGGGCATACAGCACTTAGCACAATACCAGGGAGCTGCTCTTATTGTCATTGTTATTGGGGGCAGGTAAGCACGTCCCTTTGCTAATAAGTATGTATGACATCGGGAAGGAATGCAGGGGATGTGCCTTTGCGGGCACTCCTGTTCCTGCTGAAGTCACCCTTGACTCTTTTGAGTTGTATTTCCTTTAGTCTCTAGAATTTGGAAACCATAATATTTATAGATGATGCTTTCCGAAATTTATCTATAAATTCCTGGTTTTTTTTTTTTTTTTGGTCTGCACTGCCGTGGGTGGGGGGGTCCGACACCCTGTATCGGCTGATTGTTAGCCTTTCCTCTGACCGAGGAGTTCGAGATGAGAGTTCTGATGATGCATAGGAGAACCGAGTCCCCCTCTCCCTGGAGATGGGTCTCTGGAGTTGGATTGATACTCACCCACTTTCAGCCAAAGGATTACCTACCGTCAGCACAGTGTTTGTCCTCTGGAGGGATGATGATTAATTTTTAAATATTGATAAAATGCAGCCCTTTGTCTCTGTGTTTTTAAAGTTTTTCCTTGTGGTCAAAACATTTAACATGAGATCGGCTCCCTTAACAGACGGAGTGAGCGGTCCCGTGTTGTTCTCTACAAGCACAGTGTAGAGAACTCTCCAGACTTAGTCCCCTTCCGTAACAGACATTTTATACACAGCAGTCCCCTGTCTCCACCTCCCCACAGGGCTAGCAACCACCATCCTGTTCTCTGCTTCCAGCAGTTGGACTGTCTTAGGTTCCTTGTCTGGGCGGAACCCTGTGGTATTTCTCCTGCCCTCTGGGTTCATCTGTGTTGTTGCATTTGGCAGGAGAGCCTGCCCTTTCTCTTTGAAAAGCGGTAAAGTCAAGTTTGCAGAAAAGTCAGCTGCCCAGGGCCTTGGTGCCGGAAAATCCCACCAAAAGGTTCTGAGTGGCACAGTCTGGCCTGGCCCCAGACCAATGAGTCTCAGCTATTTCCACCCAGGAGCTCCCGAAAACAGAGGCAGTGAATGGGGGCATGGGGCTGGGAGGGGGGCTGGTCAGGCAAGGACTCAGGTGATCTCATAATCTGATGCCCGCAGGAGCCTCCTGTGAAGTATCAGGTATAATCTTGTAGATGTGGGTGAACTTTACTTATATCCATATTCATTGTGGATGTGAAGCAATATGTAAGGTCTTTACTGAGAAGTAAAAAAACAGAAGCACCAGAGCGGGGGTTCCTGTCCTTCCCCACCACACACCCGAGCACCCCCAGGCTATGACCCGCTCTCACTAGGTTAGACCCAGGGCCCCAGAGACAGCGAGGCGGAGGCAGGGCCTAGCTCCCTTCACTTCTTCTGCTGCTGTGGCCCCTGTCCTTGGATGTCCACGCTGGGTGGCAGTCCTGGCCTCCGTGGGTTAGCAGTGGATCCTTTCAGAGATGTTAACAGATGGTTAAGATCTCCGAGTCCTGAGATGTGACCAAGTGGGGCAGGCACCCTCCACTTAGGAGCCTGTAGCTCTATGAAGACTCCCCCGAGAGTCTGCTTGGCTTGGCACACTCCTTGCAGCCAACAGATGGTAATTCGTGTGCAGACACTAGGTAGTGGGGCCACAAAGAGGAGTTAGACAGGGATCCACACCATTGCTGCTGTCACCCTGGAAACACCCTGTCCTGTAGGGACAACAAAACACCAACCAAGCCCTTACTGTGTGACGGGGGTTTACATGGGGTTTTCGCTCTTTGTTTGTTTGTTTGTATTCTTAGGCAAATCATGCAAACTCCCAACTCCCAGCTGCCTATCCTGGTGTCTTAGAATCTGTGCCAAGCCAGTCCTTAGCCCAGAATTGAGTTCAGGCTGTGGCGGAGGTGATCAGGCAACTCCACCATGATCTGGATTCACCTGTCCACTCCAAAGAAGGATACAGTACAGTGGATTTTGCAAGTGTATTTGTTTCTGTAAAATGACTATGGGGCAGGGGTGTTGGGAAGGAGTTGAACAAGAAGTCTACTATCAAACAGCTTTTACGTGGGAAAGGATCTACTTTGTCTTATCTCTGATGCTGGACTTTGTAGAGGTGCAGTCCGGACTTTGTTACTGAGAGTATTTATTAGTACTGGGTGCAGGGGTGGCTGTGCACGCCCCCCCCCCCCCAGGCCAGTGAATGCCTATGGCCTGAATCCCTTTGGGTGGAGGTCGAAGATCTAGACTAGGAGGAGTTAGAGAAATATTCACAGAGGGCACAGTTCACACGCACAGGGGCAGCAGAAGGCCTCTGGGCGCTGGGTTGGTCTGCGTTTCTGGAAGGCCATGAGACATTCCCGCCTGTAATCTAGTGGCTACTCAAGCTTTATCCGGAGCTAATCAGCTCTGCTCACGTTGCATTTCTACTCTAACAGCCAGCTTGTGTCCCCCCAGGGGTAGGGGTCAGGGGAGGTGCAGCAGGGCCCGCAGGCAGTGCAAGGTCGCAAGGAGACAGGGCAGAGAAGGCAGGACTACCCTGTCTGTCCTGCTGTCTCCTTGAGCTCGGGCCTCAGCAGGGAGCCTTGCTCCTATAAGGTCACCCCCGATGCTGTTTTCCCTTTTTTTTCCCCTCCTTTTAACCGACAGACACCCTTGAGGTTCTGGTTGATTTTTCAAAGAGAAACAGGAGATTCTTTGAGTAGAAAGAGGAAACATAGTAAGTTTTCGAATTTTAAGGACAATAAAGGCCAAGATTTCCACATCTAGCATTCCTGCAAAACCCACCCAGCAAACCGAAAAGATGCCATTCCTTGGTGCCCACTGACCATCTGCCTTCTCATACCACGGGGCACTTACTTGGCAGAAGGGAAAAACAAAGACCATCTCCCGCGTCCCCTGACGCCTCCCTCCCGCGTCTGGGTGTGACTGGCGGGCCAGCGCTGCTCCGGGGGCGGGCGCCGGCTCGGCCACCCAGGCTGGGCAGCGAGGGCAGCGCCCCTGCCTCGGTCCCCCCCAGGTCCCCTCCGCCATCCCCTTCCCCAGCACCCCCCCCCGCCCGCCCCAGCGCCCCTATACCCCCGGCACCCCCTCTCCAGTCTCCCCCCTTCTCCCTCGGTGCCCCCTCCCCAACCCCTCCTCTCCCCAGAGTTTCCTCTCCCCCCTCCCCCCGCTCTGGGTCCCCACCCCCCTTCCCACCCCCGGCGCCCCCTCCTCAGCCGAGCAGAGGCCCGAGCATGCGCCGTGCGCCGCGGGAGGCGGGAAGCGGGCGGGAGCAGCGCGCATCACTCGGGTCCCCTTCCTGCACCGCGCCGCCACTTGCCGGTTGCTAAGCAGTTACCATTGTTTCTGTGGCGATTGCGGAGGCTGTTGCTAATTGGAGAAGCCCCGCTAAGCCGCAGCATCTCCCCTGTTCGGATCCGCTCTCTGCTCCTTGCGTATAAAGAGAAAACTAGGCTGGTCTACCCACTCTGCCTCCCCCACCCTGCCCAAAATAGCCGTGTGATTTCGGAAGTATGGACTAAATCACACCCCTCCCCGCCGATTGGACTCTGGTGGCTCGGAACTCACCGTCAGACCGCACCTGCCCCTGTGCCGTGCGCCCTGGGCAGGGGATCATGACTACAGCCAAGGAGCCAAATGCTTCAGGGAAATCCGTGCAGCAGCAGGAACAGGTAATGCTGCTTTCTGGCGTGTGCCTGGGCGGGAGTGGGGGATATGTGTCTCTTGAATGATTTTATATTTGCAATGACTGCCCTCACCTGAGCCACAAAGCTGGAGGTGAGCACAGGCACTGAGTGAGTGCCGCTGGGGTCTGCCTTCTCCTCTCCTGACTTCTGTTTCTGAAAGATCCCTGGTCTATGGATAATGCACGGGCACGGGGAGCACGCATCTGACGAGGTAAACTTGGTATGAGGGGACCTTTCCACAAAGGCCTCTCTCCGCACAGCTGCCTGATTATGCATATTTGTCAATTGTGAAGGTTTCCAACTACTTTATAATTTGGGGGCTGGCAGGGGGAGGGATGAAAGAGGTGGGGAGCCCCGCCTCAAATTTCCCTGTATTCTGACCCTCCAACAGGACTTTGATCTGGTTCTAACACAAGTCAAAAGAGGACACTGGAGCTATGTTTAAAGGACTTTTCTTTTGATACCTGTGTCCCTTTTCTTCCTCTTCTCAAGTATTTCTGCAGGAGTGGACAGATTGCTGCTTGTCCTGGGCATTTAGAGAGGGCAGACTCTCCCTGCTAGGAAAACTGTACAGCTAGGACCCAGTGGGTCCCCCCCCCCCCCCCCCCCCCCCGCCGCAGCTGAGAAGTAGCAGGCCTTGCAGGGCTGGCCAAGGATGGCCAGGACAGCTCGGGTGTCCCCATATGGCAGAGGATGTCCGCTCACCCTGCCGCTCAGGCCTGTCATCTTTAGAGGCTCCGAGCCTGAGTCTCGGGAGTGAAGGGGAACCAGCAAGCTGTGTTTTACCGCTCCCGTAGAAACTGTAATTCCCTTCTCGAAGATCGGGAGGGTTCTTATCTTTTAATCACTGCTTGGTTCTCCTCAGGCAGATCATTAAAATAGATCCTGGGAGACACCAGTAGATTCCCAGAGCAGTTTGCTCAAGCCTGATAAATCAACAGCAGAAGCTGATTTCCCCGATTTATTTTAGGGGTGCTGTTAGATCCCAATTGCTAGGATTGGGGGCCAAGAAAGGAGAGCCCACTCGAGTTCAGGAAAGCAAAGAGCCTCTTTGGGGACAGTGTGTGATAGTCTCATCGCCAGCTATTCAGAGACAGTATGAAGACAACTTTGGATCTGTATTTAGTGGGAGATGCATTTTTTGGGTCATTTCCTCAAAGCCCGTTTTTTGATTAAAAAAAGGGAGACCACCTTAGTAGTAGTGTCATCATTATTATCGTCATCTAAGGAACTTAAATATAATTTTAATTTCTTCTGGGAAGAAGATTTTATAAACACAGAAGTCTTAAGAATCCTACACCCAGTGGGAGAGCTCATGTGAAGGTTAAGACTCACTGTAGCATGAACACTGGGAGGTTCACAATAGGCCAAACAACCACTCCTCCATTTAAAAAAATCTACAGATTATTTGTTCAAGAAAGAAACATGTCCACCCTAAATGAGCATCCTGTGACTAACTGGCCTTCCTTTTATTACAGTTCTCCTCCTCACTAGTTATAAAGCAAATGTGCCCTGGGCTTGCAGGCTCCAGCAGGGCCTCAGGGAGCATTTCTGACCGTGGGACAGTGGTCATAATTATGGAGAAAGACACTGCTCTTCAGAGGTCTGAGCCCAAAGGCGGGCACTCAGAAGCCCAATCCACATTATGTGGAAGAAGGCCCGTGGCTCCTATATAGCTTCACTCTCGTTTCCCTCTACCCGTCAGGAGCGTGGAAATAATTTGGGTGTGGGTTTTGGAGGATGTATAGGGTCTTGTTTGATTTTGTGCCTTCTGATCATTGGAAAACCCCCATCCTTGCCCCTGGGGCCATTGTGGCAGACTCGAAGGGGCAGAGCGCTGAGGACAGAGGCGGCTGTGGCCACAGGGAGCAGTCAGGAGGCCCTCTTCCCATTCTCAGGCATCTTCTTGACCCTGAGAAGGACATAGTGCCCACCCTGTGGAGCAGAACAAAGTGAGGGTCCACAGCAGGACCAGGGCAGGAGCTGCAAAATGGGATGGAGCACAGAGATCTCACATCTAAAATTAATGTACCTTTAGGGGACGTTGGCTTAAATCTTGACAAACTGCTCGAAACACAAAGAGGTAAAGAAAATACTTAGTCATGAAGACTATTTCCCCTTCCTCCGCTATTTATCAGTCTTCAAAGACATTTGAGCGCAGTTCTGGGGGCTTAGACTGCAGAGCTCTGAATGAGTTCTCCCATTCTTGATTGCATTTCGTCCTTGTTGCGAGTGGAGCTTGGACGTAGTCCCACCCCCAGCTGGGTGGGGGTTTATAAGGAGGCCAGGACAGAGGGATATGCTCCAACACGTTTTTAAGAAAGAGAGAAAGAGAAATAGATGCTGGTTTGTGGTTTGGTTTGGTTTTTAGATTAGGGATCCTTTAATTGTACTGACGAAGTTTGTGACAGTGGCACCTTACATCTTATATTGGGAGGCATTAATATGAGGATTTGATCTTCTGTAACTTGAATTTATGTCCAACACTTTTTAAAATTTGTTTGGTTATTGCAATAGACTGATAGTTCTTAGCAAACTAACACGGTATAGTTTCTTACCTACCTTGGGAGTCGAAGCTGGGCGGCCGCCGGAAATAACCTTTGTATGCTGGGGATTACTGTAAATTAATGAAAAAACAAATCTAGGAAAAGGTATAAAACCAAATGATTTTACCTATTAATTAGAGATTGTTGATTTTTCCTTGTTTTTTTGTTTGTTTGTTTTTTTAAGATGCTGTATAAACACATTGGGATAAAATGGAGAATGGACTTCTAGAAGACCATTTCCCTTTCTCTTTAGATATGCCAAAATTTATTTTAAATCAAGTACTAACAGTCCAGAGATGTTTGGAAACAAAATATCATTTAAGCTGAATGAACTGAACTCATCCTTTGGCTCTGAAGCCAATCAGATGGTAGAGGCTCCTCAGTAAAAACCAGATCCACACTGGCCAGCCCTCCACCATACCAGTGTGTCCAGAGTGAAGCTTAGTGGGTGAAGTAGAAAGAGCTGAGGTTGATTTGGTTAAAATTTATTGTATTCTCTCAAATGAACTAAATCCTTCCTTAGAGAACCAAATTAAGGATTTTTCCCTGTAAGTAAAAGCACAAATTTATTTTAAAATCTACTGTCCTATTTCAAACGACAGTGATCAGTAATACTGTTACGAGTAAGAAGAGGCAGAAAGATTAATTCTCCATGCTTCCAGTGAGCCAGGATACATTTTTGCTCAAATATTGAGCAGGCATAAGTTTTTAGTGGCAGATTCTGGATCTGTAATGTGTGTGGATGTGTGTGCATGGGCATGCGCGTGCGCACATACAAACAGGCCTCTTGGGTCACAAACTCCCGAGTTGGAAAAGACTCACAAGTTCACCCCATGATCACGTCCACCTGTTGGGCTCAGGAATCTCACAAATAATTGAGAATCCGCCTCCTTTCATATGGCGATATTCTGTGTTCTCTTGGGGAACGCGGATCTTTTGCTCTGTGTTCAGTTCCAGCACCTCTGTAGCTTCTAGAGCCCTCCCTGGAAGCTGGCTATCTGATGGCACTTCGTGTGTGAGAGCTATTTTTTTTGCTTTTCACTCTTCCCTGAGCCGCACAAGCCCAAATATATATAGCACTGATGTGTCTATTCTCTTATTAAATTAGGAGCCCCAGGGTCTAGTGTTGATTGAGAGGTTAAATTATTTATCTGGACCTTTGTGATTATAATGCCATTGCAAAGAGTTTTCTGGAGTGAATGAAAATTTTTATAAACAGCATGTTCTGTAAAGCGGACATGAAAAAGCACAGAGCTTGGGATTCTGGGAGAGGACAGACCTTGCCAGGAGCACACAGGTGATGATGACCCAGGAGATGTCCGAAGTTCGGACATCTTCTGCCCAGTGCTCTTTGTGTCAGATCCTGTTGCTTCTTCCATAGTAAAATTAGATACTGAAACAGAGGAGCTGGCTTTGACCACCAGGAGAGTTAAACTTTTTATGAAACCACGTTACAGGGAAAGTCAACATGAAACATCTGTGGTGAAGGTAAATGTGGTATAAAAAAAAAAAAAAAGAAGTAGTAAAAGGAAACCCAGTAAAACAAGATTCAGTATTAGGAAGTGCAAACATGACTTAATTCTGAGGTGGTCCTTCCACAACTCAAAGAGTGGCGATGGATGCAGTGATCATACTAGTGTTTGTTAAATTCTATTCTGTTCATGGTCGAAGTTACTAAGACTCTCTGGATAAAAACAAGACTTGAAGGAACAGGACAAGGGTCGGAACAATAGGTTCTTAAGATTGTGTAGTAATACATCTAGGACTCTGAAGAAAGAGAAACATTCTGGCTGCCAGATGGGTCGATGTGTGAAAGGGAGAACTCAGAAGTCGGGCATCCTAGAGAGAACATGACCAGAACAAGATGTGCATGCCTGGAATCTCCAGATGGGTCCTGGCAAGGAGGGGAGTGGCCAGGGGGCGGATAGGGGTACAGGAGTGGGGAGCAGCAGAGTCTTTGTGCAGAGGAAAGAGGATGGCTGGTGGGGTACTCTTCTTAGAGAAGGGACACTTAGTCTCATCACCAGAGAGAACAACATGCAATGAAGCAAGCAACTAGCTTGGAGCCGTAATCTACCGAGCTCTGGTGTCTACAAGTAATTTCCGTCTTCTGGGATGCATGTGATAGACTAAAAGAAGTCAGTAAACAAGTGTCACTCAAGAGGCTAAGTGAAAACCCAAACAATCCCAGATTGGCTGTATGCAATGCCCAAACTCAAAACGAATGGAAAACAGCTGACTTTTCTTTCTGAAAAATGCTTTCACTGGCATTAAACACATTATATTGTGGTCTGCTGACATTACATCGAACGTTATCCTGCCCCTCACTTTCAGTACTGGAGCTACCACGGAAAGCTTGCCCAAGACCTTCAAATGCTCCACAGGGAAAACCTGGGGGCCTTTGAGGGTTGGAGGATGCTTCCCATTAACTTTCACCAAAACATCGTCAGCTCCAGCATGCCTGTGGACAATGCGAAGATGCTCATCACATACAGTAACGAACAGTCACCATGTTTCTCATTGGGAATTGCAGCATTATTACCCTTTATGGAAATGAGCCATGTCTGTGTTTGGCATTAATTGATTTAGTTTGGTAGTGGACATATTTCACCTACTCTCATGAGAAAGGGCAGAATGAGTCTGCTCATCTAGAGTTCTGAAAGTTGAGGAAAAGATTCTAATTTGGGGAGGAAGCAGGTCTCTAAGCGTATAGAGATTGATGGTTGTTTGAGCCCTTGCTTTAAAAAGATGTGGCACGGAGGTTGTGTATTCTTGTTTCGGTTATGGTTTGGAAAGCCAAAATGAGCTAAAACGTTTTTATTTCAGGTTCCAGGTTTGGTTACCTGGTGGCCTCAAAGCGTAGGAGTGGGAACCACATCACCTGGGTGGAGTGATGTTTGTTGTAATTCTGCGGGAGGCTGACATTCTCACATCCTTCCTGCCTTGGGTAGTGTGTGTCCCTTGAAGTGGGGACATAAAGAGAAGGGGAGATGGGGACAGTTCAGGAAAAGCAGCCCAGGCAATGTGATCTGATCTAGAAAGTTTGTTCTGCGTCCTCTTTTTTCCTGCATCTGCTCTTCACTATTTATGACTCCTTCACGCCTTGTCCTGGGTGCACCTCTGATCGCCACTAGTCCCTGCAACAGTCCATTATTTGCTCAGAGTTGACTCTGTCAAAACCTTCACCTGTGCTGTTCTACCTGGACCCTTGCTAAATGCCAGAGACCGGCCGATCCCTACAAAACATTCAAGGTCATCGGTGTAATGCGCTGCTCACCTTGAAAGCATCCGTAAGCTAATCAACAGCTGTTGGTGATAAAGCCCAGCAGAGTTGTTCATGGCTGGAATTTCAGGTTCAGAGTTATAGCAGAGCCAATGGAAGAAAAAAAAAATAGAGTGTTCACTCACAATCATTAATTACAAATTAGGTAGAGGTCATGGTGAGGACAGTCTCTGCACCCCCAGAATCACTGATAGCTTGTGCCTGTCCTGTGCATACCTCTTATTTCTGCATTTTTGTTCGATCTGGCCTTATAGCAGGCAAGTCCTGAATAACAGATACTGTTGCTGCTTTTCGATTCCAGTTCCTGGAGGATTTTGTGGTAATGGAGTAGAAATTTACAGCAATCCCTCCTTAGGAAAATTTGTCATGAGCACAGACATTAAGTCAGTGCTGCGGGCCAACTGTGATAGGGGTGTCCATCTATTTTTAACAGTCGCAGCTTGGATGCCATAGGATCCAGGATGCAGTCCCCACCCCCCACCAGTGGCGTTACAAAACCCATTAGTGATACACTCAAGTCTTGATAATAGAATTTTCCATGACAATTTATATATTACCCCCTTACTAGTATCTGACTAGTGTTTTAAGAGATTTAACTTCCCCTGCCAGAACTCAAAGAAAACTGCTTTCCTCCGTCTGACGGTGCATGAGACTCTGAGCATCACCGCAAGTGGCTAAGTTGTTAATTTGGAATACAAGGCTTCTAAGTTGTTAATTTGGAATTCAGGGCTTCTAAAAAATGTCGGTAGGCGCACCTGTGAGTGTGGAGGGGGCGAAGGACCAAAAGGCACCAGCGTAATCTGCAGAATAAAATGGGGACACTGGTGGTGGGGAGGAGGGGGCTCTTTCAAAACATTTTAAAAGGTCAAAAACTGTGTTCTGACTTGCTCATAGGATCCCTCTTGAGTATCATGGGAATTCATGCTCTGGGAAGGGTAGATCCAACCCTTTGAAGAGGTTACACACAGCAAGATGGACATCACAACCAAGAATTCGAAACATATCCTCTTGATTCTCTCTTTAGAAATTAATATGCAGCAGAGCTACCTTTGAATGGTGGGGATGTATGTTTTAAAATTAATGAAAGAATTTACTTCTCTATTTTGAAGAGGCGAGTTTTAGCCTCCGTGTTAGAATATTTGAAGTTGTCACAGAGTTTACTCAGGGAATTCTAAAATTATGACACTCACAACCTATCTTAAATCGAGTCTCGAAATGGGAGAGGGAAGGAAACATATTTTTAAATGTTAATAGCCTGCCTGATACCCCATCCATTTATTAGACAGATGTTGGATCAGAGGAAGATTTTAATTTTGATGAATAGGAGACACAGAAGAGGAGAGAGGCCAAGTGGGAGAAAAGGAAGGGAAGCTGGCTGGGGCAGCTCGGGGTTGGGAGAGCAGAGGGATTTCCAGCTGTACCATTGCAACCCACGGGCTGGCTTAGCAGTCTGCCACGGGTGGTAGAGAACTGCTGCGGGCCTTGGAGATGATTCTGGAAAGCTGGAAATGCTTACTTGTGAAGGTTTCAGAGCATGGTAGCCCGGAAAGTCCCACAGTGGAAAGCTGCAGAGGGTTAGTGGGATTCTGGAAGAAAGAAAAGAAATCTGAACTTAAGACAGATTTCTGCTTAAAAGAACAGGATTTGGGGGAATAGAAGAAGAACGGCTCGGACATAAAAATGACACTTTGTGAGGGTGATTACTTAATCTTGGCATGTCCTGATGGACTAAAAAGGGTACTGGAAGCTTCTGGTTTTCAAAGAGTTTAAAAGGGTTTGTGATGCCCCAGATGAAATTCAAGTTTACTTAGAAGCAACAGGTACTTTATGGTGTTAAGGTACATATACACACATACCTGTTAACATAATGTATGCAGTATTTCTCGAAGTAGCCTGAGAAATTGATAAGAAGAACTGAGACAATTAGAACATCTGGTGCTGATTTTTGGAAAGCAAAATAAATACTCCCTCCCCCCAGTTCCACATCATAGGGTACACAGGGAAAGAAGGAGATTAATAAAGAGAATTTTGATAGGCAAAAACTGATCTGTCGTTAAAAATCATAAAACCTTAACGCCTCAAACTCTCTTATGCATTTTATGGACTTTATCTGCTCTTTACAAGGATGGGGTGGGCACTTTCCCTTCTTCCTGCCAAGAGCCCTCTTTTCTGGAAGATGGGAGAACACCAGCTCTGATCCCAACTCTTCCCCCTGCTAGCTGAAGGACCCGGGGCAGATCTAGGCTGAGGCCCCATCTGGGAATAATGCCCATCACACTAGCGCTTGGAAGAAAACCTTTCAGCACAGAGCACTCCTCTTAGCATGGAGATTTCAAGCCACTATTTAGTAAGTACTTAACTACATGCGTTGACATAACAATGATATTTGAATGGGCCTATTTTTAGCGTTTGGTAAGGGCTTGTGTGTCCATTCTAAGATAGGTTAGTCTATAAGATCAAAGAACGTTAGACTTTTAAGGCATTTTACAGACCATCTTGCCCAGTGATTTTTGGACTTTTGTTTCGGTAACAGAAACCTTTTCCCTGAAGGAAATAAGCCATGTTCAGCAAGGTGAAAGCACTTCCCTAATGGCCCCCCATACAAGTCAGCAGAGCACCCTCCCAGTTAGTGGCCTCCAGACAGGTCAGCAGAGCACCCCCCCATCCAGCAGAGTACAGCTTATGAACCAGGTATCTAATTCAGCAGTCTGATTTTACCTAGGAGGAAATAAGGCTCAGAGAGGTTGAGTAAATTAACCAGAATCACACAGCTGACAAGTTGCAGAAGCAGAACACAACCGCTGCCCTCCCCACCTTTTTTTGCTCCAAATCAAGGAACCCCAGGTGAGTCATGGTAAAAATGATATACTAAGAAGGTTAACACGAAAACTGATACTAACAGAAAACTGCGAAGGTAATAAAGTGAGGAAATTAAATGCAAAGGAAGAAATCCTTGTCTGGAGATCGGTTGAGAAAAGGTGTACATGTAAGGCCGTTCTCTGCCTCCATGTCTTATGGACAGGTGTAGCTATTTCTTTTTATTGCACCATCCCTGGAGGCATTACAGGTTTTGTCTCAATTTTTCATATTTAATTAGTTATTTAATGAGTTGCTTTGGAAACAAGGAAAAAAATGAGGATATAACAAACGTTTTTCTCCTGATTTTTAAAAGTAAGCAGCAATTAATAAATTCTGTGTGCTTTGGAAGTATGCAGTAGGTAATTTTCAATCTCATCTTACACTTGAATAACTTCAAAGGTAGTAGTTACAGGACAGGTGTGGAATGACAGCATGAAAGAGAGAGGAGCAGATCACCTGTGTAGACTGGGGGTCCGGCCCCGCAGGAGTTCAGATGTTGAAACATCTGGAAATCGTATGAGCTCATAAGCTCAAACTGAACCAAAAGTCCGTTGATCATTACCCATAGATTATAGATCCCTTTGGAGGATCTGATGAAAGCCAAGGACCTACTCGCTCAAGTCCCATACCCTTTTGATTACGTAAAGCTCACAGACACCGTCCTACGTCCGTAAATCCCTCGGTGCCGCCTTCCAGCAAGCTAGCAGGGTCTTAAGACACATCAGTAGAAACGTGCTCACTGCTCAAACCTTATACAGATATGAACTGAGTAGCTATCACCTCTGGATGTTGTACTAGGTACCATGGAGGCACTGTACCCAGGAAAGAGTGGGGATGAGTGGTCGGGAGAAAGGTATGATGTCCCAACAGTGGTGGAAGAGGGAGCTGTGAGCCATGTTGGGTGGTGAAAGTTTAAAGAATGCTGATATATGGCTGGAGAAATAAAGCGTGTCTTTAGAGTTTAAGGAACTGCTAAATATTATTAGAAGAAATGAAGGGATTTTGATTTTTTTATTTCCTGGATTATTCTAAAAGGCAAAAGACTAGGGATGTGTGGCTTTCAGTCCCTAGACAGCAGCTTTAGCTGGTGCCACCCCACGTTCTTCAAGCCAGCATCGGGGACCATCAGCCTGGGCTCTGCCCCTGAAAGGGCAGGTTTGACTCAGGGTCCTTCTACTGGAAGGTGTCAAGGCTTGAATACCTTCCCTGTCGCACAACTCTGAGCCTCCAACAGACACAACGCACGTCCTGCTGCCTAGGTAGCTCCAAAGCCAAGCGCAACACCAGCCCCATCAATTTGTTTGCACAATGAATCCGTGAATGCGTGAATCGCGTCCTCCCCTGTCAACCTCCTCCAGTGAATGACCCACAAAGTTAAAGGGTCTGTGGTTTCATTCATTCAGCAAATGAACCAGGTTTTTGGAGCCCTAGAGGAAAATAGGATCCAACTCCTTGCCCACTCACCTTGCCTTCCCTGAGACCTGGGACATCATTGCCCATTTCCTTTCCCCAAATCCCGCCCACACCTGTTTTACCTGAAGCCGTTTCTCTATCACAGAAGCATCAGCCATGTGCCACAGTCCATGTGTCAGCATTCAGTCCTGCGGGGACTCCTATCCATAAGGTCAGCAAATATCCTCTCATTCACCAAGCGGGTGGGTAAACAAGAAAGCCCATTGATAAGAAAAGGAGACCTGTCAGAAAACCGGGCATTCTGCATCCCCAACGCCCTCTCCCTGTTGCCGAAGCAGAAGCACCACGTCTTTTTCCTCCGTGGAAGCGATTTGCTCAAATGAAAAGACAGTCCCTTGCGCCACCGTCTCCCAGATGCGGAGAAAATCGGGGCGGACCCTCTCAAACTCAGGGGAGACATGCTTTGAGGGAAGAAGAAACAAAGTGGATCAAGATGAACAGAATGGAAAGGTCTGGAACGTTGACTGTGTTTGCCCTCTTCTGAGCCTGGATTGGCCAAGTTTGTTGAGAGGCAGTATAGGTTCCAGGGTGACTTCGGAGGTGACAGGATGAAGTGCTTTCCTGAGGAGAAAGCAACCATGAAGTGGTGGCTTAGAGCCCAGGCCCCAGGGGCCGTGGTGTGGGAGGAGGAGACTAGCTCTGGGTTTAGGTGGTCTGAGTTTAAATCCTTGCTCGGGCACTGACTGGCTAGGCAGCATCGAGCTGTCGAGGTAAACTCAGTTCCATATTGTGCAAGAGCTGACTGGTAGCCCCGAATGTCATCCATGGATGGTTCTGGTTTCATCCCAGGAGCAGACGAGAAGGTGTGAGGATGCGCTCTGAGCTGGGTCAGCATCTTCACCGACTCTCTGGCCCCCACAGTCTGGCTGCAGGAGGGACGTTGCCAGAGGGATGGCAAGGTTTACTTCATGGAAAGTGTGCTTGCTGCGTTGACTTGAAGAGGTTTACTTTTCCTTAACTGCTGCCGTGCTTGAAATTGCATAGATAATAAGACGCACTTGAAACAGTGAGTCTGCAGCTTTTGACTCTATTAAATTCACTTAGGCATGTGGCTGACAAGTTATACTAAGGTTCTTGAGACTTGGTTGTGGTTTTCGAGTTGTCAGAAGTTTCGTATTTGCGACCTAGATGGTCTAAGTTTGGTGGTGACACTGACATGAACCTGGAGTCGTCGAGCACCTAATGCATGTGACTTTTCACGGGAAACAGACTCCGTGTTTTAAGTTTGTTAAAATCTTAACAGCAGGGCCAACTTTTAAGATCACCGAGTTTGGTTTCTGAAGGATTTGATCCTTGTAATGAATGGTTATATTAATAGAATTTTTTATTAGTTTATTTCCGTGCTGTACTATGTCTTTTGAAAATTTCATGTTTGTGTAATTGTGTTTTCATTGCTCGAATGAGGAAATGATACTTAAAGTAACCAACACTAATTGAATCCATGAAAATCGCTGAAGAAAATAAAGATCCCTGTGCCCTGGAGAGGGTGGCTTGTGCCTTTTGTGACGCTCATGGTGGCTTGCAGAAAATGCTCCTGTGGCATGAGTACCAAGGAGAACAAGTACCAAACCCATGTGTGGTTTTTACTCAGATCTTAATTCCATGAAAGGAACTCAAAGTATCTTTTAATTCTGTAGCAGCGCCTAAGCTGATTCAATGTCTTGAATTTTAGGAATGTGCAGAGAATTTAGAAAAACATCAGATTTTAAATTTTCCCAAATGGTAAAATTTTACAACCTTTCCCTGTGGGAGAATCCTCATGTCTAGACTCGAGTCACCTATTCGTTGGCATTGAAATTACTCACCAAGATTGTGTATTACACAGTTTTGTTTAGAAATGTGTGAGAGTTTTTACTGCTGTAGGATTCATTATCTGTCTCTCTTGTGCTCACTCTTCCCATGCTTAGGAATGTCAATTATTTTTATTTATTTTTTTTATGTTACCTGGCAAAGAGCTATAATAACCTGCAATGAGAGCAATCTTGCGGGAAACACAGTCAAGCCACAGGTAGGCACACCCGTGTCAGCCACACTCTCTCCTGTACTCTCCACATCTCTCCCAGACCCCCCCCAACTACCAGATCAAAAAGCTAGACAGAGTTCTTTAAAAATGATTTGTACACTGATAGAACTTGGTGGGAAGATAAACCCCTTGACTGTGTTTTGTTGAGCAGCCTGAAGACTCCCTGTTGCGGCAGATCTGGAAATCACTGACACAAGTTACGCCAGCAAGGTGGGGGTGGAGGGATGTATTTCTGCTCCTTTGTTCATCAGGATGTATCATTTCCTTACTTCCTTGATTCAGTGGGTGGAGTGCAGTAACGATCCAATATTATTTGTCCCCAGCTGTATGCATGAGCATATATATTTAAGGAAAAAGAAACAGTTTGAGTGTAGTTGACCATTTCAGAGATCTGTCATCTCTTAGCTTCTGTGTTGGCCATTGAGTCAATGATGTGGAAGATGTGTGCATACACGTGCCCACATCTGCCCTTCCCACTGCCCTGTCCTTCCCACCCCTCTGATTCAGATGGATGTCACTTGGGTGCGGCATGCTGCTCTTCATTTGGGTCCCCAGGCTAGCCCCTAGGGAAGGAGGTCGTTGTGTCAGAGGAAAGGAATAAAGCATAAACACCCGAGGATTGCCTAAATGCAGTCTCTCTAGAGCACTTGTCATCATGAAGTTCTTCAACAGTCTTAATGATGTTTTTGAAAGCAAAAATTACACCTGATGATTATCTATTTCACGTAAAAATACAAAGAATGTTTTGATGTAAGGATGGAAATAAAACAACCATGTTTTGTTTTGTTTTGTCCTCAGATCAATTTTGCTCTAATGCAGGTGAAATTTTTGCTTCCAAAGACAAGGATAAAAGTCCTAATATTTCTCTGTAAATTTTGTGTCTGGAATAGGGTAATAATACTATTTTATATTTGTGTAACACTCAACACCACTGCTAATAAAAATGTAACATAATCTCCATATTCTATTTTAATTTTTTTCAGTAGCCACATTAAAATGGAAAACAAATATATGGAATTAACTTGATAATATATTTTATTTAACCCAGTATATTCAAAATCTTATCATTCCAACATGAAACCAACATAAAAAAGTATTAATGGGATCTTGTGCGTTCTTCTTGTCCATGCCACGCCTTTGCAATTGGATGTGTATCTTACTTACCCCCACAGCACATCTCAGTTCAGACTCACTCTCTTTTAAGAGCTGGATCTCTATAGGTGCCTCATGTCCAGCATTTTGGGTAGCAGCTCTGTGCTGCACTTGGTTTTCACACAAATTGCCTTATGTCCTCTAATATCTTCAGTTCTTTCTTTCTTTCTCTTATTTTTTAATATCTTCAGTTCTACAGTGAAAGGAAGGACTCATCTCCTGGTGAGAGGACTTGTGTCTGAGTCCATGTTATGATGAGAAATATTTACCGCTCATGCCTCTATTTGAATTTACATTGGCAAATGTAGTAATTCCCTAAAGTTTCAGAAGAGGTGGTCTTCTTTCATACAAATACTGAGAACTAACTGAGAAAAAGGTGGTATTCATTCAATATAAATATTTGTTGAGCACTTAGTGAGTGCTAAGCACACTTCTGAGTGCAAGGATCCAGAGGTAATATAAAAATATTAAATTTAGCAAGTTTTGATTATGTGCTGGGCATTGTTTTCTGCGTTGATAGAATTTACCCTGGCAGCCTGGATTAACTTTTACCAAAGGAAATATGTGGTGATTTTGCGAAACCTATTTTCCTTGTGTCTGTCTCTACTCTCCTTGAGCTGAGCACTAACTCTTGAATAGGTAGCAGCCTCAATAATTGTTCTCCCTTTCCCTGCAGACATTGGCCTGTGGACTTTTGTTTGCAAGATGCTGGGGTTGGTGGTAGGGAATTGCAGAGGGCTGAGAGATCCAGCCTCGGGGAGAGTGGCAGCCTTCTTCCATAGACCCTCTTTTCCTTCCTATGGAGAATCCAGCTGCCAGCACCTTCCACATCCACACCTCCTAGCTCAATCCCCGCCATCTGCAGCCAGGAAAAGCCCATAGAGGGACTCTGCCTGGCCTGCCTGAGTCACAAGTCCATCTGTAGACCAGTCACCTGATTTGGGGACAGCGGTACTATGAGCCCACATTCTGAATTATAAGCCTAACCAGTAGGGCTTCAGATGCTCATCCTATGTTATGATGCGATGCACATTTGTGTTTCTAGGAGGAAAAGCATTTGAATGAGGAGAAGCAGAACAGCTTGGTTTCCTGTGAATTCTTTGGGCACCATAAGCACAATCTGACTAAACCTTCATTTCCAAACTGCACGCTCATCATGCTTTGACATTTTAGCAGGCAAATTAGATAAGCAGAAGGGTCAACAACAGAAGCAAGACAGTTTTCCTTTGATCCAAAACTTTGTGCCTGGTGCTATTCCGTGCCATTAAGCGAACCATGCTTAATAATTCATTTTTCAGCTATGTTAAGCAACATGAAGATTCCAAGCAGCATGCAGCCTCTGCCTTCAGGGCTTAAGTAGGGGAATCAGAGCAGATTCGTGAAGCTGGAACAGTCCAGAATAGATCAGAAAATTTCCTAGACTCTAACAAATTTCTTAATTCCAGGCACACATGGGAAGATAGTGGCATTTATTGGATCTTATCATGAAGAGAAAAGCATCAACTCCTGAGAGGGGTTTTGTAGACAGTAAACATTATAGCTCTAGTCTTTAAGATGTTTGAGACATAAAACACGTTCGCATTAGCTAGCGGTGCCTATTTCAAATGCCTCTACTTGTGACACACAACTGTGAAGTTATCCACCTGGTTTCAAAAGCCATGCCCAGAAACCAAAACTGATGATGTGTGTGAAAGCTCGTTATAAACTGTAGTATGGTAGCAACTGAGATGGTGGTACTGTGATCCCTCCTGGTTTAGTGTTTATTGTGGAAGCTGGCCTACTTGCAGAGAAAAATGGCCCATTAGCCCTGGCCCATTCCCTTTATTTGGGAAAAATAAATGGAAAAATGAAGAAATTCAAAACCAAATAAAATGCCATTCTGTACACATCTTGAAAAAGTTTATAGAGTCATTGAAGTATAAAGGACCATTATAAGTATGACAGTCAACTGTAAGAATATTGTTTCCTTTCTAACATTCAGTTTTCCAAGATGGCCCTAATGAGAAAGTCTCTTTTAGAGTTTAGGTGTAGTTCTTTAAAGGGCACAGTTGGCCTAACGTGAACACTCTGTAGTTTGTATTAAAAAGGAGAGAAAAGAAGGAAGCTATTTTGCACAAGAGGCTGTAGGAAATGAAGCCTGCGCAGAAAGAGCGTTTGCTTGGTTGATTGCACGTGTACGGCATCCAGCTGCCATTTGGCATTTGGCCTGTGTTTGGGGCAAGCTCTGATCTTGGTGACGGATGATTTTGTCAAGCTCTACACAGAAGGTACATGTCTATTTTCATCATCAACTAACTTCTATCAGGCACTTGCTGCTTTTGGTCCCCCAACCGTGAAGTTTTATTGACCCATTTGCCATCTCTCATATAAGTGGATGGAATCATCTTTCTTGATGGGAGAACTCCACGAATATCACACTTGTCTCTGAACAGCTTGAGCTTGCCATGTTTACAGATTGTGGTGCTAGCTCTGTTCTTTTTCTCTGAGTGGTAGGCCATCGGGAGGAGGGTTGGTTGGGCATGCTGACTTTAATTCCGGTAGAATTTCCATAATCGTTGTAAGTCTCCTTTTCAGGTGACACCCATGGGTTTGTAATAGTTTGATCGGAGCTGGTTAAAGTATTTAATAGATGAAGCAAATTTGATTTAATTATACCAAAGAGCTAAAGGGTGGGGTCTGAGTGACAGTTGGGTACGAATGAGATTATAGGTGAAAACTTGACAAAAACTCTAGTATAACAAGTACACACACACAAACACACACACACACACACACATATATATATACTTACATGCTCATGTTTTCCATTTATTTAGGAGGATTGAAGACACGAGCTGAGTACAATGTGCCATTTCTGCAGTTGGGACATAGCCTTGAAGGAGGTTCAAGTGGGTGGGGTTCCATGGAAGAAATAGAATATACTCTTTCTATTTGGAGATATCCTACAGATTGATTAAATTCTGCTTACTATAATAACTCTTGCTTAATATTTCATGTTCATAATTACCTTCTACTTGTATAGTGAGTTTCTCGGGAATGTATCTATTCCTAGCCTTAATGTTCCAAACCCTCGTTGCTTAGTTTAACTCTGTTTCAAACAACTTCTAGAAGTTGTGTTTGCTAATGAATTTTTTTTTTCTTCTTTGCCCCTTCAGTATAAGCAAAGCTTAATACTGGCTGTATTTCCATGTGCTTTTTTGCTTTACTTCTCATTGGCCTATATCAGAACTAAGCTTTGGATAGCCCAGTGTAGGATCTTCCCTTGTGGATCCTACCAGACATAACCCCTTTGTCTCCCTTCTACCCGGCTCAGTCATATCCACATCTTAGTACCCCAGGCCGCCATACTCTGTATCAGTTTTGTAAGTATTTTCTGGCCCAGCGGGTACTTTTTTCATGCAGGCAGGAGGTTGTGTCTTTTATGAATATTCTGAATTTTAAGAGGATGTAGAGACATTATGCTAACTAACATTGCATGAAACTTTACGGGTTGCTCAGTTCTCATAGGCAGGCATTTATCTATTCCTCCAAACTCTGGGGGTGGAATTTCCCATCTCCATTTTCTAATGAGGAAATGGAGGCTCAGTGACTGAATGTGCTAGGACCACGGAGCTGGTAATCAGCAGGGTCGGGGCTCAGACAGGTCTCCTCGCCCCCTGCTCGTGTCTCACCAGCCGTTTTGCTTAAGGAGGGACTTAGAGCTTATATAGTACATAATGTTTTTCAGGAAACCTCTTTGCAACAAAAAAACATTTTTCTTTCCAGAACATTCATGCTTGGCCTTGATAGTCTTGAGCCCCCCCTGCCCAACATTGCCTCTAGGACTTGTTTCATAGCTTTATTTCAGATGCAAACATGGTTCTCATTATTCATCCTAACAGCTCATCTTTTTATACATTGCCTTAGGAATCACTTTCAAAATCCACAGGAGTGTAGCTGAAGTCTCTCTTCAGTGATGGAAATTTCATTTCCAAAGAGAGAGAGCAATATTTCTTAATTAGGTTTTTACTCTAATGATCCAGACAGAGAGTCAGTTGGTCCTGTTTGCTGTATTTTCATTATAAACTAAAGATTTGGCTGATGTTTTCATGAGTCATTGAAAACTGCACCAAGACTGCCGTTACTCAACAAATATTATTAATAATCAGAAGAAAGACACTTACATTTTTTGTCATACACCAGTCCCTAAATGTTTGGGCCAAGGGCACACTTTTAATGGATTGAAATGACAAATATAAATTGTCTCTCTCTGTTACCTGAATATCTCACCTGTGTGGAGCTTTTATTGTCAGGAACTGCCAAATAACCAGCATGCATCATTTTAATTGAACCTTAAGCCTGACACTTTTATTGGAAAAAATGGATTTCAAGTTATTTTTCATACATAAAGCCTGCTAAGCCTATGCTTCATTGGTGAAGGCTATCTCAGATATGGATGACCTTACCTCCATGCTTCAAGGAAAAAATAAAACATCACTATCTCATATCCTTGAGATTTGGCAAAAATTGATCAATTAACTCTCCAAAGATGTATAATGAAGTGACTGCAGGGAATAAAACAAACTGAACTGGTGCCCCGTTCAGCTCCTTGAAATGTCTGTGACCCTGTGCCAGAGATGTCCGGGTATTCGAGTCTTGGGCTCTGATCATAATGATGCCACCTTTGTGTGGCATTAGTCCCTATCCAGAAACATGATGTGGTCACATCTTTGGTGGCTCCTAATTCATGTGAGACAGTCTTTCACGTTCTTAAGTCATCCCTGGAGGATAAAAGTCAGAGCTCAAAATCTATATTTTGACAAAGCAAGGATGGAGATATAATTATGATGAACTTGAACCTATGATCCCAAAAACACGATTTAAAAGATTTGAGAATTCTACCTAACACCAGTGGGTTAATTGGTATCTCTTATCATCGTAAGAGACTTCATCCAGATCCAGAAAGGCTCACGTTTGCCCCATGTTACGTGTTTATAAAGAATGTATAATCTGACATTATATTTTATTGTTGACTTTGACCTGTAAATGTACAAACACTTTACAGCATCTGCGGGCTACTGTAATCATCGTATGATGTGTGCAGTTGTTGCGTGGAAATAATACCACTTTGTTTTCCCATCACGATTTTCTTGAGACTTAGCTGTTCAGCACTGATTCATATATTTTTCCCCAAGTTATATGGCCAACAAAACACTCCCTTGATTTCCGTAAGGAAGGCATGAAGAAAGAGAGGCATTTGGCTCTTTGGTCTGCATACATAGAGTATCATGTCGTCTGCGAAAAGAGAGAGTTTGACTTCTTCTTTGCCAATTTGAATACCTTTTATTTCTTGTTGTTGTCTGGTTGCTGTTGCTAGGACTTCTAGTACTATGTTGAACAACAGTGGCGAGAATGGGCACCCTTGACGTGCACACAGTATCCAGTGAGTCCCAGGAGGGTAGATATAGCTAAGGATGCAGAAAAGCACCTGTGTCAGAGGTCCTGCTCCCAAGATGTTCACGGTACTTTTAGAGAAGAAATAAAGGGATCTAGGTTTCTTTGGTTCAGCTTAATGTGTTGCGTGGGGTCTGTTTGCTGCAGGCCATTGTTCGGGTCTGTATGATGATAGATGCTTCTGGGGAAGAAAGTTTCAGGCATCTAGGCAGTATAGAGAACTAAGAGCAGAAAGTTGGGATGAGTGTCAGGAGAAAATAGAAAAATCAATTAGTATTAGAATTATGAGGGCAAAAGGCAATTTCTAGGTTTTTTTAAAAAGTGCTTTCTAGGTAGGACGACTGTATATCCCAATTTGCTCAGGATGGACTGTTCTGCTTCCTGCCGATTGTCCTGCTTTCAGCTTGAATAGCATTTCTTTTTACTCTCACCAGTGTCCTGGTTTGGGCACTAAGCTGTATGGTCAACACATGTATTGACGATGAATTAGCCTCTTAAACTAGCAAGAGACTATGAGTGAAGATTTGGGTGAAATTCATTTCAAGCTTCCCTTTTCCTAAAAACCACAATCTGATATCTGTGTCGATTTCTAGTTTTATTGGAGGAGTGGTGTTTGACCTTATTTCTTAGAGGAAAAATAACAAAACTTGGCTCGAGTGTTGTGAAGTTTTATTTGCAAGGCAGAGCTAGAATTCGGAACTCAAACACATCATGGCCTGTGCTAACACCCAGCCTGTATGGTGGGGGACAGAAAAAGGCAAAGAAATAATAGGGCGTGAACTGTAGGCATCTCTTTTCTCTGTGACGAGCGTATCCCTTAACGATGGCCATTTACGCTGGATACAGGATTTGGTTTGCCAGGACAGCAAAGAAGGAACGCAAATATTATAAGCCTAGTGGTGATTTGCAAAAGAAATCTCATTTGCCCAGACTATTCCATTTCTGTCCTACCTTCAGTGGAAATACGTATTACTGTGGGTAATGCCTGACACTCTGATGCTTTGAAAACAGGAGTGCTGTTTGGGTTGGTTTCCTGGGATCCCTCTGATGGAGGCGGTTATTATTCATGTTTGCTGGAACTGTCTTCGTGAGGCCCATGAGCTCAGGGAGGTCACCATCTCAGAACCATAGAGCTCCAATTGTCAGAGATTAAAAGGAAGGGGGGGGGAATTGTTTCCTCAGATGTCCATGCCCCTCTGCTCTCCCTCGGAGTGTGATGTGCCGTCGGGGTTGGAGGGTGGTCCGCGGCTGTGAGATAGTCCCTCAGGGCCACAGAGTCCAAACGAGGGCCTGAGAGGCAGGAACAGCGCGATAAGAGGCTCATGAAGAACGAGGGCTTGGCATCATCCTCACGTTACATCCCAAAGCGGGAGAAGTAAACTTTCATGGCAGTGGCGGCCACAGAAGAGAGTTCTGTTCAATCAGTGGAGCATTCTCTGCAGGGGGTTTTGAAGATGACTCTAACTGATGATGTGCATGTCAAGTGAAGTGGAATGAGGGGAGAATCAGGGATAGGGAAATAACGAATTTGGCGTGGGTATGGCCTTGAACGTGCTCTTTGTGGGTCAGGGGAAGCCTTAGGAATCCTATCGATTTCCAGTTAGTACCAAGCATTAAGTCGAAGGAAGCCTTAGTAACCATTAAGTTCATGTGAAATGGGAAAAAGTCAAGCCCATAGAAATAAAAGGTTTACTTGACTCATAAGTATATATGCTCATTAGTGGCAGAAACCGGGTTTCTCACACACCCACCATCTCCCTCACACCAGCGCCGTGTCCTAGAGGGCCGAAGAGGACCCTGTGGTCATAGTGTGACAGAGACCCAGTGTGGGCCAGGCCACATCCAAAAACCTGGGAAGGAGACTGTCTTCAGGGACATTGATAAGGCCTGGAATCATCCATTAGGATTATTTCTTCCTAATTCTAATCAAGAAGTGAATCTAATCTAACCTTCAGTAGTAGCACGGCCAGCATTATTTAGAAACACTGAACATAAATATTTTTCTGTGTGGACAGCCCTGCTCGTAAGCTCTTGCTTCTTTCTGACACATATGACAACTTTTTTCCTATAATAATTTTGAATGAGAGGTCTAAACCACTGGTTTTAATTTTAGGTATGTCTTAGGGAAGCGTAGATGGTAGGACACTGATGCTTTGTTTCTGGGTTTACGTCGGTGGTCCCCATGAAGGCCTTGGTGTACACATTTGTTTTATTCCTTATTTCAGCACATCTGTACTGTGCATCAGATACAGTATTTTCTAGATCCACATGATCCAGTGGAACTCAATGTGATGGTAAAATTCTTCTGTGCCTGCAGTGTTCAGTATGGTAGACACAGGTGCATGTTGCTCTTGGGTTCAGTGTCGCTAATGTGACTTCGTAATTTTAGAATTAATAGAATTTGTCATTTTATTTAGTTCGCATTAATTGAAAGAGTCATATATGGCTCTATGGCTATGGTATCATATGGTATGGTTCTAGACAGTGATACAGTGTGAGGGAAAGAAAAGATGAATTATGACCCCTGACTACCAGACACTTACAGCCTAGGGTGGTAGGGAAGGGCAGGAGATGGGTAGACACATCAGGACATTGGAGAGGGATTCGTGTTACATGTCAGAACAAGGGCCTATGGGAGCACAGAAAAGAGAGCATGACTTTCCCCTGGGGTGGGTGGGGACCATCAGGGAAATTTTGACAAAGAACTGATATCTGAATCTCGATGAATGAGCTGAGTCTATTCCACACATCAGAAATAAACAGAAATAGAGGCACCTGGGTGGCTCAGTCGGTTAAGCATCTGCCTTCAGCTCAGGTCATGATTCTGGAGTCCCGGAGTCCCAGTATCGAGCCCCGGGTCTGGCTTCCTGCTTGGTGGACAGCCTGCCTCTCCCTCTGCCTCTCACCCTGTTTGTTGCTCTCTCTTGCTCTCTCTTTCAAATAAATGAATAAAATCTTTACAAAAAAGAGGGGCGCCTGGGTGGCTCAGTCGGTTAAGCGTCTGCCTTCGGCTCGGGTCATGGTCCCAGGGTCCTGGGATCGAGCCCCACATCGGGCTCCCTGCTCAGTGGGGAGCCTGCTTCTCCCTCTGCCTCTGCCTGCCTGCCTGCCTACTTGTGCTCTCTCTCTCTCTCTGTCAAATAAATAAATAAAATCTTAAAAAAAAATCTTTAAAAAAAGAAAAAAATGAACAGAAATAGGAAGGAATTTTCAGCAATGGTGGAATGTGTACAAATTCATAGTGCTGTGAGAAAGTGGAAGGCTCTGGATTCTCTGCAATTCTGGGAGATATATATATCTCATGGCACATATATATGGAGATATCTATCTATCTATCTGTCTATGGAGATAGCAATATAAATGTAGATACACACACATATATGTGTATATGTTTTCTGCCCATGGGGAGGTGAGCTAACAGATGGCTCAGGTAAAAAAACTACCCTGCACTATTCACCTGTTATCTGTTGTTCTGCCTTAATGTGCTGTGTGATCTTGGACAAGTCAATCTACCATTTAGGCCATCAGTCTCCTCCCTGGAAACGAGAATTATGATTTGAAGTGTGAGGCAGGGATGGGACAGCTTCATGAGCCCCCCCGCCCCCATCTTGTAGCCTTTTAGTAATTACTAGCTTCAGTCCAGTTGGCAGTTTCTGCATTCACTGTGATGGCCTTCCTTCAAGACCATGGAAACATTCTTGGTGATGTCTTTGGCACTGGGTATTTTTAACTAAGGATTCTAAGACCTCCCCAAGAAGTTGAACAGATCACCTTAATTCTGATGGCGGCTGATCTCCTCCAGCTCACGTAACAGTTTTATGCTCTGAGTGCCTGCATTATTCCCTTCCCTTTCAGGGATCTTAGGCCCCAAAGATAAATGGCTTTCTGTGGAGCCTGTATAAAGACTGAATGGTATTAGGAACTGGTAGGCAGAGGTATGATTTTGGAGATTCATTCATCTATCATTACCTCAATTGGCAGCACTCGGCACACAGGGGCTGTGTGGATTTTTGTGAGAAGAATATAAGATTTATTTTTTTGTAGGACCTACCTGCTGGCAAGCTACAAAAGGTCTCTGCCAAGCCCTGAGGGATCCCACTTGAGCTCTACTAATAAGCAGATGGATAACTGATAGACCAGGAGAAGAAGGGTATGCACACACACGTGTGTGTGCATGTGCGTGTGCGTGTGCGTGTGCGTGTGCGTGTGTGTGTGTGTGTGTGTGTGTAGAAAGAAAGAGAGAAAGAACTCACTTTTGTAAATGAGCCTCTCAGGCTTTGATTTTGTGGGGCTTCAATTCTCTGTTCATCCAGGATGGTCACACTAATCTATAGGGAAGCTAATTTTACAAGAAGTGAAACAGGAGGGAGTTGCTGTTGGATGAGAAGGATCCAGCTTTGGAAGATATCCCCAGGGGGGGGAATGATCATCAATCTGCCATTCTTGTGGGCTCCACCAATCACAGCACATTCAGAGTGCTTTGTACCTCTCATCTATCAAGGTGGACAGAGTATCACACACGATGTGATCATTAACTCAGCAGGTGTGGTTAAATATAGAGATCGACGGTGAAATTAATAGCCTACTGAAGAACAGAGCCACTTTCTGAGGGTCCATAAAAACATACTCTGAGTTTTCCAAAATAGGATTACTGGGCATGTGCCTAGAAATATCCAGGATTTTTTTTTTTTTATTATGGTGCACATATCTAAATACGCATGCTTGCATATATGTTTATTTGGGAATAGGCTAAACATATTCCACCTTTCATTGTTCCCCTTTTATATGATGGGATCTATGTTTTCAAGGATCATGGAAAGTAACTGATGAAGGGATCAAAAATGTCTTCTTTAAAGGGTGATGGTTATTAAGGAGGGCACATCATTGTGATGAGCACTGGGTGTTATTATGTAAGTGATGAGTCACTAGATTCTACTCCTACAACTAATAGTACGCTATATGTTAACTAATTTGAATTTAAATAAAATCTTAGAGAAAAAATAATAATAAAATAAAGTAAATGTGTTCTTTGTTATGTCTTAACTTAGGGCTTCCCACTTTTAAAAATCACCTGGCAGTTTTTGTCAGAATGCAGAGTCTGATTCAGTGGGTCCTGAGAGTCTGCATTGCTAACACAATCCGTCCCCGGTGCTGGCCCAGCGATGAGGCTTTGCGTGTGTGTGCACACATTGTATGTGCGCACACATTGTGTGCATTGTGAGTAAGTTGTCCACACGCACAGAGGAGCCTCTGAGAGGCTGTAGGACCAGCAAAATCTGAAACATCAAGAGGTACCAGTGCCTTACTCATGGGTGCGGACTTAGAGAGCGTGCAGACATTTTAGGATTCTGGTTCTTCCAGAGAGAAGCAAAATGAAGTCTTCCACTGTCAAGTCCTCTGAATAACTTGTTTCTCTGCAGCGCATTTTTGGGAAGGTCCATTGGCCCTTTCCCACTCACGTTGCCTTCCCAGTGTCTGGGGCAGCACGTTGGCAGCGCCATCATTGGGAAGAGTAGATGCCCTGGCCTTGGCGGCGAGAAGCTTCTCTGGTCCGGGATGCTGGGCAGCTGTAGCAAGAGGCTGGCGGCCCGTCCCAGGAACAGCTGGTCAACCCCTGCAGGAGGAGATGGAAGGCTGACGATGGATGCAGCTGCAGCCAAGCCCCGTCTCATTAGAGGGGAGCGCGCCGCACCTTCATGTAATGATTGTACATGTTCCCCTTTGGCCATTCTAATAGTTCTGCTTTAAGCATATTTGATTTTCCTTATTTTCTAGTGTCTTTGAGGGAAATCTCTCTTCTACTATGTAATCCAGTTTGGAGAGAGATGACATGTCTGACTCTGGGAAGAAATATACGTATTTCTCGGTTGTTGGTTTGTTTGTTTGTTTGTTTTTTCTCAGTTGAGTGTTGTTAGACTTTGATGTTTGATTTCTAGGCAGTCTTTAATGTGAGAGACAAACACATTTATTTTCTATCAATTCCTGGAAAACGCTCTCGACTTTAAAGACCTCTAGACTGGTCTTGTCAGTACAGCAAGGTAGTGACAGTTTTCCTTCTAAAATTCGAGTGTTTAAATCATGAGCACCTGGTAGTATAGATTAATGCTTTATATAGTTCGAAAGCTGAAGTCCCATGCTTGCATTTAGATGGTTTAAAGCATTGGTTTTTCTCTCCCTGACAACTCTTATGATACTGGCTGCCCCCAAATGGGAGAAAGTCGGTTCATCTCTACAGCACTTCTGTTACTTGCTATAGAGAATACTGGTGAAATGGATAGTGTTTCTTCATTATAAGGTGCACCATGGATATGAGGAGTGTTTTAAATCATTGTGAAAATTGGAATCAGTGAGACAAAACGTCCTCATTAAACTCAAGAATTTGGGATCCGAAACAACACTCAGTTTGGTATTTGGCCATTTATCTAACGTCTGACTTCATGTCATTGTAACTGCTAAGGTCTGTCACTGGAACTACATCATATTTTGTAATGATTTCTCTGAAGCCTTTTTTACATGCTCACTCTTGTGGACAAACTGTTGCAAAATAGAAGAGGAAAGAATGAAATTCTTGAGTATCATCTGTTGTAGTTAGAAATCCCATTTCTGTAAACTGTTTCCATAATATATTCCCAAATTGTTTTTATAATATAACAGGACAAATACAGAGCAATTTTAGCAAGGAGGAGCAATTACAGCTTTGTCATTCTATTACGTGCTGTGTTGGCTTAAAATATTTTGGTCACGGGACTATTGTCAACACCTCATCATGAGAGAGAATCTTAAATATGGACCAACTGAGTTTGCAGAGAGTTTGTGTTTTGTCACTTGTTTAAAAAAGGGAGGGGAGGGGTGGAAAGAGAGGAAGCCCTTATCAAAGATTCTCTACTGGGGCGCCTGGGGGGCTCAGTCATTAAGCGTCTGCCTTCGGCTCAGGTCATGGTCCCAGGGTCCTGGGATTGAGCCCCACGTCGGGCTCCCAGCTCAGCAAGGAGCCTGCTTCTCCCTCCCCACTCCCCCTGCTTGTGTTCCCTCTCTCACTGTGTCTCTCTCTGTCAAATAAATAAAATCTTAAAAAAACAAAAAGGTTCTCTATTGAGCACTTACTTTTCCTGAACCCTAGATACTCTTATGTGTCTTCCAGGGATGTTTCCCCCATGCCATGCTCTCTAGGACAGGAAGTTCCAAGAGGGGGGGAGTGGGAGGCAGAGGTAAAAGGTTAGGTGATGTCAGTGCCCATATTAGTAGCTGGCACCTCTTCCTATCGTGTGATGCTGGAGAGACACACCTGACTCCAGACGGCAGCTTCACATGTGAGGAAAATGAGGTGTATGGAGTTTAAGTGGATGTGGGATTTAAGCGAGGCACTGAGAAGCAAGTCTGGGTTAAAGGCGAATGGAAAATGGAGAAAGACCTATTAAAATCATTTACAGATAATTCAGAGTATGGTCAAAATAAGCCCAGATGGAAATCCAGATACTGTGTTATTTCACAACAGCAACAAAGATCATGTCCGTGCTTTTTCACTTTGTCTTTTTGCCCATAACTTGGAAGCCACAAAAGTGTTGAATGATTGCCTTTGGTCTCTTGTCCTGAGCTTTGTTTTCAGGGCCTCTGTCATTTCATTTCTCCAGTTGCTAATAAACTAACAAATGATTTACACCTCACTCCTTAGAGCCTGGAGTGGAGTATTCCTAACCTGAGACGTATCCTTCTAATCTCTGTCACAGCACATTCTCTGTAACATTAACAGTGGGCTTTGTGGAGGGGACTCGGTATCTTCAAAAGAAGTCCAATAACATCGATCGGAAGCTAGCTATGCACAAATGGACTTCTTATTGACTAGGTGACCACTGAGATGCCATTGACCAGAATTCCATTTCTAGTTAAACTTAAGAAATAATCACACCTGTGCCAAAAGTTTCACCACAGCCTCATTTCTCTGCGTGAGGAACGTAGGGAAAGGGGCAGCACTGAGCCATACATTTGAGGGCAGCAGACACATGGGGTGGGAGGGACCGGGGGACATGGGGAACTCAGCCAGAAGTGACCGTGACAAACTGGAAATAGTAGGGGTGTCCGGCCACCCACGGGTGTTGGGCAGCTTCATTTTATATTTTCTTAGGGTTACTTTATTTCTTTTATCATGTTCAGTTAGCGACTGTATAGTAATCATTAGTTTTTGATGCAGTGGTTCCATGATTCATTGTTTGCATATAACACCCAGTGCTCCACGCGGTACGCGCCCTCCTTAATACCCATCACCGGGCTAGCCCATCCCCCCACCCCTCCCCTCTGAAACCCTCAGTCTGTTTCCCGTAGTTCAGAGTCTCATGGTTCCTCTCCCGCTCTGATTTCTTCCCCTTCAGTTTTCCCTTTTTTCCCCTAATGTTCTCCATGCCAATCCTTATGTTCCACAGATGAGTGAAACCATATTATTGTCTTTCTCTGCTTGACTTATTTCACTTAGCATCATCTCCTCCAGTTCCATCCACATTGATGCAAATGGTGGGTATTCATCCTTTCTGATGGCTGAGTGATATTCCATTGTATATATGGACCACATCTTCTTTATCCATTCATCTGTTGAAGGGCATCTCGGCTCTTTCCAGTTTGGCTATTGCGGACATTGCGGCTATGAATATTAGGGTGAATGTAGCCCTTCTTTTCAATACATCTGTATCTTTCGGGTAAATACCCAGTAGTGCAATTGCTGGGTCGTAGGGTAGCTCTATTTTTAACATCTTGAGAAACCTCCATACTGCTTCCCAGAGTGGCTGCACCAGATTGCATTCCCACCAGCAGTGTAGGAGGGTTCCCCTTTCTCCACAACCTCTCCAACATTTGTTGTTTCCTGCCTTGTTAATTTTAGCCATTCTGACTGGTGTGAGGTGGTATCTCATTGTGGTTTTGATTTGTATTTCCCTGATGCTGAGTGATGTTGAGCAATTTTTTCATGTGTCTGTTGGCCATTTGTATGTCTTCTTTGGAGAAGTGTCTGTTCATATCTTCTGGGAAGCTTCATTTTAAATCTTAGATGGGAAGGTGGCCTTGTCAATGTTTAGGTAACTGAAGTCACATGACACACAGCACCTAGAAAAAAGGCTGGAGAGATATGACCATGTTTACTAGTCTTTGTCTCTAAGTGTTAATATAAATGGTATTTAGTTTCTCCCATTGTGCTTTTCACACCTTTGCAAATGCTTTATGGTGACTCATTATTTTTGAAATGGGGGATGGGGCAATTATGCACAAAATTATTTCACAAAGTTTCAGGGACCTTTTACTAGATGCTTTGCTTCTTCCCAAAGATTACTACTATTTCTGGGTTTATAAACTTGCATCGAGCATTTGCAGATAGAATTTTACAAATTTGCAAAGCCTCCGTTTATACTTGCCAACATATACTCTGTCCCACGTCATGCTCAGACCAAGACTGGCCTTCTGTCACGATTCTGTGGGAATCGTGGAGCCGTGGAAAACGGAAGAAGGCAGGGATTGTTTCAGACGCTCCTCAGATGCTCTTCCTAGGTTTTCACTGGAGCCTGAGATCAGGGATGCATGCTATAGTATTTTATAACTGCTATCATAGGAAGATAGAATTGCTTGTTGCAATTTAGAGGCGAATAGAATAATCCCAAGGCCACTTTGCAAACTCCAGACCAGAGCAGATATTTGCCTCATTTTAAAGACCGAAGATCTAAGAAAGTTGACATCTGAAGAAGAAGAAAAAAAAAATGAATTCGTTACTCGTCCAGGTATGTCGGTGGAGGACACGGTCCATCAGAATCCATCTCCAGCATTGTTCAAGCTGTGTCTGAAGTCGATGTCTGCGAACAATCCCCAGGGGCTGATTCTGGAGCCGCCCCTGTGGACCCAGCCCCGCACCCTCCCATCAGCAGCTGGCTCACAGGCTGACTGCCCTGCGGGCCCCTGAGTGCGGTGAGGGGAGGACCCTGCCATCTCGCCCAGGAGCACTGGGCCATTCAGAAGAAAGCCAGTCAGGGCATGTAGGAGGAAGAATGAATGGATGAAGTTGCATAAGTTAAACAATTAGGTAAAACCTGGGAGAACATGTGTGCACTATGGGGAGAGGGAGGAAGGAAGAGCCTCACAGAGATGGAGGCATGGGTCATTCTCTGCCCCTTCACCAGAAAATGCTGGGGCGGTGAGATTTAGGGGCTCATGTGAAGGTCTGGTGGACTTCAGGGGCACCTCTTGCAGCTTTTTGGAAGGGACATGTTTTAGTCACCATTGGTAATTTGGGCCCCTGAGTCCCACACGGAAATCTTGTGTCTGCTGTCTGAGGTATGGATCTCTCATCCAAGCGTGCGATGGAAAGATTATGGGCTTCAGGTTCTGAACACACCTGGAGGCCCAGCTCAGATGTCGGCCGGAGTCTGGTCGGGAGGGCAGTGGGTACCTAGGAAGTGCCCGCAGCGAAAGCCCCCATGGCCAGCCACATCTGTGGAACCACGGTCGTCATTATCTGGAGCCCTTCCCCTCGCTCCAAAGCTTATTTCTGCCTCAAAGTGTTTCTTTAAACGTGTATTTGTTACTTCAGGTTTCATACGCTGGCACATCCTGTTCTGGAGATGGAAATGATTATTTCATTGTTTTTAATACTTCATCGTAGAAAGTATGCAAGAACCCGTGATGCGTAAAGGAAGGCAGAGAATCCCAGGAAGGAGAAGCTGGTGGAGATAAGCTGATGCTTTCATGCACTGGTTATTTAAAATCGCCGCGTTAATTGCACTAGGAAGAAGCAATGAGTATTCATTGTTAACACTTGTGTTACGGCTTTTCCCAGTCAATGCAGGATACAAGGCACATGCTTCCCCGCTACCCTGCTGATTCAGCAAAACAAGTGAACGTATTTCTTAAAAAAAAAAAAAATTCCCAATGCCCCACACCTGAATTGTGAGTACTTATCATTTTACCAAACAAGTATCAATACTTTGCCACTTACGGGTTGTATAAGTGACCATTAAGACGATTTGTTGGACACACCTACATTATTAACCTATAAACAATGTGCAAATACAGGCCGTAAACTGACACTCACGATCCAAGCAGCACCCATGGTGGGAAACTGTTCCACGACTTAATAAACAGTTACTGCACTGGACCAAGGATACAGAATCAATATAGGAGGCTAATAAAATGGAATTAGAGACCATAATCCGCGTACAGTGTACTAACATTGCAACAAGGAGAGGGCTGCTTGCTGCATGGCATTCCAGAGAGTGCAGGCTGTCCCCACGGAATGCAGGCTTCCCCAAAACCCTTCGTGTTTTGTGTTCTGAGTTGGAATTCTGCAGGTATTTGTGAGAAAGTACCAATCATTATGTTAATAACGTGTATATAGCTTTCAGTGTTGACAGCTTTCAGTGAGGTACTCTGTGGGATATAAGAAAACGTAACATGGTTTTGGTGTTTTTTTTTGGTCCAGACCGGTGTAGATGGAGGTACTCTGTGGGATATAAGAAAACGTAACATGGTTTTGGTGTTTTTTTTGTCCAGACCGGTGTAGATGGAGGTACTCTGTGGGATATAAGAAAACGTAACATGGTTTTGGTGTTTTTTTTGGTCCAGACCGGTGTAGATGGACAAAAGAGAGCCAGCATTATAAACCTCTCCAGCAGTACAGGCTTACAGATCTGAAGGAATTCAAAATGCTGTGCTTGATGGGTGTTATGCACAAACAATGAATCATGGAACACTACATCAAAAACTAATGATGTAATGTATGGTGATTAACATAACAATAAAAAATTATTAAAAAAAACAAAAAACAAAATGCTGTGCTTGATACAAGTTGGAATTGCATCGGACGATGTGAAGTGCCTTGTCTAAGATTACAAAATGTCAGTGCTGGGGCTGGACACCTTTCCAGTTCTGCCTGGGGGGCTCTGAGCCACACGTGTTGCTTCAGGGACAAGTGTGACGTGAGTGGGAAAACAGCAGCTATCGCAGCCATGCTGAGGCAGGAGGGAGCGGCTCTAACATGGACTGGGGGGTGACCAGGGTCTCCAAGAGCTGTTGACCATCATGCCCCACTCTACACTTTGGAATACAATTCTAGATGGAGTGTAGAGTTAACTCCAGACCGTATGCGATTCAAACCAATGCCAGGATCCCCCAGAGTTGTGGGGGAAACAGCACCCTGTGGGCCTGATGAGTCCGGGAGGTGTGTGGGAGGATGGCATAGAGGGAAGGGGTGGGGACCGTGAGTAGAGACACGGAAGGCAGCGGGCGGGGAGGGCAGGTGCAGGACCACCCTGCAGAGGGCTCACCCTCTGCCCACTCGAACCGATGGGTGCTAAGAAGGTGGTTCTGTGGCTCCCCCCACCAGGGAAGTCACCGCCGCAAGTAGCGTCAGAAGGCAGGGAGGACGGTCATTTGGTCCCAGGGGGTGTCCAGCTGTTAAGTGCAGAGTGGGGGCCGGGTGGGGGCTCAGGTAGAAAAGCATCGTTCAAATGTCAGAGCGCCTCAGATCTCCTTCCAGAATATCCCAGGCATAGAAAGGTGAAATCACTCCTACTACTTGATTCGTCAGTTCCCCTCATTTCAAAGGTGAACCTGAACTTAACTCTTGCAAGGGGCAGAGGAGGGAATATCGGCTGTGAGCAGTGTCAAACCCTGCAGCTGAGTCCCTGGTTCCTCTGTCTCCTGGAAATCGGACCCCGGTTTGCACAGCTGGCCCAAGCCGGGAGCCCGCGTTCACACACATCTGCACAGCACCTCCTTGGTCCTCTCCCTAGCTAGTCCTCTTCTTTTTGCAAACATAAAGGTAAAATAAACTTGCTGGAAGTTTGAATTGCAAGCCACCAAGTAGTTTTCAGTATTATAACAAAAAAAAAAAAAAAAAAGGAAGGAAGAGAGAGAGAGAGAGAGAGAGAAAGAAAAAGAAAAGAAAAAGAAAGTAGGAAGGAGGGAGGGAAGGAGGAAGGAAGGAAGCAAGCAAGCCAGCCAGCCAGCCAGCCAGTTCTTTCTTTCAGATGCCCAGGATCTGAGCTTTTAGAAAACCTCGAAAAGCTAGCCGTGTTGGCATGGTGCTGTGCGTGTGGCAGACGTATGCCGCCAGGCTCCGTGGCTAGTCCCGAAGTAGGTCCAGTAGACCCAGCAACAGCCCATCATTTCTGAATCCCGACAGCTCTCAGGGGCACAGTCCAGGCACCTCCTCACCAGGCAGGTCTCACCAAGCCTGGTGCTCAGGGAAGGATCCCGTGAAACCTCCCCTCAAAGCTTAAAGGTTGGGGAAGTCCCCCGCTTCGGCAATGTTTGCATTTCAGTGGGGACAAAGGCTGATGCCCAGTGAGGAAGCGGATAGGGTAGAATCTTAAGCACCAGCTGTCTCGTGGGTGTTTTTGTTGCCCTGAAGGATTTGTTGTTTGGGAACCGTTGCTCGGTGCCCCTGAGGTGGTGCCCTCCTGACCGTCCACCTGTCCTGCCCTCAACTGGCAGCGGCAGCCTGGCAGGGGCAGGTGCATCCGGACGGCTCCTCTACGGTCTCTGTGTCTTACTACGTGCATGTTCATCTTGCCTTCTGGCAGATATTTTCCACATGGCATTGTGCTTATTTTTATCCTGGCTCTAAGTTGTTTCCTTCAGAAGATGACATTCCTTGCCAAGATGCTACAGACAAAAGTGGATGACAAATTCAAAGTTGCTTATGTTTTTCAAAGGGCTGTAGAAGCACAGCTTTATTTTGACAAACTTGTCACTCCAAATTTGACTCTCCACCCGGCCTGACAAGCCTCCCTCTGGGCATCTCACTGTCCCTCAGCCCTTCTGACATATGATCTGAAGGGGCCTCTCTCCAACAGCTGAGGAGTGCTTTAGTCTGAGGGGCTTCTCCCTATCATGAAGGCAGATATCTGTAGGATAACGAAACTTCGCAAAACATCTGGAAGAAAGAAATGATCTCAGGGCTTAGAAGTCACCCACGATTCAGAGAAATTTAAAATCCACGCATACGCAAGGAAGTGAAAGTGGCAGACACAGGATCCGAATGATTCAAGCCCAGAGAAGAAATGAAAAGGGGCAAGAAGCAGCCGTGAACTTGTCTGAGCCCGGAGATTTCACACAGGGCCAGCGAGAATGTCCATGCCTGTCTTCACAGATAGCCTTTTGGGTGAAGGTGCTCGGACCCATCCTGTTATTTCTTCCTTTACCGCCAGAGAGGGGGACCGTGGTATTCCTGCACCATCAACCTCCTTGCAAATGTCTAGGCCCTTTGAGGAACAGACCGCCCATTGAACCTAGTGGGACAGCCACGCTGCGCACACAATGTCCCCTTTTAGACTCCCTCGGCCATGGTGCCTCTCCCCCCTCTCACACGAGCCTGTTTTTCCTCCTGAACATGACCTGAAAGCAAACACTGGGGGACTCTTTTGCCACAGCAGCACTGCCCAGCTCCCTTCATCCCAACATTCATCCGTCCCTCTTTCTTCCCGAGCCCTGGCCTCACTGTTCGAGAAGGGCACCAGTGCCAACCTGTCTCCCCGGGGTGATTAAGCGTCAGAAGTTGCTATTTAAATTCCAGCTTTCTAAACCTGCACCAGACTGGATGTGAACCGGCCAGATTATTTGTTTCCTTTTAAATAAAGTGCTTGATGCTTGGGCTGTGCAGGGTTGGTCCTGGGTGGTCAGTGCCAAGGTAATAAACATGGAGAGACTGTACAAAAATGTGATTTAATAAAACATTCTGCTGCTTTTCCTCCTTTGAGATGTTATTCAGTGGCACGTGTTATGCATTGGAAATGCTGCTAATTCAGAATCCCCGGGGAAGGGAAGGAGGACGTGGGGGCAGACGGCGTGGGCGAGACAGCAGAGCAGGGGTGCAGCCTGCTTTATTTTTAATACCGTCGTTGGGCTGGTGGGGATGCGGAGTGGGGAAGAGGGCATGGCTGGCAGCCTGTCCCACTTGGGAGGGGACTTTGCAGCTCTCTCAGCACAACTGGTGGGTACCAAGTGACCGTTCATAAAGAGCCCACAGACTAGAAAAACCTCACTTCCCAAAGTTCCCATTGTCAACAGACACGTTCTGCATAAAAGTCCGTTGGAATTCAGCAATCATTTGCTGAACAAGTGATAGGAATAAATCATCTCAACTCTGGTGTTCATCCGATGTGTGGTTGCTTTGACCCAAGAGCTCCCATTTGTTTTCATCACAGTAGATTAGGAACATTACGTTTGGTAAGCTGAAATAGAAGCAGCCAGTGTTTTGTGCAAAAGAGGTATGTTTTACCTCCTTGGGAGGCACCTGTTACGATCGCCCTACCATGATGTGGGCGGCAATTTAACGCGGTTGACCGTTCTGAGCACAACATCAAATTCTCTTTGGAGCCAGCTCAGTTGATCAAGATTGATATGCAAAGATCACATGCTGGATTTGGCGGTTATAAAAGGACATACTGTAGATTTTAATTTATTTTAGATAGATAGCTGCAACAAAGTCCTGATGCCTTTAACGGGACAGAAATTAACAGTCTTCAATCATTCTGATGTATCTTCTGTGAACTCTTGCGATGTGTGGACCACTTAACAATGAAATGAATCAGAAATCCCCAAACCCTTGTCAGTCAGCTCAGCCCCCAAAGGCCCATCTGGGTCTGTTCAGTCCTCTCCCTTTTCCAGCTTTCAATGTGCCGTCATCAGCCATCTTGCAGAAACGTACTTAATTCCCTTAACCTTCCTTCAGGTTGCCTGTTCACCAGCGATGGTGAATAATTTATCCCTTTGGTTTTAAGGTGGTATATTTTCTTGTCTTCTTAATAACTAGAGACCCAAACTGCTGTCATGTGATCCCTTGGTTTAAAACCATCTTTTGAAAATAATTTAAAAAAAATTAAATAAAACCTTCTTTTAAATAATAGTTCCCTTTATTTCCTAGGTATTGAATGTAGAGGTATGGGTGACATTGCTGACGTGCATTTATCACCTAGGAGGCGCCAGTTAATTCACAAAGCATTTTACGTGCAGTATCTAAATTAATGCAGCTGTCATCTCTGTTACGGTTATTATACCCACCTTGCCACTGAGGGAGGTGAAGCTCGGGCAGTCAGCTGTCTTGCTTGTGGTCTCATAGGTAGGAAGTGGCAGATGTGGGCCTGAAATCTGGCGTTCAGCCCACGTCCACTGCAGAAAGGAGACTTATGCTCCCAGTGCCTGAGGGTACGTGCTTACAGTTTTTCAAACAGCACTTTCCTTACAATATTTGGACTTCTTTCCAATTCTTATAATGGAAGCATATAGATTGCATTCTCTAAAGAATGAATTCATGGCTGTGAGCATAGACACTATTATTTAAGCTCTTTTATTACTAGTAATAAATCACACTTAAATATTATTCATTTAAATGCCGGTAAATGCGTCTATCCTCCTTTTTGTATTTAGAAAACACCGAAAAAGCGTTAAGTAGCATTTTGAAATAATGGGGTTGGACAGTGGGAAGGTGTTACAAGGTCTTTAGACGTGAGTCTTTACACGTGTTTCGCTTTGTGTCAGGATGCCCACATCCGCTCAGGGGGAGGTTCTCTGGCTCTGTCCTCTTGGTGTTTGGGGACTGGGCCAGATGGAGGAGGCGGTGACAGAGGAGACTCAGGGAAATGAATCACTGTGAGTACTCCATTCATTCAGGTTTTAGAAATGAAACCCACAATTGGAGATGACTTTCCAAAACTCTCTCTTCAGAGATCTGATGAAAAAAGCCAGGGGAAAGTAGTATGGGCAGACACCATTGACCCCAGATCATGGTAGACTTCTCGTCTTCTCACCTCCTGCCAAAAAAAGTGCAGACGTGACTCCTTTCTTTTTTCCTGGAAGCAACTGCATCATGTTGAAGCAGCAGAATGCCCTGTTTCTTACTCAGTTTCCCGTTCCTTATGTTTCATCTTGAGAAGCATGTGTTTAATTTTTTTCTCCTTAATAACATTTAATTGCATTCATTTTCATATTCCAGGCATCGTAGATCTTGCCAAAGTGACTGGCTCTTCCTGGTGCCTTCTGTAACGTAAATTCACAAGAACGGTTGCTGAGTTAGAGAGGAAGTCATTTCAGCAGTTAAGGGGAACATTTCAGTGCATGGTGTGGCACTCAAGCCACGTTCCAGGGGGAGGAGGGGGGCTCCGACCCCCAGTGATGGCCCTCAGAGGAGGGTCTTTGGGAGCAGCGGATAGATTCATTACTTTGGGGACTCACTTCCTGAAGGCAAACCAGTAGAGATCCGGGAGTTGGCAGGACAGTCGATGTTTCTTCTCCAGAAATAGATGTGAACACTCAACAGCTTCTGTACCTTTCAATCTTCAAGAACTGCGCGGTGAATATTTTGATTTAAGGAACCGTAAATGAATCGGACCATGTCTTTCCTTCCAAGTGTGAAGGGCCAGATGACAGCATAATTACCGTCCGCTTCTCCTAACTTGAGGGCAGCACTGCGGCCAGGATGATGCTGGTGCCCAGATGGCAGACAGCTCACCGTCGGGTCTGAGGGCAAGCCAGACATTGGAGTGAGCACTGTGCTTATCATAGGATAGCTGGTAATTCACCTCGTAAAGAAACTAACGTGGAGCAAAGGGCATCAGGTGACCAGCACCGATGTGTTTCAAAACTCACCTCGCCATTAACGGAGACGTGACCGGAGTGTTCAGCTTTGCTGAGAATGACGACGGTCTGTCTGCATCGGGGCCGAGGGAGCGTAAATGGCTCAGGTCGGAGCCATGAAACAGGTTTGAATGGCCACGACCAGGGGAAGGACACGACAGCTTCCAACTGCCTGAGGGCGAGAGGTCGGGTATCACCTGGTGTGATCATTATGGTGCTATGAGCTGCTCAGTCCTCCGTCCCGTGTCCCCGAACCCCGGGCATATGCATTAAGGTGACTTCCCGCAGCCCTGACCGCCAGTTCTCCCGCACGCCGGCCCGTCCTCGCTCCGCCTCCCTCCTGTGCGCTACCTTCTCTCAATAACCCGTGGAGTTTGTAAATGCCCTAGTTAATTTCCTATGAGTGGAAGGTTTTAAAATGAGAACTGCTCCCAGCTGGGCGTGGCTTCCCGCGTGGACCCCACAGCATGCACCCACGGCAGCCGCTGCCCAGCCAGGAACCCCTCCCAGGGGGTCCTAAGTCAGGGTCTCTGAGTGTCCTGCCCAGGCTTTGCCTGTGTTTCCAACTGCTGTCTGATGGCTAGCCCAAGTCCGACTGTCCACTGTCTCTATTCATCATTTCTTTTCATGCAGAATACCTTCTCAGTGTCATAGGACATTCCCATGCGTTAAAAGAGACATACTTTTTTTAAAGATTTTTAAAAATTTATTTGAGACAGAGAGAGTGCATGAGCATGGGGAAGAGGCAGAGGCAGAGGGAGAAGCAGGCTTCCCGCTGATCAGGGAGCCCCACGTGAGGCTCAATCCCGGGACCCTGAGATCATGACCTGAGCCGAAGTCAAACGCTTAACACACTGAGCCACCCAGGCGCCCCAAGAGACATACTTTTTAATTGAAACAGAAATACTTTGAGAGTGGGGAGGGCTGCTTCTTTCCATTACACCTGTCCCCAGGTTATCTTCTCGGAGAGGTCAAAAACCTTCCTCCCCACTTCCTGACACACTGGTCAATTCACTGCAGATGAGAATCAGAATTCCACATACATTTCCTATTTACCAACCCCTCTGCACTTCTTAATGGTGAAATTAGCTGCAAATAAAGTATGTCTCATGCTCCCTCCGGGAGCGGCTCAAGAGTCCCAGGATAAAGGAAAGACCACGTGGGTCTTCACACACTGAATGGAGACAGAACAGAGGACTTCCCAGCATTTCATACCTACTTGTGGGTGTTCCCTCACTCACACCTCTAAGTGGAAACGTCCTGTGTCCTGGGGATGCCCGAGAGGCATTACAGCCGAGCTGCCGTATCATCGGTCCTATCACTCACTCAGAGCACTGAGTTCAGGCCCAGCTCCGCTGGAAAGTCACTATGAAGGCTCTAAATGCACCACTGTGCCTCGTGGGTCATTTATTTTATTTATTTTCTTTTTTTAAATTTTATTATGTTATGTTAGTCACCATACAATACATCATTAGTTTTTGATGTGGTGATCCACGATCCATTGTTTTCGTATAACACCCAGTGCTCCATGCAGAACGTGCCCTCCTTAATACCCATCACCAGGCTAACCCGTCCCCCCACCCCCCTCCCCTCTAGAACCCTCAGTTTGTTTCCCGGAGTCCATAGTCTCTCATGGTTCATCTCTCCCTCCGATTACCCCGCTTCATTTCTCCCTTCCTTCTCCTAATGTCCTCCATGGTATTCCTTATGTTCCACAGATAAGTGAAACCATATGATAATTGCCTTTCTCTGCTTGACTTATTTCACTTAGCATCATCTCCTCCAGTCCCATCCATGTTGATGTACAAGTTGGGTATTCATCCTTTCTGATGGCTGAGTCATCTTCCATGGTATATACGGACCACATCTTCTTTACCCATTCATCTGGTGAAGGGCATCTCGGCTCTTTCCACAGTTTGGCTATTGTGGACATTGCTGCTATGAACACTGGGGTGCATGGGCCCCTTCTTTTCACTACATCTGTGTCTTTGGGGTAAATACCCAGGAGTGCAATTGCTGGGTCATAGGGTCATTTATTTTAATGCAAAACAACACACGTCTCTTGGGGATACACGAAAGCAATCCACCTTAAATGTTGACTCTGGGATTTCAAGTAACTGAAAACCTGCTGATCTCAGGACTATCATGGTATCATTTATCCCCACCACACAAACTATCCTGGGAATGTTACTCGACGTCAGATTGTTGCCTTTGACCAAACCCAGTGAATTTAAATCACTCCTCCTGTTCAAGCCTGAGTACAGAGGACAGGCTCTGAGGCTGACATTGTCCTTCCAGGCTTGGCTGGGGTTGAGTACGCATTCGCAGGCTATAAACTTTGGATCAGGGGTTTTAAAAATCTGAATGGTTGTGTATTAAATGAAAAGGATCTGACAGATTATCCCTAGCCTTGGATAAAACTGCTTGTTTAAAGAGCAATGTTTTAGGCAGAAATTAGTTTTCAGAACATTAGAAGATTTCAGCACTCGTATTTACAAATCCTTTCATATGCATGAAAAATTAGCAACTAAATCTGGCCATTAAAGCATAATCTTTATTTGACCAAAGCATGATATAAAAATGGAATAAACTGTAATTTATCTTAGCTGACAGCTAATTACCTGCAAGTGTGATTAAAGGGAAAACTAAGTTTACTTAATTAGTGTTTTGGTATTTAGTCTGTATACACATAAATATGCCCATCTCTTCCTCATGAGCATTGCTAGAAATAAATTACCATTTTTATTTTGTCCCATTCAAATGTTGCCAAACTGAGAGCAACATTCGAAGAATGGGTATTTTACAAACAATGGTAACAGGTGTTCGTGGACTATGAGCCCGAGAGAGGGGAGAGACTGATAACACAAGGATGGGGTGTTCGTGACTAAGTAGATTTCTTTTCCCCCGCGGGGGTGGGGGGTGGGGTGGGGGGGCTGGGCATTGTTCACTTGTCAGCAAGATGAGCCAACTCGCAGAGTGAACCACCCCCGCCAATAATCCCGGCGCCGTCATGGAAATTCACGCGTATCACTGAGCCCCCGGAGGGGAGGCAGATGGGCTGGAGTGGACTCAGGCTCTTTTGAAAGCCTCTCCATCGTTAGCTGTTGGTAAGGCCTGGATTCGGGGGCTGTTCCAGGCTTTGGAGAACTGGCAGTAAGCACAGTAGAAGGCACATGCCGTCCCTCCATCCTCACCCACGTGTTCTGATGCCTCTGCCTTCTGGCACATGCCGTTTAAACAGGAGGTGCAGGTGACACTCTTCAAGTGTTGTAATGACGTCATCTTCCTTTGCGGGATGCCAAAAGGAAAAGACGCCTTATGGTAAGTGATCTGAACGGCAGAGGATGCTATTCTTGAAAAAGAGAGGTTTTCCTTCCCTAAAACGGCAGACCCACCAATAGCTCGGTGATTATGGGTATACAAAACTGGACTAAAATATTGTTTTTAAAAAGCATTGCAGGTTTTCATCAAAATCCATAATAACATGAAAGTCTTAATTAAATCTGAAACTCTACTCCCTAGGCCTGAGGTTTCAATATTATTTTTCATTCTCACTGAACATCCCGTGTGATTAAAGTAGAACGTATGCCATGAAATAGCCAATTATTTAAAGGAGAGTATCATTGAAACAAACCAAAAGCAAATAAAAAATCATCTCAGACTCATGGGATGCGGAAGATGAAAGAGACACACGGGGCACGTTCATCTCCTGAAGAGTTGCATACCAGATCGCCGCACTTCGTGATCCCCACTCTTTTCCTTTGCAGAATTGTCTGGCATAATTGGAAGTTCTCCAAAATAACTACTTCTGACAATATGTCTAAAAATTGCAGAGTGGAGATATTAAGGGACAATGTTCTTAATGATGAGTTCAAGCTTCTGGAACATTCCTTTGCCTACTGCCTACTCACCTGCCACTCCTCTGCTCCAGCAGTTGGGGTGCTCTTGGCCTGCATTCTAATTCTTGGTTTATCCGCCCCCCCCCCCCCCGCCTTGACCGGATGGCGCTAAGGCCACACAAGTAACGGGATTCTAATGAGTTAACTTATGCGATCCATTCTTTTTTTTTTTTTTTATGTGATCCATTCTTAAGACACCATTGATGATACAGGCCACCTGCTCTCTGCCATGTTTTCCTAGCATTGTAGACAAATGCCATGGTCTAGTAAGTGTTAGTTAGGTGATGGTGTGCAGAGTGTTCTTTGTGTCAAGGACTCGGCCCGGTACAGAGAGCACACCCCATTAATACTGTCTCCTAAGCGGGCAGAGGATGGGAACGCGCAGTGTCTGAGCCCTCAGTGAAGGCATCTTGGGAACGTGTCCTGAGACCACAGCCAGTGAGGAGGAGGATGACGCGGGGTTTGTACGTTGGCTCCTTCTCTGATGTCAAGTAGAGAGATGTTGGAAGTTTCCAGTTCAGCCCCAAACACTTGATTCACAGACACAATTGCCTTAATATGGGCTTAGAATGCTAAGCTGTGAGTTGTCATAGTAAAAGTGGAATTGTATTTATGGGCTGTCTCCAGAAGATGGATGTGAAAGATACGGTTTTTAGGAAATAATAAACTTCTCATAATATGTTCAGCATGTGTGACTTACAGCCGTATCCCTCAGAGTCTGCACACTCCTCTGAATGATACCTTATATGGCACTGACACTTCAAAAGCTCTCTGCAAAGCTTCCTCCCTCTCATAACACAAGAGCTGAAAACATGTATTGGTAAAGGTCAGAATTAGAGTTCTGGCCATTTATTCTGTGCTTAGAGTAAAAAAAAAATAAGTTTTAAGGCTTCTTGATGGACCTCTTACATGGACGGCCCTTTGAGCCGGGAAACTGGCAAGAGCTGCGTCCAGGTGACTCAGCAAGCAGGTGTGGAACACTGAGCTCTGAGTACAGTGTGGTTCCGAGGCTGCCGGGGTGAATGAGACAGTGTCTTCGCCCTCAGGGAGGACAGGCACATGAGGCAGGGGAGGAGTAGGGTAGATGAACCTGGCCAGCAACAGCCACGGGCCCAGGGTCCAGACCACGCCGGTGACATCCCCTAGAGCATATGAGCGGCTTTCCCAGGTGATCAGAGAGGGCTGGGGTCGCTGCTCTGCCGTTCAGGGGTCCAGGCCTGAGCAGGTGCACCCTGGTAACCCGTTGGAGCTGAGGCCTGGCGGGAGGCTGGATCTCACACTCCCTAGCCACACCTACCTTCCCTCTCCAACCTGCTCCCCAACCCCCTTCTCTCACCCCTTCCCTCCCCTCCTTATCATCACCCCCTTCCCTCATGCCCTTCCCTCACTCTTTTCCTCAGCCCCTTTCCTCAACCCTTCCCTCACCTCCCTACCCTTACCTCCCTTCCCCCACTCCTCTTCCCCCACCTCCCTTTTGTCACCTCTACCACCATCTGGCTCTTACTCCCAGGACTAGGGATATCTGCTCCAGGCTCTGCCCCTGCATTTTAGGATGGAGAATTAAAGTCATTAGCAAGTCTTCTCATGGAGAAACGGGGCTCATTGGAGCCCCCTTCTCTTAGATGGGCCTGGCCCTCGGAGTCCTGTTTATTAGCACCTGGGTGTGAATTTTCCTTAACAGATCCCTGCTAATGGCAGGATTGAAATAAGAAGGGGTGCCGGTCCACACAGATCTTAAGTGGTAGTCTAGGGATCTGAACCCAGGTGTGACTGCAGTATCTGTGTTTGCGCAACCACCAGGTCCACAGTAGCGGAGCCCCATTTGCTGTAGCCAAGGCCCATTTTCCTGAAGAACAAGGGTGTTGGGTGGCGTCTCACCAGGGCTCCAGCAGGGTGGCCTGGGGGGGGGGGTCACTCCAGGCTGTGCCTGCTGGACGTGGGGTTGGGAGTGACGGCACCATGCAGCCCGCCTTCCCCACCTGCTCTCTGGGCACCCTTGCCCACAGCTCTGGCCTCCGTTCCTACAGAGCCACCTCCCCAGTCTGACCCTCCCAGAACCAAGTGGGGGAAATCGAACACAGAGGAAGGCTACCATCTGCCTCCGTGTATCCTTAAAAATTTGGACATCTGTGGGCTGATTTAGGGGGTTAACAGTAAAAGGTGCTTTTGTTTATTTGTTTGTGTTTCAAGAACCAGAGGGCTGGACAGCCTCCTTCTTGCTCCACTAATTTCTTCCTTAGAAGTAAAATCTCTGAACAATCCTCAGCAACACGAGTCCCCAAAGAGGTAGAGGAATCGTGTTAAAGGAGACAGGCTGGGATCTGTCTCATGGTACATTCAGTGAACCTTTCAGGATAGTTTCCTTTTCCCCTCCCGGTGAAAGGGCATTCATTTCCTTGTAACACGAGTTGGGCTAGACGTATACTGAAGTTTTTGATTGATATGGAAGGAAAGCTACACCTGCATTCCAGTGGATGTGCCCAGTATATCAAGAGCTGGAATACTGGCCCTGTGGAAAACGGAAGGGCGTGGGAGAGGATGAGCCTGGCACCAAGGAGCCAGCCCATTATTCTAATCTGATCAGGGACTTCTCCGTGACAACTGAGTGATGGGAGGGGGAGTTTTACATTTTTTCCTGTGTGTTTCTTCTGGCAAATGGGCAGAACTTTTGATGAACCCCAGGTCTGATTACAGGGTCTTTAATGTAAAAGGCAAAACGCACCAGACATCTAACCTGCTCAAATTGAACTCCAGCCAAATGAAAGATGCCTCTGTGCCGCACATCAACAATAGGCCTCCTGCATGCAGCAGACAGCTCTGACACTAACGCTGATTTAGGGGCAGGAAGCCTGCAGTTAAAATTAAACTGGAGGACTGCACGCTTTATATGAAAATGACAGGCAAATCTCTGGTTCCCAGAACAAACGTCATATGCTATTGTCGCAAGGCCTTTGCAAAGAAAATAGCTTTTTTAGGAAAGAAGTTTCATTGTTAAGTTTCCTTGCCCGTTCTGTTCTGCCCTTTGGTGTCCAAAGGGAATTTCTGGTGAAGTCCGTGGGGGAGAGGAGGATTATTCCCTTATTGTATATTTATGGAGCCCAGCCATGTGTGGAGCACTGTGCAAAGCACGGGGAATTCGAGGCAATACGTAAGCCACAGTCTGTGTCTCTGGACACCGGTCCCGGCTCCGTGCAGTCAGTGGAGCAGGACCGAAATAAACCGCACCACGTTCATTCACACCCATGGAAGTAGCATCCCCCCATCGACTGTGGCTGGCAGCCACCTGAACCCTGCTCCTGCACCATCTTCCATATCCGGGCACTGAGAACACTGGCGCATCCAACAAAACGTCTACCCACTTCCCTTCCTTGTCGTTTGCACAGTTCCCAGTCCAGTAGTCGTAATGCCAGCGTTTCTTGAATGTGTCACATGACAGGCACGGCTAGGCGGTTTATGTGCATTTTGCCATTTACTGCAGAGCCCTGTGAGCGGGGCGCGGTCCTCAGCCCCAGACCCCCAGGCCAGCCTCTCATCGTCTGACCCCGCCCACTGCAACAGCACTAGGGCTTTCCTGCCCGCTCTCCTTGCCCCTCCCAAGCACAGCCTGTGCGGCGCCACCCCGTGGATAGCCCCAGCCGGGCCTTCCCTAGATGTCCCTTCTCCCAAAAGCAATCACCATTCTGACATCTCTCACCACGTATTTGTTTTTGCTTGCTTTTGAACTTTATAGAAATGACATCGTGAAATACATATTCTTTGTGTCAAATTGAATTTGCTCAAAATCAGGTCTGAGAGAGTCCTTTCCCAGGTACCAGGAGTTCACTCGTGCATTTCTGTGGAGCATCTCGTTGTGTGAACACAGCATCATTTAGTCCTCCTTCTGTTGATGGACATCCCGTTGGCGGACCTTCCTGTTGTTGGCAGACTTGGTTCTCCTGCACCGTGCTGTCAATGTCCTTGTACAGTATGTCTGTGCACAAACGCATGCGTTTATGCTGAGGTTCGAAAGCTCTGGATTTGAAGTTGCCGGGGATTTCCAAAGTCCTCCTGCCATTTTACACTCCCAGCGGCAGGAGCACTTTTCCTCACGTCCTCTCCTCTCCGGTGCTTGCAGTGGTTCGGGCCCTATTGTGGTTGCGGTGGTCTTTGACATTCTGGTGGGTGCCTAATGGGACCTTATTGTCATTTTAATTTCCGTTTCTCTCATGGCTGAGATGCACCAGCACCTTTTCATGCACTTGTAGTCGGCTTTCGAGACCATCCTTCCTGGAGTACCGGTGCCCATTTTTGCCCATTTTTGTTGCATCGGGTTGTCTGACTCTCCCTCCCACTAACTGATTTGTAAAAGCCGTTTGTACGTCGTGTCATTAATCGTGTGATTGCAGACACCCTCCTCGTCTTCATGGCCTGCCTTCCCACACAGTGTGTTTCACAAGTGTCTGTTGAAGAACAGAATCTTAAAATTTTGATGAAGTCTGATTTCTTAAGCTTTGCTTTTTGTTGTGTTTTCTTTCTGTTATTGTTAAATGAAATACTTGCCTTATTCAAGGTCATGAAAGTGCTTCCCTTGGTTATTGCCTAGGAGCTTTATTATAGTATGTTCGACACTGAAGTCTGTGAGGGATCCCGGATGTCCTTTTGAGTGTGATGTGAGGTAGGAGTCATGGTTCCTGTTATTTCCATGTGGGTGCTGAGTTACTCCAGCACCATGACATGAGAACACCATCACTTCACCCACAGCAGCACTGTGATGCCTTTCTTAAAGGTTAGGACACACGAGGCTCTGTTTCTGAGATTTCTGTTCCACTGGTTTGTGTGTTTATTTACTCAGGCTGAAGTTATACTGTTTAAATTCCTACACCTTTAACATAAATCTTATTAACTAATAGCTTAAGTGCTTCAGAAATCATCTTCAAGATTGTATTTACTATTCTTTACCCTTTACATTTTCATAAAAATTTTAGAATCAAAGTGTCAAATTACACACAGTGCACATGTGTGTGCATACACACGCCGTGATTGGGACTTTGGGTTGAGATTGCATTCTATCTATATGAGATGAAACTGATGAGAATTTACATATTTACAATATAAAATTTTCCAATCCATGAATGTGATGTACTTCTCCATTTATTTATATCTGTAATTACTTTGAGTAACATTTTAAAGTTCTCTGTGTAGAGAATTTGCACATTTTTATGAGGTTGATTTCTAAGCACTTAAGAGGTTGTGATGCTATTATACATGCTTTTATTCTTTTCTTTTGATTTTCTATTTTTTTCCATTTCATTTCCCTTCTGTTCACTTTCTATTTGTTTATATTAGTGAAATGGAAATACAGTTGAGACTAATTTTGTATTGACTTTGCATTTTCTTGGGTCTGAATTTAAAACTTAATGTTTTATATGGTTTTGTGATTTTATTTTTCCTTATGGTAAGAGAACATTTTGGACTTGTTTCCTTAATCCCTATAGTACTTAGCCATATAGTGACAAACTAAATGCTTAACTAGTTGATTTGTTGACTGACAGTTTTTGTAAGGAACTTCAGTCTTTTCTGGTTACTTTAAAAAGTGAGAACTTATTAGGCCACCTCTTTCCATGGTCAGGTCATTCCAGCTAAATCTAAGACATTAAATGTAACTAAATCCCAGGGACTTCTCAATCATTTTGTAAATTATAACTTTTAAAACAAAAAGAAATAGCCTTCTCTTGATAAGATATGTGCATATTCCTGCAGGTGTTTTTGTACCACATCACATCTTGCTGAGGGTCATTTTGGTTGAATTAATGTAAAATTCAGGGTGCATAAAATAAAGAAAAAAATAATTAAAAACCAGAAAGAATAAAAATAGTGGAAGTTGCTTAGCAAATTTTGTTGAAATTTGACGCTACACATTAGCACCTTGTATTTTGAGAGTTAAAAAAATAAATAAAAGTTTATTGAGCAAAAGTTTCACTCGAACGTATTATTTAGTGCAAAAGTCACTGTTAAAATGAAAGCATCCTAATGCTGCATTTTGTCGTCCTCGCATATATTTTAAATGAACAATGAACAGTGAATGTCGGACCTTAACATGTAAAGCAGGAGGTTAAAGTAAAAGAAAAAAAAAATTCATCTAGAATTAAAATTTGAAAGCCACATTAGCTCTCCTTGATCTCATACCAAACAGCACCTCTTTCATTAATGCATTATCTTTAGAAAGTAGCCCGGGTTTGTCGGAATTGAAATAAGACTCATTTAATCAGCTATCGTAGTTCATCTGTTAAATTACAGCACTTTGCTCTCCATTTGTAAAATAATTTTCAAACTAATGAAGTAAGGTCAATTGCATGCAGTTTTATTCCAGCCAAATTGCTCTTAATTGCATCAAAGGCTTTGGTAAGGTCAATAAATGTTGCCTTTTTATATCCTCTCTTGAAAATGGCAGAAAATAAACTTCTTTTCTCTGTAATGCATTCAGGCTTGGGGCAACTCATAGCAGGTAGACTATTCAATTTTCATTACCTGATCTGAAAGTGTTCCATTTCTGAGGAATGGTAGGAGGGATTGGAGTTACCAAAGCAGCTTTTGAAAAGACACGTTTATCACAAATTCTCTTTGTTACTCTTTAGTAATGGTGGTGCTTTCTCTCAGAGACAGGCTTCTACTCAACAACGCAATAATGGCTGTGGGCTTTGACTTCTTTGAAGTTAATGGAAATCACTCCGGACCTCGACAGCCCTTGCCCCTTCACTTTCTTTGCTACAAACAGTAAACATTTGCAGGTCAGCTCAACTCTATTGATAGTGTGAGGTGTGCAGGCTGGCTCACTCGGTGGGTCTGGCATCCTGGGCCAGGGTAATGAAGAGCAACGTACCCCATGGGTGATCAGGATCTTGCAGTGACCTCATGAATTCAGCAGACCTGGCATAGTTCTTAGGACTTGATCAAATTTTTAGTAACTTTTATCCCATAACGTGCCCATTTTTCTACCCATCTCAGTTTGTAAGCTGTTAACACCGTGTGTGTGCATGTGTGCGTATGCACTGGCAGCTTGCTTCTCTAGGAGCCCTGCCTGACCCTGTACGCGCCCTCCTTCTCCCCCGCCAACTCTAGGAGCCTCTGTCCTGCCTCATTCTCCAGAGTACTCATTGGCTGCAACTGCCAATGGAGTCTGTTGTCCACTGTCTCCCCTCACTAGCCCCCCAGCTCCTAGAGGACTGATTTTGTCTTTCTCTGTTCCTTTGTTCCACTGAGGCATTCCCAGCCCCTGGAGCAACACCTGGCGTAGGAAACTTTCCAGACCGTTTGTTGAGGGAATGAATGAATTCATGAATAAATAAATTCGTGAACTGTTAATATATGGGCAAGAAAAGAATTGTGGAATTGTTTGAGAGGCACCTCCCCAAACACAGGAGTTGTTAGAGGTAGGCTGGATAAATTCAAAGAAAGTTCACTAGGAATGGTGGTGCCAAATAATTGTTATGTACTCGGAATCATAAACACAGTATGAATTATACCTTTTTTTGCATGGAATTAATTACCAAGGACATTAATTACCCGCATATTTACATCCCACATTCTTACCACCCTGGAATAGGTCTTGAGATCAGCAAACATTTTTTTCCCTATATACACTCTACTACTTGGGTTATTGATCATAATAATGGCGGGTAACATTTACTGAGCACCTGTTTTTAGAAACTTTTACAAAAGGGTGAACCCAGAGACATTAGCCAGTAACTAGTAAGCTGGTAGAGCCTGGGTCTGACCCAAGGAAATCCAACTCCGGAGCCTGCATTCCCAACCCTGACAAGGGAATACACCCAGTGAAGCTCAGATAAATAGACACAGTGTGGCAGCTAAATATGTTGATTAATCAAGGAAGCCTTCCTGGAGAATGTAAATGCTGGCCTTAAACCTAGAACGTCCCAAAGCTGCAGGAAGGTGCAGAAGGTAGGAATGTCTTCCTTGGGCAGATGGAGATGATGTTAGAGCTGGCTCCAGAAGGGCTGTGTGCTGGGGAAACTATTTTCTGAATGTGGTTTGGCTTCAAGATGTAAGATTTAGACCTCGGACTCCTCCTGGTTCATTGTACTGTGCCACAAATGATGCTCTCTTTCCTACTTCTTTGAGAACTGAAGCTGGCATGCATCTGTTGCAAGCTGCCGTTTAGCGGTTGGAACAGTGTAGTATGTTCACTTGACTCGTTACTGAAATACTATCTGGGTGCCCCAGATGACAGTCTGCACAGGGAGCTTTCCGGGGGCTCTCGTCCACGGGATTCGTGGGGAACCGGGGCCATCTCCAGACCCCCAGTTCCAAGCCCCCTTCATCTCTCACATCTCTACACTTTGATCCAAAATCGTAAATGACTTCCCTTAGTTTCTTTGTTTTACAGCACCAAATTCAGGCCCAGGTGTAATTCTGTTGCTGAGTCCAACTTGCTCCAAACCAGGACAAGATGATCTTTTAGAAATAGATTTGTAAGAACTGAGAACCAACCTGGGGTGGACCCGAATAGAATAGGTTGCATGCTGGGCTGACACCTCCGAAAACACCTCAGGTTGCTGTTTTCCAACTGGTCTTTACCTGCCGTGCCTGTTGGTGCAGCTCTATATTCAGAAAATGAAAGCCCCGTGGACAATTCCTGCCCTGTTTAAAATGAGCGAGACATAACAGGGAATTGTTTTCTAAGTGACCAGCATGTGTGATTTATGACTGTATTCCAGAAAAATTATATGACATAAACAAGTAGAGTTAGTATGAGGCTTGAAACTCATAGTAAGGAAGTAAGGAAGCAGTATAATTATTGTCTTCCCCCGCTGGGAATTCATCACCGATGGCCTGGGCTGGATCTGCCTTCTGCTGTTCATGGAGATTTTCCTGTGCGGGATAGGAGACTCCACCTGTGTGATATGCTGGAGTATTGAGTGGGGTATTGAGAACCTTTGGTTGTGCCTCTTGTACAAAGCTATATGATGGGATGGCCGGGTGCCATTGCAGGATTTAATTCTTATTTATGATCGTAATAACCAGCCAAGTAACAGGGCGCTGTCATGCCGTATGCTTTAAGATGTCAAATGAAGTGTATTTGTTCCTCGTTTCTGGAATGGAATGTACGCAAGTACTATCCAGGTTTCTTCCCGCCTGGCTTTGTGAGGACATCGTGAAGCCTATACAGTCCTGTTGCTTTGTTTGCATTATAACATGCATGTGGGATAGATATCAAAATCAACAAGGTAAAAACTCACCAAGGATAAATTAATCTTTCATGTAGATTTAAAAAGAAAACAGTTCGGAAAACATCCAAGCAGAGAGACCTTGAGAGTCCTTGCTTACAAAACAGACAGGAAGACCTGGGGTCATAGCTGACCTCATGGTTCAGATGCGCCATTCCTGAGACACAACTGCAGAAACTGCAATGAATAGGTGCTTTTGCTTAATTACCTCAAATTAATTAATATTAGGTAATATTTGCACAATTCGTTATTACTGAATCTCTGCTGATTTATTGACCATCATGTGGCAGGTCCTTGGATGTACACTCGCCCACATTAACTCATTTAATCCACTCACAGGTCTACAAAGTAGGTGCTATTATTAACCTGATTAATAGATGAGGGAACTGAGTAAAAGAGGTGTCTCAGGTAGCCTGCCCCATCATAGAAGCTGCCGGTCGTGGTGTCGGATTCTGAACCCACTCAGTTCTTCTCGAGGGCTCCAAACTTCTACTCCGTGGTTTCCTGCCTTGATGCACTCTGCAGTGACTGTCCCGCATCTGGAATGCTGTGTTTGGTGGGGACCATTGGCAGTCTAGAAGCCCTTGGTCCATGGGAGAGGAGTGTTAGGTCTGTGATGGGTGAGGAGCAGCGGAAGCATAAAGAGAAGAGTCACAAGATGTGGTGTGATGGTTTTCAGGAAGCATGCGAACTAACTCAGCGTCACCCTTGCTTGGTCCTTTCGGAGGAACTGACATCAATAGTCAGTCCCAGCCAGCTGGGCATCAATCTGAGAGCCAGGGGCTGCACAGACCTCAGGGCAGTGTCTGAGGCTTGGTTCAGGAAGAAGCCGGACAGCGTCTCTGAACCCTGAAGATGGGCCTCCTGGGCTAGAGCTCATGCCAGGTGACCGCGGGAGTGATTTCCAAATAATTTGGTGTTATTTGGTATTTGATGCAAAGAAGATACCACTGCCTCCCTCTCCCTCCTGGTCGAAGGGAAGGACAGGTATGCCCTGAGCCAGCTTCACTCTCCCTTGCACCAGGGGCTATCCTGGTGAGACAGCTGGTCAAAGGCGCCACGGTTGGATACTCATAGTGCAACCTCCTGACCAGCAGCACCAGTGTCCGTTGGAACTGGTTCGAAGTGCAGATCAGAGCCCAGACCTCCGGCCCTGACCACCAGTCAGCACTGCATATTTGCAAGATCCACAGGATGTTTCCTATGTATGTGATGGTGGGGCGCCCTGATCCAAGGCTGTGGTTATCAATCTTGGCTGCACATTAGCGTCACCAGAGAAGCTTTCCGAAGACTGGGACCAGAGTCCTTCCTCCTTCTTCACTGTTCTGGGGGGAGCCCTAGGCATCGAGGTTTTTCTGAGCTCTCCAGATGGTTCTAATGTGCAGCCAGGGTTGAGAAGCTGGCCCCAGTAAGCAGCCCTCTTGAGGGTTGGCTGTGAACCGATTCTCTGGGCTCTGTTTAGTCTTTTGTGAACATATTTGAGATTCAGAAGAAATGCTTTTTTTTTAATTTTTTTATTGTTATGTTAATCACCATATATTACATCATTAGTTTTTGGTGCAGTGTTCCATGATTCATTGTTTGTTCATAACACCCAGTGCTCCATGCAGAACGTGCCCTCCTCAATACCCATCACCAGGCTAACCCATCCCCCTCCCCCCCTCCCCTCTAGAACCCTCAGTTTGTTTTTCAGAGTCCATCATCTCTCATGGTTCGTCTCCCCCTCTGACATACTCCCCTTTTCTTCCTCTCCTGTTATCTTCTTCTTTTTCTTTTTTCTTAAAATATGTTGCGTTATTTGTTTCAGAAGTACAGAACTGTGATTCAACAGTCTTGCACAATTCACAGCGCTCACCATAGCACATACCCTACCCAATGTCCATCACCCAGCCACCCCATCCCTCCAACCCCCCCACCACTCCAGCAACCCTCAGTTTGTTTCCTGAGATTAAGAATTCCTCATATCAGTGAGGTCATGTGATACATGTCTTTCTCTGATTGACTTATTTCACTCAGCATAACACCCTCCAGTTCCATCCACGTCGTTGCAAATGGCAAGATCTCATTCCTTTTGATGGCTGCATAATATTCCATTGTGTATATATACCACCTCTTCTTTATCCATTCATCTGTCGATGGGCATCTTGGCTCTTTCCACAGTTTGGCTATGGTGCACATTGCTGCTATAAACATTGGGGTACACGTACCCCTTCGGGTCCCTACATTTGTATCTTTGTGGTAAATACCCAGTAGTGCAATTGCTGGATCGAACGGTAGCTCTAATTTCAACTGTTTGAGGAACCTCCATACTGTTTTCCAGAGGGGTTGCACCAGCTTGCATTCCCACCAACAGCGTAGGAGGGTTCCCCTTTCTCCACATCCCCGCCAACATCTGTCGTTCCCTGACTTGTTAATTTTAGCCATTCTGACGGGTGTGAGGTGGTATCTCATTGAGGTTTTGATTTGGATTTCCCTGATGCCGAGCGATGTTGAGCACTTTTTCATGTGCCTGTTGGCCATTTGGATGTCTTCTTTGGAGAAATGTCTGTTCATGTCTTCTGCCCATTTCTTGATTGGATTATTTGTTCTTTGGGTGTTGAGTTTGATAAGTTCTTTATAGATTTTGGATACTAGCCCTTTATCTGATATGTCATTTGCAAATATTTTCTCCCATTCTGTCGGTTGTCTTTTGGTTTTGTGGACTGTTTCTTTTGCTGTGCAAAAGCTTTTTATCTTGATGAAATCCCAATAGTTCATTTTTGCCCTGGCTTCCCGTGCCTTTGGCGATGTTTCTAGGAAGAAGTTGCTGCGGCTAAGGTCGAAAAGGTTGCTACCTGTGTTCTCCTTTAGGATTTGGATGGACTCCTGTCTCACGTTTAGGTCTTTCAACCATTTGGAGTCTATTTTTGTGTGTGGTGTAAGGAAATGGTCCAGTTTCATTCTTCTGCATGTGGCTGTCCAATTTTCCCAACACCATTTGTTGAAGAGACTGTCTCTTTTCCATTGGACATTCTTTCCTGCTTTGTCAAAGATAAGTTGACCATAGAGTTGAGGGTCCATTTCTGGGCTCTCGATTCTGTTCCATTGATCGATGTGTCTGTTTTTGTGCCAGTACCATACTGTCTTGATGATGACAGCTTTGTAATAGAGCTGGAAGTCCGGAATTGTGATGCTGCCAGCTTTGCTTTTCTTTTTCAAGATTCCTCTGGCTATTCGGGGTCTCTTCTGGTTCCATACAAATTTTAGGATAATTTGTTCCATTTCTTTGAAAAAAGTGGATGGTATTTTGATGGGGATTGCATTGAATGTGTAGATTGCTCTAGGTAGCATTGACATCTTCACAATGTTGATTCTCCCAATCCATGAGCATGGAACGTTTTTCCATTTCTTTGTGTCTTCCTCAATTTCTTTCATGAGTATTTTATAGTTTTCTGAGTACAGATCCTTTGCCTCTTTGGTTAGATTTATTCCTAGGTATCTAATGGTTTTGGGTGCAATTGTAAATGGGATCGACTCCTTGATTTCTCTCTCTTCTGTCTTGTTGTTGGTGTATAGGAATGCCACTGATTTCTGTGCATTGATTTTATATCCTGCTACTTTACTGAATTCCTGTATGAGTTCTAGCAGTTTTGGGGTGGAGTCTTTTGGGTTTTCCACATACAGTATCATATCATCTGCAAAGAGTGAGAGTTTGACTTCCTCTTTGCCGATTTGGATGCCTTTGATTTCTTTTTGTTGTCTAATTGCTGTGGCTAGGACTTCTAATACTATGTTGAATAGCAGTGGTGAGAGTGGACATCCCTGCCGCGTTCCTGACCTTAGGGGAAAAGCTCTCAGCCTTTCCCCATTGACAATGATATTCGCTGTAGGTTTTTCATAGATGGCTTTTATAATATTGAGGTATGTACCCTCTATCCCTATACTCTGAAGAGTTTTGATCAAGAAAGGATGCTGTACTTTGTCAAATGCTTTTTCTGCATCTATTGAGAGGATCATATGATTCTTGTTCTTTCTTTTGTTAATGTATTGTATCACGTTGATTGATTTGTGGATGTTGAACCAGCCTTGCAGCCCAGGGATAAATCCCACTTGGTCGTGGTGAATAATCCTTTTAATGTACTGTTGGATCCTATTGGCTAGTATTTTGGTGAGAATTTTTGCATCCATGTTCATCAAGGATATTGGTCTGTAATTCTCTTTTTTGATGGGGTCTTTGTCTGGTTTTGGGATCAAGGTAATGCTGGCCTCATAAAATGAGTTTGGAAGTTTCCCTTCCATTTCTATTTTTTGGAACAGTTTCAGGAGAATAGGTATTAATTCTTCTTGAAATGTCTGATAGAATTCCCCTGGGAAGCCATCTGACCCTGGGCTTTTGTTTCTTGGGAGATTTTTGATAACTGTTTCAATTTCCTTAGTGGTTATAGGTCTGTTCAGGTTTTCTATTTCTTCCTGGTTCAATTTTGGTAGTTGATACATCTCTAGGAATGCACCCATTTCTTCCAGGTTATCTAATTTGCTGGCATAGAGTTGCTCATACTATGTTCTTATAATTGTTTGTATTTCTTTGGTGTTGGTTGTGATCTCCCCTCTTCCATTCATGATTTTGTTGATTTGGGTCATTTCTCTTTTCTTTTTGATCAGTCTGGCCAGGGGTTTATCAATCTTGTTAATTCTTTCAAAGAACCAGCTCCTAGTTTCGTTGATCTGTTCTACTGTTCTTTTGGTTTCTAGTTCATTGATTTCTGCTCTGATCTTTATGATTTCTCTTCTCCTGCTGGGTTTAGGCTTTATTTGCTGTTCTTTCTCCAGCTCCTTTAGGTGTAGGGTTAGGTTGTGTATTTGAGACCTTTCTTGTTTCTTGAGAAAGGCTTGTATTGCTATATACTCTCCTCTCAGGACTGCCTTTGCTGTATCCCAAAGATTTTGAACAGTTGTGTTTTCATTTTCATTGGTTTCCATGAATTTTTTTAATTCTTCTTTAATTTCTTGGTTGACCCATTCATTCTTTAGTAGGATGCTCTTTAGCCTCCATGTATTTGAGTTCTTTCCGACTTTCCTCTTGTGGTTGAGTTCTAGTTTCAAAGCATTGTGGTCTGAAAATATGCAGGGAATGATCCCAATCTTTTGGTACCGATTGAGACCTGATTTGTGACCTAGGATGTGATCTATTCTGGAGAATGTTCCATGGGCACTAGAGAAGAATGTGTATTCCTTTGCTTTGGGATGGAATGTTCTGAATATGTCTGTGAAGTCCATTTGGTCCAGTGTGTCATTTAAAGTCTTTATTTCCTTGTTGATCTTTTGCTTAGATGATCTGTCCATTTCAGTCAGGGGGGTGTTAAAGTCCCCCACTATTATTGTATTGTTGTCAATGTGTTTCTTTGCTTTTGTTATTAATTGCCTTATATAATTGGCTGCTCCCATGTTCGGGGCATAGATATTTACAATTGTTAGATCTTCTTGTTGGATAGACCCTTTAAGTAGGATATAGTGTCCTTCCTCATCTCTTATTACAGTCTTTGTTTTAAAATCTAGTTTGTCTGATATAAGGATTGCCACCCCAGCTTTCTTTTGGTGTCCATTAGCATGGTAAATGGTTTTCCACCCCCTCACTTTCAATCTGGGGGTGTCTTTGGGTCTAAAGTGAGTCTCTTGCAGACAGCATATTGATGGGTCTTGTTTTTTAATCCAATCTGATAGCCTGTGTCTTTTGATTGGGGCATTTAGCCCATTTACATTCAGGGTAACTATTGAAAGGTATGAATTTAGTGCCATTGTATTACCTGTAAGGTGACTGTTAACTCTCTGTTGTCTGTGTTCGTTTCTGCTCTTTGCTGCTTTTAGGTTCTCTCTTTGCTTAGAGGACCCCTCTCAATATTTCTTGGAGGGCTGGTTTCGTGTTTGCAAATTCCTTTAGTTTTTGTTTGTTCTGGAAGCTTTTTATCTCTCCTTCTATTTTCAATGATAGCCTAGCTGGATATAGTATTCTTGGCTGCATATTTTTCTCGTTTAGTGCTCTGAAGATATCTTGCCAGTCCTTTCTGGCCTGCCAGGTCTCTGTGGATAGGTCTGTTGCCAATCTAATGTTTCTACCATTGTAGGTTACATATCTCTTCTCCCGAGCTGCTTTCAGGATTTTCTCTTTGTCTCTGAGACTCGTAAGTTTTACTATTAGATGTCGGGGTGTTGACCTATTATTATTGATTTTGAGAGGGGTTCTCTGTGCCTCCTGGATTTTAATGCCTGTTTCCTTCCTCACATTAGGGAAGTTCTCTGCTATAATTTGCTCCAATATACCTTCTGCCCCTCTCTCTCTCCTTCTTCTTCTGGGATCCCAATTATTCTAATGTTGTTTCGTCTTATCATATCACTTATCTCTCGAATTCTGCCCTCGTGATCCTGTAGTTGTTTCTCTCTCTTTTTCTCAGCCTCTTTATTTTCCATCATTTGGTCTTCTATATCGCTGATTCTCTCTTCTGCCTCATTTATCCTAGCATTTAGTGCCCCCATTTTTGATTGCACCTCATCAATAGCCTTTTTGATTTCGATTTGGTTAGATTTTAGTTCTTTTATTTCTCCAGAAAGGGTTTCTCTAATAACTTCCACGCTTTTTTCAAGCCCAGCTAGTATCTTTAAAGTCATGATTCTGAACTGTAGGTCTGACATCGTACCAATGTCCGTATTGAGTAGGTCCATGGCTGACAGCACTACCTCTTGTTCTTTTTGTTGAGGTGATTTCTTTCGTCTTGTCATTTTGTCCAGAGGAGAATAGATGAATGAGAGAACAAAATGCTAACAGGTTTACAACGTCCCCAGCAAATATACTGTATACAAATCAGAAAAGACCTGAAACCAGGGGAAAAGAAAGGGAAAGAAAGAAAAAAGAAAGAGAAAAAGAAAAAAAAAAGATAAAAACAAAAACAAAACAATACAAAAAAGGCAGAATATGATCAAATATGACCAGGCTAGTGCATAGATCAGTGCCACACACTAGATTTTGGGCGTATTTTGGTCTGTTAGAAAAAAGTGCCTCCTAAAATTTTAAAGGAAGAAAGACATATATGTACAAAATAAGGGTTGATACAATGAAGGGATGGAAGATGACTGTAAAGATGAAAATTATAAAGATTTTATAAAGGACTTGGTAAGATAAGTTGTTTGAAAAAAGAAAGAAGATTTAAGAAAAAAAAAAGGAAAAAGGGAGAGAATGTGATCAGGCAGGAGACTAGAACAAAGCCATACACTAGTGATTTAGGGTATATTTTGATCTGTTAGAAGAAACTGTACCTCAAAATTTTAAAGAGAGAACAACTTATATATATATGCCAAAAATAAGGGTAACTACCATGAAGGGATAAAATATGACTCAAAAAATGAAAAATAAAAAATGTTTTTTTTTTTTAAATAAAGGGATTTATAAGATGTTGGTTGAAAAAGGGAAAAAGAAAAATAAAAAAAAAACCGTCAACAAAAATTAACTTTGATGAAATAATGAATCATGGTAAAAAAAAAAAAAAAAAAAGAAAGCCATGAATCTATGTGCAGTATTCCCCTAGCGCTGGAGTTCTCCCATTCTCCTTGATCGATCAACTTGGTCTTGGCTTGCTGGCTGTTTGTGCTGATCTTGTGGGGGAGGGGCCTGTTGCCGTGGTTCCCAAATGTCTTTGCTGGAGACGGAATTGCCCCGCCCTTGTCGGTCCGGGCTAAGCAAGCTGCTTGGGTTTGCTCTCAGGAGCTTTTGTTCCCTGCAAGCTCTCGGTACAGCCTTGGAGGACCAGGGCAGAAATGGTGGCCTCCCAATCTCCACCCGGAGGAGCTGAGAACTCGGGGCCCCGCTCCTCAGTGCGCCCCCAGAGAAAAGCAGTCACTCCCGTGTCCCCGGTCTCCGGCCGCACTCCGTGCTCACCCGGCCTGTGACCGAGCGTTTCTATCTGTGGCACCCGACCCCGTGTGGAGTCTCCAAACCCAGCAGATCCCCGCGGTGCGCTCCCGCGCCGCTCCTCCCGGGGGAGGAAGGGGAGTCTCCCCGGCTCTGCCGCTTGTTGGGTCCCTGCTGGAGGAGCCGTGGCCCGACTGGGCCGCGCGGATCACAGTTTAGGGCCACCCCGAGCTGAGAGCCTGCACCTCGGCTCCGTCTCTGCAGCCGGCTTCCCCGCTCCGGTACCTGGGAGCTCTGGCGCACTCAGGCTCCCCCGGTCTTTCTGTGACCCCGAGGGTCCTGAGACCACACTGTCCCGGGAGGATTCCACCCCCCGCTTAGCCACTGCAGCGACGTCCCTCAGCGGAGCCGGCTTCTAAAAGGTCCGATCTTGTGCTCCGCGGCTCTAGCACTTGCCAGCAGTGGCCGATGGAGGCCCCCTCCCCCGCCGTCTATCCTCCGAATATCGCCTCGGATTCACTTCTCTGCACGTCCTACCTTCCAGTAAGTGGTCGCTTCTCTGTTCAGAGAGTTGTTGCTACTCTCCTGTTTGATCTCCTGTTGAGTTCGTAGGTGTTCAGAATGGTTTGATCCCTATTCAGCTGAATTCCTGAGACCAGACGAAATCCAGGTCTCCTGCTCCTCCGCCATCTTGCTCCGCCTCCTCCAGAAGAAATGCTTTTGTTACAAAAGTACTCAATATTAAATGAGAGCTATAGGTTTCTGGATCAGGAGTTTTTTTATGGCAATTTCATTCTGGTTGGTGCTAAATTCTCCAAGGGAGGGCTGGGTAGGGCTTTTTGTGTTTAGGGAAACTGTTGAAGGAAACAGCTGAATGACTGAACCCTTCACTTAGAAAGAAGTACAAAAATGAGTGTTGGGTTTGGGGGAGCCTTCAAGTTGAGGACCTGAGGTCCTCTAAGTGGTAGGCTTGCACATCTTCCGGGAGAAGATAGGGGAGCAGTCCTTGTGTGTGACCCCCTCGATTGGTCATTTCCCATCCAAACATGTGCCTGTGACCACGGGGTCTATATATTGGTTTGCTTATTTGTTTTTAAAAATAATTGTCTATTTTTTAAAACTGCATGTTAGCTAAATTTACTAAGTGTTTTCATCTTAACTTTTGAGCATATTTCTTTAGCTAACGTGTGTTCTTACCATTGAGTTACTTCAAATTATTATGTCATATTTAGTCTGTTTATTACACAGTCTAAATTGTAGTTATCTTGTAACCATTTTTTTTTCTGCTTGATTTTAGTATTTTTAAATGTTATTGATTTGGTGGTTATGTGCCTCGTTTAAAAATACAACTGTGCTTTAAAAGCTGGCGAGCAGGGAGTTTGGGCAGAAGGGGATTGTTGCTGTATCTCCCGAGCCCTGTGCTTGGGAAATGAGCCGCCTCTGGATTCCCTGTGCACCTAGTCCTGCTTCAAAGTCACCTTCTCACCTTAAAGACTGATCAGGAAATAACAATATAACCAATAAATACAAACTCATCAGACTAATCATAGGTATACACTTTCAGCAAAGTTTATTGTCTTCAACCTTAAGAAAACTAAATGATCCAGAGCATCATTTGAAGTTCACCATACTCACACTGCTCATACTCCCATATCCACCTTCAGCCTCTCACTGTCGGTCTCTGAGGGAGAGGTGCACACATGCAGAGACACACTCGGGGCGCAGGACACACTCATGCCCAACCAGGGAACAGCAGTTCAGCCCAAGTCACCTGCATAGGGGCCTACGAGCCCAGTATCATCTCATTCTTCTGTGAATTCCCTGATTTATTTATGAGCACAAGAGGAACCGATCTGAAATCCATGGTCTATACTCCATAAAACTGCTAGACACTCACCAGCTGTGCCCACAAACTGAGGAAAAGCAGGATGTGGGTGGAGTGCCCGCCTCCCCCTTCCCTGAGCTTGGTCTCAGTGGAAGGTCAGCGGTGTCCCCTGTTCTGACAGGATGAAAGAGGTCACAGGACGGGCTTCTTTCAATTATGTTTTCACCCCGACGTGGTGTCCTCACTCAGAGGCCACTCGCTGGGTCTGCCCGTGCGAGCCCCACCCAAGGACAGAAACAGGAATGTTCTGTCAATGAATTACACTGGCTTTGCCCAACCAAATAACTGGTTGAACTGGACTAAACGTGCGGCCTGTCATTTGGCCCAGTGTCAGGCTGAGAGAAAGCACCTTGACTTACTGTTGTTTCAGGAAACAGATTAATTCGGGGATTAGTTACACCACAGATTCCTGTCAAACCACGTGGAATTAAAGGGCATGCCCAGGACACCAGAGCATTCCAGCCAAGCCACACAGCCCGGTTCCCTCCAAAAGGAGAATAAGAACAGAACAAAAGTCAACTCTAGCTCCTGCACCGAGGTAAGAGAACAGAGCCCCGGCACACAGATCTAGCAGAGTCTATAGAATTTGCAGGGCAAACAGTGATCGACGCATACCTTTGGTTGAAGCTGAGAAACAAAGAACCCCGGAGAGACCACTCCATTGTGTCCTACTTTCTGGGGAGAGATAAATCACTTTTCATGTGCAACGAGATCTAATAAAATGAGAACATGTTACTGTGGGCTTCAAACCAAATCGGAACAGAGCGTGGCCCAGTTATGCTTGGAGCGCACTGACTGCCCAGAATGCACAGCTCACATTCCCTAATTGCTACACCAGCCTCGCTGTTCACATTCACTGCCCCTCTTGGAAGTGGGGAGGGCCAGCCTTCCTCTGTCTCCTGGCGTGAGCGTGTGTGCTGCTGTGTTCCTGACGGGATTCAGAGACTCTCGTTCAGTATCCAGAGCTGCTGTCTTGTTCCAGCTCCCAACCTGCCCCCAGAGCCTGGCTCTGAGCCAAATGGTCAGGCAGCTCAGGTTGTGAGGGTGTCCTCGCTGAGGGAAATGCAGACCCTGTTTGCCCGACCAGGAATTAGGAAGAGGACAAAGGGCACGGAAGTAGGAGCTGGAGCAAACGTTCCAGGATGGGGGGTGCCAGGAGAGATTCCCCACTGTTACCACCACGTGCCTCTCCTGTGGTTTCCCTCGTGGGAGGAATCCTTCCCCAGCTCAACGTCGAATCTGTGCCTTAGTTTTGTTTGGGAATGTATTACATCGGGTGGCAGGTTGCATCATTGACAGGGCAGTGGTTCTCAACTTCGGAGGCACAGTAAAATTATGGAAAGAGCTTTTGAAAACACAGGTGCGGGTTCCCACCCAGATTCCTATTTAATTGGTCTGGGGCAGGATTCATGCACTGGTCATTTAAAAGCCCGCCCCCCTCGGTGATTCTGATGTGCAGCCTATGTGGAGACCGTGCCTCAGGATGAATGACCTCATCAGGACTTTTTAGATCAGTAGGTTTCTTGAATGGGAGGTTGAAGAATTGGGTGGGGTAGAACCTACTAAAATAATTACAGGGTGGGAAAAAGTCAGAAAGTTGGGATAACTAAAGGCAGATGTGACTTCCCAATCATCAAGATAACTCAGTTTTGCCTAAGTCTTAATATAATTCACTCCCTGCAAAGCCTTAAAAACGTCTCCGAATTGTCTTTAGGAACAGTTTTTATGATGAGATGGTCAGATTAATTTACAGGGAGTTTGTGCATGGAAATCTTTCCGATTTTGTATTTTGCCCGAGCCCCTCTTCTGTGTGACAGACCCTCTTCTGTGTCGTGTTCACCAGAGGATTCTTCTTTCCTCCATGAGTACATGGCACCTCAAAGGATGAGGTTTCCCCGAGGTCCATGGAAGGAATTGAGAGCCAAGAACTGACATAATCAAGAATTGTCTCACACAGTGGAGCCCATCAGGGTTTGCCCAGGGTTACTGCCAAGGTGACAGGCGGTGACAGATGTGGACCGGGGTCTGGAGGCTCCTCCCTGAAAGGGGCAACAGCATCAGCCATGGGCCCCCCCCTGGTGTTCAGTCTTTATTGACACCGAGCCACATCACGATAAAAAGGAAAATGTGTTATATCCATAGTATGTGTAATTTTGGACAGCATCATTTATGAGGTTGGAGAAATTCTTTTTATTTTAAGTCTACTAGTTAGGCTCTCTCAAAAGACTCTGACAAATTCTTTCTGCATTCACATTTCTGGCATTTCTAATTTGATTGCCTCTAACCATTTGAAAAGCATGAATTTGTAAAAATATCAACAGTCGTTGCATGCTTTTTAAATATTATTTTCCTTTTGAATCTAAAAGCCACAAGTCTGTTTTTTTTTTTAATAATATCATTTTGTTTTCTTGACTTTCCCCCAAAATTACTGCTAGAATTCCATCCGGTGTCCCGGGATCGAGCCCCGCATCAGGCTCCCTGCTCGGTGGGAGGCCTGCTTCTCTCTCTCCCACTCCCCCTGCTTGTGTTCCCTCTCTCTCTATGTCTCTCTCTGTCATATAAATAAAATCGTTTTTTTTTAAAGAAGTCAAAGAGGAGTAAAATTGAGTAGAAGAGGGAAAAAATTGAAAATATCAGAGTACGTAGCAGGAGTACAAGTAGATACTGTCTTCTGAAACCCTGATTCTAATTGTGCAGGTATGTAATTAGGTTGTCCTGTGAAGTTTATATTGTAGAACATGAACAGAAATTTGAGAGCTGTTGCCTGGTGGTGTTGGTTAACATAATGTCACTGCCCAGACTGTAAGCATCAAGTCAGTACACGCTCTCCTATTCTCTGATAAATACAGGAATCGGGAGGAATGAAGAGCCACCTGACTTGCTCGTCTCACTCAGCGCTGAGCAGCTAAGCAGTGGTTCTCAAAGTGTGGTCCACGACCAGCAGCAGCACCACTTAGGAACCTGTGGGAAAAGCAGATTTGCAGGGGTCCTATCCCAAATCCACTGAGTTAGAAACTCTAGGTGTGAGGCTCAGCAAACTGTTGTAACAAGTTGTCCAGGTGGTTCTTTCCTGATACGTGGCTGCAGTGGGGACTTCTGGCCGGCCAGACGTGCAGAGGGTCCTTAACCCCGTACGGAAGACCTATATCTACACAATGTCCATAAGCGCCACAGTGGTTTAAGCCTACAAATTAATGGGTTGGTGGAGTGTTTGGGGTTTTCCTTCTTTTTAACTTCTGTAGCTAAAATTCGTCATGTGTGTTGTGTCAACTGTTAACTTGAATCAGCCCTTGACAATGTTTGGAGGTTATGAGCTACTGCAGGAGCCCTGTCCTCCCATGTCCAAGGTGGCCTCGCTGCCCTCAGCCCAGCTCTAGGCCCCGAGTCCTGCCTTTCGGAGACACTCTGCCCAACTTTTGTGGCCTGATTCACAGTCCATCCTTCCTAGCTTCCCTCACTGCTCTAGGAAATGTCCAGCATGTGTTCTTCCAGGAGCCTGACTGCTCTAATCCAGTGCATACACCACTGGTCAGATACTAAGGGTGTAGCAGATACATGCCGTCCAAGAATCTTGAAGGCTCGGGCTTCTAGGAGGGAATTCTTTTTTTTTTTCTTTTTTTTTTTTTTTTGGATGGGGAGCTGAAGAGGAGTGCAGAATGGTTTCATGCTTGTCACACCAACCCAGGGAGATAATTGCTTTCTCTGGCGCGTCTCAGGCTGGGTCAGATTTTGTGACAAGGTAAAGCCTGCAGTCAACTCTTGAGTGGTTGACATATGACATTCTGGTTCTTTGCTGAATTCAAACTCTTTGTCCATCTAAATGTGTCCTCTATCTTGTTCCCATATCCCTCATCTCTTTTGAAAAATTTTAATTCAGCAACTTTAGCTGATTAATTAAAATTGGGTGATGGCCCACAAAAAAGCATTGGACCTTTTTAATGTGACTCACTTGGAGCTCTTCTGTTTCTCTGTGGAAGTTTTAGATAGAAATTCTTTCGAATCCTCTTACTTTAGAACCACCTAAAATACTTGCTCAATTTTCCTGCCAGTGTTTCATCTATGCATAATGTCAGTAAACACACTCCACTAGGAGTTGTTCTTTAAGAAATTGAGTGCAGAAATCTGATTACTTCAGCACAACTAGTTTCTCATCCCACCAGTGCTGAGACATCTTCCAAACCTGAATAACGAAGCAGCTTGCATGCGTTCACCTGAGCGCACCAACGCGCTCCTCAAGCCCTTCTAGAATTCTCTGCTCGTGCGAGTCCAAGTGCTCCTCCTGGTTCAGGAGAGGTTTCAACTGTCTGCCAAAAGAAATCCTCTTTCAACTTCGCATGAAATGCTGAAAGGAAAAATGGTCCCCTCGTACCAGCGTCAGAAGAGTATTCCGGTGCATTCTGAAGAGGCTCAGCTTCTGAAGAGCGGGAACATGGAAACAGGTGCACGTTTTCTGGGGCTCACCTGTGCTGGGCGAGGCAGCTGTTGGCTTTTATTTTGCCGGGTCATCCTCGCCAGGCTGAAATCATTTCAGGTGTTCCGGGCTTTGAAGGCCCGCACTCTCCAGTCATGGCCGAGTACGAAAGCATCATGCAGAGCAATCAATGTGAGATGTCTTCCTCTGATGGCCTCAGAGGAACTCAGGCTGCCGTATTGTCAGCGAAAGGATCAGAGAGCAGGGACTCTCTGAAAGGAAAGGCAAGCACGTTGTCCCTTGGTCAGCACTCTCGGCTCCCAGCACCAGCCACTCGTCAGCCATGCCCACCGAGTGGCACAGAAGGTACTGGGCTCACCAAATGTATGGCGGTGGTTATCTGTCATTCCTCCTTGCCCTACCTGGGGGCGGAGATGCTGTTGACCCTGTGGATTTACCCCATGGGACATTGAACCAAGACGCCGCGGCTGTCCAAAGGTGCTTTTTAATGAACTACTTCCCGAGGAAGGAAAAGGAGATGCCATTAATGCACTAGATGAGGTGATCAAGCTTTAATTTACAAAGAAAAGCCGAAGGAAGTGGCTAAATCTAGAAAGGGAGCAGTTAGGATGGGAACAGAGAGGCTCTCAATGGGAGATGGTTTGCCAACCGCATCTGGTAACTTGTAAGTGTCGCTATGATCATGTGACGGTGGAAGTCAGGCACAAGTGAGGCCAGGCCACCACCAGGGAACGCGCCATTCAGAGACCTGTTTTCCTGCACGGTAATGGCCACCTTGCCCGCAGAGGTCAGGTTTGGCGGGACGGCGCGTGGGGCACCCTTCCCGCCTCTGCCCCCAGGAGAGCCTACCGGCCTGCCAGGCACTGTCTCCTTTCCCTGTCCCTGCATTCTGTCACCTCTACACACTCCCAGGATGGCCACAGAGTGACTTCCGTGTGACTGATGAAGTTAAGGACAGTATTGACCACACGCTTACAGGCAGAGGACCTAGGAAACCAGGACCCAGAACCGAAAGTGCTCCTCCCCGTGATCATTCTCTTCAAGGGCCAGCCTTGGAGGTAACTTACAAATAACTCTTTATTTTGACTTTATTGTGTTTATTTTATCAATAATTGCTGGTGTAGATCCCCATTTCTTCATATAAAGAGGGGGCCATCACGGCAACTCCGTGAGGCCGTTTTGAGGACCCGGCATGCGATGTGCGCCCCATGCACCCCGTCGACAGCTCCTCATCATAAATGGAGACAGTTTGTGCTACATTTGGAGCTCTACGTAATTTGCAAGTAGATGATAAATTTTCCAACAATGTTTTGGTATGTGATTTTTTTTAATGATTGTAAGAAAACATAGATAATATAAAGTTTACCATTTGACCATATTTAAGTGTACGGTTCAGCGGCATTAAGAACACCCTCCTTGTGCAACTCACCATGATCCGTCTCCAGAACGTTTCCATCTTCCCGAACTGAAACTCCGCCCCTGTGAAACACACATCCGCATTCCTCCCCCTTCTAATCTCTGTGTCTCTGGGTGCCTCACGTGAGTGGAATCATGCAGTCACTGGCTTATCTCAGTATAAAGTCTGCCAGGTTCATCCGTGTAACATGCATCAGAATTTCTTTCCTTTTTAAGGCTGCGTGTGATTTTTAACTGAATATAAACTTATAAACAAAATTCCTGGAAACTAGTCTCCTTTCATGCTGGACATTCTCTGTGCTTCTAGAAGTATGACTCGGTCTGTCATGGTCCTCATGGAGGCATGTGAAGAGACCACAGGTTTTGGAGTCAGACGGAAGGAAGTGGCTAGTTGGCATCCCGGCCCCACAACTACCAGCTACGTGATCTTGAAGAAGTTGTTTTACGCCTTTAGTCTCACGTTGATAAATTAGGGTAATCCTAAACACCTGGTCTTTTTGCCAAGTGGACCAAGTGCGCTAGGGTTTGCAGAGTGCTGAGCGGGCAGGCGACGGACATTGGCTTACTGAGGACTGGCTCTCCTTGTGGGGTGCTGTTGCCTTTGCCAGAGTTGCTCCTGAGTCACTTTGAGAAAGACGTGTGTCTTCTCTCTGATGTTTCCGATGGCAGTTGCCATATGAATGCGCTACCATACACCGACCCCACCGGAGCTTCCCATCCCCCGCTCTCACTTGGCTTAGCTTAGCCCTGTGTCTTCCTCCCGCACATTTTGAGAGAAGGGGCCACATTATAATTTTCGTTAATTCTTTCAACAAAATACTTAATTATACATCAGAGACTTTGAAGGCCCCATGGGCATAGCAGTGAGCAATAGGAACCTGGCGCTAAGTGAAGGTAGGAGGCAGATAGGCTCGCACAGAATAAACCTATCCTCTGGAAGCAGCAACAGGGTGTTCCGAAGAAAACTAAAGCAGACAAACATGATTGGGAAGAAGGGAGGGGGCGGTTGCATGGGCGTGCAGCCTTCTCGGCTGCCCGGAGGTGACATCTGAGGCCAGATCGGCATGAAATGGGGAGCAAATCATGAAGAGTGCAAGGAAGCACTCTGAGCAGAGGTCAGAGCAACTCCAGAAGCCCAGCCAGTGAGCTGAGCACCGCCCAAGGGCCGGAAATGGACCACAGGGCAGGCGATAGATCTCTGTGTAGAGTGTAGGGAGTAAAGTGTCAGGCAGGATGCAGGGAGGCTATAGGGCCCACTGGTCTCTATCAGTGGCCTTTATTCACTGCATTTGTAGTACCAAGCTGGTTGTGGACTGAATGTTTGTGTCCTGCCAAAATTCATGTTGAAGCTCTAACCCCCTGTGTGACAGCATTGGGACACGGACCCTTTGGTAGGTGATTCATGTTAGAGGAGGTCTTGAAGATGGGGCCCCATGATGGGATTCGTGTCCTTACAAGGAGAGGAAGAGAGACCAGAGTTGTCTCTCTCTAGGAGCCATCTGCAAGCCAAGAGGAACCAAATCTGCCCTGGCCTTGACCTTGGACTCCCCCCCTCCCAGACTGTGAGAAATAATTGTCTGTTGGCTAAGTAAGCCCCCGTCCGTGGTATTTGTTCATGGCAGCCTGAGCTGACTGAGACAAGTCTTTTGTCTCTGGGTGATGCGGATCCCTTCCCAAGGCATGCATCTTTTCCCTTGACTCCCACCAACTTTGTCAACAAATACCTGCCTTTCAATAAACGAGTGCTGCACTGGAGTGAGCGGGTCAGAGGCCCTCCTGCCCGTGGACAGGTGCATTCACCTCCCTGCTCACCTTGAGCAGTCTAGCCAGGTCAGCCCAGCTGTGTGTGGCCCATTCCCTTGCCCTGACCAGAGCTGCATCAGCCCTACCAGCTTTCTCAGAAGCCATGTGCATTTACACTCAACCACAGAGTACATGTTGGACAGTCCTTTTGTTCATAGGGGGGTTTGGGGAATCTGCCAGCATCAGGCTCTTTGCTGGACATGTGGAGATTGTGATGTGTGGTGAAGGGCTGGCAGGCCACGGACTTGAGCAGATGGCGGTCATGACTGGTGCCAACATGTGACCAGCTCTAGCCATGCTGGAAGGCTGAGGCTGTTGATGGTGGTTCTGAACTTTATCCCTACTTATAAAATTCTTTTAATGGGAAATAAATGTATGAGGCGACACTAGCATATAAAATATCAGACTGTCAGTAAACACTGTTTCACCACCTCTGGGTTTTAACAAGTATTTTTAATATTTAGAAATACATAATCTCTTATTAATCATCATATGGTTAAAAGTGAGATGGGTTCTTTTTCTTGATGCATCAACACGAAACTTTATGGAACTTAAAATTTTGCAGCTCTGCTAAAATTGCAGGTAGTAATGCCCATGAACACATGAAGCATGTAGGAAATACATTTGTATTTCCTATAGAGGAAACGTGGATTCAGCTCTCTGTGCATACAATGACCTCTTGTGGTTAATTGACTTGGAATTGGTGGTTTCAGATACCCACTCAGTAGCCCTGCACTGGAGCTGGTCTGCCTGCCCACCGGCCCATAACGCTAATCTCTCTGCTTAATAGCTTGCGGCACGGGCCTCATTAATTCTAAGAACTTATCCCATATAGTCAGCTCTAATCCTCTGTATTAGTATGTTGCAATTTGGCTCCTAACTGGGGGATTTTCTCCTCTTACTGTGTGGTGCATTTGGAATAGGGTAGTTTTCCAGCATTTTGCTTTCTGAGAAAATCAGTAATTCTGTATTCCTCACCCTGGGAGGGACTCCTCAATTGTTGTGGGAGTCTTAATTTATCTTATGTTGAACACTTTTGGGGACAGAATAGTCAGATTAATAATAATAGTTGTAATCATCATGAAAACAAAACAAGTAATAGTTACCGAATATGTATTATGTGCTAAGAAGAACTATAGGCCGTTTTATTATATTAACTGACGATTCTCATAACAATCCTGTGACGTGCGTATTCTTATGCACATTTTGCATATGAAGAACTGAGTCCCAAAGTGGTTAAGTTTCATTCAGTTAGTGACTGAGCTGGGACTAAAATCCAACCAGTTGATTTAGAGTCCTGACTCTAAATCTGGACTACTCCATACAACTTCTAGAACATACATTTGAATGAACTCACTTGTAGACTAGAACACTTGAACCACCTGGGCATCTGCATTTCATTTCCAGGTGAGTCAGAGCAGCTTTGCCCCCATATCCACCCTATTGTTGGTTGTTGTAGAAAGGAGAACTTCGTCGTAATTCTAGAATGGGAACTTAGGGGCTGTATCTTCTGGACACAATAGAAATGTCTTTTAATTTTAAATAACTTCTTCGTATATAGCAATAGGGAATGGCAAGGTCTTTTTGAGGGTTGAAGCTGTGTCTTTCCAGGAGCCAGCAAAAGGACGAAGCCACTCAAATATTTTTGAATGAATGCTAGCCATTTTTTCAAAGCTGCAAAATTTTATACATCGTTTTCTACCTATTGCCAGACATTTTCTCTCTATAGATTTTATTCAGCATGTGAAAGCAGCCAAGTGGAATAAACTGTTGTATCGCTTTAGAAGGAGAAGTAAAGAAATTGGAGGTGGTTTTGTAAAAATAGATAATCAAACTGCCAGCAAAAAGTAATAGATGGATTTAGGGCCCTCTTGAAAAATGTGTTGATGCAAGACCCTGGCTGCAAGAAGTGCCCCATCAAAGGCCATGGAGATGCCAGAACAAAGAGCTGCCTGGGTTGCAACAGTGGGATTTTTAGATCCTAAATTTTGCTTTAAGAATTTACCTAAAAAATATGTGAAGTGCAAAGAGAATGGGAAGTTCTCTTTTTCAGAATAACGTTTCCTAAAAAATATAGAAAGCTTTATGGATGTAGAAAATTATGGTTTTTCATTTCCCAGTATCATATCTGACCCTGGGAGAATGTCACCAATGAATGCTAAAATCACTGGGACAGGTTAGTGGGGAGTAAAATATTCACGAAATCTTGACGTATCATCCCATAGGTTCTTATTAATTAAAAACAAAAGAAATAAAAATACAAATACCTTTCTAATGGAGAGATCTAATGAACACCGCCTAACCAAGTGGCCAAACTCAGTACTGACAATGTTGGAACAAACTATGTGTTCCTTCATGGGATGTAATAAGCAATGCTCAGCATTCTTTATGTAATATTATTGCCAAAAATGTTACAGTGAATCTAATCCTGAGAAAATAATCAGATGACTCCGGATTATGGGGTTTCCTAGAAGACTACTGGCCTAGTTTATAGAAATAAAAGAAAACAAAAAGCAATGTCAGCATGAAAAATGAAACAATCCGAAAGATGGAAAGGTAGAGGGGGATATATTAAATTAAAAGAGATAAAATAGAAATCACGGCAAATACAAAACGTTAACTTTGGTTCCTTGATAAAAAGAAATAGATATAAAAGACATTTGGGGAAAATTAGAGAATTTCATCGGGGCTCTCTGTTAATGTTAAATACTGTGGGTGTTGTAATAGAGGGAGGACGGTACCGGTTGCAGCAGTTTAGGAGAATGTCCTTACTAGGAAATGTCTGCTGAGGTATTTGGAGTATTGTTTGCAAGTGATCTTCAAAGCGTTTAACAAAATCAAGTGTGTGTGCGTGTATGTACATACACGTATGTACAGATATGTACATATCTAGAGAGAGAAAACGCGGGCATAAATGCAGTGAAATTGTCAGCAGTTGATGTCGACCTGAAGCATATGCAGGTGTTCGGTGTGATCTGCTGTTGTCTATTCTGCTTTTCCTGAGCTTTGTAATTCTTCAAAAGAAGAAGTGTGGGAGCGGGCGGGCGGAGACCCTTTCTGTGCACACCAGGTGAAGCCAATGGTGGGAAATGTCAGGCGGGGTCCTGGTAATATCACCTGTCTCCTCTAAAACCTACATCTCCTCCTGGTGATGTATGCATTTCATCGCTTTTGGGGAGTGCAGAGGGAACACGCATTCATGATTTTTTCTTTCTCTGTGCCGTAAATCCCCAGTTGTGAGAGGAGGGTGTTGGTGGGGCATGGTGGGCTCTCTGTGTAGCTCCTTCGTGAGCCTTGTCTGGTGCTAGATTCATTCCCCTGGCACCATTCCCTCGGTCGGTCCCTGCCTCGTGCCAACATCTCCAGCTTTAGGGCACATGTGGCCCTGGGTTTTCTAGGCAAGTGTGTTTTAGCTTAGCTTTCTCTCTGGGCTGGGTGGGCATTGCGGCCATTACCTTTCAGAGGTGGAAGTGGGCAGAGTGTAAAGACCCCCAGAAATCACACCTCCATGCAGGGTCTATGGCAGGGTCCTCTGCACCCACTCCCCTCAGTGTCCATGCATCAGGGAATACCCAGATGGGAATGGTGGAGCTTCTGTGCCGGTGGGGGGCAACGGGAGGGGGGATCTGGTGCTGGAGGTATGTCGCTGGTGATGTGTTCAAGGTAGCCTCACGGTACCAAGTCCCAGATATTAATGGTTCTGGTGGGATGGCCTCTTGCATTCGTACTCGGTGCTTCCAGACTCTTGGTCTTCAGTGCCACCAAGCAGACCTGAGAACCCGCCACTCAAGGCCTTCCAGCCTCTTTCCCCTTCAGAATTCCCCCGCCTGTGTCTTTCCTGCCTTTGCATAAACGTTCTGAAGGGAGGGAAGGACCTGGCGGTGTTTTAGGGTCTCAGAATTTTGACAGTGACCCTCAGTGACAAATGTGTTTGTACAACAGTTAGTACACACATGCACAGATATGGGTCTGCGTGTGTGTAGGCCCGACAAAAACTGGGTGAAGCTTGTCATTGGTGCCTTAGCTTCTGCTTTCTTTCTCCAGACAGGGTAGCTGTATGATGAGCCAGGAAGGGAACCTGGAGGAAATTACAAGCAAGCCAGGTTTTATGTCAATGTGAGGGGCTTTTTGCTTTGGGAAGCCCATTTTTTTCACGCACCAATCTTTGCTGAAAACAGCAGTGGAATGTACACGTTTAATGTGTGCCGAGACTGCAGACTAGCTCGTAGGTGACTCCCTCTGCCTGAAGCTGTTTGCAGAGGCAGCGCGTGGGGCCTTCTGCGTGCAGCCAGAGCGCAGGTGTCAGGAGGCACCCTCTGGACCAGGGCGAGATGCTGACCAGCATCCAGGGGCAAATGATGGCTTCCCTGTGTTTCAGGTTTCTCACTTTTGAAATGAGGGGTCACTGACTGATGGTGGGCTGAGTTCAGCCTGTCATTATCAAACCAGCAACCTAGTTTGGACTTAACTAGCTGTTGGGGCTGCCCAGTGGTTATGCCTGTTTTGGGGGGATTTTCATTCTCTGGGTTCAAAGATGTGTCCTGTATCCCTTTCCAGTCAATAGGATGACAGTGGTAATTGTGGTCCTGATGATGCTGATGCTGAGGACTGCAGGCACGCCCTCACTGGGAGCCGACTCGGTGCTTGGTGCAGGTTTTCCCTTTATTCATGAGTAGGGAGCAGAGCCAGTACGTACCTGCTTTCCTCACATTCTCCCTTGCTTTCCACATGTGGTTGGTGGCATCTCTTTCTATATTCCTCTTGAAAATCTCAAACCTGCCAAACCATAAGGAGGGAGTATTATTAGCTCATCAGATTCAGTGTATCCAAATGAACTTGGTGACAAAATGGAACATAATTCATAGACTACAACTGTTATTAACATGTGACTATTTCTGGCAAGGCCCAGAGTAAAGAGTCAGAAAACTATTAATCCATTCTCGGGCTGAAGTTAAAAGGTAAATGAGCAAATACTTGGAATTCTTATGTTATTGCCTTGAACTCTTGCCTTGCCTTTCTGGACTGAATACTTAGAGTCGTAAAATACCCTAGTCTCTTTCCCTCACTATGCTTCCTTTGGATTCTCCAATTAATGGAATCGCTCACATTGTAGTTTGTGTCCATTTTTAAAACATCATTTGGTACTAAAGCGTTTCCCATGGACTACCTTATAGAGCATGCCGATCGTTCTTACGTGTCAGATGGAGAAACCATCATGGGGAGCCTTGTTAGGTGAGGGGCAGAAAAAGCAGGCAAGACAGAGGGCGGGATGTGGACCTGGAAGAGAACACAGTCAGGAGGATGGAAGAATGGGGGAGAAAAGAGAAAATGAACCTAAGAGACTTGGGAGTCCAGTGACAGAGCTCTAGACCTAGGTCATTATCGGTCTTTGAAGCCCAGAAAAAATCTGAAAGTGGCTTGCCTCTTCCAGGAAGAGCAGAGGAAGGCTCAGAATGTGCCAGGTCTCCTGCTAAGCCCAGGAACACACACCCCTGGTCCCGAAGATGCTGAGAAAACAAAAGGAAGGGACATTTTAGCATATCACAAGATTGTTGCTGCAAGATGAGGGTGGGCTACTTCTAGAGGAGGCTTTCAAACCCAATCTTGAGAGAGCTGGAGAACAAACATTCCACAGAAGTGTAAACATCTCAGCCGAAGTTCAGAAGAGGACTAGCTAGTCAAGTGGGTGGGTCGAGGCCCGAGGTAACTCTCTTTGGCTGACTTCAAGAGCCCATGGAAGCAGCATCTTGGGAGGCTATGTGGCCAACCCAGTGTGCGGTTCTTATAGCTTCCTTTGGCATACAGGGTTCTATCACTTTTTTTGTCATATGAGTGAAGACAGTTCCCTTGTCAGCCCCCACACATTATCATGGCAGAAGGGAAGAGTGTGCTCCTTCTAGTCTTTTCCCTTCATCCCCAGCCCAGCACTCACAGAACCCACTGCTCATGATACTGCCTTTGGTATTGGCACATTTAGGACCACATCAGTGACCACAAGGAGCATGTGAATAAGCACATAGAGCAATTTTATGCATTGTACATTTCCTGTCTTTCTTTGATCCTCATTTTTTTCTGTCATCCTTATCGCCCTGTGAAGCTGGTAGGTAAGCTCTGTGTGGGCAGGAGTTGCCTACTTTTCCCCCCAACCCTTATATGCTCAGCACCTGGAAGAGTGAATGGCTTGTAGCAGGCACACAAAAAATATCTGTGGCATGATTGAATGGTAGTGCTAAATTATTTCCTAGCCCTGTCCTGCCATGCGTACATTCTCAGAACAGTTCTTTTGAGACGCTGAAGGCAACAGTAATCTTCACATCCAGTAGTGTCCAAATTAGATGATCATCAAAATTACTTGGAGCGTTTAAAAGTGTCTGGGTTCCCCCCAAGATGCTTGGAGTCATTGCTTCTAGAAGTGGGACCCAGGGGTTTTATTTTTGACTCAGATGATCATGCAGACTTGGGAACCGCAGATTAGTCTTGTCTTCCCCATTTTGCAGGGGAAAGAGTAGCCTCAGAGACAGAAAACGTGTCTTGTTATCCCTGCAGGTACTGTCTGGGAAGACCTTCCCTCACAATGGAGACCGTGAACTCTGCTTCCTCGCCCGTGTCTAACAGGAGCCTGGAGCGAGTGGAAGTAACCCTCAGTGGGTTACTTGGGGCGGAGTTTTCAATAAGCTCTTAAGGCAAATGTAGGCTTATGACTGGGAATGGTAATGGGAAGTTGATTCCAGGTGAAGAAAACATATTATCTGTTGCCATTTAAGTAAAGATCATCGGACCCAGATAATTTAATGTATTTTTCCATTTGTCAGAGGCTTACGTTCTATTTCTTGGTGATTTGTTTCCTCCTCCAACATATTCTCCACTACAAGTGACATTCCAAGAGCCCATTTCTGTGTCCGGAGTGCTTGGATTCTTCCCGGGCAGGAAGCCTACGGTGTCATTTAAGCTGGTTTGGAAAAGTGTCATTCACCCTGATGGATGGTCGTCCCCATAGTGAGCACATAGTCTCCGCAAGGTTCACAGCACCCTCACCTTAAGGATCTAATTTATGTAGAGATGTCAATAGATTATTTAGAAAGGCATTCTTGCTGATTTCAGCAGTTCTAGAGCAAAGACAGGAAATGGGTAGGAGCGTGAAAGTCACGGGCGATGTTGGCTACTCTACCTCATTACACAGAGACCCCACCCAACCGTGAGGCAGGGAAGTTAGGTGGGTGGTGTTACCTTCTTGCAGGTGATGATCATGCCTTGAAATCTTCTCATTTCAGGGTGAAAACAGTAAGTTAGAAATCAGTAAAATTGGGACACCTGAGTGGCTCAGTCCGCTAAGTGGAGGACTCTTGGTTTCGGCTCAGGTCATGATCTCAGGGTGGTGGGATCGAGACCCGCATCGGGCTCCACGCTCATCAGGGAGTCTGCTTGACATTCTCTCTCTCCCTTTCCCTCTGCCCCTCCCTGCCCTGCACTCATTTGTGCTCTCTCTCTCTCTAAAACAACTAAATAAATCTTAAAAAAAGAGATTAATAAAATTGAGATGATTTCATCTACCCAAGATGTGTGATGGTTTCTAGAAAATTTTAGTTAAATTCTCGTTCACTGCAGAGATCAGGGTTCTAGCAATTTTATGAAGTAGGCTTTGGTTATTTAATTCTCTTTGCATGTGAAAATTAACCCTTTGTGTCTTCTGTCAAACAATAATATATTTTACAATATTTGTATGATGATTCATTTCATTGTCTAAACATTTAGGAAACTAAGAGAATGAGGGGTTTTCTTGTTTTCAAATCTATGAGCTAGGTAATACCTTGACCATGTACGACATAGTACATTGATTTTCCTTGCATTCTGGCATTCCTCAAAATATAATTGACAAGTTTATTCTTAGACAAAATCCATTTAATCAAAATTCTCATGGTAACTTTCACATGTAGCTATTGAATATTTCCTGAAAGGATTAAATATCTAAGCTTTGAAGTGGATGGGTGATTATTACAAAAGCCAGATTAATATAAGTTGACTTAATTTCTAAACACTGACATTATAAGAATAGCTATTATTGCAAATATATATGTTGACAATGCATGATTCTAAGGTAGTCTTTTTTTTTTTTTTTACTACATACCAGAGGGTATACATTCAATTGCATGTCCCTCATGAGACCTTTTTTTTTTTTTTTTAAGATTTATTTATTTGACAGACAGGGGTTGGGGGGGAAGGGGCAGAAGGAGAGAGAGAGAATCTCAAGCAGACTCCCTGCTGTGCGTGGAGTCCAACACGGGCATGACCCTGAGATTATGACCTGAGCTGAAACCAAGAGTCAGACGCTCAACCGACTGAGCCACCCAGGTGCCCCTTCATGAGAGCTTTTCTTGGTAGTCACATGATGTGACTATGGCAAGAAGCTAGCCTCTTTTGTTCATTTATTCATCTGTTTATTAGTTCAGCAGATAATTTATTGAGCATCTACCCATGCCAGTTACCCTAGAGGTACTTAGGTCCAAATGGGAAGATGATAATAGACAAGGGAATATATAATATATCAGGTAGAACTCTGAAGAAAATAGGGTGGGGGGGTCCAAGCATGACATGGTGCAGTGTCCCACAGGAGGTCAGGGAAGGGCCTCTCACCTGCATGAGGGGCGGCTGGCCATGTGGTCACCTCAGGGAGCACCCAAGGCCAAAGCAAGGGTGAGGGCTTCTTTTGAGGGTAGCTGGAAGGCAGTGGGGAGTTTCAAGCAGAGGCAACAAGATCTGCCTATACTTTAAGTACCTGTCTCGATAAATTGTAAAGCTCTAGACGATGCAAGAGGGAATCATGTCCAGCTCACGGCCAGGCCTAGGAAGTTATATGAGCACACCAGGGGAGTATGGGACTTTGGAGAAGTGCTAACCGGGGACCCCTCCTCTCTGGAGGGGCGTTTCTCTGGAAACGCCCACCCTCTCGGTGGTTTTCCTTTTCAGGAGAAATCTTCCCCACCATGCACACACACGTCTGAGCTTTACCATGTGTGTTCATTACCCCTATAGTAAACCTGGCCCCTGACTCCTTCTGCGCCGCTTGCCCTGCCTTACACCTCATCCCCCACAGGACCCAGAGTCTGAAACACACCATCTGTCCCCGAATTACATGGGGTCCCGACAGTTCCTTATGACATGGCCTTTAGCATGTGGACGTACCCTCTTATCCTGGCCTGTAAAGTAGGGGAGATGGGCTCCCTCATCACCACCACTTATCAGCTTAAATGAGAAGATGTTTTATGGCTTTACAGACCCGCAGGTTAGCAGGTGCCAGCCGTGAAGGGAAGGGTGCTGTGTGAGCGGTGGCTGCTTCTACTACTCTCCTGTTTTAGATCCTACTTCATGGGTGTGCTTTTGTTTCGTATACAATATCACGTGTGTCGGTTCTACTCCATCATAGAATCCTCAAGAGAAGGAACCATGTCTTAGAATTCCCTGTGTTGGGCCTTGTGGGCCTTCAGTTTCCCACTGGCTGGTCCACTGATTGTGAACTGGTCATCTCCACCGTGGCCCCTCCAGGCAGCATAGCTTTGGGCATCACCTCAGGCTCATGCATGTCAAATGTATGCCCCAGTTCCAGACTCTTCTAAGCCCACAGTGGGCATTTTCTCACTATCTGCAGATACTTCTCTGGGGTGTGTGTCCTCCGAGACTCCATATCCTCTTAATGCCAATTTTTCCTGAAATTCATAGTTCAGGGAACACAGCCCCCATGGATCTGTTGGTCAGCCGAGAAATGTCTGTAATTCCACCCTGGCCCTCAGACTTTCAGTGTGTTCTGCCCAGACAGATTCGCCAGCCCCCTGACCAAGCTCCTGCCTCTAGGCACTCACCAGCCCAGGTCACACTTCTCAGCCAGAGCATATTTATAAGCAAAAGGTTTGTTCTTAAAAACGGTGGGGGTGCTGAAGACAGGGTGGTGACCAGAAGCACAAGAATTTAACCTTGGCGCCCTCCCCCAGCCCCTGACAGAGGCCTCCCTGCTGTGCCGAGGTCTCAGTGACCAGGCTCCCAGAAGGGTCAGCACTGTCCCCTCCTGATAACGACCCTACTGCTGCTGTTGTACTAACAGAAGAGAGCAGACTGGCTCTTGGCGAAAGCGCTTGAGATTCCATCTCAGAAAATAGACTTTTCATAGATATTCCACTAAGGGGTAGACGCGTGTGAGTACTTAACCAGGACCCAGCTGAGCAAAAACCTCTGTTGATCAACCTTTTCCTTCTTTGATTAACCACACTTCTGAAGGAAGCGAGTGACAATAAAGCAGCCCCCGCGAGCGACTTCACGTGATGGGGGTCTCGACCTTTCTCACGTGCTCTGCAGCTGGCCTTGCGTTCAGTGGGCGGCAGGCTTGGGCCTCAAGGTGGCGAGGTCTTCGGTCACCTGGACGGGTCTTGTTTTATTGACTTTACTCTCGGGTGAAGGTTGGACCCGTTCACCGTAAGAAGATTTTCAGTGGAGGGTTGAAACAAAACAGTGCTTCTTGTTAGTCCACAGTTAATTAGAAAATTAAATTAACCACAACCCTCGTTCCCAGAGCTTTCTGGGTAATTGCTGTTTTACTGTATTCGGATGAGAGAAGACCCCAGGAGGCACAGGTCATCCTTGTGCAGAATTGGAGAATCAAAGGAGGGAGGCACAAAGCCACCGCTGGGCGGGAGCGCGGTGGGGTTCAGGAGGCCCCGGCTGTGGGTCAGGAGCGTGTGCGACAATTCGGGAGATAAAAATATCCTCTCCCACTCTCCCTCCGAAGAAGGTAAATCTAAAGGTTAAACCCTACAATCCGAGTCGTTTTAATACTTTTAATTCACATCTAAAACTGAAACATTTTTCTTCCCTCATTTTCTGTTGTCTCTCAGTATGTGGACTGGATATGATTACATTTTACATTGGTTGTTTTTTAAAAGGTTCTTACAACTTTGGGGTGAGAATATACTTTGCTGAACTGATTTTTTTGGAGTTGACCTGATTTGACTCCCTAATCAAATAAGAGTATAGATAAACTAATAATGGTTTTGATGGTGCGTGCTTCCTATACACATGGCATTCTGCTAAACGATTCACAGGCATTGCACGCATTGTATTCTTAATCCTCAGAACACCTCCCAGGCAGGGGCTGTGAGTACCTCCCCCCATCTGCAGAAGGGGAGTGAGTCTCCCAGAGCTTTAGCGACACGCTCACAGCAGCGAGCCAGCAAGCAGCAGAGCTGGGATTCAGGCCCTATCGGTCTAACCCCAAGCCTGCACTTGTGACCGTGGCAATCTCAGTGTGGAAAACACCCTTATTCCAGACATCCGGGGCATTTCTGCTTCTGTGGGAGGGAGGGAAGGAAAGAGAACGTTCCCCTTTCCCTGTGACTTCAGGGAGAGAACTTGACTAGCCAGCACCTTGCTGTGCACAGACAAACACTGTCTGATCCTTATATTCGAACAGGGATAAAAATGCAGCCTGTTATGACTTGCGGTGTCAGCTAAAGGACATAGTGTATACCAAAGAGCCTGAGCATAATTTTGCTGTACTGGATATTCCATGACCCACCATTTCCATTTGCTGGTAGAGCACATACAAAAAAATATTCATTTGTGCAGAGGCAGGGCATGATAATAAACCAGTAAATGTGTGGGAAGCAAGAATGAAAGAGGACTCCCTTTTAGAATCATCTACTTATTTTAGAACAAAATGAAGTCACTTCATGGTTTTTTTCCCCCGAGTCTCTAGCAGCGAACATCGACTGAACGTTAGCAATAAAGGGGCCCACCAGAATGATGGGAAATTTGCATGAGGTTAAATTTTAGCCTGCATCTTATGAAAATGGAGGGGACAATCTGCTGAGAAAGGAATAAAAGAATCACATTTCAGTTTTAATTCCTCATCCATAAGTGTCATTAGAAAAGGAGAGAGAATTCTAGAATCACACATGGTTGGAAAATGATGTTTCCTCCAAAAACGGTAATGTCTTTGTTATGAAGTACCACCTGCATTATTGAATAAAATATTACCCCTGTTGTGTGCAATGTGATTTCAGTGGAAGAAATTATAAGCAAATGACCCATAATAAATCATATGCTGCCACCACTGCATGCTGCTAATACCAAGATTAATTCTCTTCTGATGGGGAAGCCGCTCAAATTCTGATGGAAATGTTGGTGTTCCCAGGTTTTGAATGAATTCTAATATATTTGTTTATTTTTAAGCACTCCTGAGATGCAGATGAAAAATCTGGCCAGCAGGTGCCCAGCACATTTATTTGCTTTGTGCTGTCTGTGGCGGAGGAGAACGGCAGAGGCATCTTCTCCACTAAACAGCCCACTTTCTTCTCCTGCCTGGTCTCCAAGTACTTCTGAGTCTTGATGCATTTGGGCATTGTAGCCAGTCTTTGAGATAGAACAGTTTCAGGGGGACCATTTATTTCAACGTAGTCTTTCCCTGAATGTACATTTCTAGATTTATATCCGACAATTGTGATGCAATAAAACACATGATAATTCTGGGCAAAAATGTTAGTAAAAATCAGTGCACTCACCCTGGATTCACGTGGTGTGTCGCATGTGACCCCCGGGGTGGGTAATGACAATGCACTGAGACAGTGCGTTGAACACCAAGCACTTTGCATGTGTGAGTTGTCAATCTTCCCAGCACTGCCATGACATGGTCATTATTACCCTCATCCTTATTTTAAGTTTTTTATTTTACTTCCCGTGTAGTTCACATACAGTGTTATATTAGTTTCAAGTGTACAATATAGTGATGCAGCACTCCTGTACATTACTCAGTGCTCATCACGGTAAGTGTGCTCTTCATCCCCATCAGTTTCCCCCACTCCCCCCACCTGCCCTCTGGTCACCACCAGTGTGTTCTCTAGAGTTAAGAGTCTGTTCTTGGTTTGTCTTTCTCTCTCTTTTGTCCTTTGTTCCTTTGTTTTGTTTCTTAAATTCCACATAGGAGTGAAATCATATGGTATTTGTCTTTTTCTGACTTCTTATTTCACTGAGCATCATGCTCTATAGCTCCATCCGTGTTGCCGTAAATGGCAAAATTTCATTCTTTTTTGTGGTGGAGTACTATTCCGTTGTATATACACACCACACCTTCCTCCATTCATCAGTCAGTGGACACTTGGGCTGCTTCCATATCTTGGTTATTGTTGATAACACTGCTATAAACATAGAGGTGCAAGTATCCCTTTGAATTTGTGTTTTTTCATAATTAACCTCATCTTAAAAGGAGAGGAACCTGAGGTGCGGATCATTTAAACAGCTTGCCTAAGATCTTTCAACTTGTTAGTAACGTAGTCTAGATTCAGTCCCAGGCGAAGCTAACTCCTGAACGGGCATGCTGCCCCCTCCCACACGGAGTTGATCTCATGGGTGCATTCCTAAGTTGATGCAATGATACGATCCCGTTTTTTCATTTGCACTTCAAAGACTTCATGACCCATCTGAACACCCTCATATTCCGGCATCAAAGTGATCACAGGAAGAAAACTATCATCTGTCATCATCGTATTTCTTTTTCCTTTCTATTTTATGATTATAATTCTCTCTCCATTTCAAGTGAACGGGCAGCCTTCATTTCTTTCATTCTCTCCCTATTCTGGTTATACTGTTTTCATTTTGCAACGAAATACCCACAACAAGCAGAAAATTAGGTGCCTCAGTGCCTCTACATGTCACTCACCCCCTGGGGTATCAAATCCTGATGTCACAGAGGCATAATTCCCTTGGGGAGAAAATTGTGTTTTGCAGACCCTGTTCATTTATCTCTTCGGTCTTGTAAGTTCCCTTCTTAAAACCAGCAAGACTCAGGCACACTGCAGGTCATTTTTATATGGCACACTTGATTGCTTAGGAAAACAAAATTTAAAGCACTTTCTTTATGCTCAGCATCGCTCAGCATCAGGGAAATCCATATCAAAACCTCCATGAGATACCACCTCACAGCCGTCAGAATGGCTAAAATTAACAAGTCAGGAAACGACAGATGTTGGTGAGGATGCGGAGAAAGGGGAACCCTCCTACACTGTTGGTGGGAATGCAAGCTGGTGCAGCCACTCTGGAAAACAGTATGGGGGTTCCTCAAAAAGTTGAAAATAGAGCTACCATATGATCCAGCAATTGCACTACTGGGTATTTACCCCAAGGATACAAATGTAAGGGTCCGAAGGGGTACGTGCACCCCGATGTTTGTGGCAGCAATGTCCACAATAGCCAAACTGTGGAAAGAGCCAAGATGTCCATCGACAGATGAATGGATAAAGAAGATGTGGTATATATACACAATGGAATATTATGCAGCCATCAAAAGGAATGAGATCTTGCCATTTGCAACGACGTGGATGGAACTGGAGAGTGTTATGCTGAGTGAAATAAGTCAATCAGAGAAAGACATGTATCATATGACCTCACTCATATGAGGAATCTTAATCTCAGGAACAAACTGAGGGTTGCTGGGTGATGTGGGGTGGGAGGGATGGGGTGGCTGGGTGACAGACATTGGGGAGGGTATATGCTATGGTGAGCGCTGTGAATTGTGCAAGACTGTTGAATCACAGATCTGTACTTCTGAAACAAATAATGCAAATATGTTAAGAAAAAAGAAAAAGAAGATAGCAGGAGGGGAAGAATGAAGGGGAGTAAGTCAGGGGGGAGACGAACCAGGAGAGATGATGGACTCTGAAAAACAAACTGAGGGTTCTAGAGGGGGAGGGGTAGGGGGATGGTTTAGCCTGGTGATGGGTATTAAAGGGGCACATTCTGCACGGAGCACTGGGTGTTATGAACAAACAATGAATCATGGAACACTACATCAAGAACTAATGATGAAATGTATGGTGATTAACATAACAAAAAATTAAAAAAAAATAAAAGCACTTTCTTTAGAAGGAAGGATACTGTTGCTCCAGGGTGAAATATTTCAACCAAATCCTTGAGAGTTCTTGTCTCTGAATCATCCGCCTTGGTAGGAGCTGCTCTAACAGGGCTTTGTTAATTGAATAGTATCTGCTTTAATACTTAACAGGGAATGGAATATTTAAAACTTCAACCCACTGTAGGCCCTTTGAGAAATCTTTTAGGTGAGAAAAAGGAACAATCAGAACAAGTCTTTGGATTCTGGAAATTCAAGAGAAACTACGCTATTCATTATTTATCTACTTACAGTCATTAACCTTTCTTTTTTTAGAAGAAGAGGAGGAGGAATCCCAAGGAAAGTTTACTTCCCAGGAAGCCATGCTCATTGTGGCTTTGCTGGTGTCACCGATTTAGTGGAAATGCAGCCATCACATGCAGGAGGAACTGTGTGACAAAGTGTTCTAGAATCTGGACATTTGGATTATTTCTCTAATACTTCCCTTAATTTTTTTCTAGTTATACTGAATAAGTCATGTAATTTTGCAAGGACTCCGTTATCATTTCTGTAAAGTGGAGATAATCCTATCTTCCCTATTAACTTCACAGAATTGTCAGAAAGATTAAAAGAAGCAGTGGGCTTATTAGAACTTGGAGAGACCCAAACTCAAGTGCCAGGTGTTACTTTGTTTATATTTTTGCTGCAGTCAACAGATAGGGATTAATTGAGCATTTCTCTTCAGGGCTTACTCTGGGCAAAGAGCTGTGTTCGTCTTGTCATAGAATTGTTTGCATGCAAGCCACCCGCTAGGATGTTGGGTGCTGCAGGGGGGGTGACACTCTAGGAGGCCCCGGGGACCACAGGAAGGAAGCCCTCGGGGGCCGACTGCCTTCTCTTCCGCCAAGCTTTGGGGTGTGTGCTTTAAATGGCTGAAGGAGTGATATCTCTTCTCTCCACGTGGAAGGTTGGGGTGCTTCATGAAGAAGATTGAACTTTAACTTAGCCTTGAATGAGAGATATAATTTAATGTTATATAAGATTATATTATGTATAATGATATCTATCTTGAAACAGCCCTTCAGGGAAGAGAGAAGGGCAAGGGCAATCATGCAGGGAAGTGTGGATGTATTTGGAGGGGGCTGAGTGGTTCAGCTTGGAGGGCGTGCAGGGCATGGACGTGGGCGCAGTGTCAGGTCTTGCTAGAAAAAGCGTACCAGGAGGGGCTAGCCGAGGGCTGAGAATGTTGTTGAGACTTAAAGGAGGCCAGGGAGTGGTGTGATTGTTCAGGGAGCAGTCTAGGGCATGCTATATTGCCCTGGAAAAATCAAAGGCCAAGCACCCTCACTGGGGTAAATGCTACTGGTCTCCCTGGCCGAGGCAGAGAGAGGTCAGTTTGAGGAAGAGAAGTACCAGACTCACGGCTCTGATTGCTCAGAGTCTCCCTGGAGGTAAAGTGGAGACTCTTTGAAGGAGGGCATGACTCCAGTGTTTCAAGCATAGACAGGGCAGCCACATAGACGGGCGCTGGAGAGTAAATTCAAGCTTCTGGAAATGTGCTTGGAATGAATGTGGAGTGTGTCTGAACCAAAGATTTTTGTTATGTAATCCCTGAAATTATGAGCCCAAATGAGATCATATTGGAAAAGAATTTTGAAAGAGAAGATGGTCAGCGCCAGCAAAGGGGGAGGAGAAGGGAAAGCCAGCTCATTCCCGGAGTAGGTGACCCTGTCAACCGTGAGAGGGGGTCACAGGTGAGTAAGAAGTGAAAAGCCTCTTTGCATTTTACAGGGAGGGGCTTTGGGCTTCTGTTTCACCGAGATGCATTCTCAATGAGATGTGAGGCTCCAGATTTTTAGGGGCAATTTTGATTCCTTCATTTCCTCGAGTTTGATTCATATCCTTCTCTACACTCCTGAACATTTCTTCCTTGCAAAGAGCTCCCTGAACTCACCGCTTTGCCATATTGATAGAGCTCTGTGGGAAATAGATGCTCTCCGGAGTGGACGAGCCCCAGGGCCTCCTGCTTGAGAATGGGGGGAGGGGACGAGGCTGGGATCTGGGTGTCCCAGCTGAGGCTGCAACATCTCTGTGCTGCAAGGCAAAGAGCAGTGTGCTCCCAGGGGGCCCCAGCAGGCGTGGTGCAAGGGAAGCAAGTCCAGAGCTGGATAAGTGGTAGAAGAAATGGGGTTTTATACTTTGTGTTTATTGATTTATCTAAGTGGCTAAATGAATATTCATTTTGCTTCCTGTTGACTCTGTTTTACAAAAACCAGAAGTAGAAAAGAGGAGCTTTTCTAAAGAACTCACTTGGTGCTCACTTGTCTGTGAGTCTTCAAAGAGCACATCACTAAAAGGATTTCTTCCCATAACCAAACTTCAGGGAAGGATGAGAATACCTTAATTACGAGTATCTGCAGAAAGCAGGTTTCATCAACTCATAGGCTATAGGAGCTAGAAGGGCTTTCAGAAATCGTCAGGTGTGCTTGTCCAATTTTAAGATCAGGAAGCAAAGCTCAGAGAGGGGAATTGACTGTCAGCCCTGCATATACCATCCACTCAAGACAAATGTGCTCAGGTGAGGGCAAAATGCCCCCCAGGTAAAGGAAGGTGGTGAAGGATGGAGCTCTCTCATCTGCCTGAGCCTTACAGCTCCTAGCACAGTTGGAATCTTAATTCATGTTTGATAATATTTACCTGCCAACACCCCAAGGATTCTATATAAGTAGCCTAGTAATCACTATTCCTGGTGAGTATGCACTGAAAGGATGCAGATTAAACTGGAGCACTGAAGTAAAGCATACCTCATGCCCAATATCAACCACTTACAAGAAAGAAAGAAAAAAAAAGAAAGAGGGAAGGAGGGAGGAGAGAGAGAGAGAAAGAGAAAGAAAGAAAGAGAGAGAGAGAGAGAAAGAAAGGAAGGAAGGAAAGAAGGAAAAGAAAAGAAAGACCCTAATATTTTGAGACCAAAAATTAGTCTTGGACAATTTATGTCCAAATATAATAAGACATTATCACAACTGAATCTAGTCAGTTCGGTTAAGGTAGCTAGTTGAGTCTGGAGGTCTCCACAAGTCACTTAAACTCTAATTGTCCTTGACTGATGACTTGAAATCTAAAATATACTGTCTTCATGAAGGGGAGTAAGTCGGAGGGGGAGACGAACCATGAGAGACGACGGACTCTGAGAAACAAACTGAGGGTTCTAGAGGGAGGGGGGTGGGGGGATGGGTTAGCCCGGTGATGGGTATTAAAGAGGGCACGTTCTGCGTGGAGCACTGGGTGTTATGCACAAACAATCATGGAACACTACATCAAGAACTAATGATGTAATGTATGGTGATTAACATAACAATAAAAAATTATTAAAATAAAATAAAATATACTGTCTTCTGCAGAACACAGTTCTAAACTGCAAGTCTTTAATTGGTCAGATTCTGAAAACATTTCCCCCATGTATCTGTTATCTATTGCTGCCTAACAAATTACCCCAAAGCTTAGCACCTTGGAATGGCAGACATGTTGTAGCTCCCAGTTTCTGAGGGTCAGGAATTTGGAGGCAGCTCTGACTTTCTCATGAGGCTGTGGCAAAGCTGTGGGCCAGGGCTGCACAGTCACATAAAAGGACGGGGGCTGGAGGGTCTGCACCCAGGCTCATTCATGAGGCAGGCATCCCCCAGAGCAAGGGATCCAAGAAACAGCATCCAACTAAGACAAAAGCTGCAGCGTCTTCTATGATTTGATCTCAAAATTAGTGTATTGCCCTTTGTTGTATCCTGTTGGTCACACGAACCAGGTACAGCATGGGGAGACCACCATGGCTATGCATACCAGGAAGTGGGGGAACTGGCACCATCGAGAGGCTGGCCACCACACCCCACGTGTGACTACATTACTCTTTGTCTTTGGAGCCATCCAAAGAATCATTCATCCAACTTAAGTCTTGCGTTAGTACAGGATATGGGTTTGGTTTAGAATAAAAATACAACTATCAGCCAGATGGGCAAACAGGGAATCACACCCAACCTACAGAAAATACACCTTCATAGAGAGACACACAGCTGTAGATAATTGTTTTGAAATATGTGTAGGTATGTATGCCTTCATGTCCATGTGTATACACATGTCCTCACTTAGTTTTCAGAAGCAACCATGTAAATGAGGAACAATTGTTCCCCGTCTTTACAGATGAGGATTTGGAGATTTTCATAACTTCTGCAAGGTCATACACCCATTAAATTATGTAGATCTTACTCCAGATACAATGAAAAAGGACACAGTATTCAATGGGAGCTTTGCATTTGGATACATGTGTCCCAAACTCAGTAAAGATTTTCAGTTTTAAGTAACATCTTATAAAGTGCATGTGATAGTTTTTTGCTTGTTTCTGTTTTTGCTGTAAATGAAAATAAAGATATTTTCTTTATCAATGTAAAAGTATTTTATATTCCTTTAGGAGATGCTTCCCATCCACCCCCACCCCCCCACCCCCGTTTACCACGTCTTAAAACACAGGAATGTTTTCTAAGCTGCCTGAGAAAGGAATAAATTAAATACAAATGACAATTTTTGAGTAAGATGGAGTGTGGGAGGTGTGGTCCCCACTCAGGTTTCTCAGGTTCCATTTAATTGCACAATGTCTGAGCTGAGCTGGGCAGTCCAAGGGCGCTGAGCAGCCCTGCTCACAGGGTGGATGGAGAAGGAGGCTGAACAGGCTCTGGGAGGCAGGACGTGAGGGACACACCACACGATTTGGTGAGTCCACATGCTGGCTTTGCAGAACTCAGTAACCTTTCCTACTTGTCAAAATGAACATGAAAATGTTTTCCCTTTAACTCCCAGAGATATTTCTGGAAAGTAATGTGAAGATTGATACTTTGTAAACGGACTCATATTCTAGTACACAAGAGAACTCAGTAGTCTAGGAAGTCACAGAAGGGTTATCTGAAATATGATGGGTAATGTCAGTGACATTTTGTCCGAAGATAACTTAGCCTCTGATACATTTGAGTTTTCTGAAAAATAGGTGTAAATACATCTTATATTACATGCTATGACATAACAGCAAAGCTCTTTGAGAAAATTCTTGCTAAATGTCACACATTATTAATCTGGGTTTTCTCACTCTCCTGAAAAAGGAAATCATAAATTTACCAGTCAACCTTTACCTTTAAATTTTATTTATTTTTTTTTTGATTTTATTTATTTATTTGAGAGAGCGAGAATGAGAGAGAGAGAGCACATGAGAGGGGGGAGGGTCAGAGGGAGAAGCAGACTCCCTGCTGAGCAGGGAGCCCGATGCGGAACTCGATCCCAGGACTCCAGAATCATGACCTGAGCCGAAGGCAGTCGCTTAACCAACTGAGCCACCCAGGCGCCCTACCTTTAAATTTTAAAAAGGTAAGTCTACAGTGTAGTTTCCATAAGGTTTTAAAAGCAGATAAACATTTTCTTTTATGAAACACACTTTACACTTTTATTGAGCTTTTTGGGCCATTTTCTTTTTTTTTTTCTTCAAATTTTTTATTGTTATGTTAATCACCATACATTATTACATCATTAGTTTTTGATGTAGTGTTCCATGATTCATTGTGCAAAACACCCAGTGCTCCACGCAGAACGTGCCCTCTTTAATACCCGTCACCAGGCTAACCCATCCCCCCACCCCCCTCCCCTCTAGAACCCTCAGTTTGTTTTTCAGAGTCCATCGTCTCTCATGGTTCATCTCCCCCTCCGATTTCCCCCCTTCATTCTTCCCCTCCTGCTTTTTTTAACATATATTGCATTGTTTGTTTCAGAAGTACAGATCCATGATTCATCAGTCTTGCACAGTTCACAGTGCTCACCATAGCACATACCCTCCCCAAATCTATCACCCAGCCACCCCATCCCTCTCACCCCACCCCCACTCCAGCAACCCTCAGTTTGTTTCCTGAGATTAAGAATTCCTCATATCAGTGAGGTCATATGATACATGTCTTTTTCTGATTGACTTATTTCACTCAGCATAACACCCTCCAGTTTCATCCACGTTGTTGCAAATGGCAAGATCTCATTCCTTTTGATGGCTGTATAATATTCCATTGTATATATATACCACATTTTCTTTATCCATTCATCTGTCAATGGACATCTTGGCTCTTTCCACAGTTGGGCCATTGTGGACATTGCTGCTATAAACATCAGGGTGCATGTACCCCTTTGGATCCCTACATTTGTATCCTTGGGGTAAATACCCAGTAGTGCAATTACTGGATTGTATGGTAGCCCTATTTCTTTGTGTTTTTTTGTTTTTGTTTTTGTTTTTTGGTAGCTCTATTTTCAGCTTTTTGAGGAACCTCCATACTGTTTTCCAGAGTGGTTGCACCAGCTTGCATTCCCACCAACAGTGTAGGAGGGTTCCCCTTTCTCCACATCCCTGCCAACATCTGTTGTTTCCTGACTTGTTCATTTTAGCCATTCTGACTGGTGTGAAGTGGTATCTCGTTGAGGTTTTGATTTGGATTTCCCTGATGTCGAGTGATGTTGAGCATTTTTTCATGTGTCTGTTGGCCATTTGGTTGTCTTCGTTGGAAAAATGTCTGTTCATGACTTCTGCCCATTTCTTGATTGGATTATTTGTTCTTTGGATGTTGAGTTTGATAAGTTCTTTATAGATTTTGGATACTAGCCCTTTATCCGATATGTCATTTGAAAATATTTTCTCCCATTCTGTCGGTTGTCTTTTGGTTTTGTGGACTGTTACTTTGGCTGTGCAAAAGCTTTTTATCTTGATGAAATCCCAATAGTTCATTTTTGCCCTTCCTTCCCTTGCCTTTGGCGATGTTTCTAGGAAGAAGTTGCTGTGGCTGAGGTCGAAGAGGTTGCTGCCTGTGTTCTCCTTTAGGATTTGGATGGACTCCTGTCTCACGTTTAGGTCTTTCAACCATTTGGAGTCTATTTTTGTGTGTGGTGTAAGGAAATGGTCCAGTTTCATTCTTCTGCATGGGGCTGTCCAATTTTCCCAACACCATTTGTTGAAGAGACTGTCTTTTTTCCATTGGACATTCTTTCCTGCTTGGTCGAAGATTAGTTGACCATAGAACTGAGGTCCATTTCTGGGCTCTCGATTCTGTTCCATTGATCTATGTGTCGGTTTTTGTGCCAGTACCATACTGTCTTGATGATGACAGCTTTGTAATAGAGCTGGAAGTCCGGAATTGTGATGCCGCCAGCTTTGCTTTTCTTTTTCAACATTCCTCTGGCTTTTCGGGGTCTCTTCCAGTTCCATACAAATTTTAGGATGATTTGTTCCATGTCTTTGAAAAAAGTGGATGGTATTTTGACGGGGATTGCATTGAACGTGTAGATTGCTCTAGGTAGCATTAACATCTTCACAATATTTGTTCATCCAATCCATGAGCATGGAACGTTTTTCCATTTCTTTGTGTCTTCCTCAATTTCTTTCATGAGTATTTTATAGTTTTCTGAGTACAGATCCTTTGCCTCTTTGGTTAGATTTATTCCTAGGTATCTTATGATTTTGGGTGCAATTGTAAATGGGATCGACTCCTTGATTTGTCTCTCTTCTGTCTGGTTGGTGTATAGGAATGCCACTGATTTCTGTGCATTGATTTTATATCCTGCCACTTGACTGAATTCCTGTTTGAGTTCTAGCAGTTTTGGGGTGGAGTTTTTTAGGTTTTCCACATAAAGTATCATATCATCTGCAAACAGTGAGAGTTTGACTTCTTTTTTGCCGATTCGGATGCCTTTGATTTCTTTTTGTTGTCTGATTGCTGTGGCTAGGACTTCTAATACTATGTTGAGTAGCACTGGTGATAGTGGACACCCCTGCCGCATTCCTGACCTCAGGGGGAAAGCTCTCAGTTTTTCCCCATTGAGAATGATATTCGCTGTAGGTTTTTCATAGATGGCTTTTATGATATTGAGGTATGTACCCTCTATCCCTATACTCTGAAGAGTTTTGATCAAGAAAGGATGCTGTACTTTGTCAAATGCTTTTTCTGCATCTATTGAGAGGATCATATGATTCTTGTTCTTTATTTTGTTAATGTATGTTATCATGTTGATTGATTTGTGGATGTTGAACCAACCTTGCAGCCCAGGGATAAAACCCACTTGGTCATGGTGAATAATCCTTTTAATGGACTGTTGGATCCTATGGGCTAGTATTTTGGTGAGAATTTTTGCATCCATGTTCATCAAGGATATTGGTCTGTAATTCTCCTTTTTGATGGGGTCTTTGTCTGCTTTGGGGCTCAAGGTAATGGTGGCCTCATAAAATGAGTTTGGAAGTTTTCCTTCCATTTCTATTTTTTGGAACAGTTTCAGGAGAATAGGTATTAATTCTTTTTGAAATGTGTGGTAGAATTCCCCTGGGAAGCCATCTGGGCCTGGGCTTTTGTTTCTTGGGAGATTTTTGATGACTGCTTCAATCTCCTTAGTGGTTATAGGTCTGTTCAGGTTTTCTATTTCTCCCTGGTTCAGTTTTGGTAGTTGATACATCTCTAGGAATGCATCTGTTTCCTCTAGGTTATCTAATTTGCTGGCATAGAGTTGCTCATACTATGTTCTTATAATTGCTTGTATTTTTTTTTGGTGTTGGTTGTACTCTCTCCTCTTTCATTCATGATTTTGTTGATTTGGGTCATTTCTCTTTTCTTTTGGATAAGTCTGGCCAGGGGTTTATCAATCTTGTTAATTCTTTCAAAGAACCAGCTCCTAGTTTCGTTGATCTGTTCTACTGTTCTTTTGGTTTCTAGTTCATTGATTTCTGCTCTGATCTTTATTATTTCTCTTCTCCTGCTGGGGTTAGGCTTTATTTGCTGTTTTTTCTCTAGCTCCTTTAGATGTAGGGTTCGGTTGTGTATTTGAGACCTTTCTTGTTTCTTGAGAAAGGCTTGTATTGCTGTATACTTTCCTCTTAGGATTGCCTTTGCTGCATCCCAAAGATTTTGAACAGTTGTGTTTTCATTTTCATTGGTTTCCATGAATTTTTTTAATTCTTCTTTAATTTCCTGGTTGACCCGTTCATTCTTCAGTAGGATGCTCTTTAGCCTCCATGTATTTGAGTTCTTTCCGACTTTCCTCTTCTGATTGAGTTCTAGTTTCAAAGTATTGTGGTCTGAAAATATGCAGGGAATGATCCCAATCTTTTGGTACCGGTGGAGACCTGATTTGCGACCTAGGATGTGATCAATTCTGGAGAATGTTCCATGGGCACTAGAGAAGAATGTGTATTCTGTTGCTTTGGGATGGAATGTTCTGAATATGTCTGTGAAGTCCCTTTGGTCCAGTGTGTCATTTAAAGTCTTTATCTCCTTGTTGATCTTTTGATTAGATGATCTGTCCATTTCCGTCGGGGGCTGTTAAAGTCCCCCACTATTATTGTATTGTTGTCAATGTGTTTCTTTGCTTCTGTTATTAATTGCCTTATATAATTGGCTACTCCCATGTTAGGGGCATAGATATTTAGAATTGTTAGATCTTCTTGTCGGATAGACCCTTTAAGTAGGATATAGTGTCCTATTTCATCTCTTATTACAGGCGTTGTTTTAAAATCTAATTTGTCTGATATAAGGATTGCCACCCCAGCTTTCTTTTGGTGTCCATTAGCATGGTAAATGGGTTTTCCACCCCCTCACTTTCAATGTGGGGGTGTCTTTGGGTCTAAAATGAGTCTCTTGCAGACAGCATGTCGATGGGTCTTGTTTTTTTATCCACTCTGATAGCCTGTGTCTTTTGTTTGGGGTATTTAGCCCATTTACATTCAGGGTAACTATTGAAAGATATGAATTTAGTGCCTTTGTATTGCCTGTAAGGTGACGTTACTGTATATTGTGTGTGTTCCTTTCTGGTCTATGCTGCTTTTAGGCTCTCTTTTTGCTTAGAGGACCTCTTTCAATATTTTTTGTAGGGCTGGTTTCGTGTTTGCAAATTCCTTTAGTTTTTGTTTGTCCTGGAAGCTTTTTATCTCTCTTTCTATTTTCAATGACAGCCTAGCTGGATATAGTACTCTTGGCTGCATATTTTTCTCGTTTAGTGCTCTGAATGTATCATGCCAGTCCTTTCTGGCCTGCCAGGTCTCTGTGGATAGGTCTGTTGCCAGTCTAATGTTTCTACCATTGTAGGTTACATATCTCTTCTCCCGAGCTGCTCTCAGATTTTCTCTTTGTCTCTGAGACTCGTAAGTTTTACTATTAGATGTCAGGTTGTTGACCTATTTTTATTGATTTTGAGAGGGGTTCTCTGTGCCTCCTGGATTTTGATGCCTGTTTCCTTCCCCACATTAGGGAAGTTCTCCGTTATAATTTGCTCCAATATACCTTCTGTCCCTCTCTCTCTTTCTTCTTCTTCTGGGATCCCAATTTTTCTAATGTTGTTTCATCTTATGTTGTCGCTTATCTCTCGAGTTCTCTTCTCGTGATCCAGTAGTTGTTTATCCCTTTTTTCTCAGCCTCTTTATTTTCCATCATTTGGTCTTCTATATCGCTGATTCTCTCTTCTGCCTCATTTATCCTAGCAGTTAGTGCCCCCATTTTTGATTGCACCTCATTTATAGCCTTTTTGATTTCGACTTGGTTAGATTTTAGTTCTTTCATTTCTCCAGAAAGGGTTTCTCTAATAACTTCCATGCTTTTTTTCAAGCCCAGCTAGTATCTGTAAAATCATGATATTGAACTCTAGGTCTGACGTCATACTAATGTCCCTATTGAGTAGGTCCCTGGCAGACAGTACTACCTCTTGTTCTTTTTGTTGAGGTGATTTTTTCCGTCTTGTCATTTTGTCCAGAGGAGAATAGATGAATGAGAAAACAAAATGCTAACCGTGTAACAACATCCCTAGAAAATATACTCTAAACAAATCAGAAAAGACCTGAAACCAGGGGAAAAGAAAGGGAAAGAAAGAGAAAAAAAAGAAAAAGATAAAGATAAAAACAAACAGAAAAAAAAGAGTATGATCAAATATGATCAGGCTGGTGCATAGATCAGTGCCACACACTAGATTTTGGGTGTATTTTGGTCTGTTAGAAGAAAGTGCCTCCCAAAATTTTAAAGAAAGAAAGACTTATATATGTACAAAATAAGGGTTGATATGATGAATGGATGGTATATGACTGTAAAGATTAAAATTATAAAAAATTTTATAAAAGGATGATAAGATAAGTTGTTTGGGAAAGGAAAGAAGAGGATTTAAAAAAAAAAAGAAAGAAAAAAAAGGGAGTGAATGTGATCAGGCAGGAGACTAGAACAAAGCCATACACTAGAGATTTAGGGTATATTTTGATCTGTTAGAAGAAACTGTTTCTCAAAATTTTAAAGAGAGATCAACTTATATATATATATGCCAAAAATTAGGGTAACTCATATGAAGGGATAGAATATGACTCTAAAAATGAAAAATAAAAATGTTTTTTTAAAAAAGGGATTGATAAGATGTTGGTTGAAATATGGAAAAAGAAAAATTAAAAAAAAAAGTTAAAAAAATTAACTTTGAAAGACTAATGAATCATGGTAAAAAAGCCATGGATTCTATGTACAGTATTCCCCTAGCACTGGAGTTCTCCCATTCTCATCGATCGGTAAACTTGGTCTTGGCTGGCTATTGTTGCTGATCTTCTGGGGGAGGGGCCTGTTGCCGTGGTTCCCAAACGTCTTTGCCGGAGGCGGAATTGCCCCGCCCTTGTCGGTCCGGGCTAAGCAAGCTGCTCGGGGTTTGCTCTCGGGAGCTTTTGTTCCCTGCAAGCTCTCGGTACAGCTTTGGAGGACCAGGGTGAAAATGGTGGCCTCCCAATCTCTGCCCCAGAGGAGCCAAGAACTCGGGGCCCCGCTCCTCAGTGCGCCCCCAGAGAAAAGCAGTCAATCACTCCCGTCTCCCCAGTCTGGTGCACTCTGTGCTCACCCGGCCTGTGACCGAGCATTTCTATCTCTGGCACCCAACTCGGTGTAGAGTCTCCAAACCCAGCAGATCCCTGCAGTGCGCTGCCGCGCCGCTCCTCCCAGGGGAGGAAGGGGAGTGTCCCTGGATCTGCTGCTTGTTACGTCCCTGCTGGAGGAGCAGTGACCCAACTGTGTTGCCGATCACAGTTTATGGCCACCCCGAGCTGAGAGCCCGCGCCTCGGCTCTGTCTCTGTAGCCAGCTTCTCCTTTCTGATACCCAGGATCTCTGCTGCACTCAGGCACCTCTGGTCTTTCTGTGACCCCGAGGGTCCTGAGACCACACCGTCCCACGAGGGTTCCACCCCCCGCTTAGCCAATGGGGTGATGTCCGTCAGCAGAGCCAACTTCTAAAAGGTCCGATTTTGTGCTCCGCGGCTCTATCACTTGCCAGAAGCGGCCAACGGAGGCCCCCTCCCCCGCCGTCTATCCTCCCAAATATCGCCTCGGATTCACTTTTCCACATGTCCTACCTTCCAGAAAGTGGTCGCTTTCTGTTCAGAGAGTTGCTGCTATTCTTTTCTTTGATCTCCTGTTGAGTTTGTAGGTGTTCAGAATGGTTTGATCCCTATCCAGCTGAATTCCTGAGACCAGACAAAATCCAGATCTCCTACTCTTCCACCATTTTGCTATGCCCCCTTCTGGGCCATTTTCTTAAGTCATCTCTCAGTTTTACAACTCAGAGAGCTGGCTGTCACACCACCCTATGGGGAGTGGACGCATGGACACTCACCATTTGACTTGGCGGTGAACACCAGTAGGTCCACTACATGGTCTCGTGAAGGTCACGGTGGATCAGGAATAGACCTCTAGATGGGTGGTTCTCAAAGCATGCTCTTCAGCCCAGCACCTTTTAGCATCACCTCGGACCTTGTTGGAAGGCAAATTCTCAGATCTCAGGCCAGACTCTGACTCCTGGGTCAGAATGGGTTACTTCTTAGTACCTTTTTGCAACACAGTTGTGTTTGAGCCTCAGCAATCAAAGGAAGAACAAGATGGATGCAGGATAATGTGCAGAGACCACCTGACACGGTTTCTTCAGGTCGTGAATGCGTGTCTTTTCCGGGACCGAGAAGCCATAGGCAAATGTAAGGCAACAGTGCACTTCCCATCAGCGTCGCATAATTATCCACTAATAGCCTGGGCAAGCATCACCTTTTCTGCCGGTGCCAAATCAATCATTAATATTCCAGCCTCTTATCTTTGAGGTGAACTCAGATCTCGAGTCTTTATCTGGAGTCATATATTGCATTAATTTTCTCGGCTCACTCCAGGCAGAGCAGACTCTGTACAGCAAACACATCTCGGGTCTCTGATATTTATAATTTGGCTGCCAACATCCCCTCCAACTGGAATTCCTACCCACATTTCAATTTCCAATTTAAGTTAAGATCCTTTGAGAATTTCTCCGAAGGTTTCCCTTTCTGAGTGGCGTATAACTCTTTCTTTCTACGGCAGTGACTTGGTCCCTTATACTTCATTTTTTTAAAAAAACCAGTCTATGCATAGTGTCTTGACTGCTCCAGTCCTATTGGAAAAGTTTTGAGAGGAAGACTCACATCTCAGATTTCTTTGTAACTTTTTCAGTGTCCAGCCAACACTGAATAATAATCATTTATGGTATTTATTTTGATGCCCTTGATGTAGATATAGCTTTCCCTTACCAAGGTTCTTCCAGAATGTGCTTAAATATATTCATTCTTGGTCCGTGTCTTCTCTCTGCATCTCCTAGTGGTGCTTCTCTAGCAAGATTCCACAAGTGTGTCGGTCACGGAATGGGTGATTTTGGTTTGGTTGGCCCACATAGTTGTTTTTCCTTTGAATTTCAATTTAAAAGTTGGGAAATTTCGTGTACAAAGTAAAACTTATGCCTTCCTTTGAAATATATGAAGATGTAGATCCCAAGTCTTCATTCCCATAGGAGTTGAGGAGTGTACGAATTCTGGGCTGTGACAGTTCCCAAGATTTTTTATACTGTGTCCAGTATGGATACTGAGTGCCCGTTAATCATCACAGATGGACTGTTTTTGGAGATAGTTCTCCATGAGGACTGCCTGGTTCCTACTGTTGGCTCTGCAACTTACTAGGTGTATCTGAGCAACCATGCACAATATACTTTCCCTGTCTTTCAGTTTCCCTTCTGTAGCCTGGAGGTGGTAATTGTACCTAACTCATAGGCTGTGAGGATTAAATGAGTCAATATATATCAAGTACTTAAACCTGGCACCCACTGGGTGCTCAAGAAGTGTTTTCTGTTACGGTTATTATTGTTCCTAGGACTAGTCGTGATAGCAGTGATATCTACCAGTAATATCTACCAAGGTTTCTCTTCTAAGTAGAAAAAGAAAAAGGTGGATTAAGAAAGTCATGTGCTTTCAAGAAAAATGGGACAAAGCAAATTCCTTCTAAAAGTAAGAATTTTCGGCATCTGGGTGTCTCAGTCGGTTAAGCATCTGACTCTTGATTTTGGCTCAGGTCATGATCTCAGCGTCATGAGATCCAGCCCTGCATCTTCCTCATCAGGCTCCGTGCTCAGCAGGGAGTCTGCTTGAGATTCTCTCCCCTCTGCCCCTCCCCACCATTCTCTCTCTCTCTAAAATAAAATAAATAAATCTTTTTTAAAAAGTAAAGAATTTTCCTATACGTCTAATGTGTAAGTTGAGCATTTCGGTGTCAAGGGGTCTGTTGGCCAATTCCATCAGTTACCTGCTCAGGTCTTTGTTAGAGGGTGGTTGGAAAAGCAGGTTGGTTGTTTATTTCCTTGAGCCAAATCCTAGTACTGGGTTTGTATGATTTGGGGTTTGTTTCTTTAATCTTTTAAATTTTTTCTTTATTTTGGGATAATTGCAGATTTTGACAAAAGTTGCAGAGACAGTACAGAGAATCCTGTGTACCCCGTTCCCAATCTTCCCACTGTTAACAGCTTACTTTTTGATGGCACATTAGCCAAAACTAAGACCCTGAGATTAGTAAATTACTATTGACTAAACTGCAGACTTTACTTGGGCTTCACCAGCTTGCCCAATAATGAGTACTTTCTGCTCCAGGATCCAGTCCTGAAGACCCCATAGCATTTGGTTGTCATGCCTCCCCAGTGTCTTGTTTCTCAATCTTTCCTTGTTTTTCCTGACCTGGAGTTATTTGTTTATAACAGTATTGTTATAGACTAACTCATTTCCCTCCCCCGCCCCAATTTGGAGGAATTTGTTGGAGTCCTAACCCCTGTACCTCAGAATGTGACTGTATTTGGAGATAGGGCCTGTTAAGAAGTAGTTAAATTAAAATGAGGTCATATGGAGGGAGGCCTTTGTCCAAAATGACTGGTGTCTGTAGACGAAGAGATCAGGGCACAGACACCCACAGAGGGATGACCCCGTGAACACAGAGAGAAGGATGGCGTCTACATGCCAAGGAGAGGCTTCAGAAGGAACGAGCCCTGTCTATATCCTGATCTCAAATTTCTAGTCTCTGGAACTTGGAGGAAATACATTTCTGTTCTTCAAGCTGCTCGACCCCGTGATATTGGTTATGGCAGCCCTAGCAAACTAATACAAGTATGAATTCCTATATGTTGATTTTATACTTTTTGTTAAAATCCAATTCTATGTTGTTTATATTTTTGCTCAGATTGTCCCAAATTGTTCAGCTCTGGTCACTGGGAGCTCTTTCATGAAGCTCCTGTGCCCCTTTGGCAAGTCCCCATGCCTTTGATATTTGAGCACAAGCTGTTCTGGGCTCTTTATGCATTTTCTTTACCCTGGCCCTAGAATCAGGCACTTCTCCAAAGAGCGCAGGTTCCTTTTATTTGAAAATGGCATTTAGAAACAAAGATCTGGAGTCCCAGTTTTAATCCTTTCCCTGTGGCACTAGCATCCATTTACTGTGGTTCTGTAACAATATCAGCCAGGAGGCTCAGCCCACGCCTGATAAACCGGGTTCTCGGTGTTGGAACCATGGTTGCTCTCCAAGGTCCTAATCATGAAAGGCTTTCTTGTGCTAGGGAAGAGAGAGGAAAAAACTGTTAAAAGACTATCACATTTCAGCACAGTTGCAGTCATTCCCTGTTCACATTCTTGATGCTAATAAAGGAAGAAAGATAGAGCACTTGGGTGAATAAATTCAGAAATCTTAGAATTTAATGACTGGTACCTGTCTCTTTGCAAATCCATCCCTTGAAGTAGACAAGAGAGCCTCTTTAAAGAGAAAATATGAGAAGGCACTGTCCAAAATGTTATGTGTGAACAAAGATCACAGGATTTCAGATTTGCCTAACACCATGTCTTAGTGATGGCAGTTCAAGAGGAAATGTGTTAAAGCTGTGCCTTGAAGGGTTTAGTTTAGATATGCGCATTTCGTGACAGGTAAGATTAGAGGAGGCTATGGAAGCCAGTAATTAGGTTTACAGGACTTCCTTCTAACTCTGCTAATAAACAAGTACAAGCTGGCTTAAATGTCTGCTTGGGCTAAAATAATTCAGATTCAATATTTCATTGGCTGTAAATGCTTTTTCATTGACACAGACAAAATATCAAGATTCTTCTGGTTCTGTGCACACATGCTTTGATGGCACATATCTTTGGGTAAACACTATTGTGATACACTATACTTTTTTACTGTATCTTCCTAATATTTTGATCTCTGATGATGGGGTAAGAGACAGTGCTGGTTATAGTGAAATAACCAAACATTATCTTTCACTTAAGGACCTTTAATCAACAGATGTTAAAAGCAAAATGGATTCTGGGGCGTCTGGGTGGCTCAGTCGTTAAGTGTCTGCCTGTGGCTCAGGTCATGATCCCAGGGTTCTGGGATCGAGCCCCCGCATCGGGCTCCCTGCTCCGCGGGAAGCCTGCTTCTCCCTCTCTCACTCCCCCGGCTTGTGTTCCCTCTCTCGCTGTGTCTCTCTGTCAAATAAATAAATACAATCTTAAAAGAAAAAAAGAGCAAAATGGATTCTGCATTTTTATTGCAGTGGATTTTTAATTTTGTGGCCGATAAGCATCCCAGTCCCATAGCATGATATATTTTGTTTCTTTCCTTTTAAAAAATTAAGTTTTGTGTTTTCCCTTAGAGCCTGATTCATTTGCTAGATTAAAAAGCATTTAAAATCATTGTTTAACACATGGGAAAACATGCCGATTATTATAATTCTTTCTTTTTATAAAGAAATAAGTATACATTTGGTTTCTTGAGAAAGTATGAACTTTTATAGTTGACTCTTAGGAATTAAGATGTTCGTGTCTGTGAGACTTGCCTGGAGTGGTTTTGAGCTAAGAATGTCTTTTGCCCCAATCCTGTGAAAAATTCCCATAAAATCAAGCACCTCTAGGACTGGATATATTCCTGAGTGGTCACAGAGGACATCCCTCTCTACCTTCAGTTAAAGCCACTCCTGTATGACCTTTATAAAGAAAACACTCATTAAAGTATAGCAGAAATGTCTCAGAGATGAACATGTAACATCCTTCAACGCATTGTCCAATTTTTAACAATTTTCATTGCATCTGTCCTTCTCTTCAGTTTAAAAACTGTAGTGGTTTTTTCATGTCTCTAGGAAATCTATGATGATTCATCCTGATATTAGTTGCTAACCTGGACCTGTATGATAACGAGTCCTCCAGAAATTCAGTCACACAAGCCAAAGTCAGCTCTGCACATGGGGGCATTTATGAAGTCTGTTTTCCTCCAGGCTGAATAAAACTTATTATTTATGTTTGTTTTATAGGTCATCCTTAACTTTGAAGCACCCAGTTCTCTTGCTTGTGTACAAAAAAAAAAAAAAAATAGTATAAATCATCTGCATTTGAGTAGTTTGTAACTCTACAGTTCTGGGGTTAGTAATCCCATTAGCTAGACTCTGGGAGCAAGAGCATCCTTGGGTAGGCTGGCCTCAAGAACTCATCCGGTTCTTCCTTTTCATGTTTGGGAAGCAGGTGTGTTCATCACTCAGGCTGCCATTACAGAATGCTACAGGCGGGGTGGCTTAAACCAGAGACTCTATTTCCCAGAGTTGTGGAGTCTGGAACTCCAAAATCCAAGTGTGAGGGGCGTGGGGGGGTCCTGGTGTGTCCTCCCTCCCTGGCTTGCTGATGGCGCCTTCATGCCGTGTCCACACATGGCCTTCTCTTTGTGCACCTGCTCTCCTGACGCTTCTCCTCTTCTTGTGAGGACAGCAGTCAGACTGGATCAGGGTCCCACCCTCATACGTCATCTGACCTGTATCGCCTCCTACACGGAGACCTCCCTGTCTCTGAATACAGGCACACTGGGGGTTAGGGCTTCAACACAGGAATGTGGGGGCACCAAGTCAGTCCACAGCAAGGGGTGTTCAGTCATCTCAGTAAAAGCTTCACCTCCCAATTTCCCACAGCTTCAGAGAAAGAGAATGACACTTTTTTTTTTTTTTACATAAGAAATCTTTTAAAGTTTTGCATTTCTGTACTCAGCGGATCCAGTGCAGCCCAGAGTGCCTTCATTTCCCCCACTTGACAGCTTGACCTGATTCTGTCCTGGCTCCTGTCCCCAAGGGGGTTTCTCTGAGCAGGTGAGTGCATCACATGTGCTCACAAGTGTAGCCTGCTGGGTGCTCCTGCTGTGCTTTCTGCCCCCAAATCTTACATAACTCGGTTCAGCATCTCACACATCCTCCAAATTATAAACGCCTTCTCATCTGAATTCTGCAGGTTGCCATTTTAGAGTATTCATTTTTTTTAATTTTTATTTGAGAGAGAGAATGAGATAGAGAGAGAGAGCATGAGAGGGGGGAGGGTCAGAGGGAGAGGCAGACTCCCTGCTGAGCAGGGAGCCCGATGCGGGACCCGATCCCGGGACTCCAGGATCACGACCCGAGCGGAAGGCAGCCGCCCAACCAACTGAGCCACCCACGCGCCCGCCATTTTAGAATATTCAAAGTAAAGTCTGAGAAGCATCGCCTGGGAGTTTATTAGAAGTGCAGACTCTCGGGCCCCATCCTGGGCTTCCTGAAAAAGAACCCGTGTTTTCACAAGATGCTCAGCTATGAAATGTGAATATGGAAGTTTGAAACACTGCTCTAGATCCATCCTTGATATAAATTAAAAAGTGTCAGCCAGTCACTTGTGGTGTCATGAAATTTCCTCTTAGTCTCTGCTGATTATTTTAAATAAACTAAGTCACACTGGCTTTTCCTCAAGAGACTCATTTCCCTGAACAGTGTATCTGATATTTCTGTGTCTACTAGGGTTTTATGCAGTTTTCGGAGATCACAGGTCTGTTTCTATGGAGCCTAGTGCATATTACAGAAATCTTTATGATAGTAGGTCACCTGTGGTGAATGGTAAGGTGGAAATACAGAGTAAGGTTGCTTATAGTCCATGGTTTGTGGTCATTTTCAGTGACCCCACCTTTTATTTATATGCTATTTTGATTTTCTAGGGAAAACAAATAGGGGTATTCTTTGCATCCAGTTACCTGAAGTCCCATTTTAAGTATTTTTAGTGTTGGACATTTATTTTGTATTCAGTACACACAGGGTTTTATAAATAAGGGCTTCAAATAGAAATCCCTCTTCTGTTTAATTTTTTTTCATTGTTCGTCATTAGAATTTTAGGATACGAATAAGGTTATGTGAGGCAAATGCTTTCTTTGCAATTGCTTAATTCAGTAACCAATAATTTAAAATAATTGAAAACTAACTGAAAATCAAAAAGCATGTAAAGCAAATTTTCTCTCTTTTTTCTAACAATAATGCATACTGGTGAGCTAAACACAAATAACTTGCTTTCTCATGAAAATCAATGCAAGGTTCTCCTCGCACCTACAGATGTACACATTCTCTCAGCATCACTTCAGTACAGAACTTTAAAAAAGAGATCAGTGAGAAATGAAGCTTTCAGTTTGTAAATTGCTTCATTTTTTTAAGCCGTTGTGTCCATCATTTGTATTGAGAGGGAAATGTTCTGCTCCTTCTACCTGACGTTGCTGGACTGCATGGCGCTGTAGCATCCCGTGGCTGGCCAAAGAACCATTGTACAACTTTGCTCCATGACTTGCCATCTGCTGAGTATTGGCTTCCAGTTTTTTAAGTGGGCAAATGCAGGCTAATACAAATGTAGCTCAGAAATGCTACAACTCAGACTAACAGAAATCAGAGGTGCCTGACAAAGTAGAAGGAAGAGCTTTCCTATCAGAAACACAATTTTCAACTCTTGAGTTTCCTCTCCCATATCAGTTATGTGGTATAATTTAATTAAAATTAAAAATCAGGGGTGCCTGGGTGGCGCAGTTGCTGAGGTGTCGGACTCTTGATTTCAGCTCAGGTCATGATCTCAGGGTCGTGAGATGGAGCCCCGAGTCGGGCTCATTGGGCATGGAGTCTGCTTGGGAGTCTCTTTCTCTCTGTGCCCCCCACCCCCCGTTGTTCACAGGCTCTCTCTCTGCCCCTCCCCCCTCCCTCCCTCCCTCTCCAACAAAAAAAAAAAAAAAGAAAAGAAAACTCTTACTTTCAGGATATGTATCAATCTTCCCAAAGTCTGTCTTTATTTAAGCTAATCACCTTTATAAACCCTTGAGTGGTTCTCGGTTTCCTTTAAGATAAAATCAAAATTCCCTGTCTTAATGTTATAGCACTTTAAGCTGAACCCCACTCCCTAGTGCTGCCTCCCCTCTCTGTCTCTCTCTATGCCCTTTACAAAGGCTCTCTTCCAAGTACCTTGCATGGTATTTACCAAGTCTTAGTCCTTCCTTGGAGCCTGGGTTAGTTCTCTATTGCTGCAAACAATCACTTCTAAACTTGGTGGCTCACAATGACATTAGCCCTTCATTATCTCTCAGTTTCTGTGGGTCAGGAAATTGGGAGTAGCTTGTCTCCTTGGCTCTGACTTGACCTTGATCTTGGCTGGGGCTGCAGTCTCCTCTGAGGGCTGCCAGACCCACTTCCTGCCCATTCACTTGGTGGGCGGGTTGGTGCCAGCTCTTGGTTGGAGGCCTCTGTTCCAGAGTTCTTCCATAGGGAATGATTCCAATGGCCACAGCACAAGATACCATGGCCTTTATAATCAGCCTCAGAAGTCACAGTCTGTCATGTCCACTGTGTTCTGCAGGCCACACATTACACTGATTTAAGAATGGGATTTGGAAGGAGACCACGTGAAGGAGGGAGTAACAAGAGGTGTGGGTCACGAGGGCCATCTCGGATGCTGGCCGCCACAGAGCCTTTCTCACTCCAGCCATGCTCACCCCGTGCCACCTCTCCACGCTTCCTCTGCAGACCTTCCTGACCTACCCTGGATCAAATGAAAGCCCCTAGCACCCGCTATCCACACCAACCAGGCAGTGTGGGCTGTCTGTGTATGTAGATTTGTCTCTCTAGATGAGTTACACTCTAAGTAAATCACTCAAGGGCAAGGTTCTAGCTCTTAGAATACCCTTCACATGGTAGGTTTTAATAAAGATTTCTTCATCTTCATTACCCAGAGCTAAGAAGGTGAATCTGCTGTGTATGATACATTCAAAACCTTCAACACTGTTTATCTTTGGCTAAAGTTAATTTGCATTCCTCGTGCATCCTTAAATTTGGTGTTAGTGGTAACTGTATTGCAACTGGGCCAAGTTTTTGGGGGATCTAGTCTGATATTGCAAATTGTCTAGGTGGTGAGACCTCAGGCACACATGTCCTTGGGAAGCTGATGTCCCATCAAGGTCCTGCTCACAAGGTGGCGCATCCCTGAGCAATCTCTGTTCCCCTCTAAATCAGGAAAAGATTAAATTAAACTCAGTATGATCTTACTGTTAGTTTTCAGTCTAGTTGCTGAACTCTTTTAAAATTGTAAGTCCATTAGCTGTGGTACTAGGCAGCCCTCTGTCATCTAGAACATTCCCTTCACTGGTGAGGCCGGAGACGCATGTTTTCCGTATTGGAGATGCCAAGCCATTTTACCCATTAGAGATTTTATCTTTTGGATTGAGTTTGACATCTCCTCTACAGCATCCAAAAACCACAGTGATTTTGGATTAAGCGAGGCCAAGAATGTATTGATGGCCTGGGAACACGTCAATCTCTCCTGCCCTCCCCGCCTCCATTTGGGAGTTTTGTAACTCTTTTGAGAGAAACATCCCCATGGTTATTTTGCGGCTGAATTCTAGACTGTCAACATAGTTAGCCTATGTTTATAGTTACTAATTTGGGGAAAGAACAGTCATACTGGATGATAGAAATGCAGTTTTCCTGCTTTCGAGTGCAGACAGGGACTTGAATGGACCCCAGGAAACGTTTCCAGTTGGAGCTTCTGGGAAGTGTGGTTCTCCCGTGTCTTTCTGTGTGCAAACAGTTCATATGCAGAAAGTCTTGAGCAACTCATTTCTCACATGGGTTAAACAGGTTCCTTAAAATCATGCATATGGTGTCAGCTCACTTACTAGTGCCTTTCCGGTTATAGAGTAAGTCATTTATGACCCAGGTCATGTTCTGCTGCAGTCCACATCACTGGAGGCTGATCCAAACGATCATTTTCTATATATGTCTTCAGAATGTACGGACTCTTGGAAGGATGTGAATGGGACAAGGCCAAGCTGCCCAAGCTAGCAGATTTCAGGATAATCTCCCACCAGTTATTTTCCAGACTGGCTCAGTGACACCTAGAAGTCCTTAATTAAAAATTTCTCCCGTCTTTGTGGTTATAATCCCTTTCCAACTTCTGTCTACATATAATGCACCCGAGGATGTTATTAAAGCACAGGTTCTGTTTCAGTTGATCTGGTCTGAAGGTCCCCATATGCTGCTGGTCCATGCACCATCCAGGGAGGAACTAGAATGCATCAACTCCTACAAAAACAAGTCTTGAACATCTGCTGGTTGAAAATCATGTCTGCAGCACAGACCACTCCCCCAGGCTCCAAGCACGAACGACCCCCGAGCACCTGAGGTGTAACGTGCTCCAACCCGAAGCCTGGCTTCTCCCTTTGGCTCGTGCCTCCCCACCTCCCACCCCACTCCCAGAAACAAAGACAGAAGAGGCAGATTTCACCTTCTTTATTCCCTGTTTGGGGCAGTGGCCCCAGCACCTTTAGACCCTCCCCAGTTAGACACAGCGTTCATTTTAGCCCCTCTCCAGCCCACCCTCCCCAGCATGTGGACTCTGTTCTGGAGATGATGCTGGTCAGTGGTTTCCGTCTGCATGCCCTCCTCCCCAGTGTCATGTCCACACAAGGCCAAGCTCAGCCCCTCTTGCCTAAGCTCTTCCACCCTGGGCGGAAAACAGCTCCTTTCTTCTCTCACGCGCTCTTCACCCTCCACCTAAGGGCTCTTGCTAATATCCTGATGGATTAGGATCCCTCTCCCCCAGACACTCTCCCAGAGGTTCCCATCCAGAGCCCTTGCTCACGAGGGCAGTTGGATCCCCCATTACCGTCCTCACCACAGTCTGTGATCCAAGGACACTGGGACACGTGCTCTTCAGTGGACTGTGCATTGTTTTGAGCCCCTAGTGCCCCCGCCCCTGGTGCGCAGGCCAGAGTTTGGCTCTCTTCCCAGGCTCTGCCTAAACTTCCCTTGGCTGTGGGAAGGTCTCCCCGACGCCACCCCCAGAGCAGACGCAGGTTGGGATAGCCTGCCCCCCTTGCCTGCCATAAGCTCTAGCTTCTGTGGCATCTTCTTATCCTGTGAGCATTTTCATTTAGTCCTTCTTCCTGGATTGTAAATTTTGGGTGACAAAGACTATGTTTTATTAATCTCTGTGTCTCCTCTAAGTCAGCCAGCATAGGACCTTGTTTACAATAGGTGCCTCATACGTGTTCAACACTTGCCAGTTGAATGAGTGGGTTTCTTGGATTCTTTGCTCAAGAGTAGAGTTTGTGAAAGAAGAGGGGGAAGGGTGCAAGGCTGGGATCATGAGATTGTCACCAGACAGCTGCGGGGGAGGGGGTAGGAGGGCCGGCGTCAGGTGTGCCCGAGCCACGGCTCTATCCAGAGTACTCCAGGTTCCAGAGGGCGCTCGAGCAGTAACCGTGGCTTCATAAGAAGGCATATCCCTCTACGATCCTTACTTCTCCTTTGCCACCTGGTTATATCTCTTCTACCCTTCTACCTCGTTGGGGAAATTTTGCGTTAAATGTTATTTTCCTGTAATTTTTAATTACCTTTATACCTGAGCCGCAACTCCCCTCGGAACATGAGGTTGAGAATCAATAAGACAAGCAGCTCTAATTAATGAGCAAGCGCCGCAGGCCCTCCTAGAAAAGCGGGGGTCTGTCGTTGGAGGCCAGGTTCAAACACCTCCAAGTGCGAAGGACAGCCGGGCAGAGCCTGTGACCTTAGCCGCACGAGGCCTCCTGAGTCAGAGCGTCCACCGTGGCCCAGGCCCATGGCTGTTGATCGTGGACGTGACGGCAGCAAAGACAGCCACCAGGAGCAGCGAGACTTAGGGTAGCCCCGGTGGTGATGGTCGGATGCAACGTGAGCGTTAACGTTCACGGGCTTCCTGAGAACCTTCACACATACTTACCGCTACCTGCACAGGCTCTTGCCAGGATAATAGCAAAGGGAAAACAGTGGAGATGAAGTGCCTTGTCACTGTCACCTTGAGGGGATGTTGGGCTTGCCCACAGCAGTCCCCCGGAAGGTTAACGTTTGTAAAATCCCCGCTCGTGATCTGTGGGAGAACGACCCCACGTTGGTCTGGGATGAAGAGCCTGTCTTTTAGACACGGTCATGCACTTTATTTACAGGGACAGTATCTTTCCAGGAGCTACTTTCTCACCTGATTCACTGGGGTTTTTTTGTTTGTTTGTTTGAGTTAGAGCTCAGAGCTTGCTTCTGGACGTGTGTGCATTTCTCACACCACCCTTGGCTGCTTGGTGGCAGGTTGGTCTTGGGTAAGAACAGGTGCTGGCCAAGAATGGCTCATCACGTTCAGATTTGCACTTAGGGCCTCAGCTGGGGGTGCCCCCGGGACCTGCCACTCCGCCCACTCTGCTCTTTTCTTCCTCCTCTTGAAGTGGTGAGCATCTGAAAGGAGGGTCCTGGGCAGATGCTGTCCCGTGTCGAGGGAAGAGCCCCGGAATGTTCTGGGGCACGGTGCGTGTAAATGTTTGTGGGTCCAGAGCTGTGCACACCCAGGTTTGACGTCTGGCTCTACGAGTCCATGGGGGTGTGACGTCAGGTGCTCCCTCTGCAGTCCGCATCCTCTCTCCCCACGTCTGTGAATGCAGTGCTGGCTGACCGTCAGCAGAGCCTTGGGAAAGGCGGACCCCCGTGGGTCTGTCGCCCAGCAGAACTCAGAACCTCGCCCCCACCGTCACGTGGCTGCTCTTCTCCCGCTGGCCCCCACATGGGCTCCGCATGGCTTTCCACAAGTCACTTCATGTCCTCGAGTGGCGGTTTCTAGACCTATGAAAAGAGTGATTTGGACTAACTCATCTCTTCATCGGGGGTCTAACGCCCTTGTTCTGTACAGGTTGTACACGAATACATGAAATTCAAAGGATGCCCCAAGGTTTTGGCCCATCTAGCCAGTTCCTCCAAACAGATCATCAGAGGGGACATGAATCCAGCCCTGCATTTACAGGACTATGGTCACGTTGACGACAGGGGCCCCATACCCAGCACGGCACAGGCACTCAGGAAATATTAGTTTAATGTTTGAAGTAACTTGCTGTTTCAGTCACAGCCCCAGGAAATAGAAGGCACGTTCTAAATGGGTGTTTGGAGAGACGTGATGGAGGGACAATTTAGGAGCGGGCAGGGCTAGGGGAAAACCCTCATGGTAAACGGCAAAGCATCCTAGGGCTGGACTAGAGGGAGGGAGCTAGAACCACACGGCCAGGGAGTACCCGCCCTGACCTCCCTGCCTGACTTTCTGGTCTCCTGCTGGAGCCTCCCACTGGCCGAACCAACTAAAACCCAGAGCACAATCAAATGAGGTTGAGGCTGGCCACTGAGGTCAGCCTTCTGGGGCAAACAGGGGAAGGCAGAGGAAGGTACCGGGGGTCCTACGGGGCAAAGGGAGAATGTGAGGCAGGTCAAGAAGCAGCTGCACGTGTCAATATGGGCGGGGGTGGGGTGGGGTGGCGGATACTAGAATATTTCGTTTGCTTTGGGACACTTCTTTACAGGCATAAGATATAAGTGCCCATTTTGACCCAAGAGGTTTATCAATTCTACCAATGAACTTAATGGGGTTAGGTAATAAAGGTAATGATGATCTTCAAAACACAAATTTTCACTCGTCAGTGACACGTCTGATCATGATCAGCACATTTTGGATAGATGGATGGATACGTTGGATAATGGAGTGATGCCCCAGATGGAGGGGGTGAGAGAGGTGGCAGGGAAATGGCTCAGGGGTGGGCTTGGGCTGAGTTAGGGTTGCTAGATTCCAGGGCACAACCAGACTAGAGTATTATCAAGGCGGTAACACTCAGCCAACGAGGACGACGGGTCCAGCGCAGAGTTCCCCCCGATGGGCTCGCAGTGAGAAACCAGCTACTTCACAGTTTGGTCCAAGACATTCAGTGTGCTTTGGTTTCAATGATGAGACATTTAGCTTCTCTAAGCCCAGCATCTCGAGGGGAGGCCCAATCTGCTGCTGGTGGTCTGCCTGTTGAAAGATCAGCCCCTGAGATTGCGTAGTTGTCATTACTACGGCTATAGAAAATGTGTGCCCTCCTTGTTAACCCGTGTTGAAGATACATGAAGCCAGACCCTAGTTACAGTGGTAAGGGCAGACTTAAACAGTCATAACTACTGAGATAGGGGAACAAGGCCAGTGTGACCTGCACTCAGCTTGGATCTGTGCAGAGGTGACTGGGCACTTTAACGGGAGAAGGAGAAAGTGGGGAGGGAGGTGAGCTGGGCATTAGTAGAGACAGGGAAGTGAGAAAAATCACAAAGGGCAAATGTCATTAGGTCAGCTGTGTCTGCTAGCTGGAAGCTATCCAAGTTAGGGTCCTGTGCTCCCACAGACACTGGGGGACAGAGGCTCTACCCGCAGGTGTTGGGAAGTGTGGTAGCATTTGTTTGAGTCTTCATAGACCAAGGTTGACACCTAGCAGAGAAGAGGTTCAGGGGACCCTGGCTGGACTTTGGTCAAGAAGAGGTCTTTGTCACCTGTTATTCTTTATTAGGAAAGCACTGGGTACTTGAATACCTAAATAAAGAATATAGAAAAAACAAATACAACAAAACTGTTGTCAAAGAATAATTTTACTGGTTAAGTACATCTTGGCCGTGGTTAATGAAATGGGAAACTGAGATGCCTCCCTTAATCACTTTTACAAATTAGTTGCATTTTGCAGCATGGCAGAGGCTTTTGACTATGTTGTTTAAAGCCAAGTATGAAAAGAACTATTGAATGTGAGTTTATTTCCTGTTCAAAAATCCAGGAAGCAAATGGGTTATTGAAAGGTACTGATGACATTTTACAAACTTCACACAAATACCTACAATGGTAGGAAAAAAAAGACTTATATCCAGTCGATAACAGGGTAGAAGACATGTAGAGAATTCTCTTGTCTCTTATTGCCATGGACTCATTGTAGGGTTTATTGTATGGTCTTTTGTTTTTAGTGGGTTTTTTATATGGAAAGAAAATAATCACCATGTTTCCCACCAATGTGGACACATTAGACTTCTTCCAACCAAATTGTAAAAATAACGATATTGTCTCCTATGATCTCCCAAAAGATGCAGTGCACGTGTGCCATCAGCCTAGAAACCTCTCTGCATTAAAGATACAATATTCGTCTCAAGTCACACAGATCTGTTTTCCAGGTTAGGGTTGTGGCTGATGAAAGGAGGAAAGTTGTCCAAAGAAGATCCAGTAGGTGATGCATTAGTTTCTTATTGCTGCTGTAACAAACCAGTGGCTCAAAATCATACAAATTTAGTATCTTACATTCTGGAGCTCAGAAGTCTGTGTCTCACTTGGCTCAAAATCATGAGTGCCTGCAGGGCTGTGCTCCTTCTGGAGGCTCCAGGGGAGAATCTGTTTTCTTGCCTTTTCTGGCTTCTGGAGGCATCTCCCTTCCCTTGGCTGGTGGCCCTTCCATCTTCAAAGCCAGCAACAGCCACTCAGCCTGTCTAACGCCACATCATGGACAGCAGCTCTCCACCTCCCCTCCCACATTTAAGAACCCTAGGATTACACTGGGCCCCCTGGGATAGCATAGTCCTATTTTATCCTGGGATACTGTGTCTATACTATACTACCCCCTGGAGTAGGTCATTTGGTTAGGAACATGAATTCCACCTGCTGCCCCCACTTCCCCTTTGCCAGGCATATTCACAAGTTCTGGGAATTAGGTTGCAGGCATCTTTGGGGGACCAGTAGTCCGCCTCCCACCAGAGAGGTTACAATGTTACAATGAAGCAATTTTTGTTACAATGAAGCAATTTTCACCCAGGGCAGTTCTGTGATGGCCTCTGTAAGGACTCATCTCATCCTGAGTTCTGCTCTGTAATCATAATATATGATGGTAAAATGCTTATCAGCACACGGAGGACTAGATTAGGAATTAGGATAGATTCTTGATCTATCTTGTTCAGCAAAGCTACTGACACCTAAAAGAATTTTTTTTTTTTTTTTTTACTATCAATCTTCTCATTTGTAAAATGAAGGTGAGGTCCTCTCAATCATTCCTTTGAGAGCCCTCCAAGTTCAGGAACTCCCTTTGGGTGACGTCAAGGTCATGAGGGGTAATTTACTCTGTCATGGTTGTTGTGTTCTTGTTGATTTATTATGATCTCGGATGCCCATAAAGTTTTATTCACATTTGAAGTTTATTATTTCTGTATTGTGTAATTAAACGTAGATGAATCCCAACTTAAATTATCAGATAGTTAACTTCTTCTTTCCTTAAGTAGATAAACAGACTGACTCAGTAGCCACTTCCTGCTTCCTTCCTGCTCCCTCCCTCAAACCAGTCATTGTGTTGTCTTAGGGTGGACTCATGGTCTTACCAAAGGATCCAGTATGGAGTTTAACAGGTTACAGTAATGCATTGTGGGTACCTTCCAGAAATGGATTAAAAAGTGTTCTTATTTTTCACATTAACCCCCTTGGGGACGACAGCGAACAGAACTTAGAAACTCCTACCGTGGACACGAACTGGTAAAAAGAGATGCAAATACTGGGGCATAACAAGTTTAGGGTTAGTATCTTCCAGACATGGGTACTTGGTGTAGCCCTGAGCTCAGTTCCCTTCGGGGGCTCAGCCACTAGGTGAATTTGGGCTCCAGGGCCCATCTGTCGTAAGTTGGGGCGATATTAGCTCTGTCCCGATGTGGGTTCGCTAGCAGTGGATGCATCTGGGGGTGCGGTGACCTCAGGTGACTGGGATCTCTTCCTTCTCTTCATTTATAGGCTTGTTTGAAAACAATTGTGCATATTTTTAAGCACCAGTTGATAATGTTTGAGTGTTATAGAGCTAAAACAGAGGATGAGGTTTTACTACAAAAACTTAGATGCTAGCTACTTGAGGATTGCGCTGAGCCTCCTTGCTACTACAGAGACAGGAAGATGCTGAGTGTGTTGGGCTAGAGTTCATGTCATCTTTCCAGGACAGTCGCTGGGGTTACCCTATTACTTCAGCTCCTCATCCAGCATAAAGCCGACCAGTGGGAGAATATCCAAGCCAGAAGCTTAACATTTTGTATTTTTTATTATAGTATGGAGTAGAGAATAGAAGATCAACCGGTTATAGGACTCCTGGGGTCTACATTCAAAAAGGAACATTTACAATAAAAACCTTGTTATTTATTTGGTTGAGAGCCCACTAAATACAATTTTGTGGAAATTTGGTGAGTTATGGTGATGACATGACATGATGTCAGAGGAGTTCACAGTTCACAGTTCTTTGGTAGAGACAGATAAATGTGGAAAATCCTGTATTAGTCTTCCTTCATGCTGGTCATGGTGCGTTTGATGGGGGCACGTCTCAGCCCTTTGGCAAGGTTACAGTCAGGACATACAGTTGGCAGGCTTCTGCGACCCATGGTCCCTGCACAGCCTTCACTGTCTTGGTCCAGAGGCACAGGAAGGAAGAGTGTCGTAGGGTCAAGGTCATATTGTCCTGGCTCCTCAGTCACGAGAAGAAGGGTTGGAGTGACATATGAAACCACTGAGACACAGCTTTGGAAAAACATCAGCCACATGGGTTATTTGAAAAATGGAGCCATAAATACTCAAAAAAAAAAAAAAGACAGTTGTGTGAATAGATCACTGAACACAAAATTCCAAGAGAATCATTTCCTACACTAGGAGGTGATTTTGTTAAGAGAGTAATATGTAAGATTGACCAAAAAATTCCCACTTCCTCTAGTAATGCTCTTAATTTGTGGTTCAACACAAGGAGATTTATTTTCATCTGAAATTATTTTGGTAAAGGCCTCTATGCACATAAAAATAGCGACCAAGGTCATTACTAATAATTGTAAACAACTTTATTTTATAATCTTATTTTCACTTTGTTTTTTCTTTTTCCGTCTGCCTCCCTTCCTTAAATGGATGGTTGTTGAGATGCACATGTGCATTATTGTCTTTATCATTCATGTTCTCAAGGGAGGGATAGGTGCATTCTGTATTTTATATTTTAAACAATTTTGAAAAGGCTTGAGACTAAGTGAAATTCACATGCTTTTGACAATAGTTTTTGGGTAATAAATCGCAGCTTTATGTCTTAGGTTTCGTGTAGAGTTGAGACATTGATGAATGTGCATCCTCTTTATTTGGTGGGGTTCTTTCTTTCTTCCTCCCCCGCTCCCTCCCTTCCTTCCCTTCTTAGAAATAAAGTTCCTTTTAGGAGTTCAATGAGATCATTCGCAAAGGTCCGGTGATTTGAAGGCAACCTCAGCCTTCAGAAAGGGCTAACCTTCGTGGAAGCATGTTTAACATGCTATCCTGATGTTGCACATTAGTCTTTTTTTTTTAATTTGTTTATTGTTATGTTAATCACCATATATTACATCATTAGTTTTTGGTGCAGTGTTCCATGATTCATTGTTTGTTCATAACACCCAGTGCTCCATGCAGAACGTGCCCTCTTTAATACCCATCACCAGGCTAACCCATCCCCCACCCCCTCCCCTCTAACCCTCAGTTTGTTTTTCAGAGTCCATCGTCTCTCATGGTTCGTCTCCCCCTCTGACATACTCCCCTTTTCTTCCTCTCCTGTTATCTTCTTCTTTTTCTTTTTTCTTAACATATGTTGCATTATTTGTTTCAGAGGTACAGATCTGTGATTCAACAGTCTTGCCCAATTCACAGCGCTCACCATAGCACATACCCTCCCCAATGTCTATCACCCAGCCACCCCCCCTCCCACCCCCCACCACTCCAGCAACCCTCAGTTTCTTTCCTGAGGTTAAGAATTCCTCATATCAGTGAGGTCATGAGTTGCACATTAGTCTTGGCAGAAGTATTTAGAAACATCTAATATAAAGCAGACCTTAGCTGTGAGTGGTATGGAAGCTCTAAATCAGTTACGGTATCTTTTAATCTAAATTATGAGCATTTTGTACTTCATGTTAATACTACAGCCAAGTAAATTCACTTAAAAGAAACCTAGATAAATGCATAGCTCTGTGTTGCAAAGTTTGAATAAGAGTGACTGGGCAAATGAAAGAGGCAGTTGAGAGTTTGGTGTAACTTCTGTTGAGAGATTTTTGTTGAAAATTGGAAAGTATGAGTTCTTCATAGAATTTCACAAAATACTTGCAATATTATTGCAGAGAAACTTTGAAGTCAGAAATCAGCTGTGACCATTGGCCTCTAGAGATAGAAAAATCAGTCTACATTTTTATTTATTCTGAAGTCCCATTTTTAGCCTAGCACTCCTCAAACAAATTAGACATTTTGCTAATACAGAGTGAGTGATTGAGTATTCAGGGAAGCACTGCATTCCAAAGCTAGAAATAATCCTCAAGAATATCCATCCCCAGATGATGTAGTCAAAACCCGTCTGATTATGAGCTCAAAGACAGCCTCAGTTCCCATTGTGCCGCCTTTCATCTGTGTGACCTTGGGCAAGTCACTTAACCTCTCTGAGCTTCAGGTTCCCAATCGGTAAGACAAGGATAATTTGTCTTACCCTTGTTTCCATCAAATGAAATGAATTCTGTGAAATCCATTTGAGCTTGTCAGTGGAATCCAAGCATGAGCAGATTAAAGCCTTTTCTGAAAATTTAGCTGAACAACTATAGCGTGGCCGACTGGGCCTGCCACCTGGCTCTTCAAGGCCCAGGTACTCACCACACCGCAGGTACTGAGAAAATGCAGGGACTCTGCAGCTCAGATGCTGGCGGGTTCCCGTGGTCCATGGTTCTGCTCTGCAGCAGCCTTTCTAAGGGACAGCCTCGTAACGACTCCCTTCTGTAACCGTGCAGGAGACTTCATTCCATGAAGTAGTGATGCACACATGGCAGGTTCATGACTGTGTGGTAACACGGGGACTGTTTATTTGCATATGATCAGGAAGCCATGGAATTGTGCTAGTCAGATGTGTAGAAACAAGTCCCATATCTCAAGGCTGCGCTCAAGTCGAAGACGAGGTGGTATTGACGCTGCACGCTTGGAGCCCCTTGTGGAAACGCAGGGGGCACTGACGTGGGAGCAGTAGCTCCTGCTCTCTGCAGAGCCTCTAGATTCCTCTCAGGCAAGGAAGAGCGGCCCCACCATCTTAGGCAGTTCCTATCCGCCTTCCTCGCGGCACGGGTGCTGGAAGTTTCTTCTCCTGGGGCTGCTATCAGATGTCAGGGCCTTGAGCCGCTCCACTCACCTCCAGGCCCCAGGCTGTGGGGTGGTTCTGTCGCTCCCTTGAAGGCCTGTGACTAGGGTGCCCTGCAGTCTTATTTCACACGGTGACATCTACGGACACAGCGCTCGTGATGACTGACGCCATGCCAGGCATTCCAGACACTGTCTCCATGTGGCTTTCCGTGTGGCAAGGAGACTTATTCCCATGCACCCCCCAGAAAGCCAGGCCCCCGAGGGCGATGTGCAGTCACTGTTAGGGACTGAACATTTGAGGGAGTTCAGATCTGTGATGGCATTTGGATGTGGGCCCTTTGTGGGTAATTTGTGCCCTTATAAGAAGCTGGAGGGCTAGCTTGCTCTGGTCCTGCCCTGTGAGGACACAGCAAGAAGACAGCTGTGTGTGAGCCTGGAAGCAGACTTGAACCTGGACCCCAGCCTGCTGGCACTCTGATCCCAGGCTGGAAGATCCGTGAGAAGTGGAGTTCTGGTGTATAAGCCCCGGGTCCGTAATACTTTATTATAGTATTATACAATACTGGGGCAGACAAAAGTAGTCACTTTTGTGTAGCAAAAGGTGGAATTAAATCTTTTCCACTCAGGAAACAAGCATTGATTGAGTGTTGAACATGTGAAAACACTAGGGGCTCTGGTCCTAAAATGATGGGTCATAATGAGGTCCTGTCTCCAATGTGCGTGCTCTCAGTAGCACTCAGGAGGAGACAAGCCACCACATTTCGAGATGAGGAGACGCATCTCAAGAGGGAAGTGCTGGTTAAGTTCCTATGAGAAATAACAGGGAAGAAAGAGTGTGTCAGTCCAGGGATGAAGATGGATGGGGTGTGGAGGGGCAGGATGTTTGCGCCGGGCTCTTGAGTAGGTGGGTTTGACCGTGTGGGGATGAGAGACGAAGTTGGCCAAGGCTTGTAGGAGGGCAGGAGCAAAGACCTGTTCCCAGGGAAGGATGGTGCTGGGAACAGCGCCCAAGGATGCTTTTTGGGAGCCATGGGACATCGGGTGGGAAGTGCCCAGACATGCCCTACAGGTGCAGGGGTACAGACAGCACGTGGGAGAGGGAAGGAGCCCGTGTTCCACTCGGGGCTGTCGCAACAAGCCTGGGGCCCCCAGCTCCCCTCCTGCCCTCTTCTGGGGCCTGCCGGAGACAGCCCTGCCCTGCAGAGATCGTTCCAGAAACTCTTCAAGGCCTCTCGCTCCAGGGCTCTCGATGGTTCCTGTAGTCAACACATAACATCAGCCTGTTCTTCTAACTTTTTTTAAAAGATTTATTTTATTGTAGAGGGAGAGAAACCATGAGCGGGAGGGGCAGATGGAGAAGGACAGACTCAAGCCGACTCCACACTGAGCACAGAGATGAGGAGGCTCAGTCCCATGACCCCGAGATCACGCCCTGAGCCAGCACCAAGAGTCAGATGCTTCACCGACTGCGCCACCCCGGCGCCCCTAACTTTTTAAATTCGGTTCCTTGCGGTCATTTAGGACCTTCCGATTCTCCAGAGTCTGCCCCGTGATCCAGGACAGGCTTGAGGTCCTCTTAGCTCAGTGTCCTGACCTCAGCCCTGGGCTAGAAACCGGATCTCGTCCAGTACAGACACTTGGCCTCTCCCCGACTCCACTTCCCTGGGAAGGGAAAATGGGGTAATAATAGGCAGGTGTCTACATAAAGTGGTTTCTGCTGGCAAAGTAATTCAAAGAATGAATCACTGAAATAATGGTCAAAGTAGTTTATCTTCTCGGGTTAATGTGCAACAGTATTTGACAAGGCTACTTTTAAGTAGTTAGGTTCCGGTGAATTCCATGTTCTGAGCTGGCTGGTTTTCTGTAGCGGGGGTCACTGGATGATTCCCTTGAAAGTTGCTTTCACGATGCTGCCCTTGTGCAAGAACACAAAGTGTTCATGAACGCTCATGCCTTCACTAAACCACAGCCACTGCTCATTAGTGCGGAGATCACGGCTCTGAGTTACTAGCTTGAAGTGTCCTCCAGGAAGCCCTCCATTCTGAGGGGAAAAGGGATTCATGGGGGATGGTGAGGTCCTCCTTCTTAACATTGACCTATGGGCTCTGAGAAGGAAATATTTATGCTCTTTTCAGTCAGGAAAGAAAGGGCTCTTACTAACGTGCTCCATCCTGTTTGGGTGAACAACATTTTAGCTGCTGCAGTGGATTTTATAATCCATTTGAGTTTTGTTTTATGCATTCATTCATTCGTCCATTCATTCATTCACCAATAGGTGCTAGCCTATTTAACTCTTATGCATGCTGAGCTTGGTTTTAAACTTTGGTTTGCTAAAGCATGCAAGATGCAGGAGTAGGCACAAAATGTAGTGAGTTCTCTGGTAATGATGTTACTGGTCATACACGGTATTTCTGATGAGGGGGACAGAAGCTGCACGTGGTGGGACCTGCTTCTTACGAAATGTGCACTGATACTGTGGATAAATGAAGCCCATCGAGGGGCAGGGTTTTGGCATTGGTGCGATTAAGAGTGCAAGCCAGAATTTTGTGCGGGCCTGTCTCCAAACCATCCTATAATATGCCAACGAGTAGAATTTTGCTTTTGAAAACCTGCCATCACAAACCCTTATTTTCATGCAATTGTCAAGTGTGGTGGAGAATGTAGATTTGGAGTTTGGATATCAGTCATCCGTGGACAATCCCACTGATACTTTTAATAGGTAGAAACCATTTGTACCTTTTAACATTCTAATCTTCTGAGCAGAAAGATCAGCTTTCCTTAGGACCTTCTCAGTTAACAGTGACCATCCAAAAAACAATCAAGCTCTGCTACCTGCCAGCGGGGGAAAAAACCAGGCGGGAAAATAGAGTCTCTTAGGAGTTTCAAGGAAGTCACTGAGCACTTGCAACAATGAACACAGACCCAGTGACAGACTTGAGAAACTCCAAATGTGTGACAGTAGTGCCGCGTGTCACGTGTGTTCTGTTCGTTCTCATTGTGCAAGACACCTGCAGCGTAAGCAAGACTTTCTGGCGGAGTAATTTGAGGGATTAAAGAAAAGTGCGTTTTAATCAGTCAGTAAAGCAGTTATTCATTTAGGATGTATACGAAACACTGTATGTGTCACATGGTACGAGGTTCCCTAGAGGGACTTCCTAGTTAATTGGAAAGGGGCCAGGCTCTGCTGAGGGGTGTCTACGTGGGTGTCACCGTCAGTAAATGCTGCATCATGTCATTGCAGGTGTAGCAAGCCTCCTGGACGGTCTGTCAGTCAGAGATGTGGTGGGAAACCTAATCCAACTCGGGTGGTTCAAGCCACGGTCAGGAAGGACATTCGCAGAGGTGTGGGCAGGGTTATGGGAGCTCTCAGAGGCGAGGCCCCAGGGGAGAGCCGCAACCCCAAGCTGACACCAGCCCTGAGCTAGGATGGAAGAGCGGAGAGTTTTCTTCGGGGGAAGCGGTGGAGGCCGCCTCCTCCAGGCAGAGCCAGGGGAGCCCCGCAGAGGAACCCCTGGGCCGTGCTCCCCTCCTCCCCAGCGATCTCCTGCGTGCCTCCCGAAGGAGGCCGGCCGACCCGAAGCCCCTGCAAGGATGTGCAGGGATGGGTTTGTGCGCCCCTGAGACGGGAGCCAGCAGACAAGGGGCAGGAGGAAGTGCAGGAAGGGGCCGCTGATGGGGGACAAAGCTTAGGGGACAGGCGCGGTGGTCTAATGGAGACGTGGCAGAGGCCTTGGTCGGGGTCCCAGTTGGCCCAGGAATCTGCATGGTAACGTGCAATCCGACCGCATCATTTTGAGAAATACACGAAGTTATTGCGAGAAACTCTCTCACTGAATCAACTGATTTTCTGCTGTCCTAGAGACTAGATAATTAGTATTTCTTTTGTCCGAGAATCTTTGGGGTCACCACCTATGGAGACACGAGCCACGTACCGGCCTGGGCCAGTTTCTGTAGTCAGGAGACTTGTGGCCATGGCATTTCTTCATGCCCCCCCGCCCCATGTTTGCTTTCCCCCAGGCTCCCACACGGCCCCTTCCTCCGTCGTGTCATATCCCGAGTCAGACAACCGTTCCTGCTTTCCCTCTCCTGTCAGTGTGTGTCGCGGCTTAGACGCACGCCTTGGCCTCCTCGGCGTCTGGTAAACTGTCACTGTGCCTCCTCAGTAAGTTCTCCCTGTGGCAGTGAAGGTGTCCTTAAGGTCTAACTGCGATATTTAAAGACAGTGGGTCACGAAATCCTAATTTAAACCGGCCTGGCAAAGGCAGAGTAAAAAATAAACAGTCTGAATTTCATCAGGAATCTGAACCCCCGCCCGGTTCCTGACCCGTGCACCTGCCAGGCGGCTGGGATTTGCCAGCACCCGTGCAGAAGGGGGGTCGGCGGGAACTAGGTGAGAAGGTGCCCCTCGAGCAGCCGTGGAGAGGCCCCCACAGCCTCCACTTGCCCTTTCTTCCTCGTGCAGAGCTATGACTTTGTGCACAGTGTGGCCGCGACGGGCCTGCTGGCGTCCCCCAGCGGGTTCCTCCTCCTGTGCCCTTGGGGTCAGCGTGACCTTCTCTCTGGCCTCTCCTCAGGGCACCGAAGTTCCTCCCTTCCTGTTTCTGCCCTTGCCCACGTCTGCTCACCTGTGCTGTGTGCGGGTGTGGCTTCCATCCTGGGCGTTTTCTAATCCAAGGGCTTTTATCTTGGGGTCTGCAAAGTAGGTCTGCAGAGAAATGAGGCATTCCCCTCTGGATGGCTGCATTTCTTCAGCATTTTTGATCAGCTCTCGTGTAGCCTCTGAAGCTTGCTTGTTGTTGCAGCTCTTATGCTCATGGCTATTCTGGAGAGGAGAGATTTTCATTTAAATCCTGGGTTCTGGGGTGTCTGAGTGGCTCAGTCGCTGAAGCGTCTGCCTTCGGCTCAGGTCATGATCCCAGGGTCCTGGGATCGAGCCCCACATTGGGCTCCCTGCTCCGCGGGAAGCCTGCTTCTCCCTCTGCCTCTGCCTCTGCCTCTCTCCCTGCTCATGCTCTCTTTCCCTCTCTCTCTCTAGTGGACTCTCTCAAATAAATAAAATCTTAAAGAAAGAAAGGGAAGGAAGGAAGGAAGGAAAGAAAGGAAGAAGAAAGAAAGAAAGAAAAAGAAAAAGAAAGAAAGAAGAAAGAAAGAAAAAGAAAAAGAAAGAAAAAGAAAGAAAGAAAGAAAGAAAAAGAAAAGAAAGAAAGAAAGAGGAAGGAAGGAAGAAAAGAAGAAAGAAAGAAGAAAGAAAGAAGAAAGAAGAAAGAAAGAAAGAAAGAAAGAAAAAGAAAGAAAGAAAGGAAGAAAGAAAAGAAAGAAAAGAAAGAAAGAAAGAAAGAAAGAAAGAAAGAAAGAAAGAAAGAAAGAAAGAAAGAAAGAAAGAAAAGAAAAAATAAATAAATCCTGGATTCCAGGGCTATTAAGGGCTTGTGAGGAAGTGTGGTAGGGGGCATTGAGAGAGAGACCCCACTGATCTCTGTAGTGAGGACTGGCCTCGTGGGGGGCTCCTCCCCACCCACACGAGGCAGGGATGACAGGGAGTGGAACTTTCTGCTTGGGTCTACTCTTAGGTTCCTCCAGCCAATTACCATCTTTGTTGTGCGATTAGCACCTTTATGAAAAAATAAGAGCCACCAATAAGGATGATTAAGTAAATGAGCCAGTAAAACAGAAATAGGGACATGCGTCCAACGGGCTGACGTGATGAATATCAACGGCCGTGTGTCAGTTGCTAAATGGTATTTAAAACTTGTTCTTGCCATCTTAAAGTCCTGTGTTGTCCTCCTGAATATGGAAATACAATGATTAGAAAAGCTGTTTTACCATCCTGAGATATATGCACCATTGATTTTGTAATTTGTTGCTACCTTCTACTTACAGTAAATGGTCCATGATACATAAAAGAAATTTATGTCAGAGCTTTTCACGGTGAATAAATATTAGAAAGAAAATACATTTAGACAATAGACTGGAGCAGTGGAATGGGAGATCCTGTGCTCAGGTTTGCGTAGTTCATTTTCTCCCGATAATTTTAATAGTTGCCAGGTGAATATTTCACTTTTTAGGGTATTTGATTCCACCTTGTTCTGATAATTGATACATTTTAAGGCACAGCGGGCCAAGGAATTGATCCTGGTCTTTCTCAGTGCACTTTCCCTGATGTCAATAAACAGATGAAAACATTAATGCTTGCCTCCTTCTAGAGGTTATTAAAGGTGGCTTACGGCATCCTTCAGTGATGTCCCATTGCGCCGTGGACTAAGCACGAAAGACATGGCACTGTCCATAAAGGCAGGTTTCGGGGGGTGACTCCCGTCCAACCGCATCGTGTGACACCGCACCTGGTCTCACGCAGCCTCTCTGTGCGCCCCCTACATGCAACCCCCCGACCCCAGCTATTCACCTGGCTAGCCCCTGCACAGCTTCCGACTCTCCAAGTAAATCCCACTTCCTCCGAGAGCCCTCGCGCCCCTCCCATCGCGATACCCCCTGGAGCACCCTGACTTGTGTCCACAGCGCTCACCTCGTGGTGGCATTGCAATGGCCTGCCATCTCTCTCTCTCCGACTGGAGTGTCCCTCTCCTTCGCTGCTCCTGACCAGCACATATGCCGCACAGTTGCTCTTCACTGCCATGGTCAACTTTTACCACTGTGACAGTACGGGACAAAAACTGGATGACGTGTAAACCTAGAATCTGAAACAGCCCCGCGAGCTCTCTCGGTGAGGAGAAAGAGCGTGTCACCAGCACCTCCAAAGCTCTGCACGTTTCCCCTCCTTTCCCGTTGCCACTCCCCCTCCTCTGAGCTCTGCAGCACCCTGGATTTTCAGGAAATTCCTTTCTTGCTTGTCTTCTTAGACTTAAGCGTGGACCCCGTCCTTAGAGTGTCGTCTTGCCCATTGTTCGGTTTTATGTAAATGAAATCATTGATCAGATATTCTTTATGTCTGACCCAGGTCACTTAAAATTATATCTGTGACATTCGTGCTGTGCATGTGTGAGATTGATATTTTTATTGATGTGTAATGTTCTGCTATGTGGCGTATAACACCGAGGTAGGCGAAATAATGACCTCCCCAAAGAGGTCTGCATCCCGATCTCCAGAACCTGTGAATATGTTAGGTCACATGTCAAAGGGGGATTCCAGTTGCAGATGGAATTAAGATTGCTAATCAGTTGTATTTCTGTGGCTAATAACTTCCCTGATGCTATATATCCTTCCGTTAGACTGAACTGTATGAAAATGAGTGTTAGTATTAGGCCATTTTTTGATTATAAAAATAGCTGTTATATGTGGATCTACTGAATAAATCCATTCTAGGCCGGCTGTAGTTTAAAAATATGAGCTCGCTCTTTTTGAGTGATTTGATACCTAAAATAGTGAATACCTCAAGAAGACCCCATCCTCTTCAAGACTCTCATAAATGTTACGTTGTACCAGCTGTCTGGTTGGCATTTGCTTTAGCTTGAATTAGCCCCCTCCTGTCACAGAGGGGCCATCCCCCAACGCTGATATATGATGGCAGCTGTAGACTCTTCAGGGTCTCCTAAGGTAACTACTGTATTTCACTCAGAGTTTTGCTGGAAAGAGCTATACATACTGGTGGAAAAACGTATCTTTTCAAATAAAATAACAGGTCAAATTAGCAAATTTATTATTGTGAAATCATAAGCCAAGTGAGTAGTTACAGTCTTCAGCTGGGTTTTGAGTGTAGTTTTGGCCAGAATATGCCACAAAGACCGGGGCGTGTGGCTTCATTGGTGAACACCCAGTGCCTCCTGCGAGATGGAACGCTGGTGGGGGTCTGGGCTCCTGGGCTGGGTGTCTTCATGGCTGTGCACACAGCTGCTTTGTTCTCAAGTTTCAGAGATGCACTCAAACTAGCTTAAGTAAAACGGGAGATAAAATATCTCATAACGAAACAGGAATGTCTTATTAAATCTAAGGGAAAAATTCCCTCAGGCCTTGGGAGGAAAATTAAGTCAAGAAATGGAAAACCAGGAGGAAGCCTTCTTTGTCTGCCTCTTGTCTCTGCATCTCCGTCTCTCCAGTTCCTTCTCCTCATTCTGTGAAGCTGCTCTATTTCCCCCTGAACCCACACACCACGCGGAAATAGCCCCTGCCCCTCTCCGTTCTCCTATCTCATGACTGTCAGCCCCAGGAAACCGCAGACTCTGATCCCACACCGGGAAGCCTGGAGCGGGCTTCTGACCCAGGCGGGGCCGTAGCTGGGGCTGCAGAGGGGAGGGCAGGGCTCTGGCACCCATGGGTGGGGGAGGACGGCGGTGGAGACCCCTTCCACTCTGGCGTTTTTCAAAGGGCTTCTGTGCTGAGCTGGAGGATGGTACCAGGGTGGCAGGAAGTCCTTTTGAAAAACTGAGCTCAAATCATTTTTGTTGCAGCCGTGAAATTGCCGGCAGTTCTTGCCTTTGAGGCTTGTTTGTTAGTTACTTAATATTTACTGGACGCCTGCAGGGATTTTTGACGTTGGGAAGCTGAGCTTGCCAAAATGCTGCCCAGTATAGAAAAATGGGTCTCAAAATTGCCTGTGGGGTTCAGCGAGTATCTGCAAAGACAGCTGTTACCAGAAGAAGATTGTAAGACCTTGTTCTCACTCGCAGCAACGTGGAAGATGCAAATGCTCGATTTTAAATTCCGTCACTCAGTTCCGTAGCCATATTCTCACTGAAAGGGATTTCTCTTGAGCCTGGTGTGTTGTGAAACTTCTTCTGACTATGATCAAGTCACAGCACCATTGCTTTTGGTGAGTTATGCAACATGATACCTTTAAAACATTCTATCAAAATAGATCCAGGAGAGACTGAGGTCTGAAGGTAAGAATCACTTACATTTTGAATTGATTTCATAAAGAATCTATTCAACACAGTCAAACTCAAGAGCCTACAATAATTTGAGCTCTGGTGTTGAGTTTGAAGTAAAAAATAACGAAGAAATTTTAGAAGAGATATAATTACCGTCAGTAATTTGCCTGTTGTGTTTTGTTTTGATTTCCCAGAAGGGCTGATAGAGCAGGCGCTCGCTCTGCACGCACAGTCCTGCTGATCTGCAGGGCCAGGGCTGAAAGCTGCCTTCGTCAAGGCGGTGCAGGGGTTTCAAAGTGCTGTGCCCTCGGGCCATCACCTAAAGTCACGTTATGTAAAATAGTCAACTTCAGAAGTTTCCAAATTCATGGGAGAGAAGGAGAGTCGATCCCAGATCAGTCTGTAAGGCAAATGGAGAATGGTCAGCGGAGAGCCTGAGTCGTGGGACAGGGAGGAGCGTGGTGGGAGGAGCAGATGTGTCAAGGGCAAGAGGCGCATCTGAGGGTGGGTCTGACCGTCCTGGGGACTTCCTTCCACGAGGATAATGATGAGCCTTCATTAACTTTCGGTCCTCAGCAGTAGGGGCTGTCAACCAAATTTAATTTCTAATTATGAAATCAGTACAAGTTTTTGAAGGGTGAGACTCCGTCTGTCACCACCAGCACCACCCCCCAACTCCCACCACATTGGTTGGTGATTGGTCTCTCCAAAATGGCTGCTCAGCCAATCGCAGAGTCATTGACAGGGAGTCGGCATCAATTAGTATCTTGTGACCACAGGCCCCATCCGTTTCTTATAGTCACAACTAGCAAAAGCATCGCAAGTATTTAGGATACACACAATTAGCGAAAGCATCACGAGTATTTAGCAGTCCCGGGCGGGGGAGGATCTCAGGGAGCAGAAGACTGTCCCTGCTCAGAATACACAGCGCTTCACAGGGCAGTGGGCTCTGTCCTGCCCCCTGGCACACTGGCTTGTGTCTTCAATCCCAGCTGGAATTGTGAGGCCATATTAGCTGCTGCTTCGCGTGTATCCTCTGGAAAATTTTTACACTATCAATGACCTAAATTTGGATCTGGTGAGGGTCTAGAGAAGGCCTCTTTCAGTTTTGGGAGCTGCAAAGAGTCTCCTTGTCTTAATGTACTTCTGAAAGCTGCCTGGGTGAAGAAGAGATTGATTGGCTCAAAGATGGACCATTGTGAGGAAAATAATTGAATTCACTTCCTTCCTCCCTAGTGAGTGGGCCATCTGGTCGACCCCTCTGCCTTTAGCAAAGGGAAATAAAGTGCACAGTTACCAGCTGTCCCCACCGAGGCTGGCAGGGCTGGACCTTCACCGTCCCTGCAGTCCCTGCTCTCGCACTGCCACCCGATTGCTCCTGCATCTGCAGCTTCCCACGCTGATCTTCCAAGGTAGGGGGCTCCTTTAGGAAGAGCCCTTAGTGAGGCCTCTTCTCCTCCCACTTCTGCTGGAAGTGAGACCCCTTCTGTCTCGTTAGCTGTGCATGGCTACACATACATTTGCGGAAAACAAACACACCATGAGGTGTACCCGAAACACTCAAGGTGGGTATTGCTGCGTGGGGAATGTGTGCTTCACTGTGGAGTGACATGGCTGTGGCCTAGATCACCCTACCGTGGGGACCCAACAGAGGTGAGGATGCCCGTTTCCCCTCTTGAGAGCTCGGAAGTGGGATTCTCTGTGTTTACTTTCTTTATAATGTATCAGAAATTTGATGTGCTTTTGAGTTCTTCCCACAGTGTCTATCAAATGGTACTGAAGGCTTATTTGGTAGCAATAGCAACCAGTCGTAAAGCAATATCTTACCATTCTATAGATGTTATAAACTGTGCTGTGCTTCCAAACACACTTGCATTTGGTCCTAACACCCAAGCACTGTATTCCTTTTGTCTTCCACCCCTTCTTTGCTTATTTTTTTTTCCCTTCCCTGAAGCCTTCAGTTTCTCTAATTTCTAAATAATCACCTCGGACTTTTCTCAAGAATCTCGACTCCTTATCATAAGGCACAAGGTGTGATAAAGTCAGCAAGGGATATTTCGTGGGAGAGAGGAAGTTCAGGCCAAGATAAGGCATGTCAGGTTTGAGCACAGACGGGGAGGGCCTGGTGGACATGCACGGTGACCCCCCCTTGATCCATTCACAGAACACCGTGGGTGTCTTCAATTATTATTTCAATCTGCATCTCTTCCATTTCAGTTGTACAGTTGGCACATAAAATATCAAGCTCTCATCACAGATTCCTAAGATGCTAACATTCTGAAAACATGAATTTTATATTTAAAACAACCAAACAACCTGGGAAAAGGTTGAGTTTGTTTCTCGTTCATTTGTTTTCTTTTTGCCTGAGTTAAGAATAAGTGTGAGCAGCAGTTGCACTAGGGACAAAGCGATTGCCAACCACAGATGTCAGTCTGCATGACATCTGTTAGGACCGACTGCTATCATCCATGGCATCATCTATGGCATCATCAGTGCAGTTGGGCTTGTATTAATGCTTTGCTTTCCGCATCAACCCAATGGCTTTTCTGCCAGAGGTGCCAGCAAATAACACAGTTGCTTCTTATAAAGGCATTCCTATGTCCGTTCTTCCATTCTGGAGGGTTGGACCACAGTCCCGGAGCGCTGTGGTGTCCCTCGTTCTATACAAGACATCAGGAACGCCAGCACACCAAGTCGTTTGCAGCCGGATGATGACACAGACATTAAATACATAATTTAATAGTGCAGTAATGTTACAGAAAAGCATTTACGAAGTGTTACAGTTGTGTCCAGATGGGAAAATAATGAACTCTGCCTATGAAACCAGGCACGGCTTCCCAGAACGTGGGAGATGTGCCTCTGGGCCTCAGGCTTTGTTTCTCACGGTCCTGGAGACTGGAAGCCCACAGGCAAGGTGCAGGCTGCAGTGTCCCGTGGGCCCTTCCTCCTTAGGTTGCCGACGGTGCCTTCTTGCTGTGTCCTCTCACGTGGTCTTCCCCCGATGCATGTGTGTAGACAGGGAGCAAGCTCTCCGTTGTCTCTTCTTATGAGGACACTGAGCCTGTCCTGGGGGCCACACCCTCATGACCTCATGTAACCCTCATTACCTCCCAGAGGCCCTCTGTCCACACTGTGGGTTCGAGCTTCCACATGTGAGTTTGGGAGGGACACAGTTCAGGCCATAGCGGCCTGATGTCCTTCCTCTCAGCTACACTTTTTGTAGTTTCTGTTCAAATGTCACTTTATTAGAAAATCTCTCTGACCTCCTTATATACAAACAGGATGCAACCCCCAACCTTGACCCCCTTGTCCTGCTTTTTTTCTTCTCTTAGTGGGTTTATCTGTTTATTGTTTGTGCGCCATCCCTGCACTAGAATACAAGAAAGGAAATATGGAAAAATGAAAGCCATTCAGCTTGCTGGGTTGATAGCAGTGCAGTCTATTTTGTTCACTGCTATACCCAAGGTTCTCAGGGGAGGGTTGGCAGGGAAGGTGCTGGATAGACATGTGTTGGATGGGTGGATGGATGGGTGCATAGATGGATGGACAGACAGGCGGATGGATGAATAGATGGATGGATGGTTGGATGGATGGATGAAACATTTGATCACCTCATTACACGAAATGGTTCATTGTAGACACGCTCTTCCATTTTACTGGATCTCCGAGGTATGCCTGTAGTACCAAATAGAATAGGGAATGTCTTATAGTCTCACTTTCACTGTTCTAGGTAAAAATATATAATTCTGCCAAGAAATGCACTACTGAAGCTTAACGTTTCAGGGCATAATTTATTAACTTGTCCTGTCCTTCATGGGGAGCAGCGTCAGCTCTCCTCAAATTTTCAATAATTCAGCTCCTGCAAGTTAAGATGAGGATGTCATTTGAATCTGGGAGCCAAATGAGATGTTCAGAGAAGCACATATTCATCTGCATTCTAACTCAAAGAAAGTCTCTATGCTCTGGTTACACCCATGTAGAAATTAAATGTGTATATAGACCATGACAAGAAAGGAAAATGGGGAAAATGAAAAGTTCTATTTTCTTGGATTAGCAAGATTATTCATGATTTGTTTCCTCCCTAACTTGTTTCCTATTAGTATTGTAACAACAGTATTTGGTCAGTTAAAAAAGAAATTACCTGTACTGTGAAAAGTGAAATTTGGCAAATGAAAAGGCAGTTTAGTAAAGAATGTCTGCTTTCACATGGGCAAAATTGCCCTTTTTAAATGTGTAAGTATGCTGCCTGGAAGGCAATATGGTGCATCTGTCTTTAAGAAACGATGTTGAGGCACCTGGGTGGCTCAGTCAGTTAAGCATCTGACTCTTGGTTTCGGCTCAGGTCCTGAGATTGAGCCCCTCGTCGGGCTCCCTGCTGAGCCTGGAGCCTGTTTAAGATTCTCTCTCTCTCTCTCTCCCTCTCTCTCTCTGTCTCTAAAAAAGAAAAAAAGCAAGCAGTGGTGTCACTGACCCAGGATCACTTCCCTTGAGGAGGCTATGCTGTCAATGCCTATTTGGTTACTTAGGGTACGTTCTCCCATTCAATAATACGTACCAAACTGGTTTTCTGTGCAAAGTATCTTCTTAGTCCAGTGAACAGGAGGAGGGCAGAGTCTTTGTTCCCTTTCCAGAAGTCCTTGCCTCCCATTCGTTTTCCACCCCTGCGTAGCAGCTTCACAGCTTTCTCTCTCTCTCTTCCATCCTATATGTGTTCATAGAACTTTTACTCTATTGGGCATTTTTTAAAAGATTTTTTTATTTATTTGACAGAGAGAGAGACACAGCGAGAGAGGGAACACAAGCAGGGGGAGTGGGAGAGGGAGAAGCAGGCTTCCCGCTGAGCAGGGGGCCCGACTTGGGGCTCGATCCCAGGACCCCGGGATCATGACCTGAGCCGAAGGCAGACGCCTAATGACTGAGCCACCCAGGCGCCCCTCTATTGGGCATTTTTAAGATCATTTATTTCCACCTTCCTTTCTGGAGGATCGGACCTCCAGGACCCTCCTTAGGTGTTCACCATCCTGCACACTTCCTGGTGAAGCATCTCATTCTACTGTGAGATAATATTCATGGCTGGGAATTTTGAAGTTGTACTGAAACACAATTTTACCTTCTGGAGCTGTACAGAATAAGTCTCCTCTCTCTTCCATGTGATAGTTAGGTGGATGAAGGCTCCTAAGTATTTGGCTTTTGAGGCTGACCTCTTCCTTAACATGACATGTTTTGCAAACATCTCCATCTTTCGGTCCTCTTGGTAGACCGTCTGACACCATCCAGCCTAGCCCTGGACATCCCACTGTGGATGTGTTGGGGCTGGTAAGAGGCCCCCTGAGTCTCAGAAGGACCTCTGTCACTGCAACATGGGTTCAAGTACACTTCTACAAGTACATCAGCTACACTACTAGCTCGTCAAGAAATTGACACAAAGAAAAAGTCTTAGGCTTCTTCATGCACATAAACTTCGACCAGTGTATTTAATAGATATGTTTGGTACGGATTTTAGAATTTTAAATTATTATTAACAACAAGATTCAAAAGGTATCAATTGTTTGAGCTGATGAAGGCAATAACATTAATTTTATTATTCTGTCTCTTGAATAAGATTTGGTCTTGACGATTAAAATATTCTGGTTTGATTGTTACCCTGGGATTTAATATGAACAGTGTTTGCGAAATGTCCACTAGGGGGTGCCTGGGTCCTCAGTCAGTTAAGCCTCTAACTCCTGATTTCAGCTTAGGTCAGGATCTCAGAGTTGTGAGATTGAGCCCCGTGTCACATAGGACTCCACACTGGGCGTGGAGCTACTTAAGATTCTCTCCCTTTCCCTCTGCTCCTCCCCTCCCTCATGCACTAGCACTCTCTCTGAAAGAAAGAAAGAAAGAAAGAAAGAAAGAAAGAAAGAAAGAAAGAAAGAAAGAAAGAAAGAAAGAAAGAAAGAAAGAAAGAAAGAAAGAAAGAAAGAAAGAAAGAAAGAAAGAAAGAAAGAAAGAAAAGAAAAGAAAAAAGAAAAATCCACTAGGGTCTGCAAGACATTATGTGTACTACTTTGTTCATATGAATAACACTGCTTCAAGATTTGTGCTATTCACAAATTTGGTGAATTTTCAAATTTTCTTCATAAACTTGGGCAAAGTGAAAAGCTGCTGAATCAGCAAAATCTGATTACTTCTTCTTGTTGTTGGTCTCTGGTTTTCTTGCATAGGGAACTCTATCCATTCAGAAATGAGATCAATCAGTATAGCCTTTTGTCATTTTTAAGTGCTAAAAAGCCACTTCTTAATAGATAAATTCTGGATAGCAAATAAGATTGATAGAAATTTTTAAACAACAATAAAATCCTTTCTTGCTCAATAAAAAAATGGAAAAAAAATCCTTTCTTGCTAAGACCATAGTGGCTCTCAGAATTTCTCTTAATTTGATAATCTAGATAGCCAATATTGAATATTTGCATGTCAATTATTATTTGCCACCCTCCATTTAATGTTACCTTTATTTCGATTTGCAGAAATTTGCTGCATTCTAATGAACTTTGAGTTTGGGATGAAGCTGTATTTGGGTATTGCATTATCTACTTTTTGAGGCCACCTCTATTCTACTTCATCTTGAGTTGGAGTTAATATGAGTTGTAATTATGGGCACTATAAGAGAGAATGTTTTGTGTTCTGTTTATGGGCAGAAGGAGCGGTAGACCGTTTGCAGTGTGGCCATATGTCTTTGTTTGCCTTGGGGAGTGCCAGTTGCTCTTGTATAATTGATGATAATTTTTATTAATATAAACTATTATGTTTATTAATTATAAACATTAACCCTTTTGTCTCTCAAAGGATCCCAGCTGGGAGTGTAAATTATATGAGCACCCTGATTTGAAAGGAATTGAAAGTTGGTTTCAGCAGCCAATATGCCTGATTAATTTCCTGGATTTGTCCAACCATTAGCACACTTGAGCAATGTCTCCAGATTCTTCCTCCCATCCCTAACCCCTGCGACAATGCAAACACAGCTCCCGGGAGGGATGAAAATCTAGAATGGGTATAAGTGAATCACCCACTGAAAAGACCTGGGCAATCTTGAAGCCTTGTATGAGGTTCTACAGAAGAAGAAAGGGCTCAAGAGCATGAGCAGTGGGTCCGGGTTAATTATACTCGGCATGCAGGGTGTGCTAAATAAATGTTTGAATCTGGTATCCTGAAATAGAAGTAAACAGTGTGGATGTGAATGAGAAGGAAGGTGAGAGAGGACTTGGAGCCGGCATACTTGGGTTTGACTCAGTGGGGTTAGGAGGTTGGCTGTCACGAAGAGAAACGCCACAGTTGCCCTGTGCTGTGGGACCCAGTGTCCCGGATGGAAAGAAAGTCAGTTCTCAGCAAAGCTGTAAACAGAGTGTCCTATCACATTCGTTCTTGAGATCAGGTTTTGCTGCGTTGAACGGGACAAGAGCAGGAGGCCGAAGGGTGGAGAAGAGAGCTGCTCGTCGTTTCAAGGATGAGAGTTTGCCTCATTCACTCTTCCGCGTCTTGGTTCTTGATTCAAATGGAGTGTATTTATTTGGTTTTTATTTTATTTCCTTACTTCCCTCACCGGGTCTCCCTTTCCTGTTGTCATTTTTAGGAGCTGGTGGGGAGCAACCCTCCCCAAAGGAACTGGAAGGGGATAGCGATTGCACTTCTTGTAATCCTGGTCATCTGCTCCCTGATTGTCACCTCGGTCATACTGCTGACACCAGGTACTTACACTTATTCTTGGAAAAGCAAGCCACTGTGTGGGAGAAAGTGTCTAGTTGTGCTTTGCCGTTTTTTTTCTAAGTAACTACCTGTTCCATAATTTATTTTTCCCACGTTCTAATTCTCAGTGTGCCATGTCGTTAAAGGATTAATATGTTTCAATGAAAAAAATCCATTTTGTATGCTTTGAATTCGTTTATATAATTGTTGACTAGGTAGAAACACGTGGCATATATTAAAATTCATAATTACTTATTCATGCTTGATGAGCTTTAAGACAGTGGCATTATAAATATAACACATATATGGATCTCATGGAATTTGTACCTACCATATCCAAGATGCATTTTAAAAATTATTAAAACAACATACATTGAGTGTGAACTAAGAACAGAGGTACTTGATGAAGTAACAAAAGTATAAGGAAGAGTCAGAAATCTCACAGGGAAGAAAAAACACACAAAAATCTTTAGCAAAAGCCTACAGCAAAAATGTGTATACACCGGCACCATTGAATGTTTCAAAAATCAGTGCTATGGGAGCTTGGAGGAGAGAGAGGTCCTTCGTGAGGAAGTTCAGGAAGAAGGTGAGATGTGAAGTGGGTTGTGGTGGAGTATGAGCTTAGGGAGAGAAGGAAGACTTTTCCTGGAAGATAACCACATGGCAGTGCTAGGAGACCACTGTGACCACATTCTCATCGTCATGTTCATTTCCTAATTGTTTGAAAAAAAAAAACAAAACCACAGTTCTAACCCTCAGTAAATAGACTGCACAAGTATTAGGCCTTAAGACAGAAAAAGAAGTAGTTACATTGAAATGTATAAATAAATAAATTAATTAATTAATTTTACATTTTTACAAAAAGTGCCATTAAATGATGATGTACATTTAAATGATTCCAAGACTTCAGTGACTAAAAGAGTAATCTGTACCCTTAAACCAAAACTAGATAAAGGTATCACAAGAAATGAAAACTATAATCAGTATCCCTTATGGGGGCGCCTGGGTGGCTCAGTCATTAGGCATCTGCCTTCGGCTCAGGTCATGATGCCAGGGTCTTGGGATCGAGTCCCACATCGGGCTCCCTGCTCAGCGGGAAGCCTGCTTCTCCCTCTCCCACTCCCCCTGCTTGTGTTCCCTCTCTCACTGTGTCTCTCTCTGTCAAATAGATAAATAAAATCTTTATTAAAAAAAATCCCTGATGAATATAGATGTAAAAATCTCAACAAAATGCTAGCAAACTGAATCCAGAAACGTATAAAAAGGATTATACACCTTAGCCAAATGTGATTGATCCCAGGAAAATAAATTCGATTTAATGTATGAAAATCTATGTAATATATACATATTAATAGAATAAAGGGAGGGAAGGAACCCACAGAGCTGACATTTGCAAAGTCCAAAATCTTTTCATAACAAAATATTCAACAAGCTAGTAGAAATTTCCTCAACCTGATAAAGAGCATGTATGAAAAACCCACAACTAATATCATACTTAATGGTGAAAGGTTGAAAGCATTTCCCTAAGATCAGGAACAGACAAGGATGCTCAGTCTCCCCATATCTATTTAACATTCCATTAGAGATTCTAGCCAAGGCAATGCAAGGGAAAGAAATACAGTTAGGAAAAAAGTAAATTATTTCTATTCGTAGATGACATGAACTTGTATATAGAAAATCTTAAGGAATACACACACACACACACACACACACACACACACACAAATGCAGCAAGGCTGGATAATACAAGATCAATATACAAAAATCATTTGTATTCCCATACATTAGCAATGAACAATCTAAAAATTAAATTAAGAAAATGATTCTACCTGCAATAGTTTTGAAAATAATAAAGTACTTAGGAATAATTTAACAGAAGATATACAAACTTGTGCACTGAAAAATCATAAAACATAATTGAAAGAAATTAAAGAAGACCTAAGTCAATGAAAAGATACTCTGTGTTTATGGATTGGAAGATCTAATATTGGTAATATAGCAATACTTCCCAAATACTTTTATAGATTCAATCCAATCTTTATAAAAATCCCAATTTCCTTTATTGGAGAAATAGGCAAGCTGATTCTAAAATTCATATGAAAATACAAGGGACTCAGAATAACCAAAACAACCTTGAAAAAGAATGGTTCAAGTACTTATACTTCCTGATTTTAAAACTTACTCTAAAGCTACAGTAATGATGGTACTAACATAAGTATAGACATATAGATTAATGGAAAAGAACTGAGCGTTCAGAAATAAACCCAGACATCTATGGCCAATTGATTCTTGACAAAGGTGCCAAGATCTTTTGATGGGGAAAGAATAGTCTTTTCAACAAATAGCGCTTGCCCAACTGAATATCCACATGCAAAAGAGCAAAGTTGGAGCCCTACCTCACACTGTATACAAAAATCAACTCAATGTTGATCAACAACCTAATAAAAGAGCTGAAACTACAAAATTCTTGAAGAAAACTTAGGGGCATATATTTATGACCTTGAATTAGGCAACAGTTTCTTAGATATGACACCAGAAGCATAAGCAACCAAAGAAAAAATAGATAAATTGGACTTCATCGAACTTAAAAATGTTTGTGCATCAGTGGACACTGTCAAGAAAGTGAAAAGACAACCCACAGAATGTGAGAAAATATTTGCAAGATATATGTTCAGTAAAGGTAAGATGTCCAGATTGTATAAAGAATTATTATAACTCAAAACAGAGAAATAATTTAATTAAAAACAACCAAAGGATTTAAAAAACATTTATCCAAAGAAATGTAAATGGCCAATAAGCATTGAAAAGAGATGCTCAACATCATTAGTCATCAAGGAAATGCCAGTCATACAGTATATACCACTTCATACCCACTAGGATGGTTATGGAAAGGAAAATAACATATTGGCAAGGATGTGGAAAAACGGAGAACTTCAAACATTATTAGTAAGAATGTAAAATTGTGTAGACTCCGTGGAAAACTGTTCAGTAGTTCCTCAAAAAGTAAACATAGAGTTAGCATATGACCGAGACATTCCACTCCCAGGTATATACCCAAAAAAACTGAAAACATATGTTCATACAGAAACTTCCCTATGGATGTCCATAGCACCATTATTGATAAGAGCCAAAAAGGTAGAAGACATTATGCTAAGTGAAGGAAGTTAGACCCAAAAGGCCACATACTGTATTATCCCAGAATGGGCAAATCCACAGAGATAGAGGTACATTAGTGGTTGCCAGGGGCTAGAGGTGGGGACAGTGAGAAGTGACTGCTAGTAGATATGAGATTTATTTCCTTTTTTTAAAAAATGACATTATATTTTCAGAGAAGCTTTGGATTCACAGAAAAACTGAGAGGAAGTCACAGAGATTTCCCATATACCATCTGTCCCCACACAACGTATAGCCTCCCTGGTTATCAACATCCCCACTGGGTGGTACATTTGATACAACTGATAAGCCTACATGGATGCATCAAAATAAGATTTCTTTTGGGATAGATGAAAATATTCTGGAATTTGATAGTGGTGATGGATTCACAACTCTGTTAATACATCAAGAACTACTGAATTGTACATATTAAAAAGTGGAACTTCATAGTAAATGAATTTCATCTCACTTGAGCTGTTAGTTTACATGATAGTGGAAACATTATTAAAAAAACATGGGGTAATCTGGCCATACTTATATACTAAAGTAGCATAAAAACTTGCCTAATGTTGAAGAGGTTTCAATAGCAATTACGAAAAAGAGAATGTTGCTCTCTCTCCCTGAGTATACTTTATGAGCCTACCAGAGTTGCCTGGGGCACCTGGACTCAGGATTCAATATAGTGCATCTGATTGATCAGGTTAAAAATGGATTCAGCCATTGAAATCTGAGTAGGGGGATGGTTAGTAAAGACAAATACTTGTTCTATTTTGTGATTGGCTGACAATGATTCACCTTAGCTGGCGACGTCAGCAACCACGTACTTTTAATTAAGGTGGAGGAAATCCGATCTTCCTCAGGATTCACGGAGTACGTGTCCCTACCATTGCTTTTCTTTGAACAGAACTGTGCTTTATACGAGAAAATGATTATTGAACAGTTGATTCTGTGGTTGTCCAGCACTGGAGTGGGGACTTAGAAAGAACAGTGTTTTAAGTACTTTGCAGTTGCTGCTGCCCTCCCAAGGCACACATGAGTGTCCATGTCACCCCAAGTCCTAGGGTGCCTGCATTCATCACTTCAATGTGAAATAAAATGGCACCACCCCCACCCCCCCCCACAGCTCCTTTCTCTCCAGTGGTCCAGCAGCAAGGCTAGGTGGTAAATGTTCTCGCGGAATAAATTTTGAACCAGTCTGGAAGCCTTCCCTCCTTGTGCCCATGCAACACCCACAGAGAGCTGCCCCTCGGTCTTTTCCACTGCGTAGGGAAGCATGTCCCAGTCTCTCAAATGCAGCCGCTAACTCTGAGAGTCATTTACATTCCGCTCTCATGCGCAGTGTGGCTTCTGCAATAGAGAATGTCATCATTGTAACCATCACCTCTTCGAATGCTGGCAGCCAGTTGTCAGGGGCAACAACAGTGGGCAGGAGGCATCTGCTGGTGGTGGGGCTGGAGTGCATCCCTGAATTCCAGGAGAGGCTTTGAAGAGCAGAATTTCTTTTATTCTTCTGTCAAAATAAAAATGTGGCTGAGCCTTGCCTAACCCTTGGGCTCTGTTGGGCTTCCATGGCTAGTATTTTGTTTTGCAGGTTGTGCTGCTCAGGGAGTGTGTGTCCTAGGTTAGGACGATCAGTCATGCCTGTTCAGTAGCAAAGGTACTGCCGTCCCCTCCCACCGTGGGCTTTCTGCATCCGCCGTCCTGGGGTGCAGCACTGGCTTTTGTTTGGCAATCAAAATTCAGTCAGGCAGAAGAGAATGTCAAATCGCTCAACCTGCCCCTGGCTCCAGAGCTTTCTCAAATTTACGAACCTGCAGAACATCCTCACCTCAACCAATAGGACGTACTCATTGGTCAAACATAAATGCTCCCCTCTTGGGGGCTGAGAGCATTGAGCTCAAGTTGGGTGCAATGTGAGAAGAGGAGACACAAGTGCTCTTCCTGAGAGCTTAGCGTTGGTTGAAAGAGACGGAAGGAATATGCATGAGGAGAATTTCATAGATGTGTGATCAGGAAGCAAAAACAAAAGAGGAGTCTTAGGCAGGGCTTGGGTAAGCCCTGTTGAGTGCTGCCTGTCACCGAGTCACTGACCTAAAGACCGTGAGCACCACTAAGGGCAGCAGTGGCTTCCACTGGGTGAGGGACGAAGTGCAGCCTTAAGGAGAGGAGAGTCCTAGTGACGACAACACCCTGCAAATTTGTGTGCTGGACTGGGTACCTTCGCACCCAGCCTTGCCTCCGTTTTGATAGACTTACTTAGAAATTGTAGTAGGTATTTTTCTTAAAATCTAAATTTAATTAATTAACATATAATGTATTATTGGTTTCAGAGGTAGAGTTCAGTGATTCTTCAGTCTTATGTAACACCCAGTGCTCATTCCATCATGTGCCCTCCTTAATGCCCATCACCCAGTGACCCCATCTGCTGTCCCCCTCCCTCCAGCAACCTTTAGTTTGTTTCTATGATTAGAGTCTCTTAGGGTTTGTCTCCCTCTCTGGTTTTGTCTTGTTTTATTTTTTTCTCTCTTCCCTTGTGATCCTCTGTTTTGTTTCTTAAATTCCACATATGAGTGAGATCATGTGGTATTTGTCTTTCTTTGGCGTATTTCACTTAGCATAATACCCTATAATTCCATCCACATCATTGCAAATGGAAAGATTTCATTTTTTTGATGGCTGAGTAGTATTCCAGTGTGTGTGTGTGTGTGTGTGTGTGTGTGTGTGTGTGTGTGTGTGTGTGTGTGTTTTATATCTTCTTTATCCATTCATCTGTTCATGGACATCAGGGCTCTTTCCATAGTTTGGCTGTTGTGGACTTTGCTGCTATAAACATTGGGGTGCAGGTACCTCTTTGGATCACTACATTTGTATCTTTGGGGTAAGTACCCAGTAGTACAATTGCTGGGTTGTAGGGTAGTTCTATTTTTTAACTTATTGAGGAACCTCCATACTGTTTTCCAGAGTGGCTGCACCAGCTTGCATTCCCACCAACAGTGTAAGAAGGTTTCCCCTTCTCCTCATCCTCACCAACATCTGTCATTTCTTGACTTATTAATTTTAGCCATTCTGACTGGTGTGAGGTGGTATCTCATTGTGGTTTTGATTTGTATTTCCCTGATGATGAGTGATGTTGAGCATCTTTTCATGTGTCTGTTGGCCATTTGGATGTCTTCTTTGGAGAAATGTCTGTTCATGTCTTCTGCCCATTTCTTGACTGGATTATTTGTTCTTTGGGTAATGACTTGGATAAGTAGTAGGTACTTTTAATAAAATAACCTTTTTCAAGGACTGCCTGTTTCTAGACTTATATTCTGGTTTGTTGGAACTCAAATCACAGTACCTGCTTTTTATTTGCCCAGAAAGTCCATTCTGAACTCAACTGGGTTCAGCCTTTTGGTAGAACCATTCCCATGTTCACGTGAGTCCCCTTTCCAGCTTGGTAGGAAGAATCACATGGAGGCCCTGTTGGTACCCAAGATCTTTAAGGGGCTCATGGTAATCATTCTGAACGACAAGTACCTTGTTCTATAGTGCCATCTAATTACCACCAGTTAGGCACAATTTATGTTTTAAATATCAAATTAAAAGTGTTTATGGCAATCTTACTTGCAAAGGGACCAGCCAAATGAGAATGTGTCCTTTTCAATTTTGTCATTCATTTCCCCCTTGCTAGTCTATGCTCTTTGTAAATTTCTCTTTGGCATAATAGACTCAAAGTTACCTTTTTATTTTCAGATATTAAATATGTGCCTACTCTAGGTCAGACACAGCGTATGCCTTTTTGGGCAGCTACAGTTCTTGCATTCTGATGAAAAGGACTTTGTCATTCTCCAGTGCCACTGTTAATGTCGTAGGAGCTGAAAAATCCAGCAGAATCCCATTTGCATTAAAACAGCCCTGACAGTTGACCTTACGGATTTTCACATTAGGGAAGATGGACAACAATTTCTGATGGAAAACACTAGAACACTTAGAGGTGGTGTGTAACCAAAAAGCCTTGGACATTTGAAAGTCACAGTGATAGTAGACTGTGGGCTGAGGCCATGCAGAAGTTATCAGAATATAAGACCCGTGAGTCTTTTGGGTGGGAGCATAGCATAGAGATTATTTTTATGGAGTTGAAATTTCATCACTGGTTTAGGTCCAATGTCTGTAACTGCTTTGCCAACTCTCAGCTTATCTTTTTTTAATTTTCAATTGGACCCGATAGGCTTTACTGAGAGGGAGTGAAATCTAGCAAATTGGCCATCACGGCTCATAAATTGGATTCTCCTATAGGAGAGAGTAAGTACAAGCAAGCCAGACACTTAATCAAGTGTTCTGAATAGACACCAGAGTCAAAATAAGATGAAATGGGTTTGTGTGGAAAAAAGCTATATTAAAATTACATTTGAGAGAATCCCTCCACTTCAGAGGTGTGACTGCTAGTTAACAAAGGAAGTTCTGTAATAAAATTTCCATGGATTTTTTTTTTTAAGTAGAGTGTTTTTTTAGGGCAGTTTTGGATTCACAGCAAAACTGAGAGGCAGGCACAGAGTTTTCCCAGACACCCCCTGCCCGCAGGCACGCACAGCCTCCCCTGTTATCAATCCCCACCAGGGTGGCACATTTTTTACAATGGGTGAATATTCATTGACCCATCATTTATCACTCAAAATTCATAGTTTACATTAAGGTGCACTCTTGGTTGGATGCTTGGGTGTTGCTGTCAGTTAAGAGTCTGACTCTTGGTTTCGGCTCAAGTCTTGATTTCAGGGTCATGGGATTAATCCCCGTGTCAGGCTCCATGCTCAGTGTGGAGTCTGCTTAAGTTTCTCTCTCCCTCTCCCTTGGCTCCTCCCTCCCCACACTCTCACTCTCTCTAAAATAAACAAATCTTTTTATAAAAAAGGTGCGCTCTTGGTGTTGTGCATGCCATGGGCTTGGACAAATATGTGATGGCACACATCTGCCATTACAGTATCCTACAGAACAGCTTCACTGCCCTAAGAACCCTCTGTGGTCTGTCTGTTCATCCCTCCCTCCCCCATAACCCCTGGCAGAGAAGTTTTTACTGTCTCTGCAGTCGTGCCTTTTCCAGAATGTCATACAGTTGGAACCATACAGTATGGAGCCTTCTTTCACTTATAGGCTTTTAAGGTTCTTCCGTGCCTTTTCATGGCTTGACAGCTCATTTCTTTTTAGTGCTGAATGCTATTCCATTGTCTGGATGGACCACACTCCATTTATTCATTCACCCACTGAAGGACATTTTGCTTGCTTCCAAGAGTTGGCAATTATGAACAAAGCTGCTGTAAACATTCACGTGCAGGTCTCTATGTAGTCATAATTTTCAACTTCTTTGGGTAAATACTAAAGAGTGTGATTACCGAAATATGTGCTACAAGTGTGTTTTGTTTTGTAAGAGACTGCACAACTGTCTTCCAACCTGGCTGGCCCATTCTGCATCCCCCCCAGGAATGAACAAGAGTTCTGGTGGCTCCACAAACTTGCCAGCATTCAGCATCGGCAGTATTCTGGGTATTGGCCATTCTCATAGGTGTGGAGTGATAACTCATTGTTTGAAGCTTATATTTTAAAATTTCTGGAACAATTGATTTTTGAACATTTATTTAACATACACATATAATGTTATATTGTTTAATGATTTTTTTAAATTTTTTATTGTTATGTTAATCACCATATATTACATCATTAGTTTTTGATGAAGTGTTCCATGATTCATGTTTGTGCATAACACCCAGTGCTCCACGCAGAACGTGCCCTCTTTAATATCCATCACGAGGCTAACCCATCCCCCCACCCCCCTCCCCTCTAGAACCCTCAGTTTGTTTTTCAGGGTCCATCGTCTCTCATGGTTCGTCTCCCCCTCTGACTTACTTCCCTTCATTCTTCCCCTCCTGCTATCTTCTTCTTCTTCTTTTTTTTTTCTTAATATATATTACATTATTTGTTTCAGAAGTACAGATCTGTGATTCAACAGTCTTGCACAATTCACAGCGCTCACCATAGCACATACCCTCCCCAATGTCTATCACCCAGCCACCCCATCCCTCCCACCCCCCACCACTCCAGCAACCCTCAGTTTGTTTCCTGAGATTAAGAATTCCTCGTATCACTGAGGTCATATGATACATGTCTTTCTCTGATTGACTTATTTCACTCAGCATAACACCCTCCAGTTCCAACCACGTTGTTGCAAATGGCAAGATCTCATTCCTTTTGATGGCTGCATAATATTCCATTGTGTATATATACCACTTCTTCTTTATCCATTCATCTGTCGATGGACATCTTGGCTCTTTCCACAGTTTGGCTATTTTGGACATTGCTGCCATAAACATTGGGGTGCACGTACCCCTTTGGATCCCTACATTGGTATTTTGGAGTAAATACCAAGAGTGCAATTGCTGGATCATATGGCAGCTCTATTTTCAACTGTTTGAGGAACCTCCATACTGTTTTCCAGAGTGGTTGCTCCAGCTTGCATTCCCACCAACAGTGTAGGAGGGTTCCCCTTTCTCTGCATCCTTGCCAACATCTGTCGTTTCCTGTCTTAATTTTAGACATTCTGACAGGTGTGAGGTGGTATCTCATTGAGGTTTTGATTTGGATTTCCCTGATGCCGAGCGATGTTGAGCACTTTTTCATGTGTCTGTTGGCCATTTGGATGTCTTCATTGGAAAAATGTCTGTTCATGTCATCTGCCCATTTCTTGATTGGATTATTTGTTCTTTGGGTGTTGAGTTTGATAAGTTCTTTATAGATTTGGATACTAGCCCTTTATCTGATATGTCATTTGCAAATATTTTCTCCCATTCTGTCGGTTTTCTTTTGGTTTTGTGGACTGTTTCTTTGGCTGTGCAAAAGCTTTTTATCTTGATGAAATCCCAATAGTTCATTTTTGCCCTGGCTTCCCTTGCCTTTGGCGATGTTTCTAGGAAGAAGTTGCTGCGGCTGAGGTCTAAGAGGTTGCTGCCTGTGTTCTCCTTTAGGATTTGGATGGACTCCTGTCTCACGTTTAGGTCTTTCAACCATTTGGAGTCTATTTTTGTGTGTGGTGTAAGGAAATGGTCCAGTTTCCTTCTTCTGCATGGGGCTGTCCAATTTTCCCAATACCATTTGTTGAAGAGACTGTCTTTTTTCCATTGGACATTCTTTCCTGCTTTGTCAAAGATGAGTTGACCATAGAGTTGAGGGTCATTTCTGGGCTCTCGATTCTGTTCCATTGATCTATGTGTCTGTTTTTGTGCCAGTACCATACTGTCTTGATGATGACAGCTTTGTAATAGAGCTGGAAGTCCGGAATTGTGATGCCGCCAGCTTTGCTTTTCTTTTTCAACATTCCTCTGGCTATTCGGGGTCTCTTCTGGTTCCATACAAATTTTAGGATGATTTGTTCCATGTCTTTGAAAAAAGTGGATGGTATTTTGATGGGGATTGCCGTGAATGTGTAGATTGCTCTAGGTAGCATTGACATCTTCACAATGTTTGTTCTTCCAATCCATGAGCATGGAACGTTTTTCCATTTCTTTGTGTCTTCCTCAATTTCTTTCATGGGTATTTTATAGTTTTCTGACTACAGATCCTTTGCCTCTTTGGTTAGATTGATTCCTAGGTATCTTATGGTTTTGGGTGCGATTGTAAATGGGATCGACTCCTTGATTTGTCTCTCTTCTGTCTTGTTGTTGGTGTATAGGAATGCCACGGATTTCTGTGCATTGATTTTATGTCCTGCTACTTTACTGAATTCCTGTATGAGTTCTGGCAGTTTTGGGGTGGAGTCTTTTGGGTTTACCACATAAAGTATCATATCATCTGCAAAGAGTGAGAGTTTGACTTCCTCTTTGCTGATTTGTTTGCCTTTGATTTCTTTTTGGTGTCTGATTGCTGTGGATAGGACTTCTACTATGTTGAATAGCAGTGATGATAGTGGACATCCCTGCCGTGTTCCTGACCATAGGGAGAAAGTTCTCAGCTTTTCCCCATTGAGAATGATATTCGCTGTAGGTTTTTCATAGATGGCTTTTATGATATTGAGGTATGTACCCTCTATCCCTATACTCTGAAGAGTTTTGATCAAGAAAGGATGCTGTACTTTGTCAAATGCTTTTTCTGTATCTATTGAGAGGATCATATGATTCTTGTTCTTTCTTTTGTTAATGTATTGTATCACGTTGATTGATTTGCGGATGTTGAACCAGCCTTGCAGCCCAGGGATAAATCCCACTTGGTCATGGTGAATAATCCTTTTAAAGGACTGTTGGATCCTATGGGCTAGTGTTTTGGTGAGAATTTTTGCATCCATGTTCATCAAGGATATTGGTCTGTAATTCTCCTTTTTGATGGGGTCTTTGTCTGGTTTTGGGATCAAGGTAATGCTGGCCTCATAAAATGAGTTTGGAAGTTTCCCTTCCATTTCTATTTTTTGGAACAGTTTCAGGAGAATAGGTATTAATTCTTCTTGAAATGTGTGGTAGAATTCCCCTGGGAAGCCATCTGGGCCTGGGCTTTTCTTTCTTGGGAGATTTTTAATGACTGCTTCAATTTCCTTAGTGGTTATAGGTCTGTTCAGGTTTTCTATTTCTTCCTGGTTCAATTTTGGTAGTTGATACATCTCTAGGAATGCACCCATATCTTCCAGGTTATTTAATTTGCTGGTATAGAGTTGCTCATACTATGTTCTTATAATTGCTTGTATGTCTTGGTGTTGGGTGTGATCTCTCCTCTTTCATTCATGATTTTGTTGATTTGGGTCATTTCTCTTTTCTTTTGGATAAGTCTGGCCAGGGGTTTATCAATCCTGTTAATTCTTTCAAAGAACCAGCTCCTAGTTTTGTTGATCTGTTCTAATGTTCTTTTGGTTTCTATTTCATTGATTTCTGCTCTGATCTTTATTATTTCTCTTCTCCTGCTGGGTTTAGGCTTTATTTGCTGTTTTTTCTCTAGCTCCTTTAGGTGTAGGGTTAGGTTGTGTATTTGAGACCTTTCTTGTTTCTTGAGAAAGGCTTGTATTGCTATATACTTTCCTCTCAGGACTGCCTTTGCTGTATCCCAAAGATTTTGAGCAGTGGTGTTTTCATTTTCATTGGTTTCCATGAATTTTTTTAATTCTTCTTTAATTTCCTTGTTGACCCATTCATTCTTTAGTAGGATGCTCTGTAGCCTCCATGTATGCGAGTTCTTTCCGACTTTCCTCTTGTGATTGAGTTCTAGTTTCAAAGCATTGTCATCCGAACATATGCAGGGAATGATCTCAGTCTTTTGGTACCGGTTGAGACCTGATTTGTGACCTAGGATGTGATCTATTCTGGAGAATGTTCCATGGGCACTAGAAAAGAATGTGTATTCTGTTGCTTTGGATGGAATGTTCTGAATATATCTGTGAAGTCCATTTGGTCCAGTGTGTCATTTAAAGTCTTTATTTCCTTGTTGATCTTTTGCTTAGATGATCTGTCCATTTCAGTCAGGGGGGTGTTAAAGTCCCCCACTATTATTGTATTGTTGTCAATGTGTTTCTTCGCTTTTGTTATTAATTGCCTTATAGAATTGGCTGCTCCCATGTTAGGGGCATAGATATTTACAATTGTTAGATCTTCTTGTTGGATAGACCCTTTAAGTAGGATATAGTGTCCTTCCTCATCTCTTATTACAGTCTTTGTTTTAAAATCAAATTTGTCTGATATAAGGATTGCCACCCCAGCTTTCTTTTGGTGTCCATTAGCATGGTAAATGGTTTTCCACCCCCTCACTTTCAATCTCGGGGTGTCTTTGGGTCTAAAATGAGTCCCTTGCAGACAGCATATTGATGGGTCTTGTTTTTTTATCCACTCTGATAGCCTGTGTCTTTTGATTGGGGCATTTAGCCCATCTACATTCAGGGTAACTATTGAAAGATAGAAATTTAGTGGCATTGTATTGCCTGTAAGGTGACTGTTACTGTATATTGTCTGTGTTCCTTTCTGGACTATGCTCTCTTTTCGGCTCACTCTTTGCTTAGAGGACCCCTTTCAATATTTCTTCTAGGGCTGGTTTGGTGTTTTCAAATTCCTTTATTTTTTGTTTGTCCTGGAAGCTTCTTATCTCTCCTTCTATTTTCAGTGACAGCCTAGCTGGATATAGTATTCTTGGCTGCATATTTTTCTCATTTAATGCTCTGAAGATATCATGCCAGTCCTTTCTGGCCTGTCAGGTCTCTGTGGATAGGTCTGTTGCCAATCTAATGTTTCTACCATTATACGTTACATATCTCTTCTCCCAAGCTGCTTTCAAGATTTTCTCTTTGTCTTTGAGACTCGTAAGTTTTACTATTAGATGTCAGGTTGTTGACCTATTTTTATTGATTTTGAGAGGGGTTCTCTGTGCCTTCTGGATTTTGATGCCTGTTTCCTTCCCCACATTAGGGAAGTTCTCTGCTATAATTTGCTCCAATATACCTTCTGCCCCTCTCTCTCTTTCTTCTTCTTCTGGGATCCCAATTATTCTAATTGTTTCATCTTATCGTATCACTTATCTCTCGAATTCTGCCCTCGTGATCCAGTAGTTGTTTATCTCTCTTTTTCTCAGCTTCTTTATTTTCCATCATTTGGTTTTCCATATCACTGATTCTCTCTTCTGCCTCATTTATCCTAGCAGTTAGTGCCCCCATTTTTTATTGCACCTCCTTAATAGCCTTTTTGATTTCGATTTGGTTAGATTTTAGTTCTTTATTTCTCCAGGAAGGGTTGTCTCTAATAACTTCCATGCTTTTCAAGCCCAGGTAGTATCTTTAAAATCATGATTCTGAATTCTAGGTCCGACTTCATACTGATGTCCATATTGAGTAGGTCCCTGGCAGACGGTACTACCTCTTGTTCTTTTTGCTGAGGTGATTTTTTCCATCTTGTCGTTTTGTCCAGAGGAGAATAGATGAATGAGAGAACAAAATGCTAACAGGGTAACAACGTCCCCAGAAAATATACTCTAAGCAAATCAGAAAAGACCTGAAACCAGGGGAAAAGAAAGAGGAAAAAGAAAAGAAAAAGAAAAAGATAAAAACCAACAAAAACAGAACAAAACCAAAAAAAAACAGAATATGATCAAATATGATCAGGGTAGTGCATAGATCAGTGCCACACACTGGATTTTGGGTGGATTTTGGTCTGTTAGAAGGAAGTGCCTCCTAAAATTTTAAAGAAAGAAAGACTTATATATGTACAGAATTAGGGTTGATACAATGAAGGGTTGGAAGATGACTGTAAAGATGAAAATTATGAAAGATTTTATAAAAGGAATTGATAAGATAAGAAGTTGTTTGAAAAAAGAACAAAGAAGATTTAAAAAAAAAAAAAAGGGAGGGAATGTGATCAGGCAGGAGACTAGAACTAAGCCATACACTAGTGATTTAGGGTATATTTTGATCTGTTAGAAGAAACTGCATCTCAGAATTTTAAAGAGAGAACAACTTATATATATATATGTCAAAAATAAGGGTAAGTACTATGAAGGAATAGAATATGACTCTAAAAATGAAAAATAAAAATGTTTTTTTTAAAACGTGTTTGAGAAGATGTTGGTTGAAAAAGGGAAAAAGAAAAATTAAAAAAAAACAGAAAAAAGATAATTTTCAAAAACTAATGAATTATGGTAAAAAAGCCATGAATTCTATGTGTAGTATTCCCCTAGCGCTGGAGTTCTCCCGTTCTCCTTGATCGGTAAACTTGGTCTTGGCTTGCTGGCTGTTCTTGATGATCTTCTGGGGGAGGGGCCTGTTGCCCTGGTTCCCAAATGTCTTTGCCGGAGGCGGAATTGCCCCGCCCTTGTCGTTCCGGGCTAAGCAAGCTGCTCGGGTTTGATCTCAGGAGCTTTTGTTCCCTGCAAGCTCCCGGCACAGCTTTGGAGGACCAGGGTGAAAATGGTGGCCTCCCAATCTCTGCCCAGAGGAGCCGAGAACTCGGGGCCCCGCTCCTCAGTGCGCCCCCAGAGAAAAGCAGTCACTCCCGTGTCCCCGGTCTCCGGCCGCACTCCGTGCTCACCCGGCCTGTGACCGAGCGTTTCTATGTCTGGCACCCGACTCCGTGTGGAGTCTCCAAACCCAGCAGATCCCTGCGATGCCCTCCCGCGCCGCTCCTCCCGGGGGAGGGAGGGGAGTCTCCCCGGCTCTGCCGCTTGTTGGGTCCCTGCTGGAGGAGCAGTGGCCCGACTGGGCCGCGGATCACAGTTTATGGCCACCCCGAGCTGAGAGCCCGCGCCTCGGCTCCGTCTCTGCAGCCAGCTTCCCCGCTCCGATCCCTGGGAGCTCTGCTGCACTCAGGCACCCTGGTCTTCTGTGACCCCGACGGTCCTGAGACCACACTACCACACTGTCCCGTGAGGGTCTCCCCCACCCCCCCACCCCCGCTTAGCCACTGGAGCAACGTCCCTCAGCGGAACCGACTTGTAAAAGGTCCGATTTTGTGCTCCGCGGCTCTATCACTTGCCAGAAGCGGCCGACGGAGGCCCCTCCCCCGCCGTCTATCCTCCCGAATATCGCCTGGGATTCACTTCTCCGCACGTCCTACCTTCCAGTAAGTGGTCGCTTCTCTGTTCAGAGAGTTGTTGCTACTCTCTTCTTCAATCTCCTATTTGAGTTCGTAGGTGTTCAGAATAGTTTGATCCCCATTCAGCTGATTTCCTGAGACCAGACGAAATCCAGGTCTCCTACTCCTCTGCCACATTGCTCCGCCTCCTGTTTAATGAATTTTTAAACTGAACAGGCTCCTATAACCAGTACCCAGATCAAAACACGGAATTCAACTAGCATCCCAGAAGCCCCCTCCTGTGCTTTTTCATCCCTAATCCCCCCAAAGGTCCCCTAATTTCTAACATCATAGTTTTGCGTGCTTTTATACTTTTTGCATTTATAGTTATTGTAATATAATCATGTAGTACGTATTCTTTTACAACTGGTTTTTGTTCAATATAATGTTTACGAGATTTATTATAGTATTTTAAGTTGTATTGATGCCCAATTTTTCATCTCTGTATACTCTATGCATAATCTCTATGACAATTGAAAAGTAGCTTAACAGTAATTTAAAAACTCGTGTGTATATCATCACAAGTAACATACATCCTACTTTTTATTATGGTTTTTTGTAGAAATAGGTGATTTGGCCATGTCTTCCAGGCATTTTTTTTCTGTTCTCTTTCCTGTATTAAACTCATCCCCCAAATCCAATCTCATCAGAGCTCACCCGCTGTATATGACTATGACCAAGTGTCCTATCACAGGACATGTAAGTTACTTAATCAGTCTCTGGTATTGTTCACTTGCACTTAGGCATCTCTGGTTGTGTTTCTAGATTCCTTTGTTCCCAGCTGGTCAATTGGGTGAACAGTGTCTACTCCGGTCATGAAATAGATACTTGCTTTTGCTGCTGTTGCTGGTACTTTTGTCATTGTTGTTTCTGATTAAGTTAACTTGTTAGTGCCAAGTGAAACTAAGTGCTTTATGTAAAGGGATAGTGCAGATAATATTTATGATGACAGTCCAGAATATGGGTGAGATCGGGGAGGACAGGAAGCATTGGTGGAAGGTTTTATGGAAGATGAGGAATTTGAAAGACAGATGCAGGACAGATGAAGGCAATCCAAGAGGGAAGGTCCCCTACAAGCCACTATGAGCCTGAAGCACTGGCTGGAGAGAAGGTACCTGGCCGGGAAGCCATGGAGGGACGTAATGAGTGTCAGCAGTTAAGCCTGGAGGGATGGGATGGTGACAGATTGGGAGAGTGTGGAACGCTGGGCGCTGGGTTTGAGATGGTCCTCTCAGGGTTCCTGTCATTTGTAACAGTTTATAAGTTGTAACCATTTTTAGAATCTGATAAGACTGTAAGTCATCCTATCATTGGAGAAGGGCACACATGTCCTCGTAAACATTTGGATTTACTTCAGGAAGCTCGCGTACCTGGTCAGCCTGTCCATGGGCCATGTTTGGGATCAGCTTGAGCATTTATCCAAAGCCCAGATGTGACAATATCAGAGTACCTTTGTCCCGAACAGAATACCTCACTACAGTAATTCAAACGATAAGTGTTACATTGCTTCACAAAATGAGAAGTCCAGGGGCACCAGGGTGGCTCGGTTGGTTAAGTGGCCCACTCTTGATTTCGGCTCAGGTCATGATCTCAGGGTTGTGAGAGCCCGGGTCAGGCTTCGTGCTCAGTGGGGAGTCTGCTTGAGGATTCTCTCTCTCTCTCTCCCTTTGCTCCTCCCCCCACTCTCTCTCTCAAATAAATTTACAAAAAATCTTTAAAAAAAAGGTTCTTTCCTTCTCCCTCTGCCCCTCCCTAAACTTTAAAAAAAAAAAGGGCGAGAGGGCGCCTGGGTGGCTCAGTCGGTTAAGCGACTGCCTTCGGCTCAGGTCATGATCCTGGAGTCCCGGGATCGAGTCCCGCGTCGGGCTCCCTGCTCGGCGGGGAGTCTGCTTCTCCCTCTCCCACTCCCCCTGCTTGTGTTCCCTCTCTCGCTGTGTCTCTCTCTCTGTCAAATAAATAAATAAAATCTTTAATAAATAAATAAATAAGGTAGTGGGTTAGTGGGAAATGGAGAAAAGGTCTTGAGGGATCTGCTGGGTGAGAGGGTGACTCCCCAAAAGTTCCATGTTCTAATCCCTGGAACCTGAGAATGTCACTTTCTATGGCAAAAGGGGGTTGTTGCAGAGGTGGTTACATTAAGCATCTGAGATGGGAGGTTTTCCTGCTTTACCCATGGGTCCTAAATGCAACCACATGTATCTTTATAAGAAGGAGGCAGAGAGAGATCTGACAGAGGGGAGAAGGCAACGTGACCAGGGAGACGGAGGTCGTAGTGATGCAGCCACGAGGCAAGGCGCACCGACAGCCAGAGCAGAGATGAGGAAGAGAGGCTCCCCTCCAGCTCTTACGTCAGCTGTTCGGAGCCACCACACTTGTGGTGACTTGTGGCTGCAGCCACGGGAAAGTAAGACAAAGGGAAATCAGTGCTTTTGCCAGTCTTGCAGTGTCCGTACCTTACAGGCAGGAGCTGTGGGGGGTACGGGCTAGAAAGAGGTGTGCTGGGCACGCCGCCCTCCCCCCACCCACCTGCTCACAGGAGAGCCCATGCCGGCCTCCCCACCTCTCTGCAGGATTCTTCTCGGCTTCAGAATTTGGTTCTTTATCATCTCTGCTGCCAAAGAAGGAACTGCAATGTGTTCACATCAAGATATCTATTGATGTTTTTAAAATGTTGAGAGGATGGGACTGGAGGAGATGATGCTAAGTGAAATAAGTCAAGCAGAGAAAGCCAATTATCATATGGTTTTACTTATTTGTGGAACCGAAGGAATAGCAGGGAGGACATTAGGAGGAGGAAGGGAAAATGAAGGGGGTGAGTCGGAGGGGGAGACGAACCATGAGAGACGATGGACTCAGAAACAAACCGAGGGTTCCAGAGGGGAGGGGGTGGGGGGATGGGTTAGCCCCGTGATGGGTACTAAGGAGGGCACATGGAGCACTGGGTGTCATACGAAAATAATGAATCATGGAACCACTGCATCAAAAACTAATGATGTACTGTATGGTGACTAACATAACATAATAAAATTAAATTAAATTTAAAAAAATAAATAAAACGTTGAGAGGAAAGGACAAAACCCATCCCCTGCCTTGACTTATTTTTATGATTTTACTTACATGCGTGAAATGGAAATAAGTTCCACTTACAATTCGTATAAGATTAACAGAAGAGCCAAATTAAATACAGATCAATCAACAAGGCCAATAAAATTCAAGTAAAAAAAAAATGTACATTTTGTGGGGCAGATGATGACGATCCCTGAAACTAAATCTCCCTTAAAATGTGTGTATGGTATTTGCCACCGGGAGGTGGGCACTTGGGGATCAACGAGGCACCCCCAGCAGCCACGATTTCTCTGTGGGGAGCACCACACACCTTTGTCCACATTAACTGTGCCACAGCTGGGAAGATTAAATTAGCTAGCTGACCGTGGTGTTGGTGTGTCCTGAAGACACATTCCAGCTCAGATACTAGGTTCAGGTGCGAGTATGTGCTACCATCAGAATATGACTTTATTAATGATTTCCCAGGGAGTATGTATAAACAGAAAAAATAGTGAAAAAGCTATTAAATGAACGACCCAAATCAAAATAATAGTAGTTTTTTTTTTTTTAATACTAACAATTCTACAGCCAGTCTCTAGATATCATTCGTTACATTTCACCAATTCTGATGTTAGTTTTTCTGGTGTTTATTTCTGAGATTCTTAGTATTATGCTTATCTACCAATATTCACAGATGACTCCTATCAAAGTGGAGAGTGCTGCTCACTTATAATTCCTCCCAGTGCCTTTCTTCACTCTGTTATGAAACCTCTGAAGTTATCTTTAAGTCCTTTATAGATTTCTTTCATAACTTTAGACGGAGATGTCTTTATGTACACGTTTCTTGGTCCCCGCACCTTAAGGGGTATGTATTGACCCCTCCCTGGCTAATCTGGGGAACCTCCTCCCCGGCTGGCCCGGCACCTCCCGTTCTTCCTTGCAGCTTTGGTAATATTTGCAGCCTCTTTGCTCACTTTAATAAAATCTCCCACCAAATAATAAGTTGATCTAAAAATGGAAAACTCATTTAAAACATTCACCATTGGTCTTCAAGTCCATTAGTAGCTATGAATTAGCTTACTGCTACTTGGATCTTGACTTTCTTAAACAAACCAGTTTTCTTAAGCAATTCTAATGGATTATTTCTACTTGAAATGAACAAGTAAAACTGTCCTTATTGAGGACAAAATGAATGCCTGTGTAGAATGTGCTAATCAAACATAAGGGGTACGTTTAGAAAGGTTGCAGAATATAAGATCTATATGCAAATGCTGTGTTTTATGGGCTAGCAACAGAAAGTTGGAAATTGAAATTTTAAAAACACCAGTTGTTTCAGCGGGCTCGGGCTGGCATGATAAAATACCCACACTGAGTGGCTTAAACAACAGAAATTTATTTTCTCATAGTTCTCGAGGCTTTAAGCCCAAGATCAAACACCAGCAGGATTGGTTTCTAGTGAGACCTCTCTCTCTGGCTTGCAGACAGCCCCTTCTTGCTGTATCTCACATTGCTTTTTGTCTCCGTGCTTGGAGAGAGAGTCCTCTTTCCTTACAAGGACACTGGTTCTGTTGGAATAGAACCCCACCTTTATGGTCCCATCTAACTTTAATTACCTCCTTTAGGGCTGTATCTCCAAATAGAGTCACACTGGGGGTTAGGGCTTCAGCATATGAATGGGAGAGGGGTGCCACTCAATCCCAAACACCTGTCCTCATGGACACCTTTGGGGGGCATTATTTTACCCACACAGTCTGACCCCCAGCCCTCAAAGATTCACATTCATCTGACATACAAAATACATTCTCTCCATCCTAAGGTCCCCAGAAGTCCCAAGCTATTGCAGCATTAACTCAGAGTCCAAAATCTCATCAGCTCAAAAGTCCCAAATATCATCATCTTAAGTCACCAGAACGAGTTATGGTAAGACTCTGGGTATGCTCCATTTCACGACCTGTAGGCATGTTGCCCAGCTTAAATTTCATTGTTCCTAAGCTGTTGATAGTGAAGCATGACTAAATTTATTCTTTCATTATGATAGGAATCTTCCAAGGAAATATGAGTATCATCTACAATAGATAGCATTGATTAACTTCTTAAAAAAAAAAAAGTTCTAACTGGAAGTATTGATTCCAGCGTCTACATGGAGCACTCCATTAACATGCTGGCAGAGTGAAGGGAATTGCTTCCTGTGTTTTCATAGTTTTTTCCTTGGACTAAACGGCTCTCCATGTTAGGTTCATCACTAATGGTACAAGCAGCAGTGAGCTGATGTTAAACAAATCTGTATCATTGGAACTCATGAATTAACGGTTCAGACTTGGAAAAATGGACAGTTTCTGTGCTCCTCAGTGGCACAGTTGGTTGAGTGTCCAACTCTTGATTTTAGCTCAGGTCATGATCTCAGGGTTGTGAGATCCAGCCCCACGTCAGGCTCTGTGCTCAGCAGAGAGTCTGCTTGAGGTTCTCTTTCCCTCTTCCTCTATCTCTCCTGCTCTCTCTCTCTCTCTCTCTCAAATCAATCAATCAGTCAATCTTTTAAAAAACCAGACAGTTTGATTTCCGTATGTTCCTCTGAGTGTATAGAAGCAAACAAATATGACGAGCTTCTATAGAAAGAACATACAAATATGTTCCCTGTGACTTATTCTAAATACCAGAGTACTTTTACTCTGACCCTGCAGTTGGGATCTGCCTCCGCTGTGAAGCTGTGTCCCACCTGCCCACCAGGCCTTGTCCTCTTGGTTTGAAAACCCTTATACTTGACACCTGCCACATCACACACAGCGGGGAGAACACTTGCTGAGTGCCACTGTTGTATGTGTTCCTTGTTGATCTGATTCAGAGGCTAAATTTTTCACATTACAGAAATGTGTCAATAAAAATGGTTTTTAAACCTTTTATTTACAGAATTTTTTTTTTTAACCTGGAGAACATAGTGTTTTATCAGGCTCCTCATAAGCATTACCTTCCTGATAGTTTCTGTATTCTGGAATTTAATTAGCATCCACTTTTGGAATAGGCTGCACACAAGCCAGATTCTGTGAACGATGTCAACGTTCAGGTTTCCCTGCGAATGTGGCTAATCTAGCTTGACTCACTTTCCACACATCTTCAGAGAAGCCTTGCAACCTCTGAGTAGCTCAGGTTTGCCTTCCATAAAGTGGCTTTCCTTCCTCCAGTTTCTTATAGGATCAAGAGTTAAAATTGCCCGTGTCCTACGAAGACAGCAGAGCATTTTTGTAGTTGTCGCTTATTCGTTTCTAACACAAGCAGAACTAACGAGACCTCTCACTAATCTGGGTAGATTTTCTTTGTTACTATATCGGGTTTGTCAGTAGCTAACCTCCACTTGCAGTGATTGAAAACCTCAAGAGGTTATGCTTCACATTAATCCATTTTAGGGTGGTGGAATTTATTTCTAATTTTAAAAATCTCTAGAGAACATTCCAAAATGTTCCCCAGTAATTGTGCTACTTAACAACATAACTGTTTAACAAGCATCCGGAGAGGATCATGAGCAATTTCCGTTGTATTCTGACCTACATAAAGATAGCTGCCTCACTAGGGATTAGGAGGTGCCTCTGAATGCCAGTGAGCTGACCAGGATGCCACGGTAACTACAAGTGCCATGTGGTTATCCAGCTATCGGGCTGAAGATAACTTTACTTTTTGGTCATCCCCCAATTACCTTCAGGATGCAATCCAAACTATAAAAGCCACTGGGCACTTCTTGTATCTCCACCGGTATGTTGACTTCCAGTTTAAGTCGACTTCTGGTTCAAGGTGACGTCCAGTTTATGATGGCTGATTGAGCACAGAAATCTTTCCCTTCTGTTTTCAAGCAGGTAGAAATGAGAGAAAATAAATAGTCAAAACATAGCTGCACTCAAAAACAAGAAAGAGTTTTTCATATACCTAGAACAGAATGGTATCCTTGAAAGAAGGACCACCAGGTAAAAACTTAAAGCAGCAAGTAAGACCAAACTCCTGCCACCCTCAAGTAGCAGACTGGATCAGACCCAACAGGAGGGGCTAGGATATTGATGTCCATGAGGGGGCTAGGGACTGGACAGGGGCCCCATGCCTTAAAACTGGGTTCATGTTCAGAAGGTCTTGAATCACATTACCCATAACTGGCAAAGGGCTCCAGCCCAAATGGCAGCATGAGACCCAGATAGCCTCCAAGTGCCCAGGACTTTGCTGGTGACCACACCACCAGGAGTCTCTCATGACCCAGGACGCTTGCAGGGAAGAAGTTTACAACTGAGTTACAAGGACCTGCAGGAACTATCCCCTAAAAAGCAGAACACCAGCGTAGGAGGAGCGAGATGGCGGAGGAGGAGGAGACCTAAATTTCATCTGGTCCCAGGAATTGAGCTAAATAGGGATCAAACCATTCTGAACACCTATGAACTCAACAGGAGATCGAAGAAAAGAATAGCAGCAGCTCTCTGAACAGAGAAGCGACCACTTACTGGAAGGTAGGACGTGCGGAGAAGTGAATCCGAGGCGATATTCGGGAGGATAGACGGCGGGGGAGGGGGCCTCCGTCGGCCGCTTCTGGCAAGTGCTAGAGCCGCGGAGCACAAAATCGGACCTTTTAGAAGTCGGCTCCGCTGAGGGACGTCGCTGCAGTGGCTAAGCAGGGGGTGGAATCCTCCCGGGACAGTGTGGTCTCAGGACCCTCGGGGTCACAAAAAGACCGGGGGTGCCTGAGTGCGGCAGAGCTCCCAGGGATCGGAGCGGGGAAGCCGGCTGCAGAGACGGAGCCGAGGCGCGGGCTCTCAGCTCGGGGTGGCCATAAACTGTGATCCGCGGCCCAGTCGGGCCACTGCTCCTCCAGCAGGGACCCAACAAGCGGCAGAGCCGGGGAGACTCCCCTTCCTCCCCCGGGAGGAGCGGCGCGGGAGCGCACCGCGGGGATCTGCTGGGTTTGGAGACTCCACACGGGGTCGGGTGCCAGAGATAGAAACGCTCGGTCACAGGCCGGGTGAGCACGGAGTGCGGCCGGAGACCGGGGACACGGGAGTGACTGCTTTTCTCTGGGGGCGCACTGAGGAGCGGGGCCCCAAGTTCTCGGCTCCTCCGGGTGGAGATTGGGAGGCCACCATTTTCACCCTGGTCCTCCAAAGCTGCACCGAGAGCTTGCAGGGAACAAAAGCTCCTGAGATCAAACCCGAGCAGCTTGCTTAGCCCGGACTCACAAGGGCGGGGCAATTCCGCCTCCGGCAAAGACATTTGGGAACCATGGCAACAGGCCCCTCCCCCAGAAGAACTGCACGAACAGCCAGCAAGCCAAGACCAAGTTTACCGATCAAGGAGAACGGGAGAACTCCAGCGCTAGGGGAATACTACACATAGAATTCATGGCCTTTTTACCATGATTCTTTAGTCTTTCAAAGTTAATTTTTTTTAACTTTTTCTTTTTCTTTTTTTTGAATTTTTCTTTTTCCCTTTTTCAACAACATCTTCTCAATCCCTTTTTTAAAAAATCTTTTTTATTTTTCATTTTTAGAGCCATATTCTATCCCTTCATTGTAGTTAACCTTATTTTTGGTACATATATATATAAGTTGTTCTGTTTTTAAAATTTAGGGATACAGTTTCTTCTTACAGATCAAAATGTACCTTACATCTCTATTATATGGCTTTGTTCTAGTCTCCTGCCGGATCACATTCTCTCCCCCTTTTTTTAAAATCCTCTTCTTTCTTTTTTCAACCAACTTCTTATCTTATCAATTCCTTTTATAAAATCTTTTATGATTTTCATCTTTACAGTCATATTCCATCCCTTCATCACATTTACCCTTATTTTTGTACATATATAAGTTTTTCTTTCTTTAAAATTTTGGGAAGCACATTCTTAAAACAGACCAAAATACGCCCAAAATCTACTGTGTGGCACTGATCTGTTCACCAGCCTGATCATATTTAATCATATTCTGTTTTTTTGTTTGTTTGTTTCTTTTTCTTTTTCTTTTCTTTTTTCTTTCTTTCCATTTGTTTTCCACCAGTTTCAGGTCTCTTCTGAAATGTTTAGTGTATATTTTTCTGGGGTCGTTGTTACCCTCTTAGCATTTTGTTCTCTCATTCATCTATTCTCCTCTGGACAAAGTGACGATGGAAAAAGTCACCTCAAAAAAAAGACAAGAGGCAGTACTGACTGCCAGGGACCTAATCAGTACGGATATTAGTAAGATGTCGGAACTAGAGTTCAGAATGACGATTTTAAAGAAACTAGCTGGGCTTGAAAAAGCATGGAAGATAGTAGAGAAACCCTTTCTGGAGAAATAAAAGAACTAAAATCTAACCAAATCGAAATCAAAAAGGCTGTTAATGAGGTGAAACCAAAAATGGAGGCTCTAACTGCTAGGATAAATGAGGCAGAAGAGAGAATTAGTGCTATAGAGGACCAAATAATGGAAAATCAGGAAGCTGAGAAAAAGAGAGATAAACAACTACTGGATCACAAGGAGAGAATTCGAGAGATAAGTGATACCGTAAGACAAAACAATATTAGAATAATTGGGATTCTAGAAGAAGAAGAAAGAGAGAGAGGGGCAGAAGGTATATTAGAGCAAATTATAACAGAGAACTTCCCTAATGTGGGGAAGGAAACAGGCATCAAAATCCAGAAGGCACAGAGAACCCCCCTCAAAATCAATAAAAATAGGTAAACACCTAGACACCTAATAGTAAAACTTACAAGTCTCAGAGACAAGGAGAAAATCCTGAGAGCAGCTCAGGACAAGAGATATGTAACCTACAATGGTAGAAACATTAGATTGACAACAGACCTATCCACAGAGACCTGGCAGGCCAGAAAGGACTGGCATGATATCTTCAGAGCACTAAACGAGAAAAATATGCAGCCAAGAATACTATATCCAGCTAGGCTGTCATTGAAAATAGAAGGAGAGATAAAAAGCTTCCAGGACAAACAAAAACTAAAGGAATTTGAAAACACCAAACCAGCCCTACCAGAAATATTGAAAGGGGTCCTCTAAGCAAAGAGACAACCTAAAGGTAACATAGACCAGAAAGGAACACAGACAATATACAGTAACAGTCACCTTACAGGCAATACAATGGCACTAAATTCATATCTTTCAATAGTTACCCTGAATGTAGATGGGCTAAATGCCCCAATGAAAAGACACAGGCTATCAGAGTGGATAAAAAAACAAGACCCATCGACATGCTGTCTGCAAGAGACTCATTTCAGACCCAAAGTCACACCCACATTGAAAGTCAGGGGGTGGAAAACCATTTACCATGCTAATGGACACCAAAAGAAAGCTGAGGTGGCAATCCTTATATCAGACAAGTTAGATTTTAAACCAAAGACTATAATAAGAGATGAGGAAGAACACTGTATCATACTTAATGGGTCTATCCAACAAGAAGATCTAACAATTGTAAATATCTATGCCCCTAACATGGGAGCAGCCAATTCTATAAGGCAATTAATAACAAAATCAAAGAAACACATCTACAACAATGCAATAATAGTGGGGGACTTTAACACCCCCCTGGCTGAAATGGACAGATCATCTAAGCAAAAGATCAACAAGGAAATAAAGGCTTTACATGACACACTGGAGCAAATGGACTTCACAGATATATTCAGAACAATCCATCCCAAAGCAACAGAATACACATTCTTCTCTAGTGCCCACGGAACATTCTCCAGAATAGATCACATCCTAAGTCACAAATCAGGTCTCAGCCGGTACCAAAAGACTGGGATCATTCCCTGCATATTTTCAGACCACAATGCTTTGAAACTAGAACTCAATCACAAGAGGAACGTCGGAAAGAACTCGAATACATGGAGGGTAAAAGGCATCCTACTAAAGAATGAATGGGTCAACCGGGAAATTAAAGAAGAATTTAAAAAATTCATGGAAACCAATGAAAATGAAAACACAACTGTTCAAAATCTTTGGGATACAGCAAAGGCGGTCCTAAGAGGAAAGTATATAGCAATACAAGCCTTTCTCAAGAAACAAGAAAGGTCTCAAATACACAACCTAACCCTACACCTAAAGGAGCTGGAGAAAGAACAGCAAATAAAGCCTAAACCCAGCAGGAGAAGAGAAATAGTAAAGATCAGAGCAGAAATCAATGAAATAGAAACCAAAGGAACAGTAGAACAGATCAACAAAACTAGGAGCCGGTTCTTTGAAAGAATTAACAAGATTGATAAACCCCTGGCCAGACTCATCAAAAGGAAAAGAGAAATGACCCAAATAAATAAAATCATGAATGAAAGAGGAGAGATCACAACGAACACCAAAGAAATACAAGCAATTATAAGAACATATTATGAGCAACTATATGCCAGCAAATTAGACAATCTGGAAGAAATAGATGCATTCCTACAGCTGTATAAAGTACCAAAACTGAACCAGGAAGAAATAGAAAACTCGAACAGACCTATAACCACTAAGGAAATTGAAGCAGTCATCAAAAATCTCCCAACAGACAAAAGCCTAGGGCCAGATGGCTTCCCACGGGAATTCTACCAAACATTTAAAGAATAATTAATACCTATTCTTCTGAAACTGTTCCAAAAAAATAGAAATGAAAGGAAAACTTCCAAACTCATTTTATGAGGCCACCATTACCTTGATTCTCAAACCAAAACCCCATCAATAAGGAGAATTATAGACCGATATCCCTGATGAACATGGATGCAAAAATACTCACCAAAATAATAGCCAATAGGATCCAACGGTCCATTAAAAGATTATTCACCACGACCAAGTGGGATTTCTCCTTGGGCTGCAAGGTTGGTTCCACATCTGCAAATCAATCAGTGTGATACAATACATTAACAAAAGACAGAACAAGAACCATATGATCCTCTCAATAGATGCAGAAAAAGCATTTGACAAAGTACAGCAATGTTTCTTGATCAAAACTCTTCAGAGTGTTGGGATAGAGGGTACATACCTCCATATCATAAAAGCCATCTATGAAAAATGCAAAGCGAATATCATTCTCAATGGGGAATAACTGAGAGCTTTCCCCCTGAGGTCAGGAATGCCGCAGGGATGTCCACTATCACCACTGCTATTCAACATAGTATTAGAAGTCTTAGCCACAGCAATCAGACAACAAAAAGAAACAAAAGGCATCCGAATCAGCAAAGAAGTCAAAGTCTCACTCTTTGCAGATGATATGATACTTTCTGTGGAAAATCCAAAAGACTCCACCCCGGAACTGCTAGAACTCATACAGGAATTCAGTAAAGTGGCAGGATATAAAATCAATGCACAGAAATCAGTGGCATTCCTATACACCAACAAGACAGAAGAAAGAGAAATCAAGGAGTCGATCCCATTTACAATTGCACCCAAAACCATAAGATACCTAGGAATCAATCTAACCAAAGAGGCAAAGGATCTGTACTCAGAAAACTATAAAATACCCATGAAAGAAATTGAGGAAGACACAAAGAAATGGAAAAACATTCCATGCTCATGGATTGGAAGAACACACATTGTGAAGATGTCTATGCTACCTAGAGCAGTCTTCACATTCAATGCAATCCCTATCAAAATACCATCCACTTTTTTCAAAGACATGGAACAAATCATCCTAAAATTCGTATGGAACCAGAAGAGACCCCGAATAGCCAGAGGAATGTTGAAAAAGAAAAGCAAAGCTGGCGGCATCACAATTCCGGACTTCCAGCTCTATTACAAAGCTGTCATCATCAAGACAGTATGGTACTGGCACAAAAACAGACACATAGATCAATGGAACAGAATCGAGAGCCCAGAAATGGACCCTCAACTCTATGGTCATCTCATCTTTGACAAAGCAGGAAAGAATGTCCAATGGAATAAAGACAGTCTCTTCAACAAATGGTGTTGGGAAAATTGGACAGCCACATGCAGAAGAATGAAACTGGACCATTTCCTTACACCACACACAAAAATAGACTCCAAATGGTTGAAAGACCTAAACATTAGACGGGAGTCATCAAAATCCTAAAGGAGAACACAGGCAGAAACCTCTTTGACCTCAGGCATAGCAACTTCTTCCTAGAAACATCGCCAAAGGCAAGGGAAGCAAAGGCAAAAATGAACTATTGGGACTTCATCAAGATAAAAAGCTTTTGACAACAAAACCAAAAGACAACTGACAGAATGGGAGAAGATATTTGCAAATGACCTATCAGATAAAGGGCTGGTATCCAAAAATATCTATAAAGAACTTTTTAAACTCAAACCCCAAAGAACTAATAATCCAATCAAAAAATGGGCAGAAGACATGAACAGACATTTTTCCAAAGAAGACATCCAAATGGCCAACAGACACGTGAAAAAGTGCTCAACATCGCTCGGCATCAGGGAAATCCAAATGAAAACCTCAACGAGATACCACCTCACACCAGTCAGAATGGCTAAAATTAACAAGTCAGGAAACGACAGATGTTGGCGGGGATGCAGAGAAAGGGGAACCCTCCTACACTGTTCGTGGGAATGCAATCTGGTGCAACCACTCTGGAAAACAGTATGGAGGTTCCTCAAACAGTTGAAAATAGAGCTACGATACGACCCAGCAATTGCACTACTGGGTCTTTACCGCAAAGATACAAATGTAATGATCAGAAGGAGTATGGTCACCCCAGTGTTTATAGCAGCAATGTCCACAATGGCCAAACTATGGAAAGAGCCAAGAAGTCCATCAACAGATGAATAGATAAAGAAGATGTGGTATATATGTACAATGGAATATTATGCAGCCATCAAAAAACATGAAATCTTGCCATTTGCAACAACGTGGATGGAACTAGATAGAGGGTATTATGCTAAGCGAAATAAGTCAATCAGAGAAAGACATGTATCATATGATCTCACTGATATGAGGAATTCTTAATCTCAGGAAACAAACTGAGGGTTGCTGGAGTGGTGGGGGGTGGGAGGGATGGGGTGGCTGGGTGACAGACATTGGGGAGGGTATGTGCTATGGTGAGCGCTGTGAATTGTATAAGACTGATGAATCACAGACCTCTACCTCTGAATCAAATAATACAGTATATGTTTAAAAAAAATGATAGTAGGAAAGGAAAAATGAACAGGGGGATATTGGAGGGGGAGATGAACCATGAGAGACCTTGGATTCTGAGAAACAAACTTAAGGTTCTAGAGGGGAAGGGGGGTGGGGGATGGGTTAGCCTGGTGATGGGTATTAAAGAGGGCACGTATTGAATGGAGCACTGGGTGTTATATGCAAACAATGAATCATGGAACACTACATCAAAAACTAATGATGTAATGTATGGTAATTAACATAACATAAGAAAATAAAAGTAAAAGTAAAATATTTTAAAAAGTAATAGTTTAAAAAGAGAAAATACATTTCTACATTAATAGAACAGTTGTTTGTAAAAAGAGATTTTCAGAAAGTGAATAAATTACCTTTTCCATCTTTTACCTGAGTTTGTTTAAATGGCAGGCTTACATTCTTTTCTCATTACATGCATGGATACCTCAAGAAGTGAGCTAGAATCTTCCTTGAATAGTGAAGTTTACTCAGATAAAATTTATGTTTTAATAGACCTATTTATTTTCTGACCATATGCTTAAGAGTGTCTCAGATTTCTTTCTTCTTTTCTTTTCTTTTTTTTTTTTTTTTACACTGCTTTGGGCCATTGTACAACCGTCTGTCGTCTCAGAAATTTTTATACTTTGTTCTTGTTTTATTTATTTTACTTTTTATTGAAATATACTTGACACATGTGATTGTGTAAGTTTAAAGTGTACAACATGCTGATTTAATACATTTATATATTTCAATATGATTGCCTTTGAGCGGTTTGCTAATGCCTTTATCAGGTCACATAATTATCATTTCTTTTTTTAGTGGGAGTAAGTAAGATCTAAGCTGTTAGCAGATGTGATATTTATAATACAGCATTGTTGTCTGTAATCACTATACTCTGCATTTGATCTCCAGGACTGATTTTTCAACTAGTTGCAAATATATTTCTTAATTAGTAGATCACAGTATTACTTCACTACCTTGATGTCTAGTTATCTTTAAAATAGTCATTTACTGTTTGTTTTCCACACTGACATACATCGCGTCTAAAGCTGTGTGTACTTTTTTCTGGGGCTGCTTCAGTTGCTGATGGAAAGGTCCTACGGGGAAGAATTAGATTTGGTTTAACAGCTTCTGTTTAGCACCTGGGAGAGCTCCCCATATAATCAGGTCTAATGAAGGTCACTTTGAAAGGTATCATTCTGTAATTTTCAAAAGACTTTCACACATTAGTCCTTTTTGATATTCAAGAAATTAATTGACGCACACAGTAACACGTGACTCTTCTGACAACTTCAGTAATCAGTAACATCCAGAGAGGCCAAAAGAAAGAAACCATATAGGAGATGTAATAAAATCTATGCATTAGAATCCTACAAGGAGCTTTGGGGGGTTCATTCAGAGTATTTATTTATGTTATCATGCCATCTAGCAAAAATGCTCATTGTTTTCCCCACCTGCCACGGATTTTGAAGCAGAAAATTAAAAGAGGCAAAGGGTCCTGTTGAGGGCAAGCTCTAAGACAGCCCAAGAACTAGAAGGTGCCTCCACAGGCAGAAACTGAAAAGAGAAACAGGCATAACAACCTAACATCAAAATGTAAAAACAACATGGATCTTAAACCCCCCTCATGTAAGCTGCACACAGACCTACACACCTTGATTAGCACTGAGGAGAGCCCCACACAGCAGCCCAGCACAGAACTGATGAAATGAGGACCCCGAGTCTTCAAGAGAAGTGCCCTGACAGCTGCCATCTTCTGTTCTAGAAGGACGATGTACATCAGAAATGGTTAATACTGTTGTTGGTATAGCGGAAGTGAGAGTGGTCTAACCTACTACCCTTGTGTGTTTACTCTGTTAGCTACAACCCCAGAAGCTTCCACCTTGGGAAATAAGATGAATGTTGCCAGGTTTCTACAGGCTCACCCTCTGGTGCCATTAACTAAACATCTCCTCTTGGGATGGATATGAGATTGGTACCTTCAAGGCTCACCCCAGGCGCTTACTCCCAAGTGGAGTGATGGAGAATGAAGCAAGGTGAAATCTGGTAGTCTGCACATAGACATTTGAGGTGTGATTCCATCTGAACAAGAACTGATTCCCAACCCAGAGACAGCCAGGGACAAGTGAGGCATATGGAGAATCAATACTTGCAGGATATGTCACTCACCTTTTCATCCCCAGCACCCAACATGCTGCCAAGTGTTGGCATTGAATAAATGCATCATGAGTGATTGATTACATCACACCACTGAGATCCATTCTGGACACCTGTTGCTTCCTCTCCTGATATTCCCAACTTGTTCATAAATGAGTCTTGAAACGTTTACCTCTGTTCCTAAGAAATACGATCATTTGTGTGTTCGAGTGGAGGGGGAGAAATACCATTTTACTGCACCATGATCCCCTTACCATAGCTTTTGATATTTTAATTAAAACCAAAAAAACATGACTGGCTTTTGTTCAGCCCTTATGTTATGTAGAGAAAGTATATGTTTTACCATACATACTATTTCTGAATGGCAACCCCAATGTTTTATGGTCCTCTCTTTTTTTAACCCCAAAATAAAAGGTTTAACTATTTGCCCTGTTCTTTTCTAGCGGAAGATACTAGTCTGTCTCAAAAGAAGAAGGTCACAGTGGAAGATCTCTTCAGTGATGATTTCAAAATTCATGACCCTGAGGCTAAGTGGATAAGTGGTAAGTCCTGAGTCCTGTGTGCACGCACAGGAAGCTACTTTTCCACAGTTTGGGTTTGGTCTGTTAGACCATGTTCTCTCTCTGGCTGTAGAAGTGGATGCCCAGAGCTCTTGCTGTGATAATCATCTTACTATCATTCTAAAAAAAAATGTGGATCTGGTAAAATGGGGCTGTTTCTTCGTGAGAAGTGGGTTCTCTTTGTCACCTCCCTGAATCATTCTTTCTCAGATGGAGATGTGAGTTGTTGCTAAGCAACAGGACCAGGCAGAGATACAGGCGAGCTCCCTTGCTCTCCATGTTCTTTTTTCCCTTTTGTACGGCCCTGCTTTCACTCCCCGCTAGATAGAGGGGCCGAAAGGAACTCAAAGGCTTCTTCTCGAATGCCAGTAAATGAACGAGAGTATGGAGCCTGGTGCACATTTGAGAATAAATTTATTTTCTTCTTGCCCTTTAGTCTGGATGTAATCTACTTTTCTTGTTCGGGGGGTGTGGTTAAACAACAAAACAGAATTGGAGGCAAAAGGCAAATGTATGTTCATGATGCATTTTTTGGTCCAGGACATAATCCATTTCATCCACCTGTGGCTGAACTAATTTCCAAGTGTAGTCATGGGAGAGAAGGTGTGAATGACCATGCACCATCCTCTGCAGGCTTTGCTGCCTCCCCCTTAAGTAGTCCAGCCAGCGTACCGCTCCTGCTGTCTCCATGAATGTGGGTTTCATTGAGGGATCTTCAGTGGGATGCACTTGAAACTTAATCCTCAGGTCAGAGAACCTTTATGGTGGAATGCTGGAGGTCTAGTTCACATCCTGGCTTTTATAATAAATGAGGCCCAGAGAGGTTAAGTGATTTTTTTTTTGAGGTCACACAGCTTGCCAGTGGCACAGATGGTTGGAAGCCTGTCTCCTGACTTCCCATTTAGTGCTCTTCCCACTACTGTCTGGTTGAGTGACACAGTGTTACTGTGTTTTCTTGCTGTCAGGCTGCTTCTGAAACGCTGCTCATGCTTCACAAACTCAAAAATCAACTAGCAATGGCTCTTCGCCATTTGTCTCCAACTAGGGCACTAGCTTCTCTTTTATCCTCAACTGTGGCCTCAGTATTCGTTTCTGATCCTTAGATTAGCTTATTTAAAAATGAGAGAAGTAGATGGAGCTCAGAGGGAATGTATTTTATACAAAGGAATTAGAGAGAAATAGGAGCAGGGTGCTGGGAATAGCAGTTGCGGGGGGGGGACCCACAGAAATCCAGAATGTGGAGAGAGCCAAGGTCTTTTTGTTTGATGGAGGAAGTAATTTTACCTTTTGTGTTGAGGGAGACTTAGCACTTGCTCTCAGTTTGTGTTGACCCTTTGCATAGGCAGGAGGAAAGCACCAATAGCATACTCCGGGCTCAGTCTTGGAAATGAAAGGTGATTACCCTCTTCTTAAAGATTGTGAAGTCATATTCTAGAAACAGAGCTAACAATGAGTGACCAGGCATTTCAGTCTTAAAGAATGGCTATAGGGGTTTACTAATTAGAGAAAGCAGAGAATAGACCCCTGGGGAATGTAAGGCTAGAATGTTAGTCTGTGCTAAACCTTAGCGAAGAAAAGACAGTGGAGAGAGAAAGAGGAGAGAAGGGAGGGGGAGGAGAGGAAAACTGGTAGAGAGGCAAAATCTAGGGATAAAACAGATTGGAGACAGGGAACACTGAACCATAGCTGTGGGGTTCAGAGCAAGTCAGAAGAAGCCCTGCAAAGACTCCATGAAGTGCAAAAATAATATTCCTATGTCTGTTTATTAGGGTGCCCATAGTTGCAGACTGGGCCTAAATCAGCATTCTATAAGCAAAAACCAAAATTTATTAAAAAAAAAAAAAGCCTAGATCTGGAGTCACCAGTGCTGGTAAGTTTCTGCTGGAACTATGTTGGTTATAAGGAGCTTGTACCTCATGAGCTAATTCACACTGCGGAGGTGTGGAGCTGGGCCAGAGGTGTGCTGGCTCTCTGGCCGGAGGAAACAAGCCAAAATTTCTTTATTGGCAAAGTTGGGAGTTGATACAAGCAATTGAGAAATGGCCCCGTGTCCGGCAGAAAATGTCCAGCCTACATGTTTGGCAGGTTAATTCTATTCATGAAGACCACCTGCAATTCTAAATGAAGTGCCTTTGGTGTCCAGCAGCTTTCTTAGGAGTACTCTCCCTTTGTAAATGTCCACATCCAGTGTGACATTTTGCTACAAAGTAACCAGTAGTCAGGGTTCTCCAAAGACTAGGCACCGCGCAGAGGGTAAGCGAACATGCCTGTTTTTCCCCCTCCGCTCCTCTGAGCGGTCCTCCCGCTGGTCTGCCCTGCCTTCCTCTTCCTGATCTGCCCCTTTCTCCCTGGTCCCTAAAATGTAATAGCTTAAAACGGTTGAAGTAGCTTTACAGTGGTTAACTGAGACTTTATAACTGATGCTTCACAAGTACCATAAAGAATTTATCCCTTTCTTTAATATCACAAGGCTAAATGTGAAGATCCAGGGAAAGATTACCACAGTCATAGGATTATCAAATGATGTGAAGCTGGGTGTGCTTTAGAAATTATCAGAACATTGCTTCACTCAGTTAGTGTTTACTGAGTGCCCACAGTGCAGCAGGCAAAGGACACAGTGTTGGGCCCAGGGAGCTGTTTCTTACTGGTAGCCTTGAGAGTCACCTCTGTCATCTCCCATACCTTCTACCACCACCATCACCACGACAGTCTCCTTTCTCTCCTCCTCTTCCTCCTTTCTCCTCTGTCTGTTCCTCCTCTCTTCTTCTTCATCATTATCACCACCACACCATCATCATCACCATCACCATCATCACCATCACCACCATCACTACCATCATCCCCATCATCATCAACATCACCATCATCACCACCATCATCACCACCATCATTATCATCACCATCACCATCATCACCACCCTCACCACCATCACCATCATCACCACCACCATCACCATCACCACCATCATTATCATCATCACCACCACCATCGTCACCATCATCACCATTACCATCATCATCACCATTATCATCACATCATCACATCATATGACATCAATACCACCATTATCATCCTTACCACCACCATCATCATCGCCATCACCATCACCATCATCACCATTACCATCATCCTCACCATCATCATCACATCACATCACATCATCATCGTTACCATCATCATCACATCACCACCATCATCATAACCTACTGGGGGTTTCCTATATCTTATGCTCTAGGCTAAGTGCTTTGTACATATTAAATCATTTAATTCTCACAACCATTATTCCCATTTTACAGATGAGGAAACTGAGGCTTATGGTGTTCAAATAACTTGATCAATATCACAGTTAGTAAGTAGCAAAATTTGAACTTGAACCTAGGTCTCTCTGGTCTTTATAAATTGTGCTACATTGGATCGAACCCAGGTTTCTGGTGTCCAGCCATTTTCTTTCACAACCTCACTAGCAACATAGGGTGTTTAATCCAAAACTATAAGTTGCGAATATTTCAGAATTATTGTCATCCCTTAAATTCTCTATTCTAGCTCTCCTTATTCCCATGATGTCAAGCTAACAGAATACCTAAGTGATAAAGAAAGTGGAGTGATTCCCCATGGAGAAAGTAACTTGATGGTTGTATTTTTATTATTATTTTTTAGTGCTCACCAACCACTAAAGATAACAAGTGTAGCTTAGGTTTAATATTGGAGTTAGTGGTCTAGAACCCGATACACTTTATCAAGAGGAAATTTATCAGGTTAGAGTTAAATTTCTCCTCACCCATTTTTACACTAGAGACTTGCTCTAATCTACGTTTTCTGAGAATGATTGGGTATAACAGTCTTCACACTCTCTGCCCTGACATATTGGTTGCGACCAGATGAGGTCTGTGGATCAGTAGAATGGACACATTGAGCACCCCCTACAAAGAAGGAGGTTCACATGTCCTCAGACTGGTCACAGCGTAGTCTCTCCACACACTCGCCTGGTGGAGGGAATTCTCCCTTCTTTTGTAGTCACCACATTGCACTCCTCAGCCTCCTGGGTCCCTTGCTGTGCTGTGCTAGGATTCCATGATGTGAGGGGGTCAGGCTTTCACCCCAGCACCCTCCGAAACTCCCCCATGCAGTCCCCACTAACCTCCAGGTAGCTGCCTCCCGTGGTCACTTCTCAGATCTCATCTTCCTTTACCTGTCAACTGATTACTCCCTCCGCCTGGGTGGACTTCCCCCTGACCGGGAGGCCATCATATTCTCTTGGCTTTATTTCGACGGCAGGGGTGACTCCTTCTCAGGCTGCTGTGCTGCTTCTTGCTCTTCTCCCTGACCTTTCGTGGTGGTGGGTCCCGGGGCTCAGCCTCTGGTCCTCCCCACTGAATATCTGCACTTCCTCCCGCAGGGTTTTCATTGAGTCTCATGACGTTAAGTATCCTCCATCTACTGATGTCTCCTGAACGTGTGTCTCCAAACTGCATCTCTCCCGAACTTCTCAGCTGTCATCACAACCTTCAGCTTCAAACCGCAAATCTGGGTTCTTGATCATCACCCCCCCACACACACACACACAACAAAAACCAAAAAATAACCCGTGCCCTATCCACTGCTTCTCCCAAGTCAGTTCATGGGAAGTCCATCCTTTTAGCAAAACAGGCTAGAAAGCTCAGAGTCATCCTTTGCTCTGCTCTGTCTCTCGTACCTCGTGTCCGACCCATCAGGAACCGTGCCAGCCCCACCTAACATACTCAGCGCCCGTCCAGACTCAGCCAGACATCCGGGTTCATGATGCCATGCCACAGGCAGATTTGACAGCGGTCCCCCTGGAAGGATGCAGACCAGAGACAGGCATGCTGCAAGCAAGAGCGGGAGCAGGGCCCTCCAGCGGCTACTCGGATAAAGGCTCTTTCTGGTGCCAGGAGAAGGGGTCACCTAAGGGACTGGCGTGGAGTTTTTATGTGTCCAACTTCTAGGTATCTGGATTCCGCACACGTCTCATTTCTTCTCACTGTGGGCACCCCTAGGGGAAGTCATTCGTGCCCAGGACTGCGGTTACTATTCGTGTCAGTGAATTTCAATTCTGTATCAGCTCACACGCTCTTGTGAGCTGCCAACATGTGCCGTGTGTGACAGTGTTGCGTGTGTGTATGTGTCCCCCTGATTGATTCACACGTCCGCTGGGGCGTCTGATGGATGCCTCACGGGCACGCGGCCAGCCTCCCCCAGTCTCCCTTCACAGTACTCACACTGGCTCCCCCCGTTCTTAGGGTGAGGCACGCAGTCCTGGCCCCTGGGACCCTCCATTTCTTGGACTCTCTGTGATCAGCCTTCGGCTTACTGTCCACGCACACACTTCTGCTTTTCTTCAGCCTTTGTGTCTCTCCAGCTTTCCCTTACTCAGCTGACTTGAGCTTCTTTCGATGGATTCAAGAGTCCGTGTTCTTTCTCCCGTAGGGTGGTTCATACATAGGATGCTCCTAATGCCCAGCACGCCCCCTCCCCTCTGGGTCCCGTCTCACCCACTCCCACTCTGCAAATGGTCCTCTTCTTCAGGCCCTCATTCTCGCTCCACAAGTAGGCTTTTCCATCCTGCCTTAGCCTTCTACATTTAGGCTCCCTTGAATCCTGGACATAACCTTTTTTACGTGCGTTAAGTACAATTATTTATTCAGTACATGTCTTTCCTTCGCTGTGTAAACTGCACAAGGGTAGGATTCACATCTGTTTATGACCCAGCGGAGTGCCTGCTCTACAGCCATCTGGTCCCACTTCCACACTTTCTCATTTGATGCTTAAACAACCTCGTTTAAAGATAAGGAGACATAGGGGCATGCCATTTTACATAGAGTGGACAGAAGTCTTCTCTGATGAAGTGCTTTTAAACAGAGCCCTGCATGTGAGAATCATGCACTTGAGCTCTCTGTGGGGAAAGCATTCCAGGCAGCATGGAATAGCAACTGCAAAGGCCTGGGGGCAGGAGGCTGCCTGGCACCCACGAGCGATGGTAAGCCAGGAGAGAAGACTTTATATGATATCTGTATTATATATTTGTTGTGGTGAATTAGAAAGCAGAGTTGAACACAACTTCAGAAGATACTAAAACTCACCTCTAACTCTACTGACTAGAAATAGCCACTATTAAATTTTTATACTTATCTTTTCAGGTAATGTAATATGTGGGATAATACTAAGTGCATTCGGGGGGGAAGTTTATAACATAGATCATAAAGATATCTCCATGTAATAAATATGTATTTCCATTATCATCTTAATGTCCGAATAGGATCTCATTACGTAAATATACCTTAATTTGGCCCATCTTCAGAAGCTGAAAGGTTAGTGTGTGAGTGGAAGTGAAGTGGCTGATATAAAAAGCCATCATGAGTGATGAATGATAGGATGAGCAGCTGAGTAGAAATGGAGGGATGGGAGGAAGGAGAGCCAGGTGTGACTCGGAGATGTGAAGCCTGGTTAACTGGGATGGCCATTGCACTGATGGGGAGTTGGTTTCTATGGCTAGATGATGAGGTCAGAGTAGAAGTTGACAGAAGATGACTAAGTAGAAATGCCCTTTACATATTGAGGACCAGGCATGAGGCTAGGAGAGTGGTCAGAGCCGCTTGGAGAAACATGGGAAGTATGCATCGCTGAGGGGCTGCTAAAGTCTCCCGGTGGGTAGGGGAGGGGGGCCAAAGGCCAGAGGAGGCAGGAGGAGAGCCCTGAGGTACAACATCGGGGAAGGCACAGAGAAAGTGAGGAGAGCCAGCCTACCCGTCGTGTGATGGCAGGTGGAGAATGCGTCAGTGGGAAATTGCCCACGGTGGCCACGTACTTCCTCTACCAGGAGATACCCTCTTACTCTTACTAACACCAGAAAGAGCGTGTAATATTTGGCTATAAACAGCTTTTGCTCTCTCCTCCCTGCAAGTGTAAACAACAGCATCGATGGAGTCACGTCCCTCCACACAAATTGTCCAAGGCCAGATGTACTCTCAATAAGCATGTTTGCTTTTGCAGGTTTGCCTCTTAGGAAGGACTGAAGCTTGCAGATGGTCTGGCGAGCTCATGCCCTGTGCAGTGAGCAAACCAAGGCCACCTGCACCCTTCAGGGAGCCCGCTGTGCCCAGCCGGTGTCTTCAGGACACAGGCACGCCGGGGGCTGACGGGCAGGAGCTGCTTGCAGGGCCCGGCTCATGCGTCTGCCAGCTCCAAGGGGGAGCTTCTCAGATGCTCTGTCCTCCTCACTGTACCTGTTCGTCTTCGGTTGGACTGTGGCGGAAGACCACTGTGGCTGGCTCTGGAATCAGTGTTTGTTTATGCTCATTTCCATTACTCCAGCCACTTGTGAGCAGAGAGCCCTCTGTGTCTCTCGGATGCAATACTAGAGAGACCATAGAATTGGAGAAAATTGCTTCCTTTGAATGTAGGAAAATACCAGCTGGCTGGTTGATAGCAGAAAAGTATATGTTTTAGAAGGTAAAGTTGGAGATAGAGCACAGGGCTCAAAGCAACTTGATTTCCATATTTGCTTTTTCCTCTTCTCTTTTGTTACTCGGAAAACACAGATGGATTTTTCTTTTCTTTAACATATAACGCTCGTGGAGTTGGATAGAGGGGGAATTCAAGTATACAATGGTTTGGGTATTTCTGCTGCTTTGTGAAAGCCACACTTTTTCAATCAAAACCATAAAGTCATAGAGTTGTGGAAAGTGAGGAAGGCCCCAGAAGGTCATCTGTGCAGCCTGTACCAATTGGCCAGAAGCAATGTCAGGGACATGCCCAGAAAGGACAAGTGTCAGAGACCAAAGGTGTTCTTCAACGGCTCGGTGAGGAGGTAGAAATAGCAGTGGCATCATTTGAAGTCATTGCATAAAATCCATATCGAAGAACATCATTACACTGTATTCAAGTCTGTAAGGAGTAGATGAGGTGGAATTCCAGGGCACAATTGTGTGAACCACCAGTTTCCTCTCTCTCTTCGGTGGTGCTTTTCAAGATCCCACTTTCCTCTGAAGAGGAGAAGCCCGGTTGTGTGGTATCAGGAGGCCAATTCTGTCTCCGACTATTTTAAGGCAATAGAGTGCACCCACACCGTTGCTATCCTAGGCTCCGACTGAGGCTGTTTGCACAGCCACCCGTCTGCATCATTCTGTCCCGTGCTTAACGCATCTTCCACATTCCCAGCATCCGAGCTGGAACTATTATGTGCTTAAGGACCTTCGAGCATTTCCTGTTGGAGATATCTGTGGAAGGACGGTAGCATTTATTTGTATTTCTTTTCATATGGCCATTTCTCCTTTCAGTTTTTTTTTATTTTATTATGTTATGTTAATCACCGTACATTACATCATTAGTATTTTATGTAGTGTTCCATGATTCATTGTTTGTGCAGAACACCCAGTGCTCTATGCAGAACGTGCCCTCCTTAGTACCCTTCATACCCATCATGGGGCTAACCCATCCCCCCACCCCCTCCCCTCTAGAACCCTCAGTTTGTTTCTCAGAGTCCATCGTCTCTCGTGGTTCGTCTCCCCCTCCGATTCCTCCCCTTTATTTTTCCCTTCCTGCTATCTTCTTTTTTTTCTTTTAACATATAATGTATTATTTGTTTCAGAGGTACAGGTCTGTGATTCATCAGTCTTACACAAATCACAGCGCTCACCGTAGCACATACCCTCCCCAATGTCCACTACCCCGCCACCCCATCCCTCTCACCCCCCACCACTCCAGCAACCCTCAGTTTGTTTCCTGAGATTAAGAATTCCTCATATCAATTCCTCATGGGGCGCCTGGGTGGTTCAGTTGGTTTAGGGGCTGCCTTTGGCTAAGGTCATGATCCTGGAGTCCCAGGATCGAGTCCCGCATTGGGCTCCCTGCTCAGCAGGAAGTCTGCTTCTCCCTCTAACCCCCCCCCCCTCTCATGCTCTATCTCATTCTGTGCTCAAATAAATAAATAAAATCTTTTAAAAAAAAAAAGAATCCCTTATATCAATTCCTCATATCAGTGAGATGATATGATACTTGCCTTTCTCTGATTGACTTATTTCACTTAGCATAATACCTCTAGTTTCATCCACGTCATTACAAATCGCAAGATTTTAGGGTTTCTGATGGCTGCATAATATTTCGTTATATATATCACATCTTCTTTATCCATTCATCCATTGATGGACTTCTTGGCTCTTTCCATAGTTTGGCTATTGTGGACATTGCTGCTATAAACACTGGGGTGACCGTACCCCTTCGGATCCCTACATTTGTATCTTTGGGGTAAATACCCAGTAGTGCAATTGCTGGGTCATAGGGTAGCTCTATTTTCAACTTTTTGAGGAACCTCCATACTGTTTTCCAGAGTGGCTGCACCAGCTTGCATTCCCACCAACAGTGTAGGAGGGTTCCCCTTTCTCCGCATCCCCGCCAACATCTGTCGTTTCCTGACTTGTTCATTTTAGCCATTCTGACTGGTGTGAGGTGGTATCTCTTTGAGGTTTTGATTTGGATTTCCCTGATGCCGAGCGATGTTGAGCACTTTTTCACGTGTCTGTTGGCCATTTGGATGTCTTCTTTGGAAAAATGTCTGTTCACATCCTCTGCCCATTTCTTGATTGGATTATTTGTTCTTTGGGTGTTGAGTTTGGTAACTTCCTTATAGATTTTGGATACCAGCCCTTTATCTGATATGTCATTTGCAAATATCTTCTCCCATTCTGTCGGTTGTCTTTTGATTTTGTGGACTGTTTCTTTTGCTGTGCAAAAGCTTTTTATCTTGATGAAATCCCAATAGTTCATTTTTGCCCTTGCTTCCCTTGCCTTTGGCAATGTTTCTAGGAAGAAGTTGCTGTGCCTGAGGTCAAAGAGGTTTCTGCCTGTGTTCTCCTTTAGGATTTTGATGACTGCTGTCTCACGTTTAGGTCTTTCAACCATTTGGAGTCTATTTTTGTGTGTGGTGTAAGGAAATGGTCCAGTTTCATTCTTCTGCATGTGGCTGTCCAATTTTCCCAACACCATTTGTTGAAGAGACTGTCTTTATTCCATTGGACATTCTTTCCTGCTTTGTCCAAGATGAGTTGACCATAGAGTTGAGGGTCCATTTCTGGGCTCTCGATTCTGTTCCATTGATCTATGTGTCTGTTTTTGTGCCAGTACCATACTGTCTTGATGATGACAGCTTTGTAATAGAGCTGGAAGTCCGGAATTGTGATGCCGCCAGCTTTGCTTTTCTTTTTCAACATTCCTCTGGCTATTCGGAGTCTTTTCTGGTGCCATATAAATTTTAGGATGATTTGTTCCATGTCTTTGAAAAAAGTGGATGGTATTTTGATGGGGATTGCACTGAATGTGTAGATTGCTCTTGGTAGCATTGACATCTTCACAATGTGTGTTCTTCCAATCCATGAGCATGGAACGTTTTTCCATTTCTTTGTGTCTTCCTCAATTTCTTTCATGAGTATTCGATAGTTTTCTGAGTAGAGATTCTTTGCCTCTTTGGTTAGATTGATTCCTAGGTATCTTATGGTTTTGGGTGCAATTGTAAATGGGATCGACTCCTTGATTTGTCTCTCTTCTGTCTTGTTGTTGGTGTATAGGAATGCCACTGATTTCTGTGCATTGATTTTATAGCCTGCCACTTTACTGAATTCCTGTATGAGTTCTAGCAGTTTTGGGGTGGAGTCTTTTGGGTTTTCCACATAAAGTATCATATCATCTGCAAACAGTGAGAGTTTGACTTCTTAGCTGATTTGGATGCCTTTTGTTTCTCTTTGTTGTCTGATTGCTGTGGCTAGGACTTCTAGTACTATGTTGAATAGCAGTGGTGAGAGTGGACATCCCTGCCGCGTTCCTGACCTTAGAGGAAAAGCTCTTAGCTTTTCCCCATTGAGAATGATATTCACTTTGGGTTTTTCATAGATGTTTTTTATGATATTGAGGTATGTACCTTCTATCCCTACACTTTGAAGAGTTTTAATCAAGAAAGGACGCTGAACTTTGTCAAATGTTTTTTTCTGCATCTATGGAGATCATATGGTTCTTGTTCTTCCTTTTATTAACGTATTGTATCACATTGATTGATTTGCGGATGTTGAACCAGCCTTGCAGCCCAGGGATAAATCCCACTTGGTCGTGGTGAATAATCTTTTAATGTACCGTTGGATCCTATTGGCTATTATTTTGGTCAGAATTTTTGCATCCATGTTCATCAAGGATATTGGTCTGCAATTCTTTTTGATGGGGTCTTTGTCTGCTTTTGGGATCAAGGTAATGGTGGCCTCATAAAATGAGTTTGGAAGTTTTCCTTCCATTTCTATTTTTTTGGAACAGTTTCAGAAGAATAGGTATCACTTCTTCCTTAAATGTTTGGTAGAATTCCTCTGGGAAGCCATCTGGCCCTGGGCTCTTGTTTGTTTGGAGGTTTTTGATCACTGCTTCAATTTCCTTAGTGGTTATGGGTCTGTTCAGGTTTTCTGTTTCTTCCTGGTTCAGTTTTGGTACTTTATACAGCTGTAGGAATGCATCTATTTCTTCCAGATTGTCTAATTTGCTGGCATATAGTTGCTCATAATATGTTCTTATAATTGTTTGTTTTTCCTTGGTGTTGGTTGTGATCTCTCCTCTTTCATTCATGATTTTATTTATTTGGGTTGTTTCTCCTTTCTTTTTGATAAGTCTGCCCAGGGGTTTATTAATCTTATTAATTCTCTCAAAGAACCAGCTCCTAGTTTCTTTGATCTGTTCTACTGTTCTTTTAGTTTCTATTTCATTGACTTCTGCTCTGATCTTTTTTATTTCTCCTCTCCTGCTGGGTTTAGGCTTTATTTGCTGTTCTTTCTCCAGCTCCTTTAGGTGTAGGGTTAGGTTGTGTATTTGAGACCTTTCTTGTTTCTTGAGAAAGGCTTGTATTGCTATATACTTTCCGCTTAGGACAGCCTTTGATGGCCAAGGATTTTGAGCAGTTGTGTTTTCATTTTCATTTGTTTCCATGAACTTTTTAAATTCTTCTTTAATTTCCTGGTTGACCCATCATTCTTCAGTAGGATGCTCTTTAGCCTCCATGTATTTGAGTTCTTTCCAACTTTCCTCTTGTGATTGAGTTCTAGTTTCAAAGCATTGTCATCCGAACATATGCAGGGAATGATCCCAATCTTTTGGTACCGGTTGAGACCTGATTTGTGACCTAGGATGTGATCAATTCTGGAGAATGTTCCGTGGGCACTAGAGAAGAATGTGTATTCTCTTGCTTTGGGATGGAATGTTCTGAATATGTCTGTGAAGTCCATTTGGTCCAGTGTGTCATGTAAAGCCTTTATTTCCTTGTTGATCTTTTGCTTAGACGATCTGTCCATTTCAGTCAGGGGGGTGTTAAAGTCCCCCACTATTATTGTATTGTTGTCGATGTATTTCTTTGATTTTGTTATTAATTGGCTTATATAATTGGCTGCTCCCATGTTAGGGGCATAGATATTTACAATTGTTAGATCTTCTTGTTGGATAGACCCTTTAAGTAGGATATAGTGTCCTTCCTCATCTCTCATTATAGTGTTTGGTTTAAAATCTAACTTGTCTGATATAAGGATTGCCACCCCAGCTTTCTTTTGATGTCCATTAGCAAGGTAAATGGTTTTCCACCCCCTCACTTTCAATCTGGGGGTGTCTTTGGGTCTAAAATGAGTCTCTTGCAGGCAGTGTATCAATGGGTCTTGCTATTTTATCCAATCTGATAGCCTCTGTCTTTTGATTGGGGCATTTAGCCCATTTACATTCAGGGTAACTATTGAAAGATATGACTTTAGTGCCATTGTATTGCCTGTAAGGTGACTGTTACTGTATATTGTCTGTGTTCCTTTCTGGTCTATGTTACTTTTAGGCTCTCTTTGCTTAGAGGACCCCTTTCAATATTGCTTGTAGGGCTGGTTTGGTGTTTTCAAATTCCTTTAGTTTTTGTTTGTCCTGGAAGCTTTTTATCTCTCCTTCTATTTTCAATGACAGCCTAGCTGGATATAGTATTCTTGGCTGCATATTTTTCTCGTTTAGTGCTCTGAAGATATCATGGCAGTACTTTCTGGCCTGCCAGGTCTCTGTGCATAGGTCTGTTGCCAATCTAATGTTTCTACCATTGTAGGTTACAGATCTCTTGTCCTGAGCTGCTCTCAGGATTTTCTCCTTGTCTCTGAGACTCGTAAGTTTTACTATTAGATGTCGGGATGTTGACCTATTTTTATTGATTTTGAGGGGGGTTCTCTGTGCGTCCTGGCTTTTGATGCCTGTTTCCTTCCCCAAATTAGGGAAGTTATCTCCTATAATTTGCTCCAATATACCTTCTTCCCCTCTCTTTCTCTCTTCTTCCTTTGGGATTCCAATTATTCTAATACTGTTTCATCTTATGGGATCACTTATCTCTTGAATTCTGCCCTCATGATCCAGTAGTTGTTTATCTCTCTTTTTCTCAGCTTCTTTATTCTCCATCATTTGGTTTTCTATATCACTAATTCTCTCTTCTGCCTCATTTATCCTTGCAGTTAGAACCTCCATTTTTGGTTGCACCTCATTAATAGCCTTTTTGATTTTGACTTGGTTAGATTTTAATTCATTTCTCCAGAAAGGGATTATCTAGTATCTTCCATGCCTTTTTCAAGCCCAGGTAGTAACTTTATAATCATCATTCTCAACTCTAGTCCAACATCTTACTAATGTCCATATTGAGTAGGTCCCTGGCAGTCGGTACTGCCTTTTGTTCTTTTTTTTTTTTTTTTTTGAGGTTAGTTTTTCCGTCTTGTCATTTTGTCCAGAGGAGAATAAATGAATGAGAGAACAAAAGGCTAACAGGGTAACAACGACCCCAGAAAAATGTACACTAAACAAATCAGAAGAGACCTTCCAGAAAGTGGTCACTTTTCTGTTCAGAGAGTTGCTGCTATTCTTTTCTTCGATCTCCTGTTGAGTTTGTAGGTGTTCAGAATGGTTTGATCCCTATCCAGCTGAATTCCTGGGACCAGACGAAATCCAGGCTCCTGCTCCTCCGCCTTCTTGCTCCTCCCAGGACGGTAGCATTTAGTGCTAGTGACAATAAAAGCAAAGATTGCAACAGGCTCTTCAGGCCCCTAAGTGTCACGGGGCTCTACAGCGCCTCCACTCGGTTCATGGCTGGGAGTCACATCCCTGCAGCCTCGGCCAGGCCACCGCTGCTCCAGCAGAGAGAGGGGCCAGCTGAATCTTGTAAGCCTCCCAGCTTGGGCAAGTGCACGCCACCTCCCTGGGAAATTTAAGTATACCCTCACCTTTGTGGAATGCGATGCCAACCCTTGCCAGGAGTGAAATCCATCTCAACTTTGTATGTTTGCATTACAAGAGGACAGGCTTTTTTTTTCCCCCTTTGGGATCTAGGAAATAAGTATGTATGTATACACACATAGGCATATATTTTGTTTTCCTGAGAAAGGGATCTCAAGTGAGATTTACATGTTATTTTTCCTCCGCAGTGAGGTTCACAGACATTTTCCAGGACATGATATGGTTCTTTCAGGGCTCCTAGGCTTTTAAGGACTTATCCTGAGGATACCCACAGCACTCGGCCCCTCTTTCCCTACACGGTGGTGCCCATGAGCAGGATATGACTTGAGGCACGGGCGATGCTGGAGCAGGTGTTCTTGCAAGGTCGGATCAAAGTGCGGGGTGACAGCACTGCCCAGGTGCAGCAGCCCACAGACCAGGACCCACGAGCCTCGCTTGCTTTTACTCATGTTCAAATTAACGCTGCCTCAGTCTCAGCTACTGCCTCTGTTGAGCCCAAGGGTTCGAGTCCTCGGCCCGCTCTTTCTGGAACGGTCTTTTTAATGCAAATCCAGAAGTCCCATTAATTAGAGACTCTGCATCCTTGAAAGCACTGACATTATCATTTACCGTTTCAATTAAATTACCCCACAAAGTCCTTAACCACATCAGCCTTCCGGAGGCTAATTAATTATCATTGACATCTTTTCAAACATTGATCACCTTCTTAATTAATAAAAAATGAATCACTTGCTCTCTTGCATAATTGAGTCTAATCCCCTGTGACCCATCCATCCCGCACTCAATGGCGTACCTAACTGTGTGTTCAGTTGTTTGTTTTCTTCTCTTGTCTTGCCCTTGACGGGAGCTTCTTTGGGCCATCAGTGCATTGTAGTGACTGTGCCATTTCTCTCATGGACCAGAGTGTCTGGCTTGTGATAAAGTCTCCAGAAATATTAATCAACGAAACAAATGACTTGGTGATTGAGCAAACTGATTTGGGGAAAAGCTCTTAGAGTAGCTGGCTTTCTGGTTGATTGAAGACTAACCAGGTTTATTTTTCAGAATTCCTGGCATTTTAAGGAATTATACATACATTTATAATGATAAATACATATCTGATTCTATTTTCCTGCTATAGTTGGGGGGATCTAATAGCTGGCTGGCGATAGCTCCTGATATTAGACTTGTTCGCCCATAGTTTCTATACTTGCCGTTTACTGATTATATGCAAAATGTACCCAACACTGTCCCAAGTTCTTTATATGTACCACTTCAGCCGATCACTCAGAGCCACCCGAGGAGGGACATGGATGTCATCGTGTCCACATGGCGCAGCAACCTGCAAATCTTCAGCCACGTGGGGTCAACAGAAGCATAAACATGAACCCATGCTATGGAAAGCCCAATGACCCTTTCTGTGTTTTGTATTGGGCTTCCTGATCTCTTCCCAGGCTAACCCCCCATTCCTCTTGGGGTGACCCATCATGACCCCAGGTCACGGTTGTCCCTTCCTTGTATGGACACGGCCAGTGCTCTGTTCTCCCAGATGCACAGACACAAAGCTGCTTGATGACAGGCTTTCATGAAGGATGAGGAGGATGAGGGAGGAGAGCCATGGCACACCCCAGAAGAAGGACCTAGAAATGAGCAGCACACCAACCTCTTCTGAAGGCTTAAGAGTAAGGCAAGAACCTCTGAGAATTTTTGATCGGCTTCCCTTTGTTTCTCGCTGAGGGGGGCTTCCCAAGCCCACGTGGCCTTGCTTTGCTGCTCTTATTTCGGTCATGGGACCTTTGAATTCATGTCCATAGCCCCCTGTCACCAACTGGCATGGAGTTGGGGCAGAGGGATTGGAAACAAATCAGCATTGCCTTCAAACTTCACATGCATCTCATGCTCACGTTTGAAATGTTTCGGGCCTGAGCACGCCGAATAACCATAGTCCTGTGCTCTCTTTGCAAGCTGAGTATCTTCCAGAAGGAAGCTGTTCTGGGTACTGGGGGAGAGCTTTCTTTTTTTTTTTTTTTTTAAGATTTTATTTATTTTGACAGAGAGGGACAGAGAGAGAGGGAACACAAGCAGGGGGAGTGGGAGAGGGAGAAGCAGGCTTCCTGCGGAGCAGGGAGCCTGATGCGGGGCTCGATCCCAGGACCCTGAGATCATGACCTGAGCTGAAGGCAGATGCTTAAAGACTGAGTCACCCAGGTGCCCCAGGGTAGATCTTTCTAATGTCTGATGGTTTACAAATGGTTGATATGGAGTTCGTCTTTGTTTGAATCTCATCTCATGTCTTGGGGAGTGAACCAGGGGAAGTTTGTGGAAAAAGTCATGTTGGCATCTGGGTTTTTTTTGACATCAAGCAAGCAGGTTCTGGGCTTTCAGATCCAAGTCACCGATGTACGAGCCAAGCTCACCTCCACTGCTTGTGGCCTGGCACAGGCTGTCTCCCTGCTGCGCAGACCCCTACTCACTCCCTCTTCTCTGAGTACTTTGGGCTCCCATACAGTCTCTCTTTAGAGAAGACAGGTGAGGACTGTGCATGCATCTTCGTTCAGCAGAGTGGTCTCCCTGTGCCCGGCAGTCCTCACTTTTATGCTCCCGCTTTGGGGGCTATTTAGATTTTCACAACAACAACAAAAAGACCAAATTAAAAACTGTTTCCAAAGTAAAGACACATCTTTGGGACCTCTACCCTTTGCCAAGCAAGGAACCAACAAGTGAGTTAATTTTTTAACCTCTCTGAGGCCAAGTGCTTAGACCGGACTTCCATCCCCACCAAAAGGAAGGGGAAATAGAACAAACCTCAGAAATTGTAAAATAGCTGAATGCTTCCTATGAATACCAGTTTTACAGAGAAGGGTAGGATCAGAGAGGTTAAGTTATTTGCCCTGGGCCACACAGCTAACAAGTGGCAGAACTAGTTTCTTTAAGAGTTCTGTCTGCCTTTCTTCAAAATTACCTTCTAGGGATTTCGAGAACTTGCCCAAAGTTCAGTGGAAGGTTTACGTTTATTAAAGGCGAGGGCCTTAAAGTAGTCACTGTGAGGTTGAATCCTTACGGGCCCTGGGAGTCTGGAAGTGCCAATGAAGGACAAGGCCATGTCCCCTGGGCAGTCTCATCTCCTTGCACACGCTCTCAGGACCAGCCTGGCTCCGTGGCGGGCCCCCGGCTCCATGTGGTGCATGCCGTCCCTGCCCCTTGCTGCTGGCGTTCTGTGGGCCTACCACCCTCGGGGTCACAGCAGGAATGCCAGGGCCCCGTGGACGGGTCTGTCAGCAGACCCACGGGGCAGCCACGGGGAGCGTGAGGTCTGCCGCTTCCCCCGCGTTTCTGCTGTTGGCTTCTCAGCCCCATCTCTGATACCCCTGGGCACCAAATACCATCCTTAACACAGTTGTGAGGTGCAGAAGACAAATGCCTAACAAATAAGCAGGTAAGCCGGAAAAGAATAATGCTGTTGGATACCTTTTCAAAAAGGACTTAAGTTTTGGGTTTTGTGTCCAATCTAACACTTTGCTGGTAGATTTGCTCTAAACCCACACTAGCTACTTGGGGTCAGTAAGCTCTAGGTCCGGAGTTCTAATGGGCAAATTCATGCAGATCCTTCCCGTTTGCCGTCCGGTTCTCATGCCTCGAGACACAGTGGGTAGTGGTAGCCAGAGGTCAGGAATGCTTCTCAGGAGTCATTTTATCTATCTGCTCTCATTGAATTGCCTCAGATGTGAAGCCCACCTCTGTCTACAACCCCCAGGCTATCTGCGAGTGAATATGCACATGGTTTGCGGAGGACAGACGGGGTGTCTGTGGTCCGGGCTGAGAGGGCACCTTTCTGGCTGAAATCCGAGGGGTAAAAGCAACAACGACACCAGTCTCTCCTGGCGTGTTTCCTGTGCTGGCTCCCTTCCCAGTGACTCCTCGCATTTAAATAGGTTTAAAAATGTTGATTGTTCATCCTTAGGTTAAATTGTTGGGTTTTTAAAACTTAATTTTGGGTTACAACCTCCAAATAAGTAACGTTAAATGGATTGCAAATAAAATTAGTGTGCTCATTTACCAGCTGATGGGCATTAGAAAGAATGGCCACGTTAGCGCTTCCCTGTGGTTCCGCTTGAAGCTGTCTAAAGCCTTTCTCCTCTGGGGCCCAGATCCCGCCCACAGCCCCTGAAGAAGTCGCTCTGTGCTCAGGAAAAGACGCGGCATAGCGACGGCTAAAAAGAAGTCTCCACTCCGCCTTTACTCCCAGGCAGCCCTGTCTTCTTTACCCTTTACCCCCACCCCATGGCCTTCATTTGCCTTAGAGCCTCACACTGGCCCAGAATCTCTGCCTCCTCCCTTTTCTGAACCAGCAGTGGACAGAGTTTGAAAGCACAAGAACCCTTCCGCCTTCCTGCCTTCCCATCCACCTGCATGAGTGCATGAGAAACAGGAGAAAATGAGTCGTACCTGGAAGGGAGCTCATTCTCTAGTTTTCCTTGGGAGCTCAGGTTCAAAACTACCACCGCCAACTGTGACTGCTCCACGTTTCTGGACAGTTCCATGGGAAGGCCCTGGACAGAAGCAGGGGGTTGTAACCGGGGTCTCCAGAGCAGAATGTGGCAAGCTCCCTTTCCCTGCTTACTCGTGACCTTAGCATATCTTCTGCTAACGTGTCTTTCCAGGACTTTCCTTCCAGGATAGGAACTTAATCTCTTGAAGCTATTTCTTTCCAACCTCAGTAGCTCAAGGATTCTGTCCCGGCACGAAACAAGAGTTAGTTCTGCACGGACCACACTGCATAAAACAATGTAGAGGTAGAGCAGGATCCTTAGAGCATCTTTCATTTACTTCATAAATATTGTTAAACATGTGCCTGGACTCTGGTTGGTTAGATAATGATGTGGAGTCATAAAGATATACAAGACCTGGTTTGTACCTTCTGTCTAGAACATAAAGCATATTGTAAAGGTTAACTTACACAGCATCAGTGTATTTTTATTTGCTTGGTTACGTTGAGGGCTGTTTCCTCCACCTAGCACAGTGCCAGAAAGTGTTCGCTACATGAGCGCTCAGAACAAAATATTTGAATTCACACCATTTTGTTCCAGAAAAGGATTTGGTGCAAGTCAATGCAGACATCAGGTAGCAATAGAAGATGCCAACGACAACAAAGAAAAGACAAGCGCCCACAGTGCGTGTTGGTTTCATGGGCATTTTAAGGGCATGAAAATCTGTGGACTGGGACGTCCAAAGGAGGCCCCTCCTTCTTGCCTCCACCCTGCTCTCTGCCTGTCCTCGGCCTGCTCGTCACCCTCCCCAGCCACCTGTTTCCTCTCCTGGCTGGACACCGGACCAGGTGTTATTTGTACATTAGCATCATGGAAGTGCTTTGTGGCCGGTGGTGTTTCCATTTTACATGTGAGGAAACAGGCATAAGGCTTCGTACTGTTAGTATCACAGCAGAGAAGTGGCTGCGGGTTTGTCTCTCGCCAAAACTTAGGATGTGAACTCTTCCCTGTGGGTGGTCCTTTAAGCAGGATGAAGATCTGGTTCTCATTTTCCCTTGCCCTTCGGCATCTGAGGCTTTGTTCTGAAGATAAGCCGTAAAATCTCACTTAGGGATTGAGACTCATTCAAGAGTCGCCCAGCAATGGCCTTGAACCAGTCAGTTAAAAACCCGTGAAGCTTCCATATCTGTCTTCTTCATCAAGGCCCGGCATCCGTGGTCTGCCGGTTAACCTGAGATTCCTTTAGGAGATGGTGTGTTTTATGTTACCAGGTTAGTGGAAGCATCCTGGAAGCCAGCATAGAGTTCCGTATGGGACCTTTTGGAGAAGTCCCTGGATGGCAGACAGTGACCCCAGGGATGTTGCAGGAGCCAGGTCCGAGAGAGATCCTGATGCTCTCGAGGCTCAGCTTCAGTGATGTTTCCAAGACCCCAGGGTGCTTTTGGGTCAAGTGTGACTTTAGTGAATGAATTGTAGGTTGAGCGAGTGTCATTTTACAAGAGGACGGAATGTTGACATGAATTCTCCGTCCATACTTGTGGTGTCATGTATAAGCATAGACCTGGAACTTTCCATGGTTCTGTGAGCAGGGTACTCATTGAGGGCCTCTGGGGAAGTTGTATTTAACTTGATACAAAACGTTTGCAGTTTAATGGCCCATAGTTTTAAGATGTAGAAGAAAGAACTAAAATATTCAGATTTCTTTTGTTCTAAAATGGATGAATGCCTTTATCTTCTGAATGCCTAGAGAGATTAAAATAGAGAGTATGATGACAGCTATCTTATGTAATGAAAACACAATTCGGTGATTTGTAATCTTACTAGTTTTAAGAAATAAAAATGTCCGGAGTAGTCCATTTATACTAACTTCCCTTGTTAGGGTTTCTTGAACTATGTCATGATTTTTAATTTTTAAAAGAATTCAGGATAAGAAGTCCCATTTCTGGAGCTGCACATGGGCCATATGTGATTGATAATACTCTGCATATAGACACAAACAAAGGGCTGTTTCATGTACGAGCAAGATATGTTCATGCGTTAGTAAAACCCGCCCAGTTTTGTAGGTCCTTTCCACTATGGACTGCTAGACTGCTCCAAGGAATTGTAGAATGAGAGAAGCCAAGAACCGTGAGCACCATCTGACAGAGTTCCTATGTTACTTACATGGAAGGAGTGCAGCCCATGGAGGCTGGCTGATTTATCCAAATTTGTACATCAGGCCTCAGGATTCCCAGTTCAGTGTTTTTTCCTACCATTCTGCCTCCTCCAAATCAGTTGATTTCACTCATTCATTCACTTACTCATTCATTTGGTCAGTAATTTAAAAAAGTGATGTAAGGAAAAATAAGACCAGGTCCTTTCCCTCATGCGCTTGCCAACCGGTGGGACATCGGGAGAACGTAAACGGCATGAGCAACTGCGGCACTCTGCCGAGACACAGAGCTGTGTGAGCGTGCCTGGGACCCGCCACTGCCCGCCTTGGGAGCTCAGGGAGAGTCCATGGGGGTGTCCTCTGCACCAAAGGGACACTTGACCATAACTAGGACTTTGTCAAGCACAGGTGTAGGGTGGTGTAAGGCGGGAGTAGGGAATTCTGTTCACACTGCAGGGAAAAAAAAAAAAAAAAAAAAGGTGCATAAAGAGAGAGTTGTGGCACCTCCAGAAGAGGATCCCAAAGTTGGTTCCGCTGAAGCCGGGGACATTCAGACACTGGTAGGAAATGAGGCTGTGGTGTGGATGGGGTCAGACCGGGGGCCTCTCTGCAGGCTCCTCCTCCAAGCAGAGAGACCTGTGCTTTCCCAGTGGTGAGACCTGCCCTGTTCTGTTTCTCGGGTGATGAGAGCCAAGTGTTTGTATGAGCTGCGAGGGGACGTATATGTATGTTTTTATTAATCACTGTCTTCATGCACAGTCCTTTGCAGGGCAGAGAGGGACAGAAGGAAGGCTTAAGCAAGGCTGCTCCCTCTAATAAGCTCAGAATCTAGGCGGGATGGTGAGTCCTGTGCACAGACCACTGTACACGTACCTGGAGAAGGGGAGAAAGGAGAAGGAGAGAAAAAAAAATCACTGAGCCCGCCCTGTGTCGAGCAGGGGGTCAGTGGAGCTGCGTTCTGCAGGACCTCATGAATGAACATCGAATAAGTACCTGCTGGACAACAGTGTATCTCCTTTACCATGATTCAGCAATAGGGAATACCCAATCCAGCACACATATTTGTAGCAGATGATTTACCAGACAGAGGCTTAAATTTTCACAAGGAAGAATCTCTTAAGATTTGGAGATTTCAGATATTATGTATCTTAATTTTTAATGATATGCCCATGATGTGTTTTAAGAATTTCTTCTCTCTGGACCAAACACTGGCAAACTTAATTTATTTCAGGAAAAATACCAATGTAAGTGGACCTCTCAAATGCACTGAATATAATCCCTTTTCTTAGAATCTGAGCCTGCAAATCTCCTGTCCAGAAGGAATGAATTAATTTTTAAAAAGTAGAATGAAGATGTTATGAACACTAACACTATGAGAAGTCACTTAATACAATTAACTTGACCCAAAAGAGGGATATGGGAGCCCGGAGATTTAAGGTTTTTACTCTATGAGAAGATCCCATTACCAGGTATCAGATATTTATCCCCTAATTTTCAGCATTTTTACCAGAGGGTGATGTTCAGCAGTCAGTGTCCCCTGAGCACTGAGAATGATGTGCACACGTGGAGCAACCCGGCAGGAGAGCCAAGCTCTCTTAAACCCATGGAAATAATCAAAGACCAAATGGTCTTTGACTCTTACAAGCTCTGTCAGGGAGGCTCTTTGACAAAAAGGTCGCATCCGTCCTTACCGTGCAGTAGTGCTATTGAACAAACAGGGGGCCCGACCTCTGTTTTACGGTAACTCGGAAGTGTGTACCAGGGAACACGCCAGAAGTCTTCCTCAGTGTCACCTCAAAATTCAGAAGCATACCCCTGACACCCAGTCTTCTTCAAATGCCCAATGTAAGTCAACCCTCTGTGGTTATTGACAAAGAGCTTTGGCCATGTTTCTATTGTTCAGCCTGTATTACATCTAGAGAATATAAACGGAAATGTATGTCTTCAAGGAAGTAGTGTTCCAGTGCACTCACTCATTCCCTCCTCCTTCACTCGTTCAGGATTATGTGGAGGGCAACTCCGTGCCGGGCCCTGTTCTGGGCACTGGAGGTGAAGAGGTGAAGACAAACTTGCTCCCCGGAGAAGCTTACGCTGTAGTTCCGGTGATGGTGTTCTTCAGAGCACAAAGCCTGGGAGGGTGAGGGCCTCTGCAGGCTTGGCGTACAGCCTCTCCTATTATGGATATAAAAACTAAAAACTCGAGGATAGCCTGTCTAGTGGGAGTGCCTTCTAATCTGAACTATATCTGAGAGGCTTTTTTTTTAAGATTTTATTTATTTCAGAGAGAGAGAGAGAAGAGAGAGAGAGCATGAGCCGGGGACAGAGGTAGAGGGAGAAGCAGACTCTTCGCTGAGCAGGGAGCCCAACAGGAGGCTCCATCCCAGGACCCTGGGAAAATGACCTGAGCCGAAGACAGACGCTTCACTGACTGAGCCCCCCAGGTGCCCCTGAGAGACTTTTTAAGCCTGGAGTTGAGACAGAGAAAGGGGAAGAATGGAAATAGGCTGCCTAAATGAGATCATCGCCCACAGAAAAATGTTCTCACTGTGGTGGTGAATGAAAAATTTTGAACATAATATGCCCATTTTTCTTTTTTTTAAGATTTTATTTATTTATTTATTCATTCATTTATTTATTTTAGAGAGAGAGCATGAGTGGGGGGGAGGAGCAGAGGGGAAGGGGCAGAGAGAGAGAGAGAGAGACAATCTCAAGCAGACTCCCCACTGAGCATGGAGCCCAACTCGGGGCTCGATCCCACGACCCTGAGATCAAGACCTGAGCCAAAACCAAGTCAGATGCTCAACCAACTGAGCCGCCCAGGCGCCCCTATATGCCCATTTTTCTTGGAAACAATCTGTATTTCCTACACATACATAGGGAGGAAAATCTGGAAGAGAATAAAATAAAGTGATAGCAGTGTTAATCTGCTAAGATGAGGATTATGCATGCTTGTTTTCTCCTTCTGTTATCCCTGACCCCTGGCCTCGCCCTGTCTGATTTATGGCGGAAGCCAGCAGCCTTCTCTACGAGGTCAGAAGAGGTCTTCCTGCTCAGCAGGGTGATGGAGAGCACATACTGTGTCCTCTCATGGTAATAAGAAAAGGGATAAGTTACATTCTGGAGGGAGCTATGTCCAGGGACAGGTGTGAGACAGGCAGCAGAGGCAAATGCCTGCTCTGTGCCTGTCTAGAAAATGTCCAAATCATGTGCCACCTCACGGAGATTGTCCTGGTTGCCCCAGACCAAACAGCCCTCTGAAACTCTAAGGTCAGAAGGAGTTGGAACCAAAAAGGAATGAAAATAGGGTGAATCACTTGGACGGATTTCAGCTGAAGGCAACAGAAACCCAAATGAGTGGCTTAACCAACAAAGAAGTTAGTTTTCCCCACACACAGGAAACCAGAGATGGACGATTCGTGGCTAGTGTTACTGCCCAAAAACTAATCAAGAATCCAGGCTGCTTCTAGACCCGACGACTCTGTGTAGTGGGGCCGCCCCATGACTGTAGGATCTCGAGCAGCCTCCCTGCCTCCACCCACCAGATGCCGGCAGCACCCCTACCCGCATTGTGAACACCAGAACCGCATACCATCCCCTGGGCGGGCAGTCACCCCCAGTTGAGAAGTACTGTTGTTGGCAGTGGGGGAAGCCGGGGGCAGAGACACTAGTCAGGGGCTTTTAGAACGGCACCGCTAGCTGTGAGAGCCTCGCTGGGGCACCCATTGTGTAAGTGATGCCCGCTTCCGTCTCCCAGTATCCCGGACAAGGGCAGCCGAGCCTCCTCTGCCTTTCCAGTATTTTCCTGAGATGCTGACAAGCCCCCTGGGAATGCTCACTCTACGACCCCCACCCCGTGCTGTGAAGTTAGGCTTAGGAAAAGGGACAAAGTCGTGTGCCCTCGCCTCCCCTGGTTTGCATGCTCAGAGGAAGGAAGCCAGACGGGGGTTAGAGATGCTGCCGTTACCCTCCGCCCCCGCCCCCCGCCCCGGCCTGTGCTCTTTGGGGATTTTTCCTCCAGTGATGAAAACAACACACTTACAGCATCCTGAGACTTTTGACTCTCTAAGCTTGAAATGCATGGAATCTTAAAAACAAATTTTTTTTAAAAAGCAAGCAAACTCTAATGCCAAGGCCAGTCTGTCCGCATGACATTGCTGCAGGTCTGTTCTCTGGGAACACTCCACAGAACTTTAATCACATTCCCCCAGTGATAACTGTGAAATTCATTCTGAAAGTCATATTTTTAGTTTTCAGAAAACTAAAAATAAACTCAAATGTATTTAAATGAGCCGGCTACCTTTGAAAAAGCCATCTTCCTGACAGGTAACACAGACTCACCGAGGACCTTTTCTGGGGCGCATGTGCTTGGCTCCGTGGGCTGACGGAGCCGCCAGGCCCCCAATGCGGGGACAGCAAGAGGCGATGAGGGGCAGGGGGGAAGGTTCTCCGGAGCATGGGGGACATCAGGCTAAGAGAGATGGAGGGACATTTTCACACTGGGTGCTGGAGCTTACGTGACCGATGAGAGAATGTTCCAGACTGCAAGAAGAGCTGGAGTGGGGGAAGAAACCTCTGTACCCATGGCCCTAGTATTTGTTCTGTCGCCTGTGACTCCGTGTGGCACCGAGTGGAGAAAGGACAGGTGGTGCGGGCTTCACCCGTCAGAATAGGTTGTGCCCCAACTGTGGAAACCTTGAGTGGTACGCTCGGAAGTTTGAATTTTATTCTGTGAGCGTTTGGGGGTGTTCGGGATATCTGAGTGTGGGAGCCAACTGATCAAAACTGGGTTTGAGGACTACAGCTCTGCAGTGGGGGAGAAGAAAAGACAGCGTGCAAAACTAAAGCCCAGACTTGCGTGACATTTTCATTAGAGTCTCTTAAAGTTTGGGAGTTCTTCAGGTTTTAATGCTCGTAATCAAAAACAAAACAAAACAAAACAAAACACCGTGAACTCGTCTGTCAAGGTTTCTGTCTGGTCAGCAGCAGAACTGCTGTGGCCATGGATTATTCTGCTCATGTTCAATTCCGGATCCTCGGAGAATTCTGTTTATTCTTGCTTCCTCTGTTTCTTCTCGAACAGGCGGGAAATGGAGAATCGGTGGCGGAAGGTACATTTCTCTGTGGTACAGTCTTTAATGGTAGCATTGGCATCCCTTGACCAAGGAAGGAGACAGTTGCAAGCTCATCCTCTTGGGTTTGTCCTCGTATTTGTTTATTTATTCGACACATAGTCACTGAGCATCTTCTGCAGGTGAGGCCAGGGCATGAAGGAGGAAGCAGCACCAGAGTGATCTAGAACAAGCGCACACATTGACGTCAGCGGATGAGGCTCCAGTCCTGAGCCTTCCAGGCATCGGTCTCTTCATTTCTAAAATGTATCTATAATCCTGCTTTTCTCAGCTAATTGTCTGAGGCAGCAGGAGACCCCTGGCCTGAAGACACACAACCTTGGCCGTTATAAACATGATTAGGGAATACAACTCTTGCTTTGCGATCCAATTGGACTGCCAGATCCCAGCTGAAAGTATTCGGTCAAACCCAGAATCGATGACTTCCCAATAAAGGAGGGTTTTGAGCAAACTGAGACCAATAGCCACAACACTGAAGATCAGAATCATAGAGTTTGTGAAAATATTCCAAAGACGTTATAAAGAGGTTCCACAAATGTCTAATTTGTTGGTAAGGAGACCGGATTGCAGATGTTCTGAGACTTGCTGAGTTGGTACATCAGTCCCCGAGGACTGAAATTAAAACCCAACGCTCCTGATTTATGGATTAATAATATGAAGAAGAAAACATTCATTTTTCTGAATTACCCGTGCTTACCAACACTGATGAATTCAGAGAAACGTCTTCCATCAGCCCATACAGTACTATTATTTTTAGTTTTAAAAAGCTCGGTAGTGCTTAGAGCATTTTATGAAACAGTGCCCTCCAGTGGTTCAGGGACGGGTGACAGGCTATTTTTAGTCTAGCCAGAGACTTGGTTTGAAGGCCAGCATTCAAAGAAACTGATGATCCTGCTGCAGATGTGTATGTTGCATACGTGCAGCGAATAAGCTCAAAGACAGACACGATCTGGCGTGTTGAGCGGGCCTATGATTTCGTGATCACGGAGCTATTCGTTCTGTCAATGCGGCACGTGACCTTGAATGTACATTTAGCTGCCTGTTATAATATTAACGATGTGACATAGGACTATTTCAGCAGGAGCACTGCTGTCTGCCAAAGCCAGGAACCTCAATAATTATTTTTTAAATGTAGCTAGGTGCCGTTTGGAAGAGAGACGAGCACAGGAGTAGATGAGTCAGAAGGTCCACGTGCGAGACCTAACTTGTAGGAGATAATATTCCTGTCTCATTCTCCTTCCTTTGTCCAGCAGATCCACACAACCCCAAACTCAATACCATATTTCTGAAAATGAAAATTAAATACTACCTCAAAAAATACTCTTTTTTAATTGAAAATATCCAAGTTTATCTTTTAAAAATGGATGCAGATTGTGGTTAAAAAGATAAAATAGTAAATGGAAAATAGACACTATAAAAAATTTTTTTTTTTTTTGCTGTGGAACTCTATTAAAATTAGATGAGTGTTTGAAACTTGTGGTTCGTGGTCTTACCTCCTCAGTCACGCGTCACCTGGGACATCGGACGTGCGTATCTGGGGCCACGCAGAGTTATCGTACTGAAAGAGAATTTGTAGTTTGGGAAACCAGTGGCTATAAGCACTTGGTGAATTGAATGGAGAGAAACTATTCCATTCTGTCGTTGCAGAATTAGAACCAGAGCAGGGCTCCTGGGTGACGCGGTCAGTTAAGCGTCTGACTCTTGGTTTCAGCTCAGGTCATGATCTCGGGGTGGTAAGACAGAGCCCTGCTTAGGGCTCTGCGCTCAGCAAAGAGTCTGCTTAACTTTCTCCATCTTCCTCTGTCCTTCCCTCCCCCACCAAATAAATAAATAAATATTTAAAAAGAAGAAGAAGAATTAGAACCAGAGGACTGTTTCTTGCCTATCAGGAACATATTCTTTTCGCTCCGTTCTGGATCCAAGCGTCTGAAAAGTCTCAACATTGACGTGTCACGTGCGACTTCTCAGATCTACCCTGTTATCATCTTCCAGGGATGGTACATTTGTCACAATTAATCAACTCATACCAATACATCATTATTAACTACAGTCCATACTTAATTCGGGTGCCCTTAGTGGTTACCTGATGTCCTCTCCTGCTTCCGAATCCCATCAGGTTACACATGACATCCAGGCCTTCTTTCTCCTTCCGTTCCTCTGGCCATGATCATTTCTCAGACATTTCTTGTTTTGATGACCATGACAGGGGTCAGAGGCAGGTATTTTGAAGAATGTGGTCATGTCTCTGGTAGACTGTTCTTAAATTGCAATCTGTCTCATGTTTTTCATCATGAGCTTGGCATCATAGGGTTTGGGGAAGAAGTGGAATGACCTTCTCATCACATCGTGTCAAGGGCACATGCTATCAAGTTGACTTATCACCGTTGACATCACCCTGGACCATCTGGCTGACGCGGTGTTTGCCGGCTTGCTCTGTGGAGTCTTTCTTTCCCCCCGTCTCTCCATACTGTACTTTCGGCAGGAAGTTACTATGCACAGTCCACAGTTAAGGAGTGGAAGACCATATTCCACCTCTTGAGAACAAAAAACTCTGTATAAATTATTCAGAATTCTCTGCATGGGAGATTTGTCTATCCTCCACTGTTTCTTTCTTTACTGAGTCACATATTGACATTAAAATCAACGCATAGATATTTATTTTATACTTTGTATTATAATCCAATACTGCTTTTTTTTTTTTCCCTCAAGGGCTTCCAGCTTCGTCCATTGAGTGCTCCTGCCGCTGACTCCTGTACTGTTTGACGCGCCCTCCTCATTGTGGGTTTTTCCTGGGGTTTTTCCCTTTTCTCTCTCCTTCTCCTCCCTCTCCTTCCTCCCTCTATCCCTCTTTTCAGCACTGTTTTACTTTCTGATACTACAAGATGCTACAGGCTTATCTTACATTTTCCCTTCCCCAGCCCTAGAATTAGCCATTTCTCCAAGGAGCCCTGGTTCCTTCTATTAGATAATAGTATTAGAAACCAGATCTCATTAGCATTAGGATATCATGGCTTCTAAGCCTTCACAGCTGACCAAGCAAGGAAATATGTGTGTGTAGCAACCTGTGTGCACACACATACCTCTGTGGCTACCACCTATCTGTCTGCCTGTCTCTCTCTCTCTCTACCTACCTACCTACCTACCTACCTACTTATCTATCATTTAGCTCCATCTATATCTTCATAAAGCTAAACATGAGTTCCTATTGATGTCTCTACCTGGGACACTCTAGCTGTTGCTTGTTGCTCCTCTGAAATCCCCTCATTAACAGTGAGAAACCTGACTCCCGCCATCTGCCACCCATTACCTTCCTTGTTCCGCTCGAGCATGCGCGTGCGGGGCTGCTAGCCTGCACCCTCTGAGCGACAGATTTACCCATCTGATTATAGTGTTTGGTGCCGCTTCTTTTTTTCATTAGCCTGCCCTCTCACTCATTTTTTTATTTTTAAAAACTCATATTTTTTTAATTTGTCCTCAATATTTTTGCATTTTTAAAAGTTTTTTTTCCCCCTACAAGATATGTTCTTATTTTGGTAAGAGGGGCATAACAGAAAATTTACCATTTTAGCCTTTTTTAAATAAACAGTGTTGTAGCATTAAGTATATTCAAAATGTTGTGCAGCCATCACCACCATCCACGTTGAAAACTTGTTTTCACCATCTCAAACAGAAACTCTGTGACTCACTGTTCCCCTCCCCCAGCCTCTGCTAATCTCTTTTCTCCTTTGGGCTCTGTGGCTTTGACTCTCAGGGTGCCTCATGTAAATAGAATGAAACAATATTTGTCCTTTTTTGTCTGGCTTATTTCACTTAGCAAAACATCTTCAGGATGCATCCACATTGTAGTATGTGTCAGAACTCCATTCCTTCTGAAGGGCTGAATAATATTCCATTGTGAGTATAAACCACATTTTGTGTATCCATTTCCTATTGATGGACATTTGGGTTGTTTCTATCTTTGTCGTGAATAATGCTGATAGGAGCACTGGTGTACAAATATGTTTGACTTATTAGTTTTTCAAATAGATAAATCAATGATTTTTAGTGTATTCATATCTTCTACAACTAGAAATTCCTTTCCCATCTGGCTGCTTTTTATTTTTCTTAGCTAATTGTCCTGACTTGTACCTCCAGGATAACGCTGAATAGCAGTAGCGAGAGTGGGCCTCTCTGGCTGTTCCTTATCTCATGGGGAAAGCTACCAATCATTCACCATTACTTATGGTGCTAACTGTGGGTTTTTCATAGAGCCCCTCTGTGAAGTTGAGGAAGTTCCCTTTTGTTCCTAGTATGTTCAGTGTTTTTATCATGTAAAGATGAAGGATTTTGTCAAATGCTACTTCTGCACCAATTGAAACGGTCATGCACTTTTTTTTTTTTTTTTTTTTTTTTTTTTTTTTTTTAATTTTTTATTGTTATGTTAATCACCATATATTACATCATTAGTTTTTGGTGCAGTGTTCCATGATTCATTGTTTGTTCATAACACCCAGTGCTCCATGCAGAACGTGCCCTCCTCAATACCCATCACCAGGCTAACCCATCCCCCTACCCCCCTCCCCTCTAGAACCCTCAGTTTGTTTTTCAGAGTCCATCATCTCTCATGGTTCGTCTCCCCCTCTGACATACTCCCCTTTTCTTCCTCTCCTGTTATCTTCTTCTTTTTCTTTTTTCTTAAAATATGTTGCATTATTTGTTTCAGAAGTACAGATCTGTGATTCAACAGTCTTGCACAATTCACAGCGCTCACCGTAGCACATACCCTCCCCAATATCTATCATCCAGCCACCCCATCCCTCCCACCCCCAACCACTCCAGTAACACTCAGTTTCTTTCCTGAGATTAAGAATTCCTCATATCAGTGAGGTCATGTGATACATGTCTTTCTCTGATTGACTTATTTCACTCAGCATAACACCCTCCAGTTCCATCCACGTCGTTGCAAATGGCAAGATCTCATTCCTTTTGATGGCTGCATAATATTCCATTGTGTATATATACCACATCTTCTTTATCCATTCATCTGTCGATGGGCAGATTGGCTCTTTCCACAGTTTGGCTATGGTGGACATTGCTGCTATAAACATTGGGGTACATGTACCCCTTCGGGTCCCTACATTTGTATCTTTGTGGTAAATACCCAGTAGTGCAATTGCTGGATCGAACGGTAGCTCTAATTTCAACTGTTTGAGGAACCTCCATACTGTTTTCCAGAGGGGTTGCACCAGCTTGCATTCCCACCAACAGTGTAGGAGGGTTCCCCTTTCTCCACATCCCCGCCAACATCTGTCATTCCCTGACTTGTTAATTTTAGCCATTCTGACGGGTGTGAGGTGGTATCTCATTGAGGTTTTGATTTGGATTTCCCTGATGCCAAGCGATGTTGAGCACTTTTTCATGTGCCTGTTGGCCATTTGGATGTCTTCTTTGGAGAAATGTCTGTTCATGTCTTCTGCCCATTTCTTGATTGGATTATTTGTTCTTTGAGTGTTGAGTTTGATAAGTTCTTTATAGATTTTGGATACTAGCCCTTTATCTGATACGTCATTTGCAAATATTTTCTCCCATTCTGTCGGTTGTCTTTTGGTTTTGTGGACTGTTTCTTTTGCTGTGCAGAAGCTTTTTATCTTGATGAAATCCCAATAGTTCATTTTTGCCCTGGCTTCCCGTGCCTTTGGCGATGTTTCTAGGAAGAAGTTGCTGCGGCTAAGGTCGAAAAGGTTGCTACCTGTGTTCTCCTTTAGGATTTGGATGGACTCCTGTCTCACGTTTAAGTCTTTCAACCATTTGGAGTCTATTTTTGTGTGTGGTGTAAGGAAATGGTCCAGTTTCATTCTTCTGCATGTGGCTGTCCAATTTTCCCAACACCATTTGTTGAAGAGACTGTCTTTTTGCCATTGGACATTCTTTCCTGCTTTGTCAAAAATAAGTTGACCATAGAGTTGAGGGTCCATTTCTGGGCTCTCAATTCTGTTCCATTGATCTATGTGTCTGTTTTTGTGCCAGTACCATACTGTCTTGATGATGACAGCTTTGTAATAGAGCTGGAAGTCCGGAATTGTGATGCCACCAGCTTTGCTTTTCTTTTTCAGTATTCCTCTGGCTATTCTGGGTCTCTTCTGGTTCCATACAAATTTTAGGATTATTTGTTCCATTTCTTTGAAAAAAGTGGATGGTATTTTGATGGGGATTGCATTGAATGTGTAGATTGCTCTAGGTAGCATTGACATCTTCACAATGTTGATTCTCCCAATCCATGAGCATGGAACGTTTTTCCATTTCTTTGTGTCTTCTTCAATTTCTTTCCTGAGTATTTTATAGTTTTCTGAGTACAGATCCTTTGCCTCTTTGGTTAGATTTATTCCTAGGTATCTAATGGTTTTGGGTGCAATTGTAAATGGGATAGACTCCTTGATTTGTCTCTCTTCTGTCTTGTTGTTGGTGTATAGGAATGCCACTGATTTCTGTGCATTGATTTTATATCCTGCTACTTTACTGAATTCCTGTATGAGTTCTAGCAGTTTTGGGGTGGAGTCTTTTGGGTTTTCCACATACAGTATCATATCATCTGCAAAGAGTGAGAGTTTGACTTCCTCTTTGCCGATTTGGATGCCTTTGATTTCTTTTTGTTGTCTGATTGCTGTGGCTAGGACTTCTAATACTATGTTGAATAGCAGTGGTGAGAGTGGACATCCCTGCCGCGTTCCTGACCTTAGGGGAAAAGCTCTCAGCCTTTCCCCATTGAGAATGATATTCGCTGTAGGTTTTTCGTAGATGGCTTTTATGATATTGAGGTATGTACCCTCTATCCCTATACTCTGAAGAGTTTTGATCAAGAAAGGATGTTGTACTTTGTCAAATGCTTTTTCTGCATCTATTGAGAGGATCATATGATTCTTGTTCTTTCTTTTGTTAATGTATTGTATCACGTTGATTGATTTGCGGATGTTGAACCAGCCTTGCAGCCCAGGAATAAATCCCACTTGGTCGTGGTGAATAATCCTTTTAATGTACTGTTGGATCCTATTGGCTAGTATTTTGGTGAGAATTTTTGCATCCATGTTCATCAAGGATATTGGTCTGTAATTCTCTTTTTTGATGGGGTCTTTGTCTGGTTTTGGGATCAAGGTAATGCTGGCCTCATAAAATGAGTTTGGAAGTTTCCCTTCCATTTCTATTTTTTGGAACAGTTTCAGGAGAATAGGTATTAATTCTTCTTGAAATGTCTGATAGAATTCCCCTGGGAAGCCATCTGGCCCTGGGCTTTTGTTTCTTGGGAGATTTTTGATGACTGTTTCAATTTCCGTAGTGGTTATAGGTCTGTTCAGGTTTTCTATTTCTTCCTGGTTCAATTTTGGTAGTTGATACATCTCTAGGAATGCACCCATTTCTTCCAGGTTATCTAATTTGCTGGCATAGAGTTGCTCATAATATGTTCTTATAATTGTTTGTATTTCTTTGGTGTTGCTTGTGATCTCTCCTCTTTCATTCATGATTTTGTTGATTTGGGTCATTTCTCTTTTCTTTTTGATCAGTCTGGCCAGGGGTTTATCAATCTTGTTAATTCTTTCAAAGAACCAGCTCCTAGTTTCGTTGATCTGTTCTACTGTTCTTTTGGTTTCTAGTTCATTGATTTCTGCTCTGATCTTTATGATTTCTCTTCTCCTGCTGGGTTTAGGCTTTCTTTGCTGTTCTTTCTCCAGCTCCTTTAGATGTAGGGTTAGGTTGTGTATTTGAGACCTTTCTTGTTTCTTGAGAAAGGCTTGTATTGCTATATACTTTCCTCTCAGGACTGCCTTTGCTGTATCCCAAAGATTTTGAACAGTTGTGTTTTCATTTTCATTGGTTTCCATGAATTTTTTTAATTCTTCTTTAATTTCTTGGTTGACCCATTCATTCTTTAGTAGGATGCTCTTTAGCCTCCATGTATTTGAGTTCTTTCCGACTTTCCTCTTGTGGTTGAGTTCTAGTTTCAAAGCATTGTGGTCTGAAAATATGCAGGGAATGATCCCAATCTTTTGGTACCGATTGAGACCTGATTTGTGACCTAGGATGTGATCAATTCTGGAGAATGTTCCATGGGCACTAGAGAAGAATGTGTATTCCGTTGCTTTGGGATGGAATGTTCTGAATATGTCTGTGAAGTCCATTTGGTCCAGTGTGTCATTTAACATCTTTATTTCCTTGTTGATCTTTTGCTTAGATGATCTGTCCATTTCAGTCAGGGGGGTGTTAAAATCCCCCACTATTATTGTATTGTTGTCAATGTGTTTCTTTGCTGTTGTTATTAATTGCCTTATATAATTGGCTGCTCCCATGTTCGGGGCATAGATATTTACAATTGTTAGATCTTCTTGTTGGATAGACCCTTTAAGTAGGATATAGTGTCCTTCCTCATCTCTTATTACAGTCTTTGTTTTAAAATCTAGTTTGTCTGATATAAGGATTGCCACCCCAGCTTTCTTTTGGTGTCCATTAGCATGGTAAATGGTTTTCCACCCCCTCACTTTCAATCTGGGGGTGTCTTTGGGTGTAAAATGAGTCTCTTGCAGACAGCATATTGATGGGTCTTGTTTTTTAATCCAATCTGATAGCCTGTGTCTTTTGATTGGGGCATTTAGCCCATTTACATTCAGGGTAACTATTGAAAGGTATGAATTTACTGCCATTGTATTACCTGTAAGGTGACTGTTAACTGTCTGTTGTCTGTGTTCGTTTCTGCTCTTTGCTGCTTTTAGGTTCTCTCTTTGCTTAGAGGACCCCTCTCAATATTTCTTGGAGGGCTGGTTTCGTGTTTGCAAATTCTTTTAGTTTTTGTTTGTTCTGGAAGCTTTTGATCTCTCCTTCTATTTTCAATGATAGCCTAGCTGGATATAGTATTCTTGGCTGCATATTTTTCTCGTTTAGTGCTCTGAAGATATCTTGCCAGTCCTTTCTGGCCTGCCAGGTCTCTGTGGATAGGTCTGTTGCCAATCTAATGTTTCTACCATTGTAGGTTACATATCTCTTCTCCCGAGCTGCTTTCAGGATTTTCTCTTTGTCTCTGAGACTCGTAAGTTTTACTATTAGATGTCGGGGTGTTGACCTATTTTTATTGATTTTGAGAGGGGTTCTCTGTGCCTCCTGGATTTTAATGCCTGTTTCCTTCCTCACATTAGGGAAGTTCTCTGCTATAATTTGCTCCAATATACCTTCTGCCCCTCTCTCTCTCTCTTCTTCTTCTGGGATCCCAATTATTCTAATGTTGTTTCGTCTTATCGTATCACTTATCTCTCGAATTCTGTCCTCGTGATCCTGTAGTTGTTTCTCTCTCTTTTTCTCAGCCTCTTTATTTTCTATCATTTGGTCTTCTATATCGCTGATTCTCTCTTCTGCCTCATTTATCCTAGCATTTAGTGCCCCCATTTTTGATTGCACCTCATCAATAGCCTTTTTGATTTCGATTTGGTTAGATTTTAGTTCTTTTATTTCTCCAGAAAGGGTTTCTCTAATAACTTCCACGCTTTTTTCAAGCCCAGCTAGTATCTTTAAAGTCATGATTCTGAACTCTAGGTCCGACATCGTACTAATGTCCGTATTGAGTAGGTCCCTGGCTGACGGTACTACCTCTTGTTCTTTTTGCTGAGGTGATTTCTTTCGTCTTGTCATTTTGTCCAGAGGAGAATAGATGAATGAGAGAACAAAAGGCTAACAGGTTTACTACGTCCCCAGCAAATATACTGTATACAAATCAGAAAAGACCTGAAACCAGGGGAAAAGAAAGGGAAAGAAAGAAAAAAGAAAGAGAAAAAGAAAAAAAAAAGAAAAAAAAGATAAAAACAAAAACAAAACAATTCAAAAAAGGCAGAATATGATCAAATATGATCAGGCTAGTGCATAGATCAGTGCCACACACTAGATTTTGGGCGTATTTTGGTCTGTTAGAAAAAAGTGCCTCCTAAAATTTTAAAGGAAGAAAGACATATATGTACAAAATAAGGGTTGATACAATGAAGGGATGGAAGATGACTGTAAAGATGAAAATTATAAAAGATTTTATAAAAGGACTTGGTAAGATAAGTTGTTTGAAAAAAGAAAGAAGATTTAAGGAAAAAAAAAAAAAAAAGGAAAAAGGGAGAGAATGTGATCAGGCAGGAGACTAGAACAAAGCCATACACTAGTGATTTAGGGTATATTTTGATCTGTTAGAAGAAACTGTACCTCAAAATTTTAAAGAGAGAACAACTTATATATATATGCCAAAAACAAGGATAACTACTATGAAGGGATAAAATATGACTCTAAAAATGAAAAAAAAAAATTTTTTTTTTTTAAAAAAAAGGGATTTATAAGATGTTGGTTGAAAAAGGGAAAAAGAAAAATAAAAAAAAGTCAACAAAAATTAACTTTGATGAAATAATGAATCATGGTAAAAAAAAAAAAAAAAAAAAAAAAAAAGAAGCCATGAATCTATGTGCAGTATTCCCCTAGCGCTGGAGTTCTCCTATTCTCCTTGATCGATCAACTTGGTCTTGGCTTGCTGGCTGTTTGTGTTGATCTTCTGGGGGAGGGGCCTGTTGCTGTGGTTTCCAAATGTCCTTTGCCGGAGGCGGAATTGCCCCGCCCTTGTCGGTCCGGGCTAAGGAAGCTGCTCCAGTTTGCTCTCAGGAGCTTTTGTTCCCTGCAAGCTCTCGGCACAGCTTTGGAGGACCAGGGCGAAAATGGCGGCCTCCCAGTCTCCGCCCGGAGGAGCCGAGAACTCAGGGCCCCACTCCTCAGTGCGCCCCCAGAGAAAAGCAGTCACTCCCGTGTCCCCGGTCTCCGGCCGCTCTCCATGCTCACCCGGCCTGTGACCGAGCGTTGCTATCTCTGGCACCCGACCCCGCTCGGAGTCTCCAAATCCAGCAGATCCCTGCAGTGCGTTCCCGCACCGCTCCTCCCCGGGAAGGAAGGGGAGTCTCCCCGGATCTGCTGCTTGTTGGGTCCTTGCTGGGGGAGCCGTGCCCCGACTGGGCCGCAGATCACAGTCTATGTCAACCCCGAGCTGAGAGCCCGCGACTCTGCTCCGTATCTGCAGCCGGCTTCCCCGCCCCGACACCTGGGAGCTCTGCCACACTCAGGCACCCCCGGTCTCTCTGTGACCCCAAGGGTCCTGAGACCACACTGTCCCGGGAGGATTCCACCCCCCGCTTAGCCACTGCAGCGACGTCCCTCCGCCGAGCCAACTTTTAAAAGGTCCGATTTTGTGCTCCGCGGCTCTAGCACTTGCCAGAAGCGGCCGGCGGAGGCCCCTCCCCCGCCGTTTATCCTCCCGAATATCGCCTCGGATTCACTTCTCCGCACGTCCTACCTTCCAGTAAGTGGTCGCTTCTCTGTTCAGAGAGTTGTTGCTACTCTCCTGTTCGATCTCCTGTTGAGTTCGTAGGTGTTCAGAATGGTTTGATCCCTATTCAGCTGAATTCCTGAGACCAGACAAAATCTAGGTCTCCTACTCCTCCGCCATCTTGCTCCGCCGAAACGGTCATGCACTTTTGTCTTTTGTTCTATTAATATGGTGTATTGCATTGGTTAATTTTCTGTGTTGAACCAGCCGTGTATTTGGGGGATAAATTCCACTTTGGTTTGATGCTTAATTCTCTTTATATTGCTGGATTTGGTTTGCTGATGTTTTGTTGAGAATTTTTGCCTCTATATTCATAAAAGGTATTGGTCTGTAGTTTTCTTGTGATATCTTTGCTTTTTGGATCAAGGTAACACAGGCCTCACGGAATGAGCTGAAGAGTTCCCTTATCTTCTATTTTTTGCCATTATCTCTTCAAATATGATTTCTGCCTTTTCTCTTTTGCCTCTCCTTTTAGATTCCCATTATGCGTATGTTGATACACTTGATGATGTACCACAGGCCTCCGAAACTGTTCATTTTTCTTCATTCCTTACTCCTTCTCTTCCTACTACTGGATACTCTCAGTTATCGTCATGCTCACTGCTTCTCACTTCTGCCAAATCTAATAATTATTTTTCATCTCTTCAGTGAATTTTTCATTTCAGTTATTGTACTTTTCAACTCCAGAATTTCTATTGGGTTCATTTAAAATAATTTCTCTTTAATGATGTTTTCTATTTGGTGAGACATAGTGCTCATTCTTTGTAGATCTTTAGACATGGTTTCCTTTTGTTCTTTGAAGAGATCTATAATAGCTAACTTAAAGGGTTTTTCCCCGTAATATGTCCAATGGCTTAGGAATAGTCATTGACTGTTCTTTTCTGTGTATAGAACATACTGTCCTGTTTCTTTGTATGTCTCAAGATTTTTGTTAAATACTGGGTATTTTAAATAATAAAATGTGGCATCTCAAAACCAAATCGCCCTTCTCCCCAGGTCTTGCTACTGTTTCTTGTTGTTTCTGTTTATATTTTTAATGGCTTTCCTGAACTAATTCAATAAAGTCTGTATTTTTTCCTGCATGGCCACTGAAGTCTGTGCTAGGTTAGCTTAGTGGTCAGGTGATCGGACAGAGATATCCTTAAATACATTGAACCAGTAAATCTCCCAGCTTTTCCCAACAAGCTCTGGGTGCATATGTAAGGGCACAAGTTTGATACTCAGCCAAGCAGTTTACAGCCTTGCCATAGTCTTCATTTCCTGCTTGTTCAGAGTCCCAAGGTCAAGCCAGAGTTGAAAGATTAAGGCATTCTCACATATTTCCTATGCATACATCCAGCCCACACATGAAAATTGCCTTCTAGATTCCCAGGAGTATGTTCAGGTTTTTCAAAGTCTTCACGGAGATCTCATTCCATAGCTTTTCCTTTTAAGTTTTTTAGTCAACTTTTCATTTTCCCCAACTATTATCATCACCTCGGGCAGCTGCTATTTTAAACAATTGTCACTGATTGTTTTTGACAAGTGCCCCAGGGAAAAGGCTTTTGCTCTGAGTCAGAACAAATAAAGACAAACTCTGTGAGTGCAGGTTTTCAGCAAACTGCCGGACAGGTGAAATAATGGCAGCCCTCTAGGAATGGGGCTTTTGGAGAGCCATGAAGAGGTTCCTCCTCCAGTATCTTCTAAGCTGATCATTTTAATGGCTGTCGTGATTGTGAGGTTGTTGGTTTTCAAGACTACCAGGGAAATGGGGAGAGGAAGATGAGAATAAAGCGAGTTTAAAAGGCCACAGTTCTGACCAAGATTGATGCATTTTTCTTGAGTAAATGCACTTCCAATTGTTGGGAGCCATTGGATAATTGCAAAAATTTCCACAATTTTTGCAATCTCATTGCATTTATGAAGGAGCAGATTTTCAGAGGGCTTTTCTCTGCTATTCTGGAAGTGGCTTTATCTTCCATAGGATTTTACATGTAGTTCTTTCCTCTTTTGTGTTCACAATGGCCTGTTTCTCAACTCTGACACATGTGATATTGGATGATACTCAAAAGGATACTTGTTCCCCATTAATGCTTTCAGGAATTTTCAGGGAAGACTTTAAAATGTTCACAATTTTCTGTGCTCCTAGGAGTGTGTTTCTGTGGGGGTGAGCATTGAGAAGATTAAAACCCGTATTTCTGACATTTTTAGTGCTTAGCAATACAATTACCTGAAAAAGAATCACATTAACACAATTACTCTGCAGTGCTGAAGTGGCTAATATTTTGATAGGGAATATCCTTTGAATAACAAAATGCATGCTGTCTTGTTTTCTTATTTAATATATTGGAGTAACATGATAATCAGTATTTAGCTAAATTCCTCCAAATAACCTATTTGAAAACAATTTCTCTTTCATTATTTTCAGTATAGAATGCTAAAAGCATATAGCAGATGATGACCCATAGTACCTGAAAGAGAAAAATATTTCTTGGAATTAAGATCTGTATTTAGGATAGGAGTAAGGTGCTGCCCCCACTCCCTTCCTAGAAGCTTCTTGTTGTGGTCATAGGATGACCATGGAGAAGCATTATTAAACATTTCTTTCCAAACTTCAATTAAGATAATTAGTATGTACTCATATGTTTTCCCTTTCTAATAGTAATTGATACAGAGATAGGGAGGATTTCTCTAGAAAGTTCCTCTGACAGCCTGGAAATTTTATAGCATACTTTTCTAGGCCTGGGCACTTTGGATTTGCGAAAGTCTCCAGCAGATACAGAAATTGGCTTTCAAGTGAACAAAATATATTATCTAATCTCCTAAGGCACTTTTTTTCTTTGATGACCATTCAGTATAGTAAGGACCAACTGTACGCCCTTTATAATAAAAAACACTTTAGGTTGAGTGACTGAAAAGGCCCTTGGTACTTATGAAATGATGGGGAAGTTTTTAAAAAGTGATACGTGATGCAACTGGAGAATATTTAGAAATTGTAATCAAATTAAGAGTTTTGAACAAAATAATACATTTAAACTCAAAGCGAAGATGTCACATACAGAGAAGTATTAGTCTTCAAAGACTTTGCAGAGGAGGCACTTAAGTCAGATCTTAAAGGAGGGACTTTTAGGCGTTCTGAACGGAGACATTAGTGAACTGTGTGTGGAGACGGCAAGAAGAAGCAGGACCAGAAGGGGGTTTGACGTCACGTCATCAACAACCCATCCAATAAAAAAAGTCTCTCAGCAACCCCTGGTCAATATGCTCAACAAATCTGTGTTGGAACGTATTTACTCAGTATAGCTCAGTACTCTAACTGAAGAAGCTAGCAGTGGTTGTTAGGTAGTTCTTTATAATATTAATCTATAATTTGTCCCTAGAATTTTCTATCCTTGGGTCTAATTATTTCTTTTGAAGCAACCTAGAATCAATCTAATTCTTTTTGTCTTTTGACAGTTATTAAAATCTTAGAGAATGTAGCGATTATCTCCCTTCCCTATGCAGTTTAATTGAAAGAGCCTCAAGTTACAAACCTGAGAAAAGAGTTTCTAGCCATTATTCTGATATTTATTATCTTTGTAAGCGAAGGACAGCCAACCTGTCTGAGCTGCTGCTCATGTATAGGAAGTACTCATTTGTCTCTGCCCAGGGCTGCCAGGGACTCAGATCTATGAAAACCATCTCCAACTCATGCTTCCCAGTTTGGGACATTTCTCCACAATCACCCCCTTTGTGAATTTCCTGGCTCTTATCTCAGGAACCCAGCCACAACTGCTATACCCCAATTCTCAGAGATCTGTGTCCAAGCACTTTGACAGTTTGGATAGTCTTATTTCTTCCTCACATTGCAGTTAATGTGGATGGGGCTGACCATAAGGGTTGCTCCATGTGGTACTCCAGGAACTGAGATTCTGTTCTCTACTGGGTGTGGCATCTGTAAGAACTGAGGTTCCTCTGCGATATGCTGTATCTTACTTATAACAGAGTCAGAAAAAGAATGGAGAGTTTCTCACCGGAGGTTTTAGAGTTGGCCCTAAAAGAGGTGTGCATCTCTTCTACTTGCATTTGCCATTGGTTTGGAGTCAGTCACATGACCCCATCTAAATGCCAAAAAGGCGGAGAAATTTAGTTGCGTGGCTAAGAGGAAAAGGGCCAAACCTAAAAATAGTGTATATCCCTTCTGCCCCAATTTGTGCTAGAGTTCAGGCACACAGCCTCCGCAGACTCTGAGGAATGGAGCCAGGTTGAAGGCTTGAAGGAAAAGTCAGTAATTATACTTTTCAAGCCTGTCTACCTTAGAGGTATATGATATTGTCATTTGTGTATGTTATAGTGTAAAATTGTACAAGTAAAATTGCTTAAAATATGGTAAGGAAGCATAAAAATGAGCGTTAATATCTTTTTAACAAATGATCCTGGGCAACTAGACAGTCATGTGCTAAAGAATGAAGTTGGATGCTTACCTCCCACTGTATACAAAAATTATCTCAAAATGGATCAAAGACCTAAATGTAAGCTAAAGCCATTCAACTCAGAAGAAAACGGTGGGGTAGATTTTCATGATACTGGATTTGGCTAAGGACTCTTAAATATTCATGAGCAACAAAATAAAATAGACAAATTGGATTTCATCAAACTTAAAAGCTTTTGTGCTTCAAAGGATGCCACCAAGAAAGTGAAAAGGCACCCCATCAAATGGGAGAAAGTAGTCTCAAATCATGTGTCTGATAAGGAACTTGTTTCCAGAATATATAAGAATTCTTACAACTCAATACCAAAAAGACAATTAGCCCAGTTTAAAAATGGGCAAAGGATATCAACAGACATTTCTCTGAGGAAGATACACAGGTGGCTAATGAACACATGACAAGATGTCATCAGGGGAATGCACATCAGAAGCACAGTGAGATACCGGTTCACACCCACCAGGTGGGCTGGAATCAGAGAGTTGGATAATAGCGAGTGTTGGTGAGAAAGTAGAGAAGTCAGAGCCCTCGTCCCTGGCTGGTTGGAATGTAAAATGGTGCAGCCACTGTGGAAACCAGTTCGGTAGTTCCTCAGACAAGTAAACAGAGAGATACCGTTTGCCCAGCAATTCCGCTCCTGAGTGGGAGCTGAGGAGAGGAATGAACGGTGGGAGAAGGCTAAGGAAAGAATGGAAGAGCACCTAGGTTCTCGGGTGCGTTTCCTTAGCTCAGTCTAAAGTAAGTATGTGCTAAGGAACTAAAAATGATCATGTTTAAGGCACTTGCGCCAAATACTTAGCATGTGTTGTCTCTTTTAATTGTGATAGCCTAGTGAAGAAGGCAATATTATTGTCACCGATCTCGTAACTTATTCAAAGTCACACATTCAGTCAGTCCCCAAACCAGTTTGAAGATGTGTCTTTCTGCCTCTGGCGGTAGAACAAAAATGCCATACTCTGTTTTTGAGACCTCAGAGCAGGTGAAGGAGCCCCGGGTCTGCATCAGTACTATTTTGTGCAGGAGGCAAGTATTCTCTTCCTAACCCACATCAACCGATTTGTCAAGGAAATCACAGAATCATTGCACATGGCCTATAAGGACGTGTGGGCGAATGAGGGAGGGCCTAAGAGACTGGGCAAAAGGGAAATCACCATATTGATGGTCAGACAGGGTCAGATTTGACAGAATTTTTAACTTTAACTTTGGCTTTTATATTTTCAAATGAAATTGATTTATTCAAACATTAGTTGGTAATGTAATTTTCCTCATGCTGTAGATAATCCTAATAGAATTTGTCAAAACATTTAAATTTTTGATACAGCATGATCCCCTAGATGTATGCTAGACAAACATTTGCCACGAAGTGTCACACAGTCATTTCCATGACTCCTCAGGAAGTCATGGACTCCTGCTTACCCCATTGGTCCAGTGACTGATGAGAAAAATTAAAAGTCACTGAGATAGTGACAGACAGCTGGGTTTTCTTCTAAGATCATCACACCCAATTCCTAAACATTATACATTTTTCTTCTGAACTGTGTATGCTTTTAGACATAATTGTGTTTCAACTTTGATTGCCCAGTTACTGGGAAAAGCTTTAAGTCTGTAAGACAGATTCTTCATAATAGCATTGTGAAATCTGTGTTGGCTGTCAGCTAATCCTATCACAGGAATGACTGTTTTTTCTCCCTTCCTGGGGAACCAGAATGTCTCCGTGTACTTCTGTATATAATGTTACATAAAGTACTGTAAAGGATGTTATTTTTCATGATAGAATCACTGATATTTCTAATAGTAATTTTTCCTTCACACTTGGTAGCTTTCAGGCAGACTGCCACATTACCAAAGCTTTGAATGTAAAGTTCCTCGCTCACAGGTAAAGAAAAGACAATAAGCTAAAAATATCAGCTTAGTCCTCATTACGTTGCAATGAGTTATTCCCATTTGCGAAAGAGGAACATGTTTGTGGAGACAGCGTGTAGTTCTTTGTACAGATAGGACGCTATTGGACCTTCAAAGCCCAGTCACTGCCCTACAAATAAAACCTCACATTATACCTTACCAAACAGAAAGTGCGCATGCTGGGAAGAGAGTGAGATCATCTTTTACAGCGACACGTTCTTCTTGAGAAGGAATGACTTCGTACTGAACACCGTGGTTGCAGACTGTGGGCTGAACGGTCTCATCTCTTGATTGATGCGTTTTATGAGGACACAAAACAGCCACAGACTTTGAGTTGTCAGCCCTTAGATTCTACACAAGGAGACAGACTTCACTGACAGTTGTGTGGGACCAGAGACTATAGGATGAATTCATCACCTGTAGGAACAGGAATAAGCACCATATGTTTTGCAGTTTGGGGGTGACTGTATGCAAACAGTGAACACAGAAATACAATATGTATTCTTAAAAATATTGAGCATCCTTCCAGCACTATACCGGTATTGACCCCCAACTAGTTCATTCACCATTTTCTTCTTCCTTTTCCACAGCCTGAAGACCCTAATCCATTCCATTCTAGAAGTTCTTTGTTTCCCCTTGAGCCATTTGTGCCGTAAATAGAATGATTTTCTGTCTTCTATTCATGCTGTTGAACTTTCGTTTATTTCACACTCCTGCTCTTTGTTAATGATTCATGATTCACACCAGAACCCCAGCCATGAGAGTCCACACTGCCCTATCTAGCCAGTCCAGTGGGGCAGGAGGGGGCTCTACCAGAATGCTATCAAAATAGGTTAATTGCTCCAAACTGCCCTCTTGGAAGTAAAGAGTTGAGCTTTGGGGTTTTTCCTGGTTTTGTTTTTGTTTTTTAATGAGCCCAATTAATGTTTTATAGGTGTGATGCGGGGCAAAAGTTGAAACAGTAAAAGATTTCAGGTGAATGGATTTCCTACCCTGTTTCCCTTCATGGGGAGCGTAACTACTAGCTGAGGTGGGCCAGAGGCTCTAGGAGTGAACAAGGACTTGAGGGTGCCTTCCCACCAGCTCTGATCACCCACCGACCATGGGGATCCAGAAGACATGGGGAGGATTTCCTACTACACAAAGCCCTGCCCTAATTCCAGCACCAACTCCATGGTACCTGGGCCTAGCTTGGCACCACACCCATGTAGCTCTGTGTAGGGACGGTTTCCTTCTGATCTACACCTTGCAGTCATCCAGGAGCAAGTGACTGGTCGGGGCACGTGCCTCCCAGCAGTGATTCAGAATAGCGTGCTGGAGAGACGCGGTATATAAATGAAATAGTTACCTGAACCCACAGATCTTTCTTAAACGAGCATAATTTCTTTCATGTTGAGGTTTTTTTTTTTTTTCGTTTGTTTTTTCCATGATCCCCAAAGTCATGAGCTTGGGTCCAAACAAAGTTAAGAAGAGGTGGGGCGCCTGGGTGGCTCAGTCGGTTAAGCGACTGCCTTCGGCTCGGGTCATGATCCTGGAGTCCCGGGATCGAGTCCCACATCGGGCTCCCTGCTCAGCAGGGAGTCTGCTTCTCCCTCTGACCCTCTTCCCTCTCGTGCTCTCTATCTCTCATTCTCTCTCTCTCTCTCAAATAAATAAATAAAATCTTAAAAAAAAATTTATAAAAAAAAAAAAACAAAGTTAAGAAGAGGTTAATTATATAGTTGCACACTTCTTCAGACCCTCTCTCTTTTTTTCCCATGCTCTACATTAAACCTATGTTTCTGTTCCAGGAATTCTTTTTGCATTTGTTTTAAAATATGTATAATACAAAATTTACCATTTTCACCATTTTTCAGTGTACAGTGCGGTAGCATTAAGCACATTCACATTGCTTTGCAACCATCACCACCATCCGCCCCAGCACTTTGGCATCTTGCAAAACTAAAATTCTGACCCCACGAAACCCCAATCCCTGTGCCCCTCCCCCAGCCCCTGGCGCTCACGCTTCTGCTCTCTCTTTCTGTGAGTTTGACCATTATTTGACTAGTAATCAGAACCATGCGATATTTTTCCTTTACCTCTGGTTTATTTCACTTACATAATGTCCTCAAAGTTCATCCATGTTGTAGCAGGTGTCAGGATCCCCTTCCTTTTAGAAGCTGACTAATATTTCAGTGTATGTGTGCATGCATGTGACATTTTGCAAATATGTTTGAGTCCCTGTTCTCACTTCTTCTGGGAACCCAAGATCATGTGGTAATCCAGTGTTTCATATTTTGAGGAGTCATCATACGTGTCTCAGGAATTCTTAATACTTCCAGAAATCACTCCAAATAATGGATGACCCAAAGAGACAATGTTGTTTCCGTGCCATGTGACACCCCCATCCACGAAATTAACCCTAAAGAAAAAACTGCTTTGTGTCCTAAAGAACAAAGGGTACATAAATCTCTCTCCAATTCAAATACAGTTGCCTCTGTGTGTTAGTCTTTTCCTACATTGTGCCGAAGTGGCTGCAGAAATGATCTATTTTCAAGCCTCTTTAGAAGGGTCCAACGTAAGGTTTGCGGCTGGGGACTCTGGATGGCACCTTGTAAAGGCTGGCCGCCACCGCCTGGAATGCTGGGCGACCAGGCCTGTTCTGCTTCCTCACCAGGCAGCCCCGCCTTGCCCTCCCTTCTCTGTCCTGCTGCCAGAGTCCACCAGCAAGTGAAGGGCCATGAGGTGTGGCGGCCGGAGGGTCAGGTTTTCTTCCTTCGCCATGAATAGGCCGTTACTCTTTCTGTGTGTGAGTTTCTTTATTGGGAAAATAAAAAAGCTGAGCATGTGAAGCCCGCAAGCACCCGCTTCTTTGGGCTCCGTGGTCCCCAGAGCCCGTCTCCCCCCTGCTCCCAGCGCCGTAGCTGGAGCCCAGCCAGGTTACTGGCTGTGGTCCGTGCCGCGCAGCAGGCCTACTAGCTCTTCCGTTTTCTCCCCTCTCTGGACTCAGCCTGGGGAGATTCCAGTGAACTTGGGACGAAGCCTAGGGGTTTTTTTTGTTTGTTTCCTGATCTCTAGAGTGGCACCAGTTTCGTGTATTTGACTCCATTATCTACTCTATCATGTGATTTCTTAAAAAGGGGTTTTCCTGCCTTCCCCAACAGTCAAACCTACTTCTTCAACACCCACGCCGAGTCCCGTGGAAGCGGGAGAGTGGAGATGGGACGGTGCTCCTCAGCCTGGGAAGGCACTCGGGGAATTGCATACTGCTAAAAGGAGAAAAACAAGTTAGGGCTACGAGGCAGAGAGGCGTTAATGGTCTCCTAGGAGAAGTGTGCCACAGAAGCGGGGTCAGGAAAACGTGACTTCCGGGCGCGACCGCCCGAGTCATGAACCCTGGGGCTGCGTCCCAGCAGAAGGAGAGACAACCCGGCACGTCTCCCTGGGGAGGAGCGGTCATGTATCCACTCATGAAGATCCTGTGCTTTGATTTAGCACGTGGAGCAATGAGTAAGACCGGGAGCGTTATGAGAAATAGAAGATGCATGAAATGCAAAAATAAAAATAAAACTGAAACATTGATTTGCTCATGGTCTAAGTGGACAAGAGAATAGAATAGAAAAATAAGCAGAAATCAGATTGTCAGACCTGCCAAATCTGCCCTTCTCCCTGGACAGTAACGGGTGACATTGCTGAGAGGACACAGGGCTCTGATGTCCTGGTGTCGTTTATTTTAGCACTTTGGCCTTTTGGTGTGTGACAGGCCGTCTTTGGCTGTTCCACAGCACCAAAATGTCACGCCTGATTTTCCAGTTTCACTCACACACCCCAGACTTTTCTCTATCACAATTTTATTTTTTTTTCTTTTGAAATATTTATGGTGTGTTGGCTGTATGAAAACACATCAAAACGTGAAATAACATGGTCTTTCCCCTCAAGGGATGATGACACAGGAGGCAGGCATCACGGAAAGAAAACCGTGAGCCAAGGGCTAGCGGAACAAATGGGCATTTGGACCCAGGCGATCGCCTGTTTGCCTTAGCTCCTTGAGCGGTGCTGAGCCTGTGGGAGGCGCACCCCCAGCCAAGAGCTGTTTGAGGATCTCAGTTAGAATCGCAGTGGGGTTCCATTAAAGGCAGAGGGACTAAGTCGAGCCCCACCCTGACAGGCCCTGTAGAGTGTCTCCTTGGGGCAGGAGGGAGGCGTAGCCAGCCCCACTGCTGGGGCCAGGGCGAGCACATGGTGAGGGGTCCGCAGCACCTACTGGAAAGTAGCTCGTTAGTGGATTGAATTGGATAAGCAAACCCAGGGCAGGTTTTTTCATAAAATCAGATACTTTGCACCAGTTACGGAGTCGTGTGCACGTGTGTGTGTGTTCACGCTCACATGAGAGTTGCTGATGTTGATCTAGCTGACGTGATTCTATTCTATAGAATAAATGAAGTATAACGATATTGTTTGGGGAGGAAATATTCCTTTGTAGTTCCATGGTGTTGGAAGGAGGTACGAGAGCCTGTTTGGGCAAACCCGGCCGATCGTCGTACCATTCCTGTTTAACACACAGCAGAGTACGTGTGAATCACAGCCACCGAATGGACTGAAAGCAAATGCGAACAAACAAGACCAGGGGAAAGGAAAGCAATAGAACTTGGGCACTTAAAAAAAAAAAAAAAATCCATTCCCTAATAGAGTAAACACATATTCCACTGCAAGTTACAATTTTCAACATCATTTTCCCTGTACCTCCGCTATTCAGAAAGGCAGCTCTAATAAACGACCTGCAGAGATGACCTTTATCAGCTCTCCCAGTAGCTATAAATTGAGCTGAACGTCCCCATCAGCTAAGAGGACAGAACTCATTACTGGCCAGAGATTGCAACGCTGCCTTTGACGGAGATTTGTACGATTAAAATGAACGCTACTTCACTCATAAAGACAGTATCTCACCATGGGAGACCTGAAACACCATTCATCGATTTTGTAGATAACTACACTAACATCACCTAAAGATGAGTTGAGCCTTGTTGTGTATGTTTGTAAAATTACAGTGCAGATCAATTCGTCCTTTTTTGAAAGAATTGATTTGTTGCTTTCTTAAATTACAATCTTTATCAGGGGCATGCATGGAATATCATTGTCAGATTCACAGTCCTGACAGTTCAAGTTTAGTTATCCTCTGGTCTCAAAGACTATAGACAGAAACTTACATCCATGAGATTAAGTCAAGATTTTTAACTTTAAAAACTTTGGGTAAGTGCAGAAATTTGTTTCTGCCAATGCTAGCCTTTTTTTTTTTTTTTTTTTTTTTTTTTTTTTAGCAATAACACCTGGAGTGTGCCAAATTTGGGAATAAACCAGGGTTCGTATATTCAGGTTATGTCATTTGCCCTGGGGTGATTATTAAAGCACTTATAAGGGTTTTAGTTAGATGATGAATTACACAGTTATATTGGGACTATATGAAAGAGAAGGACTGAAGCAATCCTTGGTCTTCAGGTTGGTTTTGTCAGGTTCCATGCGTAAAGCATTCCTTCGAACTCCTGTGACTTTTCATAGGAAGACATCCATTACCCAGACGCTGGATGTTTTCTGCGAATAGTGTCGGTGGCGCTTAGTACTTAGGATTACTTAAAACTGAACCAGACATGGTTTTAATGTCCTATAAGCGAGGTATCGTTCACATCCCCATCGTTGTCGGATGGGAATATTGAGAGAAAAGTCCAGTAGCCTGAGTTCAGCCAGTAGGAAAGGTGGGCATTTTTTAGTCCACTTCAGGTTAACGATCTACCGTGAGAGACGGGTCCTGACTTCACGGTGAAACCAGAGCGGGGACTGCTGTGCCTGTGCACCGCGAGATGCGTAGGACTGGTGTGTGGCCAGCGCTCCACCCCTGCGGGCACAGTCACCACCCACCCAGCCGTCCCCCGGCTTGCGGATCGATTGGTTCTGGCCGTCTGATTGACTAGACCTTCTCTGCCAATCTCCGCAGAGCGTCGGGGGTCAGGGCCAGGGTCAGAAGACGGGGGCGGATTTATAACCATGATGCCATTTGGTAACCTTCCGAGGCCCCTCATCTGCTGAGCTGTTCTCCTTGGCAGGGACAGTCGCCAGCACCATCCCATCAGACTTCCCGTCCTGCCCAAGCAGACGGACCCAGGCAGCCTTGCTCTGCAAGGAGGGATCCACTTTTGACGTCTCACGGTTGTCACTCACACGGGATCTTCTCTGAAAGTGACAGCCCAGCGGTGTCCACGGTATGATCAGGTGCTTCGAGGTCTGACAGATGTGAATGAGCCCACCTGAAGGAGTGAAGGATTCCTTCCCAGTGCTGCCTACTTTTCCTGGCAGAGAGGAGGGTGCCTCTGATCATTTGCCTCTCTGTTCTTCCACCCCAATGGAATAGACAGAATTGTTTCCTGTCGTGATTTTCTCCATTCGGTATAATATCAGCCTGCATGCTGTTTGCATTTGGGGTTTTTTTCTTTGCTGTTAAGTCAGAGAGGTGAGAGCTGCGTAGAGTTGAGCTTTTCACAGACCACACTCAAAATTCTAGAATACGGTTCATAACATTTCTTTCCTTCACAAATAAAACAATAGGCGCCTGATTGGTAGAAAGCCACACTCACCTCGGCAGAGACCTGAGTGCTGCTGGCCAAAGCCCTGTTCTTCTCTTTCCCCATTTGTGGCTGGTCTCAGTTGACCAGCATGGTTACCCTTCTGGGAAATTGAGGTGGTTTATTATGGAAAATGAAAAACTGAGAGATAAAGCAACATGACTCAGCAGAACACTGCAACAGGATTAAACCTGATTCTCCTGACTCCAAATCCAGAGTCAGAGCGTCATTTTTACCTCCTTATTCAGATTAGATTCATCTCTGAGCAAGAGGAAAATGAAACTAATACTGGCTCAAACAAGAGAGAAATTTACCTGTCAAATTTATTTCCCTTTCACACGGGAGTCAGAAGGTAGGACCTCTGCTCTAACTTGCTTTTATATTTCGTCCGCAGGCTTACCTGAGGGTCCAAGATGGCTGCTGTAGCTCCAGCCATCATAAAGCATCCCTGCTAGCAGGTGTGAAAAAGGAGAGGAGGACAGCATGCCCTGGTCCTGTAAGGACAGGGCTTCACAAATGTCACTGCCCACTTCCAGCATATCCACTCCATGGCAGAGCCTGAAAGAGAAGCCAGGTTCCCGGACTCCCAGACCGTGCTTTTCCAACGGTCTATAGACCACCACGGGCACTTTTCATCTGAGTTTTTCTTGAAGGAACGTTCCTGTCAAGTTTCTGTGTCTCTGCCCATTCATGAGTCTTTGTCAGCAGAAGGTGATTTTTCTCAGGGAAGCATAGATAAAGTAAGGTGGTCATTTCAGCTAGACCTCTAGGTACTTTTATTTGCTAATTGGTCCCATCATAATCATTAGAGGGAATAATATTGATGTGAAACCTGAGTTTACTTTCCCCAGTAGTCTGCTGCCCTCGAATAATGCCTGCCGACAATCAGGTTATTCAAAAAATCTGTCTTCTATTTGTACTGGGAAACAGCGAAGTCGTAGACCCCCTGTTGATGAAGTGTGTCCATAGTTCAGCCCTGACTCAGCTCTTAGCGTTTCCAATAAAATCACAGCCCACAGACCGTGTGATACGGCTTTTTTTGAGAGTTACTGATTTACTAAAAACTCTGGTATTTGAATGACACAAGTAACATCTGTCGCTGACCACGGAATTTCAGAATCCCCTAATGGTTCAGGAATTTGGAAGAACACCTGCTTTTGATAAAATTCGGTGGCCTAAAAAACAGCATGTTTAACCTCACATCGCTTCATTTCTAGAAAACTGGTAGCCAACATCACTTTTTGCACAGTTTAGTCATTTTTTCTTGTAGCCCATCTGTGGACTTCTATCCACCCTGTCTTGCACATACTGATCTTTAATCAAAGAAGAATTTTTTAAAGGTAGAAATCAAGAGGCTCATGATTTTAAGTTAATGTAAAGTAGACATGTGTCAAAGATTTCATTTTTTCAGGAATTAAGGAAAGAAGTAGGAAGATATAAAGAGGAAAATTAAAGACAGACACACATGTAGGCAGTCAGAAATGCTGGGGTGAATTTGGTGCAAAATTGGCTTTTTCTGTGGAGGTGGGGTGGGGCAGAGGGACCCAGCTGCATCTCCAACAGGCGGGAATTATTTGCACCTGTCTGGCAAGAATCCTTTGCATGGTTATCACTTCTCCCTGACTTACAGTCCTAAAATAGCTCAAAAACAGTGATAGGAGTGGACATCTAAAGAGGCAAACAGCCCAGGGGGCGCACCACACAATGCGTAATTCCTACCAAAGGAAACTCAGGGGTCTTTTTGCCCATTTCGGAGTCTTTTAAGATTTTTTTTTTGACACTTTTCATAATAATACTTGTGATTGATTCGCTGTAAGAGAAGTTTACTAAATTAAAAAACCATTAGACTATAATCACTTTAAAGCCCTTCAAGGAGTCTTGTATTTTTATAAAACCAATCATAAATATCCTTAAAAACGTGTCATTGGCACAGGACTTCCTAGCTGATCTTTCCTTGTTCTACACCCACCTAAACCTTTTCCTTATAAAGCCTCCTTACCTGTATATTTTCTTTTATGATAGATTCAGGTGAAAGAAAATTCCAAAAAAAAAAAAAGGCTAATTCTACAAATAAATCGTTTCTCTCCTTAGCCACATAAGCATATGGTTGTCAATGTTAAATATGGAAAGAAGTGCTTTGTTTTTGAGCGGGGTTTCAGTATAATAAGCTGTTTAAAAGTCTAAATATGACTCTGTCGAAGCACATAAAAATTGTTCCCCGTAAGAAGAAGGGAAATTTAAAAGATCTTAAAAGCTATCTGGGCAGTCCATTAATCAAAGGCAAAATTGGGCAATCTCAGATCTTATGATGAAAACTAGTGCTAAGAAGAAGAAGATAGCAGGAGGGGAAGAATGAAGGGGAGTAAGTCGGAGGGGGAGACGAACCATGAGAGACGATGGACTCTGGAAAACAAACTGAGGGTTCTAGAGGGGAGGGGGGTGGGGGGATGGGTTAGCCTGGTGATGGGTATTAAAGAGGGCACGTTCTGCGTGGAGCACTGGGTGTTATGCACAAACAGTGAATCATGGAACACTACATCCAAAACTAATGATGTCATGTATGGTGATTAACATAACAATAAAAAAATTTAAAGAAAACTAGTGCTAAACATCATTTTTGAATTATAGCTACTTTTTCAAGTCATTTCCAGGCTGGGCTCAGTATGTGTTGGAAGGTACTTGTCTGTGTGATTACCCAAGTTGTAAAAGTGGATATTGTGGTGTTACTTGCGATCAGGATTTGAAGTCCACATGTAACCCACCTTCTTCCATCTATCCACCCATTTCAGCCCCAGACAACCCAGCTCACAATCTTTGTGATATAAGCCAGAAAAATAAATAGTATAGAACATTAAATTTTTAATTCTTTGGAATGCTTTGGCTCCTTTGGCTTGAAATACACATATTAACTTCAGCAGGGCTGCAAAGCCCGCGAGCATCTGCCCAGGAAACCGCCAAAGCCTCCCATCACGACACGCGTGTTGTGAGGGGCTGCGCATGGGGCCTTCCGTGTTGGGAGTCCACCGCACTTTATTGTAGGTTCCTCAGAATTAGGGGCTATGTCATTTTATTTTCTGCTTCCTTTTTTATGAAAAATCTTAAACTTACAAAAAAGTAGAAAGGACAATTCGGTGAATACCCATATAAGCACTAATTCATCTTAACACTTTTGCCATTTTGGTGCCTTCGATCAATTTTTTAGCTAAAAGTATTTACACATAAATTGTATCATTTTCTTTCTTCCCTGAATACCACACATGCATCTCCAAAATATGCCCTTCTTATATCCACAACAACTTATTCTCTCCAACAAACATGGCTGTAATTTTCTAATAACATTGAATTCCCAAGCCATATTCAGATTTCCTCCTTCCTTCTCGAAATATCTTCTATGACTTTTTTTTTCTCCCTGCTCAGATCAAATTAAGGATCATAATTATACTTGATTATGTCTCTTGAGTTTCTGCTAATGTAGAACAGCTCCGAGTTATTTCTCTCTATTAGGCCAGTTGTGGTGTGGACGCCTCCACACCCTGAACTTAGACTGTTTCCTCAAGGAATGATGTAACACATTTGTCGGCAGCATCTGGTTGTCCCACTGGTGAAACAGGACTCTTTGGTGGATTTGTGGGTGAAACTGTGGCCCCCAAATTCCTCCACTGTAAACATGCGTTTTCCCGTCAAGACTTGGTGTGTTTTCTCTGAAGTAATATTTTGGCATCAGGAAAATATCCCATCGACGTTCTTGGAATGGGTTTAGCATCCACTGAGGATCCTCACCTGAATCAGATGTTTCAGTGGGGGCTGCGAAAGGTGAGTTCCTGGATTCATCATGCCTTCCACATTTATGAGCTGGCAGTCTTCCGAAAGGAGGACCCCCCGCTCCTACAACAGGCTACGTGTCATCCCCTTGCATTACTGAAACAGCGGGATGATGCTTGATTATTCATTTTGGGTTTTTTTCCTCCAAATTTTTATTTAAACTCCAGCTAGTTAACATACAGTGATATTAGTTTCAGGCGTAGGATTTCGTGATTCATCGCTTCCATACAGCACCCCGTGCTCACCACGGCAGGCGAGCTCCTTAACCCTCATCCCGTCTCACCCCTCCCCCACCCACTCCCCTCTGGCGACCACCAGTTTGTTCTCTGTACTTAAGAGTCCGTTTCTTGGTTTGTCTCTCTTTCTCCCCCCGCCCCATATTCATTTGTTTTGTTTCTTAAGTTCCACCTATTTAGCGAGATCATATGGTATTTATCTTTCTCTGACGGACTTATTTCACTCAGCATAATACTCTCTAGCTCCATCCATGTCATTGCAAATGGCAAGATTTCCTTCTTTTTGTGGCTGAGCAATATTCCATTGTATATATATATATATATATACCACATCTTCTTTATCCATTCATCAGTTGGTGGACACTTGGGCTCTTTCCGTAATTTGGCTATTGTTCATAATGCTGCTATAAACATTGGGTGCCTGTGTCCCTTCAAATCCGTATTTCTGTATCCTTTGGGTAAATACCTAGTAGTGCAATTGCTGGATCATAGGATGGTTCCATTTTTAACGTTTCGAGGAACCTCCACACTATTTTCCAGAGTAGCTGCCTCGGTTTGCGTTCTCGCCAACAGTGCACATCTTTGCCAACACCTGTTGTTTCCTGTCTTGTTGATCTTGGCCATTCTGACAGGTGTGAAATGACATCTCATTGTAGTTTTGATTTGTATTTCCCTGATGATGAGTGACATTGAACATCTTTTCATGTTTCTGTTAGCCATCTGAATGTCTTCTTTGGAAAAATGTCTATTCACATCTTTTGCCCATTTTTTAACTGGATTATTTGGTTTTGGGGAGTTGAGTTTTATAAGTTCTTCATATATTTTGGATACTAGCCCTTTATCAGCTATGTCATTTGTGAATATCTTCTCCCATTCCATAGGCTGCCTTTTAGTTTTGTTGTTTCCTTTTCTTTGCAGAAGCTTTTTGTTTTGAGGTAGTACCAATAGTTTATTTTTGCTTTTGTTTCCCTTGCCTGTGGAGACATGTCTAGTAAGAAGTTGATACGGCTGATGTCAAAGAGGTTACTGCCTGTGTTCTCTAGGAATTTGATGGGTTTCCTGTCTCACATTTAGGTCTTTCATCCATTTTGATTTTATCTTTGTGTGTGGTGTAAGAGAGTGGTCCAGTTTCATTCTTCTGCATGTGGCTGTCCAATTTTCCCCGCACCATTTGTTGAAGAGACTGTCTTTTTTCCATTGGACATTCTTTCCTGCTTTGTCGAAGATGAGTTGACCATAGAGTTGAGGGTCCATTTCTGGGCTCTCTATCCTGTTCCATTGATCTATGTGTCTGTTTTTGTGCCAGTACCATACTGCCTTGATGATGACAGCTCTCTAAAGTAACTTAAAGTCTGGAATTATGATGCTTCCAGCTTTGCTTTTCTTTTTCAAGGTTGCTTTGGGCTATTCAGGGTCTTTTGTGGTTCCATACAAATTTTAGGATTGTTTGTTCTAGCTCTGTGCAAAATGCTGTTGGTATTTTGATAGAGATTGCCTTGGATGCGTAGATTGCTTTGGGTTATATAGACATTTTTAATTACGTTTCAGAGTAGAGGCTCAATATCATAGTTACCTCCAACTGAGTTGCTTTTTTTTTTTTTTTTAACTTTTGAGAGTTCCATTATGGAACCCTGAACTTTTTTATAGCTTCAAGGTGTTTTAATCAACTATGGTATTCTTTTTCTGATGTTCAGATTCTACCATCTCGGACCTGAGAGCCCTCCCACTGGTTCTGTCTTGTCTGTAGGGCCACACGAGTGTTATATAACAAACTGCACACCCTCAGTGAGACACAGAATAAACATTTATCTTTCACACAGTGGGTTGTCAGCCAGTGGTTGGTTAGGCGACTCTGCTTATCTGCTGGCTGATTTGCTTCCGGGGCTGGATGACCAGCTGGCCCCTGGCTGATCTGGAATGGCCTCTTCTCAGTGACTGGGCAACTCAGCTGTGCTCCACATCTGTTTCTCTTCCTGGGGCCCAGCGACTTGGCCAGACATGTTGGTGCCACAGCCGTGGCAGACAAGTCAGACTGTGCAAGTGCTCCTCAGGTGTCTGCTGGTTCCTATTCCAGTGACCCATTCAAGGCATGCATCTGAGCCCACAGTCAAGAGGAGGAGCCTGGCAAAGCTGGACACAAAGGCTGTGGGCAGGATGGGCTGAAGAATTAGGGCCATTTCTACAGCCTACTCTGTCTTATGATCTGTGTCCCCATCGGTCCCTGAACACTTCCTTGCTTCCTGGCCAGTGAGCTCTTCCAGGTTCATATTGTACTTTGTGTGCCTCGGATCTAGAAATGCCCATTTCTTTAGTGTTCCTGTTCTTTTTCCTCAGAATGGTGCCTAGAAACCCGAATCTGAGTATCTGAGATAATCACACGTTTAGACATCTTCTGTGGACAAACCTAGCAAACAAATACTCTAAAAAAATAAGCAAATGTGTGTCCATATTGCTATTTCTGACACAGATTTAACTGTACAGTGTTTTAGCTTTTAACCAAACATAATGACTTTAAATGTGGATCTGTTTTCTCTTAAATATGAAAATCTCACTTTCTCGTAACATTAATAGAATTACTTGTGTGCTTGGGATCATGTCTTATAGCACAATGTTGTGGTTAATGTGGAACTTGACTGTAGCCAACACACACTAATTACCATCTGATTGGCAATTGTAATTGTACACGCGTCCTGAAGTCGGGGAACACGGCCAGTTCATGGTGCATACTGATTTTGTTTAGTGGGAAGTGGTATTTCTGGGTGACAGTATGGGTGTAGGGATTACAGATCAGTTTTTATATTTTATGACCATCACATGGATGGTGACTTTCTTAGGAAACACGTTGTCTGCTCTGTGTTATCGGAATACATGAATACAAGTGATTCATATCTGAGAAGAAAATAAAATAAGCAATAAATAGGATAGAACAGTGTTTCTATTAGCAGTTATTTAAAATTAAAAGACGAAAAAGAAAAGTCAGATTTACTCCGGTTACTATGTGCAGTATGTTTCTGAAATGAAAGTCTGTTCCTCTGAAGAAATTCTTTGTGATACTTACAGAATTGAGGATGCTCTTCAAGACCCACTAGCATGAACAAGTCATACTTGGCAATGAGAGCTACGTATCTCGATTGCTAAGGAATCTATAGTACCATAAAGCCATACATTTTAAATTTTTTTCATCATGGGAAAGACCTTTGAAAGGTTTCTAAAAAATACATTAATACCAGGCAAAAATAAGCATCACATGAAGTCAGCTGATATATGGTACTCCAAGGAAATGACTGGAATTCTATCTTATTTTTGGAAGAGTAAGAAAAATCATGTGTGACATTGCTACGTATTTTTCTACCACAATTTGGGGAAAAAAGAAAATGAAAAGCAATCATCTTCCTTGTGCTAGCTACCAAGGCTGTTTCTTTCCTTCTTTAATTATTTAGCTTTGAAGAATGAAGTACACAGAACAATTAAATTCACGATATATTTTAAATGCAGCCTGCTGAATACTCGACGTATGAAAAATAAGTAGCAACAGATGATGCGACACAAGACTTTCTCTGGGAGATCTTTTCCTAAGGACCTCACTCTCTGTGTTTGTTAGAATCCCCATCGAGTCTGGCTTTTTGATTTCCCCTGCCTGTCCTCAGAGCATCCAGATGCACTTTGCGCCGCCCCCCCCCCCCCCGGGGGCACCTCACTGCACCGCAGCAAGGAGATAAAATAACTATCCCAGGATCTCAGGAGGCACAAAAGGTATCATTTGTGAAACTACCATCCCCATGCCTCCCTCCTTTGACCTCGTCTGCCCGGAGCAGTCTCTCTCACACAGCGGGTCTGCCGACCACGTCGCATGCAGGTTACATATTTGGTGAATCAGACACGTGATGGTGTTAATTTGGTGACTGCATCATGCATTCTGAGCACCTGGTTTCCTGTCAGTCATTATACTAGGTTTTAGGGGTAGAAAATCAGGAAGGTGTGGCCTCTTCCCTTGCATCAGGCTCTCTCACGGAGGAGTCAGAGTTCTAACAGCCAACAAAGAACAGCAAGGCTGCATGAGCATAAAGTAGGAGGAATGGGGAGCGGAGCAGAGCTGTGAGGGACTCATCCTGCCGGCAGAGACATGAAAATCTTCGCAAAGGAGAGGCCTTCGTGCTAAGCCCGGACAGATCTTCCCTGGCAGAAGTGGGAGAAGGGCATCGTGGGCCAGGTGGTGGCCTGAGGGGTCAGGGGGGCATGGAAGGCGGGACACAGTTTAAGATGCTTAATGGGGGGTGGTGGCAAATTAAAATGGGAAGAGAAACCCAGGCCAGAATATGAAGGACCTTGAATGTCAGGCTAAGTAAGGACTTTGGCCAAAGCAGTCTCTACCAAAGGACTCGGGGGGAAAAATAAAAAAAAAATTTAAAGGAGGCGTGTCCTCGTGTGCTGGGAGCAAGGAGCCAAGGGAGCGCGTCCCATGGGGAGGCCACTGGAGGCATCCACGGTGAAGGTGGTGGCGGTCAGACCCAGGTCAGGAACGCTGCAAGCCAAGAGGATGAGGTGATCTGAGAAGACTTCAAAGGGGGCAAGTGCAGGCGAGGGATGGAGTACTGAAGACGAGAGACGAAAAGGAGGCAGAGATGACTCCAGCTCTTCTACTGAGACCAGAGTAGCAGCTGATCCCTACGGAGAGCCTGTCCCAGGTCAGGCACTGTGCCAAGCTCATCTCAGGTGTTATGTACATTATGGCACTGAATGTTCACATGTGCGATTTAGGGCATATACCATTATTTTGTCTATTCTTCAAAAGAGAAATGATTTTTAAAAGCATTATTAGGGACAGAAAATGCAGTTAAAAATAAACTTTACAAATCACCAAGAAGATAAGAAAATTCTAAACTTGTACTCATCTAGTAAGTTACAAAATGTACAAAACAAAATGTGGATGATTAGCAAGAGAGAATTAATCGATCCCTCATCATACGAGAAAATTTCAGTATAGTGTTTTTTTCTTAAGAAAAGGTGAAGCACACAAAAAATAGGCTAGGAATCTGTCAATTTAATGATACAACCAGATAGTTAATTTAAAGACTGCATATAGAACCCTGTGTCTTAAAATTAGAGAATATCCATTCTCTCAAGAAATTTTTTACAAAAATGAATCATGCATCAGAATATAAACCAAACTCAACAAATTTCAAAGAATTAGTAATACAAGTTTTTCTAACAAATATAGCAAATTACAAGTCAATAACAAAAAGATAAGAATGTTTTGCATACATTTGCAAATTAGAAATTCTAAATAAGTCCTAGGTTGAAGGAGAAACTGCGACAGAAACTAAAAATATGTAGAACAAAGCAATAATGAGAATACTGCCCATTAAACCGTGTGGACTCAAATAAAGATGTAATTAAGGAAATGTATAGCACAAGTTGTGATTATATTAGAAAAATAGAAATGCTGAAATTAAGAAGCTAAGTGTAAACTTAAAAGTTAAGAAGAGAGGATAATGAGACAGGGTAGAACAGAGATTAATAAGGTAGAAACAAAGGTGCACTGGTGTCTCTGACCCATGAGCCACGTATGCAGGGAAGAGAATCAAAGCAGTTCTGCTGCAGGTAAAATATCTCAATAGAGAGTAAAGCTGCTGCCCAAAGTTGGCGGCCCGCACCTAGCAAAGAAGATTGCCTGGTTGTAGCACAGGAAACCACACTCATTAGAGAATATTAACAAAACCCAGAGTGTCCAGAAATTGATATCCATAATGTCTAGGATATAGTGCAAGATTACCCTACTTACAAAGAACCCAAAAAGGAACACACTTTCAGCATAAAAAATTGAGTCTGACCCCAAAAGGAAACAGATTTCAGAACTGATAGACAAAGATCTTAAAATATATATTATAACTATGCTCAATGAATTAACATGAGCATGTTTTCAATGAATGAAAATCTCAGCAGGGAAATGAGAAATCTCCACAGAAAAACAGAAGCAGTAAAAAGAACAAAATGGAAAATCCTAAACATAAGAACATAGATGCTGAAATGTAAAAATGCACTGGTTGGCGTTGATAGTCAAATAATCATGACGAAAGACAAAGCGGCTTTCATGACAGATCATTAGAAATTATTCAAAGTGAAGAGAGGAAAAAAATTTTTAATGAACAGAGCATCAGAGACTCTTAGATAATATCAAGATTCCCAATATATGTGCAATTGGAGTTACCGGGAGAGGAGATGGATAATTAGAAAAAAATATTTGGCAAATTAACAGCTAAAGATTTGATGAAGACATAGATTTGCAGATACAAGAGGCTCATCACACACAGTAAACATACAGAAGCCCAATCAAAAGTGCATTGTAGGACGCCTGGGTGGCTCAGTCAGTTAAGTGTCCGCCTTCAGCTCAGGTCATGATGCCGGGGTCCTGTGATCGAGCCCCGCATCGGGCTCCCTGCTCTGCAGGGAGTCTGCTTTTCCCTCTGCCCCTACCCCAACTCATTCTCCCTCCCTCTCTCTCTCTCAAATAAATAAATAAAAATATTTTTTAAAAAAAGTAGTTTGTAGTTGGGCTGTTGGAAACTGAAGGCCACAAATCAATCTCGAAGACAGCAAAAGAAAAAATGCATAGGAATAGCATGCAGGGAAATAACAATTCAATTAATACCTGACTTCTCATTAGAAACCATGGTGACCAGAAGAAAGTGAAACAAAATTTCAAGAGAAAAAAATAAAAACTATCAACCTAGAAATCTATATTAAGAGAAAATATCCTTCAGGGCCCCCTGGTTGGCTCAGTCAATTAAGCGACCGACTCTTAATCTCAGCTCAGGTTTTGATCTCAGGGTCATGAGTTCAAGCCCCGTGTTGGGCTCCACGCTGGGTGTGGAGCCTGCCTAAATGGCTAACTGAACATAAAATAATAATAATAATAATAATAATAATTTTTAAATAATTTAGAAATTTTTTAAAAAATTAAAAGGAGAGAAAATATACTTCAAAAATGAAGGTTAACCGAAGACATTTTAAGATAAAACCAAGTTCAAGGACTCGATTGCCAGCAGATCCATACAACCAAACACCTAAAGCAAGTTCTCAAGAGGTTAGGAAAATGATAATACCTGGTATAAACTCAGATCCTAATGAAGAGTAAAACACATCAGAAATGTCAAATAATGGGCAAATGCAAAACACATTTTTTCCTTTTTGACTTTTTCTTCTTAATCTCTTCATCAACGATATACTGTTACAAACAATAATTGTGACACCTTGTGGAAGATGTAAAGTATCTAGATGTAATGCACATGAAAATGATAACAGCACGGGACGGGATGTGCACTGAAAACTTGACAGATTTCTGGATTTCTTGAGAAGTGGTACATTATTAACTCATTGCAGACTGAAAAGTGGAGTATATATTCTAATCCCTAGAACAAGCCCTAGAAGAAATGCAAATACAGCTAAAATAGTGAAAATAAAATTCTGAAGAGTATCTGACAATAAAATGGAAGCCATAAATAAGAAAGAGGGAAATAAGAAGTGGAGACAAGCCACACACACACAGGAACACAGCCGTATCAATAATTTCATTAAATGTGCCTCCAGGACATTTATGAAGATAGAACATATATGGACCACAAAAATGTCTTAATGAGTTTCAAAAGACTGAAATCATGCACAGAGTATTCTTTGATCCCATGAATTTAAATTAAAAATCTATAAAAATAAGAGGGCCCGAATAGCTTTATTTACTTGCAAATTAAACACCATGTTTCTAAATAATCACTGGGCCAAGCAGACATTGCGGGGGGCGGGGGGAGGGATTAGAAATTTGAACTGAATAGTAACGTAACTCGGCGTATCAAAATTCGTGAGATGTAGCTAACACCATCCACAGAGGGAAATTTTTAGCTTTGATAGTTTTATTAAAAAGGATAGAAAAATCAAACCAAAGATCTATGCTTCCTCCTTAAACTGGAGAAAGAAGAGAGAATTAAAACCAAAGCAAGTGGCAACACAGGATAAAAAAAGAAAAGAATGTAATTCTATGAAATAGAATAAAGAGTAGAAATGGTAATGTCACCTGATTTAAACGCAGTCTGCATGGTGTTGTTCGTTCAGCAACTGCTGATTGTGTGAGATGCCCAGGCCATCACACTGGCTCCCTATTACCACCTTCACTCAGAAAGACAGTATTTCTTCTCCCCATTGTGTGCCCACCTCCCCACCAGCAAGCCTGTCCTTCAGAAAATGTACTCTTCCATTCACAGTAGGTACACACAAGCCTCCGTGTCTGCAGACACCATACTGATCAGCGCAGGTATTTTACTGACTTCCTAAGGGGCTATTTGAAATCTCGGTTGGTCATACTGAGGACCACTGTCACCGTCGCTGAGGGTGGGATGTATAGATACAGGGATGCGCATGACCAAGACATGGTCAGCTCCTGTAGGGGCTGCAGGGAATGTTATGGACTAAGTGGAGACCGTCTTGCAGGATACGGATGTAGGTGTGAGCAAGTGCGTGTATGTGTGTACAGATTTTACCCAAGCTCTAGATACAGGAGATCAGTCCCCTTTGTGCCAAGTATTGCCTCTGCTTTCTGGTAGCGAGTTTCTTAACTAATCTGCTCCGTGTGTCCACTCTGTGTGTTCTACTCAAGAAAGTTCGAGATTGTCCTAGAGACTTTGGCCGTGTGCCATAGTGCTTTATATGTCAGTGTGTAGAGTAGGAGAAAAGATTCAGAGAGAAGCTTCATGTGAGGTTATGTGGAGAGCAGCTGAATATACTTTTCCAGATTAAAAGGACCCTTTGATGAAACACAGGATCTATTTTTGTCAGAACTAGTTGATTCCTTTGGTGAAAGTGTCCATCAGAAGCCTACTGAGTTCCTTAATGTCTCGTGTTTCCTTTTTATTTCCTCTCTTGCAGATAAAGAATTCATCTACAGAGAACAGAAAGGAAGTGTGATCCTGCGGAATGTTGAAACAAATATTTCTACAGTGTTAATAGAAGGCAAAAAAATTGTAAGTACTCTCTCTAATGACCAGGATAATTTCAGTTTTCCCTCCTGCAAGTCAATAAAGCAGAAAATGACTTTGGGTTTCAACTTTTAGTAGGAGCCGAGCAGAAGCAATAAACTTGTAATACTATAGCCTGAGCAACTAAAGATAATGTGAAATTGAAACCACACTAATTTAATAAGATGAAAGCAGTTTCTTCCAGCGTGTGGGACATTTCTCTGCAGGTGTTGGAAACAAGTGTTGCATGCCATATATAATGGGACGATAACGTCCTAAGGCTTTAGACTTTTACGGAACAATTGCAGTAATGCACAGAGAATACCTCAGGAGGCCTTGCTCAATCTCGTTTTTTTTTTTTTTTTTTTAACTCCACAAGCACAGGGAATATTAATTTAGGCACTGACTGTGCCCGCTCTGATGACATTAAGGGATGTTTATGCTTTAAAACGAGTACTGAGTCGATATGAATGCCACCGCTTTGGAATCTGGAAAAACCTGGTTTCCCAAAGATTTAAGTAACATTAAGATTCAGAGTTCATGTACAGCTGAAGATATTTATTAAAAACCTTCACTGAAGTTCTGCACCAAAAATCAATTTGAAGAGAATTCACTTTTTTCTTTTACAGTACGTTTATGCTCATCATTATAAAGAGTAAACCTCCAGCTTTAGGGAGTGCATTGCTTTCTTATCCAATATACAAGTATTCAGAATCAGAACGATCATTACACACCTCTGATGTGAATCAGAGACACAGGTGCCCTGAAATCCGAGAATCCAAGCATTAGAGGAAAACCACAGGAAAGATTAGTCAGCTCCCTGGTTTTACAGGTAAGGATCCGGAGCCCAGAGCTGGGGAGTGACCTTTTCAGGGTCCCACAGCCGGTTGGTGACCCCATCCCCCAGCCCATGGAAATGCTACTCTACCTCCTTCCCCTCTTCAAGAACATTCAACTCCCTAAATATTTTTGTTTCATTTATTTTTGGTGTAAACATACTTTTTTTCTTTAAGATTTTATTTATTTGGGAGAGAGAGAGAGAGAGAGCACAAGTGAGAGGGTAGGGTCAGAGGGAGAAGAGACTCCCCGCTGAGCAGGGAGCCCGATGCAGGACTCGATTCTGGGACCCCGGGATCATGAACTTGAGCCAAAGGCAGATGCTTAACCAGCCAAGACACCCAGGGGCCCAACATATTTTTTTCTTAAAAAAAAAAAAAAACTTGTTGGGGTTTAGTATTAAACGGATCCTCCCTTTACCTAGACTGTTTGCTGGTATAAAGGAGGCCTAGCAAGGTTACATCATGGTGTCGTTCCCAAAATGATAGCGTTATCAAATTAAATCATATTCTGCAAAGTGAGACCCAAAAAGGAGGAATGTGCATGCCTTTTTGCATTAAAAAAATCATCTTTGGTAGAATTACTCCCCTGAGAAAATCTCATTCAACCCACTTAAAAATACTAAAATTGCAGAAATGGTTTTGTAATATTAATCGAGTGGAGGAAATGATCAGACTGTTGCTGAGGGTAAGTGCATTTTAATGTCAGCCTGTTATCCCTACCTCTGTGAGGACGTCAGGTTAGTACAAGCCAGGCGCGCCCTGCACGCAGCTGCACTTAGTAACAAAATACAAGAACAGGAACTGTCTTCTCTTTCTCAGATCAATAGCTTGTGACAGATCATGTATTTTAACTGAGGTTATTTTAGCCAAATAATAAGCCAACTTCAGAAACCACCTTAGGTAAGAAAAGGAGAAGAGCTCCTCTGAGAATTGGTGGGCTTATTCCATACAGTGCAATCTTTTTCTCCTTAAGATGTCATTATTCACTCATATCACAAACACTGAAGGAGCACCAAACGTGCAGAGCCCGACTGATATTATTCAGGATCATGCCTAGTTTATTCTTGTCTCAAAGGCTCCATTTAAGCGCTTCTGTAAGCAAACCTCAAAAGAAGGAGAAAGAGGGAAGTCAGTTCGGGGCCGCATCATCATCATCCAGGATGCAGAAGTCCCGTGTTTAGGTTCTGCTGAGCCAGTCATTAAAGTTCTTGTGCCTCAGTTGCACGGCCTAGAACATGGGTCTTCCGTGAGAGGCACCATGGACCGTCTTTCTCCTCTGTGTTTTCTTGAGCAAGTAGCGAGAAAGTGAAGCATGATGTTGTGAGGGGCGAGTCTGCAGGGTCGTCTGCACCCGGAGGAACTGAGTGGGCGGCTTTGAGTGGGGACGTGGAGCCGAGGCTCTTGGGCGTTCTGTTCCCTTGCCTTTCCGATGACTGACCAGGGGGCCGCTTCTTATTTGAAACCCAGAAGCCTTGAGATTGTTTACATGATAAAACTGACAGGTTTTTGAGGTTGGTCTGTGAAAGGTCTGAAACTGGTGGGAGAAATCGACGCGGAGTTGTGTGTGCAGGGGTCAGCGGGATGTTGAACTCTTCCCCCCCCCCCCCCCCCCCCCCCGCCCGTTGGGACTGCACTTTGTTCCGTAGCGACAGGACCTCAGGCCCGTTGTATAAGCTCTGTGCGCCTCCATGGGGTGTTGCAGGGACTGAGTGACAGGTTATATGTCACATGCTGGAATGTGGGCAAGAGAGCATTCGGCTGGAGCAGAGAGCCCAGGCGGCTCAGGGCTCAGGCAGGTGAGCGCATGACTGAGTCAGCGGTAGCAGCGGTGGAATCTGCACCCCCCGATTTTTTTAACTCCTTCTCTGTAGGCGGTCAGGCGAGGCTGCTTCCCAGGCAGGGTCCTCGAAGCTACCCTCTGGTCCTGGGGATTATAGCAAGAGGCACTCTCTCAGATTCTCAAAAACAAGAAATCAAACCTAAACTAACTTTCACTTGAATTACGTATTTGATATCCCAGGAACTCCATGACATTACATTTTATTTACTCTTATTTTAAACATAATTTAAATGCCAAATGATGTATTTTATTTTTATGCCCCTAGGAGATACTTTTGTCAACAAATCAACAAATTATAAAAAGCTCTTTGTTACGTTATATATTCAGTTTTTTCCCTGAGAAATGAAACCCTGTAAGTATGTCTTTGGGCCCAGACTGGGTCTTTGGATATTTGGACAATGGCTGCCTGGTTCCTGAGAAATCTTATGGATCTTTTCTCTACTGAGGAGAACACTGACTTCTTTTTTCCTTCCTTCTCTTCCTTTGCTATCCATTTCTCTGTATATCCTGTCATCTATCTATCCATCTGTCCAAACATCTATCTGTCCATCTGTCTGTCTATCCGTCTGTCCACCCATCCATCTTCTATCCATCTGTCCATCCATTCATTGTGTTCGGAAAGCACCTTGGCAATACGTTCAAGATTAGTAAAAATATGTATACATTTCTGCTCATTCCAGGGAATTTTTTATAAGTAAATAATCTAAAAATTGAAAATATCTGAAGCTAGGGAAGTAATTAAATACAAATAGGTGACATATGTAGCCATGAACAGTTACGAACACAATAGTAATATGGAGATATGTATGATGTTACCTTAAACAAACACAGAAGAATACAATATTATACTTCAATTAGCAACTGTCAGCATCATCTCTGTGTATTGAGAAGGCCAGGAAGTGCTCACTGCACTGTGCAAAAAGCTCTTCTGGTTGGGTGGGGAAAACTTTGCATATTATTTTTCATGGTAATGATTTCCATAATTGCTGTTTCAAGGCCCCTTATTCAATGATTTTAATCAGATTTTTAAGAATTCAGCATTACGTTCCAAAGAGATTAGACTTCCTCCAGCAATGAATATGGAGGAGCCACAAACAGGTCTGCAAGTGCTTGGAAGGGCAAACACGTGCACACAAAAAGCATCCTGTTGCTCTGCTTCTGTCAGGTTTTCTTACTTTTTATGTCTTCGCTTGTTTAATTACTAATCTACTTGTTTTAATTACTTATTTAAATTGCTAAATTAACATTTAAATAAAAAGTCCTCTTGTTTCTTTAATTTATGCTCCCCTTTGATTTTATATAATCACTAGACTGTAGAATTTGAATTTTTATCTGTCTCTAAAAATTAATGAATTCTGACTCCTCACAGAGAGGGACGTAATTACAAGTATTACTAGACCCATTCCAGAATCAAGAGGAATTATGGGTTCCTGGTGCTGCGGAGGAACTCCAGAATTTGTTGGAGATCAGAACTGGAGACGACTTTTTTTTTTTTTCCTTTTTTCCTTCATCCAGTAGGCTTGACTTTCACAAGTATTAGTTTTCACTTCATTCTGTTTCATTTAATTTCCTTCAAGGTCTTCATGCGCCTGTGGTCTCATGTTTGGAGGAGGAAGAAGCCCACCTGCCTGAGCTGTTCCTGTCCGTCCTCGGTAGAGCCCTGGGTGCGAGCTCAGGACGCAGGGCTCCCGCAGGTGGGCTCCCGCAGGTGGGCTCCCGCAGGTGGGAGGGAGCCCCGGCCCCTGGCTAGTGGACCCACCCCCCACTTCACCTGCTCTTATCCTCCTGCTCTGGGGGACACACGCCCCCAGCAGACCAGCGGCTGGACCGGAGCAGGCTTGCATGGCCAGCAGGCACTGCCAACCCGAGGCTGGCTGCACTGAGCACCTAAGTACAAAGCAGGAAGGGGAAGTGGCCTTGTTTTTGTGTGTAGTTGAGAAGGCAAAAAACGGACGCCCCGAAAGCCCACTGAACTGTTTTGTGTGACTCACAGAGTGGTTTCTGCAAACTGGAAATCCAGGTCTCTGGCTTCTCTTGAAAAATAACAGTATCTGGCCCACAGCGGGCTTCGTGTTCTCGCAGACAGCAGATGTTGGCTGGGGGAATTGGGTAGCAGCTGCCCATCCCGCACGGGGGCCACACTCACTGACTTCTAGCCAGACTGGCCTCTGAGTTGCAAATCCCCTGCATCCTGGAACAAAGGGATGGCATCCAGAGTCACTGTCTTTTGCAAGAACGTTGCCAAAAGCTGGGGTTCACACTCTGTCTATTCTGTGTCTGCAGGGTTCTGTCTGCCCTGTCCTTCTGCATCGTCTTTTCTTTTTCCCCTTGTGTCTCAGATGCTCTTTCTTTTTGTTCCTCTTTTCTTTCTTTTCACTCTTCCTTTTTTCTCTTTCTCTTATTGACAGAAAACAAAAACATTTTCCACTTATTCTTATTGTAATATTTATTTCATAGGCTACTCTGTTCTTAATTTTTAAAAGTACGTGAGGAGAATATTTTATACCTGTGTCTTTATTTTTTTTAAAGGTTTTTTATTTATTTATTTGACAGACAGTTAGAGAGAAGAGCACAGCAGAGGGAATGGCAGAGGGAGAGGGAGAAGCAGGCTCTGCACTGAGCAGGGAGCCCGATGCGGGACTCGATCCCAGGACCCTGGGATCATGACCTGAGCCGAAGGCAGACGCTTAACCATCTGAGCCACCCAGGCGCCCTATACCTATGTCTTTAAAAGACCTGAAAATAAATAAAGTAGCAGCTTCATTTCTCTGGCCCCCCACCTGCTGTCCTGTGCAGGTTAAGGGTGGCCTGATGCAGCGCTTCCATCACATCTGTGCTCAGTCATTAGACGTTAAACAAGTGTGTCCTCTGAGCAAGGTCCTGGGCTAGACCAGGTGGGTGGGTGGGTGTGTGGAGGCAAGGATTAAGAAACAGGTTGACTCTTGGGGACCTTTCCACCCAGATCTAAAGAAGTACGCATTCGCGTGACATCTGTTCAGTGGAGCCTCCCCGGGCAGGGAGCCCCCGGTGGGAAGGAGAGAAAGGCAGGGATGTCAGCAGCAGACAGGGCTCGGAGAGGGCCGTCCCGCAGCCCCTGAGAGGCGAACACGATTAGAAGACATGTGGGAAGTAGCGTCCTTGCTCGGCAGTAAAAAGGCTGAGAGGTGAAAATCCGGTGGGCAGCCTGGGCGAGCCAGCCACCCCGGCACAGGTGGTCTGGGGGCGGTTGGAAGGCCAGGTGGTGGCGTAGGGACCCAGGAGAAAGACAAGGAGCAGGCCGTCCAGCCCTTGACTCAATGCTTCAGTCTTTGCTGGAAACGGAAAGCGATGGGAGTTTTGAGCACAAGCCTGTGTGCTACAGAAAAATAAAGCTTGGGGCCAATGTGAGGGAGGTTGGGAGGAGGGAAGGATTGCAGGCAAGGAGCCCCTGGGACCGCTACCGGCCCCGGCGAAGCAGGAGGAGGTCCTGGTGAAGGCAGTGACTGGGGAACCCGGGAGGGAGGACTCTAAGTCCCGAGACAGAAGCAAATTGAGTCCGGGCCTGCGTTTCGTGTGCAGGCAGATGAGGTTGCAGCAACGGGCTGTGCTGTGTGGCGCGCAGGCGCAGATCTCACTTGCCCCCAGTGTGGAGGCGTAAGGGGCCGTGGAGTGGAAAACCGGGGCTCCCTGGAGGAAGAGGGCGCTGCAAGGTGACGTAGGGTGAATGAAATAAGAAGGGATATTTGAGTGCTTACAATGCAAACACTACACACATCTTCTTCTTTAACTGAAATCCTGTGAGCGGCAGTTACTTTATAGTCTTCTTACTTTACAGATGATAAAACAGGTTTATAGAGGCTAAAATATCTTTTTCTGAGTCACGTAGCTGGTAGCTGAGAGTCTCCAGGGCTGAACTTGGCCTTGTTGAATTCTGAACTGCCTCATTTCTAGGTCGCATATGGGGTCGGCTGCAGCCAGCGGCCCAGGACACAGGAGGGTACCTCAGCCTTGGGCATGTGGTTCCCCCTGCCCAGGTCCATGAGCCCCACCTCTGCAGGTCCTGGCGGCCACTGCACGTTGCCCTGAAATAAAGCTTACACATGCAAAATACTGAGTCAGGCGAGCCTGACGCAAGACCTCCTGGTGTTTGTGGGTGGAATCACCTGTTTTCAAGGTGAGAGACTTTGCTCGGTGGCAGGTCCCCTCTGCTCTGTGGTAGCTGCATTTTCACACTTCTTCTGGCTCTTAGAACTGGTGCGGGAGTGCTACCTGCTTCTGTCCAAGTCCACATGCGATGCTTTTTCGGTGCATCAGGGGCCCAGATGCAGAGGGTGGCTGCCATCCCCTTGAGGACTGCTGGCCCCCCCGCCCCGGCCCTCCTTCCTCGTGGGCTGGGAAGGGCAGCTTCAGACCCCCATCTCTCCGAGAGCCCCTGGGGGGTTGCACACGGTGTCCTCCTAACTCGTTTAATCTTTTCGATGTCTGGCTTTGGTTTTATCCTAACTAATCTTGTCTATTTCGTCCTCATTTACCTTTATGAGGAGATTTGCACAGAACAGCCCATGGATGTGTTTATCGGGAGATTTGCACAGAACAGCCCATGGATGTGTTTATGCCTCCTGCTCTTCGTTTCCTTTCCATTACATGACAGTTTGGGGCGTTCTATCGTTCTCTGTCTCTTTCTTTCACTAATGGCCACCTTTCCTTCCCTGCATTTCTAATCCCATATATATTTATCTATTCCATGAAAACAGTGTACACCAACCCTTTAGATAAGTGTCTCACCAGAAACATGCCCACAATTTTATATCTGTGGGGTTGTCATAGAGGTAGACTGATATTTTTTACAGTCAGGATGATGTTATTAAAAAATTGTGGCAGTGATTATGATTAAATAGCCCCAAATAATGCAAAATGTAGACTACACACCAACCTCAGCAGCGAGTTGGGCGCAAACATTATAGATGCAATATTGGCGAGTCGAGCTCACTCATGTACCAGAATCATAATGTGCTCCAAATCAGGTACTCGTGACAACAGCATTTAAATATCAAGAAATCAATCAACAAAACCCATTACAACTACAAAATAACAGAAAATCCTTATGGTTACGTCACAAGACCCTCAAAACGTACCTGGTAAATCTTATCGGCAACTTCTACGAAAATTTCTGGGTAATATGAGAGAGAAAACCTGCTTAAATATGATAAAAATCATTTACCAGAAGCCATCTAGAAGTGAAACCCATTCTCAATGGCGAACAGTGAAGCCATTTCAATTATCGTCAGGCCAGAGTACTCACCATCACTATTCATATTTCATGTGTTCTTGGAGATAGCAGGGAATATGCAATACACAAGCAAACTCAGAGATGCGGAGAGGAGCCAGAGAACGGGAGAAAAAGGTCTCTCTTTTCCTGGTAACATGATTCCCTCCCTTGAAAATCTAAAAGATGTTAAACAAGCTACAATTAATAAGAAAAAAATTTCCATATGGCTGAATACAAGAAATACATAAATAAATCAATAGCTCTCTCTCCATGAACATAAGTACCTAGAAGTGTGAGTAGTCCATTCACTGTATGAACAAAAACTATAGAGTCCTATATTAAATCTAAGAACAGTGTGAGATTTAAAGCAAACTATAAGATCTTTCTGAATATTTGAAAAAATCTAAGGTATAATGTAATCTTAGATAAGAAGATAAAATTAAATATGCTAAATCTCTTAAAATTGATATCAGACTTTAATACAATCCTAATCAGAACTATGGAAGAAATTTAATGTTAAACATTTGATAAATTATCTTAACTGCCATACACAAGAGTAAACACCTGAATGAAGCCATAAAAACTCTTAAGCGTATGGTAACGTGTACTCGTTTGCCTGATATCAAAACACACAAGAAAGAATTGCACTCAGCTCAGCAACAGTAACAGCTAACACTTTTGAGTACTTGTGATGCACCAGGCATTGGAATGACTTTATTGAATTTTCACATCCACCATGGAGCACAGATATTATCTCCATTTTACAGAGGCACAGAAAGGGTAAGAAATTTTCTGAATTTCACATAGTAAGTGGGGTAAGCAGCATACACATCACAGACTTTTTGAATCCATGGTACAAGCTCAAAACCCTCCACGTTTGTATGGGAATAGCGCAGAGAGGGGTGCAAGACTACAGAATTCAGATGGGCGTTCCAGTGTCAGGGAGTATTTGATACATCGGGGGAATCGATGGCCTAATTAGAAAACAGCACCAGCGGCGCCTGGGTGGCTCAATCGTTTAAGCGCCTTTGGCTCAGGTCATGATCCCAGGGTCCTGGGATCGAGCCCTGCATCGGGCTCCCCGCTCAGCGGGAAGCCTGCTTCTCCCCCTCCCACTCCCCCCTCTCATGCTCTGTCTCTTTCACTCTCTCTCAAATAAATAAATAAAATCTAAAAAAAAAAAAAAAAAAAAAGAAGGAAGGAAGGAAAACAGTGCCGGCACACCTACGCTATCTACAAGGAGATAATGTTGGATTTCACAAATATATGAAATTAAATTCCACTTGGAGTAAAAGTTTAATGTTAGAAAGAAAATTCATTGCTTGGTTTAGCACAGAAGAGACAAAATTTCCAAAATACAAATTCCAGAAGCTGTAAAAAAAGAAGAGCCTTCTTTAACTTCCATAGAAATGTCTTAAATTTTAAAAGTTAAAAGGCAAAATCAATAGACAAATAGCAGACAATATCTGCAGTCCAGGGAACAAATGAAAGGCTAATATCTACAGACTACAAAGACTTCTTCCAAACTGATCAGGAAAGGACAAAGAATCTGGTCGAAAATGGGCAGAAATATTTCAAGAATTGACCTCAGGCAAACCTGAAACCACAGCTTGCTTTGCTTGGGAGATTTATCCTGATTCAAGTAGTCTTGGAGCAGATGTTCAGGAATGTGCTAGCACTGGATGTGGTTTTGCATCCATTATTTTGCACCTGGTGAAAAGGTGGACCTATGCCTACAATTTACAGTCATCGGTGGCTTGGGGGCCACGATGGTCGGAAGTGCATGAAACCATTCCTAAGAATGACAATGATGGGCTTCTCAAAAGAGCATAACAAATCCTCACTGTCTCAGCTTATCACTAGCCCCTGACCCTTTGTCAAGAATGTGACCCATACTGATTTCTAAAGGTAGAAAGTCACATTCTTTTCTGGTTTCTGTTGGTCTTATCTTTATACCAGTAACATCATGGCCGCTATTAGAACAACTGGGATTATATGTGGGTATAGCCATTCATTTATTCAGCAAATATTTATGGAGCGTCTCTTATGTGCCAGTCCCTGTTAAGCACTGGGAATACAGGTATGACAAAACAAACTACACTTCTCTTCTTGACATTTGGTCCTGGCCATGAGAATTTAAGATGATCAGAATTATCCTCCAAAAATAAACAACCTTAAAGCAGGACAACATAGGAGGGAAACAACAATTTTCATACTTTGGACAACAGGCAGTTCACAGCTGTGATCCCTGAGAGAGGGAAAACAAATTAAATGAGCTCAGCCATCACCTGAGCATTCTGCGTAAAGGTTTATTGCTGGACTTCACCAAGAGGAAAAACTCAAGCCTTCCATCTTGCTGAGTCAAGAAGACAGACCAGAGTTTGGGGCGGGCGGGGGGGCGGGCGGGGGGCGGGGGGGGGGGGGGGGGCGGGGGGCGGCGGGGGGGCGGCGGGGGGCGGGGGGCGGCGGGGGGGGCGGGGGGCGGCGGGGGGCGGGGGGCGGGGCGGCGGCGGGCGGCGGGGGGCGGGGAGCAATGGCTACAGTTTATAGGACAGAGCCCAAGAAGGGGAAGCTAACCAGAGAATGTTAAAAGAACCTGCATAGTGTTCCCTTTGAGACTTGGGTTGATTATTGATCCTTATACATAAAGAGTGAAACACCACAAGTCAGGATGAAATAAAGTTTCAAGTGAAGAACGATTATCAGACCCTATAAGGTGAAAAATTCCCAGAGCTCAGGCACTGCCAAGAATCATTTCAGTTTCTCTAAGCCACAAGACATTAACACTCTGGAAGAGCAACCCCTTGGGGCAAAGGACAGTGAGCCCTAAAATGATGGCTATTACAGAACCACCTTTAAAACATCTTAAAGACACACTTTGAAAGAATGGAGTTAATCCCCACATAATTAGCCGCCTGTCATAAAAAGTCCAGCATTCTTTGAAGAAACATGAAAAATCCAAGAGAAAATTCAAAATATCTCATGTTCATTTTTTAAAAAAATTACTGTATAAACAAAGAAGCAGGGAAAATGTGACCTATAAAGAGGAGAAAAATTAGTCAATAGAACAGACTCACAAATAAAGAGATAATAGAGTTAGTAGAAAAACATATTAAAACTGCCATGATAAATGTGTTCCAGATGCTCAAGGATATAAGAAAATCATGAGCATTATGACAATAAAAACTAAAGATTATAAAATTCCCTAATAAAGTTTCTAGAGATTAAAAATGAAATATAAAAATAAAAAAAATCTCTAGATTAACAACAGACTGGACACTACAGGGAAGCCAAGGGAGAAACCCTGAACTTTAACTGAAAGCAATAGAAAGTTTCCAAAAAGGGCACCTGGGTGGCTCAGTTGGTTAAGCGTCTGCCTTCGGCTCAGGTCATGATCCCAGAATCCTGGGATCAAGTCCTGCTTCGGGCTCCCAGCTCGGGGGGGAGCCTGCTTCTCCCTCTTCCCTCACTCACCTTGCTTGTGCTCTCTCGCGCGCTCTTTCTCTCTCAAATAAATAAATAAAATTTTTTTTAAAAAGTCTCCAAAATGAGGAACTGATAGGCGAAAAAGTATTTAAACAAAATTTGTACTGCACCTCAGTGACTTGTTAGACAACACAAAATGAGCAAATACAGCTGTTACTAAAGCCCTAGAAAGAGAAGACAAGAGAAACTTTTGAAGACTAATGACTGAACTTTTTAAATTTGATACCAGAACTCAATAAGTCTCAAGCATAATAGACATAAATAAAACCACACCAAGGCATAGGATAATCAGGTTACTGAAAACTAGTGAAAAGGAGAACAATTTTCATGGCAGCTAAGGAAAGAGACATATTATGTACAGAAAAACAAAGAACAGTGACAGCACACTCCTTACCAGACATTTTCCAAGTCAGAGGACAGTGGAATGGCACCTTTAAAGCCCTGGGAAAAAAAAGTGTCAATGTAGAATTCTACATGCAACAAAAATACCTTTCAACACTAAAGATAAAGAAACTGGAAACAAAATCTGAGCGTGTTCATTGGCCACACACTAGCACTATGAGAAATTGAAAGGAAGTTCTTTGGAGTAAGAAAGATTATACCAGCTGAAAATTTGGATCTACATAATGGAATGAGGAATGCCAAGAATGGTACATATGGTCAACATGTAGCTAAGCTTTTGGTGGAAACTTAAAGAAAATGGATTAACTAGTCCTGAAAAAATACATCTGTCTTTTTATAAAAGGGTCCGTTAAATGATGTGGTGAAACTAGCCAGCTCCTTTTAATGTACACTTGTAGAAGACTTCTGTCTAATTCTTTTTTCCAGTGCTACATGTTGACTAAGACACAAAACATACACACATAAAATCTTTGGGATGTGTTAGGATTTTCTTGAGCAGAATACCCAGGCGGAAGCGATCTGACACGATATGGGGTGAGGGGTAACTCCAACATAAAGGACAGGTTTTCTGTATCACTATGTCCGTAAGTTCCCCCTATTACTCCTAGAGGATTCAAAGGTTAGTTTTAAAAAGGAAGACCCAATTATAAGCCTTCTATGATATGTACTTTCAATGTAAAGACATAGGTTAAAATTAAACGGATGTAAAAGAGATACTCTCTCCAAACACTAACCAAAGGAAAGCTGAATGGTTATTTTAATATCAAAGTAGACTACAGAATAGCCCTTATTACCAGAAATAAAAATAAGTATTTCATAATGATAAAGGAGTCGGTTCTTCAAGAAGGCATAAGAATCCTGAAGGTGGGGCACGTGATGTGATGAGTACCGGGTGTTATGTGCAACTGATGAATTATTGAACTCTACCTCTGAAACTAATGATGTACTATATGTTAGCTAATTGAACTTAAATAAAAAATTTCTTTGAAATTTTAAAAAAAGAATCCTGAAGGTGTATGCCACTAGCAATAGAGCTATAAAATTTAAAGCAATAATCGAGGGCGCCTGGGTGGCTCAGTTGGTTAAGCGACTGCCTTCGGCTCAGGTCATGGTCCTGGAGTCCCGGGATCGAGTCCCACACCGGGCTCCCTGCTCGGCAGGGAGTCTGCTTCTCCCCCTGACTGTCCCCCCCTCTCATGTGCTCTCTCTCTCTCTCTCTCTCTCATTCTCTCTCTCAAATAAATAAATAAAATCTTTTAAAAAAAAAAAGCAATAATCGGTTGAACCCAAACCAAAAATGGACAAATCTACAATTAAAGTTGGAGATTCCAACAATCCTCTCTGAATACTTGATAGAACATGTAGGAAAAAAGACCAGTACAAATAGCAAAGTGTTGAAAGCACTGTTAACCAATGACCTGACTGATATCTGCAGATCACACCCTCACTAATAGCAAGGAACACATGCATTATGTGTGCCCATGGAATATTCACCAAAACTGATAAAAGTCTGGGCCACTAAACAAGTCTCAACATATCTCAAATGCTGAAAATTATACAAAAGATAGGCTCTAACAAATACATAATTAAACTAGAAATGAACAACAGAAAAATATCTGGAATGTAGCCTGATGATTAAAGATTAAACAACCTGCTTTTAAGTGACAAATCGGCCAAAGAAGAAATCAGATGGAAATTAGATACTATTGTGAAATGAAGGAAAATTAGGATGTATAATATCAAAATTTATGGTGTGCAGGTAGGCAGCACGTACAGGGAAATTTATAGCTTTAGGTGCTCATATTATTAGATTTAAGCTTTCACCTTAAGAAACTAGAAGAAAAAAGGGAAATTAAACATAATTACACAAGAAAGGCAATAAAGAGAAGAAATCAACTGTATGGGACAGAAAAAATAGTGGGAAAAAAAACAAAAAAACGACAACACCAAAGCTGGCTTTTGGAAAAGATCAATAAAATTGATCAAGAACAAAGATAAAGGACAAAAACCAGTAACAGGAACAGAGGAAGGTCCATCAGTACAGGTATGGAAAAAATAATGGAAAATATTAGTGATAGCCTTATATCAATAAATTTGACAATGAAATGAAATAAATGAAACGATATGAAAAAGTCCTTGAAAGACACAAATTATCACAGTTCACTGAAAATGAAATAGGTAGCCTCAATAGTCCTACATCAATATAAAAAATTGAATTAATAGATGAAAAGCTCCACATCTAGAAAACTCGAGGTGCAAATGACTTCACTGGTGAATTCAGTGTTTAAGACAAACATTACATCAGTTCTGTGCAAATTTACAAAACAAACACTTCCCAAGTCATTTATTAGGCTAGCACTGCCCCCAAATAACCAGACGAGGTTTTAGCAGAAAAGAAAACCACAGACTAATTTCCCTCATGAACACAGGCGCAAAAATCCTCCACAAAATAGCAAATCCAGTCCAGCAATATATAAAAGGCTAATACATCATGGCCAAATAGAGTTTATCCAAGGAATGCAAGTTTGCTTCAACATTTGAACATCAAACAATGTTATTTACCATTTCAACAGAGTAAAAAAAGCAAAACAACACAATCATCTCCGTAAATACAGAAAAAGCATTAGAGATTATTCAACATTCATTATAAAACTCAACATCCATTATAAAAATTCTGAGCAAACTGGAAATAGACAGGGACGTCTTCACTTGATAACAGACGTCTGCAAAAGCACCTTCCCCTAATCCACCAAACAGTGAGGAGTGAATGCCTCCTCCCTCAGATCAGGGGAAAGGTGAGGTGTCCACCCTCATGACTTCTACTGGGCATCGTCCTAGAGGTTCTCTGGAGTGTAATTAGGCTATAAAAAGAAGCAATAATGCATCCAGTTAGGAAAAGAAGAAAAAGAACTCTTTAGAGAAAATATGATTACATAGAAAATTCTAAAGAATCTACAAAAAAAAGTTGCTAGAACAATTAATGAAATTTAGCAGGGTTGCAGAGCATAAGGTTCCGGGCACCAAGATTAATTCTATTTCTGTCTCTTAGCAATAAACAATTGAATATTGAGACATGTATATTTTATATATACAAAACATCAGTAATACCAAATACTTTGGGATACATTTAAACAAAATATGGGCAAGAGCTATACCCTGGAAACTCCAAAGCATCGCTGAGAGAAATTAAGATTTCTTTTAAAATCTTTCCTATCAAGGAGCTTACATTCTAGTGAAGGGGACGAGCACTAGATAAATAAGTTAAATGTACGTTATTGTAATATGATTAAGCCTAGGAAAATAAGGGAAAGGGTAAGGAAACGTCAGAGGCAGACTGTTGAGATTTCTAGATGTCATGGCCACTGAGAGAGGCAAGGCGTCACTTGGGAGGCTTTCGAGAAGAAAGCTGACAGGTGACCACCTAGAGCATTTCAGGCAGGAGCCAGACCATCACAAGGGCCACGAGGCCAGCCTGTACCCGGCTTGTTCTGGGAAGGTGTAGACAGCAGTGTGGCTGGGGTGAGGGGGCCAAGGGGCCATAACTGGAGATGGGGACCGAGGCTGATGGGGACCAGGCAGCAGGCCCACTGCTCAGTGGGAACTTTGACATTCAGTCCACGTGTGATGGAAAGCTGAGGGGGTGTGAGTTGGGGGGGCAGGGTGATGATTCCTGCAGAGAGGGCTCTGACCCAAGGGGCTAGAAGAGACTGCAGGGGGCAAAGTCAGAGCCTGGGAGACAGCTGGAAGCTCACTGCAGTGGCCCAAGAAGAAGGACCCATGCTTAGATCAGGGTGGGGCAGGACGAGCCGGGCGGGGGTGGGGGGTGGGGGACTGTTCTGAGGAGACTTTGACGGAAGACCCCCGGCAGTTTCTGCTCGGCTAGATGTCAGGTGTGTGAGACAGAAGAGAAAGGAGAACCAGGAGCTTGGCCAGAATGGCCGAGTGGGTGGGGTTGCCGTGTCGGAGATGAGGAGGACTGTCCCCGGGGCTGGAGGGAGAGGGGAGAGGCTCTGTTTTATCCCTGTTACAATGAGACGCCCACCTGACATTCAAGTGGAGACACCAGGGAGGCAGTGGAGCCTAAGCTCAGGGTCGGGTCCAGCCGGGTTCGGGGTTCGGGGGCGGGGGGGCGAGGTCTGGGACACATGGCGGTTGAAATCCTCAGCAGGTACCTGGTTTTCACAGCCACGAGGCTGGATGGTATCATCTACGATGTGATTTCTGATCGAAAAGCAAAGAAGCCCAATTATTAATGTTGGTTACTCCAACTTCAGAGGTCAGGGTAAAGAGGGGAGCCAGCAAAAGTTCAGGAAGAGAAACATCAAGGAAGAGTGAGGAGAAAACCAGGCATGCATCCTGGAAGCCAAGGGGACACAGGGTTTTGAGGAGGAGAAGGTGATCGGTGTGCCAAGAGGAGAGCTGAGAAATCATCACGGCATGAAGCACGTTAGGGTCTGGTAACCTTGAGAAGAGGAGTTTCGGTCGAGTGGAAATGAAAACATGGTAGGAGTGAACTTCAGAAAAAAATAGGGGAAAACTCAGAGCATAGCAAATACCTTCAAGGAGATATGGATGCAGTTTTCTGAAGATACAATCCACATTGCCCAAACATACCCAGTGAGGATCGAACGTGCCCGTCGCAGGGAAGTATTAACTGAGCTCTCAGGGAGGCACCACCGTCCATGCATCAGAGGGTCAAACCCCAGAATACATATCAGTGCTTCCTGCTGCCCGAGAAGGGAGAAAGTATGCATTCATTCATCAGTAGTGGGAGTGTTAATTCCAAAAACATTTTTTAAACATTTTTTAAAGATTTTATTAATTTATTTGACAGAGAGAGACACAGCGAGAGAGGGAACACAAGCAGGGGGAGTGGGAGAGGGAGAAGCAGGCTCCCCGCAGAGCAGGGAGCCCGACGCGGGGCTCGATCCAGGACCCCCCGGGTCATGACCTGAGCCGAAGGCAGACGCTTAACGACTGAGCCACCCAGGCGCCCCTCCAAAAACATTTTTGAAAAGCAATTTGACAATATCTATTTGCATTCTTTTAAAAAAAAACTTGTAAATCACCAACCCCACCCTTAGATATCTGTCCCATAAAAAATTGTTAAAAGCTCACACCCACCAGTAAAGAAACATGGAGGAGGATTTTATTACAACGTTGCGTATCATGACCACCGTGGACACACAGGACAGCCCATCCTCATCACTCAACGGCTTCTGTGTTTGCGGGCTCGCCATTGTGCTAAAATGTGTTTGTGACATCCAGACGAACGTTCCCAGGGCTTTGGCAGTCATTGCCAGGCGTGTGTATAAGTGGCAAAAACATTGGAGTTCCCGAGCTCATACTGTGAACAAGTGTTTTCTAGTGGGTGTGGCCTAGGTAGTGCCAGGTTTTCCACGTTTTTGTGGTTTTTTCTTGGAGATCATGTTGTTTGGCATGGTCCCCGAGGATAGTGCCGAAGTGCCGGGTAGTGATCCGAAATGCAAGAAGGCTGTGATGTGTCTTACGGAGAAAACCCGTGCTAGGTGAGCTGTGTCCAGGCACGAGGTACGCTGCTGTCCCTGTGAGTTCCGTGTTAATGCATCAGCAACATATACTCAACAAGATGCCTTTAAACAGAAGCACGCATGAGACAGGGTTACGTGTTGATTGGTTGACAAGAGGATTGTGACCAGAGCCTCGCTGAAACCTAGCCCTGCATTTCCCGTAGGAAATGCTTCAGTATTCTCTAACTCGGAGTTTGTGGACACTTTCCAGAACGTAACTGCGACGAATACCAAGAATCTTCTGGAACTACCCTTTAGTAAGGACTGAGTGTGTAAATCAAGGTATATCCCCACCACAGAATACTATGCAAGCTCTAAAGATCAGCAGTCCAGTCTAAACTGATGCAGGGAAAACCCAAGTGAGAGATGGGTGCGCTGCAATGTCACTTTTCGCTGTGGTTACAGACCCGTATGTTTGCATGTGGCCGTGGGATTGTCAGTAGGGTGGCCTGCACCAGGCTGATGAAGAGGGTTCTTCTGAGTGGGCGTGAGGGTCTGCCCATCAGGGTGAGTGCAGCCAAGGAGGTGGGGGAAATTAAAGGGAGCCAGGACTTTTGATGATGTCGTTTATGTAAAAATGCCTGTGTCCCATGAAGACATTTGAAGGGAGAGGCACGGTTAGTCGTCTGCACACTGACCAAGTTGTGGGTCGGTGTCTATGATGGCTTAAAAGCGAGGTAGAAAATAACGTGTAGAATGTGATTCTCTTTTAAGAACCAGTCTGCTTAATGTAAGCTTCTAAGCGTACGAATGAGCAAGCGAACCCGTGTTTAAAGATACAGAGAGGATGGGAGTCTTGTGGGGAAGGGATTACTGGTTTTCATCTTTACTTCCATTGATTTGTTTCCATAGATACCATAAGTATTGCTTTGCTGCAACTTGAAAAAAAAAACGTGAAAAAGTATCAACTACCTGAATATTACTCGGCAAAGAAAGGATATTGCCATCTTTAATACAGTTTAGCGAGTTCGCTGCATACAAATTTTATTAGCAGGTTTTGAAAATGGCACCAGCAAGCACAGATTCCCTACAAGATTCTGAGCTGTGTTATTTAACACTGTAAAGTCCTTTTTTTTTTTTTCTTTTAGGAATCATTAAGAGCCATCCGATATGAAATATCTCCAGATAAGGAGTACGCTCTGTTTTCATACAACGTGGAGCCAGTGAGTACCTCTCTTTTATATTAAAAAAAAAAAAAAAAGTTTCTCTCTGTTGAGACCTTATTGAGTATTTTCCCTTGATCCTTCATTCTTAGTGATCTTGGAATCCTGAAAACAGTGGGTGAGTCCTGAATTAGTCTCTTTTTATGCCACACTGCCACCTAGGAGAGAAGACAGGTATAAAAATCCCTTTGGCAGGGAAAAAAAATCAGTCCTTTTAGGGGTAAATTCATAGGATTTTCCTGAGGGAGAAGGTGAGAAGTTGTCTTTTTATAAAGATTTACCTTACCCTTTTGTGCCATCATTTTTCTTCCCACTTCTCAATCATACCATAAATTTTATCCTGAGAACAAAAAGCAACTGCCAGGTTCTCCCTAAACTAAAATAAAATGTTAATTATCTCCTAGCCATTGTAGTATTCTAGAGAAGACTTGAAATATCACTTTCATTATATAAATCCCTGTTTTTAGCACTTCATCTGAGTCTCCCATAAAACTGCACCAGGATTTTCCACAAAATCTCATCCTAGCAGCAGCCTAAAACTAGCTCTTTTTTTTTCTTTTTGTCTTTTAACAGGCTCATATTTTAAAATTCATCTCAGCTCTTTAATTTTAAATGAGCTAGAAGGTGAAATTTATTTGTGTAAGTGTAGCAGATGTTCAGCTTACAAGAGATTAGCAACTTTAGGGCGCCTGCGGGGCTCGGTCGGTTGAGCGACTGCCTTCGGCTCAGGTCATGATCCTGGAGTCCGGGGATCGAGTCCCGCGTCGGGCTCCCTGCTCGGCGGGGAGTCTGCTTCTCCCTCTGACCCTCTTCCCTCTCGTGCTCTCTATCTCTCATTATCTCTCTCTCAAATAAATAAATAAAATCTTTAAAAAAAAAAAACAGAGAGAGATTAGCAACTTTAGAAATGTGCATTTGTGGAACTTTATTCTCCAGCAAGTAAAAGATAGAACTCCTCTGCCTTTCCGGTTCTTCTGAGACCATTCTGTCCAGAGTTTTGTGACGCTTCTGAGAGCTCTAAGGGTACCTGCCTTGTCATTCCAGCCTGGATCGCTTCCTGGTGGGTTGAGAGGCTCTTGCCCCAGCAAGGGGAGGGCAGGCTCGTGGCATTCATCCCGCGGGAGCCGCTGAGAGATTGGTGTACATGGAGATCCAAGTCCAATCCTAGGATTTTTAAATTTTCTTGTAGGAGTTATTTGATGACTGGATTATGTATTGGAGATTTCCATTTTTCCCCTCAAAATGTAGATCTTTAAAAAAAAAACTCTATCTTCACTTTTCCATTTTCTGACTTTTTTAATATCCATTACATAAAAGTTTTCATTTTTCCCACCCACATTCTGTGGAACAGCTGGTCACCTTTATCTACTGGACTGGGGATGGCTAGTGGAGTGGGCATGGTAAAAGGCGACTTTTAGCCTTGGGATATGCTACATGTCCTACATCCACCCCCGCGCTCACCTCCTTAAGCTTCAAGCACATGGACATATGACGTACACGGATCACAGAGTACTTCTGTCCTTTCATGGAAACTACCAAAAATGTAATCTCTACACTTGAATAAGAGAAAAAAACTCAGTAGATACTTGAAGGACTTTCATAGGGATGGGGTAATGGCTTTGTCCTGGGTTTCTCCGGGAAACACAGCCAACACCCAAGTGAGAAAAGCATAGAAAGACAGATTTCAGGTCATCTTACTCTAGAGCATCTTTTAACAATAGGAGCATCCCTACAATGGGAGATTCCTGCTTCTGGAAGCCTTCAGAACAAAGTCTTGTATTTGTTCTCCCAAATCTTGCAGAAGAGATTCTCCCATCTGCTCAATGGGAGCATGTGGGCTCATCCATGATTCTGTGGTTCTGTGCGTGGTAGACTTCGCCACCACTTTTCCTTGGTCTTTCCCGATGCTCCTTCTGCCAGAGTGCCTTGGGTCCCCATTCCAAGTGATGGCTGTTTTGCTAAACACGAGTCTTCGCCATGTAGAACACGGGCGGTAAACAGGCACCTTGAAAGAACCCTTTCTTACCACGCAGCATCCGTTTGCCTTTGGAGTAGGATTGTGTTGTTTCCTCAACTGAGGAAAAATGTAAGACATTTAGAGTGGATTTAGTGAACAACAAAAATAATTCGAGTGTTGAAAATGTGTGGGCTACATAAAAAAATCTGTGGAAATGGATACTTTGAACTTGACTCAGAGGAGCAACCCTCCCTGGTTTCAAGTAGTGAGCAGTCCCCATTGTAGGACTACGCAAGGGTTCTGCTCTGCGGGAAACGTTAGTCCTCTAAGGGGGTCTCCACCAAGGACATTTGGAGTTAGGAGGTATTAGGAATAACTGCCTAACGGATAAAGTGAGTTGCAGATACCTTCAGAAAAGGGGGTGGGTTGCAAGGGAAGGGTCTAGGTCTCTAAAACTGGAGAAAAGTGCAACAAACCGGGACTCCCTACTTTGTTTTTAGTGTCAATATAATTATCCCTGGATATTCTAAAAAAAAAAAAAAACAGTTTCCATATTCAAATACATGTAAGAACTTTAAATAAAATTAAGTAAGTTTCTTTAGTGCAGGATGTTTTGAAACTTTTTTATATTCTCATGAGGGTTATATAGTAGCTCCCAAATGGGTATTACAATATGTGATTCCTATAATACTAAGGAAACTAGACTTCTGTCTTTGGATCCATTTTTATCACATTCCTATTTGTGTGCTTCAGAGGCAGCCAGGATACCTTCTTTCTAGGAAGTAACTCAACTTTTCATTGAAAAGGTGATCATAAAAAGATATTCTTGTATGAACCAACTGTCCAATTACAAGGCATCTCTCATGTAATAGAATAAATGTTTCATTTGTAATAAAATGTCAGTATCCTGGGTTACAGCTTCACCCCAGTGTGAATGTGCATATCCAAATATTGCACATTCCCTTCCAACCACCACTTCTCCCTGCTGCCTGCCCACAGTGGACTGCAAGTCAGATGGCCCCAGACTCAAGTTCAGTCCGCTGCCTCTTTTGAGCCCAGCCTCTCACCTTAAACAAGGGGTGAGGGTGCCTGGGTGGCTGAGTCGGTTAAGCGTCTGCTTTCAGCTCAGGTCATGATCCCAAGGCCCCCTGGGATGGAGTCCTGCACTGGGCTCCCTGCTCAGCGGGGAGTCTGCTTCTCCCTCTGCCTGCCGCTCCCCCTGTTTGTGTGCTCTCTCTCGCTCTCTCTCTCTCTGACAAACAAACAAACAAAAAGGGGCAGTGGGTATCCAGCTGTGCTGTTGCGGGGGGCACTGACTGTGATAGCACATGGGAAGCACTTACCTGGCAAACTACAGGTGCCCCGACAACAGTGTCCCTCTCCAGGGCTTGGACATAGGGCTCTTTCCTCAGGAAGATTCGAGCTTCTTCCACGGGGATGTGTCCAGTTACTCTTTTATTTAAAAATCAAAACAAAACAAAACTGGGCAGTACGTCACGGAGCCTGCACCACGGTTGCGGAAGCACGCAATCGGGCCACGTAGGACTGCCAAGAGGAGTTTCATGAGCATCAAACGAAAGGATTTGGCCCGTTTAGGTGGACCCGGAAAGGCTTCCAGGAGGCATCAGAACTTCAGCTGAACTCTGATGGAGTCCTTGTGGCCTGAGGATGTGTGGTGAGTAAGAGGAACAGAGAAACCCAGTGGGGCCAGAGAGAAGACGGGGTTGACCCATCAGGTTGGGGGCTACAAGGAAGGTGGCAGAATCTTGAGCTGTTCACGGATTTGCTTTTGCAATTGAGTTTCAAGTGACTCTGGGACATTTAATAAGAGTACAATTTACAAGTCAGGAACTGGAAAGATGGGTGTGAATCTCCTAAGCAGTGTCTGGAATGGAGAAAATCTTCAAAGTAATTAACTTAAAGGAGGAAAATACAACCATGGGTGTGAATGACCTGACCCACAGGGACAATTACAGGAAACACACGGAAGGGAAGAAGGCATGAGACTGGATCTTACAGAAATTCGATACATTGTATAGCTTATAAAGGGTAAATCTCCCAAGGAGTAAGAAGAGAGGTTGAATAGGAGAAAAGGCAACAAAGCATCTTATTATGTATGTAACAGAAAGGAAATTCTCTGTGGCCTCTGAAGGCTGTCCCAGCGCCTGGGCTCAGCCCCCAGGCAGGTCTTCCTTCTCTCTAGGTGATCTCCCTCCTCCTTGTGGCGAGAGGTGCCATCCACAAGGTGCTGAAGTCCTGCTTCATGTTTCTATCCTGCGCCTTCCTCTCAGCCCCAAGATTGGTCACCGTGGTGACCAACTGGCTCTGGATGCCTTTGGGCCTTCTGTGGAGCCTTGTGTGCTTTAGAAGTCTGCTTCTAGCCCAACCCAATGAGTGCCAGCAAGCACACTTCCAGCTTGCATCCTTTTGAGCACAGAGAGACTCCGTGGCTGTGTCCAGGGCCAGGGGTGAGGCCCTCTCCAGCTGCACCCACCTGAGGTTGGGTGAAGTTTGCATGTAATCACCCACCTTGGCGGTGGCTCGAGTAGAAGGGCTGGGGAGGGTGGTCCATGTGGAGAGGCCGGGAGAGAATGAGAAGAACAGATGGTCCAGCAGTTTGGATATAGATAGAAGGCAGTGTCTTGAGGACAGTAAGGGTTGAAGGAGGGATGTTTTAAGTTTATAATAGTAATTGTGTGTGTCTGCCTCTCATGTCTTCAGACCAATTGCAATATGACATCATTTCCCAGTTGTTTGACATAAACATTTGACATTTATTTATTTGTCAGCTACTCAGAGAAAGAAGGTTTTTTTTTTTTTTTTTTTTTTTAAACCTCCTGTCCACCCCCACCCCTCGCACGAGACCGCCTTCGTCGGTTTGGTGCACCGTTCGGCTTGACACACGCGGTTTCGGGGCATTCTGACCCATCAGAGCACCAAGCAGGCAGAACCCAGGGCGTCAGCAAGACAGCATTCCCAGCACTTATGACCTAACGGCAGCCATGCCTTCCCGATTGTGTTCTGTTGGCAAGAAACACGTCACTGGGCTCAGCCCACCCGTGAGGCGAGGGGACTCCACAAGGAGTGAATGCGGGCAGTGGGGGGTTGTCAGGAGACCTTCAGACGCGCCTGGCATACTGTGTGTAAGGAGGTATGCTTCCTCACATCGATAGGGCACTTGAAGATCCTGCAGTCTTCTAAAGAACACAGTACACCTGCTGGGAGAGTATAATAACGTGCTTTCTTCCCTGCCCTGAGTTCCAAGAAGTTGGAGAAGCCTGGAGAGGGCTGGGCTGGGGGCAGGAACACCGGGTGGGTCATCACTCCTCTGTAAGCCACTGGCTGATGACCAAGGGGGGGCCAAACCACTTTAATTTTCTTTTTTTTAATAATTTTTTATTGTTATGTTAATCACCATACATTACATCATTAGTTTTTGATGTAGTGTTCCATGATTCATTGTGCCTAACACCCAGTGCCCCACGCAGAATGTGCCCTCTTTAATACCCATCACCAGGCTAACCCATCTCCCCAGCCCCCTCCCCTCTAGAACCCTCAGATTGTTTTTCAGAGTCCATTGTCTCTCCTGGTTCGTCTCCCCCTCCGACTTACTCCCATTCATTCTTCCCCTCCTGCTATCTTCTTCTTCTTCTTTTTTTTTTTCCTTAACATATATTGCATTATTTGTTTCAGAAGTACAGATCTGTGATTCAACAGTCTTGCACAATTCACAGTGCTCACCGTAGCACATACCCTCCCCAATGTCCATCACCCAGCCACCCCATCCCTCCCACCCGCCACCACTCCAGCAACCCTCAGTTTGTTTCCTGAGATTAAGAATTCCTCATATCAGTGAGGTCATATGATACATGTCTTTCTCTGATTGACTTATTTCACTCAGCATAACACCCTCCAGTTCCATCCACGTCGTTGCAAATGGCAAGATCTCATTCCTTTTGATGGCTGCATAATATTCCATTGTGTATATATACCACCTCTTCTTTATTCATTCATTTGTCGATGGACATCTTGGCTCTTTCCACAGTTTGGCTATTATGGACATTGCTGCTATAAACATTGGGGTGCATGTACCCCTTCAGATCCCTACGTTTGTATCTTTGTGGTAAATACCCAGTAGTGCAATTGCTGGATCATATGGTAGCTCTATTTTCAACTGTTTGAGGAACCTCCATACTGTTTTCCAGAGGGGTTGCACCAGCTTGCATCCCCACCAACAGTGTAGGAGGGTTCCCCTTTCTCCACATCACCGCCAATATCTGTCGATTCCTGACTTGTTCATTTTAGCTATTCTGACTGGTGTGAGGTGGTATCTCATTGAGGTTGTGATTTGGATTTCCCTGATGCCAAGCGATGTTGAGCACTTTTTCATGTGTCTGTTGGCCATTTGGATGTGTTCTTTGGAAAAATGTCTGTTCATGTCTTCTGCCCATTTCTTGATTGGATTATTTGTTCTTTGGGTGTTGAGTTTGATAAGTTCTTTATAGATTTTGGATACTAGCCCTTTATCTGATAGGTCATTTGCAAATATTTTCTCCCATTCTGTCGGTTGTCTTTTGGTTTTGTGGACTGTTTCTTTTGCTGTGCAAAAGCTTTTTATCTTTATGAAATCCCAATAGTTCATTTTTGCCCTGGCTTCCCTTGCCATTGGCGATGTTTCTAGGAAGCAGTTGCTGTGGCTCAGGTCGAAGAGGTTGCTGCCTGTGTTCTCCTTTAGGATTTGGATGAACTCCTGTCTCACGTTTAGGTCTTTCAACCATTTGGAGTCTATTTTTGTGTGTGGTGTAAGGAAATGGTCCAGTTTCCTTCTTCTGCATGGGGCTGTCCAATTTTCCCAACACCATTTGTTGAAGAGACTGTCTTTTTTCCATTGGACATTCTTTCCTGCTTTGTCCAAGATGAGTTGACCATAGAGTTGAGGGTCAATTCTGGGCTCTCGATTCTGTTCCATTGATCTATGTGTCTGTTTTTGTGCCAGTTACCATACTGTCTTGATGATGACAGCTTTGTAATAGAGCTGGAAGTCCAGAATTGTGATGCCGCCAGCTTTGCTTTTCTTTTTCAACATTCCTCTGGCTATTCGGGGTCTCTTCTGGTTCCATACAAATTTTAGGATGATTTGTTCCATTTCTTTGAAAAAAGTGGATGGTATTTTGATGGGGATTGCATTGAAAGTGTAGATTGCTCTAGGTAGCACTGACATCTTCACAATGTTGATTCTCCCAATCCATGAGCATGGAACGTTTTTCCATTTCTTTGTGTCTTCTTCAATTTCTTTCATGAGTATTTTATGGTTTTCTGAGTACAGATCCTTTGCCTCTTTGGTTAAATTTATTCCTAGGTATCTTATGGTTTTGGGTGCAATTGTAAATGGGATCGACTCCTTGATTTGTCTCTCTTCTGTCTGGTTGGTCTATAGGAATGTCACTGATTTCTGTGCATTGATTTTATATCCTGCTACTTGACTGAATTCCTGTATGAGTTCTAGCAGTTTTGGGGTGGAGTCTTTTGGGTTTTCCACATACAGTATCATATCATCTGCAAAGAGTGAGAGTTTGACTTCCTCTTTGCCAATTTGGATGCTTTTGATTTCTTTTTGTTGTCTGATTGCTGTGGCTAGGACTTCTAATAATATGTTGAATAGCAGGGGTGAGAGTGGACATCCCTGCCGCGTTCCTGACCTTAGGGGAAAAGCTCTCAGCTTTTCCCCATTGAGAATGATATTCGCTGTAGGTTTTTCATAGATGGCTTTTATGATATTGAGGTATGTACCCTCTATCCCTATACTCTGAAGAGTTTTGATCAAGAAAGGATGCTGTACTTTGTCAAATGCTTTTTCTGTATCTATTGAGAGGATCATATGATTCTTGTTCTTTCCTTTGTTAATGTATTGTATCACGTTGATTGATTTGCGGATGTTGAACCAGCCTTGCAGCCCAGGGATAAATCCCACTTGGTCATGGTGAATAATCCTTTTAATGGACTGTTGGATCCTATGGGCTAGTGTTTTGGTGAGAATTTTTGCATCCATGTTCATCAAGGATATTGGTCTGTAATTCTCCTTTTTGATGGGGTCTTTGTCTGGTTTTGGGATCAAGGTAATGCTGGCCTCATAAAATGAGTTTGGAAGTTTTCCTTCCATTTCAAATTTTTGGAACAGTTTCAGGAGAATAGGTATTAAACCTTCTTTAAATGTCTGATAGAATTCCCCTGGGAAGCCATCTGGCCCTGGGCTTTTGTGTTTTGGGAGATTTTTGATGACTGCTTCAATATCCTTAGTGGTAATAGCTCTGTTCAGGTTTTCTGTTTCTTCCTGGTTCAATTTTGGTAGTTGATACATCTCTAGGAATGCACCCATATCTTCTAGGTTATCTAATTTGCTGGCATAGAGTTGCTCATAATATGTTCTTATAATTGTTTGTATTTCTTTGGTGTTGGTTGTGATCTCTCCTCTTTCATTCGTGATTTTGTTGATTTGGGTCATTTCTCTTTTCTTTTTGATGAGTCTGGCCAGGGGTTTATCAATCTTGTTAATTCTTTCAAAGAACCAGCTCCTAGTTTTGTTGATCTGTTCTACTGTTCTTTTGGTTTCTATTTCATTGATTTCTGCTCTGATCTTTATTATTTCTCTTCTCCTGCTAGGTTTAGGCTTTATTTGCTGTCCTTTCTCCAGCTCCTTTAGGTGTAGGGTTAGGTTGTGTATTTGAGACCTTTCTTGTTTCTTGAGAAAGGCTTGTATTGCTATATAATTTCCTCTCAGGACTGCCTTTGCTGTATCCCAAAGAGTTTGAACAGTTGTGTTTTCAGTTTCATTGGTTTCCATGAATTTTTTTAATTCTTCTTTAATTTCCCGGTTGACCCATTCATTCTTTAGTAGGATGCTCTTTAGCCTCCATGGATTTGAGTTCTTTCCGACTTTCCTCTTGTGACTGAGCTCTAGTTTCAAAGCATTGTGGTCTGAAAATATGCAAGGAATAATCCCAATCTTTTGGTACTGGTTGAGACCTGATTTGTGACCTAGGGTGTGTTCAATTCTGGAGAATGTTCCATGGGCACTAGAGAAGAATGTGTATTCTGTTGCTTTGGGATGGATTGTTCTGAATATATCTGTGAAGTCCATTTGGTCCAGTGTGTCATGTAAAGCCTTTATTTCCTTGTTGATCTTTTGCTTAGATGATCTGTCCATTTCAGTCAGGGGGGTGTTAAAGTCCCCCACTATTATTGTATTGTTGTAGATGTGTTTCTTTGATTTTGTTATTAATTGCCTTATATAATTGGCTGCTCCCATGTTAGGGGCATAGATATTTACAATTGTTAGATCTTCTTGTTGGATAGACCCATTAAGTATGATACAGTGTTCTTCCTCATCTCTTATTATAGAGATGGTTTTCATTTTGGTTTAAAATCTAACCTGTCTGATATAAGGATTGCCACCCCAGCTTTCTTTTGGTGTCCATTAGCATGGTAAATGGTTTTCCACCCCCTGACTTTCAATGTGGGTGTGACTTTGGGTCTGAAATGAGTCTCTTGCAGACAGCATGTCGATGGGTCTTGTTTTTTTATCCACTCTGATAGCCTGTGTCTTTTGATTGGGGGCATTTAACCCATCTACATTCAGGGTAACTATTGAAAGATATGAATTTAGTGCCATTGTATTGCCTGTAAGGTGACTGTTACTGTATATTGTCTGTGTTCCTTTCTGGTCTATGTTACTTTTAAGTTCTCTCTTTGCTTAGAGGACCCCTTTCAATATTTCTGGTAGGGCTGGTTTGGTGTTTTCAAATTCCTTTAGTTTTTGTTTGTCCTGGAAGCTTTTTATCTCTCCTTCTATTTTCAATGACAGCCTAGCTGGATATAGTATTCTTGGCTGCATATTTTTCTCGTTTAGTGCTCTGAAGATATCATGGCAGTCCTTTCTGGCCTGCCAGGTCTCTGTGGATAGGTCTGTTGCCAATCTAATGTTTCTACCATTGTAGGTTACATATCTCTTCTCCCGAGCTGCTTTCAGGATTTTCTCTTTGTCTCTGAGACTCGTAAGTTTTACTATTAGATGTCGGGGTGTTGACCTATTTTTATTGATTTTGAGAGGCATTCTCTGTGCCTCCTGGATTTTGATGCCTGTTTCCTTCCCCACATTAGGGAAGTTCTCTGCTATGATTTGCTCCAATATACCTTCTGCCCCTCTCTCTCTTTCTTCTTCTTCTGGGATCCCAATTATTCTAATGTTGTTTCGTCTTATTGTATCGCTTATCTCTCGAATTCTGCCCTCGTGATCCTGTAGTTGTTTCTCTCTCTTTTTCTCAGCCTCTTTATTTTCCATCATTTGGTCTTCTATATCGCTGATTCTCTCTTCTGCCTCATTTATCCTAGCAGTTAGGGCCCCCATTTTTTATTGCACCTCATTAATAGCCTTTTTGATTTCGACTTGGTTAGATTTTAGTTCTTTTATTTCTCCAGAAAGGGTTTCTCTAATAACTTCCACACTTTTTCAAGTCCAGCTAGGATCTTTAAAGTCATGATTCTGAACTCTAGGTCCGACATTGTACTAATGTCAGTATTGAGTAGGTCCCTGGCAGACGGTACTACCTCTTGTTCTTTTTGCTGAGGTGATTTATTTTCATCTTGTCATTTTGTCCAGAGGAGAACAGATGAATGAGAGAACAGAATGCTAACAGGTTAACGACATCTCCAGCAAATATACTCTATACAAATCAGAAAAGTCCTGAAACCAGGGGACAAGAAAGGGAAAGAAAGAAGAGAAAAAAAAAAGGAAAAAGAAAAAGATAAACAAAAACAGAAGAAAACAAAAAAAAAACAGAATATGATCAAATACGATCAGGCTAGTGCATAGATCAGTGCCACACACTAGCTTTTGGGCATATTTTGGTCTGTTAGAAGAAAGTGCCGCTAAAATTTTAAAGGAAGAAAGAGTTATATATGTACAAAATAAGGGTTGATACAATGAAGGGATGGCAGATGACTGTAAAGATGAAAATTATAAAAGATTTTATAAAAGGAATTGGTAAGATAAGAAATTGTTTTTAAAAAGAAAGAAGAAGATTTAAAAAGAAAAAGAAAAAGAAAAAAAAGGGAGAGAATGTGTTCAGGCAGGAGAATAGAACAAAGCCATACACTAGTGATTTAGGGTATATTTTGATCTGTTAGAAGAAATTGTATCTCAAAATTTTAAAGAGAGAACAACTTATATATATATATGCCAAAAATAAGGGTAAGTAGATGAAGGGATAAAAATATGACTCTAAAAAAATGAAAAATAAAAAATGTTTTTTTAAAAAAAGGGATTGATAAGATGTTTGAAAAAGGGAAAAAGAAAAATTCAAAGAAAATTTGAAAAAATTAACTTTGAAAAACTAATGAATCATGGTAAAAAAGCCATGAATTCTATGTGCAGTATTCCCCTAGCGCTGGAGTTCTCCCGTTCTCCTTGATCGGTAAACTTGGTCTTGGCTTGCTGGCTGTTCCTGCTGATCTTCTGGGGGAGGGGCCTGTTGCCGTGGTTCCCAAATGTCTTTGCCGGAGGCGGAATTGCCCCGCCCTTGTGAGTCCGGGCTAAGCAAGCTGCTCGGGTTTGCTCTCAGGAGCTTTTGTTCCCTGCAAGCTCTCGGTACAGCCTTGGAGGACCAGGGTGAAAATGGTGGCCTCCCAATCTCCACCCGGAGGAGCTGAGACCTCGGGGCCCCGCTCCTCAGTGCGCCCCCAGAGAAAAGCAGTCACTCCCGTGTCCCCAGTCTCCGGCCGCACTCCGCGCTCACCCGGCCTGTGACCGAGCGTTTCTATGTCTGGCACCCGACCCCGTGTGGAGTCTCCAAACCCAGCAGATCCCTGCGGTGCGCTCCCGCGCCGCTCCTCCCGGGGGAGGAAGGGGAGTCTCCCCGGATCTGCCGCTTGTTGGGTCCCTGCTGGAGGAGCAGTGGCCCGACTGGGCCGCGGATCACAGTTTATGGCCACCCCGAGCTGAGAGCCCGCGCCTCGGCTCCGTCTCTGCAGCGGCTTCCCCGCTCCGATCCCCGGGAGCTCTGCTGCACTCAGGCACCCCCGGTCTTTCTGTGACCCTGAGGGTCCTGAGACCCCACTGTCCCGCGAGGGTTCCACCCCCCGCTTAGCTACTGGAGCGACGTCCCTCCGCGGAGCCGACTTCTAAAAGGTCCGATTTTGTGCTCCGCGGCTCTAGCACTTGCCAGAAGCGGCCGACGGAGGCCCCCTCCCCCGCCGTCTATCCTCCCGAATATCGCCTCAGATTCACTTCTCCGCACGTCCTACCTTCCAGAAAGTGGTCGCCTTTCTGTTCAGAGTGTTGTTACTATTCTTTTCTTCGATCTCCTGTTGAGTTCGTAGGTGTTCAGAATGGTTTGATCCCTATTCAGCTGAATTCCTGAGACCAGACGAAACCCAGGTCTCCTACTCCTCCGCCATCTTGCTCCGCCCCCCCAAACCACTTTAATTTTCATCAGAGAAGTGGGGATACTGTGTTGTTCATTAGTGACCCAGGGTTATAATGGATACCAATGATGGAAACCACTGCGAATAATAACCCACCTGTCTGGGTCACGCTGCAATTAAATGAGTCATGTCAGAAGACGCCTAGCCCAGATCCTGATATAGAGTGGATTCTCTCCCTATGTAATCCCTTTTACTGTTTTATTTTTATTATATTTTCAAGCTTGGTGGCATAAAGATGCTACATAAATCCATGGAAGCGCAGTATTACGATGATCCTCTTAGGAACCCGAGTGAAAACATACTCTTTTTTTTATATATACTACCTCCAGAATCTCAAATTTAGCAATAAAATTAGAATGCAGGGAGAAATCATTAGGTCATTAAACGTGGACATATTTCCGTGGTTTCCTGGTATGTATCTTAAAGAGCTTTTAAAGTTTTGTGCTTGAAAAGGAAAGCTTACAAAGAAATATTATTATGTTCTTTTGTTCTTCTACGGATTATATATTGGTAGGTAACGATGACACCACTTACTAGTTGGGGAAGTTAATCAAGTAATTTGCTCTTCTAAATACAAATGGTGGTTCGTAGAGCCTGGTTTTCTGTCTCTGGCCATCTCCAGAGCCCCCACCTGCATCCATGGAAGAGAAGTTTGGGGATAGATCTGCGAGGGGTGAACAGCCTGGGGCATTTCCCATCACACAGAGGTAGAAAGCAGGGTTTTTCCCGGGTCTCTAGCACTGAAAACTTCTAGACCTTCTGCCATCTCTGTTTTTCCTCAAGGTGGATGGTAAAAGCTGGTGTCACAGCAGGAAGCCCCTGGTCCCTGAGCTTCCCAGACCCTGTTCCTTGGCGGAGAGAGGGGTCATATCCAGCTTCTAGAACCTGCTTCAGTGAACCCAAGTTTATCTTGCTCAATCCTGAGAAAGGGGGATGTGATAGTGGGCTTTTCGCTGCAGAAATCTGAAGCAGCTTAACATTTGATCAATTCCTGTGCTTCTCCTACCCTTGGAGTGAGGTCCTGCAGCCCATTCATGCCTGCAGGGATGATGAACTTCTAAGTCAGGTAAAGCTTGGAAAGCACTCAAACACGGACAGTCCTGATCAAGCTGGTGGGGTGACCCTGCCCTGAGTCGGCAGTTCACCCGTCAGGTGAAGTTACCCCTCACCCATATCTAGGAGACTTTATAAACATAAGGGATTAGCAAGAAATTATCGGCCCCATATTCATGGGCTAACTCTGTTGGGAATGAATTTACATAATTCTGGGGATATGACTTCCTGCAGCTAATCCGGCTGTGGTTGTAGTGTGGTCGCGTGGTTCTTAGTACACCTGTTCTTGCCGGGAGGAACTGATGAAAACTCTGCCCAGGGGTATCTAGGGGAGACGTGTTTCTTAATTCTTGGGCTATTGAACTAGATCTTTCCGCTTTATCTGAGAGCCTTTTCTGGGCCCGTCTCTGGGAACCTGCGGATGCCAATGGTTCTTGCTGGACCGATCTCTTGCGCATTTCCAGGTGTAGGGACTGATGTCAACATTGCGGGGAGCCCTCTGTCTCCGTCCGCAGCACACAGAAGAGTGAGGCTTGGTCAGGCGCCTTCCCACAGCCGCTCCGATGGCAGGAGGCGAGGCTGGCCTTCAGAGAATTCTCCCGCCTCCTCTCCAGGGCCCAAGGCCACCCTGTCCCCCCTGGAAGTACGCCCAGACCTTTCCCCCTTTATTCTGTGATCAGATCTGCTGTTGCCATTCCAACTCTCTTTCCTGTAGCCAAATTTGTGCAAGAAATTGCCCACATTGCTGTGTTAGCACCCTGACGGTGGGCTGCTAGCAGTCCAAGGGCTGGGTATCTGCCAGCTGCTTACTCTGTTCGACCGCTGGACATTGTCATTCTGTTCCGGAACCTGGACTGGACCGCCCGACGGAAGAACCAGGCGGCACTCGGAGATCTCGGAGGATCGGAGGTTTATTTAACATTGGCGGTCTCAAAGGAGAGTGGTCTCCAAAGGTCTGAGCCCCGAGCACAAAGGGGGTAATTTATACACTTCTACTTCCTCATACTTGGCACTTTTGGCACGTGCACAAAGTGGGGCAGGGAGAGGAACCCGGATTGGCGCGAGCGGGAAGCAGAGCAGGAAGAAGAACCCGGAAGAGCCCCGGGTCGGGCTGGGACTCCCTTGCTGGCTCAGTGGGCCATCTTAGGACACAGATTTCCCTTATCAATTTGGGTTTTGAAACACCTGTTTTCACAGAGCACATCTCAGGGCACTATGCATGCGGTTCCAGAAGCTTCTGAAAGTACAACAAAGCAAAGTTCCTGCAAAACTACGTAAGGGCCACACCACCGTAAGGCAGCGGGCGTGGATTTCCGTCCCCCCACCCCCCCCCACGAACGTCCTGTCTGGTGTCACGGACTCGGCATAAATTCTTCCTTGTCTGGTAGTTTGCAATGATAGGTTCTTAGCATCTTTGGGTGTATTGTTTTTGTTTTTTTTTAAGATTTTATCCATTTATTTTACAGGGAGAGACACAGCGAGAGAGGGAACACAAGCAGGGGGCGTGGGAGAGGGAGACGCAGGCTCCCCACTGAGCAGGGAGCCCGACGCGGGGCTCGATCCCAGGACGCTGGGATCATGACCTGAGCTGAAGGCAGACGCTGAACGACTGAGCCACCCAGGCGCCCCGGGTGTGTTGTTTTTTGTAGTTGTATTGTTTTAACACAAAACTGGTTCAAAACATATACACACACAGAATTTTGGTGTTTTGTTTATGTGCCTTTCTATTCAGGTTTTGGAGCTAAATTTAAAAGCACAAAACTCAGCATAGGAAATATGTGGCTCAAACAGTGGTGGTTTTCTCAACCAAATGCAAACATTGTTAAGGTAATTGTGTGTGTGTGTGTGTGTGTGTGTGTGTGTGTGTGTGTGTGCGTGCGCGCGCGCGCAGCTCTGGCAGGAGGGGAGAAATAGGGGATCTAACTTACCTGAAATAGTCCACGGATCAGAAAGTTTGAAGATGAATACTTTTGAGTACAGTTTCCACAGGGTGCTTGACGTACTAGTTTGTATCGTGGAGCGCTGCAGAAAGAGACTGCTTCTGCGTCCGCACGGGTGGAAGGACCGCCCGGAGCCCCGCAAGCAGGGCGGGGCCTGCAGCGCGATTGGCTGTAACCGGCCGTGGCCGGTGGCCTGTGTGCTGTGGTTGTGAGTCCCGCAAGCCTCTCCCCTCTCAGCACGGCAAGCTGACCGCTGCTGGCGTAGCCTCCTCGTTGGTCTCTCTGCTTCTCCTCTAGCTCCCTGTCCAGGCTGGTCTCCACAGGTGGCAGATGCTCTTTCAGACTGAGATAAAGTCAGGTCAGTTTTCTCCTGGGCCCGTGGCTTTCAGCACAGCCCGGTGGGATGCCTGTGTCTGCAGGGGTCTGGGGCCTGCGTGTCCTTCACCACCTGCTCTGCCTGGGGTAGCAGCCTTCCCTCTCTGGCTCTAACGTGCCACACCCCTGCTGACCCCAGGGCCTTTGAACTCACTGTGCCCTCTCCGGAATGTCCGGCTTCTGGGAAAGGGCCCCTCCGCGAGGTGGAGGAAGGAAGGAGGAGATGACTGGAGACATCTTCGGCAGAGTGGTGAGAGGGTCACTGAGTTTCTTTGGAGGCATTCTCTTAGTTTTCCCAGGAACTTGTGAGACCAGGTCACTTGCTGAAGGTGATGACAGAGGCATGGGGGTTCTGAGGGAGTGTGGTTTGAAGGGAGCTGGTAGTTTCGGGTGGCAGGAAAGCCAGCCAGCCGCCCATCCGGCCACTGGTGGATCGGCAGGCTCATTGGGGTCTGGTGTATGGTACCAGCTGAGGCTGGAAGTCTGGCAGGCGAGTGAAATTGGGAGTTGAACAGTGTTTTGGAAGGCGTGATTTTCTGGAGGAGCCGTGGAGACTCACGGGACGGTGGAGGGAGGTGAGGCCAGGCTGGGCCCGCCGGAGGAAGGGGGTCGGAAGTCTGCGGTGATCGGGGGATGGGAGCACAGGTGGTAGAAGGACAGGTGCGGCTGTGGGAGAACGGGACAGTGCTCCCAGCAGAGACGGAGGACACACGTGCTACGAACCCTTAGTTTAATCTACAGGCAGGCGTTTCAGGGGACGCTGCGGCGCGGAAGGTCGGAGAGCCGAGGGGGAGGCTCAGGCGGCGGACATTGGGCAGCTTTGGGGAGACGGGTGGCGGCCTCAACTTCCCCAGGTGAGCGGCGGTAACAGAACAGCGGTCATTCCTGGAGGCCACCGGCCCGTGCGGGGTCTCTGAGTAATCCAGATGAATGAGGGAAGTTTGTGTCATTGGTAATAAAAAGAATGAGGAAATGTACCTGGAAATGAGGTTTGCTGAGTGACATGGTGAGGTATGAGAGAATACTTAATTGCTTCCATTATGAACAGCCATCATTGTAATGTAGTGAGGGGGAAAAATGACTCAAATTCTTCCTGAAAGATTCGGTCCTCAGTTCCAATTTAGCAGTCCATTACTGTGGGTGAGCTCGTTAGCAGCAGTTATATGCAGAGACACAAAGCTGATTAATATGAGGACGGAGCTGCTAGGGCCTTCTGAACAACAATTAGGGCTCAGAGACTTTCACCAAAGATCATTATCTCTACTTGGTGGTTGGAGCATTTTTTCCTGTTACTACAAACTGGAAGGAATTCATCATTGTGAGTTAGGACCAGTTCCATTTGTGATCTTGGGTTCCAACTGCCATCAAGGAAAATGGTTTCACAGAATATTCCATGAAGATGCCGTCCAGAGTATTTCCAACAATATCCGCACATATGGCTGTGTTAGTTCAGTGGTAAAATTAGACAACCCGCTTCTGGAAACAGGTCAGGACATGCTTCTGCTTTTCTCAAAGGCAACCGAAGTTATATGTTTATGATAACAGATAGGCTTTTCAGAATGTAGTTTTTAGGAGTTTATTATGTTCCCAATTTTTTCCTGGTATTTCCACAATAAGGAAGCCATATAATTTGAAAAACCCAATGATATGCTCTGTGCATGATAGAGCAAGTGCCTTGTAATTTTGTATTCTGTTAAATAATAGGTTTTAATTTTCTAGCAGTCTTTTCATTTCTTACTGGGTGGTTTTGCTCCTGAGTGCTACTGTAGGAAAAAGCCTGAAAATGGGAGAGGAAGTGTTCAGGGTTGCTCAGTCATGTGGTAACAACACACATGAACATCAAGGCTTGGCAGGTTTTGTTGATGCGTCTGCTATGGTGGGACTTCCAGCCAAGTTAATAACCACAATTTTTGAATCTGTAGAAATTAATGAGCAGAAGTGATCAGTTGCTTGAATGAGCCTTAAATTGGGTGCTGCCCTGGGCCTTTCAGTGTCTTGCCTCTCCTGGACGGTGGCGCCAATGTAAAATCAGAGGGCTTGTTTCTGCAGGATTTTCCCGTGTGTGTGTGTGTGCCTTGTGCGTGTGAAAGGATAGTCGATATCTCCACCAGAGGTGGGGGGGAACAGAGAGGATTGTGCAGTGTTATTTCTCCAGCAGCTCTGCAATCTGTTATATAATTAAGAAATTATAAACTGGAAATTGTCATCCTTTGAAGTGGAAGGAGCCCAAGCCAGGCATCATTCCATAATCGAGCATTCCACCTAACCTACTCATTCGGGGCTTTGAGAATTTTGAATTTTTTTTTTTTTTTGGCTGCCACAACAGCTACCAGAGATAATTATCAAAAGAAAGAAAAGGGAAGGACAGAAGTTCATGAGGAGGTTGGGTGGACACTTTGCTTTGATTACATGATTTCTTGGATGAGGAAATAAGAAAGAGTTCGTGAAATCATCCCTTAGTTTAATCTACAAATGTCACCATAATCAATTCTAGTTGATTGCCCTGCCCTGAATGAACCAAGAGTTTTGACACCGTCTGAGACCACGGGGTGTTCTTAAAAGCCAGGTAAAGGGATGCTGTTGGCAGACTGCCCTTTGAGTTGTCCTGACTTAAGAATCAGTCACATCCTCTGCTGATGGTCACCAGGGAGCCCAACATGGGTGAGGTGGTGGGGCCAGCGTGCCGTGAGCAGCAAAGGGGCAGATGGGAAAGGAGGAGACAGGTGCCTGGTGCCAGTCCATTCCCGCATATGTAAGTGTGCATGCTCTGAACGCCTGAAGAAAGAGGGTCGTGGAGTGAAAATCCAGGACGGGTTAGGAGCACAAGAGAGCAGGGGAGCTGCTTCTAAACCTTGAGTATTTCCCAGCGCACAACGGAGGGAGAGGGGTGGGGACGAGCCACCAACGTGACCCTGGGGATACAGGAAGGAACAGCAACCAAACCGGCATCTGCTGACATCACGGGGTCAAGGGCAAGGTGTCCTCCAAAATAAACCCCGAGGATACAGTCGGGGAGATGAGCTGAAGAAGGCGTGGGCTAGTGCAGAGCCAGCCGTGGCATTTGGGGGAAGGTGGCGAAGGAACGGGGCAGGGAGCAGATCAGACGAAGAGAGGGTTCGTGTGGGGGAGCCGGGAGGGGTCGGACAAGCCCAGGAAGAGGAGGAACCGGTGGAGAGGTTGCGCACCCCTGCCAGCCCTGCCCGCCTCCTCCCTCCCCCTGCGTGCTCTACGTGCTCTGCGTGCTCAGCCACCTCAGGAACAGGTGGAGGGAAAGTCAGGCTCCAGTGGACGAGAGGCGAGCAAGGACAGGGCTGCCGAAGGGCTTCCAGCAGGGTGAGCGCCGCCCGGCAGTGTGGTTGGGCTTGTTTGGTGTCCTGGCCATACGTGTCACCTCGTTTTACAATCTCCTGTCTCCCCAGGATGTCCCAAGGTGACTTAGGAAGCCACCACTGCCCTCCTCCTGCCTGCCTTCTCGTGCTCTGTCCAGCATTTCTGGGTCTTGGCTGGGTGTCTGGGGCGTTTTGCCAACAGGCAGGATCAGGTCTCCTGCCCCCGGGCTGCCCCCTGGGATAACAGGGAGGTGAGCTCTGGTCCCCCCCCCCCTTGCCGTCCTCAAGGACAGCGGCCAGCTTTGTGTCTTCTTGCTGTGAACAAATGCAGATTTGCAGATGGGTTCTGCCACCTCCCAAAGGTGCTGTCACCCCTGCTCGTGGCCCCGGTTACGACAGTCTTATCAAGTACTTGCTTCGAGAAGCAGAGGTGTTGAGTGAGTGCAGGTGTGGGGATGCCTAGCAAAGGGCGTTTGTGGAGAACCTGTGCTGGTTAGCAGTTCACAGCTGGACACACGTTTCTATGGAGGAAGGGAGGACGGACGGGAACAGAGACAGGTGTACAAGATTCTCGTGGTGGCTCCGTTCACCTGATCCACTGGGTTTCTAGAAGGGGATAGAATGTGCCACTGTGGTTCTCCCCACCGCAGTGGGTGGAGGAAGAGGGGCATCCCCACCTCTGCCTCTCTGGCCTGCCCCCCCCCCCCAGTGCTTTTCTCCAGCCCCTCTGCTGTGCTTCCGACCTCCGGGCTCCCTGGCCCCCGTACCCTCGCCATGCCCATCTCCATGGCCCCCACGCGTTAGGTGTCTGTGTTTACTCAGATCTTCCCTATCTCAAAACAGGACAAAGCTAGAATTCTCTCTCTCCATCTACATCAGTAGTCGCACAACTAAGATAAAAGCTCCCGGGTCACCCTCTCTGCTTCGTCCCTCCGCACACAACCGTCCTGTGTGCCCTGCACGGTGCTGAGTGCTCAGTCATCCCGCACCTTGGGGGCAGGTCCCACTGTTCACCCGTTCTACGGATTGGGAGACCAGGGCCGGAGGAGGCTGCCCACTCAGTCCGGGGCTGTGGCTGCCTCAGGGTCCTCCTCTCTGGGAAGCACCTGCTCTTAACCCTGCCCTTCTGCCCCCACCCCGTGGTGAAGCCCTCCCTGACGGCCTTGAATGTAACCTGGCGCCCTGGCCGCCCCGTCACAGGCCCTGTGCATGGGTTCGGTTCACAGCCGGGAGAGCACTGCATCCCCCTGCACGCGGCTCTCCTGACCCCTCGAGCCTTGTCCGGGCCATGAGCATCTTGTGGGTGGAACATTTGCCCGCCTTGTCCGCAAAGCCTGGCATGGCAGCCAGCGATTTCAGCTTCCGTGAGTTAAGTCTCCTAAATGCACTTTTGTTCAGCCGAGCACATAAGACCTGTGTTCTGTGAAGTATCTTTTAAAGCCCTTCATCCTGAGGAGACTGGTAATGTCTTGAGTATTTAAGAATGCTTTGCAGCTGATCTTTATAATTATTCAGCCCAGAATACACGCAGAAATGCTGCCTTTGGTGACTTATATGTATGATAGTCCTCAGCCCATCTTAGATGTCTTCTCTGATTTTAGTGTAGAAGTATATATAACATGATGAAAAAATGGATTTTTCTTTCTCTTTTTTTTAAATGTTTACAGGGCTCTTTTTGTTTTGTTTTCGGTGTACAGTTCTCTGTTTTAGGCCTGTGTAGGCTTGTGTAACTCTCAGCACCCATCAGGATGCGGAACCATTCATCACCCCAGAAAATCCCCTCCTGCTGCCTCTTTGAGGTCAGGCCCTCCTCCACCCCCAGCCCCTGGGCAGCCGCTGATCTATTTTCTGTCCCTGCAGGTTGGCCTTTTCTAGATGTCAAATAAATGGCAACAAACAGCATGTGACCTTTGGAAAGTAGCTTTAAAGAGGAGAGTATTTTTATGACCTGATATGGAGAAAATCTTAGGCTTCTTTGGAAAATTATTGCCTTCACCGTGTGGGCACTTAGAACATTTTGCTGCAAGAACTTACTTGTTGCTTCGTGGAAATGCAGAGCTCCAGGTTAGGCTGTGGAAGATGGGGCTGAGTTCGTAACGGTGACGCTGGAACGCCAACAGGCCTTTGCGGACCATGCCCCTCTGTCTCCAGAAACCCTGATGACATCGAGACGGTGACCCACAAAGAACCGAACACCCAGGCTGGGTGGTGCGGGCCTCCCGGCCTGGCCTGTGAGCCGGGAGCCCAAAGGAAGGGTGTTTGTGGTGGGGCTCTGCTTCTGCGGGAGGCCGGAGGTTTCGGCCGTGGGCAGGAGGAGAGAGCAGACAGAGGAAGAGGCACTCCAGATGGGAGAACGCTCCTGAGCAAAGTCTGGCGGGGGGGGGGGGGGGGAAGTCCAGGTTCTGGACACGGGAAGGACCTTTGTCACGTGTCACCGGGAGCAGCCAGGGCCAAGGAGAAAGCTGGAGGTGAGGTTTGCACGAAGCAGGGGAAGGCGGGCTACGTGCTCTGGGCTGATTCTTTGTGCTGCAACTCAGGGGGCTGAGGGGTGACCAAGGGAGGACAGTGTGGTTGAACCCACCCCTGGGGTGCAGGCCTTTTCTCAGAAAGGCTGCGGTTCCTTTCCCTGCTTGCTGGCATCCTTTCTCACCACGTCTCCAGCAGACACTCACCTCCCCGGCTCACATGGTGGCGGGACGCCGTGTCACAGGGCTGGAGACACAGTGGGGATGCCTGAGAAAGCTTGGCTGTCTCGAGAGAGGGCCAGAGTGGCCCTCCCTCCCCCACAGCCCTGCCTTCAGCGAAGCCGTGGCGCCAGGCCTGTGGGACAAGCGTGGACCAAACCCGTGGCAGAGCAAGAGGCAGCCCAGGCCCCGGACGGCACCATCAAGCTGATGCTGCCAGCCACATCCTCCGGGCTCGGCGTGCTGGAAAACTCAGCCCTGTCGAAGCCACTGCCCCAGGGTTTTCTGTTACTCTTGGTTAACTGAATCCCGAGCCACCGTGCATGCTGTTCTCTCCGTCTGGATCTCCTTCTCAACCTTGTGCAGCTGGTGTCTCTTCCGTTGAGAATGTAACTTCTTTACAGAGGCTTCCCTGATGCCCTGGGCATCACATGGGACTCAGTAAACTGCTTAACATGCTGGTCTTCCCGTCCCTGAGCTACCAGCTCCCCATGGGCAGGAACGGCCCACCCTTCTTCTCTCCATGCCTGGCAGATAGTACATGACCAGCAAATATTGGTTGAATAAATGAAAGAACCAATGAATGCCATAGGATCAAGAAAGGGAAAAATGGGGAACAGTTCTCTAAGTTTCTGCTACATCATAGCCTTACTCTGCCACGAAAGGCAGTGCAGGGGGGTGAGGATTGGCGGGTTCTTGTCATGCAGACACCAGCATTCGGCCCTCAGGGTCAGCGAGCACGCGTCACGTGCCGAGGCCCGTCCCGCCCCACCCAGGTGGTCTGTCCCGCGGATCACTCCATCTCGCCTGGCCCGCGTGCTACGTGGCTGCCTGGTTCCTCACTCGAACTGAATTGACTGATGGGCGGCCCTGTCTGTCCCCACTTCCACTGCTCTCGCCTTCGTCTGGACTCCTGTTACCGCTTACCGAGACCGACGCCCCCACTCCCCATCTAATCCTTCCCATAGGTGTCCCCCGCGGGCCCTTGGGGTGATGCCGCCTCCCCCAGTCTAACCGCGGTGCACCGTCGGGCAGATGATCTCCCCTGTGCCTGCCGACCCCCCTTCTGAAGGTGATCTTCCTCCACCCGTGTATCCCAGTCCCACACCTCATTCCCGCAGCCGACGGCATCACAGAACCGCAGGGCTGAAATGGACCTTCCTAAGACTCGAAGATGAGGAAGGGGATTCCGGAGAGGGGAGGTTGGCTGCCCAAAGTCCTGTGACTCACTGGCGGTAAAGTCAAGGCCCAAATCATCATTGTATGAGCCCGGGGGATTATCTTTTCCATCCACCTGTGTGTCTCCCCCATCCTCCTTTGTGTGGGCACGTCTTGGTGGCCAGCACACAGGACAGAGGCTGCCTGCTTGCGCATGTGCGGGGCTGATCTGTCCCCATCGTCTGTGTGAGGAGCTGGCCAGAGGCTTGAAGCAGAATCCAAGGAGGCAGGATTGCAGACGGCATCAAGCTTTGCAAACACACAGTTGCTGCCATGGGCAGCTCTCATCCGTCGGCCGGAACGTGAATGCAGCAGGGACCAGGCTTTGGTCAGTGATTTTCCAGCCACATCTGCGCCCCCCAATGATAATGGAGAGCAGCTGCAGAGAGATCCAGGTCCAGGACCACAGAGCACGAGCCCGTACAGCCTTCGATGCTGGCGTATGGTGGAGACACGACGCGCTCTCACCGGGCTCCGCGAGTCACCCCATCACTGCTTGGCCCCAGGAGTGTCCCACGGAGGAGGGAGGGGTCTCCCACTTGGCCAAAGAGGCTTGCTCTAGAAGATGCCGACAGTGGACAGTGGAATTCCTGTGGAAACTCAAATTCCTAATCACAGAGAGGAGACTGGTTCTCCTGGATCCCCCCTGATTCGTCCCGGGGCATGTGATGCTGGTTTTAGGAGGTGTCCCTTCCGATTACAATACCCGCCTTAGGTCTCCAGCGCCCTCACTCACTGTGACGGGAGAGGTGATCCGTATACTAGCTGTCTTGGTCCGTGCCACCCTCATTAGCTTGTGGTGTGTTCTAGGACACCGCCTAGCAGGTCATTCTTAACTATCTGCCTCAGACTCCAGAAGTTTCACCAACGCTGAGCTAAATAAAAGAGCTAGCTTTCCTCTTGGGGTCAAATTCCATGGGCCTCACCATATTAATAATGTGCACATTCCTAAACACTATTTTTACAAATGAAATCAAATTTTCATTGTACTTTTAAAATAATCATAAGGACTTTATCTTTGTGTCTGCACCTAGTAATCGCCCCTGTTTATTGTCGCATGGACTCCTACCCACACTCAGTTACCCGGTAACTTGGCGGACACACACATCCTCGTGAGTGAGCAGGAGGCTTGTTAAACCCCGATGGGCTGGTCAGTTCTCCCAAAGCCCTTTACCAACGGGAAACAGAATCTAGAGGTGCAAGACTCTGTCCGCGAACCGCTTGACCCAAATCTTTCCTTTAGCTGTCACCTGAGTATGTGTGTTCCTAGGCATATGGGTTACTTTTGTTTAATTTCTGTTGAATTTTCCTTGGCTGGTGGGGTTCAAAGGGGTGTAGACACCAGCCCTTGTTGTTGTTTGTGGAATGTTGTTCAAGAATTCCAATCGGGGCCAGCAGTCCTTCTACTTGGGTTATGAGTATTGGGTGATGCATGTTAAGCAGGTGCTTCTGCCTGTCCCTTCCTCAACACAAATGTGTATTTATTCCTGTGCTGTCCTGAACATAGTCCATGCTGAGTAGGGTCGTAGAATTTTGAGACTAGAGGGACAGTGACAGGCATCTGAGTCTTTACGGCACAACTTCTCTGGGAGAGAACGTTCACACCTCTTATTACTTAGGGCTGTTCTTAGTTCTTTCATTACAAAGTTCTTTGCTTGTACACCACCCTCTCCCAAAGCTGGACAGTTGTGATTTTTACAAAGTTCTCCGATAGACCGATTTCAGTTTGCCTCATAGGACTTCGTGTCTGCTGAATTTTGTGCAGTGATGGAAATGCGCTGTGTCTACCCTGTCCAAGGTGGTAGCCACTGTCCACACATGGCTACGGAGCCCTTGAAACATGGCAGCTGTGACTGAGGAATTCAGTTTTTAATTTTATTTTTTTCATTATGCTCAGTTAGCCAACAGAGAGTACATCATTAGTTTTTGATGTAGTGTTCAACAATTCATTAGTTGTGAATAACATCCAGTGCTCATTACCACACGTGCCCTCCTTAATACCCATCACCCGGTTACCCCCTCCCCCCAATTCCCTCCCCTCTGTAACCCTCAGTTTGGTTCCCAGAGTCCAGAGTCTCTCATGGTTCGTCTCCCCCTCTGATTTCTCCCCCTTCAGTTTTCCCTCCCTTCCCCTGTGGTCCTCTGCTCTATTCCTTATGTTCCACATGTGAATGAAACCATATGATAATTGTCTTTCTCTGCTTGACTTATTTCACTCAGCATAACCCCCTCCAGTTCCATCCACGTTGATGTACAAGTTGGGGATTCATCCTTTCTGGTGGCTGGGTAATCTTCCATTGTATATATGGACCACATCTTCTTTATCCATTCATCTGGTGAAGGGCATCTCGGCTCCTTCCACAGTTTGGCTATTGTGGACATTGCTGCTATGAACATTAATTTTACGTAATTATAATTAACCTAATTTTAAATGGCCACAAGTATCTATTGGCTACCACATTAGACAGTCGAGACACTATACATTTTTCTCCACTGTCACTCAGGGACCCTCAGATATTTGGAGACAGCTCTCATGTGTCCTTAATGTTTCGTTTTACAGCTGAACAAGTGTTTTAGGATAAATGTCCAGATTTGTAAGATCTTGGTCACCCTTGGTTCACCTGTCAAGTTTCTGAATTAATGACGTAATTGACAGAATCAGGAAACTAATAATTGAATTTTCTTTTTTCATGGAAATCTCCTTCTATCTAATCCTCTTATATAAACTGAGGTTTGGGGTTTATGACCATGGGTGGGAATGGGGGGTGCAGAGGAGGAAGACAGGACCAAGAAGGTCATGTTTTCTTCGGCTGCCCCTCCTGTTACCCCCCACCAGCGATTGGGAAAAACAGCCTTTTAGCTCTGAGGGATCATTGACTTATAAAAATAAGACATGCAAAGCAGAGCAGGTGGTCCTGCAATGAAGGCTGGGATGGTCACTTGTTTGGCAAAGCAGTCACCGTGGTCCAGTGGAGTGGCCCCAACCATTCCTCGTACAAGAAAGTGGAGACGTAGCAAAGCCAGCTTGAAGCAAAACCATCCTGTGGTGAACAGAGTCCAAAGACCAGGAGTCTGGGAATTCTAGGCTCAGTTCTGTTTCTATGGATCCAAAAATGACATCCTCGTCACTTTCCAGAGCTTCCTTTTTCTGTGCTTTCACATCTCATGCCAGCTTGAACATCATTCTCTGGTGTCTTTTTAGAACCTATCAGTATCATGGCATTCAAATTTATTGTAAATTTGTATGTCCCGTGGTATGTTTTCACTTGAAATGGAAGAGCCAAGCTTGGCAAATAGACCTTCATTTACTAATGAGGCCGACTCTATTTTTTTACTCAAACCAAAACATCCATTCTGCTAATAAGTGTTTATCGACTACCTGCTCTGTCCCAGGCCGTAATGACGGCCTCCACAAGGAGGAAGGTCACCAGGGTCAGTGTCACCCATTAGGCCACAACCGTGGGACTGATGACCCAGGAAATGTGCACACGGAATGTGCTGGGCGCTGGGGGGCAGCCGTGAAAGAGACAGGCTGAGACTCAGAAGCAAGATTAATATGTGGTTGGTTGAGCCTTCCATGAGGCATCTCGGCACTCGCTGGCGTTGAGCTTATAGTCCAGAGGTGCAAAGACCACAAGAGAGCACTGGCAAGGGGGAGCCAGGCCACGGCAGGCACAGTCTCCCCTCTGATGCTGATTCACAGTCACAAATGCCCGGGGGAGTTTTCAAACTGCAGGAAGGTATTTGGTTTAGGGAAGGAGCTGCTGCTTGAGATTATGATTAAGACCAAGAGTTGAATCTCGGGTATAGCTGTAGTGACAGCAACCGTGTTGATCATGACAATGATGATGGTGGTGGTGGTGATGGTGATGATGGCGGTGGTGAGGATGGTGATGATGGTGCTGGTGGTGATGGTGATGATGGTGGCAGTGAGGATGGTGGTGATGGTGGTGATGATGATGATGGTGATGGCAGTGGCGGTGGTGGTGATGGTGGTGAGGATGGTGGCAGTGATGGTGATGGTGTGATGGTGATGATGGTAGTGGCAGTGGTGGCGGTGGCGGTGGTGGTGAGGATGGTGGTGGTGGTGGCGGTGGTGATGATGATGGTGGTGAGGATGGTGGTGGTGATGGCGGTGATGGCGGTGATGATTGTGTGGTGGCGGTGGTGGTGAAGAAAGCAGTAATAGGGACAATGGCAGGCAACGACTCTGATAATTGTGATGACACCAACAGCCAAGATCATGGCGGTGGCAATGAGGATCACATCAGAGGACTCCCATCACTGTTTCTTGGTGTCCACTCTTTGGGAAGAGAGTCAGAAACAACGGACCCTCTGGAAGGGGACAGATAAACGATGGGCCATGGAGGGTGTGTGCTGGTCAGCTTGCCTGCCCTGCTACCTGCTGGAAGCCATGCTGTGAGGTCAGGCTGGGGGCCACACTGTTTCAGCAGCGTTTCCACTGCCTGCGAGGAGGCCCCAGCTGCCCAGGTCCATCGCCAGCTGCAGGCCCAGGCTGGGCTTCTTCAGGGGAAAAGGCAGGGTGCTGCAATGAACAGATTCCAAAGGGTGGGAGCCTGGGGGTTCAGTTCTGGTTTGAGGAGGGCTAGCCAGCCTTCGGTGTCCTGAGCCACAGAGTGGGTCTGCGGTGAGTTGCATGAGCACGTGGGCTCTCTTTGCTGGCACTGGACAGTCTGGTTAAGGTCACAAATGGTGTTGACTTTATGCAAAGAAAGACTGACATTCTGGCAGGGAGGGACAGATTTCAGCTCTCGTTCTGGAGGTACCAGGCTCTGGGGCCCCTGAGTACCTCCTGCAGACGGACTCACTGGCCTGAGAACAGGATCTGCTCTTTACTTCACCTTCTAGGTCTGAGGAGCCCTGTCAGCGGTCCCACCGGAGGACGGCCACAGTCAGTGGTGCCCCCCAAACAGCAATCATAGCGTGGCGCCCCAAGAACCTCCAGCGTGTCTGTTCCATTTAAAACCATGGCTTGTTGTGGCTTGGAGCAGGAGGAGAATGGAAGGAGAAAGAGAAAAAAGATTGGTTTAACACATGTTACCAAAAACAGCATGAAAAAATAGCCCATTTGATCTACTTGGGATCCTTATCAGTACCCATTTGTTTACTGAACGAGTCTTCATTAAGTCTGCAATACATTTCAGGCACTCAGAATACAGCAGTGAACAAAACAGACCAAGTGGCTACTCCTGTGGATCGCACATTCTACTGGGAAGAGACCATGAATAAATGGATATATTTACAACAGGCCAGGTTGGGGATAAGAGCTGGAGAGGAAAATGCAGTGTGCAGGTCAGGGCACGAAGGTAGGCTCCCCAAGGGAGGGGGGCACGGTGGGGCTCGAGGAAACCACGTAGAGGCCGAGACCAGAGGACGTGGCAATGGGGGTCTGAGGAGGGGCGTTCAGGACAGCTGCGGCCAGTGCGCAGGCCCTGGGAGGGGCCGGGAGGTGTGTGGCTGCAGGGCACGCATTCCAGGTAGAGCGTCCTGGGTGATGCTTGAGCACGTCCCCTTTAAACATACACATGCTGAGGCGCATACCTGCCCTCCCCTAGCTGATCTGTACGCCCACAAACCACCCAGAACATGGATGGCTTCACGAAGTGGGCAAATAGGAGGGGAGTCACTCACATTGGGGTCTGGGGGGTTCCTAGATTCCTGGTCAACGTCCCCTTTGGCAGGCTGACCAGACGGCCCTGAGGTAGGGGAAGAAACACGCGTCTCTCATCGCAGAGATGTTCCTCAGGCTCCAGCGAACAGCTGCACTGGGAGAGGCCCACCGAGCGCGGACGCGGACTGAGCCCGACCGGGAGGGGACAGCGAACGCGATGAGCTGCTCTGGTCCCCTTGGTTAGCCTGTCGGCGGGGTGTGATGCAGGGTGGGGGCGCCTGACGGGTTAATCACTCCTGTGCCAGTGGCTGTATTCATGTCAGGCACACGCGTAGTTTACCACACTCTGGGAGGATCAGATATCAATAGCTCCAGTCCTGCTACATTCTGACTTAATTGGCAGGAAGAAAGCAGAACTGCACAAATCTTGACTGAATGCCTTTTGTTTGTTAATAATTCTTGGTGCGTGAACGCTACCTTCCTGTGATCACAGGGCATAATTTCTTTCCCACGAATCTTTGAAAAGCCAGATACGTGGGATCTTGCTATTAAATTCGACTGTGCTCGTTGGCAGTGCTGTTCAGATTATGAATTGATCTCACTTAGATGTTGGACCAGTGATTGTCCGCTCTAGCAGGCTGTTTGTTCAGAATCATGGGGCATGTACTTTAAAGAAAATTATGCATCCTCTCTGGGACCCTGAGTGCCACTGATGTGTAAATAGAAAACAAAACACAGACCCTGTGTCCAGGAGAGCAGGCTTTTGCCTCTAGGCCCCAGCCTTTATGCCAACTGTGGAGCCAAGGGGTGCTCCTGGCTGCACCCAAGGATTTGACCAACCGGAACCTGAGCACCCTCAGTGTGTGTCACTCTGTTCCAGGCACTGGGGCAGGCATGGGGAGCTCAGAGGAAAAGCAGCCCTCCTGCTGTTTAATCATGGACCTGGGTCCTGCACACAAATGACTCAGGTAGTGAGTTAGGCAGCATCGTTCACAACTACACCCCGTGCTGGAACAATTTAGTAGTTAATAACACCCTAGTTATACAATATGGGTGATCTGCACTTTTAAAGCAGCTTCCCCGTGGGCAGAAGAACCAGGAGGAAGTCTCGATGAGAAAAAGTGCCATTTATTCAGGTGCCTGGGGGGAGAATGCAGAAATGGTGCCCTACCCCCCCCCCAACCTTCCAAGGCAGTGGGTTCTGCTGGGTTCTGATTCTCTGTTTGACCAAAGGCTTGCTCCAGGAGGTGCACAATTGCTATGGGTTTCCTAGTCTAGGTGATGCTTACGGCTGGGGAGACTCATGCATCAGAAGGGACACCTGAGTATAAATTATGCATGTGAAAGCATTCCACTCGAGCTCAGCCATTCTGTAATATGCACAGCTGTTAACGCTGTTTCCAGAACCACATGGCAGGGGTGTGTGTGTGTGTGTGTGTGTGTGTGTGTGTGTGTGTGTGTGTCCCTCCCAATATCCCTTGCTAGATTCAGGCTTCTTGAAGGTAGGCATACATCTTCGGTGTTGTTCCTTGGTGTCTTGCCCCACTGTGTAGGCTAAGTAAAGAATGAATGAGTGAAGAATGAATGAATGAGGAAAAGTCAGTCAGTTTCCCCTTAGGCAGCAAGAATTGTCCTTCTCAGCCTGGGCCATTTATGGCCTGCGGTGAGAAGCTGTTTGTGACATTGAATTCCTGTTGTGTTTGCTGCCTCTGATTTCTTTGTCATGTACTCATACCCACCCTTGTACTTTTAGTTAACTGTCTTGATGTACGTATCTGATTCCCCATTTCAAGTATCCTAGAGAAATAGAATTTCTTGTCTTGGCCAACCCCCTCCCCCTGCCCGGAGCACCTCCCACAGTACTGAGCATAGAGGAAACTCTCCACGGCAAGCTTCAGACCATTGAAATTGGATGAAATGGCTCTGTGGATTCCAGGTGGGTTTCGACAGCTGACCTAGACCAGGTCAAGACTCTGCGTGGACAACAGTCTCTCCCCAGTCCCTGGCTAGGCAACATGAATAGAGACTCAGACCCCCATCGACGACTGAGACTGGGCTCCCACACCCAGGTGGAGGGCAGGACATGCTTGGAAGGGCATTGTATTCATAGTCTGGTTGACTTTGTGGTTTCTCATCCCCCAATTGTAGAACTGACTTCTTGTGATATTGATGGTCAAGTCTTTATCTGATGTTAATGAATTTAAAAATAGCCACGTAATTGGGAATGTTACCAAAACAGAAACAAAGGAAGGGTTCCCTTCCGCCTCCCTAGCTTCCCCCTCTCCTGGATGCGCCCCCCCCCCATCTTGGCTCTCTCTGTGCTTCCTTCCCCTGGACGCCACCCTGTCACCTGTTGTCCTATCGCTTCCTTCGTGGCATCCCCAGACCCAGCTGTGCTATATAGGGCAACGGTTCTGGGCCAAACCCAGGCGTCCCCCTGCACCTGCCACTGCTGTAACTCTCCCGGAAAGGGAGCAAATTCATTCATTTCCTAAAGACCCTCCCCCATAATAGCTGTGGCGCTGGTTAAAGATACTCTTTTCCACTATTATAGTGAGCTTAAAAAAAAAACTCTACCAGGTGGCACTTTCCATACCATTGCTGAGGAGCCAGAGAACAGCACTAGTCATTAGATGCGAAGAACGCTCTGTGTTGTCCCCGGGAGGTGTGTGGCTGCAGGGCACACGCTCGAGGAGGGGAAGCAAGGTGGCAGAGGCAAGGGGAGGGGAAGCAAGGTGGCAGAGGCAAGGAGGGCCCACGGTGTTCTCTTCCCTATGATGCCTAAAAGGTTCTGACATCCGAGTGGAGTTTGCACTTTGGAACCTCTTTCTTTGTATATAAAAACCATTATCTCACGTTTAGAACGATACGGACTTACTTTTCTCAGGATCGGGTATTCATCATAGTCACAGAAAGGAAGAGGGTGTTTGACCCAAATTACAAAAACCACTGAAGTGAAACTGGTCCATTTTTCCTCCGTGCTGTCGTGAAAACTGCCTTGAGTATCTCGTAGGTGCCGAGTGCTGCGCCCGGCGCTCCCCGGAGCGGAGGAGGAGAGGCGCTAACTCCCACGCGCGGGAGCCCGCACCCGGCTGGTGGGCGGACATCATCCGTGGGGTTGCCACCATTGCGATGGCAAAGCACAGCTTTGAGAAAACCCTGAAGGGTGTCCACAGCGTCTCTATATCCGCTGTGTACGCAGGCATTAGGGAAACGGAAAGCAGGGGAAGGCCTGGCATGATGTGGATTCATTTGGGAGAAAGTCCTAGAAGGAAAGTAGATATTGAGCAGGCCTTGAAGGGAGAGGGGAGGACACAGACCCGCCGTGCCTCGTGGAGAATGTCGAGGAGGGAGCCCTGGCGCTGAGTACCGACCACTTCGTAAAGACAGCGCAGGAAGCCAATCAGTGAGGCCGCACCAACACGCGAGGCTCCTCCGAACCACTTCAGGAAAATAAGAGCATCCGGCTTGATTTAAGATGAAATTTATTTCTTCAGATTTTGGAAACACAGATTATTGGTATTGGTGCACTTGCTTCATTTTAGGATAATTTAAAACATGAAGAAGAAAACAAGGCTGACAAAATATCTGTGAAGTTTTTAGCTACTCACTGGCTAATGCCTCCACAAGCTGGTTATTGAGGGAACTGGTCACTACCGTTAAATGCTAGAAGTAGTGAAGAGGCAGCCTGCGCCCCTCGGGACCTCGAGGCAGAGGGAAGAGCCTGTGGAAGGGCCGTGGGGCGGGAACGTGGCCCGCGGGAGGCATGGAGCGGTGCAGTCGCAGTGGGACACGGCAGAAGCAGGCTGCCCCGGCCTCACGGCTCCTGCCTGGGACTTAGGCCCGCACAGCGCATGCGTGTGCTAGGACTGCTCCCGAGGCCCCCACGGGCTGGGTGTGGTCTCCCAGCTCAGGAGGCTGGTGGGCCAAGGTCAAGGGGCCAGCCCTGTGCGGCCGCGACGAGGGATCTTTCCGGGCCTCTTCCTGGTTTCTGAGTTTTGCTGGCAGGCTGGTATTTTTTGGCTTCTAGAAGCATCACCCTGATCTGTGCCTTCATCTACACATGGTGACCTCTCTGCATCCCAAATTTCTGTGTCCGAATTTCTCCCTTTTATAAGGACACCAGTCACGTGGTGTTAGGGCCACCCTAAAGACCTCAACTTGATTACGTCTGTAAGGTCCTTGTCTCCAAATAAAGTCACATTGTGAAGCACTGGGAGTTAGGTTAGGCCTCCAGCCTACCTTTATTTGGAGGGGGATGAAGGACACAGATTTAATTCATAACCCAGAGTTAAGAAAAAATAGAACATTTGGTGATTATCTTTCATTTAGGCTTCTATTAAAACAGTGAGATATTTGTTTACCAAAATCAGGACTAAATGACAGGCCGATGTTGTCTGTAAATATGTGAGACTGTGACTGCATTTCCTAAATATACTGAAGTTTCAAGTCCTGAATCTTACACCAAGAGACCTAACTCAGTCAACGTTCCATAAAGCAAAATCCTTCTTATAAGGGAAAAAAATAAATGTCCTGGTTGAAACACTCGGACATGGAACTTCTGGATGTGAACCATGCAGATCAAATGTTTCTTCAGTGGGTATTACGAGTTCACACCTCCTCTAGCCATGGCGCAGATCCTGCACACAGTAGCGTGGGCTCCCACATCCTCACCTGGTCTCAGCTGGGCCCCCAGTCAGACGGTAACGTCAGTGTCCCTGATATCAGGGACGTCTGTCACAGCACTAGTGCACGAAATTAACAGCTTTGTGAATAGACTGTAGAGACTCTGAAGACAGAGACCCTGGATGCAGTCAAACACAGTTCCAGTAGAGTCTTGCCAAGTCCCTGTTTGTAACTCAGGGGAGGACCCTGTTGGCAGGTCAAATGTGCCGCTGGCTTTCTTAGGTTCTGGTGTTCGACACAGCCACACTGTCTCTGAGAACACACCCAGCACGGTGTGCACACATCTTTAAGGGAGCAAGGATGCTCAGAGAACTCTGTAGGGTCTTTATTGCTTCTAGTGCATCATGTCGTTTTTTAATCTTAATTTTATAAAGCACTGCTTGACCTATCAATCGTTAGGAACCGCACCATGAAACCACCACCATACTGCTAATGATTAGCCTTACCATGGACCCTGGAATAAAGGAGCTCAGGGGTGTAGATGCTGTGGGAACAGTTCACCGCTGACCTCTGGAGGGGCGCTGCGGCGGTAGGTTTGGGCCTCTGCAGGGGGAGGTGATGGCAAGCACCGTGGGTGTGCACAGTGTTGATTTTGCTGACCGCGTCTTTATAGAGCAGTGTGTCCTTGCAAACGGGAGTGACTGAAGTCAAGCAAAGCACATAGTGGTGCCCTGGCGGGGAACTCTGCTCTCTGTAGTGTGAAATCCAGGGCAAGGGAAGGCCCCATGATGCATATGCGTGGCAGTCCCACGGGCCTAAGAACGCCGTTCTTTCTGAAGTTACAAAGTGCTCTCGTATCGTTAACCTCCTTTATTTCACAAAATACCCGTGAAGTTGACAAGGGTGAAGATATTATTCTCATTTTATATGGGAAGAAAGTGTGAATTCGTCTAGATAATGGAATACTATTGAGCCCTAAAAAGACATGAGCTTTCAAGCCATGAAGCGACATGGAGGAGGCTTAGATGTGTAGCTCTCAGACAAAGGAGCCACTGTGAAAAGACTACAGTCTATGTGATCCCAGCTCTATGACATTCTGGAAAGGGCAGTACTGTGGGGACAGTGAAAGGATCAGTGGTTGTCAGAGGTTGGGGGGAGAGGGGTGGATGGGGTGGGGCACAGAGGGTTTTAGGGCAGTGAAATCACCCCCTATGATCCAGAGTGATAGATCCATGACACCATACATTTATCCAAGCCCACAGAAGGTACAGCACCAAGAGTGACCCTAAGGCAGCTGAGAACTCTGGATAATGATGGCACGTCAGTGTTGGCTCATCGATTGCACAAACGCACCATGCTGCTGGGGGCTGCTGAGCATGTGTCCGGGCAGGCGGTACCCGGGAGTGCTCCGTCCCTCACACTCAGTTCTGCTATGAATCTTAAAATGCTCGAGAAAACAGAATAAGGCTATTTAAAAAAGAGAGAAAAACTGTGGCTCAGGTGGTTAAGTGAACATCTCTCCAGCCAGCTCTCCTTCAGCTGGGACCTTCTGCCTCAGGGCGCACGCGCACGGGACGGGCCTCCCCTCTGTCCCCCCCCCCCCCCCCCCCGCTCAGCCAGAGCTGCCCTCCTCTGCGGCCGCTGCAGCCCTGCTCCTCTCCGCGGGGTCAGCCGTTTTCTTTCCAAACAGTCTCAGGGCCACTTGCTTTTGATTACTATTTGTGCCCTTTCATGTCTAACCTCTCCATACCTTTATATGTAAAGTGTATTTTTTATAGGTAACATATAGTTAGGTCTTACCTTTTCGCTTTTTTGTTTGTTTGTTTCTTTGCTTGCAGTTTGACAGTCTCTGCCTTTTAAACGGAATGTTTAGACAAAGGATCACTGCCTGTTGTTGTAAATAAAGCTTTACTGGAAAACAGCCATGGACATTTGTTTTTGTATCCTCAAAGGCCTTTTTGCATGACGGGAAGTAGTTTTGACAGAGACTGCATGGCCTACAAAGCCTAAAGCATTTGTTACTTGTCCCTTTAGAGAAAATATGTGTGGACCCCTCATGTGGACCACGGAGTGTGATGCAATTATCCACATGTCTTGGTTGAAATCTACCATCTTACTATTTGGTTTTTTGGTTTCGTGGTGTGTCTTTATTTGTTTCACATCTTGTCTGAGTTTTGGCTCAATTTTTCCTGTCCGCTTTGGGTTACTTGAGGTTATTTTCCCATTTTTTCCCCTCCATTTTTGGGTTTTTAGCTAAAAACACTTTGTCCCACTTTTTCATGGCTGCTCTAAGGTTTGCCACGAGCATCTCCCCCTTATCAGGCTTATCTCCAGTTGACATGACATCACTTTACCTGAAGTGTTTCTACTTTACAACAGCGTCCTTTCATTTCTGTTATAACAACCTTTCCAGTATTTTGCCACTTTTTATTTGTACATGTTATAAACTCTACAATGCATTAGTATTTTCAGCTTAAAGATCAAGTACTTTCCAAAATGATCAAGAAAAAATTGCTTTAGGTTTACCCACCTTTTTTTATTAATTCTTTTTTTTTTTTTTTTGGTGAAAAAAATTTAATTTAGATTTAGCCAGCTGGACTCAGTTTAGATGATTCCAATTTTGTTGGCAACATCCAAAGCATCATAGTCAGGAGCCAGTCGAACATATGCCTTCTTCTCTCCATCAGGCCTGATCAAGGTGTTGACCTTGGCCACGTCAATGTCGTAGAGCTTCTTCACAGCCTGTTTGATCTGGTGCTTATTGGCCTTGACATCCACAATGAACACAAGTGTGTTGTTGTCTTCTATTTTTTTCATGGCTGACTCAGTGGTCGGGGGAACTTGATGATGGCATAGTGATCAAGCTTGTTTCTCCTGGGGGCGCTCTTTCGAGGATATTTGGGCTGCCTCCGCAGACGCAGTGTCTTGGGTCGTCGGAACGTAGGTGACGTGCGGATTTTCTTTTTTTTGTGACTGTGGACGCCTTTCAGCACTGCTTTCTTGGCCTTCAAAGCCTTTGCTTTGGCTTCGGCTTTGGGAGGGGCAGGGGCTTCCTTCTTAGCCTTCGGCGCCATCTTCGTAAAAGGGTTTTTATTAATTCTTAATCTTTTTTATAGATACAAGTTTCCTCTGGCATCATTTTTTTCTGCCCAAATAAACTTCTTTTAACACTGTAATGCTGTGAATTCCCTCAGCTTTAGTTTATCTGAAAAAGTCTTTATATTGCTTTCATTTTCTTAAAAAAAATATTTTTTGCTGAATAAAGAATCTCCAGGTTGATAGATTTCTCTCTTCTTTTGGGACTTCTAGCACTTCAGTTTTCTGGATTGCTCAGATTCTGAGAACTCTCTTCCATTCCTATCTTGTTCCTCTATGTGCATGTTTCTTTTTGCTTTGGCCACATTGAAGACTATCATTATCTTTGGTTTTTGGCAGGTTGCACATGAGGGGCACACAGGTAATTATCTTCACATTTAGCCTGCTTGGGGTTCTGTGGGCTTTATGGATCGATGTCCGTTGTGGTTCATCCACCTTCCCCTCTTCTCCTATTTCTCCCATCCCATTCTTCCTGTCTTTCTGGGATGACACTTACCTGTATGTTAGACCATATGTATTCTAATGGAGTTCTGGATGCTCTGGCCTGCTTTTATTTTATTTTTTCATCTTTGCTCATAAAAATAATGTTAGAGAAGAGAAGTCAGACACAAAAGAATACTGTCATGATTTCATTTCTGCAAAGTTAAAAAAAAAAAAACCCACAAACTGATCTGTGGGGATAAAAATCAGGAGAGGAATGGTTATCTTGGGGTTGGATTGGAATGGGTGAAAGGTGAATCAGGGTTTCACCATGTCTAGGAAAGGTCTGTTTCTCAATCTTTATGCTCATTACACCGAGTGGGTTCACTGCAAACATTCACTGAACTGTATACATGATTTGTGCACTTTCTCTGGAGGTGTTGTTCTTCAACTTAAAAATTTATTTTAAAATTCAACATCCCCAGGTATCCTCCTTCTAAAAGGTAAAATTTTGTTTATGTGTGCAATCTTCTACAAATGTGTCTTGTTTATATTGTTAGGAAATGCTCTAACTTTATGTTTCTCCTACATGAAGAGTCCATTTTTTATCATGATTCATTAAATTGTTCCATCATTTCCTGGTAGTTTTTACTGCAGTAATCGTCACTGACCAATGCTGTGTATGATGGCTTGTATTTGTCTTCACTTCTCTTTATCATATCAAGAATCAGCTTTCAGGGACGCCTGGGTGGCTCAGTCGGTTAAGTGTCTGCCTTCGGCTCAGGTCATGATCCCAGAGTCCTGGGATCGAGTCCCACATCGGGCTCCCTGCTCGGCGGAGAGCCTGCTTCTCCCTCTGCCTGCCACTCCCCTGCTTGTGCTCTTTCGCTCTCTCTCTCTCTCTCTGACAAATAAATAAATAAAATCTTAAAAAAAAAAAAAGAATCAGCTTTCAAATTCCATTAAAATCCCTATTGGTATGTTTATTAAAATCATATCGAATTATTTGTAGAGAATTGATAACTTATAAAATTGAATTACTCTGTCCTGCAGTAGCATATAAAACATAGGTAGGTCTTAGGTCTTCCAGTACAATTCTATAATATTCACCATAAATGTCTTACATATTTTAGAATAATTATTTGTATATGATTTTTAAAGAGTGTAACTTCTTTCTTTTTACTCACACTTTACATAGACTGTTATCAGTGAATAGAAATGCTGATAACTCTTTAAGGTGAATCTTTTAATTAAGAGTGTTACCAATGTCATTTTTAAGTTCAATTTGATGGATTCCCTTGCAAACAATGACAACTTTGTTTCTTCTTTGACTTACCCATTTTCTTTGTTTGTTGTTCCTTTGCTTTTTGCCTTCCTGCACCAACTAGTACTTCCAGCCCAGTGGTAGTCAAGAAACCATGAGAGTATGATCTCTAGTCCTCTTCCTTACATGAGGGGAGTATTTCTGTTTTCTTCATCGGTGTGATTTTCTGTGTGCTTTGGTAGCTGCTGCCTAGAAGATTAATAAATACCACTTCTAGTCCTGGTCTTAATTTCTTTATTTTTGAATTATAAATCAGTGTTGGATTTTCAGAGGATTTATGATTCTATACATAAAAAGATTATATTTTTTCTTTTTAATCTGTTACTAAATAAAATTCCCAACGTTAAACGAATGTCATTGCATTCCCAAGATACCTTATTTAGATATTAAGTATTTTTTAAATACTCTTTGCTGGTTATGTTTTGGGAGGCTTTCTTTTTCTTTTTCGTTAGTTATATTAGCAAGAGGGTATTTATTCCACCAGGGCTTGATTCCTTTGGGTCTTGATACTGTTGTGGTTCATTAATTCCTTTTAAACTATTGGCTTCAGTTCCTTTGATGATTACAGTTCTATTTAAGAATTTTCCTTAGTCAATTCCAATATTTGTTTAGAAAATCGTCAATTATATCTGAATTTTCAAAATCATTATGAAGTTATTCATCTCTTTTCATCTGATATTTTTCTAAAGTAGTTATATCTCGTTTCATTCCTAATATTGTTTGTCTCTTTTCTGTTTGGATTTTGATTGATTTTGATATAACTTTTCATGTTTGCATTGTGTTTAGAGACCTATACTTTCGTTTTTTTTCCTTTCATTTTTGGTTTCTCTCTCCTTAATTTCTACTCTTTTGTACTGCTTCCTTTCCACTATCTTTGCATCTCCTCTATTTTTGAATCTTTGCGATGCGATCTTAGAACTAATTTTAGTCTTTCCTGAGGGAATGGGTACAGATCGCCCTTGGTTATTTTAGCTGCATCCACAGATCTCAAGATGCAGTGTTGGGTTGTCATTCAATTCTAAATATTTCACGTTGGGGGTCGCCTGGGTGGCTCATCTGGTTAGGTGACCGCCTTCCGCTCAGGTCGTGGTCCCAGGGTCCTAGGAGCAAGCCCCATGTTGGGCTCCCTGCTCCGCGGGGAGCCTGCTTCTCCCTCTGCCTCTGCCACGCCCCCACCGGCGCTCTCCTCTCTCTGTCAAATAAATAAAATCTTTAAAAAAATAAAGATTTCATATTTTACGTTATAATTTGTTACTCATGTATATTTCATTTCCAAATTCAGGCTTGCTTTTACCTGTGGCTTTTTGTCATCAGTTCCTAACTCATCACCACGCAGGGAGGGGACTCTGAGATACAACATCAGCACACACTGGAGAGTCCATAGGCCCCCTGCTTGGTCAAGTTTCGTAGCAGTGATGAGTTTCTAAGCATTGAGGTAGAGTTCTGTTCACTAGCTTGATTTTTACGATTCCTGGTAAGTGTTGACTGTTCTAAAATAATGTTTTGTTTTTCCTGCATACCATGCTTTTTGCTTTTCTTGTTCCCTTTATTGAATTTTTAAGCATTGATCCAGTGTGCTCTATGGCTATTCTTTCTCTCTGATCATCCTGCACTCGTTGCCTGTGCTAATTTCCGGTATTTCCATTCCATCTTCTTTAACCCCCTCCAGTTAGGCCTAATAATCATTATCACTTTACACCGCCTGCATTCAGCCCTGTCTCTGCTCACCGTGGGCGGCTGCCTCTCACTCTTTCCTGGGTTCCAGCCCCTCTGGCCGACATCTCTGTGAACGTCTGTGACGGATTTACTGGGTCAGTTGTTTGCGCGGCTATCATACAGGTAAGACTTTAGCTAGAATTCTAGGTTGTTTTTCCTTCCCTTTTTGCACATGATAAGCCCTTTCCTTCTAGCCTCATTGCTGAGTATATAATTCTGCATACAATCTAACTTCTGTCCTTCTGTAGAAAATCCTTTTCTTTCCCCCGATCGCTTTTATTTAGGTCTTGAATTTTCACTGTTATTTATACATGTAGGAATTCATTTTTATTTATACTGCCCTGACTGGTTGCACTACTTTATGTTCTAAGTCTAAACAAATCTGTACCAGATTCTCTTCATTCAGAGAAAATACCTTCTTGTGTTCTTTCCTTCTAGAATGGCTTCTGTGTTGGCAATAAAATAAAGTCTGTATTGGACTTTATTTTATCTTATGTAACCTGTAATGTGTATTTCTATCTAATTACCTCTCAGAGCTATATTGTGCATGCTCTGTTCTAATCTACATTCCAGTTCATTAATTTCCTTTCAATTATGTTTAATTATGTTTAATCTGTTGCATAATGGGCCCATTAAGTTTTTATTTCCACGGATATATGTTTTGTAAAATCTAGAAATACTGTTTGGTTCTTTAAAAACTTTTTGAGCAGAGGGTGCAGATTCTTTCATTTACTCTGCTCACCTTCAGGGTGGTTTTTTTTTTTTTTATGATTGATTATTTTGTACCACAAGCTCTTCCTAAGGGGGCGTAGTTCGACTGCGTGGTCTTCCTCACCAAGGTGACCCTGTGAAGTGGTTTGTATGTGACTTTGCTGGTGCTGCAGGATTTTAACTTGACTGTGTTTATGTTAATTTCTCCCTGGAAGTTCCCTGACAACCAGATGGTGCAAATATAGACTCCGTATGTGCAAAGGGCAATGGCTTTTGGTTCCAAATTCTCCTAGGAAAATCCTCAATCCCATGCACCCCACCCAGAACCCTGGCTTGACAGAAAACTGTATTGCCTGTATTCAATGATGGGAGAATTTTCTAGTCCCATTTTATCTTCTTCTTTTCTTTTCTTTTTTCTGGGGGGGAGTGGGGAGTGGGAAGAGGCAGAGGGAGAGAGAGAGAATCTCAAGCGGGCTCCACACCCAGCACAGAGCCCAACACCAGGCTCAGCCCCGCGACCCTAAGATCATGACCTGAGCTGAAATCAAGAGTCGGACATTGAGTGAGCCACCCATGTGCCCCAGTTCCATTTTAAAGGAAGGTTCATTCATATGTGGGTCCTGGCTTTTTTTTTAAGATTTATTTATTTGAGAGAGACAAAAAGAGAGAGAGCGGGGGCGGGGGCGGGGGGCAGAGGGAGAATCTTAAGCTAACACCATGCTGAGCAGGGAGCCTGACATGCGGCTCGATCCCGTGACCCTGAGAGCATGATCTGAGCCCAAACCAAGAGTCAGACGCTTAACCGACTGCACCACCCAGGCGCCCCTGTGGGTACTGGATTTTTTAAGCGGTCTGTGGTTTCAACTCATGGCCCCATTGAGGCCCCAGGTACCTGCCCTGCCCCCCTGAGGGCATTAAAGCCTCACACCCCAACTGTAAGCCTGTATTCAAGCCTCACACCCCCATTAGCTGCCCAGGGTTAGGCTGGAACTTGATATTCTCATGATAAATTTTGTCTTCATTTCTGGCATCTAGAGATTTCCCTTATTTCAGACTTTATGTATTTTCAAAGTTGTCCGTGATGTTGTATCTGTATGTATATTCACTACAGGGTGTTCTCCGCCCACTTAACATATTGGGAAAATCCAGTGGCACTTTTACTCTCTGCATTGTCCCTATAAGTGAGCCCCCATGTGTGATTCCCTGACCCCTGGTGTGGGCTTACACATTTTGCAAGGCTTTCCTCAAGTAAGGTGTTGCATCTAGGATGCAAGTTTACAAGTCTGTTCACTAAGGGAATTACTTTGTAGCCATGTTTGTTTTGATCTGAATTCAGTGTTTTGTTTGTTTATACAAGCATCTTCGTTTTCTCTCCTGTACTTGTCCTCTAACATACTCTCCTGCATTCCCAAGTGCCTCTGGTACACCTTCCGGCGTTCCCGGATCACGCAGCACACACGTGTACAAACGCGTGTCAGCACACGCGCGCACACAGGTCCGCACGCACCAGACGTCCTTGTCTTACTGACCTGTGCCCACGGCCTCTCCGCTGGTCTTACTTTCCTGCACTTGCCCCCCCCAGGTCCCTCCTATGTAAGCTACCTGTGGGGTCCGTGTTAGGTGATCTCCATGCAACATATTCTAACTCACATACTCCTTGTCCGGGCTCAGCCTTTACTTTCAGGAGACCCATCGATTCCCGTTCACCGTGGCATGGTTTTCAGAAATTACTACTCCTCTTTACATTCTCTTTGGAGCACAGAAGTGTCTGTCTTGACCTTCGTCTTCTACATCATAGATCACCATACAAAACTCAAGTCAACCTATACGTTCACTTATTCCTTTGCTTGGGAGTAGATATTCCCCGAACAACTGTCAGGTTGCTAGCGATGTGTTAGGTGCCGGATGTACACTGGTGAACATAATCGTCTCAGTCCCCTGGAAGAGAAAGGAAGAAGGTCCTGTTCCTGCTCTTGCTGCCGCGTGGTCCAGCTGAAGAGATGAGATTTCCATTCACTCACTGCTGTGAAAGGAGAGCTGCCGGTAGGGGCTCACAGGCAACAGAAGACGTGTGGTCCCCATAATTCCATGGGGCTTCCCTGAACAGACTGACTTGCAATTAGGTCTTGACAAAAGGGAATGTATCCAGTCCAAAACTATAGACGGGAAGGCATGTTGGGTGAGGAGAGGAAGTGAGGTGACCATCTACCCAGTGTTCCGTGGGGGTACAAAGAAAGAACAGCTTGTGGGGAGAAGGGAGTGCAGAAGTTGGGCCGAAAACCGAATCCCCCATAACTTGGAGGTGCCAGCTTTGGACAATCAATTTGTCATTTCTTGCAGCAGATGTTTCCTATTTAACTGAAAACCTCCTCTTTGAGTCCTGCAGTGCCTATTGCTTCTCTGGCCCGCATTTGATCTTTGATGTCGAGATCTTGCATCAGTGTTATATCAAGTTTTATATTGAAGCCCGTGGAAAATCTATTCCAGTTTATGTTGTTATATTACCTGCATCCGTGTGGTGTGCGTGTGTGCAGGTGCACACAGGCATCTCTCCCCCGGGATTTCTGCTAGGCCCTCTTGTCCCCGGAGTGCACACTGATTTCTCACTCTTACCCACCATCTGAATGTCCTTTTACACCCCAGCAGCTTGGGTGGTGTCAGGCCCTTCTCGCTGGATTGTAATTTCCAACCTCCAACTTCTAACCTCTGTAAGAAATTGATGCTGAATCATCTTCTTTTCAGTTCTTTCAAACTTGGAATCTGAACGGTCTTTTAAACCCACGCTGGCTGCCAGTTAAATTCATTTACTGCACGAGAGCCTGTCTGGTCACTTGCCTGAGATGAATTTGTATCCATTATTACACATTATAGATGGTTTCATGCGGTTAACTATGCAGAGGGCCTAATGATACTGTGGTGGCCAGAACTGTTTGTTACCTAAAGACTTCTGACTCACATGTGTCTTGTAAATGGTGTTACAATTAATAGTTCTTCCTCCACTGTTCCTAGATAAGGTAGGATCTTTTTGATGAAAGACATGGGTTAACCCAGATAAATGATGTTGCTTTTTATACACACACACACACACACACACACACACACACACACACACACACACACACACAATCTCTTTCCCCCCTTGCTTGGGAGCTACATAAAGACAGAGTCTTATTATTTCCATTGTTGAGAGGAGCACTTTACACAAAATAGAGGCTCCATAAATCTTTGTAGTTGCCTTCCCCCCAGAATTACCTCCTGGACCTCTCTGGGTATCTATGAATGATGCTCTGTCTCTGGGTTCTAGAAATTCTTTCTTGCCTCCTTATCTCACATAAATGTCCCAGAGAAGTTATTTTTCTTTACTACCACTCAACCACCCATTTCTCATGAATACGAGGTGCCCTTGTTCCTAACAGTGCAGCATCTGCTGAGACCATAAACGCTTGATCTTGCATGTGCTCTTAATTTTTTAAAATCAAACTTTTTCGTGCAATACCCAGTGCTCCGTGCAATACGTGCCCTCCGTAATACCCATCACTGGGCTAGCTGGGTGTTATACAAAAACATGGAACACTACATCAAAAATTAATGATGTACTGTATGGTGACTAACATAACATAATAAAATTAAATTAAAAAATAAATAAAATAAAACTTTTTGAGATAACTGTAGATTATCATGCAGTTGTAAGAAATAAGACAGAGAAATCCCTTACACGTTTTGCCCAGTTTTCCCGAATGGTGACATCTTGCAAAAGTGGAGTACAGTATTATAGCCAGGACACTGACATTCAGATAATGCATAGATCTCATGCAGATTTCCCCTGTGTGTGTGTGTGTGTGTGTGTGTGTGTGTGTGTGTGTGGTTCTGTGCAGTCTTACCATATGTGTAGATTTGTGTGATGTCGCCACCGTTAAGATGCAAAACACGTCCACAAGGGCCCACCTCCCTTCCTCTAGCCTACCCTGCCCTCCATCAGTTGTCTCTTGCCCATCTCTATAATTCTGTCATTTCAAGAATGTTCTATAAACAGAATCACAAAGTATATGATCTTTTAAGATTGATGTTTTCCACTTAGCTTAATTTCCTAGAAATCCATTCCCGTTATCAGTACTTTGTATACTGAGATAGTATCAGTGGTTTTGTCCCTTCTGCTGCTGAGTAGCTGTCCATGGTATGGATCTAACAGTTTAATCATTTAGCCATTGATGGACACCTGGCTTTCCAGTTTTGAGCTGTTACAAATGAAACTGCTCTAAACATGCATGTACAGGTTTCTCTGTGAACTTAAGTTGTCATTTCTCTGGCATAGATATCCAAGAATTCAGTGGGTGGATCATATAGTGATTGCATGTTTCATTTTTAAACAACTGCCACCATTTTCCAGTGAGGCTGTACCATTTTAAATTCCCACCAGCAGTTTAAGAGTGATTCAGTTTCTCCACATCCTTACCAGCATTTGGGGTTATCATTATTTTGTGTTTTAGCCATTCTGCTAGGTGTGTAGTGATAATTTTTAAATTGTACCTGAAGGTTTTGTTTTGCACTGCCCGTAAGCCAGGGAGTTAAGGATTGCAGGTGTAGTAAACCTCATTTGATAGAGGAAGTGAGGGGCTCAAGTGAGCAGAAGCATATTTAAGGTCACAGGGCCAACCAGAGGTCTGTGAAGAACCCTGTGTTCCCGACTCATTGTTTTATGTGCTTCCTATTAACGAAGCTTCTAATGGATAGAAAACTCTGTTATTCCTAAAATTGTAAAGACTGGGCAGCCCTGCCCCACACCTTCTACCTTGATGCTAGAACATCACACACACTCAGAGGCTGCACTGCGGCATGTCCATCAGCAGAGGGAGAGGGCAGGCGCCAGGCACCTGCATCCCGGCTCTGCGTGCAGGACACTTGTGGGGAAACCACTTCTGTTCTTTTCATGTCCTTTCCATTTACTGGGCTCTTCAAAGCCACTCTCCCTCTGCTGCTCCCCCTGCTCATGCTCTCTCTCTGTCAAACAAATAAATAAAATCTTAAAAAAAAAAAGAAGTAGGGCTGACACGGGTTAGCTTGGGTCACTTAGCTTCTTTAAGTGATTTTGTTCTCTTTGTTTAAATTTTCCTTTTTTCAAGTCGGTTTAGTTATGGGAAGAGTTGGAGTTTGTCTGAACTAGATGGTGATGGCGTGGGCCTGGTACGTGGGGAGGGAGGGAGGGAGGAAGGTGGTGTCCATTCTGTGTGGGTTGTTTCTTCTCCAGCAAACATTGCTGTAGCTTTTTTCCAAGCCAAACTCACGTGCGAGGGAAACACGTTTACACTCAGTTCAGATTACTGTGCCTTGTTTTAAATGTTTTGTCAGGTTTTATGGCTCTGTCCTCTTTTCTCTGAAAAAATGTCCTACCGTTCTGGGAAAAACATGTTATTCTGGACTATTTGGGGGTTCCTTTATTGCGTGTACATAAAATAATGTCAGGAGCAAAGCAGTCCGTAGAAACTTCAAGTGACATTCCCCTGGGAGTGAATGTAAACTGTTAATGTTTCCTTTAATTGAAGCATTCTGAGATGTTAGCATTAATCATCTAGGCCACTTTTATTAGCTAGCAAAGCAGAGAGGAGACGAGGGAAGACCTTAACAATTCTAAGTCATTTCTGTTAGACGTTCATTGAGGACTTGCCCTTGACCAAAAATTGCAAAATGCGTGAAGCATGTCCAGTATTGTCTCCCAGCCCCCAGAGCCACATGCCAACTTTGACAAGTCAAACTCCTGAAGACCCAGTTTCCTCATCCATGACGTGAAGATGAGAATTCACTTCCCTCGTGGTTGAGGTTTACCTGGACAAATACAGGTAGAGGCTACAAGTAGAGGGTTTCATGCAGCAGGGTCCGTCTCAGGCCCCGCAGGTAGCTGGAGGTCCCACATGGACAGGAGATCACCGGTCAGCAGTTAGAATGCATTTCCACGGGGCATTTCGACTTTGCTATACAAGAGAGTTTGCAGTGAGGCATATGGGACTGGACATCTGGAAGACTAGGTTCTTGCCCATCTTTATCATTAATAGATTTCTGGGACCAGAGACCAAAACCAAATAGCTTCCTCATTTGTAAAATGAGAACAATGGACAGGCGAACCTCTTACCCCTACAGTCTTAGCAATTATACATACTCTGTGAATGACAATAAATGTGCCATCACTAACAGTAAAAAAAAAAAGAAAAACCCAAAAAATAAAAACACTCTAGAGCCCACCAAAGCATAGCTCATATACCTACTCCTACAAATAATAAAAACCTTTTTTCCTTAGATTTATTATTCATCCTGGATTGCGTTCAAATTTCTTTCTAAATGACGATTATTGATTACATAATGAATTTTAAAATATTAAAATCCATTATCTCCTTCCAGTTTTTCTTATTGGAGTAAATATATGTATTTATCATTTTAACCTGTTGTGTCAGTTTAGTGGCATTAAGAGCATTCACAGTGCTATATACCCATCACTACGATCTGTACCCAAAACTGTTTCACTGTCCCCCACAGAAACTCTGCACCCACTAAACAAAACCGCCTGTCCCCTTCCCCGGCCCCTGATAACCTCTCCTTTCAGCCTCTGTGATTCTGTCTCTTCTAGCTGCTTCGTAGCGACACGGTTATCAACTGTTTGTCCTTCTGCACCTGGCTGATTTCACTTATGACGATGTTTTCCCCTCCAGATTTAGGAGAATCTTCTTCCCAAGGAGATCTTTAAAAAGAGAAGTAGGCTGCCCAGTTCCTGGGATGCCTTAGGTACAGCCCCACACGGCAGCCTTGATCTGGCTTTCTCGGTGCCGGTCATCCCATTGGAAAGGCCGCCTGTCCCTGTGCCATGGGGCGCCTCCTGTTCCACGGGACACTAGCTGTTTCCATCACCAGAGGTAGCTCTGTTTGGAGGCCTCAGGATTTGTCCAAATGTTTCTCGACAAACCCCCCAGATACTCAGTCTGGCCTGGTATCCTTTCAACCAGGGCTTTAAATACTTGTGAGCATGAACTGCTCCCCGGGTGGTGGGCAAAGAAGCCAGTTCTCAGTCCCACCCTTTAGAGACTGATTCAGCAGGTCTGGGGTAAGACTTAGGAATCTGCATTTCTAAGAACTGAATCAAAGGCTCCCATGTCTTTACAAAATTGAACACTGTCTGGTACAGGCAGCTCACGGTTGTCCATGAAATTGTGAGCTTAAGAAAGTTCCAAAACCCCTCTTTATTTTTTTTTAATTTTTAAATGTTTAAAATTTATTTTATTATTTTTTTATTATTCATGTGTAGTTGACATACAATGTTAGCTTAGTTCATGTGCAGGACATACCGATTTGACAGTTCTGTAGGTTACTTGGTGCTCACCATGGTACGTGTAGTCCCCGTCTGGCACCTCACCACGTTATTGCAGGATTATTGACTGTGTTCCTTCTGCTGCAGTTTCATCTCTGTGACTTAATTATTTTATCACTGGAAGTTTGTACCTCTTAATCATCTTCTTCTGTTTTGCTCATCCCCCACCCACCTTCCTGCTGACATCCACCAGTTTGCTCTCTGTGCTTAAGAGTCTGTTTTTTGTTTGTTTGTTCATTTGTATTTTAGATTCCACAGATGAGCGAGATCATATGATATTTGTCTTCCTCTGTCTGACTTATTTCACTTAGCATAAGCACTCTCTAGTTCCATCCATGCTGTTGCAAATGGCAAGATACCTTTTTCATGGCTGAGTAATATTCCATTGTACACACACACACACACACACACACACACACACACACACACACACACCTTCTTTACCCATTCATCTATCCGTGGACAGTAGGACTGCTTCCATATCTCAGCTATTGTAAATAATGCTACAATAAACATAGGAGTGCATATATCTTTTTAAATTAGGGGTTTTGTTTTCTTTAGATAAATACCTAATAGTGGACTTAATGGGTCATATGGTATTTCTATTTGTAATTTTTTGAGGAACCTCCATACTGTTTTCCACAGTGTCTGCACCAGTTTGCATTCTCACCAACAGTGCATGAGGGTTCTTTTTCTCTACATCCTTGCCAACCCTTGTCATTTCTTGTCTTTTTGATATTGGCCATTCTGACAGGTGTGAAGTGATATTTCATTGTGGCTTTGATTTCCATGTCCCTGATGATGAGTGATGCTGAGCATCTCTTCATGTGTCTGCTGGCCATCTGGATGTTGTCTGGAAAAATGTCTGTTCAGGTCCTCTGCCCATTTTTTAGATTTTTTTTGCGGGGGGTGGGTGTTGAGTTGTTATCAGTTCTTTATATATTTTGGAGACTAACCCTTTATAAAGTATGTCATTTGCAAATATCTTCTCCCATTCCATGGATTGCCTTTTTGTTTTGGTTGATGTTTTCCTTTGCTGTGCAGAAGCTTTTTATTTTGATGTAGCCCCAGTAGTTGATTTTGCTTTTGTTTCTCTTGCCTCAGGAGACACACCCATAAATATGTTGCTAAGGCTGATGTCCAAGAAATGATGGCCTATGTTTTCTTTTAGGAGTTTTATGGCTTCAGGTCTCACATTTAGGTCTTTAATCCATTTTGAGTGTATTTTTGTGTATGGTATAAGAAAGTGGTCCAGTTTCATTCTTTTGCATTTGGCTGTCCAATTTTCTCAACACCATTTGTTGAGGAGACTTTTTCTCATTGCATATTCTTGCATCCTTTGTCATAGATTAATTGACCATAAACACACAAGTTTATTTCTGGACTCTCTGTTCTATTCCATTGATCTATGTGTCTCTTTTTCTGCCAGTACCATACTGTTTTGATTGTTATAACTTTGTAGTATATCTTGAAATTTGGGATTATGATACCTCCAGCTTTGTTCTTCTTTTTCAAGATCGCTTTGGCTCTTTGAGGTCTTTTGTGGCTCCATACACATTTGAGGATTGTTTGTTCTAGTTCTCTGGTAAATACTCTTGGCATTTTGATCGGGATGGCATTATGTTTGTAAATTGCTTTGGATAGTGTACACATTTTAACAGTGTTTGTTTTTCCAATCCATGAGCATGGATTATCTTTCCATTTGTTTCTGTCATCTTCAGTTTCTTTCCTCAGTGGTTTATGGTTTTCCAAGCACAGGTCTTTCACCTCCTTGGTTAAATTTTGTTTTCTTTTTTTATTGTTATGTTAATCACCATACATTACATCATTAGTTTTGGATGTAGTGTTCCATGATTCATTGTTTGTGCATAACACCCAGTGCTCCACGCAGAACGTGCCCTCTTTAATACCGACCACCAGGCTAACCGAACCCCCAACCCCCTCCTCTCTAGAACCCTCAGTTTCTTTTTCAGAGTCCATCGTCTCTCATGGTTCATCTCCCCCTCTGATTTATTCCCCTTCATTCTTCTCCTCCTGCTATCTTCTTCTTCTTCTTTTTTTTTTCTTAACATATATTGCATTATTTGTTTCAGAGGTGCAGATCTGTGATTCCACAGTCTTGCACAATTCACAGCGTTCACCATAGCACATACCCTCCCCAGTGTCTATCACCCAGCCACCCCATCCCTCCCACCCCACCCCCACTCCAGCAACACTCAGTTTGTTTCCTGAGATTAAGAATTCCTCATATCAGTGAGGTCATATGATACATGTCTTTCTCTGATTGACTTATTTCACTCAGCATAACACCCTCCAGTTCCATCCATGTTGTTGCAAATGGCAAGATCCCATTCCTTTTGATGGCTGCATAATATTCCATTGTGTATATATACCACCTCTTCTTTATCCATTCATCTGTTGATGGACATCTTGGCTCTTTCCACAGTTTGGCTATTGTGGACATTGCTGCTATAAACATTAGGGTGCACGTACCCCTTCAGATCCCTACATTTGTATCTTTGGGGTAAATACCCAGTAGTGCAATTGCTGGATCGTATGGTAGCTCTATTTTCAACTGTTTGAGGAACCTCCATACTGTTTTCCAGAGTGGTTGCACCAGCTTGCATTCCCAGCAACAGTGTAGGAGGGTTCCCCTTTCTCTGCATCCCCGCCAACATCTGTCGATTCCTGACTTGTTCATTTTAGCCATTCTGACGGGTGTGAGGTGGTATCTCATGGAGGTTTTGATTTGGATTTCCCTGATGCCGAGCGATGTTGAGCACTTTTTCATGTGTCTGTTGGCCATTTGGATGTCTTCTTTGGAAAAATGTCTGTTCATGTCTTCTGCCCATTTCTTGATTGGATTATTTGTTCTTTGGGTGTTGAGTTTGATAAGTTCTTTATAGATTTTGGATACTAGCCCTTTATCTGAGATGTCATTTGCAAATATCTTCTCCCATTCTGTCGGTTGTCTTTTGGTTTTGTGGACTGTTTCTTTGGCTGTGCAAAAGCTTTTTATCTTGATGAAATCCCAATAGTTCACTTTTGCCCTGGCTTCCCTTGCCATTGGTGATGTTTCTAGGAAGAAGTTGCTGCGGCTGAGGTCGAAGAGGTTGCTGCCTGTGTTCTCCTTTAGGATTTGGATGGACTCCTGTCTCACGTTTAGGTCTTTCAACCATTTGGAGTCTATTTTTGTGTGTGGTGTAAGGAAATGGTCCAGTTTCATTCTTCTGCATGGGGCTGTCCAATTTTCCCAACACCATTTGTTGAAGAGACTGTCTTTTTTCCATTGGACATTCTTTCCTGCTTCATCAAAGATGAGTTGACCATAGAGTTGAGGGTGCATTTCTGGGCTCTCGATTCTGTTCCATTGATCTATGTGTCTGTTTTTGTGCCAGTACCATACTGCCTTGATGATGACAGCTTTGTAATAGAGCTGGAAGTCCGGAATTGTGATGCCGCCAGCTTTGCTTTTCTTTTTCAACATTCCCCTGGCTATTTGGGGTCTCTTCTGGTTCCATACAAATTTTAGGACGATTTGTTCCATTTCTTTGAAAAAAGTAGATGGTATTTTGATGGGGATTGCATTGAATGTGTAGATTGCTCTAGGTGGCACTGACATCTTCACAATGTGTGTTCTTCCAATCCATGAGCATGGAACGTTTTTCCATTTCTTTGTGTCTTCCTCAATTTCTTTGATGAGTATTTTATAGTTTTCTGAGTACAGATCCTTTGCCTCTTTGGTTAGATTTATTCCTAGGTATCTTATGGTTTTGGGTGCAATTGTAAATGGGATTGACTCCTTAATTTGTCTCTCTTCTGTCTTGTTGTTGCTGTATAGGAATACCACTGATTTCTGTGCATTGATTTTATATCCTGCCACTTGACTGAATTCCTGTATGAGTTCTAGCAGTTTTGGAGTGGAGTCTTTTGGGTTTTCCACATACAGTATCATATCATCTGCAAAGAGTGAGAGTTTGACTTCCTCTTTGCCAATTTGGATGCCTTTGATTTCTTTTTGTTGTCTGATTGCTGTGGCTAGGACTTCTAATACTATATGTTGATTAGCAGTGGTGATAGTGGACATCCCTGCCGCGTTCCTGACCTTAGGGGGAAAGCTCTCAGTTTTTCCCCCTTGAGAATGATACTCGCTTTGGGTTTTTCATAGATGGCTTTTATGATATTGAGGTATGTACCCTGTATCCCTATACTCTGAAGAGTTTTGATCAAGAAAGGATGCTGTACTTTGTCAAATGCTTTTTCTGCATCTATTGAGAGGATCATATGATTCTTGGTCTTTCTTTTGTTAATATATTGTATCCTGTTGATTGATTTGCGGATGTTCAACCAACCTTGCAGCCCAGGGATAAATCCCACTTGGCTGTGGTGAATAATCCTTTTAATGGACTCTTGGATCCTATTGGCTAGTATTTTGGTGAGAATTTTTGCATCCATGTTCATCAAGGATATTGGTCTGTAATTCTCCTTTTTGATGGGGTCTTTGTCTGGTTTTGGGATCAAGGTAATGCTGGCCTCATAAAATGAGTTTGGAAGTTTTCCTTCCATTTCTATTTTTTGGAACAGTTTCAGGAGAATAGGTATTAATTCTTCTTGAAATGTTTGGTAGAATTCCCCTGGGAAGCCATCTGGCCCTAGGCTTTTGTTTGTTGGGAGATTTTTGATGACTGCTTCAATTTCCTTAGTGGTTATAGGTTGGTTCAGGTTTTTCTATTTCTTTCTGGTTCAATTTTGGTAGTTGATACATCTGGTTATCTAATTTGCTGGCATAGAGTTGCTCATAATATGTTCTTATAATTGTTTGTATTCCTCTGGTGTTGGTTATGATCTCTCCTCTTTCATTATGATTTTGTTGATTTGGGTCATTTCTCTTTTCTTTTTGATGAGTCCGGCCAGGGGTTTATCAATCTTGTTCATTCTTTCAAAGAACCAGCTCCTAGTTTCGTTGATCTGTTCTACTGTTCTTTTGGTTTCTATTTCATTGATTTCTGCTCTGATCTTTATTATTTCTCTTCTCCTGCTGGGTTTAGGCTTTATTTGCTGTTTTTTCTCTAGCTCCTTTAGGTGTAGGGTTAGGTTGTGTATTTGAGACCTTTCTTGTTTCTTGGGAAAGGCTTGTATTGCTATATACTTTCCTCTTAGCACCGCCTTTGCTGCATCCCAAAGATTTTGAACAGTTGTGTTTTCATTTTCATTGGTTTCCATGAATTTTTTTTAATTCTTCTTTAATTTCCTGGTTGACCCATTCATTCTTTAGTAGGATACTCTTTAGCCTCCATGTTTTTGAGTTCTTTCCGACGTTCCTCTTGTGATTGAGTTCTAGTTTCAAAGCATTGTGTTCTGAAAATATGCAGGGAATGATCCCAATGTTTTGGTACCGGTTGAGACCTGATTTGTGACCTAGGATGTGATCTATTCTGGAGAATGTTCCATGGGCACTAGAGAAGAATGTGTATTCTGTTGCTTTGGGATGGAATGTTCTGAATATGTCTGTGAAGTCCATTTGGTGCAGTGTGTCATTTGCTCCTTGGTTAAATTTATTCTTAGGTATTGTCCATGAAACTGTGAGTTTAAGGAAGTTCCAAACTCCCCTTTACTTTTGAGTTGAAAGAAGGGGGGCAAAACAGCCTTAGAGAGTCTGAAAATACCAACACACTAGGGTGAGGGTTTGGGAAGGAAGGAGATGGGGTGAAGAGAATCTGCTTGTCTGTGATTCTCATGCAAGAGTAAATCCCCCAGGGGACACCAAGAATCACTTCCTCCAAACCTAAGTTGGTTCTTTTATCTAGAACTAGGTCTAAGTAAACCTGGTAAATACAAACAGAAGAAGAAAATACGCCTAAACAGAAGAAACCCGGTCTCCACCTACCTGAGGAGCTGCAGTGTTCCCCTTGAGATAACCATGCAGCAGAGAACATCCTGGAATGGGCTCTAGATTAAAGATTCCATCACATTCAAAAGAAGCAGACATATAAATTTTCTAATTTTATGTTCCTAAAAATAGTATTTCAAGGTAAAAATTCTTAACTTTGAGCAAAGATAAAACACAGCTGCAAGTTGGAGACCTTGGGCACTGTCTTTGAAAAGTATCTCCATGTGGCTGCTGATGTCACACCCCGGCTCCCAACACCAGAGACTTGTCCGCTGCATGTTGATGTCTCTCTGATAGACTGTGTTTGGTTTGGTTTTAAGAAGTCACGGAGCACACACTTCCCTAGCCTGGGGATTTGTACAGAGGACCCAGCACTGTGGTTTTGGAGAGAACAAGCCAGCTATGAGGGCAGAAGGGGCAGGAGGCAGGCTCTTCATTATGTCTACGTGGATCTCACTCCACCCCGTGGCCCACACTGTAAGCAGAGGCATTTTCTTTGGGAATACAAAATGCATTGTTGGGAATTGTAGTCTTGTGTGGTCAGGGACCCTGGAATTGTGGTGTCCAGTTTTCTAATCATAGTACCATCTCCAGCTTATGAATGGCAATGAAACTTTAGGGTCGTGGAGTCTGACTGTGGAAGTAACGTTGTGTTTGGTCAGATGGTCAGGAATGTCAGGACCTCTGAGGGAAGAATTGCTGAGAAGCACTGAAATCAGTCCTTAGGCTCTGTTTGATCTGATAGTCTCAGACAGATGTCAGTGGGCTCCACTTGCCTGTTGGGGACATTTGTTGGATGGATGGGCAGATATATGTGTCAGCGATCAATAAGTGAGTCAATATGGCAGGTATTTGTTACTTGAGTATCATTAGTATGTAAAGTAATGAAGGCCTTTAGAAATCATGAAGCATTCTGGTTAGGAGACTAAAGGAACACTCCAGGGTCCATGCTAATGGAAGAGAGTTTGGGGAAGGAGAAGTCTAGGAGTGCTTGAAAATGAGGAAGACAGAGGCTCCTCGGGTGACTGACACATGCCATGCTTTCTTACCCACAGGAGGGAAAACTTGGCCCCCAGGGGCTTACATAAGGAGGGGAGGGTCAGCGTGAGTGAGCAGAGCTGCAGGCTCAGGACTCAGCTTCTCTCTCCCTTTTCTGGGGCTTGGAGTTGCCTGCTTTCTCGGGCTCTTTTCCTCGCACAGCTATAGGATGGCTGCTGGAAGCTTCCAGAGCTGGATCATTCTGGGACCGTATCCCATGGGAAGGGGCACATTCACTTTCCTCACAAGCAAAAAAGCCCCCAGTGGGCTCTGGCAGGGCCTTGTGCCCTTTGCCCTGAGGACATGTGACAGGATTCTTTGGGATGAGAAAAGACTTCGCTGAGGCTGAATGGAGATCTTCGGACCCAGGTCTCAGGGAGCCCAGCCTCCCTGCAGGGAGTGGTCTGTGACTTTGGTGTACTCTGTCCTTCTCATCCTCCCCTTTTCTTGGCTGTTCCACTGATTCTTCCAGAATTTCCAAATCACAGTATGGAGAGGAGTCTTGGATACCATCTAGTTTCACTCTTGGAACATTCTCGTATGACCCCCTACACTTTGCTGATGTGGAAACTGAAGCCCAAAGAGTTTATGACGTGCTCCGAGCAGCCATGCTGTCGGGCAGGGCAGGGCCTGCAGGACCCCTGACGGGGGGTCCCACGGCTGCTCTTCGGGGCCTGAGGACTCAGCACATGCCCGCTCCCTAGTGGATGCTTTGTACACATGATCGCATTCTAACTGCACTTCGGCCCCATCAGCTGAGGTCTCTCATCCTCCCCATTTCACAGATGAGGAAACTGAGGCCCAGAGCATGTTTGCACTCTGCCCCAGGCCGCTCCACCAGGAGTGACACAGCTGGTGCCTAAGCCCTGTCAGTGGAGTCCGTCTGCAGCCCAGTATCCCTCCGACCCGGGGCAGGTGCACTCCAGGCTCACGTCCCCAGAGTCTGTCACGCACCACCTCGTACTCACCTGCCGTATCTTCAAGTCAGCCTGAGCCCACCTCTGTCCCTTATCACTGCTTTGCCCCAGGCAGTAATGTCAGTGAAATTCAGGTTTGAGGTGCTACTTCTATCCTTTGATTATACATGAAAACGGAGAGTTCTGCCACTGAGCAGGATGTGTGTGTAGTACCGGAGCTGCCTGGCCGCAGAAGGTTGAGATGTGTGGTTGATGAGGGACCAACCGAGAAGCTTAGCACTGTGGGTGAAATCTCTTTACTGGTCCCGACAGCCTTCCGTGATGAATTTGACAGCAGAGAGCCAACAGCAAGCAAGATTCAGCCCTTTGTCGTGTCGGTGTGTATGTGTATAGATGTGTGGATATAGAGCAGCATCGAACGTCATACTCAGAAGGGGTTGCATGTCCCCACTGCACATGAGAATCACTCGGCAGCAATCTAATAAATTAGATTCTCTGATGGCGGGGCCTGAGCATCCGTAGTTATTAAAAGGTCCCACATAATTCTAAGTGGAGCCATGTTTGCAAAACAGGTACCTTGGACAGCGGTCCTCAGCCTGTGTGCTCCCCGGGGGGATGCTGGCCCATGTATCTGGACAGCTTTGTCAAAATGCAGATTCAAAGCCCCGAGGATTCTGATGCAGTAAATCTGGGGAGGACCCAGGAATCTGCATTTTTAAGAAGCACACTGGATGATTCCAAGGCAAGTGAGTGGTCTGACAACCACACCTTGGAAAGCTCTGTTACAAAACTCAGCTCTCTAAAAGCCTTGAGGTGCCATCTGGTGAGTCCTGAAGAGTTGTAGTAGCTAATCAGCTTCAGTATTTTTAGCTCAGGGAAAAGCTGTACAGAATTCAGCAACACAGTCCAAATAGGGAAGGATTCTTTCTTAAATGCTCATTAGAGGACCTGAAGCATATGGCAAATGCATAGTCAGTGGTGACTGATCACTTTTCGATGTCAGCCGCATCATAATCACCCAGCATCTGAGCGCCATGCATCAAAATGCCACCTCCCTCTTCTCTAACCCTGGTTTAAAATGTGTATCAAAGGCAAAACATACTGTGATTCCTCCAGTGTTTTTTGGAATTGTCAAAACCAGAAGATATATTTAGAGCCCTTTTGTGTAGAACACAAAATTTCAGGACACACAGAATTGCCAGTTAGGATGGGAGGTGCAGCCACAGACTTAATGACGCAAGTAGGCTACACTTTTCCCCTCTGTGTTGTAAGAATAACCTCAAGGATGCCTACGCTCTGAATGTTTTCTTCTTTTGACACTGCATGTAGAATCTTCTCTGCAGTGCTAAAAGCAACAACTCTTGTCTATCAGCAATTAGCACACTCCTGGCCACTTGTTCATACTTAACTCACACCTATATTTGCAACAATCCCATGCTGATGTAGAACCTACAGGTAAACAGGGGCAATCAGGGGACTCCCTACACTTCTAGAATGACTAAATCTGGCATACATTATTATCATCATAATCAGTCTTTGTAACGTTTTCTTGATCTGGAATTACCAAATATAATGCCATTGTTACTATATAATTTACCACCCAAGCAGGCACAGAGAAGATGCAGTGATCAATAATTATACTGGGAAAGCAGGCATGAACTCTCTTCCCACACAGGACTGAGCCACACACCAGACAGTAATGTCCCAGATCATTTTGGTGAATTCCTCCCCATCCATAATAACAGATAACTTTTTTTTAATTTAAATTTTAGTTAGTGAACATCCAGTGCAGTATTGGTTTCAGGGGTAGAATTCAGTGATTCATCACTGACATACAACACCCAATGCTCATCACAACAAGTGCCCTCCTTAATACCCATCCCCCTTCTGGCCCATTCCCCACCCACCTCCCTCCAGCGACCCTCAGTGTGTTCTCTATCAATAAGATGACTCTTATTAAATCAAATAAATAACTTTTAAGATCACCTATACTTTTCCTTAGAATGTCCTAAACTTTGAAATCTTCTAAGACTCAGAAATATCAGACCCTCACAGATGAAAATAAAATCTATTTTTAGAACTGACAAGCGAATGAAACCCCACCTCATCCATAAGCCCCATGTTTTCAAGAGGTTTTGAGGGTTTTTTGTTTGTTTTTCCAAGGATAGTCGATTCTGGACCTAAATTAAAAAAAAAAAAGTTTCCCTCTGCTTTTCCTCCCATGTCGGGGAAGTTGAATGTTTGATCTTTTTAGCTTCTCCCAGCAACTATGGCATGACATGGGAAATTGCTGAGCATGTGTCTGTAACATGTGTATAGTATGTATTAAAATATTAAAAGCCTCTTAGGCTGTTACGTCATCACCCTACACATAACCAGTTGATCACAGTGCTGTTTCAGTATGTGCTTTCTAGACCCTGATTTACTTCTTCTGACTTGATGAAAAATGGTGTCTCCAGCCCCTGATGCTCATATTTCCTCTTCCTGCCAGTGCTCACTCTTCACTCTCAGCTCCAGGCCCCTCTGCACTCACCTCAAGCAGACACGTAGCACCTGCCAACAAGCTCTGGCGTGTGGTGTCCACCTGGAGGTTTGGGAAGGAGGTGTGGGCCGTGTGCAGAGAAGGTGTGTGTCCTCACCAATTCCAGGAGTTTGACTCCTTCTCAGAGATGTGCTCAACACATTGATTGTTTTGTCTGGTCTTAGACTCATTTATCAGTTCCTTGTTGAATTTCGTCTTCAAGGGCCTTCCCCTAGTTAGACTGAGAAAATAATTTATTATTCTGCCAGCCAGGGGGATCACTCACAAAGCATGATAACAGGGGAGACTGTAGATCCTGGTGTATCTGGAACACATTGTTCCAGACAAAGCTTATGCCTGTTTTCCCAATTATTGATCACTCCACTTTCTCTGGCTTTGTATTTGCTAATTCCAGATCAAGAAGACATTACAGAGACTGTTTATTATGGTAATCACATATGCCAGATTTAATCATTCTGCCCCCATTTACCTGTAGGTTCTATGTCAGCATGGGATTGTTATAGAACATTCCAGACCTCCAGGTGTGTATGGTGTCTAGTTGAACAAGACACATTGAATTTCCTGGCATCACTCCCAGTGCTGATGATACAAGTCCAAGCCTGTTGCTCTCACGGCTTGATTCTTCCAGATGGAGGTAGCCGAGAGATTGGAAAACAAAGCTGGAATCGGGGCAAAAAGACTCTCCCAGACACACCCTTCTGTTCCCACCATGAATGCCCGGGCCACTGGTCCAGAGGCTTGGATGGCTGGTTTTGCTACCGCAATATTCAAGGCTTCTGACATACAAGCAACGGAGAAAGACTGGGAAGGGGGGTTCTTGAGAAACAGCATCCCTAAAGAGACACGAGCCATCCTCCAGGTGGACAATAGGGAGAAAGCACAAACGTGACCTCGTAAGGCGTGTGTGGGAAACAGCGACACAGATGAGAACAGAACCTTCCAAAACGGTCATGAAAACGAGAACGCGAGCTGGAGAGAGTAATGGTGCAGGATTAAGAAGCACAATCCGGAGTGTGGTGCATGCCAAGGGCGGTTTCCACTAGGGCAGCGCCCCTGAGAGGTCACGCTCAGCTGGTGTTTGCTCGTTGAATTCCAGAGTCTTCTCAGGTCATTTTTATCCCTTCTAGTTAATTGTCTGTCTTACTCATAAAGGGATTTGCTGCAAGGGACTCTGTGGATTAAGAACCATAAATGTTTAGCTAAAATAACTTTGGGTCCAGAATCCTGGATTTCCGATGGAGAGGGCTGGATTTCAGCTGCTGTGAAGAAGCCTCGGTCAGGTGGGACAGAGACAACACACTCTTGTGGACCAGTCAGGTCGGTCCCCTAATGCTCTGCTGTGGGGGCCCGAGGCTGCTTCTGAGTGGGCCACCCTGCTCTCGTGCCCTCTTGGCTGAGATGGGGCTTCCACGTTCAGGAGCCTTGTAACCATTGGCAGAAAATCTCCAGCCCCTGCCTGTTCATTTGGCGCGAACTGACTGATACCAACACCCAAGGGAGAGTGGCCTGGTCAGTGCACTGCACACAAAGGTCTGCTGCTGCAGTGCACCGAGGGGGGATTTCTCTCTACATTGTGCAGCCTTGCAACTTTCTGGTGGCTGTGCTGGAACCCGCTGTCCCCGGGTGGTCTCGGGTCTACACGGCAGCAACCAGAAGGACTGCAGCCCACGCTGTGGTGAGCACTTCCTGACTCCATCAGGGTAATCTGAAAGACCTGTAATGGGATACTTTCTTTCATTGTTTCAGTTTTTTTCCCCCAGCTTTATTGAACATTGTGTAACTTTCAGGTGTACAGTGTGTTGCTTTGATACATTTATGTATTACAAAATGGTCACCACTGCAGCTTTGGCTCACACCTTCATCCTGTCATATCATTACCATTTCTTTTTTGTGGTGATCCACTCTTTCAGCAGCTTTTAAGTATATAAGACAGTATTAACTGTAATCACTATTCTGTACATTAAACCCCCAGAATTTACTCATCTTATAACTGGAGGCTTATACTCTTTGACCTTACTGTGATATTTTAAAAATAAAAATGTGTTTGTCACCTCGGATCCGTCCAGAAGATAAGGGGGGGGGTGTATTTTGCACACACACGCACACATGCACGCACGCACACATCATTCATGAAAAACAACAACATAAAGGAATTTGGGAAATATTTTGAGCCCTGATTATATAAATAGCAAATTTTGCCTACCAATTTAAGTTAAAACTATGTGTAGCACTTTATTGAGGTAAATATAAAGTGTAAAACTTACCCATGGCAATTACATTTTTTAAACTTCATTTAGAAATAACCCCCTGCTCCCAAAAAAAGGTTTACTTCAAAAAGACAGACAGAATGTGCTCATTACTTGGAGAGAAGAGGTGTCAGAACTGGGCACCTGCTCCCAGGTGTACCCAGGGTGGCAGGGCCACTCCAGACACTGCTCAGACGTGTGTTTTGTTACCCAGCTGCTCTGCATGTGGGTGGGAAGAATGACTGGAGACCTCGATAGGAACCCAGATTCCATGGCCCCAGCCCTGACATCATACATCAAGGTACCCCCAAGAAGAAACCCCAAGCACTCCCTGGGACTGTCCTCATCACTGATGTGTGCGGGACACTGGAGAATCTGACAAAAGCAGACACACATGGCCAGGGCTGAATGTATCACCAATGTTTGACATTTTAGAGATAGGGTCCTCCTCAATGAATGTAAAAATGTGGACACCACAATAAACTGTGAAATCACCACCCGCAGATACCAGGGGGACTTGTGTGGACTAATGGCCAGTGGAGAAATATATACCAGGACCAAGGGGCAGGTCAGTAGCTTAAAGGTGAAGAGAAAATGGTAGGTCAGAAACTGAGCAAGCCCTCTTCAGATTAGCTCTGAATAGTCACGATCAGGGCAAGAGAAGCAAGAAGAAGGCAGGCGTCCATGCAGCAGAAACCATAAGGAACATTTTGTTCTGGAAATGGGCAGGTGTGTTGGCCAGTGGGCCATAGAGAAAGGCAGGATGGATGGTTGAACCATGAGATGCGTAGTGGTGAACAAGGAGGTCATCCAGAATCACAGGCACAGAGGGAAAAGGGCCACAATGACGCACTGGTGTTGAGGACCTCTGAACATTCCCTCCCATCCTGGAGCACTCTTCCTTGGCCCTGGAAAATATTCAGGCAGGGGAGGGGAGGGAAGGGGGTTAAGGGGAATTGACATCAGGCAGATAATTAGAAAACAACAGGAAATATGTATCATGAGGCTGACCTAGAGGGAATCAGGTTTAATTTCTATAGTTTTTAGGAAGTTGGATGCTTGGCTTCATATTCTTACCAGTGATTGTCAGAAGGAAAGTGATCACCTAGGTCTGGATTTATTGTGATTAGAATGGATACCAGTGGGTCCCTCTCTGGTGCAGACAATAGAGGAGAGTTTTGGTTATTGGCAGACCCTCTGACCTAAGTGAGGAAACAGGAGGGGAGATTACATGGCAAGTCTCTGTTAGGGGTTGATGAGATCCCTGGATAAGGTTGTAATAACCGCCCCCCATTACACCTCCTCCATCCACAAGCTTGTTCTTCCAGAGAGAACTGAGAACATGAGCACACCTACTCCACTTTGTATTTACTTCACCAAGTACAAAAAAAAAAAAAATGAATTTTTTTAATGAAAGGCCAATGACAGTGAAAATGTAGGTTTGTCACATTTGGGACATGATGTTCTGAGTGCACTGATTATGTAGCACTCGTGGGTGGGTGGTGTTAGCATGACCTCCTTGTATTTAATGATGTGGCTAGACACTGTTATTTTTCATTAGTTGAATTCTGACCACCGTTCACAACATTTCCGATGGTCCTCACTATGTTTTCATGCATCAAAGGAACCACATTCTAGGAGTGATGAACTCCATTATAAATTCTTGGGCTTGTAAGAGAGGTTCTCCAGTGTTAGATGCAGCAGAATCGCCAGGAGGACTTGTGGAAACATAGATTGCGGGGTCTGCTCCAGGTTCTGCTGTTCAGTAGGATGACCTGTATTTCTAACAAGGCCCAAGGTGCTACTGATGCGGACAGGGGTCATATTTGGTGGAGCAGGTTCCTAGGACTGCTACAACAAAGTGTAAAAAAAACCGGATGGCTTCGAACCACGGAGATTTCTCACAGCTCTGGCAGCCAGAAGTCTGAAATCAGGGTGGGTGCAGGGCCATGGCTCTGACACCTGGCGAGAGGAATCATTCCTCGCCTCTTCCAGATGCTGGTGGTGGCCAGCAGTCCTCGGCATCCCTTGGCTTACGGACCCATCACCCAGTCCTCCGATCACAAGGAGCTCTCCCTTTGTCTTCAGTCTGCCCTCTCTATGTGTCTGTCTCTTGATCCAAATTTCCTCTTTTGATACTATTCATATTGGAGGAGCTCTCCACTCCTGATGACCTTATTTTAACTAGATTACTTATGTTAAGACCCAGTTTCCATGGAAGGTAAAAATCTAAGGTTAGGACTTCAACATTGAATTGGCGGGGGGACATCATTCAACCCATAACACTTGGAGGACCCCTACCAAATAGGTGTTCAGCATTTTTTGATCATGGCATATAGTAAGACAGGAGGACGTACATTTTGCATCTTGAACTGGTGTTCAAATACACATACAGAACTAAAAACGTCACAAAATAATATTCTTACTGTGTGTTATATACTTTAATATGGTGTGTTTTTTTATCCTGTTCTATTTCCTTTTTTAAAAATGACCCATTGCATTGACTCCATGACCCAAAGATTGACAAACATTTTTCATTAATATCATATAGAGTAGATCCCTACTAAATATTTATCAAAAGTGTAAGTTAATATTATGGACTAACCCATATTACCAAGGGATGTTATAAATACAGACTTAATAATTTTAGAGGAAAATCAGTGTTGCTGAGTATTTCAACAAGAACATCTTTGCAAAACCTGTGCTGTCCACCCGTTTATAAAACCAGCACTGTTCTGCCCTGGAGCCTGAGAGCAACTACTCTGGGAGTGCCCTGCCTCCTGGCCGTTTGGAGGCTCTCCCAAAGCTGCGTGATGTGATTCCACCACCCGCTGCAGACCCTGCCACTGTGGTTAGTGCCCCAGTGCAACTTCTGAGCCACTCTCAGCACAAAGCAGCCTCCATGGTGCCCACACGCGGTGGCCCTTGGGCCCCAGCTCACAGCTCTGCCACCATAGAAGCCCACGGGACGGAGTTCTTCACTGCTTCCCTCCAGGCTGGAGAGTCCTGGTGAGGACCTTGTCTGAGCACCAAAAGCTTATCCTGACAGTGGACTCTGTTGACCTTCTCTGGCCATGTACTTATTGAGAAATGAGCATTGTCCCACTCTGCCCGACACCTTACCAGACAGGAATGTGGGGCGTGAGTGGGGCAGAGACCCAGACAAGGGGCTGAGCTGGGCAGGTTATAAATAGCCATTGACTCTCGGTCCACTAATTCCTGTCTGATACTTGGTGGTAAGACTTGTGCATACATAATTGTAGTAACAAATGTGATAAGGCGATGAGAACACTACAGAACATGGCAAAGAGAAGCAAGAGAAGAAAAGGAGTTTGCAATAATAAACACTTCTCGTTGCTGTTGTTGGAAGGAGTCAGTGCACTTGACCTTCAACGTTGTGACAGGCCAGGGGTCAGGGTCATGAAATAGGCTAGAAGAGGCTCTGAAGAAGCCCATGAGCTGCTGTGGGCAGAAGCCTACCCAGCACATAGTAGGGACAGCTCAGCCCGGGTTTGCTGGATGCAAGCTTAACTTGGCTTCCCCCTCGTCACCTCTTTTGGTTCTCCTTTCTTCCCATTTTTTCCCCATCCCCAGGATCTACTTAGGATCCTTTGCTGTTCTCTGAGGCCTTGACTTTGATTGGGTGACTGCTGGTCCCTCTCAGCAGGTTGGCGAAGTATGGCTCTGGGGTTAATCTTCTCGGTTCTTCCTGTCTCGATATTGTTCTCTTGAGGATCCATCTCTCAGGAGAGCCCTTCTGGCTGGTAAAGACACAGGGCTGTGGGGTGAGAGAAGCTTTCTGACCAGCATGTTATAGTGGAAACAATTTTAAGCTAAATGTGAAAAGACACTAGCTTCCCAGTTCTCTGCCTTTGACAGCATGTGACCTGGGACCAATTAGTTTGTATCTTGGAGCCTCGGGTTCTTCGTTTAAAAGGTGAAGAGAAGCCGCTTCAGCCGCAGGAGCAGCTTTGGGGAGGGTCAAGTTAAAGGGTCTAGAAAAACCTTTTGTAAATTTCTAAAGACTTACACAACGTACATAGGATTTCTTTATTTTTATCTTGGAGAGCCACAAGACTGGTCTTGCAGGTAATGTGTCCGACGAGAAAGAGGAGGTAGTACACACAGCAAGAATAAAAGGAAATGTTGTGTTTTCAAGCAAAATCAGGAGTGAGTCAGCAGAAAGTCCTGGCAGAATGACCAAACAGAGAAGGCGGTGAAGGAGGACGCAGGCTGCCAGGGCCGGGATGGAGACCAAGCATCTGTTCCTTGGTGAGCAGCTGCAGAGACGCGGGGGTGACAGAGGTGGGGAGGAACCCACGCACGCCGGTGTGTGCCCCTGAACACTGATTCAGAAGGAAGTTCTCGCGCATTGCTTCTTCTGAATCTCTCCCTGGTAGCGCTGGGACGGGTTTCATTTGTTTCCAGGAGACAAGCCTCAGACGCATGGACACACTACTTGAACGGAAGTGTCCAAGTGGAGACAGAAGGAAATGATAAAAAAAAAGGATTGCACAGCTATTTCTGGATGTCAGAGTTGCTCTCGAGATGGATCTTTGGAAACATAATTAGAATCACAACTGAGATTTTTACTATTTGTCTCTGAAGTAGGAGATCTGTGTGTAGATGTATCCTCATTTTTAATCAGATTGTCTTATGCTCACGTTCTCACGGTAACGCTCCGCTGAAAAGCATCATATGTGAAGGACACAGAGGGTGATAGAAACATCGTCCCTCAATCAGTCAGATGATGGGGACTGGTCACAAAAGAATGAATTAAAGTGAAGCAGGGGTGGGCGTGTGTGAAGAGCAGGAGACACTTGGGAAGACAACGGGTTCAGGAGGACAGCACCATCTCTTCTCTCTTAAATTTAAGAAGTTTTGTGCAGGGCCAGTTATACCAGGAGGAAAGAAGTGGAGATATAAGTACTGAATCCTAAGGCTTTTTCATTAATTTTATATTTTGAAACTGACAACCATGTCTCCTACATTTTATGTCTTGCCTAGATTGTCACACTAAATGGTAAGGAAGGAAAGGCATCCAGCCAGGGGAAAAACAAGGAACATGCAGTTCATATTTCCTACTCTTTGTCTTATATTGTAGAAGCTAGATATCTTTACTTTTTACTAAATATTTCAGTTATACCTAGTTATTTGTGGTCCTCTAGAAAACATTTTTAAAAATCATAACAAGAGGTTTAACTTCATGGAAATGGTATAAAATAAGTTGGTATGGAAATATGTGCCCAGTGTTGTCATTAGAACATGGGGTGAATGTGACCTTCTGCTTGAGGCAAGAAGAAGCCTCTCTGGGAAAGACTGGTTCATTCAGGAAATCTTCTGTCGTCACTCACTCCAACGTCAAGGCTTGTAATTCACTAAACCATTAGCCATAAGAGCAGGATAAGAGACCAGGAAGCAGTTAGAGATTTTGGCAAGATGTTGGGTCTCTGGGGTAGTGCCCGATAAAATACACGAAAGAAACAAGAGATGGGAAATCAAGCAGAGGCTTATGTGGCTGGCGGGTAGGGATGGAGGGATGGGTGAAAAGGGTGAAGGGGATGAAGAGCCACGTCTCATGATGAGCACTGAGTAATGTATGAAACTGCTGAGTCACTGTTTTGTACACCTGAAGCTAACATAACACTGAATATTAACTATACTGGAATTAAAAAAAGGGAAAGATTAATAAAAAAGCAAAAAAAAAAAGTCAGGCAGAGGCTGACTCTGGCAGGAGACAAGATGTCTACTGTGCCTTGGGAAGGAAGGAGTATAGATTCTGTGTGTGGGAGGGACATGAATAACTCCCACCACAGTGAGGAACTTGTCAGGCTGACGTGCTAAGGCTTGAACTCATTGATTCAGACTTAAGCTGCTGTGACCCACACCAGGGTGCAGTGGAATTTAGTCCCCAGCCAGAGCAGAGAGAGGTGAGGGCAGAGGGACAGCAGAGCTGGCTGGGTACTTGAGGAATTCAGTGATTGGGAAGGAATCTTACTGGTCACCCAGACCAGTGTCACCACACCCCACATTCTCCCTGATGCTCCAGCAAACTTGACTTCTGTACCTTTGCTAACACAGGCTGGTAAGCCTTTTCAGTATTGGATACCTTTAATTACCGACAGTTAGCATTGTTGGTCCTTATAATGTGTACTTGTCAACATTATTTTTCCCCTTGGAGCAAATGAGAACAGACCTGCTCACACTTAAACATGAAGCTCTTTAAAACCTTTAAGATAGTCTTCCATCTCCCCTGAGTCTCTCCTCCAGGCAGAACACCTGCCTTTGCTCCAGATGACTCACACTGAGTAACTTTGTTTTCTTTTCTTTTTTTAATTTAATTTTATTATATTAAATTAAATATGTTAGTCACCATACAGTACATTATTAGTTTTGATGTGGTGATCCACAATCCATTGTTTTCGTATAACACCCAGTGCTCCATGCAGTACGTGCCCTCCTTAATACCCATCCCCGGGCTAACCCATCCCCCCTCCCTCCTCCCCTCTAGAACCCTCAGTTTGTTTCTCAGAGTCCGTAGTCTCTCATGGTTCATCTCCCCCTCCGATTCCCCCCCCCCCATCATTTCTCCCTTCCTTCTCCTAATGTCCTCCATGGTATTCCTTATGTTCCACAAATAAGTGAAACCATATGATAATTGATTTTCTCTTTCTTGACTTATTTCACTTAGCATAATCTCCTCCAGTCCCATTCATGTTGATGTACAAGTTGGGTATTCATCCTTTCTGATGGCTGAGTGATATTCCATTGTATATATGGACCACATCTTCTTTACCCATTCGTCTGGTGAAGGGCATCTTGGCTCTTTCCACAGTTTGGCTATTGCAGATGTTGCTGCTATGAACATTGGGGTGCATATGGCCCTTCTTTCACTACATCTGTGTCTTTGGGGTAAATACCCAATAGTGCAATCCTGAGTCATAGGATTTTTAATTTTTAATTTTTTGAGGAACCTCCACACTGTTTTCCAAAGTGTCTGTACCAACTTGCATTCCCACCAACAGTGTAAGAGGGTTCCCCTTTCTCCACAACCTCTCCAACATTTGTTGTTTCTTGCCTTGTCAATTTTTGCCATTCTAACTGGTGTAAGATGATATCTCAATGTGGTTTTGATTTGAATTTCCCTGATGGCTAATGATGATGAACATTTTTTCATGTGTCTGTTAGCCATTTATATATTTTCTTTTGAAAAGTGTCTGTTCATGTCTTCTGCCCATTTTTTTAAATTTTATTTTATTATGTTATGTTAATCACCATACATTACATCATTAGATTTTGATGTAGTGTTCCATGATTCATTGTTTGTGCATAACACCCAGTGCTCCATGCAGAACGTGCCCTCTTTAATACCCATCACCAGGCTAACCCATCCCCCCACCCCCCTCCCCTCTAGAACCCTCAGTTTGTTTCTCAGAGTCCGTAGTCTCTCACGGTTCGTCTCCCCATTCGCTTCCCCCCCTTCGTTTTTCACTTCCTACTATCTTCTTCTTCTTTTTTTTTTTAACGTATAATGTATTATTTGTTTCAGAAGTACAGATCCGTGATTCATCAGTCTTGCAAAATTCACAGCGCTCACCATAGCACATACCCTCCCCAATGTCTATCACCCAGCCACCCCGTCCCTCCCACCCCCCACCACTCCAGCAACCCTCAGTTTGTTTCCTGAGATTAAGAATTCCTCATTTCAGTGAGGTCATATGATACATGTCTTTCTCTGATTGACTTATTTCACTCAGCATAACACCCTCCAGTTCCATCCACGTCATTGCAAATGGCAAGATTTCATGGTTTTTTGATGGCTGCATAATATTCCATTGTGTATATATACCACCTCTTCTTTATCCATTCATCTGTTGATGGACATCTTTCCATAGTTGGGCTATTGTGGACATTGCTGCTATAAACATTGGGGTGCACGTACATTTGTATCTTTGGGGTAAATACCCAGTAGTGCAATTGCTGGGTCATACGGTACCTCTATTTTCAACTTTTTGAGGAACCTTCATACTGTTTCCAGAGAGCTTCTGCCCATTTTTTGACTTGATTATTTGTTTTTTGGGTATTAAGTTTAAGAAGTTCTTTATAGATCTTTGATATCAGCCCTTTGTAGTGTCATCTGCAAATATCCTCTCCCAGTCTGTGGGCTGCCTCTTTGTTTTATTGACTGTTTCCTTTGCTGTGCCTAAGTTTTTTATCCTGATGAAGTCCCAAAAGTTCATTTTCCCTTTTGTTTCACTTGCCTTTGGAGATGTAGCTTGAAAGAAGTTGCTGTGCCTGATGTCAAAGAGGTTACTGCCTATGCTCTCCTCTAGCATTTTGATGGATTCCTGTCTCACATTGAGGTCTTTCATCCATTTTGAGTTTGTCTTTGTGTATGGTGTTAGAGAATGGTCTAGTTTCATTTTTCTGTATATAGCTTCCCAATTTTCCCAGCACCATTTATTAAAGAGACTGACTTTTTTTCCATTGCATATTTTTTCCTACTTTGTCGAAGATTATGTGACCATAGAGTTGAGGGTCCATATCTGGGCTCTCTATTCTGTTCCATTGGTCTATAGGTCTGTTTTTGTGCCAGTACCATGCTGTCTTGGTGATCACAGCTTTGTAACATAGCTTGAAAACAGGCAACGTGATGCCCCCAGCTTTGTTTTTCTTTTTCAACATTTCCTTGGCGACTCAGGGTCTTTTCTGATTCCATACAAATTTTAGGATCGTTTGTTCCAGCACTTTGAAAAATGTCGTTGGAACTTTGATCGGGGCGGCGATGAAGGTATAGATTGCTCTAGGCAGCATAGACATTTTAACAATGTTTATTCTTCCGATCCATGAGCATGGAATCTTTTTCCATTTTTTTGTGTCTTCTTCAATTTCTTTCATGAGTGTTCTGTAGTTCCTAGAGTATAGATCCTTTACCTCTTTGGTTAGGTTTATTCCGAGGTATCTTATAGTTTTTGGTGCTATTGTAAATGGAATCGATTCTCTAATTTCTCTTTCTACAGTTGCATTGTTAGTGTATAAGAAAGCAACTGATTTCAGGGATGAATCCCACTTGGTCATGGTGGATGATCCTTTTAATGTATTGTTGGATCCTATTAGCTAGGATTTTGTTGAGGATTTTGGAATCCATATTCATCAGGGATATCGGTCTGAAATTCTCCTTTTTGATGGGGTCTTTGCCCGGTTTGGGGATCAAGGTAATGCTGGCCTCATAGAATGAGTCTGGAAGCTTTCCTTCTGTTTCTATTTTTTGAAACAGCTTCAGGAGAATAGGTATTGTTTCTTCTTTGAATGTTTGGTAGAATTCCTCAAGGAATCCATCCGGCCCTGGACTCATTTTTTGGGAGGTTTTTGATCACTGCTTCAATCTCGTTACTGGTTATTGGCCCATTCAGGTTGTCAGTTTCTTCCTGTGTCAGTCTTGGGAGTTTATAGGTTTCCGAGAAGGCATCCATTTCTTCCAGGTTGCTTAATTTATTGGCATATAGTTGTTGATAAAAATTTCGATTAAGTGTTTCTATTTCCTTGGTGTTAGTCATGATCTCTCCCCTTTCATTCGTTATTTTATTAATTTGGGTCCTTTCTCTTATCGATCTTATTAATTCTTTCAAAGAACCAGCTTCTAGTTTCATTGATCTGATCTACTGTGTTTCTGGTTTCAAATTCATTGATCTCTGTTCTAATCTTAATTACTTCTCTTCTAATGTGTGGCTTAGGCATCATTTGTTGCTTTTTCTCCAGTTTTTTAACATGTAAAGTTAGTTGGTGAATTCAGAATTTTTCTATTTTTTTGAGTGAGGCTCGGATGGCTATGTATTTTCCCCTGAGGGACCACCTTTGCAGTATCCCATGGGTTTTGGAAAGATGTGGTTTTTTTCATTCTCATTGGTTTCCATGAATTGTTTACGTTCTTCTTTGATTTCCTGGTTGACCCAAACATTCTTGAGCAGAGTGGTCTCTGGCTTCCAGGTGTTTGAATTTCTTCCAAATTTTTTCTTGTGATTGAGTTCCAGTTTTAAAGCATTATGGTCTGAGGATATGCAGGAAATAATCTCAATCTTTTGGTATCGGTTGAGACCTGATTTGTGACCCAGTATGCGGTCTATTCTGGAGAAAGTTCCATGTGCACTCGAGAAGAATGAGTATTCTGTAGTTTTAGGGTGGAATGTTCTGTATATATCCATGAGGTCCATCTGGTCCAGTGTGTCATTCAAAGCTCTTGTTTCTTTGTTGATTTTCTGCTTAGATGATCTATTTATTGCTGAGAGTGGAGTATTAAGATCTCCTACAATTAACATATTATTATCGATATGACTCTTTATTTTGGTTAACAGTTGGCTTATGTAGTTGGCTGCTCCCATGTTGGGGGCATAGATATTTATAATTGTTAGATCTTCTTCTTGGATAGACCTTTTAAGAATGATATACTGTCCTTCTGTGTCTTTAACTACAGTCTTTAGCTTAAAATCTAATTTGTTTACTATAAGAATTCCTACCCAGCGCTTTCTTTTGAGGTCCATTGGCATGGAAAATGGATCTACATCCCTTCACTTTCAGTCTTGATGTATCTTTAGGTTCAAAATCAGTCTCTTGTAGGCAGCATAGGGATGGGTCCTGTCTTTTTATCTAATCTGCAACCCTCTGCTGCTTTATGGGAGCATTTAGGCTGTTCATGTTGAGAGTGATTATTGAAAAAATATGAATTTATTGTCATCATGTTGCTTGTGAAGTCCTCGTTTCTATAGATTGTCTCTGTAAATTTCTGTCCTATATCACTCTTGAGGTATTTCTCCTTTTCTAGAACCCCCCCCCCTTATTATTTCTTGCAGGGCTGGCGTAGTGGTCACATATTCTTTCAGTTTCTGCCAGTCTTGGAAGCTCTTTACCTCTCCATCCATCCTAAATGACAGCCTTGCCAGATAAAGTATTCTTGGCTGCATGTTCTTCTCATTTAGTACCCTGAATATGTCCTGCCAGCCCTTTCTGGCTTGCCAGGTCTTGCTATAGGTCTGACGTTATTCTGATGTTCCTCCCTCTGTACATAAGGAACTTCTTTCCCCTAACTGCCCTTAAGATGGTTTCTTTGGTTCTAAGATTTGCGAGTTTTACTGTTACATGCCGGGGTGTTTGTCTGTTCTCCTTGATCTTGGGAGGGGTCCTCTCTGCCGCTAGGACATGAATGTTTGTGTCATTCCCCAGATTAGGGAAGTTCTCAGCTACAATTTGCTCAAATATATCTTCTAGTCCTCTCTCTCTCTCCACCCCCTCAGGGATCCCAATAATTCTGACATTGGAACGTTTCATGGTGTCACTTATTTCTCTAATTCCGTTTTCATGGATTTTAAGCTGTTTCTCCCAGGCCTCCTCTTTTTCCTTCTTTTCTATCAGTTGGTCTTCCAGGTCACTAATTCATTCTTCTGCCTCGCCTACCCTAGCTGTTAGATTATCTAGATTAGATTGGATCTCACTGACAGCATTTGTAAGTTCTGCCAATTCAGCTTTCATTTCTGCCCTTAGAGACTCTATGTTGCCATTAATTGATTTCTCCATTCTAGCTATCGTCTTCATAACTGTTACCCTGAAGTCTATTTCCAACGTCTTGCTTATATCTGTATCCATTTGTAAATCTGTGGCAGATGTCAGTCTCTGAGTCTTTCCTCTTTGGGGCGTTCCTCTTCTTAGTCATTCTGTTGAAGGGTGGTTGAAGGAATGTACAGAGTCCAAATTATTGACCACAACCCAAGCACTGTGCACCTGTTTTTTAGGGACCTTAGAATTGTCGGCCTCTTGTTCTCCCAGCCTGTCTTCTCAGGGAGGGGCCTGCTGTGCTGTTACTCAGGCAACCCTGTTTGGACAGAGTTGTCCTGCCCCCTGGGGGTGGGGATGGGCTCCGTGAAATCCGGCTTTTTGCGGCTTTTGTTCTCTGGCAGCTTTCCCTGGTGGCTTTCCGCATTTCTTCTGAGAGAGCAAAAGAGACTGTTTCCAACCCTCTGCCTCAGAACAGATATATCACAGTCTGTTCTTCAGTGAGCTCTCCAGGCCACACTGTCTCTGTTTCTGTCTGTGCTGCTATAAACTGCAGCATTCTCAGTTGTGCACCCCTTAGCTGCACTCCCAGCCCTCGTTTCCAGGTCCAGGCATGTCTCTGCCCTTTGTGCTCCTAAAACCACCAGCCGCCCCCAGTTCACACGTGTGCCCCCGCAACTCCAGGTTTCAGTCTGGCGGGCTGCCATAAAGTCCATTCCCCGCCACTACTGGTCTGTGAGTCTGTGCCCAGTCCCCAGCGCGGGAGACTTTTGTGCTCCAGCGGTGCAGGATCCCGAATTCTCCCTCCCACTTCCATTTATCTTCTGATATCTGCCCCCAGAATCACAGCTCCCTGCTTCATACCTCGAAACCAACCACCGTAGAGATCCAGATATATCTTCTTACAACTGAGGCTGATTTCGTGGGTGTTCAGAGTGGTCTGGTAGATATCCAGCTCAGTCCAAGGGACTGGTTGGAATAGGGTCCCCTACTCCTCCGCCATCCTTTAAGGGAGATTTGAGTTCTATTTTACAAATTTGGGAGAGGTAGTTAGGGACAGGGAGTGGGGAAACATGTAAGGCAGGGCCTTTTACAAAACCTATAAGGCAAGAGTCATGAGGTTCACCAGGGAGCAGAAGGGAGTGGCGTGGAAACCTCAGAGGTTGATCTTGGAAAGGGATCTGGTAGCTTCTTTCTGCAGGAGGGAAAAGCTGGAGGGGAGGTCTGCAGTGAGACCATAGAGGTGGAGACTGGGTGGTGGATTAGAGGAGGACTAAAGAAGTTAATTCAGTGTCATTGGAGGGTAGATTGAACTGGGGCAGGAAGTCAAGGGAGGCAAAGAATGGAGTCAAGGAGAACTTTGTTTGTAGCTCGGTATACTGAATGATGAAACCACCAACTAAGATAGGAAATATCAAAGGAGAACTGCGTTTTTAGGGTTGTTGAAGAGTTTATTTTGGAGAATATTGAGTTTTGGGTGCTTGTGAGGCATGAGGTAGGGATGTCTAGGTGGAAATCTGGTTTAAAACTACAGGAGTGGATGATTTCATCGAAGAAGAAGATACAAAGTGAGTCTGCATGAGTGTGCATGGTGGGGCATGAGTGTGTATGATGAGGCTGAGGTAGTGAAGACCATAGACAAATAGAAAGTATGGCTCCGTGGGAGCAGAGAAGGAGAAAATATAAGAAGTGCGGGCAGATGTTTCAGAAATGGAAGAAGCAAGCCAAATGTGAACTCACCCCATGAGAGACTTTTGACTGGTTATTTTTATTCCAATTATTGAAAGCCAATAGCAACTATTTTTCATGATATAGTAGAAGGAAAATTTGCTGAAATTGCTTTCCCATCTTGTGAATGGTGTTTTGGGTAACAAGTCCTTATATATTAATTTTCCAAGGGAAATTTGATAGTGAAGAAGAAACCAAAGTAACTCAAATCTGTGAACTTCTAAAAGTGCGCTCTTAGAAAAAATAACTGAATGCAGTCTTACTAACTTCCAACTCTGTACTTTTTTTCCAATGATCAGAAGTATTCAGGGGCACCTGGGTGGCTCAGATGGTTGGCTCAGGTCATGATCCCAGGGTCCTGGGATTGAGTCCCATGTCGGGCTCCCTGCTCATTGGGGAGCCTGCTTCTCCCTCTCCCTCTACTGCTCCCCCTGCTTGTGCTCTCTCACTTTCTCTGTCAAATAAATAAATAAATCTTTTTAAAAAAAGTATTCAGAGACTATTTTAAAGAAAGAAACATAAATACAACAGATAGAGACCGGGGTGGGGGGTGGGGGGAAAGGCTTTATCTTTCTAAGGAACAAATTCTTTCAAGGAGATGTAGCTTTTTTTTTTCTTATTCCTTTCAAGATAAGGCATTTGCTCTTTAAAGAGTAGTCTCTTTTATGCCTGTGGTTCTTTTGGCTCTGGGTTGAGAGGATATTTTGTGGAAGAGAATGCTGTTTGATAGTTCCGTCTTGGAGCGAAGAGAAAACTGTCGCATCACCTTCTCCCTTTGCTAATTGTTTAAGAGTAATACATAAATCCTAAGTGCACTTTCATTTCTAAGGGTCCCATTTGCATCAGCAGTTCGCTCTGGAAGGCTTCTTTCACATACATCCTTGGCAGATCCAGCATCTCAGGTCTTACCTGTCTCTTTGTGGCTCTGTCCCATTTTTGTTGGAATCTTTCTAATTAGTGATTCAGTTTTCCAGATATTTCACAACATTTTCCATCCATATTTTTTTTCCTTTTTGCCCCATACTACATAGAATTCTCCATAGAATGGAGGATGGGTAGTTCTCCCATCTTCTTACCCTTGTCCATATAAGATTATTTTAATTTGGTCTTCTTTCTCTCATTGGCTGCAGTCAGAATACTGCATACTCCCAGGGCTGAATTTCAGAGTCATTTAGTGGTGTGTTTAAAGAGGAGTGCAAAGATCAGCTTCTAGGTGTCTGTTTGGGAATGGCATAACCAGAGGATGAATTGAAATCACTGCTTCCAGAGGGATTAAAGAAATATTCCTTCAACCGCAAAATTTTGCATATTTGTTATATCTGTTGGTATTCTGGATTTTTCGGTTGACAGCAATCAACTTGGACTTGTAACTTGAGTTAAGAGATATGCCCTTTGTTCAGGCAATTTCCAGTGTAGTGATTGGAGAGAGAGAGACTTCAGATCAAATATTGCTTGAACTTAATTTGAATTCCTTAGGATTCAACTTTCCTATCTTCAGAATACGGTGCTAATACCTGTGTTGAGTGACTTCCTGGATGCTGAGGAGCTGGCACCCTGCACCTCCATGAAAGCTCGCCGCTTATACCCTCAGCTTCATTGGCATCACCATGACTATTCTCTACAGCCATTTCAAAGACTTCCGTCAGGGTTTTTGGTCTATGAGTGTTCTTCCCAGCAACTCACTTCTGTACTGAAACTGTTTTGATATAAAGACTTTCTTTATCTGTTTGTTTTAAGAAGTGGCTGGAGGAGGTTTATAGGGAGGGAGTCCAGTAACTTAAAAGTATGTCCACATTTGATATAATAGGTACCTTTTTTCCTCTGGATTTAGACTAGATATACCATTTACCTATTGCCGTATAAGAAACTACCCAAAACTTAACAGCTTAAGACAACCAACACTTCTGATCTTAAAATTACTGTGGGTCAGGGATTCAAGACCATCTTATCTGAGTGTCTCTGGCTCGTGGTCTGTCAGAGCGTCAGCCGGGGCTATATCGCCTGAAGGCTCCACTAGGGATGAAGACTCCGTGCATCCAAGCTCCCTCGTGTGGCCGTGGGCAAGACGCCTCAGCTCCTTGTGGGCTGTTGGCGATCTGCTGGCGAGGAACCTTGGTGGCTCACCACATGGACCTCTCCTTAGGGCTGCTCAGGTGTCCTCGCAGCATGGTGGCTGTCTTTCCCCCGAGCAGTGATCCAAAGGAGAGCCAGCAAGAAGCCACAGCACCTTTTACAACCTGATCCCAGAAGTCTCACACCATGATTTCTGCCACATTCTATTCCATCAAGTCCCTTGGAATTAGGCGCCACCCCTACTTCCCCTCCCCCTCCTCCTTTTCCTCTCTCCTCTGCCCTTGCTGTACCTCACTTCCCTATTTTAGCCAACAAAGGTCACCTTTTGCCTGCTTGGGTTATCATGAAACTAGAGTGAGATGAACAGGATGAACAGGTGGCTTTGGGGGAGAGTTTAGGCAGCACCATGTGCCCTGACCTCGGACAAAGGTGGTGTGCCTGTTGAGCTTCTGTTCTTGCATCTGAGGGAGCTGGTCCATCCCAGGGGCAGTTTAGTCAAAGCACAGGGTCCTCGGATGGGTGCTCTCTGACCAGGAATCTGCTCAGGACCAGCCCTCCCTTCTTCTCCTGGGGAAGCAGGACCAGGCATCACGTCAGAAACAGCAGAGTAGGTTTGTGTGCTCCTTCTCAGATTGCAGGGGCAGGCCCGGAAGTTCTCCTTCAGATTCTTTGGCTTACTGGCTATTTACTCATAAGGAAAGCAGTATTTGGACAAATTTCCTCGTCGGATGCCTACCCACCTTCCTCCAATAGGCCACCCCAGGCCCCGTATTTCTGGTGCAGAAGTTTCAGGATCTTCAGAAGCAAAAGAACTTTGGGACTTGAGGGCTGCTGTTTACTTTTATATCTGGATTCTTTTCCTCCAGGAACTGTGATCCACTATGATTATCTCTAAGTTAACCCAGGCGCCCCGACGAGGCGGGGAGTCAGTGAGCTTAGCAGGGTCCTGCCTGTTCTCTTTCTCAGGCTCACTCCATCATCCACACCCCAGTGCATTCCTCTATCCCACATGCTTCACACTGGACCTATCTCCCTTGGCCTCACCCATTACCTTTAGGAAGGTGGTTTTAAATGCTGGTCGCTTAACATGTCCCCACACAGGCTCTTGACTCTCAGAAGTTACACGCGTGGAAGAAAGAGAAGTGCAGTATGTTCTTGCTTCAACCCTGCAGATAATCCATCACATTCCAGCTCTGGGGAGGGTCTCTATCCAGAAAGTTGGAGGTGAAGGATGCCAAGAATTCTTGAACTGCACGTTCTCCCCCATTTGTGGTCATCCCTTGCATTCAAGTCATTGCATTTACGGGTTAGAGAATCATCTCCTGGCTCAAGATTTTAAGAGAAGCTTCAGGTTGGGGGTTATAGGAGTTTGGAAACACTGTTTTTTGTTACCTTCGTTTTAAAAGCCACACTCCCTCTTGTAATGAGTTCTTAGTTTATTGACCACTCTCTGAAGCTAAAAGATACACATCGCTTTGTACAGAAGGACAGGAGTTTGCCCAATTAAGCCTATCTTGGTTTCAGTATTCACCGAGGACGCACAATGGAATTTGCCGTAATTTACAGGGAACTCGCCCAGTACATGGGTCTTCTGGTGTGCTGGGTCTAGCTGACTGACAGCCTCTGGTGACCTCTTCATTCGTCCTGTGTTACATGTCCTTGAGCTGGGAATCTGTGCTCCCGATTTAATCACAAACCAGCCACCTATGGGGTCGATATCAAGCCTCTGCCCAGTAAACAATGTGCAAATGAAGAAAGTAAAATAAACAGGATATGCAAGTTAACTTTCTAAGTAAGCGAAACACTTTGCCTCCAGGTCTCCTGATTAACTACTTTTCCTCCACTGATGTTTTTTAGGATGCACAGTGATTTGAAAAATACCATGGTCACAGCCTTTGTCTCAATGCTTGCTTTTTTTTTTCTTTCTTTCTTTCTTTCTTTCTTTTTTTTCTTTTGTCTTGTCTGTTTCAGATATACCAACACTCCTACACTGGATATTATGTCCTGAGCAAAATTCCTCATGGGTAAGATTATTCTTTCATTTCCTTTTAATGAGAAATACTCAGAACAAAGAAAGGGTAGAACCCTGAGTAGTTGCTTAATTCATAGAATTAAGGGCAGGAAATGGGGCAGCTTGATTCTGACAGTGAAGTCCCCTGATGTTGTGGGGCCTCGCTGGCTCCTCCCTGGCTAACTGTATCCAGCTTCTAGGGGGTCCCATGCATCTGGTTGCTTGCCCATTTGTGAAGCCCCCCATCCTAGAACAAAGCCATCTATCTCCTGTTCTGGTTGCTGAGGTTTCCCCTTGAGGTCCTGCAGGGCGGGACTATCTCCCCACCCTCCCTGCCCTGTTATCCGCTGTGGTCCTCCCAGGTACAGGGGTGGGGGCATGGGGGGGACAGCCCCAGGACTCCCACAGTGTTCTGGTTATCTATATAATAGAGTGGCACCCCTAAGCTCATCCGGTCTCTCAAAAATGCATGATTTGGGACCCAAACCTGTGTGTGGGAAGGACAGACATGAGAGCATGCATGATTTTATAAGGCTTTCGGGGCTGGGTAGCTCTGCCACACACAGCACAGGGATGCATTATCAGGAGCTCAACTCTGGAGTCCAGAGGCAGCAAAAGACACTGGTTAAAGTCTGCTGAAGCCATTTGTTGAGTCAGACACGTGGAGAAGGGCTGCTGAACTAGGAATGAGAGGCGGGGATGGCTTTCTGTTTCTCTCCCATCCGCCCCCGCTCCCCCCCCCCCGTCCCCTCCCCTCTCCCCTCCCCCACCCCCAGCCTTCTTGTTCCGTGCCTGGTCCTCTCCTCCACCCCTCTGGGGCTTCTTTCACAATCCTTTGGAAAGGCGAGGGGCTCTGGAAGTGCTATGGCTGGTGTTGTCTGGGTTGCCTATGAATATTTGAGGGAGACATCCTCATTTTCCTGAGTTTAAACAAGCAGCAGGAATTGCTGAAAAGTATTGTTTAATAGGAGAGCATGAACCAGCAACATGAATGTTTACAACTGTGTCCATCTGCTTTCTACTAAGTTTAAGTCGAACATGGGCATCTCTTTGGAAAACAAACATGGAGAAAATAATTTCATTTGGCCTTCAGACAAAGGAGAGATGTATATAGATATGCAGCAACATGAGATTAACAGTTTCTGTGAGATGAGTAGACAAATCAAGTTCAAAGAAACTTAAGATGAGTCACTGTGATAAAAATGAAGTATCCATAGGAATTTTTCATTTAAAGCATATTTTAAATATAAACTCAGATGTTTTCCACTAAGGAGGAATTATTCTCTTATTTTTTCAAGCAGATCTGCGTCTTCAAAGCTCACGGCAGGCAGGAGTATGATTATGCCTTGAGATTTGTGTGCCCGTTGTAGGACAATGGAATGTATTATAGGTGACAGACATTTTTGTTCCATCTTCTATATATTTGTAAAACTCAGAACTGTAAAAGCATCTTATGCTCGATACATTGTGTTAATACTTCACTGCATCAGTCAGAGTTTAGAAAAAGTAGATTTGGACAGCCTGACCTAAACCAGCTGCAAACCAGAGGACGAGATAGTCTGTGTTGACGACTTGTTTTCAGTGTTGATGATGATGATGATGATGATGATCCCCCCATAGAGAATGTCAACATATAACGGTCTGCCTTCGGGTTTTTTTAAATCATCACAGTAATAATAATTGCCATCATTTATAAATTGACTTCCATGCACCTACACCCCAGCACAGTAGCCTGCAAGAAAAACATTCCTATCCCCATTTACAGTGAGAGCTGTAAGGCGTAGCTGCTCTGCATCTCCTAGCTCATGTACAGCCTGGCTGACTCCGAACCCCGTGCTCTCAAGACAACCCTTGAGTTACGTTAGAGCTGTAAAGGTCAGATTTTTAGTGGTGCTAATTTATTTCTTTCCCGAGGACTTTTATACGATTGAAAGTTGCAGCAGCTGACTCGTTACGTTTACTGGTAAAGAACCCTCAGTGGACGTCCCATCACCCTGTGCACCGAAATAGCATCTCCAAAGCCGGCATCGCTCGACCACCACCTCTCCCTCTTTGTCACGATCGTTTATGGAAAATGAATCAATTCATTTCATATATTGTCAACGTCTAATCTGTCTTAGACCATGGTTGAGGCTTTAGGCCTCAGGTTTTTGCAGCTTTAGTGACAACTGCAGCAGTCACCTGAGCAGGTGCTCCACCGGATGGCAGGAGAAGGAGGCAGCCCGCATTCTAAGGCTTGTGTCCACGTAGATTTGGGGTAGAGAGGAAAGCACAACTGTGTTTTTAAAGCAAAAATAAGTCTGTGTTAAGTTATCAGGATTTACATTACTTATCATACCCAAAACGAAGAGCTTTCCTTGGTGCTTCTGAAGACACAGATCTGTACATTTCTCCCAATTTCTCACTTCTCTGTCCTCGCTTCTCCCCTAAAGTCTTCACTGTGAGCCCGAGGCCATGCGAGCTACAGGATGGAATTAGTTGTCACTTACAACTTGAATGTTGTCTTGGCTTCAGGCTTTCCAACCCATCACAGAGAAGGGTTGAATTAATTTTTCAGTGCCCTCTGAATCTGGTTTCCTTCCTTTTTGCCAGTGGCAGAAGAATTCAAGGAAGGGCATGCCCTTTCTACGGTGTGGTTCACAAGCCAGGAGAGGCCCTCCCTTGTCCCGTGTGCTCACTTCCTCCTTCAGAGTTTGGACCTCTGTCTGTGGCGGGAGCCGAGCCCCGTCCTTCTGCACGCACTGGCTAGGGTTGTAATGAGAATCCCGAGGGAGCAGGGTTTTCACCTATGCAAAGATCTAAAACTGAAGGGAAAATTTATTTGACTTCCACACACTAAGTGTTCAAAAAGTGTATTCTTAAAAGACACGTATCTTTTACGCAAATCTGTTTGCTAAAGCAGATTTAAAGCTAGTCATTCTTAACATAAAATGTTTCACTAAGTTTTTATATCAGGGGGCCCTGCTGCTGGCCCTTCCAGGCAGACACACTTGAGAGAGCCAGCTACCTTCACAGCTGCCAGAATTTGCATGAATAGGATTGTTAGTATAATGTTCTAATGTGAAGAAATGTAAAATGTAGAAGAAAGTGATGTCCTTAAAATATCGCTTTGCATGTCTCTACCATGGCATCGAGGGGGGAGACTCCCAGCGTTACTGACTTTCACACATTTTCCCAAAACCATGGACAGCTCGGAGGTCAACACTGGACTCCCTCTAGCTGCTTCTCCCTTACCCTCCCGTCTTCCTCCCCTTCTCCCTTCCTCCTTCCAGAATACAAACCTTAGCAAGCATTTTCAAGAGAACATGACTTTAGAGTCAAAGAAATCTGGGAATAAATTCCCAGGCAGCCCCTTTACCCGTGTAATCACGGAAGAGTTACTTTGCTTCTCCAGGCCCAATTGCTCCATATATATAATGGAAATAAAATGCCTGACTCATAGGGTTCATGAAAAGGTTATAGGAAATACTGTAGAATAATGAGGTGGTACATTTAAGTGTCTGCTTCAGTGTGTGGAAAGCACTACAGGCCCTATTCATGAAGGAACCAAGATCTTCCATAATATGGCCAAGTCTCTTTAACCCCCCCCCATTTCCCGCATTTGGACACAAAGTAAGTTTCATCCTCACTGTCAACTCTGATCAAGTGCAATGGCTTCCTGGAGCTGAGTGTGAAAGTAGTCTAGAGCTCCGTCCGGGCTCCGTGGGAGAGAATGTGGCGATCCGTGCACAGCAGCAGGGGGAGGCCGGGGAGATGCGTGCGATGCCCCTGCATGCCAGCCCCACTCCTGTGTGTGGTCACGTCAACGGTGTGTGCAAGCGCGGCCCCCGGACAGGGCGTGCTCCTGGGTGCCCGCGCCCCCACGTGTGTGCCGGGGCCTGGCTGCTCTCTGTGTGCCTGGCGCCCCCACGCTCTGACGCTTCGCGGCCAGCGTCCACACCCCCTTCTCAAAGAGTCCTCCTCCAACCACCCGACCTCTGAGGTGAGCATCTTCCCATTTCTCACGGCAAATGGCTAGTCCCCTTGTTCAAGTGATGTGTTTTTTTCTGAATGGGAGTTGGAAATGTGTTCATCAGTATGCACTCGTTACCTGACGCATGCCTCTCCCTCATCCCGAGGCCTCAGAGAGAAGGGATTCTCTGGCAGGGGCTTGACCGTGTCTGCACCCCAGGGGGACTGGTGCCCAGGGACAGCGTGACCTTGAAGAAGGGATGCCCACAGACCTTGCTCTCTCCCCCATGGGGGAGGTCTCCTATGCCAGGGCTGGGTCAGCCGGCAGAAAAGCCATCAGCCACAATGCAAAAGGAGCTGGTTTCAACTCTACTTTCCCACCAAATCACGCTGCCCACAAACCCATTTGAAAAAGAGGTGACAATACGCATGTGCGGCTTGTGGTTAAACTTCACGTGCCTGTCCCTTGAATCGGTCCCATCCTAGGAAGCATTCCTCAGATGTTGGCTGACAGTTGGAGGAAACGAATTTATCCGTGTTGACTAGGAAGAAGGTGCATGCCAGGACCGTACTCCAAATCAAGGAAATGAGAGTCTCTGAAGGTATGATTTCAGTTGGGACCTGGGGTCTGCTGGGCCTGCCCCTCCTTCACTTGCTGTCGTCACCAAGTGTCCTGGAAACTGAACCCTTCTCTCTCTGGAAACAAGTGACTGAAGTTTCCCCTGAAACAATTTCCTTGTCCTCTTGACAGACTCAGAGAGGGAGTGGCCGGTCTCAGATGAACGGTGGTCGTGGCCTTTTATTTAGTGACATTCAGCAAAGACTCCACTGCGTGGAAACGGGACAGAGCCTGCTGTTTGTCACCTGGCTCCCTCCCCAACCCGGGGCTGGGGGATGCTGCTCCCTGCTCGGTGTCCAGGCCTCCCCAGGGAGCTTGCTGTGGGCTCCACCTAGTGGGATCGGCGGGGAAGCCGCCGGTTCGGATCCCTGCATTTTGCCAGGTTTGAGTCACACAGAGTCAGAGGCGTGTCTGCGGACCCCCTTCGGTCGGGCGTGAGAGTCCGTCCCCTGAGGAGCTGGCCACACGCCTGAGGTCAGCCCTCCTCCTGCTCACAGACCTTTCCCTGAAGAGAAGCGCCCCAGTGCACAGGGCAGGCGGCCCTGGACGGCTGGGTCTGCCGGGCGTGTGTAGCTTGTGCTGGGCATCCTTCCCTGCTGCAGGAGAGTTGCGTGCCCAGCATGTGCCCAAACTGTGCCAGCCACAGGCCAGATGATGGAAAGGCCGCGTGTACCCCTTGCTGTCTCCTTTATTTGGTATTGTCTCTGTGTCCCCTCCCTCCCTTGTCTGTGCTCCATCAGTCCCTACAGAGGGCTGGGCACGGAGCCCCGTGCACCGGTGGCACTGGTTGGGTTGAACTCACGGAATCCTGGAGCGGGAAGGCGGCCCTGGAGGACAGCGAGAGGGGCATGGGGTGGGCCGCGGGGTGGACAGGCTCCCGGACCGACGGGCATACGGCAGTCCCGTGTACATAATCACCGGCTTGTTGCAGCCTCACTTACCTGTAATAACTCACGGTTTTACAGTCCAGGTCTCCAGTAAGTTTTGACTAATGGTATCATCACGGGAGCAAGTCCACACCGAGACAGGAAACAATCCGTCATGCCCCTCCTCTGCCCCCCGCCACTGTCCCTGGCGACCAGTGACGGGTCGCCATCCCTGTGGTCTCGCCCCCCCTAGAGTGTCTTCTCGATGGAGTCATACTCATGTGGTCCGTGTTAGCATAATTGCTTTCCACGGTGCCCCACGTTGTTGCCTATGTCTGCCCGCCGTACGTTCTGTCGCCGAGAACCAATCTGCTGCATGGATACACGGGGATTTGTTCACGTGTTCACCCTTTGACATGTGAGTTGTTTCCAGCTTGGGGCTTTTTTGGATAAAACTGCTGTGAATGTTTGCATACAGAATAACATATGGAGCTATGTTTTCATTTCTCATGAGTAAATACCTACAAGGAGAATTGCTGGTTCGCACAGTAAATGTATGTTTAACTCCATAAAAAATTGCCGAATTGTTATCCAAAGTGGCTGTACTGTTTAGCCCCCTCCCCCTTTTTAAATTCATTGCCTGTCCTCACCCCATCCCTGCATGTGACTGGCCGGATTTGCCTGCCCAGTGTCCTGTCCCCGGTACAGGCACCTGAGGGGTAGCCTTGCAGCCTGACTGTGTATTTCTCGTCCCCACATTTGCTGTCCTCAGAGCATTCTGTGAACGACGGGTCCATCGGGAAGTACGTGGTGGGTGCGGTAGGGAATCAGAGAGGGGAGGCAGAGCCCAACCCCCTGAAGAGGCTGCTCGTGTGCATAACCTTCTGGGCATAAACCTCACAAGCCATCAGGACAGCTTCGGCCCCTCGAGATCCATCCGTTCTTGGGCAGATTTCCGGGAAGGGATTGTTTTTTGAGCACTGCCTCTCTTAGAGGAGGGACCATGGAAGGCTGAGATCCAAAACTGTCCTGGTGACTCGGTCCCACGCTGGGTGTACCTACTGCCTCCCAGCTTAAAGACAGGGTGCAGGGCCCTCCATGCCTGGAAAGCCTGGTGTCTGGGCTGCAGACCGAGGCTCCCATCCAGCGCTAGCAAAGGCCATAGAGTAACTTCTGTTGGGAAGCTCCATATGTTATTCTGTATGCAAACATTCACAGGCTTTTTCAGACTCTCCTAGCCATTCTTTTACTACATCTTGACTGCAACACTGTGAAGAAGACAGGCAGGCAGCACTGGTCCTCCCTGGGAGTGATTGGTGAGCAGTACCACCAACCCAGAGCATATACATGACTCCTAAGTGTTTCTGGAGCCACTAACAATGCACGGTACAGAGGACCATATGCTGGGGTACTTCCTCACCGGGAAGGCCTGCTTCCAGGGCACAGGCCAGAGCCTGACGGCACAAGTGTCCAGTCCGTTGAGGCTTTCCAGCTCTCCAGGACTCAGCTCAGCCAGCAGACACTCAGGAGCAAGGTCGACGTACTGCCCTGGGCCAAGTGCCCAGACTGAGAAGAAGCCTTGCAAAGCGAATGCTTCTGCCTGTCTGGATGCAAATTCAATTTAACCCTAGCCGGTAGCTCTCTGTTTTCTACATCCAGCAAGACGGATGAAGATGCCCAAACCGCAGGGGGAGGGTGAGAGTGATGGAACCTTTAGAGCGTTCACCTTTTTCATAAACACAGAAGTTGGCACACCCGGGTCCCAGGTACTAACGGGAAGGGCAAGTTTTCTACATCTCTGAGCCTCTTGACTTGGAGTCGTCACATCATGGCCCTAATGTAAGTCTCCACTGACTGTGTGAGATGCTTGGAGTGGTTTCAGGGCACTGCTCACAAACGCGCCCCCCAGGTCCCTGACAGAAACAGCCAACACAGACTGTAAGGTAACATTTCTTAAAGGAGAGAAAAAAATCCAAATCCAGGACTGATGTGAGCCCTGCATTTAACGATCAGTGATGTCAGTACTTGAGTTTCTCAGCCAGGACTGGAGCTACCTGTGAACGTCGGCCTGGGAGGCCCATGGGCTCGGCAACCCCCCCAGGGCGTGTGTGGTGTCACCCCCAGCCCCCACCCGCCTCCTTCCTATGCAGCCCACCCATGAGGGCAGCCCTCAGTGCTCATTCTTCGTGCCTGTTCCTGTCCCAGAGCCACAGTAAGTCCCCGCTGCTGACCACACGACATCCAGACACCAGCAGCTTCCTAGGCTCCATCCACTCTGCCCCTGGCCTGTTTCTTCCAGAATGTTCTTCCTAGGACACACCCTTGGCTCCAGGGAGGAGCCATGCCCTTGATCACACTTCCTGAGTTCTTGTCATCTGCCTGCTTCTTTCTTTATTCTTCTGTGCAGGTCTTTACAAAGCCCGTCACTTACAGTCCGGCACAGGCCCAAATTTCTTCTCCCTTATCCTTTCATACACGGATGAGGGAGCAAGTGAGTGAATGTGCATACAAATGCATCGACACGCATCAGTGAGCCCTTATCATGTGTGATGCTGAGACGTACGGTATCATTACGTATTTTGTACTCACAACGATGATGGGGTATAGGTCATGTCCCCACTCTAGAGAGGAGAAGACTGAGACCCACAGTTGAGGCAGCTTGCTCAAGGGCTCGCCACTAGTGGTCGGCCATGGTCAGCCATGGTTTCAACTCGGTTCTCCCGCTCCAAGCATAGCACTGTCTTTGTGACGTCACCTTCCCCTGCATTTCAGCCTAAGGGGATTCCAGCCAGATTATGGACTGAGTGCCACATCATTCATTTCATTTGGGTTCTTTCTTCCTCCTCATGATGAGTGTGATGTGAAGCTCGTAGCGAGGACTGCATTGAGGAGCCGTAAGATTGGGGATGACCCAGTGACCAGCATTATTTGATAAAGCCAAAGTGGTGACTTTGCCCCGTGCCACTGCCCAGCGGGTGTCTGCGCGTCCTGTCTGTGAACAGCGATATGATGAAACACTGCTGCAGTCTATGTTCTGTGTGACATCAGTCACAAGAGTCACAGTTAACATTGGTGCTGTTTTCCTGCTTGGTAGGACAAATGGAAGATATCTGAAGCAAATAAGTGACCCTTATCAAAATAAAATTATGCATCATTACTTATTACATACAAGCCTTCTAAGAGGCCAGATGGGAAAATAGGTAAGGGACCCTGGTGTCACTGTGGTCTCAGCCCACACCTCCAGGCTAGCCCTGCTCCAGTCCTCGTGTGTGGCCCCAGCTTATCAAACCAAAAAGCCTGTCAACTGTAAGATAGCTGGGGGCAGCCTGGCGGGGGGGCTCTTGGTGGTTTGGAAGAAGTAAAGTGCCATTTCTTGGTAGAAAGTCACCCCTGAGGGTCTCTGTCCCATGAGAAAGTGCAGAGCTATTCACCTTGGTGGAGGTGACCTTGCTGAACCTTGGCTGAAGCTCGCGGAGCTGGGTTCCCCTGCCGACCTGCCTCCTGTGTAACTGACCTCCTTCTCCTTGTTCCTAAAATACGGCCAAGGGCAACTGCTCACGAGGGTTGTCAGAACCATCCTAGGACTGCAGAAAGAGAGGTTACACCAATACATTTGCATTAAAATTCATATTTACATGTGTTGAACAAACATAAGGTTGAAAGTAACCATCTTCCATTGCCCCCCAAGAACCCCAGGGAAAAGGGAGAAAGGTTGTCCTTTAAGAGTTACTGAAATCCAGTGGCCCTGACTGCCATTGTCCCTGCGGGCGCGGGTCAGGTTTTCATTTGCCATCACGTGGCTGGAGACCCTGATGTGCCCACGACTCGTCATGATGATTTTGCAGGAAATAGGAATATGACCAGTTGTACTGAACCCTTCTGAAGACAGTCTGGGTGAATAGAAAGGTCAGTATGCAGACAGAGAAGCCCAGAGAGGCAAAAAGACCGACAATGTCCACCACGCTTGCCAGAGGAAAAAGCTGTCCTCACCATATGGGGCCACTTCACTCTGTCTGCCTGTTCTGTCCGGCTCAGCAAGTACTTTCTGATTACAGTTTCACCCAACTGATTCATTAATATGAGCGCTGAGGCCAACTGGCCCGTTATAGTTCTCATCAGAAATGAACGAATTAGGGGCGCCTGGGTGGCTCAGTCGTTAAGCGTCTGCCTTTGGCTCAGGGCATGATCCCAGGGTCCTGGGATCGAGCTCCATGTCGGGCTTCCTGCTCCGCAGGAAGCCTGCTTCTCCCTCTCCCTCTGCCCCTGTTTGTGTTCCTTCTCTTGCTGTCTCTTTCTCTGTCAAATAAATAAATAAAATCTTTTTAAAAATTAACAAATTAGGGGCGCCTGGGTGGTGCAGTCAGTTGAGCATCTGACCCTCGATTTTGGCTCAGGTCATGATCTCAGGGTCATGGGATCGAGCCCTGTGTTGGGCTCCGTGCTCAACGTGGAGTCTGCTTGAGTTTCTCTCTCCCTCTTCCTCTGCCCCTACCCCCTGTGTGCTTTCTCTCTGAAATAGATAAATCAATCTTTTTTAAAAAGTTAACAAATTACCTTTCTCAGTTACATCGATGGTTATGAACTTGGCTAAGGTGCAGCTCGTTCTAAGAGATCGATAGGAATCCACAAGCCAAACATATCAGGCGTCTAAGGGTGCAGGCTGACGGCCGGGCCTCACTCATAGCAGCTTCTCCAAGAAGGGTGCTCCAGGCAGCCAGCCTTCCTGGAGGACATTGCAACACCACCTTTGCCATGTGGGTGTTACATCCTATTATTTCCTTATTAATCCAGTAATACGGGTGCATTACAGAAAGGCCGTAAAAATGTACGTTACCAAAGTCAACTAAAGAATATAAAAGCAAGATATCCTTAAAAGGGAACCACTGGCTCTCAGCCCCAGTGATAAGCAGTGCGTGCAGGTTGATGATGATGATGTTGGTGCTGCAGGTGGGTATGATGCCCGGCTTTACCTCTTCATCCTCAGCCGTCCGTGGATGCCAGACAGTGTGGCTTTTAGTTACAGGAAATGTTTATTTCCAGAGTGTAGGTGCCTTCTGCCATCGCCGGCTCCTTGTTTACGGCAAGATGCCCATTTCATCAACAACACGGCGCTAATCCAGGTCACTTGGCTCTTGGGCACCCACTGCTATCTTTGGCATGATTTTGGACCCAGAGAGAGAAAGGTCTTCTGTGAAAGCAATCTCATTATTATTTTGAGTTCCCGGATGCACTTATCATCTTCATGTGGACAAAACAATAATTGACTGTGGTTACATCAAATTGTCTCATACTGGTTTTCTACCAACATAATCCTGGCCACTAAATAGCATTAGAATGGAAGAGATACTGTTTGCCACAGAGCAGAGCACTCGCTCTTAGATAAAAAGTGGTTTTCCCGTCGGTCCACGGAGTAGAGTGACGAGTGTGTGTCTGTGTGTGTTTATGTGGGGTGGGGGGGGGATCCTTCTAAAATGAAAAATTCCTAGTTTAAATCTAGTGCTTTCAACCCCACCCCTGTCCCCAGTTAAAGCCAACCTGAACTAATTTCAAATCACACATTGGTCACGAGAAGCGAGAGCTGTGGAAAGGCCATTGCTGCCCATACCATAGTCTCTAAGAGTGAAATGATACGTGAAATATTTTCATAAAGAAAAAACGCGGCAAAAAATGCTCTTTTTCAGGGGCACCTGGGTGGCTTGGTCGGTTAAGCATCCGACTCGCGGTTTCAGCTCGGGTCATGATCTCAGGTGCCAGGGGACCGAGGCCTGAGTCGGGCTCCACACTCAGCATGAAATCTACTTGGGACTCTCCCTCTCCCGCTACCCCTTGCCCTGCTCACACGTGCTCTTTCCCTCTAAAATAAATAAATCTTTTTAAAAGATGTTCTTTTCCATCCAATGTAAGGGATTCCTCACTAAATGAAATCAGATGGAGATGCTGGGACAGATGCTCCAGGGGGCCTTGTCGACAGGATCTGCTCAGGAAGTTCTTCGGCTCTAACCAATTCCTGTAGGTCTATGACAATGACCTGAAATTAAAGACAGGGATCTTAGATGAGGGAAATCCTGAGGATTCTTTTTTTTTTTTTTTAAGATTTTATTTATTTATTTGAGAGAATGAATGAGAGAGAGAGCATGAGGTGGGGAGGGTCAGAGGAAGAAGCAGGCTTCCCGCTGAGCAGGGAGCCCGATGCGGGGCTCGATCTTGGGACTCCAGGATCATGACCTGAGCCGAAGGCAGATGCTTTACCAACTGAGCCACCCAGGCGCCCAATGCTGAGGATTCTTGATGTGAAGATTTGTCCAGATTTTCAAGGTGTTTTTCTTTTTGTCTATGAACAGGTTGAATTATGTTTTCCAAAAGTTATTTCTGGACCTCAGAAATTTTATTCATTCATAACCAAAAAATGGCTATCACCTTATGTAGAGGTTTCTACGTCAGACACTGTTGTGAGCGCTTTGCATTATCCCTCCTGGACAGCTGACAATATGCCGATGATGTAAAGACTGTCCTAGCCCCCTTTACATGTGAAAAACCCGGGTGTGGGCAAGGAAGGGTGTCCAGCTGGTCATCAGAGCTTAGCAGTGTGCTCATGGGGTTGACACGCTGCTGCCATCTGCAGGTGAGTGGCCGCCATCCCCAGCACTCCCGGGAGGACGTGGCCTCCAAGATCGCCAAGGGGAAGATTTCCATACTAAAGAAGTAAGCTGAGAGTTGTAAGAAGAGTGTTAGAGTTATAAGAAGAGAAAGCAAGTGTCTCAAAGGATCTGGAGTAACAGGACTAACGTCTAAAGGAATGAAAACAGTGTTCCAGGAGGTGGACTGACAAAAGTAACGAGGTTTGTAGTGTTGGTAGACTCGGATGCGTTCCAATTAACAGACATGAATAGTGACTATAGGAAATGATCAGCCACCCAGTGCTGAAGATGCATCAATATTTAGTATCACCTGTCCTTAGCACTACAGAACACAGAGCAAATGAGCCTTGGCCTGCAAAAAGCTTTTGACCACATATAAATGCAAACAAAATAGGAACATGAGGTCACAGGTTGTAAAATGCTGATAGTGAGGCAGACGCAAATATAAAAGCAGAAGGTCTCCGAGGCAGAGGTTCCTGTCGCCTACAGCATTGGGCATGAGGATAGGAGGTGCTGGTGCGCCCTGGGGGGCAGGTGGGAAGATTGAAGGGACAGGAAGGCCCCTCGTGCGCTCTGCACCCCGTGGTTCCGGAAGCACAGCTGGCTGAGGGGCAACCAGCAGGGGCCCTTGTCCGCTCCACCGTGTATGAAAAGTGAGAAGCAATCTCAGTCTGAGGCATGGTCCCCTCTGTCCCCCTCCTCTATCCCAGCTTTGAGGACTCCCCTCCCCGGCCCCCCTCCTCCACCCACACTCACCCCCAGGAATCACAGTTTTGATGATTATTACTCAGCATTCCCATCTCCCCTAGATTGTGGCTTCCCCTAGGAAGCCTCGCCTGACCTTCCCAGATGGGTCAGCTCCCCTGCCCCGCTCCAGCCCTCCCTGGGCCGACAGCACGCTGCAGGGCTGCACCTGAGCATCGCCGGTGATTTCCCTGGGCGCTGCACACCTTTGAGCCTGGCACAGGCTTGATAGTTAGTACGACTCAACAAGCGATTTTTGGAAGAAGGGGTGAGGAGCTCCCAGCAAGGACACAACAGAACTACTTCTACTACTCTGAGGTGCCCCCAGACCTCCCGCCGATACAAGAGAAAGTGAAAAAAAGTTAAGGCCTCCTTAACTCCTGAGGAACAGAGGAGAGGAGAGGCAACCCAACTTTGAGTTGCAACACCGAGGAAGGGGGACCAGGCTAACCAAACGTAAGGCAGCCGATTCCCAGGCCAAGCCCACCCTGGCTTCTCCCGAGGACCCCAGCAGCTCTCGGCACCCGCGGTGGAGGCGGTGCTCAGCTCAGACCACCACCCAGCGGTGTCTGTCCTTGTCGGCTGTGGCTTCCGTGTGGTTTCCATTCTGGTACATCAGATCTTTAGAACATCACCTCTGGTGAGAGGTGGGCCCCTCTGGGTGCTTTGGGAGGCTGAGGAAGGGTGTGGAAGAGAAACAAGGACTATTTGAAAATTATGAAGCCATCAGAGCCCTAAGTTCTCTCTGATGAGTCCTCAGGGGATGGGAGGTTTCTTTCCTGGAGAGGGCAGAACACGGGGGGCAGTGTAAGGTCCAAGGTGGGGAGGGAGGGTCGTGTGCAGCGGGCAGCAAGACCCCGCTGCCCCTTTCCTCCTCTGCGACGTGTGGCAGCCCCCCTCGCCCACCAGGGTCCCCACCCCAGGGATCGTCCGCCAGAAGACCCCGACGTCAAGGACAGAACGGGCCGGGACGCGCACCTCACACTCTTCAGAACGGCCCTCCACTCCTCGGTCCCAAATCCCTAACTGCAGATGCCAGTGAGGAATTAGCGTCCGTCCGAAATTCTTCGTGCGGGGAGAAGAAAATGTGGGGACAGAGCCTCTGACCAACATGCTCACAGAGATGGTCCTGTACTCTCACGAGACAACCCAGAAGCGTGTTCTTTGCGTTTCGGGACAAAAAGCTCCTGGAAATTAAAAAATATGACAGAAATGAAAACTCGGCAGCAAGGCTTAAAAACAAAGGTGAGTCCACTTTCCAGAAAATGGAACAGAAAGGAGAGAAGGGCCGAGAGGGACAAGGTAGGGAAGATGTAGAGAAGCAGCCCGGACGCGTAGCCACGCAGCTGGGGTGTGTCTGCGGCATCACCGATGGGGCTCGCCCACACACGACGAGCCGCTCGGGGCAGGATGGGTCAGGGTCGTGCGGCACGGTCCCAGCGGGGAGGGTGTCGCCCCATCGGGGAGGCTGCGGGCAGGCTGCTGGGCTCCTCTCAGTGAGCACTGAGTCCTCCCTCCCAGTTGCTGGGCACAGTACTCGGGCTCAGCCTGCGCGACTCGCAGATGGGCAGCCCTGGGGAGAAGGCTGGAGTGAGCGAGTGGGAGACTAGGCTTGGCCCAGAAGCCTTCCTCCTGCTTCGTTCTGCGCCCACCCACGCGGCCCCAGCTGGCCTCACGGAACCCTCGGGAACACGACTTTGAATAACAAGACTGTTCCAGACCTGATTCTGCAAATAAGCCTCCGGATGGGATAAAATGAATATGGAAGTTCTAAGTTGTGCCTTCCGAGTGGAAAGGGACGACAGAGGGGGTCGAGGGGCAGAGCAGCGGAAGGGGGAGGCACAACGACTCGGGGGGCGGCCCCCAGAATCGGGAATGGGGTCCCGCAGGGAAAAAGGACTTTCTCTGCAGGCTTCGAGTGCATGAGCTGGTAATGTTCTCTAGACCGAGATGCCGGGGAGGGAGTGGGGACAGGCAGAGGGGCTGGAGATCAGTGCCCTCACTCACCCTCGCCCTGCTTTGCTCCTTGGCTGTAGAATCTAAATCGGTTTCGCTCCAAACATACTTTTCCTCTACACCATTCGGTGCTCTTGTGCTTCCCACTCCCTCCCGGAGCTGTTCGAGATGTAATGCTGTCTGGCTTCTCCGGGTTGTTCTCTGGTCAAGTTTGTCCTTGGGAAGTTTGTGCACTTTTTTGTTTTGTTTTGATTTTTTTTACTATCAACATATACAGTTACATCGGTTTAAAATAATTCCTCAAGGGGCCTCATTTGTGTCTTCAGATAACAAGCTCAGCTCTTGGTCAGAAGGAGCATTGGTCAGGGACCACAGTGCACAGCCCGGGATCCCTACCCCCACCCGCGTGTGGAACGTCCACATGGCCAGGCCCTCCGGCCGCATGGTGGGGCCATGGTTACCCAGCATTCCCAGTGCTCACCCGGAGAGCCGCGGGCAGCCCACACCATCAGAGTGCACTTCCCTGAGATGCAGATGCTGGGCAATTAGCTGGGCCAATTCTCCGTCTTTGGTTTATTTTTAAAACATCTGGAGAGCTTCTAAAAATGTGTATTTCTGGGATCCACCCAGAACTAAGTATATCAAGTATGACTTGGTCAGATTTGGGCGGTACAGAAAACACAACATAACAAGGGCGTTTATAAGGAGAACTTGCTCTCTGACTCACGTCCAGGGGACCCAGGCTGGAGCCCAGAGAGTTAGGGACCCGGGCCGGCCGCCTTGCTTTCCAGCCTGGTAGCCTCCACTTTGTGCTCCTTGGTGATTGCTCCGGGTCTAGCCATCACACCGAATTTTCAGCTATAGCTGGAAAGAACAGAGAGAAGAAGAGTGTGCCCCCCTTCTTTCTAGGATGCTTCCTAGAAGCTGCACATGCCATTTGCACACAAGCATCTTTAGTGCAAGGCCTCCCTCAGCTGCAGGGAGGCTGTGACATGCTGGCCAGGCTAGGACCAGCTCTTGGGTACGCAGGAGAGATGTTGTTGAGGACAAAAGAGGGGACAGGGCAGCAAGAAGTCCCTCTCTGTGCACTGTGCACCAGGGCCTGAGACCAGGAATCTGCCTGCTTAAGTGACTCTCTGAGCAGTCTGTGGCCTGGCTAGAGAGGCGCTGACCAGTCCCTTGGCGCACGCATGATGCGTTCCTGCACATCAGGCTTGTAGCCTGCCAAGCAAAGTGCTGCTAGCACCTTCCATAAATCATCTCATTTGTCCTCAGAACCACCCAGGAGGTAGGGCTTACCGTCCCCACTACAAATGAATCCAGTCACTTCTCCCAAATCCTGGACCACTCAGCTAGCAATGACTGAAGGGCAGTTAGAAAAGGTCAGAACCAGTAACAAGAGGTGTCTCGGGAGAGTGGGGCAGAGATAAGAACGAGGGATAGGAAGAGGTATCCCCTGGGAGGGATTGGCTGGCTGGCGGGAACTTGCCGGGGACACAGGGAGGGTGGCTTTGCTCTTCGTATAGAGTGAAACGTCTGCACCTTTCAGGTGACACCGTGAGGATTCCTTTGTCCCCCACCGTCTTAAACCACACTCCACACTATGCTTTCTTCTTATTTTCTGTGTACAGTACTCATGCTGGATGTTCCAGGCACTGTGATGGAATACCACATTACCCCCAAGCTGAGTGGTTTAACCCTGACAGTATTTATTTTGCTCATAAATCGGCCATTTGCTTGGGGCTTACCGGGAACAGCCCATCCTGGCTTCGCTGGGTGTCCGCCGGGTGAACTGCAGCGTAGAGGCTCAGGGCAAGAGTCATCAGGAGGCTGGCAGGTGATGGTGGCTGTCAGCCGAGACCCCAGCTGGGTCTGCTGGCTGAAAACCCTCTATGTGGTCCCTCCATGTGGCCTGGGCTACCTTGCAGCATGGTGACATAGGTGCATTTCCCAAAGAAGGGAAACAGGGAGTGCATTATTTCCTGTGTGACTCATCCCCAGGAGTCTCGCAGAGGAATTGGGCTGCCTTCTACTCACTGGTGCAGTCAGATGGCCTCGGTCCGTTTGGAGAAAATAAACTCCCTCTTTGGGTGGGGACCACCAAAGTTCTGAAAAAGCATTTGGGACCAGGAATATTGCTATGGCCATGTTTGGAAAACCCCATTTGCACCACAGGCCAAAAGATTTTGCTCAGTTTTCTCTCCACAGTTTATACTTTGAATATAATAGGTATACCAAATATGCATTTTTTAACGACACCATACACACTTGGTCCTGAAATTCAGATGTGGGCCTTCTTAAAGATCATATACACAGAGGATTGTCTAAGTTCTCACTGTGCAAAAGGCAGTCTTCGTCATCTCAGCTGTCTGCAACCTTCAATTTAAGGAATACTCCGAGTTCCTTCTTAATATGTGAGACACACAGATCTCCATCCTATACACCCTCTGTGTAAGTGGTGCAGCTTTTTACTGCCCAAACCTTGAATGGCAAGCCTCCGAACTGTCCACTGTTCCTAATATCCCAACTGGGCTCTTCCCCTCCTCTTGGAAGAGATAATTGAATAGAAAAATACGTATTGCCTATGGATACCTTTAAGAAATAGTAGAAACAAATGTTTTAAGTATAGGAAGAGGAAACCAAATATGCGGCTTTTCCCCATGTCCCCCTTGATGGCTGCTAGTGGCAGCCAGAGTTTGGGGACCTGCAAAGTCACGAGTTTATAGTGAAACATTCTAATCTTCTCGTTCCATTTTTTTTTTTATGCTATTGAAATTTGGCAGTCTGTCAGTCCCCCTATTGCCTGATTGATTGCTAAGTGTCAGGAACTCGAAGAAATGTTGTTCATATCGTTTATAAATGCCGTCTAGGGCGGCATGGGGGTCCCTCCCTAGCCCTGCTCAGGCTTGCCCCTGCTCCTGTGTCCTGTGGGATCATTCGCCCTTGTGCAGGTAGGCAGGGCAGGAACTCCAAGTCAGGGAGCACATCCTGAGGAAGCATCAAGCGCGTGAAGGCTTGGCACTAAATCACTAGGAGGTGATGTGGCAGAACAAAAATAACCTTGAACCTGGAGTCTACAGATGAGGCTTAATGCCCTGAAGGCAGCCTGCAGCTGCAGCCAGCGGTCCCCCTCCCCCACCTCCTTCTCTTTCCCTGTTTCCCGTTCCCCTCCTTCTTTCCCCTTCCCTGGCTTTACGGAGATGTAGTTCACAAACCATGCAGTTCATCCGTTTAAACTGTACAGGCCCGTGGTTTTCAGTGTATTCCCAGAATGGTGCAACCATCACCTAATTCAATTTTCCAACATTCCGTCACCCCCCAGATAGGCTTTGTCATTCAGCTAATGCTGCCCTCTCCTCTCTCATTTCCTTTGTTAACAGAGGTTACTGAGCACCTGTCTAGACACTGAGGACAGAGTAACAAATAAGTGAGAAGCCCCCCTCTTACCTAAAAAAGCTTTTCATGTGACTTTGTTTAGGACTCGAACTTATGATCGTAGGGGTTAAAGTGGCCCTGTGAATTGGATGGGGGAGACATCACAAGCATTTCAGACTGAGCCACCCCATCATCTGTCAGTGACTGGAGCAGCTCTGCAGCAAAACTTCTATATCAGCTCTCTCCTGAGGAAGGAACTCCTGATACACCATAGATACAGAGACACTTAAAATTAATGGTAGGATGCGTCCTCGAATGTTGGCCACTCCAGAAGGACTAATGCCTATGAGGATCCCTGCCCTCAAGAATTTAACCGTGTAATTTAAGATATGTGTAAAAACTGATATCATGAATCTTTAAGTTCTGCATGAGTTTAGAGGTATCACTGACCATAACCAATCATCAGTAGGTGATTAAACGAGGTCCCATTTATGTATCCATTTATCCATCCATTTATTCATTATTCAATAATATTTAAGAGCATCTGATATTAAGATACACTGGGACTATATCTTATATTTTTACATGACCCACCATGCCAAGCACATAGGAAGAGTCACAAAACACATATTATTTGATAATGAAATGCTGGTTTTAGGTGTCTTTAGCCACAAAAGGTTAGGATCCAGAAAAGCAATTTTTAGCTTTACTATTCCAAGTGCTGTTTTTATTGAGGAGTTTTTCAGTCCCTGTAACTAGCTTAGAAAGATAAATGAATAAACTTTGCTGTACTAATTTACTCTTCAGAATTCAGCATGATTGATGCCCTGTTTTGTTTATTGCCCAAATAAGCAAAATCAGAATGGATTGCATGATTATTTTGAGATATGGTGAGTCCAGCTGATTTTATTCTTCCTTAATCATTTTTTCTACCAATCCATCTCCGGGAGATGATTTATCACAGAGCCTGCCATGGGTTCTTTAAATGAATAAAGTTTTAAAAAGACAGAAAAATTGGGGTGGGAGGGCACTAACCAGCCACAAAATAAATGGAAACATAACTTTATGCATTCCCACACATGCGTACACACACACACACACACACACACACACACACACACACACACACACACACACACACACACACACACACACACACACACACCCCTCGGTGGTCCTCGGTGCGGGAAGGAGGGATCCAGGACTCCTTTGATGGGAGTGGGGGCTCCAAAAGGAAGCATGTGGGCACAACGAGCATTTTGTGGATAAAACTTCGTCGGAGGCTACTTTTGCTTTGCCCTCAGAGGGTCTTTCTACTTTGTTCCTTAAGTCAGTTGGAGATTTTCTTTCTCCCCTGACCAAAGCAGGAGATTCATCTTTAGACAAGAACGGATCAGCTCTGTGTCCTTGAACAAATCAGTTACCCACTTTGGGCCTCAGTTTATCTAAGAAAGGAAGAGTGTGTTGATTTCCTGGGGCTGCGGTAACCAAGTCTCACAAGCCAAGTGACTTAACAAAATAGAAGTTCACTCCCTCACACTTCTGGAGCCAGAAATCCAAATTAAAGTGTCGATAGGGCCACGCTTCCTTGAAACCTGCAGAGAAGGATTCTTCCGCTCTTCCTCTGGCTTCTAGTGGATGTGGTCACTCCAGGCTCTACCTCCGTTGCGACCTGGGCTTCTCCCAGTCTGTCTGTTCTGTGTTGTCTCCCCTTCTTATAAGAGATTAGGATGGGGTTGGGGTCCACGCAAATTGAGAATGGCCTAATTTTAACGCGGTTACATCTGCAAAGAGCCTATTTGCAAGTCAAGTCCTATTTCCAGGTACTGGAGTTAGGAAAGCAGGACAGATTGGAATCATGGTTGAGAAGAAGGTAACGGAGCAGTAATGGTGGGACGGGTTAGTACCCCGCAGACTTGAACTACACCTGGCTCCGTGCTTTCTCTGCTAGTTCCCAGGGGCCTAGGTGTTTATATGAGGGGGTGGGTTGAGCATAAACCCAAGCTGGCCATTTGCTAGGCTGAGGCAGAGAAAGAATTGTGCAAGGCAAGCCATTCAGTGGGAGGTTTGAGCAGAGCCTGGATGACCACCAACTGAGTCATTGCAGACGGAATCCCCACGTGGGAGGGGAAGTTGAAGAGACCACCCTGAAATCCACGTTAACTTGAAAGCAAATGAATCTTATACCATTATATTCCAATGCAAAATATAGCCTTATTTCATAGAAACAAGTGAGAATAGGGTTGAGGGTTGAGGTCCCTAAACCCACCCCTGCATAATACAGGAATCAAGGTGTTTGCTTTATTGCTGAGTTCTATAGTAAATTTGTCCTCAGATCTGATACATTATTGGACCTTTTGTCAAAGTTACATATATATATATATATATATATATATATATATATATATATATATAGTGGTATGCACAATCAACTGCATTATTTACCAGTTTACCAATGAATAAATTGGCGTTTATTGAATACTTACTTGGTAAGCTCTGTACTGCCTGTTTTCATATACAGTGGATCATAAAGTCCAACCCTGTAAAGTGGGCATTTTTATTCTCATTTTATACACGAGAAAACCAACTTAGATTAAGTTTCTCTATTACCCCACACACCCCCCGCCAATTAGTGGCAGAATTCAGAATTACTTTTATAGCCTCTTAGAGCTCTTTCCACCACAGCCGAGCTCCCTGCCCTGTGTGAAGTGCATGCACTATGGTGTTTTCCTAAACACAGACCGAGGCAACTCGGCAACTCAGTTCGGTTGTCATGGAGGAGTTGAGCTTTCAGAGATTCACTAGCTAGGAAAATAAAAAACAATTCCTTCTTTAGAGCATGTTAGAGTTTATAAAGTAACATTCATTGTTTCTCTTGATTTCACGACCATCCTGTGGAGGAGAGGGTAACTATTACCCCCTTCCTCGTTGAGGGTAGTCTGAGAATTGCACCCAGCACCCGATCTGTGTGACATGGGGCTGGAGCACAGGCTTTTCCTGTTAACGATTGCTGTCTTCTCGATGTAGAAATGTGTCTCATGTGCTGACGATGAGAGAAAGGGAGCGTATGTGAGCCCTCCAGAAGGAGTGAAGGTAACAAAGGCCGGATGCACGTGTGGTCATGGTGTTGTTGGCGGGTGCTCATGAAATCCTCTGGGGCACGTTGTCTACTTGGAGATACCATCTCCAGTTAGCATTTATGAGGATTTACACTTGTTAGATTAGAGAGAGACTAATCTCCTGCCGTTCCCCATTATCCAAGACTCCTCCTAGAAATCATTACCTAATAAAGTGCATTTCAATATTCAGTAAGACTATGGGATTTGAAAATTTCTTATTCTGTTCTCCATGCTTGGAAAATTCTAGATAAACCCAGACCTAATGAATTCATTAGGTTTGTCTTTAAACTTGCAAAAGGTCTTTTACTTAGAGCCACCCCCATCCATAACCCATCCATCCTTACTCATCTGTTTATTCGGATGCATGTATGAGCACCTATGCCATGCTAAGTATCAAAGACTTGTTTCCAATTCAATATCAAGATTACAGTATGTTGGGAGGGAAATTCTCTCACTTTCATTTCTTTCTATAATATTTTTCATAACCAATGAGATTTTTTTTAGCTTTCTATTTTAAAGTAATTTTAGGCAAAGAAAGATGGCAAAAACAGTACAAATGATTCCCCTCTACCCCTATCCCTACTTCTCCTATACTCCTGAAATATTGTTAGTGTGTTTTATAACCACAATGTCATTATCAGGAACAGGAAATTAACATTGGCACCTTGCTATTAATTCAACTTATTTGAACTTTACCTATTTTTCTACCAATGTCTCCTTCCTGTCTTGGGATCCCACATTCCTTTAGACATTAGTTCTCCTTAATGCCCTCCAGTTGGCAACATTTCGTCAGTCTTTCCTTGTTGGTCATGACCTTGACACTTTCAAAGATTATTGGTCAGCTGTTCTGTAAAGTGTGCGTCAGTTTGGGTTTGTCTGGTGTTTTCTCTTTTTTTTTTAAGATTTTATTTATTTATTTGACAGAGAGACAGCAAGAGAGGGAACACAAGCAGGGGGAGTGGGAGAGGGAGAAGCAGGCTTCCCAGGGACCAGGGAGCCCGATGCAGGGCTCGATCCCAGGACCCTGGCTTCATGACCTGAGCCGAAGGCAGACGCTTTAACCTACTGAGCCACCCAGGCGCCCCAGTCTGGTGTTTTCTCATGATTGAAGTGAGGTTTATGCCCATTTTGAGTGAAAAATACCACATGTATAATACTTTTTTCTTCCTTCATTCTACACTTATTAATTGGGATTCTCTCATGAGGAAGAGCTGCTTTATGTATTTGATTACTTATGTATATTAGTATGGACTTATGAATATTGATTTTATTCTATGGGTTAATCTGATACTCTTATTGATTATTTAGTTGCTCAGATTTATCTAGCTTTGGCCATGAGAAACTCCTTCAGGTTGGCTTCTGTGTTCTTTGAACCAGCCTCTGTCTTTTTTGAGTATTTCCTCACTTTCTGGACCCTTAAGATGTTCCAGACTCATTCTGTATTTTCTCTGTTCCAGTCCAGATACGATTACATCCCCTAGGAGCCCTATTTACTTTCCTTGGATGATGGTGTTTAGACACCAAGATATGGGCAGTGGGTGTGCTCATTGTTACTGGGGGTCATTGGTTCTAGGCCTCTCTGTGAACAGAGCAAGGACATCTATGTATGCACGCTAACCCCTGGAGACACATATATCTACATTTTGGATGTATGTGTGTATATATTCGAAATCATGAGTTTGTACTGATACCTCTGATTCCAGGCCAACTTCACACAGTTCATTTTAGCCCTCCCCTTTTCCTTATAATTTGTTTTTCCAGCAGTGAGAAAACTGGCTCTCTTTATCTCCACTATATTTATATATTTGCAGAATAGTTTAATTCTAGCACACACATAACGTCGTTTCAGAATTACTACCCCATTGTCCTCTGATCTTTTTGTCTTTATGATATCCAGTCACGATATTGTTTCCCAAAGTTACTTATGTTGGTTCTTTCCTTCCCCACCCCTTCCGGGTAGTTTTGTGCTTCATTTCCAACAGGGTTTTGCTCTGTTCTGGTGTTGCTCTTCCTTTTTGGGTTCTCCCACATCCTGATTGTTTTTAATTCTTAGTTTTATTTGTAGAGTATGCAAAAAGTATGTGAAACTCTGCTGTGGTCTAAGACTGGGCATTATACCAGTAAATGTACCCAGAGAAGTGCTTCTCCTTTCTTATCCAAACTCCTCATGACCAAGCCCTGCTTCTCCCCACCCACCCCCTACACAGGACTAACCTCTGGTTTCTGGTTTATGTTTCTTGTATTTCTTTTTTTCACAAATGAGGATACATGTATATTTTCTTTTATCCCTTTCTTATACGATGGGTCACATACTCTAGATGGTCTGTTGAGTTTTGCATACTCCATCATGAAAAGCACTCTGTATCAGTCTATGGAGGTCTTCATTCTTTCTGACAGCTGTACCATATTCCATTTGTATGGATGTACCATGGTTTCCTCAAACACATATTGTTTCCAGTGTTTTGTCATTACAAAGCTGCAATGAATGTAACCTTCTGCGTATTTTTGTATTGTGGGAGGTATATCTTCCCAGAAGTGTTCTAGTTCAAGGGTTAAGTATGTATTTTATTAGGTATGACCAACTTTCCCTCTGAAAGGTTTGCACGAGTTTTCATGCCCACCAGCAAAGTATGAGGATGGCGTTTTCCTCACAGCCTCACCAATACAGTGTGCCATACTTTTCTTTCTTTTGGGGAGGGGAGCAATGTCATAGGTGAAAAATGCTATCTCGATGTAGTTTCAGTTTCGATTTCCATAATTTTGCATTGTTTGGTCCTTTTTAATACATCTGAGGACCTTTTATATCCTTTTTGTGAATTGTCTGTTCATGTCTTTTTCTCATGTTTCTAATTTTTTTTCGGTTTTTTTGTAACCTCAATTTTTTAGGGTATTTTTTATATATTATGGATATTAGCTATTTTTCCATGGTATATGTTACAAATATTTTCTCCCAGTTTGTCAGTTGTCTTTTGTTTGTGATGTGTTTGTTATGCAAAAAGTTTAAAAATTTTACATAGTCAAATGTGTCACTCTTTAATCACTTCTGGATTTTGAGTCCTTAGAAAGCCTTTCCCTACCCACAGTTAAAGAGGAAATGGCCCATGTTATGAAAATACTTTGAAACATTAAAAACATACAAATGGTAGGGTTTGTTAAAATTCATTCAAAACCGGGAATGTTAAGACCCCTCCCTTACTCTTTTAACTGCCTGGGCATCAACCTTCCCAGCTGAATCCTATTATCATTGCCATCCCTTACTTAACACCTAATCACCCCATCTTCAGGCTTCCCTGATCTCTTTACACCCAGGGACCCCATGTAAAACTACTCTGGGGTATCGCAGACCATCTCGCCTTCCCCAACACTTTTTACTCCTAAGTGTATTCTGTTTTGTTCTGGTGGTATTAGTAAGCAATTGCTTTAGAATTTTCTGCTGATTCAAGCCCAGAATCAGTACCTACACTTTACCTCCCTTCCTTCTTGCCTCGTCTCTTTTGTTCAAGCAACTCCTAAACTTCAGCATCTTCCTCTTCCAAAGACCACTCAGCCACAGCCTCTCAGTAGATGAATGAGTGCTATGTAGATGTGCTCAGTAGATGAATTCATAGCTGTGTCTTCTGCATATCACAGCCAAGTAATAGGGTATGCACCTGACAGAGTCTGGCCTGTCCAGCAGAACACAGATAATATGTCATCTGAAAGAAATAGGAAAATTAATCTTTTCCACATGCTGTAGAAAACAGTGTTAACTACAAAATATACTGAAATATTTTATACTTATAAAAGTGTTAGGTTTTTTCATTCTTTCATTATGACTTCTTCATTATGACGTTTATTTAAGTATGTAAGTAGGATTTTGTTAGCATAGTATTTTGCATATCAATGAATTAAGAATGAAAAATCTAAGTGATGTTTGAAAGGAAAAAAAATCTTTCTGTCAATCTTCCCCTCCCTGCATCCTCCTTCCCTCCTTCCCAGCACAAACCAAAGTGTGGAATCTGTCCTCAGGCTGCTGGTTTGGGAAGGTCAGAATGCCCTGGCATTATGCTTAGAAAAAAAGTGATCCACCAGGAAAGCCCAAGATGAAAATAGAAATCGTGGGGACTTGTTACTGCATAGCCATGCATTTCCATTTTTGATGTTGATGGGTCAACATTAAAATGTTAATTGATCTACAGACCTCTCTGCATGTTGTCTCTTGATAAATATTTACTATCTGGGTTAAGCAGTGATGGGACTGGTTCAGCTTCATATAAATTATGTACATCTGAGGAAATCTAACAGAGGCTGAGACATTCTTTTTAATAACAGGAGCTCTTGAAATTCATACAGTGGAAGAAGGGAAAAAGTTAGAGCTGGAGGATAAACATACAGCATTCTTGTTTCCCACAATGTTAATTGATTGATTGATTATTTATCTATTTATTTGTTTTCTTTCAGGGATCCTCAAAGTCTGGACCCACCGGAAGTGAGCAACGCAAAACTTCAGTATGCGGGCTGGGGTCCTAAAGGCCAGCAGCTGGTAAGCCAATCAAGCTCAGTGACCAGGTTTGAATTTGATGAAGTTTACATATTAGAGGCTGAATCTGTCTCATGACACTCGATGTCTGGGTTTGTGTGAGATACATTTTGGAAAAGGACACCAGAATATTTGCATGTGTAAAATGGTCTTTTTTTTGTTGTTGTTAGAGAATTATCTTGAAATTGGAACAGGCTGTACTGTGGTCCCCAGATCCAATACCCTGATATCCTGATAGCCCCAACTGTAGCTGTGTGTAGACCACAGGCTTACTGTGAAGTCAAGGGGTAAGCCTTGTCAAAAGGACTGTCAATAGGAATTAGCAGAATCGTGTAGTCATTGAAAGTTTCTTTTGCTTTGCTCTTGGAAGTCTGGCCCTGTTCTTCCGAGGGTTTTACGAGAAGGTGGATTTGCTGGCCTTTGTGGGGCCGGGCTCCCTGCGTGTAAGGTCAGCATACAGCCAGAGCAGCCTCACGGCTCCACATCAGACACCTACACGGACTCCCACTCCGGCTGGCAAGACCGACATGTTTCCAGAAACTGAACGGCCAGGCCGATCTAGCACGAAGGGCTCTGAGCAAACAGCAGTCAAGAGGCGAGGGCTCTAGTCCTGGGTGTTATCGGAACCCTCAGCTGTCGGGCTGCAGTCAGCCCGCCGGATGTTGAGTGAAAGGCGGGGTAAGATGATCACTCAGGTGTGTTCCGGCTCCAGCCTTACCCGAATCTTCTTCCCGGAGGTTGCAGCGCCCCCTGCAGGAAGCCCCTGCAGTATGAGGTCAAGTGACGCGGCCGGGGTCCCGCTCACCACGTCCTCCTGCGTCTTGATGCTGATTCCGTAAAGCTGCATTTCAAAAACTCTTTTCCTAAAATAACACAGAAAATGATTGTTTTCAAAAGCTTGGGGTGAGATAATATTGGACAGTCTGTCTTCTGTCTTAGGAATTAAAATAGTCTCGTTTCTCCCAGTGGTGCGATTATATTCCCTTGGTTGCATGTTGGTTCCTTTGCCCTGAAATGGTTTAAAGAAACAGGAGGGTGTGGGCCACAGCGCTGGCCTGGCTATTACCACGGGGACCCGGCGCCAGGCACACCGTCATCAGGATCCGGAAAGCGCGTCTAGCCAATGGGAGTCAGCAAGTGAGGGGAGGCCGGAGGCCACGGCAGGGGGAGACCGACCCACCAGTCAGTGCAAGGAGATGAAGCTCGCTTTTCCTCAGAGGCGCTAACCCTCCCACAAGGAGGACCTGCAGCTCCCAGGAAGGAGCCCTGTTCAAGACCGAGTCTCCAACAGCCGACTTTAAAGCCCTCTGAAATCCTGACTGAAGGTGTTTCTGGGAAGCAGATCCTACCCCTATGCGTCCCATCCTTCCGTACAAGTGACCTGTCACCTCCACAGAGTCTCTCCCTGCTCTCCATGGTCTTTGGGCGGCCTGCTGCCCACAGCCTCGCCCGCTGGCCTCACCCCCGCCCCGACTCGTGGAAGAGCTCGGGCTGGGCAGCCTCCTCACAGACGTCAGGAAAAGGACATCGTGACTCACACGCAGGCCAGCGCCTCTTTCCGCAGACCTGCCGCCTCTCTCCTTGTCACCCAGGGATAATCACGAAGCTTATGGACCCACGCCTCACCCTCGGCACGCAGGAGAGGCCAGACCCTGGAACAGAGGCCGTTCAACCTGATCCTACAGTTTGCAGAAAACCTAACCCACAGTTTACCTAAGGAGGAAGCGTGTGTGTGTGTGTGTGTGTGTGTGTGTGTACGCGTGTGTGTGCATGACGTTAGAATTACATCTGCAATTTGGAGGCAGACGGGGCGCCACACTGCTCACTCTCCAGACCCCTTACTTGCTAGGCCAGCCCATTCCCTACCCGAAGCCACTGCTGCCTTGCCTCTGGGACAATTGACTTTAATACTCAGGTCATGCTTTCTAGGGGCGAGGGTGGGCCTGAGTGATTACAGAGTCCTCACACTTAACCTCTTAAAGAGGAACTGGCAGCAAAGCTAAATACGCATCAGCTTCTCTGAGAAAGCTTCCCTGACCCCTCCCCGCGCCTCTGGGCTCCACCTCCGGCCTCCTACGTCCCCATGCGAGCTTCCGGTCACTACGATGTCTTGCTGCCACCGATGTGTCTCACCCCCGTTCAGCCACCTTCATCTGGGCATCCAGCACTGTCATCTTGTATTCTGGGTGCCTAGCACAGCACCTGGCGCTCAGTAAACATTTGTTGAGGTCAAGAATGAATGCATGAACGGATTGATTAATCACTTAATACATTCTTGTGATCCTCAGTCACTTAAACACAAAGCAAGTGGGTGGAGGCAAGTAGCCAGGACCTGTGTAGGTGTTCAGGATATTACTTCCAGTGAGGGAAGTTCGACTTCCTTTCTGCTCCAAGGAAATGAATGTTCAGTGAAGTAGTAATTTTGCTGATATTTGGCCATAGCACCAAAAGGACTAACGGGCTTGTGAAAGTTTTGAGTTCTTAAACTTTTTTGAACTTTGGGGTTTTTATGATACAGTTCTTGTACTGAATATAGTAGGCAATGTAACTCACCCTTGAGAGCATCCTATCCATCGGAGCAGGGCTCAGCACTCTTTTCCTGTAGGGGGCCCGTAGCAGATGTTTTAGGCTTTGCAAGCCCATAGGATCTTGGTCTCAACTAGTCCGCTTTGCTATTGTAGAGAGAAAGCATTTGCAGGCAATATAGAAAGAGATGGACATTGTTTCGTTCTGATAAAACTTTAGGAAAACAGGCGTTTTGGCCCGACGGCTGTGGTTGCTGACCCGTGGTTTAGGGGTTCATGTGCGCTCTCAGCTGCCCTCCCCTGAGGAAAGCCTGAGCCCAGGACTGGCACCCTGGTGACAGCTACTCTGGATGCTCACTCCCTCGGCAAAGGAAATCTGCAACCCGTGAGCAGGCCTTGCAAACACTAACAAATCCCTCATTGCCATTTTATTTTAAAAAGTAAATATTGCTCCCCAAAGGAAATCTACTCTAATTATAATGAGTCAGACTGAAATGAGTAATCCTCCTTTGGGTACGGAGAGCACAGCTGCAGTTCAGGTTCACCAGCGAGCTTTCTGAGCATCATCCCCTCCTAGTGGGGAGGGGTTTCAGCAACGCACTTGGCTCGGGGACCCCATTAGCCCCAGGGAGGTGGCACCCAGCACCAGGAGTGGGCTGACGGAATTTTCCCCCGTGCCTCCCCGTGGCCTCCAATTACTGGCTGTTGGCTTTTAGGGTGACTTTTGTTGGAGCTTCAATGACATCATAGGTAATAAATCCCGCCTGGCTGGCCCCTTGTCAGAGGAAAGGAGTAGGCGGACGTGGGGAGGCCTCCATTCTGCCAGAATCGTGTCCGGGATGGCGTTGGTCTGTGAGCTCAGTTTTTCATGACAGATAACCGTGTTGCTTCCAGAATTGGATCTGAAAACAGGGAAAACGGATTTGGCTAGATTAAACGGGATTAAATGAGAAAACATATGTAAAGTGTTGAGGAAGTGTCTTCCCCTCGCTTCCCCCCACCATCTTTATGTGGTCAGTGTCCATGGCCAATTTGCATTGAAAACCAAGTGATTTCAAAATTTTTCCCCAGACGGTGTCTCTCTTCATCTATCCTTTGCGGAGGAATCTCTGCCTGCATTGAGAGCACTCGGAGTTTCTTTTTTGTGTCTTTCCGTGAAGCCCCGCCCCCACGTGTGTTTGTCTATTTATGTGAAGTCTTATCCCGGCTAACCTCGAATACGATTGAGTTGTCTGTCTGGAGGTATCCTTCCTTGTCTTACACATCATCCCTGCAAGGACATCGAATAACCACAGATGCCGAGGGCAGCCGGGGGCCTTCTGTGCATCTCTGGCACACCCCGGAGGTCAGGCCTGCTCGGCGTGTCTCAGCACACTAGCGTGCAAGCCGAGGGAACTTAGCAGCACTGTGGCCTGACACCGCTTTCCTTTGGAGACTTCTGCAAATATGACTGCAGGGCATTAGCCGACATGAAGGATTCGAGGCAGGCATCTTTGCCTGCATACTCAGATGATCAGAAACGGGGAAAATGGGTTTCTCTTTGACTGGCCTGCTACCACAATGGTGATAAATGAACAGCTTTGAAAGGGATATTTAATAAGCCTATTGGGAGTTCTTCAGGGTAGGGATGGCTTCAGCATGTGACAAATGAAGAGCAGGTAGAGTTGTCTTTGGCTGGGGACCCTGCCAGAACAGGACTGGAGCCGTCCTTGGCGCACATCACAGGGGACAGGGTTGGGGGTGACAATCCAGCTGAAGAAAACCGAGGAATGCTCACAGGCTCTGCTCTCCCGCGCAGGAGAGGAAGCTGACTTTCTCATGGTCTCCGGGGGTACCCAAGGCAGTGGTGTGGACGACCATGAGAGACTGCTCTGTGTCTCCCTGGAGACAAGAGAATAAAATTGACTGTGTTTACCCAAATGGGGAGATTTCAGCTGCATGGTATGAAAAATCGCCTTGCTTACATGGCTTGTTAGACCCTTGGATACTTCTCCAGGGAGAGTCATGAACAGAATAACTCACCAAGGAGAGTCGAGGAATCCACTTAAGTGGCTTCTTCATAAGTGGCTCACATAGCAGCTCTCCTGATGAGGTCTCAGGGCTGGGCAGCCTGGACTCTCGAACATTCACCTGGCCCCAAGCATTCTCAGGGTGACAGATGTGACCAACAGTTGCTGTGGCCGGTCAGCCAGCTACCTGCGAAGGACCTGAAAGGCCAGTCCTTTGTGTATGCACAATTTCCATAGTCATTATTCACTCATTTGTTTACTGTTTCAGTAATTGCCTACTGAACCCTTCCCGTGCTCTAGACCCACCACTAGATCCTGGAGATGAGAAGAAAGGCGTGGTTCTTCCCACCTGGGGGACAAGCTGTCCGTCCCCGTATTTACCAGCTGGCAGCACCTACAGCTGCTTCATCCCACCCCGCCCTCCCCACTGCGTCTCCGTCCCCTCTGCGCACGCTCCGGGTCCTGCCCACAATAGGGCTGCAGGAGATGGGTCACTGCCCCGTGTGGGTGCTGGCCTTGTCTCAGCCAAGACTTGTGGGCCCTCCAGTCTGGAGGCAGTGATACCACCTGGAGCAAGGCCCAAGGAGACTTCAACTCCTCACTCATTCCCCTCTCACTTGATGTTCTTCCCATCAGAGCTGTTCAGCTCCCTGCAAAAGTCTCAGCCAAGACCGTGAAGGCCTCCTTGAGGGGACTAACGGGGTCCCCGTTTTCACTGTGGATGCTCTCCAGCCCCACCTGCCATCAGACTTCCCGCCCCCCCCCCACACTGCCAGCAGCCCTCGCGCACTCAGACCCGTGTTCTCTGAGCTACCTGCCCTGGGCACCTTTACAGGAGCCCTGGGCCATCCTCTGCCTGCGTGGGTGGGCACTCGCTCTCTGGCCTGCCACGTCACAGCTGTAGCTCTCAAACGACTGAGTCTGCTCTGAGGACACCAAGCTCTAAAAATCAACTCCTTAGGAGTGCTTGGGCCTCAGTGTTGTGTTCTGCCTGCTTAGCACCATTTTACTGAAGGTTCCTTCTAACATATCGACGGCAAAGGAACCTGAGGATCTCACTTCCCCAGTTCACTAGCTTGTGACTCCTAGCAAACGAGTTATTCCTCTAGGAGTCAGTGCAGGATCCAGAAGAATTCGAGCTGAAGGTTTTCATGCTCACATTGGGTCACTTCATACCATTCAGGTTTCTGCTGTAAAGAAAAAGAATTTATTTATTTATTTATTTTTTTATCTATTTGAGAGAGGGAGATCATGAGCAAGGAAGAGGGGCAGAGGCAGAGGGAGAAGCAGGCTCCCTGCTGACACAGGACCCAAACCCCAGACAGCTTTTTTTTTAAAGATTTTTATTTATTTATTTGAGAGAGAGAGAATGAGATGGGGGAGGGCCAGAGGGAGAAGCAGACTCCCCACCGAGCAGGGAGCCCGATGTGGGACTCAATCCCGGGACCCCAGGATCATGATCCAAGCCAAAGGCAGACGCTTAACCGACTGAGCCACCCAGCTGCCCCGAGTATGTATTCTTTTTATTGAATTTTTTAATTTTGGGAAAAAGAGTGTGTGTGTGTGTGTGTGTGTGTGTGTGTGTGTGTGTGTGTGTGTGTGTGGAGGAGGAGGAGGAGAAGGAGGAGGAGGAGGAGGAGGAGGAGGAGTTACCAAGAGTCTTTCTTGTTCTCTGATTTTTCTTTATTCATAGCATCCTGTTTTATTTTATGGGTGGTGTTAAATCTCTTCAATCTTTGTGGGGATACTAATTAGAGAGGAGGTGGTGGTGGTATGGTTTTGTTTTTTAAATTATGTTGCCTAGGTATTTTTGTTCTTTACACGTTTTCCTCCCTCATTTTATTTTATTTATTTTTTAAAATATTTTACTTATTTGTCAGAGAGAGAGAGAGAGAGAGAGGGAGCACAAGCAGGGGGAACGGTAGGCAGAGGGAGAAGCAGGCTTCCCGCTGAGCAAATAGCCTGATGCAGGACTCAATCCCGGGACCCCAGGATCATGACCCAAGCCAAAAGCAGACGCTTAACCGACTGAGCCACCCCGACGCCCAAGATAAAGAATTTTCAAAGAGAGCCCATTAGCATTGTAAAAATTCATGCTACCAAAGTGTCAGTGATTCGACATAAGATGAAGAGATTGTTCTTGAAACACCAAAATGTTCTGTTAAATGGAATAAAGAACAGAAAGGTAATAGGCGTGAGGATTTGCTTCAGGCACCTCTCAGGAGTGGGCATCAGCAGAAACACTGGCAGTCGCAGGGAGGACCACCTGCTTTCGGGGGGATAGCAAAGTGCAGAAGGGACGAGTAGGGGGCACTCACCATGCAGCCTCGACCTGCCCCCGGGGACAGACAGGTGCAGCTGTGCTGGGAGCTAGATGGCAGGAGCCCCGGAACAGCCCAGCTCTGAACTCACAAGCCCTTATCTGAAAACCCCACCGTAACCTTTCAACCACCTGTTCCATCTCAGAATCTGAAGGTCCTGATTTGGAGCCTTAGAAGGAAAGGCAAGTTTATTTAGTTTGTTCTGTTTTTTAAGGGCCATTAAAAACAAAAGCTTTAGCGTCAGAAGGGTCACATTCAGATCTTGGTTCTGGCACTTACCAAAGGTGTGGTCCTAACACCCTTAATCTCTCCAAGCCTTCCTTTCGGCATCTGTAAGATGGGGATAATCATGTGTATCCTCTAGGGGTCACTGTATGGATTAAGTGAATTTATTTAAAGGACATGGTGTAGAAACTAGGATAAAGAAAACACTCAGTAAACAATGGCTCTGTTGTTGTTACTAGAATTATTACTTGGCTTAACCAAAATGTAGAGAGTGAGGAAAAAGTAAGGATTTCATCCAATGGACGTTTGGTGTGTGTCTGACGGTGAGTTAGGCTACACGTGGTAAAGCAGGGAGATGCGGCCTATGAGGGTTGGGTGTCCAGAGGGCTCAGTCTCTTCTTCAGCTCTTCTCCAGCTCCTGGCATGCTGTTCAGAAAACCTACCACCCATCCCTGTTCCTCTAAGCCTGTAGCTCCTAGCAGGTCTGCATCTGTCTCCTTAGAAAAGGCCATTCCACAGGAAGTGAGATCATACAGGACTTGTCTTTCTCTGTCTGACTTACAAAATGGTAATTATGTGACAGGAGGGAGGGGGTAATATTTCAAGAGAGTATCAAGTCACCTTAAACTTAAGACGGTGTTATGTGCCAATTATTTCCCAGTGATGCTGGAGGAGAGCCTGTGGCCCTCTTGCTTCCCTGGCCCTCGTGCACCAGCTGGCCCGTCCTGGGACCTCGAGCTGGACAGGGGTTCTCCCAGCTTATCAGGCAGCCGCCAGGCACCTGAGCAGAAACGGATGCGCTGCCTCCCCAAGGGCATTATTGCTCACCCGGTTCTAAGTCACCTAGGGGGCAAGCAACGTTTTATTGACGTTGACAAGTCCAACGAGGGGAGAAAGATTGATCTTTCCAGCGGGAGAAAATTATTTAATGAAATGTCATAGACATGGGGAGGACCAGACTGAAGTGACATCCCATTAATAACTTATAAAAGCCTCTAATCAGTTTGGGTTAATTTGGTATTCATTGTAAAAACATTCATCATGGGCACTGAAGTCCATGACAGTAGCCAAGAAATTAATATCACCAGGATGGAAATTGCCTTATGTATCCTCAAATAATGGATGGAGCAGTTTAGTGAGTGATTTACTAGCTCACCGAGGGTACCCTTCAAGTTTAACACAATATGTTATCTCTTCATGTCCCTGTGGGACTCAGCCACTTAATGTACACTCAAGTAAATATGCTGAGTTTTTGTTACTTAGCCTGAATGGATGGGGCAAAATAGCAGAGCTGCCTGACAGTCATAGTTGAAGAATGAGGGGAATTAGGAGGCGGCGGGTGGGACATTTTCCTTCCACCAACAGGTTCTCTGAAGACACGGGGATTTCCAAACACATAAGCAACTCATAACTGCGGGATTCTAGAGGACGTGAGGGAAACAATGTAAATAGCAACCAGTGGAGTTTTTGAAGAATTTTCGTCCTGCTGTGTGAATACAGGGGAGGGGTGTAAGAGAAAATTCATTCTTAAAACAATACAGAACTATGTAGTAAGAGTCACAGAGACATGCCCACGGGTTAGCACCCGAGTCCCTTCTCAAGAGAAGCCAAGGGGCGCCTGGGTGGCTCAGTCAGTTAAGGGTCTGCCTTCGGCTCAGGTCACGGTCCCAGGGTCCTGGGATCGAGCCCCGCATCGGGCTCCCTGCTCAGCGGGGAGCCTGCTTCTCCCTCTCCCTCTGCCGGCCGCTCTGCCTACTTGTGCTCTCTCTCTGTCTCTCTGTCAAATAAATAAATAAAATCTTTTGGAAAAAAAAAAAAGAGAAGCCAAAAATGGTATACAAAACACATTCATAACAATGTTGTCTATAAATAATAATTTTTAAAGGCTGTAAATAACTATCCTCTAAGTGTATATAAGAGAGTGATTTGCCAAAGCATGGCCATTGGCAGAAGATGAACTGTCGTTAAAAAATGGTAGGTAGAGGGTGCCTGGGTGGCTCAGTTGGTTAAGCGACTGCCTTCGGCTCAGGTCATGATCCTGGGGTCCCGGGATTGAGTCCCGCGTCAGACTCCCTTCTCGACAGGGAGTCTGCTTCTCCCTTGACCCTACCCCCTCTCATGTGCTCGCTCGCTCTCCCTCTCTCTCTCTCTCAAATAAATAAATAAAAATAAATAAAAAAATTAAAAAAAAATGGTAGGTAGACTGTGTGTGACCCTGGGAAATATATCATCTATTAATTAGTATTAGGACTAAAAATAAGGTGTTTGGTGTATGTTTTGCATATGGGGAAAGATAATTATTTTGGCCTGGCCAAACTATGCACGTGTTACCCACTTCTCTAAGTTTCTTGGATACAATAACATTATATATATATATATATTAAAAATGGGGGGAAAAAAGAAAATTCATTGTCAAATCCACTCGGTGGGCGTGTGCACCAGCCTTGTGCAGGGTGGAGCGCAGTGCGCTTTGGGGGATACAGTCGTGAATGAGCCAGTCCTCAGGGATGACAGTGCCTGTAATTCCATTGGTTTCAAAGCTTTATGCAAATGTGTCCTTTCTCCTGGCTCTGCAGCAAACCTTTGAGACAGTATTTTCTAGAACTCACTTGTAAGCCAAGGCAATTAAGAAAAGGGTGGATTTAGGGTTGAAAACCAGGCCTGACCTCGTTGTGCATGTTGGTCTGGAGCACAAACTATGTTTCCTTCCTCATCAGAGCTTCCCTAATGCAATTGGGCTGGAAGCAGTGTATTATTCTTGCGAAGAATCTAATTTAGAAGGGTGCCCACACCAACCTTGGGAATATGAGGTCAGAGGGTTTCAGGATCATCCATCACAGAGAATCTAAAAGCAGGACGAGAACTACATGAAGAAAGAGTGCGTTTACCGAGAGCTTCCTCGGATGTGTAACCAGGCAACCATAAATGAAAATAACCTTTTTTGACTCATGACGGGGACACCAGGGGCGGGGGGAGGCCACAGTTCTATCTGCAGCCCCAGGCAGACACGCCCCATTACGTGGAGAGCGGGTTCTGGCCATTTGGGGATTTTTCCGGGAGCCTAAGATGTGCTCTGAACCATTTATGCTGCTAAGTGTTCTTCGAGCCCGTAATGGCCTTTTTAGACCATCTTGCAGACTTCTCCCATTTGAGTGGAGGGAACACCTCTTTATCATGATTCCTAAGATGTATCACAATCAGAAAATGTCAAAGGAATTGTTCCACATCCTTGTCTCCATAGAATAACCATGACTTCTTCTTCCTCTAAACTGCTGTAACTTCGTCTCTGCCACAGATCCTAGCAGATCAACACGGGCCTCTTTGTTTTCTTACTCAACTATTTTGGTTTTGAATAACTATCTCCCAGATCAAATGTAAGCTGCTCAAGGACAAAGGATGTTTTCATTGCATTTTTTAATTCTTTTTTATTTTTATGTTAATCACCATGCATTACATCATTAGTTTTTGATGCAGTGTTCCATGATTCATTGTTGGCGTATAACACCCAGTGCTCCACGCAGAACGTGCCCTCTTTAACACCCATCACCAGGCTAACCCATCCCCCCACCCCCCTCCCCTCTAGAACCCTCAGTTTGTTTTTCAGAGTCCATCGTCTCTCATGGTTCGTCTCCCCCTCCGATTTACCCCCCTTCATTCTTCCCCTCCTGCTATCTTCTTCTTCTTCTTTTTTTTTTTAACATACAATGTATTATTTGTTTCAGAGGTACAGGTCTGTGATTCAAGTCTTGCACAATTCACAGCGCTCACCATAGCACATACCCTCCCCAGTGTTTTGATCGCCCACAGCCCATTGCTCCGTATCTAGCAGAGTATAGTTTTTCAACAAATACTTGTTAAATGAATGCTATCCAGAAGGGAAAGGAAAATTAAATTTCAGGTTTATGGGCCTAAGATCCCAAATTCATGGAAATTGGAAAAAGCCGGTGTCATAACCTAAAACTTTTAATATTTGACAATTTGATGTTTAATCAGCTCAACAGATTATGAGCAACACTATGGAAGGACTTTGGGATTTTGAGTCAGACTTTTTTTTTTTCCCCCTTAAGCTGTTTGTTATGCTATGGATCATCTCAAAACAAAGATGTGAGTGTTCACTGTTAACGCTTGTCAAGAACAGGCTGAACTGAACTTTATGACCAAAGAGTTGGAACCATTGGCTTCCCACAAGAATTTCAGAGGCTAAAACCACCTCTGTGCCTACCCCACCAGACACCTAAGGTAATTTCGTCCTGTTTGACATCAGAGGGAAGAGTCAGACTTAGTGACGTGCAAGCCCCACTCACCCTTAGTGATCATGTCTGGACTGGGAAACAACACGAGATTCTTCAGGCCCAGCCTGGGCAATGTTTAGCTCACTTGAAACAAGGTGCTTCCAAGGACTCTGGTGAGATTTTAGCAACATCTAAGTCAATTACTTGCAAATGATTCCTTCTGCCTTCTCTTCAAAACAGACTTCAGAGGACTCCTTCTTTAGAGCATTTTGTTAGCCTTTATTGATTATTACAAATCAATTACAAATACTGGAAAGTCGTAATACTTCACTTGTTTAAGGAACCTTTCCTGACACGGATGTCTTTCCATTCTTACCTAGTTGTGTTCATAGCCCATGAGGTTTTATGTTAACCTGTCTGACTCCTGGGGAGCATGGGTCTACTCATGATAGTTCGACTTTAAATTTGCCTTAAAAAAAAAAACCCTATAATTTCAGTGTAAATTTAAATTGCATTCTAAAAAGAACAATACTACAAGGGAGCATAGATAATCAATGAGTCAGTTAGTTAAAAACAAGACAAAACAAAAAAAAACCAACAGATCCCAGGCACCCGGGTGGCTCAGTCAGTTAAGCATCTGACTCTAGATTTTAGGTCAGGTCATGATCTCAGGGTGGTGAGATCGAGCCCCACATCAGGCTCCATGCTGGGCGTGGAGCCTGCTTAAGATTCTCTCTCTCCCTTTGCTCCTCCCCCCCAAAAAAAACCAGATCCCGTTTTACGTATTTTGGACTGTGTTTATTTTTATGTATAGCAAGGCTAAAACCTAGTTCAGCTACTTCCACTCAAAAAGAACACATAGCAAATGAGCAAATTGATTTTTCTGTTTGTTCTTCAGTTTAGAAACCTAATTATTTATCTGAATGGTTTTAGTTTTTACTACAATGACTTCGATGGCCATTGACAGCTGAAATTCTGTTTTCATTTCCTCAGTGGGGCCTGACTTAATGAGTGGAAATTGTGCAGGGGGACGAGCCGGGTCCAGGTCAGCACTCTTACATGACCTTGCTGCTGAGGCTTGTGCCGCAGAGCAGGGCTCCCCTGGGTCTGCTCCCTCGTGCACCAGACTGGCGGTGCGTCCCGCCCTCCTCTGTCACCTGGCCTCACCGGCATTCTGCCAAACCTTCCGTGTGTCCCGTGGCAGCACCTGCTACACAGCCAGAGGCACCCCCGTCTTTTCTGTTGCCCAAATCCAAACCGCACACTCGACTCCCCCGCCTTCCTCTTCCCGGTCTTGATCCAGCAACGGTCCTGTGAGTTCTGCGGTCGTGGTTGAAAGCCATCCTTGCCTCTCCACTCCCACCGTCACCTCACACCTGGGTTCCTGTAACAGCTCTCTGCCTGCCTGTCTCCCTCCCCGAATCCACTCCTGCTTCAGAATGTTCTCCATTCTGCAACTGAGTGACCATGTCAACTTTCCCATGCAAAACCTCTCCACTGTTGTGTGGCCTTTAGGGAGACAGCCCAAACCCCTGAGCCCTTCCCGGGTGTGCTCCCTGCTGTCACCCCCACTGGCCCCCATGTCCGCAGGCTGAGAATGGCCGCAGAGAACTGCATCCAGTTCCTGGAACCTGACCTGCTGTCCTGTCAGCTAGAGCACACTCCTAATCCAGTGCTCAGCCAACCTGCCTTGCCTGGCTAAAGCCACATTGCCTTTCAGATGGCGGCTCACTCCTGTGTTTTCCCATGTCCTCCTCCTGCAGCCAAGACCGGGCTAGAGACCCGTCTGCTTCATCTCCTCCCGGTGCAGTCCTCACTGTTACCAAGTACCCACCCCACGCCGTGCAGTTAGTCCTGTTGCCTTGTTTTCTTCCCCAGCCGACTACAAGCTCCTTCAGAACCTCCTCGTAGGAGGCTTGACTCCCCGTAAGCATTGAGTAATTAGTCAGAGGCTGAATGAGGAACTCAATTCAGGCATATTATTTACCAAGGAGCCAGTCAATTACCTTTCCCAGTAGAAACATAAACCCCAGTCTCATTTATCATGTTTTGTCTGCTTTCACCCACTGGTAGAAGTTAGCTGACCTGCCATCTTGGGCCGTAACCTGTGGCACACCTCCCTTCACTCTGGACCTTTTTGGCCTCCGTAATTACCCGTGACATCACCTTCAAGCTCAGGCTCAGGCAAATTCCAGTAAACTTCCACATTTTCAAAGAAATTATAGTTGTGTACACATGTATTTACGTAATTAAGCTTATTTTCTCCATAGCCCTATGAGCTCATATATTTTAAAAATTAACTGAGAAATGTGGATATTTAATGGAATTTGGATGACTGAAATGTCCCCTCAGATCACTACTTGCTATTTCCTGTAAATCTAATCACCCCCAGGACAAGGTTCATGGTCGCTTATTTAATTCTGTCTTTTAAATTTCCTGTTCTGCTTTATAAGATTAGCTGACTCCAAAATCTTCCTCCCAGAAAGTACAGATTAATACAAGAATAAATTAAGGAGTCCGTGGAAAAGTAAACCATCTATTCCAGACTGAGGACGCATACTGGAGCCTTGCTGTAGCTCATCCCGTTAGGTCCTATGTGGCGCTGGTCATCCCTGTATCCCTGTTGAATCGGATCTGGTCTGGGCTGGAAATCCGTGTCAGACCAGAGCCAGCCTGTCAAATAGCTGGGGCAGCCTTTCACCGCCTGTGTCAGAAAGACATGCACCAGCCTAATTGTGGTTTCCCAATGAAGTGGCAGTCTATAAAACCTTTCTTCCAGTAACTCTGAAATTGTACTGGCCAAGGGTTCAACAGCCTGATAGACATTTAGTGAAACGAAAGGGTTACAGTGTGGGTGGTGGTGAAGACGAACCGTTCTCCGCTCCGCTGCACTAACTCTATGAGGACTAACGTGGGCACCACGCACAGAGGTTCTGGTGTGGAGAGACCCTGGTGGGGCTCGGGCATCAGGCTGTGTGAAAGCTCCCAGGTGCTTGTCATGTGCAGCCAGATGTGAGCACCACGGGCTCAGATGCAGGCAGGAAGGGACTGGGTGGACTCTTACATAAACTGTGAAGCCTCATGGCCACATTCCAACTTTATGACAAAACCAAGATTCGGTGAGGTTATTGAGGTTATGTTTTTAACCACCAGGCCTGTAACAAAGGAGTGTGTTACATGGAAATTGCCAACCATTAGAACATTTCCAGTGACACTGTCCCTTCGAAAAGGCAGCTGCACCCCATCAGACCGACAGCATTTACTTCCGGGAGGTCGCTAACTGCCTCACGGTTTGCCGTGCTCCTGGCCCCTCAGTGCAAAGTTAACATCAAGACATCTCAAAACTGGTTTGTTTTCTTTCCCTTCTAACTGTGGGTGAGGAGTCATTGCCCACACGGATGTAGATGTTTTACACATTAACCTTTTTTGGTATGATGTTCTCCAATCAAACCTATAAGCAATAAAGTGTACTGAAACGACAGCCTGAAGGAACAGACACACTGGGCTTCAGACAGCAGGTTGTCCCCGCAGGGCAGCATCGGTTGGGATGTAGGACCGAAGGGTACAGCAACCCTTTCCTCGGGTTTTCCAACGCGCCAGTCGCCAGGCGAGACGTTTTGCTTATATGGCCTTTTTCGTTCACCATATCTCCATTCAGCAGTGAGAAAATAGAAGTTCAGAAAATGTGCATTATTTTAGTTCAGAAAATGTGCATTATTTTGTGCCCAAGATCATGGGTTACCATAGGTTATCAGAACTGAAACCCGAGTCTTGGTGCCCCTGCTTCTGTTTTGTGCTGAACTATCTGGGCTCAGTGTCCTCAGCTGAAAAGCCAGAATGACTTATCTCAAGACCAGATGAGTTCATGTCTATGAAAAGTCTTTGCAAATCTTTTAAGTGCCCTGCAAATACAAAGTGTTATTATTACTGTGAACAATGAGATTCGTATTCCAGGCACCCAGAAGAACCTTTTTTGCAATATCTAGAAACCAACAGTCTCCTGACAGAGCCTCTGGTGTAATTAATCTAACGCCCTTATCTTTGTCCCTACGAGCACCCTGAAAGGAAATGAAAAATTGACCCACCTGTGCTATTTCCATCCGAAGTCTCTGCAGGTTCCATAAATGAGCTGTCAGAACCCCAGAGCAGACACCAAACCCCAACTGGAATAAAATATTCCTCCCGTGAGAGAGCAGATCCTTAGTCCAGTAGGACATAACTCACATTGGAGTGGTGTGTGGAGGTCTTTTAGAGGGGACAACAAAGGAAACTGGGTGGGTCCCCTCCCCAGGGAATGATGACATTTGATTTTAGCTTTGTCCATGTACATTTTTGCTTCAGATGCATTTTTATAGGTGAATGAGATACTTTATTGAGAATACACATGAAGTACAGGGGCACCTAGGTGGCTCAGTCCGGCTTCGGCTCAGGTCATGAGCCCGGGGTCCTGGGATCGAGCCCTGCCTTGGGCTCCAGGCTCAGCGGGGAGCCTGCTTCTCTCTCTGCCTCTGCCACCACCGCTGCTTGTGCTCTGTGCTCTCTCTCTCTCTCTGTCAAATAAAATCGTTAAACACACACACACACACACACACACACACACACACGAAGTACAAAGAAGAGTAAAATGAACATTTTTACCTTCCACTCGGCATGACGCATGGCACATGAGTGGGGCTGCATGGCACTGGGGCCCCCCTTTATGTCCCCCACCCCCACCAGACGAACCAGGACTGAATTTCCTATGCTTCCCTGCTGCTTTATTTGTGACTCTCTAAATAGCATATGACTTACGTTTTAACTCCCTGTGACTGTTGCCATATGTTGTTTATCTTCCTGTTGCTTGAGTTTTGCACCCAACATTGTTTGCGTTAGGTGTGGGTATTGATACATGGGCTCTAATTGAGTCTCTCTCATTGTACAAATATATCCCAGCATCTTTATCCAGTCTCCTGTCTGTGGATGTGCAGCTTATTTCTAGCTGGTTTTTTAATTTATTGACAGTGTGGTTATGTACATGTCTGTGCCTCCTGTGTGCATTTGCCAACGTTTCTATGGGCTTTTACCTGCATATGTTTGATTCCTAAAGAGGTTAATATCTTTCATAAGTATATTTACCACTCATGTTACCTCTTCAGTAAGACACCTGTCCGTGTCTTTCACCTGGTTTTCTTTGGGGTTGTTTGTCCCTTTCTTATCGACGTGTACAATTTCTTTATATATTTTGAATCCTAATTATTTGTCCATTTTATTATTGCCAGTATTTCCCCTCATTTTATAACTTGTCTTTCACCCTCGCTTTGACGTGCTTTGGCAGGAAAAGATGGCAATTTCAGTGAAAGCAAATTCATTCATTTATGGCTTGCATTTCTTATGTCTTTTTAAAGAAGTTCTTTCCCACCTTGAGGACATAAAGATATTCTCCTACCTTGTCTTCTAACATTTTTATAATTTCATCTTCACAATTACATCTTTAATCCACTTGAAACTGATTTGGGGATACGTTGGGAAACATACTTACAATTATTTTTCCAAAGGAATAACCAACTGTCCCAGAACCACTTATTGAAAAAAATCTTCCTTCCTTACTGATCTTTCAGGATGCCTCTGCCATTCATGAAATTTTTGTGTACATGTGGGTTTGCTCTCAGACCGTCTGTGTCCTCCAGTTGGCCTCACAGCTATCAAGGTAGCAGAAGCCCAGCTTCCCCATTATGACAGCTTTACGACAGGTACCACGCTGCGTCTGTTACACAGTGGGTATCCATAAGTCTACTATACTACACTGCACTGGTGCGTCCAGTCCCCCGACCATGTTCTCGGGAAATGTCTTGGCTATCTTTGGCACTTTGTGTGCAAGAGTGTGTGTGTGTACATGTGCACAACCCACACACACAGAATTTAAAATAATAATTCAGTTCTTTTAAAAAAATTTTGGAGAGGGGCGCCTGGGTGTCTCTGTCGGTTAAGTATCTGACTCTTGATTTCAGCTCAGGTCATGATCTCGGGGTCTTGAGATCGCGCCCCGCTATCGGGCTCTGTGCTCAGCAGAGAGTCTGCTTGAGATTCTCTCTCTCCCTCTGGCCCTCCTCCGCTTGAGCACACTCTCTCTCTCTCAAAATAAAAATAAAGAAATCTTTTAAAAAAAACACTTTTGGAAGATTAGTTGGAATTACATTAAGTTTATACTGAGGGAGAATTTATAAACTCCAGCTACTGAATTTTCCAAACATGGTATGGTAGCCAATTTTTTTACTTCTTCAAAAAAATGCCTCCCACTAAAATTCTATAATTTTCTCCATAAATTGTTTCCAGATGTCTCGCTTAAATGTATTCCTAGGTATTGGATATTTTTGGAACTATTTTATGTTTTGTTTTTTCAGATGTAACTTTTCTAATTTATATTTGCTTTTTATATTGATGTTTGTATCCAACAGCTTCGCTAAACTCCTTTAATGCCAGTAATTTATCTCTGGTTTCTTTTGGATTGTGGATTTAGACAATCCTGGCCCCTCCAAATGACCACCGATTCCAGTGTTCCTCTCTCATCCCATCTTGGGCTCCCGTTTTCCCTCGCGCGCCCCGTGCTCTCTGGCATAGCCAGTGCTCAGTGGGGTAGGAGGTAATCGCGAGGACCCAGTCTGCATCTTGTGTCTGTTCATACACGAAACACTTTGAAGATTCCCTGTTTGGCGTGAAGTGGCTGCAGGCTATTTGGTGGACACGCTCAGTCGGCTTGAGGAAGGTCACTTCTATTTCTGGACTGCTCTGAGGTTTTGTTTGCTTCTTTGTTTTGTGTTTGTGTTTGTGTTCTTGCTCTTGCAGTCTGTGTTCTGTTTTTCTTGACTGGAAAGGATTTTGAACTCGGTGTGTTTTCTGCTTCAATGGAGGTGATCATGTGGTTTTGTCCTTTAGTCTGTCAATGGGAATATTGTACTGATCAGTAGGAAACCAGCCTTAGGTTACCAGGGTGAGTCCAACTGGTGATGATATATTTTCTTGTCTCTCTCTATATATTTTGCTGCACTTTTAAAACTAGTATTTTTTTAGGATTTTTGCATCTGTGTTCATGAATAAAGTTTATCTACTAATATGATAAATCACATGGTTGAACTTGACTTATATTACTTGAATAAGGTGGTACTTAACCTAAGAGCAAACACAAAACTAGGTATGAATATCTATAACTTAAAAGCCAAATATAATTTATCATGAACACCAACAAACCTACACAACCAACCAACTACATGCAATAACATTGGTTTTGGGGGCTGTTGTGTGTGGCGGTTGAAACCGGGCTGTAGCATGGACTCTTCCCGAGAAAGGCCTTTTGTTTTTCATGCCTGCGTTGCCATCTTATGACTCAATTTCCCATGACTTTCCTTTATTTGACCTACCGAGATACCCTCTTTGGAACAATACAGCCTGATACTGTTGTCACGTTGCTTGGCAGGAATGTCTTATTTATTTACGTTATCAAATTCACTTGTATTCTTTCCTCACTGGCCCACAACAATCGAAGTGGTACCGCTTGGCCGCAATGTGCTCGTGAACCTAAACCCAGGGACTACATTCGATGACAGGACTTGCTTATTAGACAGGCATCCAGGTGGTCGAGAACATTTCATATTAACCAAGATTTGCATCAAAATGAACACATGAAACTTAAAAGTCCTTTAAAAGAGCATATGTCCTCAGACTCCTTGCTTATTGCCACTCAGCTTGAGAAACAGCCATCTAGAGTTTTCTTCCTTCTTCCGAGAAGGAACCCGCCATGAGATTTGTCAAGCTTCCTTTTAACAAGTGTTAGCCTTCCATTAGGAACAGCTAATTATCATTATAGATGACAAGTCCATAAATAGAAGCACAGTGAACACTAAGAAGCATTCTGGAAAAGTTGCTCCTGCCCCAGGGGGTTCGTCCAGGACTCAGCTTGTAGATGTCATACTTCTCCCATGGACTCATGGTGACTGTTTTCATTATGACCTGAAGGAAACACGAACCATGTCCGCGGCACCACAGTGACCTCAGGACACCATCTCGGGCTCCAGGTGCCCACGTGGAGCCATCTCAGCCCGTGGGAAGTGGGGAAGTGGCCCTACCAGCTGGGCCTGGTCCTCCCCACCAGGGCCCTCCCCCACCACGGGTGGATGGGAGCAGGACCGACCCTCGCACTGCCGCCCTCCGCGCACACCCTACAAAACAGAAAGGTTTATGCACATTGCCCCCCCCCCCAGTACAGCTGACTGCATTCGCATTTTAATCTCACACACGAAAATCAAGAGTCCAGGACGGAAAACCCCTGGTTTCATTAGCTCTGATCTCTTCCCCTCCTGGTGATGGTCATGAGCCAGACTCCTCGAGCAGGATTTGAACATCTTCTGTCTGCGCAGCAGCCCACTGCCCGGGGCCCGCCTGCTCCCAGAAGTGTTTCCAGTGGCTCCACCATCCTGCGTTGTTGACACTGAACGGATTAGCAAGGCCAGGAAAACCCAGCATTTTTCAGGTCTTTGTTTCAAAATGTAATAAATGTGAGGCAGAAATGATGGCTTTCAGGGCGCCTGGGTGGCTCAGTCGGTTAAGCATCTGCCTTCGGCTCAGGTCATGATCCCAGCGTCATGGGATTGAGCCCCACATCAGGCTCCCTGCTCAGTGGGCGGGGAGTCTGCTTCTCCCTCTCCCCCTGCTTGTGCTCTCTCTCTCACTGTCTTGCTCTCTCTCTCAAATAAATGAAATCTTAAAAAAAAAAAAAAAAAAAAAAAAATGATGGCTTTCTTAGGGTCCTGTGTGACAAGCGTCTTGGAAGAGGTCGGTGCGAGCCTGACACTTTCCTGAGACTGTGTCTCTCCATGCTACCTTGGCAGAGCCCCTTCAGTGGTGGCACAAAGCAATGCGTGTTCGGCAGACGGTCTGGGACGTGGTTTTCGAGGCTACTGAGCGCATTAAGGAAGATGGAGGTAGCTAGTAAGGAGAGCCTTCTGTGTTCAGTTCTCCTCAAGCTCTGCCTTCCAGACGAGGGCCCATCTTCGACAGCTCCGAGCTCCTGCTAATCTCCCTTCCTAACAGAGAGTGCAGGCCTCGGGTCCAGGGCTTTCAGTCGTCCTGGAAGGAATTAGCAATCATGCTGGCTTTTTTGGTGTTTATTTTATGTTCACCTCATCTTCACTGCTAAGAATACGGGTGTTCTGTGTACACTAGTGGATACAGAATTTCCTTTATAAATGCAACTTGATTACGTAGAGAGGAAATTGATTGGAAAAAATAAATTAGAACACCAGCGATAGCCCGAATGGTCCAAACTCGTCAAGGTGCTTGGTGGTTGGCCAGCCTCAGGGAAGCATTCCCACAGTGGAGAGAACCAGGGTGACCAGCCCGAGCTCCTCACAGTGTCCTATGATGCCTGTGACCCCCCTGAGCCTCAGTTTCCACATTTGTAAACAGGGTAGAAAGACCTCGAAAGGGTGCTGTAAAGGTCAGGAACACAACTCGTGGGCAACCTCAGTAGATGCAGTGACTGTTCTTTCCCTTCCTTGGCCACTGATATGAAAGGAGAAATCGAATAGTGCCCTGAATCTGGGCCAAAGATAGAATAAATTTTTGCTCAAATGGTGAGAAAATTACAAGGTGAAAAAAATGTAGACTTTGGAGCCAGACGACCCTATTAGCTTTTCTTGACCTTGAACCTTCTGAGTCAATTTCCTCACCCACAAAATGAGAGTGATGAAGATACCTGTTTTGCATAATTACTGGGAGAATCTGAGGAACCACGTGTAGTTAAATCACACAGCAGCGATCCCATCAAGTACACAGTCGGCAAACGACAGCGGTCTGTTAGGGTCCGTGTTTGGGATCCCTGTCACGTCCCTTCCCTGTGTGATAACCCCCGTCCTCCCAGGTCCCTTCCTCGGGGGCATAAAACTCCGTTGTTTGGGAAGAAATCATCTGATAAGTGTGGGGGGTCAGGAATCACCACCATGTGTAGGGTCATTCTCCAGGGCTTTGCGAACTCGGGTTTTCCAATCATATTTTGTGATTCTGGGGTGGCAGCCGAGTCTCGCCTCATTAATTAATTACAGGTTCTGGGGGTGAAAGCAGAGCTACTCACCATCCTTTTCTCCTTGCGATACTTTGATTTGAGAATTGTTGTCTCCACTCTTTATTTTTCTCCTGAGTTACGTTCTACCTTTCAGGGGTCTTTAAGGATTGAAGGGGGCGTCACTGGGCTCCCCTAAAAGGATGTTTTGGAAGCAACAGCCTCCAGATTTAATGCACATCGTGGTAACGCTGGTCCCTCGCAGCTGCCACAGTGCGCTGGCTCCCAGGAAGACAGCAGGGACCCCCTCCGACGCAGTCTCGTTAAGCCTCCCCCGAGTCCCGTCTGCAGAACACCAAGTTGTATCATGCAGCCGGAACGACTCCTGATGTTATAAGGAGTTTGAAATTTTGCTTTCTTAATTAACATTTTCATTTTGCTAAGATTTTGGAGTGCACTGATTCTTCAGAAGTGCTAAGTACTGAGCTCACAGCCGAAGGTCGGCTGCGTATTAAAATATTTCATCACACATTCCCTGCTGAGCTCAGAGATGTCCTCATTCAGCCGAGCTAGCCTCCCAGACGGCGGGAGGCCCCCTGGCTGGTGCGGCTCACACAGCTGGGGCGTCTCTTCTGAACCAGGCCCAGCGCTGGGGTCCGCTAGACCCTGCTCCCCGAGAGGTTACCACCACATCTGTCCCTAAGAGCCGTCTGTCCATAGGTGCACAAACCGACGTGTGACATCGGGTAACTAGAGCCTCTCCCAGCCACCCCTCCTCCCGGCTGCAGGCGCGGAGCTCCCTGTCTTGTGACCCATCACAGTTGTGTGGCTAAACCTGAACAAAAAATCCTCTCCCGATACACCCTCCCCAGCGTCACTGGAATAGTTACACCTGACCTGTGTGAGGGCTTGTGTACAGATGTGTGTGCCTGTATGAGAAGACGGAAATTTGGGGTTTATATACATTTTCAACCTGTCCCAGGAGTTTTCAATCCATGACATAAATATGAAGATCAGCTTCTGGTCCCTCAAGGCCCCCTGCACCTTCCCCACACCTGAGGAGTCTCCTAAACCCTGGGTGACCAGCTGTCCCAGTTTTTATGGGACTGGGGGGGTTCCCAGGACGTTCAGACACTCGGTACTAACACTGGGGGTGTCCCAGGCAAACAGGATGGTCGCTCACCCACAGACAAGTCTCCAGGGCAGGGAACCCGGCCCTGGCCCCCACCCAGGGCCTCAGGTGACCCACAGCCCCTCCAGCCATTCCCCCAAACACACGCACCCACACATGGTCCCTGCGCAGCCGCCCGACCTAACGTGCGGCTCTTCCCCGCCTGCTGCCAAGGTGCCTAAAATAAGATTTGTTTTATCACTGAAAGAGGCTCTGGGTCTGTCTGCTCTGAAAGGCCGCGTGGGGAGCTGCCATGGGCCCGCTGCGTGGGAACACCATGGTGAGGTGCTGGGGTCTGGCTGCAGGACGAGGGGAGGGCTGCGTGAGACCCCGGGCGGAGGTGCAGTGGAAGAGCCGGTGCAGCGCCAGGTCAGGAAGGAAGAGCTCAGGCAAGTCTACCCAACAGCATAGCCCCATGTTCGCCCAGGACGGGGCCAGCGCTTGTACGAGATGAAGAACAGTAAGAACGTCACCACAGCCTGAAGACTCCTGTTTGGACAGGACACGTATCCATGACATAGTCTAAGAAAGTTATTACACAGCTTTAGAAACGAGTCTTACCTCTTCGTTTTTAAGACAAGGGAATGTGCTAAGTGATGGCTACAGGGCAGAGAGATGACACAGTGCACTCGGCCGCATGGGAGTGATCTGGTGTCCCACAGATTTGGAGAAGGTGGGGTGAAGGTCGTTGAGGAGACTTCCTGCACCCGACGGGGCCGACCTGGGCTCGGCAGAGCAGGAGAGGGACATGTCGCTGTGGACTGAGTCTAGGCTCCCTGGCCCCGGAGCTGCCTCCCCTCGGGAGATGTAAAGACCCCGAGACACGTGACCCAGAACGCCCAGTTGTGCCCTCACACTGCTTCCCTCAGCCTGGGGCTTCCAGGTATGGCCTGGGACTGGTGGTGCCACTCCTCCGTCCCTCCAGCCTCTTTAGCCCTGGGCGTTGGAGGCTGGCACCCCGCGGTCCCCGGGAGTTCCTCCTGCAAGCTGAGGTCCTCCTGGCAGCAGAAACAGAGGCACCCAGTTAGGTCTGTTCATCCCCGTGGAGCAACACGTCATGAGAGCCTGAGGGTTCTTGTCTTCTCTCTCTGTCTCCAGAATGTTGCTTAGTGCTTTTAATAGGAATTATCGGTCGATACAGGGACTCATTTTCAAACAGAGGCAATAATGGAAGAAAACAAGGTCAAGGTGGAACGAGGGTAGCCTTGAAGGTAAAAGATGCCACCTCTTCCGTGAAGGCCTCGGTGACTCACAGTCTCCCCTTGGCTCTGCTGCACCCACCTTATGTGGTAAATACTCGTTTTCAGACCCTTTCCCGTAACACACAACATCCCATAGATGTCAGCATGGTGACCCGTTTGGCCTCCGATCCCCGATTCTCAGTCCTGGGGCCAGGCTCATTTTAGCTAGTTAGTTGATTGTTATTATTTGTTGATTTTCCCATTGTAAAAATAACACAGAACATAGCAAAAATTTCACAAAAAAGAGAGAAAAACTTCTTATGATAGTACGAATAGACTCAGTACGCACAGATAATTACTGTTAGTATTTTAGTGTGTTTTCTTAATCTTGTTTCCAAGAGTAGATGTGCTCTTTATACAATTATTAGTATTATATCCCAGACATTTTGCCAATTATAATGCAGTTAGCACTCTATATAATTAAATACTTGTGCATATAATTTTTAATAGTTATATAATATTTCATTGAATGCATTTATAGAAATTTAAGAAACCACTCTCTTGTTGGACATCTAGATCATATAATATTCAGTATTAGAATTCATGGAGTAGAATGCTTTGGGCCTAAAGTGTTCTTGATGTGGAATTACGGAGTCAAAAAATATGAACACTCTTTTGAGGCTCTTCATATATAATTATAAGTTGTTTTATGTGTGCTTACCCATTCTCATAGCATATTCACCAACATCAGGTCTTATCATTTAAAAAAATATTGATGATTCATGATTTAAGAAATCTTTGCTAATATAATCCAATTGCATAACTATTTAAGTCAGCGTCTATGTAATTGTATCTGTTGTTGATTAAATTAGCATGTATTTAATAGTGAATTGATTGTTTCCCATAAATTAATACCCATGATGTCTTTTCTTGTGAATTACCCGATCTTGGTCCTTTCCTCGTTTTTTTTTAAGATTTTATTTATTTATTTATTTAGAGAGAGCGGGGTGGGGGGAGGGGCAGGGGGAGAGGGAGAAGCAGACTCCCCACTGAGCAGAGAGCCCCACACGGGACTCGATCCCAGGACCCTGGGATCATGACCTGAGCCCAAGGCAGATGCTTGACCGACTGAGCCACCCAGGCGCCCCCGCCCATTCATCTCTTACTTCCTTTCACTGTGTAAATATGGGAGGATGAGAGATTGGCGACAGAGGGGTACCTGCAGCAGGGACGGGGGCATGCAGCCCCCCGGCACCTCGGCGGCAGCGGTCTCATGAGAAGTGCCAGACGTGGCGTGCCTCTGAGCAGGACGCTCTCTTCCTCCCCTTCCCGCCCTCTGGGGAGCTGCTAATGAGCAGTAACAAGCTCGGGAGGAGGAAAGAGGAGCTTCAGAGACCTTGAATAACCCACAGACTAGATAATGAGCCCCTCGGTACTGAAGAGATGGGCTGTTTTTCACATCATCTTGGAGAAGAATAAAGTTCCAGGACCGGTGGCCCCGGGAACATCAGAGGGACCGCGGGTGAATGGGATGAGCCGGCCTGTGTGGGGAGGGCGTTGTGGTTTGACAGAACCTCACTCCACACACCACTCCCCTGCAGACACCTGGTAAGCTCGGGTTTTCCAACCAGTGAGCTCGAGCTCGGAAGAAGGTTCGTGGGGAGCAGCTCCAGAGGTTATGTGCTGGCGGCCAGAGGTCATTCATGTTTGGACTGCATGCAAAAAGGCCCAGAAACTTACCGGGAGGGAAAATAGGTGAATCTTTCCATCACCATAGTAAGATACTGGGACATTCACTTCTTTGGAGCAGAAGAGTACTGTTGGCAACCAAGGAGGCTTCATGTGAAGTGCAGTATAAAAAGGTTGATGAGGGGATAGAGGACCAGAGACACTATTCGCTACCACTCAGTGAACTCAATGCTTGTAGAGAGTTTTCAGTTCACAATATTTGTGTTTTCCTTCAGACCCGCTTCTGTAAAGACCCGGTGGTCCAGTCATTCTTACCGGGAAGGTTGCTCCGAATTGTTGATTGTGTTGGTCTGGGGAAGGCAGCAAGGCCTCACGCAGGGGTTCCCACATTTCTGTGTGCACCACTTTCACTGGAGGGCTGGCTAAGACCACCAGGTCTGGGGCAGGGCCTGAGACTTAGCATTTCACGTGTGTTCCCAGGCATTGTGGATGCCGCTGGCCCCGCCATCCTCGGGGAATCACGGGCATAATGGATCAAAAAATGAGGTTTTCTAATTCTGCCATTTACCGGCAGTGCGACCTTGGCCAAAGTTTAAACTTTCTGGGCCTTTCCAAGGTGTCCGGATAAGGCCACAGATAATGGACTGGAAGAGTCCTGGCTCTTCAACTCACGTGGTGCGCCGTCTTGGGCAGGTGTGACCTTTCTGACTCCTACTTTCCCTCTCCCTAAAAAGAAGGGGGGAAAATAATCCTTACTCACACCTGTCTCAGAGGATTAAGAAAATTAATATTTGAAAGTGCAGAACAATGTCTGGCTAACAGTAAGTACTATATGAGTAAGAAATAAAAACAAATATATACAAAGCATCTGTCAATGCTTGGCACCACAGTGAGCCCTCAACAAATAGTAGTTACTACTTTTGGAATGATTGGCATGATTCCGCCAATCAACAAATATTTAGCACCAAACTGTCTGCAGGGTTCTGACATGGGCATGAAAAGAGACACAGGTTAGGTCTCCACGTTCTTGGAGATTACGTTTTGTGGGGATTCGCCGTAGAAGGAGAGTTCAGTACGGGGGAGGAAGGGGTGGGCACCGCAGGCACGCTTCAGAGAGTGGTGGTACAGCCATCGGCTCTCTGCCCGGACACACCATGCCGTGGAAGGAGGGGAAGGAGACTGTTTCAGGGCATTCGGACTCAAGCTAAGCCAAGATTTCTGGAGGTTGAAAGGAGCAAGAGAAGGACACTCCAGGAGTCCATTGTGGCAGCTTACAATTTGCTTGGGCTGCTTCAGGCTTCTTCAAAAGTGGCCTTTGATGGCCACATCAGCGCTTTACCCACCAGATCACGCACCTTCTTACCATTGCTTCTGTTGATTTACCCTCATCTCTGCAACGACGAGCCTCCGAGGTTTATAAATCTCTGCATTGCATCAGACGCCGCCTTCAGTGAGCCAGAAAAAATCAAACCCTCAAACCGATTCCTTGGACAACGTAGGGATGAGACGTCCTCCCAAATCCCGAACGCTGATGGTTGCATGCAGCACACGAGCTGGTGTTCATTGTCTGCCATAACATTGTGTATATCAAATGCTTTCTAAGCATGGATGAGAATGTGCCTTGGACCAGACGAGGAGCTCCTGGAGGACAAAGACTTGTTATTATCCACAATATCTGCACAAGGAAGAGCTTTGCAGAGGAGGGAGAGGGGCAGACCATGGAAAACAGAGTATCTGTAGCAAAAGAAGTGTATATGTTCCCAGGATTTTTCAGTTACAAAGGACAGCATTCCAAGTTAAAGTAGAATAAGCAAAAAAGAAAGTCTCTCACATACCAGGGACAGGCAGGATTGGCATCAGGCATAGCTGTATCCAGGTGCTGGAGCAAATCCTCAGGTGTGCACCTGTCTCTCCCTCAACCTATCTTGCTTTCTTGCTTTCCTTTTTCCTCCTGCATCTCTCCCCAGGTCTACTTCTTTTGGGGGCTTATTTTACTCTCTCCCACTAAAAATAGACCTGACACTGTCTGTGGGGTCAGGAACACAAATAACCCCCTGAGCCCTCCGGGTCTGTACCCTTATACCCCAGGACCCAGAGGTAAGAAGCCGTCGGCCTTAAAACTCCATCAGGAAAGTGCTGAGTGAGAGCTTTGGCTGATAAGTGTGTGCCACGTGCCTACCAGGAGGATCACGTGGCTGGGGGCGGGTCCTTGGAGCACCCCAGCCTGGACCACATGCCCGTGGTGGTGGCAGGGCAGAAAGTGGCCCTCACAGACAGCTCCAGGACCACTGGAATAGGGAGGGGTAGCTTCAGACGAGGCCGAGGGAAAGTGGAGATCGCCAGCAAGTGGTTATAGCCAAAACATCCAGCCGTGAAACAGAAGCAAAGACTCTCCTAAGGGTGATGCTGTAAATACAGTTGTCTTTCTGTCGGTTGATAGGCATCTGCCACAGGGCTGGTGCAGCCATGCTAGAGATTACAGTCCACCGATGATCGCTGTCATCTGGTGCAAAGGAAGCAGTCTCCCTTGGAGAAGGGTCGGAGGCCCTCTCTCCAGCAGCTTGCCACGTGGCCTGAAAGCCTGTTAAAGGTCCTTTGTGAGGCTTTTAAGTGTCCCTCCCAGGCTGAATCCTTTAAAGAAAGACAACTTGCTCAGCAGTTAGCGCTGACACCCATGATGCGTTATGTCGTGATGGTTCCCGGGAGCCAGTGGGTTGAGGGGCTAAGGGAAGACCAACCCCCTGGAGCGCCGTGGCCCGCATGGCCCAGTCCAGGGGCTGCCGTGGCCTGCACAGGGTTCAAGGCGTGGGCTGTGGTGCCACTAAAGATGGAAGAGGAAGGAAGAGCAGGATCCCGAGGTCGTTCAGGGCCAACAGGCTGTTTTCGCAGTAAGGGTAAGTGCTACTCGTCTCACCCACAGCCTGCGACGTGACCCGCTCTAGACCAAGGCGAGTGGTCACGTCTGCCCGTACCTCAGGTGAGATCATGGCTTCCCACCTGACCCGCTCCAGGGACCCCCAGTGGGCACCAGCGTCCGTCCACTTGCATGTGGAGAGACCCTCCCACTGGCTCTCCTCTAACCGGGGTCGGGGCAGCATCACACCTGGGAATTTGCCCGCATGGCAGTGTCCCCATGGCCAGCACCCAGCCCACGCCACAGTCGTCCCTCGGCAGGACTGCCCCACTGGGGTCCCTTGTCCACTCGTCACCCCCTGCTCCCACATAGCGGCGGGGTGGTCATGGAGCGTGCGGTGCGCACACGCCCTCATTTAGGGCAGCTGACAACCACAGTGACCACCGGAGCCCTCCAGGTCCCCTGTCCTTAGAAGAAAGCACAAAGGCGTTATCGTGGACGGCAGGAGCTGCCTCAGCTCTCCCTGCCTCTTCTCCCCGACGCCCTCCACACTGTCTGCCTTGATCCGCCCCCTGCGGCGTCCTGCATTCAGCACCGGGTGCCTCCACGTGCCTCTGCCTCCTCCACGGCTGTCCCGTCTCCCCCTGGCCGGCTTCTGCTCACCCTCCCCATCCCCACTCCCACGCCATCCTCAGAGGACCCCACCACCCGGGCCGCGTCGGGCGCTGTGCCCCCTCCCACCAGCCCTTCCCAGTGGGGGGAATTTCAGGAACCCAACCAGGCCGTCCTGGGCAGCCCTGGAGCCTCAGAGACCCACGGCCACGAGGGGGTGTACTCGGCGCTTGCACACCGATTCCTGCAGGCACAGTGCTGGTTGCTGCCCCCGAACCGGCCGCCGCTCCGCCTTCCTGGAGCTGGAAGGAGCATCGCATGCACTTAGTGGGCTGTGAAACTCTTTAGCTCTGGTGTGGAGGTCAGAAGCGTCACAGTGGACACTGAACCTGAGGGGTCAAATTAATGCACAGGAACATAATTTTACTTTGAGACCTCTTCCTCAGCTTCGAAAAAATAACACATCTGAACTCTCCAGGTTAAAAACGTGTGTCCAGTGGGTGAGAGGATGCGGAGAGATTTTTCTGGGTGGGTGACTTTGAAAAGGAAGCTTTTCCTCGAGTTTGAAGGCTGCTTGCTGGGCAGGTCATCAGTGTAGAATTCCTGGTGTTTCCTCTTGGTTTGGGTTGGCATTTTGAAAGGATGAAAAAGTGCAAGTCCTTTCTGGTAAGAAAGGTAGTTTTAGGTTCTCTATAAGACTCTTCCTTTCCTGGCACTGAGCTCTGCCCTGTGGAATTAAAGCCCGTATTAATTTGCTGAAGTGGACATGCGCTATGTTGTGGGACCCTGAGTTTTGCAGGACAGTGTGTGAGCGGCTGCAAGGACCCTGTTAGTGGGGTGGTGCCGTCTGTAGTGAGAATCAGGTGGGCTGATGACGTGTTCGGCTAATCATGCATTACCTTTAAATGTGCTTTAGGACCTTCAAGGTTTCCTCCTGCAAATTATCTCCTACTGATGTGGCTGGTGTGGTTCTCTGTGTTTTGAGCCAGTTAGGCGATTTTTGTCATGCCCTGTAGCTGTCTGGACGAGAACCAGTGTAAGAACCAAGTGCTCTGAACTCCAGGCTGATGGATGTACGGGGAAATATCAAATGTTTGCCCAGGTAAACAGAGTTGTAGTCACTGCCCAGATCCGATGGGGTCCCGCACAGCACGTGCTTAGCGCTAGCCTGGTGAATCGGAGCAGCTCGATGGGTGTTTGTCAGCTGGATGAGGGCATCCCCAAACTGGATAAGCATCATCAAGAATCTTAAAGCCTCTTGTTGATCAACAGCCTTGGCATCCCCTCCACCCGTCTGTTCTCCAGATGGGGTTCTAAACTAGGATAATAGAGGGTCACTTCCTTGCCCAACTGAGCAGAGGAAAGGCCAAAATTCAAGTCAGAGGAGAGCAAAACAGAGAAAGTAAAGAATTTATTTAATCTACAGATCAGTCTACAGGTCAGTTCCTGACCTTGAGCTCTTAGTGGTGGGAGAACAGCTCTCCCGGCTTGGGGGGAGACACAGGGACCGCACGTGAGCATGCGCGTGCACCTGTGTGCACGTGTGTGTTATTACCCTTTAGTTCAGAGGTCACGGCTTCCCACAGTCTTTGCGCAAGGGGTCTTGAAGGGCCGATTGCACTTTGTCTCCAGCAGCCTTCCTCACATAATCTACACACAAAAAAGTCTCTTTTGATGAGCTTTGCTGGCTGCTTTTCATAAATGTTCTATCATATCAGTCTCTGCTCCCATTAGAAGAGCACACTGCATTCTTAGCAATGTTGGGTATCATTTTGGTTTGGTCTTTGACAATTTGATAAACAAACGAGGCCCTATGTAATAAGATTCCTTTTTATCCGTGAATACAAACGCTTCCGTATCTTCTAGGACTTTGTGTGGGTCTTTGATGTACTTGCTCATGTCCTTTACCCATTCTCTTAATTGCACAGTGAATGTGGTTCATGCTTTCCACTTGTAGGAACTTATTCTAGGGCGATATCAGAGACACAGGCAGAGATTTTTGTACAAAGATGCAGCAATAGCATTTTTATTATAATAAAAACAGAATTGTGTCAAAAATAGGAACCTAATTGAGGATCCTGGGTGGCTCAGTCATTAAGTGTCTGCCTTTGGCTCAGGTTATGATCCCAGGGTCCTGGGATCGAGCCCCGCATCGGGCTCCCTGCTCAGAGGGAAGCCTGCTTCTCCCTCTCCCACTCCCCCTGCTTGTGTTCATTCTCTCACTGTGTCTCTCTCTCTGTCAAATAAATAAATAAAATCTTTAAAATAAAATGGGAATGTAATTAACATCTCCTAAAAGGCGTGGATGAGATGCTTCATGACGTGGAAAAGCATCTTTGATATAAATCTTAAATTTGTATGCAGAATCATATATGTTGTAAGTCCTTCGTTTTATTAAAAACTAGATTTTATGCCCACCCACCAACACACACACACTCACACACAGACACACACAGACACACACACACACACACACATCTGAGAGGGAATAAAATACAAGAAAGTCTCTTTTAATAGTCATATATGTGTATACTCGTGGTCTGTAGGATTATGACATCTTTCCTTTTTTCTACATATGCTGTAATAATGGTGAGTTCATGTGGCCCGAGGTTGGTGGGTCTTGCTGTCCTCGTAGACAGGCTGATTGCATGATCTCAGCCAGCCAGTTTGCTTTCCAAAGAAACCCAGCGCTATTTCACTGTGTCCTCCTTTGGTGTTGGTGAATGTCCCTCGTAATTACTCCCTAGTCATTTCACTCCAGGGAGGACTCGGAGTTCCCGCCGTCATCGGTTTCTCTCCAACAGGAACTACATATGCCCTGGGAGTCTGAGGGCTGCTCCAAGCCCCCTGTGGCGGTCTTGTATCGATCAAGCAAGCATTCTGACTTGAAAGTCCACGAAAGACATGCTTGCCATCAGCTTGGCTGGGAGGACTATAGACAGGAACTGTTGGCCTGCAGAGTGGTAGGTGTGTCTCTCCTGCGGGATCGCAGGAAGCAGTGCCCCCACAGCCATAAAGCGGCCACCGGCTCCCCCAGTAGACAGGAGCCCATAGGTAGGTGTGGGATCTGCCCGGCCCTGTGGCCCTCTGGAGCTGTGGGCATAGCTTCCAGACCCCACAGGGACGTGCCTGGTGATGGAAGCCATGCACCTGGATAAGTCACAGCTCCGGCTTCTACCCAGGATATACAGCTCCCCTCATCCACATGCAGGGATCAAAAATAGTGTCGCCTGCCTGTGGAGTCCCCATCTTCCCATGCCAGTGTCCAAGACAACAGAAACAAAGTCAGCCCCAAGTCAACGTCCATGCCGACCGGACCAACCATCAAGTTCCAAATGGCCCCCACAACAGGATTTTTCAATACATTAGTCACAGTTGGTCATTTCAACTTGCTGCTATGGGACCTGTTGAGGAGGCCATTCGAGGGACGAAAGGGGGCATTTATTGTACATCTAGAAATTAAAGCCATCTTGGAACATGAACCTGACCAGAGCCAGCCTCCCAGGGACATGCTGGCCACTGCCGTCCGCATTTTGCTTCTTCACCAGAGACTCCTAAAAGATATGTTGACCAGGCTTCAAGACTTAGAGACACAATTTCCATGTTCTGGTGACATGTTTTATTTGTACGTAGTTCCAGTGATGTGGGTTAACCATGGGTAGTGTGTCCCGTGGAGCTGGGATGGCCTGCGGCAAAGACAATCGGTTTGCTTTGGGAATGCATAACTTCCTTATGATTGCTGCTGAGCCCGTGGTAAGTGCTGGTCACTCCCGCGTCCCATTAGCAAAATTGCGCTTGCTCAGGAAATGGGGTAACTCAAGATGAGAAGTGAAAGCAAGAGGAAAATCAACTAGTACATAATCACTGCTCTCAGGATGGCTTCTCAGGGTTAGGAAAGTCAGTCTACGGGTCCGGTGAAAGGGACCCGGGATAATACGACCATTGAGGTTTTTCAGCTGCCGTGTGGAGAATCCACACTCCCCTTCAGTGCTAACACACTGGGTTCACTGTGAACGTTGAAATACCCTTTCCTGATCTGAATATTCATGAGGCTTTGGGGTTGAATGATGTAGAAGCTAGAGGAAATCCTAGAGATCCAGTACGACCTCACATTTTATAGTGAAGGAGGTGAGGTTCAGCGAGCGACCCACGCGAAGCTGGCCAGCTAGTGGTCTCAACGAGAACTGAGGTTTCTACTTTGAGTCCCGTGTTCCTTCCACCCCATCATTCTTCCCTGACCCATGTTGCCAAGCACTGAGCTGTTCAGTACGCTTCCCTGTTGGCCTGGATTTTCCAGAACGAAAAGCTAAGTTGCACCCGATTATAGTAATTATCCCATCCTTGCTTCCTGAGAAAATTAGCTCCCTCTTTAGCTGCGTATGTCACCGTGAGCTTTGTGGTAACCACCCTGTGCACGTGCGGATATGCATTTTATTGTCACCTGCTCTGAATCCATTTTAGAAATACTGAGGGTATCAATTAGCACTTAATACCCACACTCACACAGACAAATGTTGATTTCTACTGAGTTAGCTGAAGTTTCATTAGTTTTTCAGATTCCAAAGAAGTCAAAGCCTCAATTAGTCAAAACCCAGCTAATTCATATACTAAATATTGGGGTATACTACTTACATGGAAGAGAGGTCTACCAACACACACAGCATCAAGAAGGATGGACAGAGATTCAACCCAATCCACTCATGTACAACAACAACAGTTCTAGGCAATGAAAAATATATATTTGTGTAGATGATCTTAGGCAACACAAGGTTCTTAGTCAGTAATAATTCCATGCCGTATACCTCATTCTATTTAGTAAATCAGGAAAGCAGGAAAACATGGAAATATTTCCCTAGTAAAGACTGAAACTGAAAAGATCTTTAATTCAAGAATTCATCCAGAAAATCTGTTGAACTGAAAGGTCACATTCCTCCAGAGAATTCCAATTAATTGAACTTGCACAGAATTTACTGTAACCATGAGTGTCTGAACCATATTTAGTCAAAAGTGCTTATTAAAAAATCAGACTAATAAAAATGTCAAGTGTTTTGTAAGAAATAGGGAAATATATATTTCCAGTCCCATTTGGTTTGTACTTCCTGACATCTCTATTTAAAACCAGGGTGCGGATCAGGGTGAGGGTTGTGCTGAAATTGCTGTATCTGTGGCTCCCACCTTCTACTCCAAGGATAGCACAAAGAACTAAAATGCCCAGAAACGAGGGAAGGGATTGGACTCGGTGGTGAGTCAAGGTACAGTGAAAGCAAATTTGTAGGAGACCGTCTGCCAACTAGTTGTTTGAAAACTCACATGTGTCCTTACAGAGCACTGCCATGCACACGTAGCCCTGTTAAGGATGGGGGGGGGGGGAGACGAGCCGGAGACGCAGCCCCACCCGGCTGGAATCTGCAAGGACTGTGGGGAAGGACGTGCAGGTGCCGATGGGGAGGGAGCTCTGGGAGGCAGCGGAGGCGAAACGGATCAGACCATCAGAAGGTGCCGGCAAACTCCAGAGGGGTGCACGCTGGAGCCACACGTCAGGCCCTCAGAAAGTAGAGGAGAAGCTCCCACTTCTAAACTCCCTCGTGTTCTCTGCCTGGATCTTCGTGCTCCCTCCTTCTCCACATGCAGCCACGTGCGTGTCAGTGAGGAGGGGCAGGCACAGGGGGCTCGGCGGACGCGAGAACTCCTGAGAGGATGGAGCCCAGCACAGCCTCCCAGGAGGACTGGGCCTCAGGCAGGCAGCAGGGGAAACAGTCTCAGATGAGGGGGAGAGAGAAGGTGTATGGAGGAGGGAACACCTGGAAGCCCCCAGGCAGAGCTTCCGGAAGGGGCATCAGGATCGAAGGGGTGCAGGATGTGGGGACTGTCTTCTGTCCCCAACAGGTACTTGTGCTCGGAGACCACGCGGGAGGAGTGCAGAACAATCTGATTACTTTGGGGGAACCTGAGTGTATATTTTTTAAAGCTTTCTGGAAGAAAGAATCAAGGGCCGAGCTCCGTGCCTGGGATCGCAGGGCCGCAGTGGTGATGGCGGGCTTTGTTGGCTCAGCAGCCTTTCCAATGACTACACTCGAGTGGCCTCGGGCCCCGGGGCAACTGTCAGGTGCAGAATCTGCAGAGATGCAGCCCCCTGACTGGAACAGATTCTAGAACCTCGGCTGTTAGGATCTGGGACCTAGCAGGGGCTCGGGCCCAGCGCAGTCCAGCGGTCATGCAGCACCAGACCGAGGCTCACCTGAATAAAGCCGGGTACAGGGGCAGCAGGTGATGGCTGCCGTGTCCGCCGGGAAGATCCTGATGACAGTGGCACTGTGACATCTGCCCCGGGCGTTCGTGTTCTTCTGCGTGAGAAAGAGGTGGCCAGAGGGAAGGTGAGGCGTCAGTGTGGCTCAGACAGGTGTCCACAGTCTCTGGTTCATTGCTGTTTAGAAATCACACTGTCTGGTTTTTTAACACATCGCTATAGAGAGGCGGCATGCCGTGGCACAGACCCGCCTGAGTTCCCGAGTTCCTGACTCCGCGGCGACCTCGGGGACAGCATTTTGTGTCCTCACGCCACCTGGTTTGAACCCCTGCTGCGCCAGTGACCAACGAGCTGTTGGTCAAGTTACTTAGCCTCCCTACGCTCATGTCTTCATCCTCCAAACAAGGCTAGTCCCTAACCAAAGCATTATCATAAAAACTAAATGAATGTTTATAAAGTTATCTGAAGAATGCCTGGCCGACATATGCAAAAAAATAACCCAAAATGGATCAAAGGCCCAAATGTAAGAGCTAAAACTATACAAATCTGGGGCGCCTGGGTGGCTCAGTTGGTTGAGCGACTGCCTTCGGCTCAGGTCATGATCCTGGAGTCCCAGGATCAAGTCCCACATCGGGCTCCCTGCTCAGCAGGGGGTCTGCTTCTCCCTCTGACCCTCTTCCCTCTCGTGCTCTCTCTCTCTCATTCTCTCTCTGTCAAATAAATAAATAAAATCTTAAAAAAAAAACTTTAAAAAAAAATAAAACTATACAAATCTTAGGAGAAGTCATGGGGGTAAATGTTCATGACCTTGGACTTGGCCATTCTTAGATGTGACACAAAAAGCACAAGAGAAAAAAGAAAAAAATCGGTGAATTGGACTTGATCAAAATTAGAAGCTGGTCTAGCTCAGATGTCACCTCCCCCACGAAGCCTCTCTTGATCCCTCCTGACGGAGTGGGTTTTTATAGTGAGGACCGTGACAGTGAAAGCAGACACTGTGTCGAGCCCCTCCTCTGTGCTGGGTGCCGCTCTAAGTGTTTCTGATTTGTCAGCTTGCGCATCACATCCGCCCAGGGTCAGCTTCTGCTGCTATCTCTATGACAGGTGAAGAATCTGAGCCCAGGTCACGTAGCGCACCCTCTGTGCTCCCACGGCCTGTGGCGTGGACCCTCTCGTGTGGCCTGGAGCAGACTGAGCTGGTACAGTCTGGACCCCCGTTTGCAAATGTGAGCCTCTGAGAACTGCCCCTCCCCCTTGTGTCCCCGTGTGTCGTCGGACCGACCGCCATAACTCCTGCAGGGGAGGGGAGCGAGGGAGACAGGCAGGCCTGGAGTCCTGGAGGACCTTGAACCCTGGACCAGACGTTTAAACTCAGTCCCACAGTTACCAGGAAGAAGCCACTTCAGGTTTCAAGGAACAGAATGACATGATAAAGATGGTGCTTTAGGAAAGAGGATCAGGACTATGGTGTGTGAGATGAATCAGGGGAGGGAATGACGGGAAGCAGGGACACCTGCTCCCTGTGGGTGGCACTGGGGGCATCAGCCCCAGCAGGCGAAGGGAGAAGCCCCCTGCAGGAGGGGAGCTAATGCCTCCGCACCTGGGGGGGAGGGTGACGCAAGGACTGGGGCGCTGCACACAGGGAAGGCATGGAGACACTCCCAGGGCGCCGGGAACCGTGGCGACGAGCTGCGCGCTGAGCAGGGCTGGAGAGCGGAGGACCCCGCCGCTCACCCGCCCCTGTGCCTGCCCTGCCCCTGCCGGCGCCAGTCTTCAGGCACAGAGCCGCGTGGCCCTGGTCTCCGACCCCGGGAGCTCCACCTGCACGTCTGGAGGAAAACGGAAAACGTCTCCCAAGCAAAACGCACTCTCCCCTACAACGTGTTTCTTTTCATTTTCCTTCCATTAAAAATAAAACCAAGGTGATAAAAGATTTAATAGCTATCACAGCACATTTTATTCACTCAAAATATTAATTGGCTGCAGTCTGACTTGATTCAAAAATTTATTATAGGCTTAGAATACATAAAAGAAGTTAAAATTTAGTGATAACATCTTTCCCTTAGGCAAACTGACGAGAACAGCTACTGAAGTTAAATTAGGAGGTATACTTGGGTCTGGAAGTCTTCCAGCTCCCTCCTGGTCGAAGGGAATCCTTGAAGCGCCAGGCGCCCCGAGCAGAAAACTGATGCTTGTGCTTTCAGATCTGCCGTCGGTGAGAGCCACCTGGGGAAACCACCTTTTGTGCGTTTTCAGTAAAAAAAAAAAAAAAGTTAGTATTTCCACCCCTCCCTGTGCTGTGCAAAATACCCCTCCCTTTGTGGTCTCTTAAACGACACTGACAGCTTGTTTTTTAGTCTCTTTAAAAGAAGAACACCTGCTTTGAGTCCTGTGCCTGGCCCACGCGGCTCAGTTTCCGTGGACATGGCCCCGTGGGCACGGAAGGCAGGGGTGCAGATGCAAAAACTCGGGGCACAACAGATCAGTACCTCAGAGAGCGCGGACATTCTGTTGGCCCGTTTTTACTTGCAGAGCTTCAGGAGACATTAGGTTTCTCCTGGGCCATGGGTTTCTAAATTTGGCTGCACGTTGGAATCACGTGGGATTTTTCTTTAACATTCTGAGTCCTGGCTCTCACCCCTCGATACTGATCACTGGGCTGGGCCGATGAACCGGACAGTGGGATTTTTAAGAGCTCCCCGGGTCATTCTAGTGGGCACCAAAATTCAAGAGCCACTGACCGAGACTGTCCTCTCCCTCCACGAATGGGTCACCACCACCCAGCGGCTCAGGAACGGCTTTGCCTCGCGTCGGCCCTTCACCCAGACCTGGGTTCACTGAGCATGGTCAACAGACCCTCACAGCTGTCCCCTGGCTGGTGTCTCCACCGCCCCCTCATGAGCACCCTCGGGTGACGGGGCCAGGCACACGGACCCCGTGTGGCCCCGCCGCCTTCTCATCACCAGAAGACTCACATCTAACCATACTGCTCCCTGCTGCCGGCGGGCTTCCACACGAGGAGCCAGTCCTGCCGGCCCCTGGCTCCCCCTGCCACCTTGCCCCCGATAGGACAGCCCGCACGGAGCCCCCGTCCACCTCCGCCGACACCCCGCGCCCCCCTCGGCTCGGCTCTCCTCCCATTCGGTTTCCTCCGTGCGGCGAGGTTCTCAGCCCGCCTCCGTCCTGCTCTTCACGGGGCTGCAGCATGAACAGCACTTTCTCGAAACCCCGTCCCCTGGCGCAGCACGGGTGACCCTTGAGGACTTTATGCTGAGTGAAATAAAGTCGCAGAAGGACAGATACCGTGTGATTCCATTTACACGAGATGCTCCGAGTCACCAGATTCGTGGAGAGTGACGGCAGGCGCGGGGGGGGCGCCAGGGGCTGGGGAGGGGTGAGCGTCAGTGTTTCGTGGGGACAGAGTCTCAGCTGGGGACGACAGGAAAGTTCTGGAGATAGCAACCGCGATGGTGGCACATAGTGTGAATGTGAGCAATGCCACCAAATTATACACTTAACCATGGTTATGGTGGCAAATTTTGTGTCGTGTATATTTTTCCACAATAAAAAATTTTCCCGTCATGTTCTCAGCGCCTCCTTTGACCTAAATTAGGGAATCCTGTTACGTCTTCCCGGAGCTCCCCCTGCCCCGATCAGAACATTTTCCTGGTAAAGTTTGTCTTCTTTCCCGGATTGTAAGGAGAACGAAAGCACATTATATGTCCCACCCCATTAATCGCAGCGCCTCAGAGGAGGTGCCACTAAGTAATCGTAATGACCATTGAGTGAATAAATGCCAGGTTCCCAGTGTTTCCGCCCCCCTGTCGGAATTGCTAGAACAGTACAGTAATGGAAAACAGTCATTGCGGTTTGAGTGGAAGTGCCTAAAGTATGAGACCACACGTTGTCCCGTCCTGGGGCAAACTGTGTGAAGTAGGGATGGGGGGAGCCGTAGGGCTACGTGGGTGAGCCCCAGATGACCCCGACACTGGCTTTGTTCTATCGGAGAACTGCAGCAGGCCAAAGCAAACCACACCACCGACTTCAGGTTTCTTAAGAGCACCCTATTTAGAACCACGTCCTGCATTAACACTGTGTTTTCTCTCCTCCCAATTAGATATTTATCTTCGAAAACAATATCTACTACTGTGCGCACGTCGGGAAGCAGGCCATCCGTGTGGTCTCGACTGGAAAGGAGGGCGTGATCTACAATGGCCTCAGCGACTGGCTGTATGAAGGTGAGCCACACGGTGGGCTGGACGGCTCTGTGGGCCCTGCTGCCGCGAGACCGGCGGCGGTGGTGGTTGTCGCCTTTGACCTCTGCTGTAAGTTTAGCTCCCGTTTCTTGAGGTTCCGCCAGGTTACAAAGACGCTGTTGGAGCGTCAGGGAGCATCAGGCCGTCAGTGGGAGCCCTCACCCAGTGGCCAGGTGCGCAGAGCTTTCCAGGACCCAAGCTCCTGGCGGAAGGGGCAGGAGGCGCTGTTCTGGGAGGTCCGCGAATGCCCAGGTTTCCCGAGCCCCTCCCCAAGAGGTAGGGTGTCTTGTTTTGCCGGGGGGTGGAGGGAGAGCTGGAGAAGAAATAACGGGCAGAGCTTTCCGAAGAAGCCGGTCCGGGTGATTTGCTGTTTCCAGGACACGTGCCCTGCTGCACGTTTTCTCCTGCTGGCTTTCCTCTGCGCCAGAGTTCTCCACTGGAATGCATTATCGAATAACTAAAAATGTGAGCGGGAGGCTCTCTTCCTAAACATTTATAGTCTGTCTCCACACGGATGAGACTTTTGTCGTAACAGCAACGATCATGTATTGATCGCTGTTGCGTCCTGGTCGCTGTTCGGAGCACTTTCTTATCTGTAGCCTCATTTAACCGTCTGGGCGTCTGAGTCATCTCTAAAGGGCACTGTAGACAGGGGGCTTAAACAACAAGCATCTGCTCCTCACCGTTCTGGGGGCTGCAAGTCCGAGATCAGGGCGCCAGCCGATCCGGTGTCTGTCGAGGACCCACCTCATAGACAGAGTCTTCACTGCGCCCACACACGGCAGAGAGGGGGAGAGAGAGAGAGCTGGTCTCTTCATCCCCTTATCAGGGCACTGATCCCACCATGGGGGCTCCCCCCTCATGATCTCATCCCCTCCCAAAGACCCCACCTCCTAACACCATCCTACTGGGGACTCGGGCTTCAGCGTGAATTCTGGGGGACACGTTCAGCCCATAGTGCCCTCACAACGACATGGTGACAGGAGTATCATTGACATTTCCCACATGAGGCAAGAGAAGCTTAGGTGATCTGCCAAAGTTCACACAAAGCTAAGGAACAGGTACTGGGGAGTATCATTGTTCAAGTCCAGGACAATTCCTTTCTACAAATCCAGGTGTGGATCAGGATGCTTCTGCACCAGCACTGGGCCAATAAAGAGATTATGTCTCCTACACCTACCTGCCTGAGACCACGTGGCTGTGGTGACAGTTCACCATGCTAGGCCAAGGGGAGGTCAAGGAATTATCAAGCCCAGAAAAGACCGTTTTTCCTCAGTGCTGTGCATTCCTCAAGCCAGGACTCTGCACTGTGGGGCTTTATGCACCAACAGGCCTACAGCAGAGAGATCCGTAAGCTTAGAATCAGTTACCACCATCAGTTCACTGAGGTCTCCGAAGCATAAAAACCTACGACTTGATTTCTTGTATAAGTTGTATACAACAAAATGCACAATCATCAGGACACAGTTTGGCATGAGTTTGACAGATGTCTGTACTGTGCCCCCCAGTCACGACATCGAGAACCCCGTCATGGGATTGTTGGGTTGTTGGGTTGTTGACAACTCAGAAAGTTGTCCTGAGCCCCTTCCTGTTCCATCCGCCACCTGAGTCTCCCTTCCTGATACCATGGCCAACCTGATTTCTGTAGGGCCTGTTTTCCAGCAGACATGCCAGAATGGGGGTGCCCATCAGGGCTGTCCTCTCCAGGGTGGTCACCCCTCCAGGGGGTTTATTCTAACATGGGACTGGCAAGGCTCAGAGCACTTAGGATTCCAGATTTTGAGTTGCTTTCTGGGCCCCAGGAGAATCAACCTGAAGATTTTTTTGCTATATTGTCCTTGGCCCCACCTGAGGGTGTCACTGGAATGAAAAGGAAACTGGCCAGTGTCCACTCTGGTCATGTGCACAGCCAGCCCCATGAGCAGCTGGCCCCAAGTTCCAGAGAGGTCAGTGCAATAGCCACCCGAAGGCCCCCCCAAAAAAGAAAAGATCCTGGAGTCCTGGCAGTTAAAGCCTAGACAGCTCTAGGACTAATCTCCTTAAAAAAAAAAAAAAAAATCCATAACCAGAAGATTTAAAATATCTTTTTTAATATCTTCCTAATAAAATAAAAAACTCATCGCTTGGCAATTCAAGTTAAGCTTTTGCTTTAGCAAATCCATTGAAAGGAAATTTTTCTTCAAGGCATTTATATAAAATTGTGTTGGGGTGATAACAGAGCCCCAAATATTTTAAATCAATCACAGCTGATGCGGCAGCTTCATCCACTTAGTGGTGTTCCCTGGAAGGTTATAGACGCCGATGCTTGGATTTCTCAAGTTGGGGGACCGAGAGCCCTGGGAATCTTGGTTCCTGTGTGAATAATGGGTGAACTTTGAAGATTGTCTTTTTCTAATCTGTGACTTAACTGTTTCACTTCCAGACACCACTTCTAAAAAAAAAAAATTGGAAAAAATATTGGGGTGGGGAACACCCTGGAAGTGTTTGCAGAGGGCCTAACATGCTTGGAATTGTGAGCTCCGAGGAGACACAAGGCTGGGTCAGTGGGGAGAGACGTTGCCGTTCATGGACTCGGAATATCGAATGCAATATCGATTTGCTTTGTTTCCCAAAAGGGGTCTTAACACATCGGACCTTTCAGAATGCTGACATCAGGCTGACGGCGAGACGAGGTGGGGACATGGGGGCTGCTGGGAGCCTGAGCTCCTTGAGCAGAGGTGTGCACCCACCCTGTGGGAAAATCTGTCCGGTTAACCGAAGTGACCCACCCGTTGGCTGGAAACAGCTCCGCGTACCTCTCCAATTTGCTGAGTCCTCAGATCATGATAGCCACCGACTGATTTTGATGAGCAAAATGCAATCTTTGTTTTATTATTCTGGGCAAATGTCATGCAGTGACACAGAATTTTGACCTCAGTATAAGATTTAAAACTTCTTCATACTGTCCTACAACGGTGTCGAGATTTACTGAGGTTGGCTACCCAGAAATGAAAATGAAGATATTCCTGGGGTGTTTTGAGAACTCCAATCCTGGGTCCTGTTAAGAATTCACACTTTGATGCAGGTTTATATTATTGTTTATCGTGTTTCCATCTTCCGCATCACCAGCACCCACACAGGGTAATGCTGGTACAGCACAGGGTTGGTGGGGTGTGGTTTTCTAATGAGACTCGAAGTCGTCCAGTGTTTCAGCCCAGCTGTGAGACATCCACACCTCTACTATCTCAACAATCATCTGCGTGCTCCAAGATGAATACTGTTATTCACGGACATGCCCTTATCATGAAATGGCCTATACCCCAGGGAAAGTGGGAGGTGTTGGGGTCGCTTGAGAACCAGGTCTTCCCCCACATAGAGAAGCCCTTATTCCCTCAACTCCTCTGAGACGCTGGTGAGTGCGAGAGAGGGGTGGTGGACTTGGGGCACAGCCTGGAGCCATCGGGCCGGGATGATGGACAGAGCCGAAAAAGTGGCCTGAAGGGTATTTATTTAACTTGTGGTTTGGTATGGATGTAATCCCAGGGCTGAATTTTAACCTGAACTAGTCCACAGCTTAAAGGTACTTGAAAGATGTGGCCAGATCCGAGGACCCTGCGTGGCCAGGCAGCCTTGCCCCAGGGAAGTCAGCAGGAATAACGCTTAATAAAGCCCTCAGCTAGCTTCCCTTCTGTGCATTCCTCTAGCTTGGTTTTAGGATCCATCTAGTCAGGCGGTGCCTGAGCTATAGTGCCCAGATTTCGGGAAAAGTCCATGCAGACCACGACACCTTCTGCCTTGCCTCTGCCTGGTGCCCACGCCTGGTGCCCTCTGTTGCCCCTGTCCTTCCGTTTCCTGTAGCCCCGCTGCTCCCACTCCTCCCCGGGGTCACGGCCCTCGTGGCACTCTGCCCTCTGTCCACGTACCTGGGACCCCCAGATCCCTGTCCGCCGTGCCCTGGGCTGACTGTGCCCCGCCGAGGGCTGGTGTGGAGGAGGTGCGGATGTGGCCAGGCTGGCCAGCAAGGCCCCTTTCCCACAGCTGCTGTGGACAGAGGTATGTTAGCACATCCCGAGTTCGAGCCCAGAATGCTCTAGAAACACTGTTCTCACTGTGGTCAGGCATGCTGTGAAATCAGGTAAGGTTTTGCTACACTGGCTCATTCTGTGCTGCTCACTTACATCGAAGCCTGGTCACGCGGTCCTTACATACCAGGTTCAACCTTGCGTCCAGAGGCTGTGACACCAGGACAAGTCTCAGGCCTGTTTTGCAATTCTTGACGTTGTTTCCTAGAACAGCTTGTCTGGGGTCAGCACTGATGACCTGGCAGCCTTTTATCCCAGTGAGGTGCTCTGAGAGACATCAACAAAGGGTCCGGCGGGGCCCCAGGTGGATAAATCAGTTACCTCTCGATTCGTGATTTTGCTGTGATTCCATGCCTTACGGTTCTGAGTATTCAAAAGATGTTGATGGGGAAAGGCTTCCGTGGGAAGAGACGTCATCATGGGCGAAGGCATTTGTGAAGACCCGTGGGATGACTTAGTGTGCACTTTCCACAGGGAGGGCTCTTCCCTGTTCATCCCCATCACACCAGACTTTCTCCATTGCGTGAGATCCAAACAAAGCTCTCAAGTCCTATTTACCGTGGAACACGCATATTGACGTCAGTTTAAAATCATGGTTTATTAAGTACTTGGATGCTGTGCCTGCTCTATTGCACGTCGATGTTCGGTGTGTCCAGCGCCCGGTCGGCGCAGGTCGCAAGCAGACCAAGCCACGTGGGACCTTGGTTCTAGGATCACGGTGACAGTCCGTCTTGTGGGGCACAGCCCCAGCCTTGGACTGTGTGAGGGAGCTGGGGGATATATCAGACATCGTTGTACTGGTGAGAAGGTGCTTCCAGCGTCTCTGAAGCTATTTTTTAAACTTCCTGACATACATTTAGATAATGATTTTTTGCACAGGGTATGGAGACACTGTGGCGTGGAGACTCTTGATGGGCTTCTTTCATATTAACCATGTCTGAGGTACCTGGTTAGGGCATTTCAGTCGCTCGAAAACTGCCCTGGTGTTGGATTGAAGTGAATTTTTGTACACATCGTACATCATTCCGACTGGACTGATGGTTTTAAAATAAGTTATGTGGCCAGTTGTTCGATGGACTTGGAATCATGTGCAAGCCTTATATGTTATTATTCAAACCACGGATTCCTAGTTCTTTGGACTTAGTGTTGGTTACTTCTCTGATTGACAGGATGGGAAATCTTTGGCCAGACCAAGAAATCTTCACCAGTGCACGGCCAGAAGCTTGTGCCTGGCTTGACGGAGCTGTCCCGTGAGGGTGACGTAGCTGTGGTTGAACACAAGCTTCACCACTTAGAAGCTCCGTGAATTTGGATGAGTGTTTCACTCTTTGTGTCTCTGTTTTCTTGTCTGCAAAGCAAGGGTAACAGCAATCCGTGCTCCCTAAGGTCATAAAGGAAATTAAATAAGCTAATGCAGGTCTTAGCACAGCTCCTGGCACGGGGGAGCACCGCTGTTAAACCTACTGTCACTTTACCCTGTAATTTCCCCACCCTGGAAACCCAGCAGATGTCAACTCTACTTTCTCATCTAGCACTGCCAGGAGTCAGGAGCATGAATGTGTAGTTAATTCTTCCCTGGCATCAGTTTTGAAAACTATTAAACTCTATCCACTCATAAATTATTGTCTGTGATATCTTTATAGAGGAAGTGCATTTTTTGAGTTCCAGATCAACCTGAAGGGATATGTGTACAGATACGAACATCTCTTCGGCAACCTTCCCTCTACTCTGAGGTTCCCTGGGCTGGACTGCCATCCCTCGCTCCATACTGACACCTGCCACAAAGATAGCTGTTTTCTTTATGAGCACCAAAGTCTTGTGACTCGGTGTAAAAAAAAAAAAAAAAAAAAAAAAATCACGTTTCGTGAGTGCTTATAGAAATTAAATACTTCAAAAATTATATTCCACTTCATCTGTGACTTCTAAGGGAGGATATGACATGGAAATTATGATGAAAATACCTAAAATGTAATCAGCATCTGGAAAAGCCACAGACCTAGGAGGCACCGTGGGGCAGAGCATTGGCTAAACCCAACGGCAGTCATTCTGAGCCATAAGCCAAATGCGCTCAGTATTTAATGTAACTAAAATGAGCATTTTTCCTGCCCAGCTCCATAAAGTATTTAATGATTCTGACTTGGAGAGCATCTAAATGTCCACCTGTAGAGAGACGCGGAGAAAACTACAACTGCTCACCGCTCATTCAGCCCGGACATCGATACAACAAGGTTCCTTCTCTCTAGACCACCCTCATCCATGGAGGGAATGCCTTCAGGTTTCCAGACTCTGGACAGTGGTCCATGGCAAGGGATGAAGGTGTCAGGCACCCGGGGAGACTAAGATGGCCAGTCTAGATGTGACTGGCTGTCAAGGGCCTGTGGGCCCACGGGGCTGGTCCAAGTGCATCTGCGCCCACCGTGGCCTCCTGTGCCCCTCAGATCCCGTGGGACCATCCGCCAGCTTATCTCCCACACACGTCATTCTTATCTGTCCTTGTGGGGCTGCCTCAGCTCCAGACTTAGACCCGGGCATTCTAGAAACTGCCCTGAGGATGTCAACATCCCACAGAAGTCAGCTGGTCTCCCTCGCTTCACTGTCAGGATTTCCATGTCCACGAACGTCCCTCAGCAACAACCTGGTTATTGAAAAACAACAGGAACTGCGAACCTCATTTCAATGACGTTTCACTGTTTATCCCCGAAGATGAAGGAGGTGGGGGTGCCACCGGGGATGCTGGCGACCCTCTGACTAGGAACGGAAGGCTGTGGGATTACAGCTGCCCAGACCCAGACCACCCCTTTGTTAATGCAAGTCGGGGTTACCCGCCGAGGCAGTAGGACCAGGAACGTCCGCCTGTCACTCAGTTATTCTTGCATATGCCTTGCCTCACGAAGAAACGCATCAAATCCTCTGTATGGAGCCCTATGAAGAAAGCACTACCCTAGCCTGTGTCACAGCCGTGGAAACTTTGTCTTAACCACGTTCAGTGACTCCTCTGTGGCCACACTGCCAGTAAGTGGTTCCAAACCCAGCCCCCTGACCCCCCGCCTCTCGTGGCACTTTCTACGTTTCATTTTTTGCACGTGCACATCGGTTGGAATCGCTGCTCGGGTTCTGAGCAGACCATCACCTTGGTGTAGCTGCTCTTGGCCGAAGCCCCTAATGCAGTTGACTCCCTGCAAGGCGTTTCTCGAGCACAGACTTCCAGCCCCAGAGGCCTGAGTTTGAGTCCCCGCTCTGCCCCTCAGCCACCAGACGCCTTGAGTAAGACATAGATCTTTGTCCCTCGTCTGAACACTAAGAGCTCAGATGCCTTCCCGTGAATGCCTGTTGAATGAGTATATGCATGAAAGCACGGGCTTGTGTGGTCGCACCACACGAAACAGCTAGCACTAGTACGTGTTCTCTCACACGAGCGCACGCGAAGGGAAACATCCCATAAAGCTAAACCCCCTGCCGCCTGCCTGCCTACTGCCCGTGGCTGTTGATGTCTCAGACATTCGTGCACCCAGACCAGGCGGTGTCTGCCACGGAAAGAGCAGAAGGTCAGACCCGCACACCTCAAAGCACGGCGTCTCCGGAGCCCACAGCAGAGCCCAGGTGAACCCACGCCGGGCAGCCGCGTTCGGGATTTGTCCCGAGAGATGGGGACTTCCTCGCCCATAACCTCCCTCTTCTGGTCCCCTTGTTCCCTATACAGATGTTTGCTACCCTCCTCATCACCATGGTGACCGGCTGTCCAACACAGGGTCTATATCTGTACCCTGGAGCACACAAGCCAGTAGTTGCAATCTAAACTATGCCGTGGACAGTTCGGCGCTGGGACTGGGGAGTTATCCGAGTCGATCTTGGGGTATTCTTCTGATTTTCTGGCCGGAGTCAAGGTGAGGGAGCAGTACGTGCTGAAGAAGGACCAGTACTCTGCTTCTGGCATCTCTGGATGGAGGCCCGTGGCATCTGGGATAGCAGCCAGGGACCCTGCGAGGGGAACACGGCTTCAGTGTGAGGAAACAAGAGGAATCTGATCCAGAGTCTGCCTTGCAGTCAGCGCTAAGGCAGAGCTCGTGACTAATGCTTGGCAGCGCGGCATTCCCCGCCCCAAACTCAAATCCCGTCAGATGAGGCGGGAAGGCGCCAGGGTAGGCTAGGTCTCTGTGGATGACAGAGCGCAAAAACAAAACAAACCAAACACCACCTCCGTTAACTCAAAACAATACAGAGACTCTCTCACCGTGATCACACATGCCCCCTAGATCAGGGTGTGAGTGGGGTGGGGGCCCTGCTCCCCATGGTCACCACGGTCCCACGCTGCGGGGACTGCCCTCCTCCCAGGCCTGGAAATGACGCCAGTGGGCACTTCTGTTCACAGTTTATTGTCCATAACTTGCCAGCAGGGCCCAGGGAGTGCCACGCCAGCCACTGTGCAGAGTGGGGAGAACCAGACGAGATGAGGAAACAGCACTAAAGATTCCACCTCTGGGCTGCGCTCTTGCAAACAGCAGACCTCAAATCTGGAGACCAGAGCAGAAGAGGAATTAACTGCAGGGATGTTGAGATCTCTTAGAATCAATGAGAAGGTTAGAGGATCAGATTCAAACACCAGCCAGAGAACAACAGTAGCCAAGGGGATCCTGCAGGGCCATTCGAGGTAGTTAGAATGAATGCTGGGAGGCGGGGGACGTGGAAAGAGGGCAAGACAGGACGTGGTGTCGGTGAATTACTAAAACATAGAAAAGCCATGTTCCTCACATCGGACCACTCATATGCCACTAAAGCAGGATATTCCCAGAAATAACTAGGGTCTGTGACTTGTTACCATTGTAAACTCACCATATTGCATACTGAATGGCTGATAGCTGATGGAAATGGTCAGAATCGCCGTCTTGTGTAATCGCTTCCATGGGGAGGTTGACGAATGTCACATGCCACCTTGCAGTCAGCTCTGTTCCTGCTCGCGTCTCAGTGGAGTCCATGAATCAGTGCACATGCTTCCCAATGAGCAGCTCTTGACAGCAAACCTCAGGTTCTCAGAGTCAGAAGCTAAGTCTGTGTTTGAAAAGCCAGCAAAGGCTTTGTTAGTATCTTAGAAAGATGACTGGAGATTTTAATTCAACATGAAGAAATGATCTGCTTGGACTTGTGAAATCAGAAATAAGAGAAGTCTAAGGGGAAAACGTTCTCTCAAAATATGGGAAGAATTCCCACTGGTCTTGAGAAGTTTTGCTGGCAACTAATTACCTGATCCTGAGAGATTTTGATAAATGATATATGATGTCCGGTGGTTATATTTTTTAAGCTTTTTAATTATGCATCAATTGTGAGATTAAGACAAACCCATCTCCATCTTTTTGTTACAGAGGCTTAATGAAATTTGAGTGTTTGTGGCTAAAATCCGTGATGTCCTCAGGAGCTCCCATTCCTTTTAGTGTTTCTGTGTTCTTACATTACTGGGACATTAGACCATTTACCCTAATATTGAGAGTTTTGTTAACACAGTTCTATGAAAACTCAAGTTGCCAGTGCTTGAAGGAAGACCAGTCTCCGTGCCATGTGTACCTGAAACAGTTTCATTTGAGACTCAGACACCCCATCCCAGCCTTTGCGTTTAGTCATCAAATCTGCTTCCTAACCTATTTGGGCCTTAGTTTCTTTTCCCTGTTCTGAAAACACTGCTAGAATGAACTAGATAACTCCAAACTTCCTCCCATCACTAACATTTCCATATTTAAATATCAGTGCTGTAAACACATAAGATGACATGAACTCTGTGTTCAAGCCAGATGACTTCACAATGAAATATTTACCTGCCCTCACATGTACTTAGTGGATGGGCCGGAGCAAAGGTCCCCAGTCATAAGCAGTGGGGACAGAGCCCAGGGGGTGTCTCCATCTCCTTCTGTCTCCCCCTCTGCCATACATAGGACACTGGTGCATGAGGAAAAACTTTTCAGGTGATTCTGTTACCCCTTCTCTCTACCCTCTGGTGAAACTATCTGCTCTAAAGGAATGAGCCTGATTTTCTTTCTTTTACCCCTGTTTCCCTTTCTTTGTATAAAATTTGCCTTATTAGTATAACTTTTCTCTTTGCTAAGAGCTGCCCTTGGGAAGGTGCAAGTGGGTGAAATGGCCGCTCAGCTTCTCCACGTCGGGGCAACCTGAACTTGGACGCACAGAGAAGACTTAGGTCTTGTCACTGATCCTATGACCAGTGAACAGAAGCAGCAGACTGGAGGAGTCAGGTTTCAGGTCAATTCACATTCTTGCTTAGCTCCCCAACCCTGGAAGAGGCTGTCCTGGAAAGGTCAAGCAGAGGGAGGTTGCCGCCATTGTGTTGCATTGTCCTAAAGTGCTTCTTGCATTGGGCAGAGGTCAGACATGCCGGCCTGGTGTCTCAAACGGCACAAGCTTGTGACTCTGAGCCCCAAGCACACCCAGAGCCCGGGGACCCAGAAGTCTTCAGGGAGGCAGAGCGTCTGCTCCCTCTCTGCTCAAGCTAATGAACCAGAGTACATTCCATGCAGGGCCAAGAATTGTCCACTCAATGGAAGGTGGACACCTGAGCCCGGCAACTCCTGGATGCTGGCTCTACCCAAAGAAGATGTGACCTTTCAGCTCCTGATGAAAAAAATCCATCCAGCCTGTTGTTCTTTTTATAGGAATAAGGGCATCTGGCACTTACTTCATCAAAAGAAAACCCCAGCCATGTGTGGACACTAAGCGTGTGAAGTGTTGGGATTTTAAATAGATGTCCCTGGGAAGGCGTCCAGCCAGGCGGCTGCCACGTCACTTCTTGGAGGAAGCAGGCTCTGCCTGGCCCCCAGGACAAGACTTTCAGACTACTGAAGGTTCGGGACCAACTCTTTCTCTGCTCCACACCATCATTTTTTTTAATTCTTTTATGTGTTCAGCTCAGACTGTCTCAATCGCACTCTGGTCCCCCTTTCTCCCCATCACAGGGTTTCCGTTAAAGGTCAGCTCCCCCCCAGCTCCAGGTGGTCGCCCCTCCGATCCTGTGTCTCCAGACAGGTGGGAGGGCTGTGAGGATTTTGCATGTAACAAAGTCCATTCCCTAAGGAAGATATTCCAGGACTCAGTAACGGCCCATGTGCCCCTCACTTACTCAGGAGTTGCACGCCAAGCCTCTGCTCTGGGCCTGGCATTGGTTAGTCACTAGGAGAACACGGTGCCCAGCATAGCGTGGGCCTTTATGGAGTGGAAGGAAAGGAGGAGATGAGGGAGGTACGCGATTCAGACCTCCCCTCCTGGGATGGACACACGGCAGCTGCTTGGGAAGCTCGGACTCTCCTGTGAAACAGTGCTCCCTCACATCACCAGGTGCGAGTTTGTGCACTGACCCTGCACCAGATCCCCCAGGGTCCTCGAGGCAAACAAGGATGCTCGATGATCTGGACCTGCCCGCAAGAAGTTTATATAATGCAAGATGGTATTTAATCAAGTCCTGATTATGTGGCACAAGTCTTCAACACAATTTAGACACTTTGGGCAGAATGATATATTCTGATTTAAGACTACAAAACATGAAAATCAGAAAACCAAGCAGCTGTTGAATGTATTAATTCAAGAGTGCTTTAAACTTTTTCCCAAATGTCCTTCCATCAAGATATTACCAGTGCATGGTCTCCAGTCTCTTTTTCGGTTCCTCTCCTTCACTAGATCCTGCTAGATGTGACCCAGCATAAGCTCGTCCTGCTGGGGAGACTGACAAAGTCGCTAGGGGAGAAGCTGATGATTAGGACGTTTGTGCCTGTCTCCCTACACGGTCCCCTCCCTGAGGAGGGTACACAGAAGACAGGCGGGGCGTGTCCCGGGCTTCCCCATCCAGCTCTGATGGACAAAGCCTTCCCTCCCATGTGCCAGGGCATGGAGGGTGGGCGCCAGCTGAGCTGGACCCTCCAGTAGGGCTCTGTGGCTCCTCCCAGGGGTCAGCCGTTCTGCACTCCTGGCCGGTGGCTTCTCCACCCGCCTTGGCATCTAGGAGGCCCTGGCAAGGGTGTCAGGGATCCCAAGGACTCTGGAACTTAGGGATAGGAAGACAGACCTCAGTGCTTGGCACCTCCTCCCCAAAATACTCAACGCGCCAGAAATTCTCCTTTATCCCGAAGACAAATTCAGGTGTCCGTGGACCCTTCAGGGAACATAATGTACCACACTTTGAAGACCATGTGCATTAAAATAAACTGAAGCCAGACATGAGAGAGAAAGCATCACGGGGGGTTATGGTTGAGATCCGCGGAAGCGGAGGCGGTGGTTTTCCTGACGGCCGCACTCAGGCCAGTGGCTCTCCTAGCTCGGCTCTGCCGTGTCATCTCAGCACGTGCCGGTGCAGGCTCTCTCTGTGGGCCGGGGTTTTACAGAATTACTTTCGTTTCATTATAGCGTTTAACCGAGTCTGGAAAAGTCATCATTAAGGGAAAGTAAAGCTGAAAGGGGAATTGAAAACCACATACAAGAAAGGAAATAACCTTTGCAGTGTAATGGGCCTTCCTTGACCCTGGCTCACACGGTGCAGGAATGGAAAAGGGACGGATGCTTTCCGCCCTGAGACCTCCCAAAGCAGGCTGGTATCCACACAGAGGACATGAGCCAGAGAGGAGGTGGGAGTGCGTGTACGTGTGTGCTTCCGTGTGCACGTGCGTACTTGTGTGTGCGGGTGTGTACGTGTGTGTGAGACAGAAAGGCGGATTCCAAGTAAGCGGCTTAATTAAATACCTACTTTAACAAAAGTGTGAGGACTTTGAGTATACTTGTGCCGAATATCACTGTGTCCTTCTGGTGTTGCTGGGTCCTTAAGGCCCTGCCCTTCCTGTACAGAGTAAGGGACCCCTCCCTATCAGAATGCGGCGTGACCCACACTTGCAGCAGCTCATCTGGCTCATCCACACATGTGGGGCCGAGGGCACCATCCAAGGCCGTGGGCGGCCCACCCACAAAATTTCTTGAAGATTTCCTACTTAGAAGACCCCAGCTGCAGAGAGAAGCATTTGTGTCCTTCCCCCGCTCCAGTATGAACAGAAAGAGAACGGGAGAAGCCACAGATTAGCAGCCGGTGATGTAATGAAAATCTGTTCGACCCATCCCGCCATGGAACAGAACATCAAACTGGGCACTTCATGCCTTCCTCACTGGAGACGTGGGAGGGACACTGCCCTCTGGTGGCGGGCTGGGCATACCGGGCGCGGGGTCCAGGTGCAGGTGCTCTGGGTGTGGATGTGCCAGGCTTGGCAGATTGCTCCGATGATAATGAGATGCTCGCAGTGTGTAATATGCAAATCACACAGCACTGATTAGCCAGGGGGGCTGTGAGCCTTGCAAGGTAAAAGCTCCATTTGCCTCCTGGCTTGACGTTCACCGATTTCTTTTTTAACCCCCCATTTAATTTTGCTCCCGGCACCTTGGATAAAATATTTAGTGGCAGAGAAAAGGCAGCAGATGCGAGCAGGAATAAATAAGATTTTCTGTATTTAGAATGAGGCCATTTATTTTTGAATACAGATCTATCAGGCATGTTATTTATGTCTTTTGCAATTTTCCAGGACCCAGATTCCTCGGGGCGCTTTGGTTTTCTCCAATATACATAGTAGTGGGGGTGTAGGGAGCAGGCCCTTATTAACAGTCAGAACCCATGAGCCACTTTGTTTAGGAATGACCAGAGCCCCGTCTCACTGCATTGCATTTTCATCTGCATCTTGCCTCATTCAAAGATGACCGTCTGCAATACTGATGTTACTCGGGCGGATGGGTTCTCCAGACGCTGACGCCTAAGCTCCCAGCCTGTGAGCAGCCCGGCAGAGGAAACCGGCTGTAGCCTCGCTCTCTGCTGGTCCGCCCAGCAGTGTGGTGGGCCCAGAAGAGAGACTAAGCCGGGCTGTGCCCCTGTCCTGGGATTCTGGGTCAGTGACCCAGTTTCCACTCTGCCAGCCCTCAAAACTAGCTTTCAGCAAGCTGTCAACATCCTCGGGCCTCAACCTCCTCCTCTCTGAAATGGGGTAACAGACGCAGTGGTCCCAGTGGACGGGTCCTAGCCTCTGGTGTGCTGTGAGCGTCCAGTCGAGAGTAGGACAGGCTTTGTACCAGGCTGAGGGCACCTGCCCGGCCCATCCCCCTGGATCCTGGGGAAGCTCAGAGGACTCAGGGCACCTCAGCACCAAACTGGGGTGTCAGCTGGCTGTGGTTACTGTTATCCTCAAGGAGAGAAGAAGAAACCAAGTGGGAGGAGGATGAGCTCGGGGCACCGGTGAGTGAGGGACTGTGCGAGAAACCAGCGAACATTCTACACCTCAGCGTCGTGGGAACATCCAGGAGGACGTGGCTTCGCTGGTCTCTCTTCGGAGGAAGGCACCTCCCCCCTGAGCTCCAACGGCACAACTTAGACAGCTCACCAGGAGGCATCCTGCTTTGTCGGACCAGAATCCTGCCGGAAGCCCGAAGCCCCCAGTCCTTCAACTGGGGCGATAAGGCCGCCCTCCCCACGAAAGGGAGAAAGCGGAGCTCCCGCGTTCGAAGTGAGGACGGGGCCCATGTGACCAGCCTGATCCTGTTGGGGGGCTTGTTAACGAAGCCCCTCCTTGTGAGATCCCCCAAGCTTGTGCTCTTCCGCTGGGAGAACCCCACCACAAGGACTAGAAAATATTTCCCAGGCATCTGGAAATTTCTACCTGCAATTATTTTATTCACACAGTGATTGTAACAGCCAGGATGGTTCCTGCGCCTTGGCTTTGGACCACACTCAGCCACAAAGCATGAGGAGAAAACAGAGCACAGCGATGGTTTGCTAGATTGTAGGCTTCTGTAAGCTGGTTAGATTTTGGCCAAGGGACAATTCACTGGGGCTGCTGCTCTTCACTATAAAAAGAAGCGAAAATTTTCTGCCGACCACTGCACAAAATCGAACAGAAGATTCATACAGCTGATCCTTAAAACAAAACTAAAATGTACTCTTTATCTTGGAAACAAACTCCCTAGGAGGATGAGAAACAAATCATCAGAGCTCTTCTCTGACTCCGGTGTGAGCTCCCGGTGGCCGGAATGGCGTGTCCCGCCCGCTTATCCTGGGGGCTGCGGGAGCTCGCACCTGCCACTGCGTTCGCAGCCGGTAAGTCCATGATCACCGTACAGGGTTACCTCGGAAGGGACGTGCCGCAGGAGGAAGGGGACAGGAAGTCCCGGCCGTGCCCACCGAACACGGAGACACCACGAGCTCCCTCAGAGGCCTGGCCCCTCGGCACCGTCTCCCGGGCCCGCGCTGTGCTGGGAGCAGGAGCCCATCCCACCGTACTCTGCGCCGTCCCGCTCCGTCTGCATTCGCCTCCCAGCGCCGTCTGCCTGGCGGTGTAGATGTCTTGCTCCATGAACTGGACCAGAAATCACAGGCTCTTAGAATGTGGCAAACTCCCAACTGTACAGAAGTGGGAGCTGAGCGTCCCGTGAGGTTGGCGTCCTGGTCAGAGCAAGGGCTTGGAGTCTGGCAGCCTCGACTGTGTCTCCCACCTAGCGGCCGTGTGAGCCCCAGCACGTCGGTCCCCGTGGCCAGCTGCGGCGTCCCCATCGGCGCCACGCGTGATGATCGTGCTAACAGGTGTGGCGCCGTGCGGCACCGGTCCTGTCTTCGGCACTCGGCAGACTGCAGGTATGAGTGCGCGTGTTGTCGCTGTCAGAAAGCGCCGTAGGTTAGTAAAACCTGGAACAATTTCTCTTCTCTGACACCGAGTGAGTGGCCACGGTCCTCGTAGGAGCCAGCCTTCATCTCTGCTTGTTAGTACCGGCCTGCAGAACAGGGATTTGGAGACAGGGCGTCATGATCGGTCGACACTCCAGTCATGTCTGTGTAACGTACGGGAAGATGTATCATGGAAAGCAAAGCACCTCACACACCACGGGTACCATCGAGGCTAAAGTGTAGCAGCTGCCTTGCCGAGTGTCGTGGCACCAGCGTGGGTCCGTTTGTCGTCTAAGTTATGGATTTATTACAGTAATGAGAATGGATGGAGGGAGGGTAGGGGCCCTAAGCGGACAGTGGTGTCTGGTCTGCTTGGGTACTGGGTCTTGGATGAAGAGGAAGAGCGGGCGCTTCCTCAAGGAGGGAGCAGCCCACCTGCTGCTGGGGGGGGTGGAGCCACAGAAAGGGGCAGTGGGGGACCCGGGTCGGCCCGGCGTGGGGAGGCAGGTTAAACAGAACCTGCTCTTCCCGTCTTGACAGTGTTCGCGCCTGTCCCGGCCCACGCCATGCTCCTTGAGATTAAGGGACCGCGGAGCTCACATCCCCAACATTCTCAACACCGCAACGTCACGGGAATGTCTTCATAAAAGCTCTCACTGGAGCCATGACCCTGTGGCACATCGTGCAGTGGGCCGTGCATGAGGGGGAGAGGGGCAGCACTATGACCTTGAGGATTTGCAAGGACCTTTCTGCACTTGGTCTCCCTCCAACTTCTCACAACTTTGCTCTTTCCATTTTGTGGGTGAGGGATGTGAGGGCTTGAAGGCCTTGTTTAGGGCCGTGGGTCGGTGCCTGGTGGGAATGTACCCATTTCTGTGACTTGCTGCGGCGGGGGTGGGGGTGGTGTTAATAAGAGCAGGTTTGCTGTGCATGCATTAATTCCGGATGGCCCATAGTTTTCAAACTTCAGGCCTTGCCCCAGTCGTGCAGCTCCGTGAGGTAGGATGGTGTTGCAGAGGACAGATGCTTTAATGAAAAGGGGTGATACGGTGTAGGAGAGAAATGGTAAGAACGGGAATATTTCTGGGCTTGGGTGTGTGTGCACGTAATGGTGGGTGATGGTCCAACACAGTGGTGGCTGTCGTCACAGACCATTACAGAGGATGACACCACCCGCGTGTAGGATGGCAAAGGGAAGCCCGTCGGTAGGGGAACAGCCTTTGGGGAGGGGCTCCGTGGGGTTCCGTGTTCCCGCCACAGGGCGTTTCTCCAAGGGTGGGTGGTGGAGCCACAGCCCACAGAGGCGTGGACACAGGGTCAGGTTTCTTTCAGCCGGGACCCCCTCTTGGGCCCAGCCAGCTCCCAGAGCTGCCTGCTCCTGAGCCCCTCGCTTCTCTGTGACAGCCAGACCCAACAGCGCTGTGGTTCTGATGAGCAGGACATGCAGAAGGCAGGAGAGGGTGGGAAGGCAAATGCGCCGCTCTCGGGGTGAGGCTGGCTGTGGGGGGCAGGACCTTACACAGGGCAGGGCTGCCGAGTGGCAGGGGTGTGTTTCTGGCACCTTCTGATCCTTCCTCGAGCTCTGAAGTGCACTGGTATACACCGGCACGCAAAGGTGCGCCCAGGTGGGGGCCCCACTGAATCAGCGACTTCCGGGAAGCCGGCAGGTGTTTCTCACTTGCGGTTACCTCTCCCGGGTCGAATCGATGGAGTCATGCCCCTCAGGCATTCGGCAGCCAGCACCGCAGTGGCTTTAAAGGAAGGGGTGGGATGGACTCCGAGCATGGTCCCTGCCTCTCGTTCGTTCTGTCCCCCTGGAAAGGGCTGTCCGGCTGAGGCCTGTGGTCAGGTGCCCATCTGGACCGGTGACCTCACGTCCTTGGCCGACTGCACAGCGCAGAGCTGCGGTGACCGTCCAGCCAGTTCAGGGACACGGGTGGGCTGTGAGGACGGCTCGGCCCCGGGCTCCGGGGTGTGCCTGGTCCTCCACCCTCCACTTCTCCTCCTCCATCTGCACCCTAGAAACAGCACGGCAGCGCCCCTTCTCTGTCAGATTCCTCCTGAGCTCTTTCCCCGTGGTCAGGATGTGTCTGCCTGAGTCGGAAGGCAGACTCCTGTTCTTTGAACAGCAGAACCAAGAGTAACTAATAACTTGATGTTGTTGGGTATGGAAACTGTTCTGAGTGCTGTTTATAATTTACAGTTAAGTAGCCTTCCTCTTTTAGAAAAGCAGAAGCTTGAGACCTAATTCCCTGTCTCATACATGTTGTTTCTGATATCCATTATTTTTAAAATATGTTTCCACTGATATTAAGAAATAATTATGCAGAATATCTGAAACTGATTAAGGGGACTGTGCTCCATTAGGATTTTCTTTGAAAATATGTTTAATAATGAGCTTTTCTGCAGTGTATTGTCAGAGGAAATATTATTCTCATGACACAACTTTAAAGCGAAAGCCAATGTATAATAGGAATGTTACATTTCATTTTAAGGCTGTAATTCTGCTTTGCGGTGAAAAACTCTAACTTTCCGAAGAGGACAAAATAAAGTCAGTACTTTGAAAAGAAACCTTTATAAATACAAACTGTGGTAAATCTCGGTTGGTGGCTAAGTCGCTAGCCAATTAAAATTCCAATTTCAGAATCTCAATCAGTTTTAACTTTCTTGTGAATATTAACAGGATGATCAGCTTTGGCAAAACACCAGGAAGAAAGCTGTAACTGTCCAAGGAAATTAAAAATCATTACAGGGCTGGTAATATATTTTACCTGAGACACTAAACCAATCACTGTATAGATTATTAAATTAATATCAAACTCAGTTAGCATATTATGGCAGCACACTCTCTTTTTTTGAAATTGAACGGATTTCAGGAGCTGAATTTAAAACAGTGTCTGGCCAGTGCCAGGGCGCAAGCGGCAGGCTGTCTCAGCGCTATTCTGTAAGAGCATCGGATCGGTGATGTGAGACCGGCTGGACACGCCTCTGGCCACGCTGATCTTCGTGTCATTTTTGGTGGATGCACGGGGTCTGGGACCCCAGGGGCCCGGGGGCGTGGTGGCCGGCGGTAAGACAGTGCAGCGGGCGCGGAAGGACACCGCAGGCAGACGTGGGCGCCTTCAGCATTCTCCACGGATCCACTCTCTCACCTACTAGCTCTGTGGTTGGAGCAAATGATTTAAACTTTTCCCCTTGAATGTCCTCAAGGGAGAAAGGCTAGTAATGGTAGGTACCCGAGGTGTCTGTCTCGAGGATTAGGGGAGCACCTGCTGAAACAGGCCCGTGCGCATTTGCCTGTGCGGTTTGGCAGGAAGGAGAGAAGAATCGTTGTGGCCCAGACCTGCAGTCAGGGGTCACGGCCACATGTTTCCTGCGCCAGGGACAGCCAGTTGTGGCAGCCTTCATCGGCTTGCCTTCTACCTTGAATCAGCCCTGCCTTCCCAAAGTTGATCCTCACCACCTTGTTTTTATTGTAACAGTTGGGAGGACTTGGGGGGAGATGAGTTTGCTGGGATTGTTTTGTTACAGAAGAAACTTCGTTTGTGCAGATGCTTTACAAAGTGTGCACTGAAAATCCCGACGACCTTCTTGGCCCTGACTTTCCAGCGTGTCCCCCGCAGTTTGTCCTAGCGAGGCCGGGATAACCCGCTGGGACCCCGTAGGGAAGTGTGGCCATTTGCTCTTTGGCCCTCGAATCACCAAGACCCACAAGGGTGACCCGTGATGAGTTCCCCCGACCTCGAGGCTGTTCCGTGACCAGATGCCCGGGCTCGCCAGGCACCAGGCCAGATAGCTGGGCAGCGTCTCCCGCTTGATCACTTGGTCGGTCTGGTTCTAGGCCAATCTCCTGCTCGCATTTCTTCTGCTCCCTCGGTGGGCCCTGCTATCTGTCCCCTGATGATAGACGGTAGCTGGCACTACAGGGCACAGACGCCGGGTATTTACTACTGTAAACTCTTACAACAGCCCGACGAGGTAGATACTGTTACCATCCCCATTTACAGACAAACTCAGGTCACACAGCTGGCGAGGGGCGGGCCCAGAATTTGGATCTCCTGAGCCCAGCTCCAGAGTTCACCCTCCTGAGCACTGCGCACCCAACCTCTCTAGGGCGGGACGCTGTTGCCCAAAGCCCTGTCTCCTCTTCAGTCCCTCTCCAGGAAGCCTTCGAGGATGGTCCTCGTCTACCGTCTCCGTCCACTTTGCGACACTTGGATTTGGCCCAGCTGCTACTCGCGAATGATTAGGGAGAACAAAGGAGAATGAGGTCGGCCCCGGTCAGCATTGTCCTTCCCTTTGACCTCTCGTCCCTCTGGGGGACGGAGACAGCCTCTCTCCTGCGCACTGGGTGTGCGGGGGTGGGCAGAGTATCTGCAAGAGCCCCTGCCTACCGCCCCCTGCTCCAAACCTGCAAGCTCCCCCTTCTCTCTGCAACACCTCCCTTTGCTTCTTAGGGTCTTGCATGATGGTTAAATGTACACAGTCATTTTGGAATAAGAGCACCTTCTTACAGCGGCCGCCACCACAGAGGATGTGGGAGGGCATATTGTTCAAGTGCTGTTCTTCCAGATCCGCCGTAAGATTCTTGCCTCTTTTGTTGGTCAGAGCCTTCTGGCAGAAGCCAGTTGTCTTTTCTGTCCTCCAGAGCATGCGTAGAGTCGCGGGGATGGGAAATCCTGGACACACAAAATAGGAATGTTGACACCAAACAAGGGCTCATGATTCCACTCGGTAACACCAGGATGTTTAGGGCTGCGGAGTTCGCCAGAGGCCACATGTCATGTGAAGTTAGCCTCCACTCTGCTGGGAGTTTGGTGTGCAGATCAGGAGTGGCCGAGCAGGAGGCGGCTGAGTGGCGCCTGAGTGTGCGTCCTGAGCACGCCCCAGAGGCGGCTGAGTGGCGCCTGAGTGTGCGTCCTGAGCACGCCCCAGAGGCGGCTGAGTGGCGCCTGAGTGTGCGTCCTGAGCACGCCCCAGAGGCGGCTGAGTGGCCCCTGAGTGTGCGTCCTGAGCACGCCCCAGAGGCGGCTGAGTGGCGCCTGAGTGTGCGTCCTGAGCACGCCCCAGAGGCGGCTGAGTGGCGCCTGAGTGTGCGTCCTGAGCACGCCCCAGAGGCGGCTGAGTGGCCCCTGAGTGTGCGTCCTGAGCACGCCCCAGAGGCGGCTGAGTGGCGCCTGAGTGTGCGTCCTGAGCACGCCCCATGCTCCTCTCGGACCCCCACTCCTGCAGGCAGTGCCCATGTGGCCAGGCTCACTTTCAGGCTGTTCTAAACTCACACGGTTTTCTAGTAAATGCAGCCTTGGCAAAGCCCTGCTTATAGTTAGTGGTTACTTTTTCAAGACTCGGGAAACAGCATGGCGTTCAGTCTGGTGACCTGCCTCCTAGAATCGGCTCAAAGGAAGCTTAGTGAACATCCAAGTCAGGGCCCCAAGCAGTCAGGGTGGGGAAACGGGCGGTGGCACTATGTCAGCAAGCCCACGAATCCATGGTCACACTTGGTTATACGTGGAACCCAATACATTGTACGTCACAGGACATTTAAATATTTGTCCAGTATGTCAGATGCTCTGGTGATGAATGGAATACAGTTTATTTTTTAAAATATATTGAGCATTTCAAACTGAATTAAAATGTGGTACCTGCCTTCTATTTCTGTAAGAAGGGACGCTCACATTCAGAAAGGGGAACTGATCCTCTCTCTTTACAGTCGAGGGAAAGGGTCCTGGAGGGCAGCTCAGAGGCAGAGTCCAGCTCCCTGCTGGCAGCGCAGGCCCCTAGAAGTAGCAGGTGGAAACCAGGCCTTCTCCTGGGCGACACTATTTTTCTGTGGATTTTTCTCCCAAAGCCCCTTTTTTCTCGACTGGGACAGTGCCGATTTTGTGGGGCCTGAGCCGTGAGCTCCTGCAGCCCCGGGTAAGCCACGCAGGCCTCAGCCAGGTCTCCCAGGCTCAGCGCTCTTCTCTGCAGAAAGCACACACTCCAGCTCAGTGCTTACCTAACTTTGCATACGTTTGATTATCACTTGATTATCTCCCTGATGAGGACCCTCTTGTGTTTTAAATGCCTCCTTCACATCAGCACGGTAATGTGGCGAAAGGGAGGGGACGAGGAGACAGATTTGGTGAGGCTTTCTCTGCTAAGGAAATGAGGCATGCAGCTCAAGAGCATGGAGACTTCTTTACAGGAGCAGCCTGTCCCTCTGGACCAGCACGAGGCGCCGACCCCAGGGCCAGGCCACAGGACCCGCACAGAGACCAGAGACTCAAAGTCTCTGCTGCCTTCCCCCACCCCGAGCCTTATGAAACCCAGCTCCTAGTGGGGTCTGCAGCCTTCCTCGCGCTTGTCTGAGGCCCACTCGAGGACTCCTTCCCTCAGAAATAAACTTGAATTCAGACAGACAGCATCGTCTGGCTCAAGGGATTGTTGAATGAGTGGCGGTCCCAGTGGGGCCAGCGACTGGGGCTGAGTGCCTGTCCTGGCTGAGGTCGTGCGGGCAGAGCTTGGTGGCAAACACACCGTGTCCAGAGAGGGGGGCCAGACTGGCGCTTTGTACTGCCGGTGACTAAGTCTAAGAACGATTTTCCTAAACGTGAAGCTGTAGGAGGATTGAGTTGTGTGTAAAGTACTTACAACAGCGTCTGGCACACAAATTTCACTTTATGGATATTTGTTAAACACAAGAGGATGTTCTTACGTCTGACCGGGGTGCATGGTCCCACGACGGCAAGTACCCAGCGTGTAGCGGAGACAAGCCAACCCCATCGGCCTGTTGGAGGCTGGAAGCCTCAGAGCTGGAGGGAGGGAGTGGGGTTGGGGAGTGGGGCCCAGCCCAGCACACAGAGTGTCAGACCTGCGCACACGTGTGCACGCCGGGGAAGCAGGGGCACTGGCAGCCCCACCCGCTGTTCGGGCGAGGTAAACGGTACAGCACCCCTGCTGGGCAGGTCTCACTCAGAAATGCCGCCCACTGAGTTTCAGGGAAGAATTTGGCTGCCTTGGAGCCCCTAACTCAGGAGTGCACATCCTCCCGACGTGGGGCTGGCTGTCCGGCGACCGGCGTAGGCAGAGCCAGTCATAACCTTCCTGCGGCCGCCGAAACAAAATGCCACATCCTGGGTGGCTTTAAACCACAGAAATGTTTTATTTCGGTTCCATAGGCTGGAAGTCTGAAATCAAGGTGTCACGGGGCCGTTCTCCCTCCGAGACTCTGCGTAGAATCCTGCCTTGTCTCTCCCAGGTCCTGCTGGCTGGCAGCCCTTGGCGTCCCTTGGCTTGTAGACGACCCCTCAGCCTCTGCCTTTGCCTTCCCAAGACATCGTCCCCATCTGTCTCTGTGGCTCTTTTCCTCTCCTTACAAGGACAGGGGTCAGATGGGATTGGGGCCCACCCTCCTCCAGGATGACCTCATCTAAATGACATCCGCAATGACCTTGTTTCCAAGTAAGGTCACATTCCCAGTTACCAGCGGTTAGGACGCAGCATATCCCTTTGTATCATACGTGAGGGGCCCACAGTTCAACCACCACACACCTTTAAGGGGAACCTGTGGTTCTCCTGTTCGATAAGGTATACCCCTACAAATAATTTGGAAGCATATGTCACGTATACTGATAAAGCCAATGCCTACGGTTCCAAAATACAACACTTATTTGATCAGATACAGTGTATTGGTCAAATTGGTCATTCTTTTCTTTTAAAGATTTATTTATTTGAGAGACAGAGAGAGGGAGCAGGGGGGGAGGGCAGAGGGAGAGGAAGAGAGCTGAGCACCGAGCCCAGCGGGTGTAGGGGGAATGGGGGCGCTCGATCCCAGGACCCCGAGATCATGACCTGAGCTGAAACCAAGAGTCGGACACTTAACCGACTGCACCACCCAGGTGCCTGAAATTGGTCATTCTTAACCAAAATGTACACCAAAGCCACTCCTGGAGCTTTTGCAGAAAAGACACCTGTGCCCTCCCCACCCCCGACCCCAACCCCAGCAAATACAGATTGTTCTGCCTGGAGTGGAGCACAGCATCTGTACTGAGAAGTGTGCACCACTCCCATGTGCTTTCCTGAGAACAGCCTAGTGACGCCAGGCTCCCACCATGGAACCGTGTGGGGTCCCCTCTCATGCTGCACCTGCCAAACACTCGGGAATACGTGAGAATTTCTCTTCTTTGCCCGATTGGCCTTTATCACCTTGAGGCCAAAGAGATTGTGTCCTTCCGGATAAGCCCTCAACATTGTTTGTCATAAGTAAATAACATTCACTTAGTGGAGCTGGCTTCTTTAAGATACGGTGACAAGAAGTGAGGAACGTTGGCCCATATCCTCCTATGAGCTTCAGCGCATGGAAAGAGCCTTCCACCCCTTGACAGGAGGGGCAGTCGTGACTAGTTAATGGCTCCAAATGTATTTTTCTTGTTTGATTCTAAAATGGTCCCTGGACAGGACAGGCAAGGTGGAAGCAAGGTCCAGCGTCCAGTTTTGCAAGTTACTCGTACTCGCTCAGAAGGGCAAGCTTCTTGTCCTGTTGCAAGGCAAGGGCTCATGCAGTTAATTTAGCTGGTGAGATCGTTTTTTTTCCCTCTGCAGAACTCTTTCCCAAAGCTGCATTCGGTTCATGGCATTTAAGCCAACTGCCTCACTAAGCTGGAGATCCTGAAGAAAATGTTTGCAGAATAGGGACATTCATAATTAACACAAAAATGCCAACATTTCATCTGCCCGGTCCTTCTGCCTTCAGTTCCTTATACTTCATTATCTCTTTAATGAGCAACTAACACACAGAAAAATAAAAATGCCAAGGAGCAGTGTGTTAAAGGGCATTTGGGGAAAGTAGGCTGCAAGCCCCCCGCCCCCAGGCATGTGTGGCCCAGCCCGCGTTGTCCATCGTCCCGCCAACGGCTGGAATCGAAGGGAACTAACATTTGCAACACACATGCCAGATATTTGTCATCCCTGTACTACGTAGTCTCTGAGTTACCTTCTGCCCAGCACATGCTACAGTGTGAAGTGACCCTTTTTTGCATCCAAAGTCTCTGCACGGCGCCTTGAACTTAGTGAAAGGCACTGGCATTTGTTGATGGAATGGACAGAAACAGATGACTCTCTGCCCAGAATCAGGCCAGGCCTTCACCGCATATTCATTCTCTCTCCTGAGGGCGAGTCTGGAAGCAGGATGCACAGAAGGGGTGTGGGGGGGGCAGTGAGAAGCTGGTTCCGCCCCGCCCCCCGCCCCGGACACTGAGCATTGGGGGCCTGACGTAGGTGTGGTGCCATCCCTCTCGTTTCAGGGGATTGCTCTGGGCCCAAAGAGAAGAACAGAAGCATCTCTGCAGGGGTCGTGCTGGTGTTTGTTTTTATGAAAACCTTCTTCATTTATAAAGCCTTTGCGCAGCCAGCCATTTCCCTACGGGGAGAATCCAGAGCTGGCCATGAGTTCACGTGTTGTGAAAACCGCTGATTTCGGGCAGACTATGCCTCCTTCCCTAAGCCCCTTCAATTTCGCTCCCTCTCTGTGATGCCACTTACCTTGATTGGCTCCCTCCCCCAAGCCCTGCGGCGTGGAAGTGATTGAGCAGAATCACCCACAAATTGCATTGCAAATGGTGCCTATTTTTTCCGTCAGACCATCTGCTGGAGTCTATTACTCACCATTCCACGGCGCCAAGCAGAGGAGTCAGGTGGCTCTGCAGTCACTTCTGAATCACCTCACTGCAAACTCACACCTGAAAGTCACTTTGCCGGCTGCCAGAGACGCTGGAAACTTACAGGCTCTGGAGAGGCAGCCTTCTTCCTTTCCTTTTGTTTTTAACCTCAGGAGACCTTTGGGCTTCTGTGGGCTCTGGATAAGCTTCTGAGCCCTTTCGCGGGCTGCCCCGAGATGGCAGGACACGGGAGGTGGGGCTGTTCGGGGCGGCGGCCGTGCCCTCCGTGGACAGAGGCTAAAACCGAGGACTTGGGGGCCTTTCACCTATTGCGCACTAAGCCCTGCATTCAGACCGGGGTGCATGCGGGGGGCAGGAGTGCTGGGTGTTGGGCGAGGCTCAGCCATCTGGTGAGCAGCCGAGTAGCAAGCCCGCGTTGCCTTGAGTGGGGGCCTCCACCAGGGGGGCTGACGGCCTGGAGGAAGCACCTGCAAGGCAGGGAGGAGCTGTTTTCAGGGAGAATGGCGCAGGCATTGGGCCTCCTCCACCCGAGAGGCCAGGCCAGTGAGCCCGGGGGAGGAACATCTGCGCCTTCAGGCAGCCCCCACACCCAAGGGTTTGCAGCCTGCCCCGCTCGCAGGCCTGGACTTGGCCGTGGGCATCTCCACAGCCGGTGGCAGCAGGGTCCCCAGGACACGGCCATGAGCCCCGGTGTCCACTCTGTGGCCGTCTGACCCCCGCCCTTGCCCTCCCCCGTGTTCCTCTTCCTCTGCGGCCGGCTGTCCTTGCCTTGTCCCCACGTACAGTGTTGTCCCTTGTGTCACGTGCGCTCAGGTCATCTGCTCGGCATGAGTTTGGGGCCCTCCACTGCCTCTCTGTCACCGCGGGCACATGGAGCCGGGGTATGGGACACACCTGAGAGCGACCAGTTCAGTGTGACTTGTATTACGTGATCCTATAATTGTAGTGACCATTACTTTAAAAACAAATCTGGAGGGAAATCGTTGGCGATGCGTATAGATCATGTAAAGACAATCCCTTGACCTAAGAGCTGGGGTCTCTGGTCCCCAGCACCCTGACTTGGTACACTTGGGGAGTGAAAGCGGACTAGAACTGTTCTTTCTGGAGCAGATAACAGATCCCACAAAACTCATCTGTAGTTAAGACTCGCGTTAGCCAAGACACTTGGCTGCGATAACACAAAATAGTGGGGGGCACCTGTGAGAATTGTCATTTGCACTTCAGCCCCGTTGAAGATGGGGCCAGTTTGCTTTTCTGCCACAGCCAGGGAAATTCATCATTCCTTTAAGGCTGAGGAGTGTGCTGACTGTGGGACACGTTCTCCTTCCGCACAGCTGTTCCCGAGGGAACGTGTGTGCATGTGTAGGCGTGAGTCCCCAGGTGCCTCCTGCAAGCCGACCTGGGATTTTCTGGAGACAGCGTCCTTTCTCACTTGGTGCTACCTGGATGTGCCCTGCTACTGTGGGGACTGACTTCCTGTTGTTCTGCTTTTTAAAGCATCTTAAAATAATAACCTGCAGTGGCGCAATAATAATTCTATTCAAAAAGCATGTGTTGGGCTCAGAGTGTTCAAATGTGTGCAAAATAAAAATAAAGTTTTCCAGACCATGAGCTTCTGTTCAGGTGGACCTTGATTTATTGGGTTTCCCTGGGGCTCAGTGGTCAGCACCGGGCATCTCTTGAGCCCCCAGGGAATGAAGGCATATCCAGGCACAGTGAAGACCACTCAAAAGGGGCAGAAGATCCATGTCCCCGAGGGAATGCCTGATGTGCTGGCCGCTCCCAGACGTGCCCACACAGCCCTGGTTCACACCCCTATGTGCCGTCTGTCTACATTTCTCCACTCTGTTTTCCCATAGAGGAGATTTTGAAGACTCACATCGCCCACTGGTGGTCTCCGGATGGCACGAGGCTCGCCTATGCCACCATCAACGACTCCCGCGTGCCCATCATGGAGCTCCCAACCTACACCGGCTCCATCTACCCCACGGTGAAGCCCTACCACTACCCCAAGGTAGGCGGGAGGAAACAGTAGAGCAAATGCTTTGCCTTGTCCATCCATAGCCCTGCCCCGGGCGACTCCAGACGTGGGGCTGTCTAGTCAGACGTGTTCTAAGCAATGTAGTCAACAGAGGCAAGAGTCAGTATTTCCCATTACGTTGCATTAAATGCCCATCTTTGTGGAGCTGAATTTGTCGGCAGGTTTATTCTGTTTTAAATAACTGAACGACCGTGAATCATTTGTCTGAGTTTCATTGGAACCAAAATAAATACATTACCTCCACTTATGATTCCCTGGAAACAACAATCCACCCTGCCTGCTCCTGGGGCACCCTGTCCTCAAATCCCTAGTTTAGAATTTGGCTCTGGGAGGTCAGAGGGATCTCTGTCTGCCCCTGGTCCCCTGGGTCCGGGCTGGGCTGTTTTGTGCTTGGTCCTGTTCTGACCCGGAGTCTCTGATTGCTTCCCAGGCCAAGTTGTTGGCCCAGAGAGCCTGCAGAACAGCAAGGGTGCAGTGGAGTGTGGAGGGGGTACAAACGTCTAAACCTTGCTTTGTTAGCGAATCGCAGCATCCTGGCACGAAGGGAGGACCTGATGCCAAATTTTCTGCAGCCCACTCAACTGGAGAAACGCTGATGTCTGACAGAGTGGATGCAGCTGCCCTGCTGCCCCTTGGCTTCACTAAACCATGCTAGGGCCCGGGGGCCAGATGGAGGCGAGCCATTCTCTGCCTGCACCTGCCAGGCGCTCACTTCCCACCTTGGGCCACCTTGGAAGGATCCCTCAGCCTTCTGCCAGCGAGCACTGAGCCCTGGCTCCCGAGCCATTGGAGGGCTCTGAGAGCTGATGCCAGGTGCCTTGTGCACCAGGGAAGACAAGACACGCCAGCCTGCAGTTTGCAGCAGGAGGGGCAGTGGGGGACAAGGGAGGCCAGTGAGGTGCATGAGCCCCGGGCCAGAGAAGGAAACGCCAGATGTACAGTCACCTCGGGCTCCGTAGCAGCAGACATTTACTTCTTACGGTCCTGGAGGCTCGGAGTCGGAGATCAGGGTGCCAGGAAGGTGGGGTTCTGGGGAAGGACCGTGTTTCTGGCTTGCAGACCCTGCCTTCCCTCTGTGTCCTCATACAGCTGAGAGCCAGTGAGCTCTGGTGTTTCTGTCTCTCCATATGAGGGCACGAATCCATCTTGGGGCCCCACCCTCATGACCTCACCAACCCTAGTCGCCTCCCCAAGGCCTCACCTCCAGATACCATCTCACTGGGGCTCAGGGCTTCGACACAGGAATTTTGGATTTGGGAGGTGGGGGACACAGGCATTCAGTCCACAGCTCTCTGGTTGGTGTGGCCAGTGTCCAGGGAGGTCCCGTGTGGAGGAACAGGCCTCCTCTGGGGACATGGCCATTGTCAGCCATTCTGGGAGCGCCTAAGATAACACACCACGTGGGTTTGCCTGCGGACAGAATTCTCTCACTCCTTTTTCAGCTGGTCTTGACTGGACTTAACTCTACATCATGTGGAAGACCCAGAGTTTTAGTTGGAAACCGTTAAATAATGCCGAATCTTTGGACCCCTCTATGCCCCACCCCACACACGCAGTGTGGCAATGGCCGCCCGGCCCCTCTAACCACCCAGGGATGCAGTGGTTTCCCTAGTGAACCCTTTTACGGGAGGTTCCCCAATTTAGGAGTGATGGCCCAAAAGCCATCTTGATTTTCCAGTGGTTTTCCAGTGAAGTCTGGGATATGGGTGAATTGGAATTATGAGACCCCAGGTGGTTCATATTTTAATGGAAAAGCATCCTATGCTAGCCAAGAGAATGCCCAGAATTGAGGTGTCACTTGCCCCGTGGTACCCTCTCCCAAATCAGAGGCATGAGTTGGTGACCCCACCGGACTCCTGTCCTGTGGTGGCGAACCTGCCATGTCTGCGTGCAGGGTGCGGAGGGAGCGAGAGTGTCCGCGAGACCCAGCGGTCCCGCTGACGAAGAATGCCCCCCCTTCCCCTTCCCCTTCCCCTTCCCCTTCCTAGCAGTGCTCTTCCCCTAGAAGAGGGAGCACGGTGGGGGGGAGCAGTGACGCAGAGCAGAACCCACCCAGCTTCTTTTCCAGGGACTTCCCTCCCGCCCCTGCTGGGCCACGGCCAGCATTCATCAGCCTTCTCCGCCGCGTGCCTCGCCGTCAGCACGCCACCTCTTGGTATCGCCTCCAGGAATTCCTTTCCTGCTCCTTGTCCAGTTCCCTTTCCGCCTCCCATGTTGATAGTCAGGAGGCACTAGGAGGCATGAGGAGGGGGTAGGCTTCCTGGGGAAGGAAGGACACTGGTCCAGTTATCTCTTGCCCTTTGTAAGGTTCTGTGCATGAGTGACCTGCTCTCAGCCAGGGTTGCTCAGGACTCCTGAGCCCCAGAGTCCTGCCTGTGCCTCCCCTGGGGAGGGATCCGCAGCAAGAAGACACCGCCCCACAGGAGAGCTTACTCACGTCTCCTCCCCTTTACTTCCCAGGCTGGATGTGAAAACCCCAGCATTTCCCTGCACGTCATTGGCTTAAATGGACCCACCCACGATCTAGAGATGATGCCACCCGATGATCCACGGATGAGGTCTGCTTCCTTTTCTCTGTTATGTTAAAAAAAATGAGATGAATGTTCATTTACAGGGTCCTTCCAGATTTATTTTGCTGCTAATTTAAACATCCAAGAAAAAGGTAACACTTTCTAAAGCTTTCGTGACTGCTTCATGGTTCAGTTTTCTGTGAAGGAACATCATTCAAACCAGCCCTGCTCTTGCTCACCTTAATCGGGAGCAGACTACGCTTCCCGGAAGGCCGGGCTCCTTGGGAAGGGGCATGTCTGGCCAGCTGCACAGCTCCAGCCGGGCGTACTGCCTCACGCAGGTGGGTGCTGCAGAACATCCGCTGCATGAACACATGCAGTCTTCACCCAGAAGGTCCACGTCATTGGATGCTCCGTAAATGGCGCCCCATTTAAGAGCATTACTTTAGAACATTTCTACACTTTGCTGGCTCCAGGAACCGGTGGTGAATCCTATTCCAATAAAGCCACATCTCCTAGTTGGTGAGCTAACCCGTGGAGGTGGTAGAGCAGTTTGACAAAGATAACTGTCCTGTCACCATTAACGTCTGGTTTGGGTAGTTTTGTTTGTTTGTTTGTTTGTTTGTTTGTTTAATCAAAACGATGGAGTAGATCTAGCTAAGTGAAGGGGACTCTGGTATCGGTTTCATCCTGTCCCAGATTTCAAACAGCCTGGGGACCGAGGATACTTCCAGAGCCCATTTACATCATCATTCAAGCTCTCTGTGGGGTGGGTATTGATGGGAGACTGAAAAAAGAGGAACCCAGTGTGCGGGCACCAGGACCCTCCCATTGACGGACCGTAAGCCCAGAAGAGGGCCCAGTGAAGCCGACAATGATGCATTCTGAGACTCAGCAGACTCCCACCCCAAATTTTGCCATAACTCTAGCTCAGGCTTTTACTATGAGTTTCAGAACTCCACCTTATTAGTGGCTTCCGGGCAGCTTCTGGAAGGGCAGGAGCCGTGGCCCCGTCCACTCCGGCGTCTCCACAGGCCTTCCCCGGGGCCTGGTGCTCGGGCACTTGGCACTGCTGGTCTTCTGTGAATGATGTGGTCTTCTCCCGCGGTGACTCCCTTAGTGAGACCCGTCTGCGCACACCTCACAAGCCTGAGCCGGTGCAGACTTCCATGGAGGTTCTTCCAACTTTCCCGCTCGGGGGAAAGTAAAATGCGGAGGTCCTCGGGCAGGCAGACCAAGCAGAGAAGTCTGTGCTCTATAAATATAAATCGCTCCTCACTGCCTGTCTCCTGCCCGGGATGGGTCTCCTCTGTGTCAGAGGGTCGCGGTGTCCCCAGAGGCTAATGAATCTGGCCCCCAAGAGCCAGTCTCGGGGTTCCCAGGGCTCTCCGTGTGCGCTGGCCGGCGGGGAAGGGGGGCGTTGAATCGATTTGGCTGATAACGCTTTTGCGGGGGTAGAAGGAAAGTTCAGGTTATTGCTTTGTCTTCTCTCCTAAAGATCCAGTATTTCATTGTTTCCCTCTCAGCCCCCATCCCTGCCAGGCCTCCCGGGGCCTGGTCCAGCAAACTCACCGAATTAATATGGAAAGTCACCTGGAAAATTTAAGCCATCTGTTTGAGTTAATTGAAAATCTCATTTAGTCAATTTGGTGATGCTGTTTCCGCAGGCTTGATTAGCTTCAAGGACAATGAAAAATTAGCCTCAGTCAGGGCTGGAAGTTCAGATGCTGGTTTCGGGTTTTCTGCTCTCATTTCGTGGGCGAAATGCAATAATGCACCTCATGTGCAATGTAAATCTGTAATGTGGGGAAGTCATGCTTTCTCGTACTTTCTCTGTCACACGGCCTTGAGATTGTTTCCGAAGTGGGCCCAGGTAGATCAGAAACCAGAGAACAAATGGGAGTGGACGTGTATTAAGCAGTGACATTACCAGCTGTGCATAGTGGGGAACAAAGCGCGGAGCATCCGATGTGGGGACGGGGTCAGACCGAACGCATCATTACGGGCAGCTGAATAACCGCGGGCTGAGTAGGGCCACCAAGAAGCGCGTGGTGTGGGGGATGCCGAGCTCATGGGCGGGTGACAGCCCTCTCTTGAGCTGGGCACTATGACGTTTGGGGCCTGGTGACTCTTTGCTGCGGGGCGGGGGGGCACTGCAGGGTGCTCACAGCAGCCCCGGCCCCACCCCTCAGATGCCAGGAGCAACCCCCCCACCGAGTTGTGACTGTCCCCGTCTTGGCCAGATGTCCCCACCTGCAGAACCGCTGGTTCAGAGTGAAGGTTCTGCATTCAGATCCCAGTCCTGGGGCCTTGGGGAAGTGACTGCACCAGCCCTGCTTCGGGTCCCTCATCTGTAGGATGGAGATGAACATTACTAAGAGGACCGGTTGTAAAAATCAGATGACATGGTGCAGTCACCCCGTCTTGTGGCTGTTGGTACTCCCTGGAGGCTGGCTGGCAGCCCTCGGCTTCAGAACTGAGCCTCACCTGTCCTGGCAGCGGCTCACGTATCCAGCCACACCCTCAGCAGCTCCAGGTCGCGATGCTCTAGGCAAAGTAAATGAACATGTGCCGAGGATTTGATTGAACTCATTAGCTCCTTAGGAGAGCGGGCAGGTGTTGGAACCAGAGCAGAGGCATTTGCAAAGCTGGGTGTATGTGAGCAGCTTAGCAGAGAGGAGTCAGGGTCAGTCTGCTGGGTGATAGATCCAGCGGGGCCCTCGACGGTGACCGCTGGGGATAGCTGATCCACCTGCTTACACCCGCGGGACAGGTCCCCAGTGAATCAAACGCAGAGCCCAGGGTTGCGCTGGAGGAATAATGCCCAGCGAGCTCATTGCCCCTTCACAGGTCTCAGACAAATCTGATAATCTCTAAATGGCTTTGCAAACTGGACACGGTCAGAACAGACTTCCCGATCTCCTTCCATGATCCTGCTGCCTCGGGTCAGAGCACCTCCGTCCTCTGGTGCTCGGGCCTCTGACTTTCCTGTCTGCCTTGTGCAGGTCTTCCCCGACACTGCCCCCTCCCTCCCATCTCCTAGTGACCCCTGCTTGGGCCCTCCTAGACCACTGGCTCAGGACTCTCCCCGTCCCCTCCTGCCACCCCCAGAAAGCCGCTCCCTCTCCTGGCCTGTTGGGTGGCTGTCTATTCCTACATTCTTTTGTTCCCTTAAAATCATGAGCTGCTGAGGTCTGTTTTTCCGGGATTTAACATATCCCAGGCAGTTCCACTAGAAATGTGCTCTGGCAAGGAGCGCCGGGCAGGCTGGCGGCCAAAAATGACCCCTCTCATGTTGAGAAAGCCATGTCTCACCTTTCTTTCCTTCTCCGGGGACCCCACCCCATCTGCCCACACCAGAGCCACCCCACACCCTTATCCCACGTCTCTGTAGCCCTCCTCAGGGATGCACCTGAGCCCCCTTAGGGGGCTTGCACCCGCGCTCCATCTGCAGGGAAACCCCTCCCCTGTGGCTGAGGGGCAGCGCCCATGCCCTGTGGGTCCTGATCAAACGTGCTGCTTCCTGAGCACGCCCCGGTGACCTTGCTCAAGTCACAGCCCCACTCCCTCCTTTCCCAGCCTCAGTTTCCTTCCGAGCACTCATCCCAGCAGGATATTCTGTATACTTTGTTCACCGCGTCCTTTCCCTGCCTGCCAGCCAGAAGGAAAGTCCGGGAGCCGGGACTTGGGTCTGGAGCGGGGCCTGGAATGCCAGACAAGCTCAGGAAGGAAACCTTTGTCGATGGGCCAATGAACTGAACACGTAGCCAATAAAATCTCACTCCGGTAGGATTCTCGAAGATTGAGATTTCTTTGGTTGTTTGGTACCTTTCTAAGAACCAAGCGTTTAGCAATGTTTAGCCATTGACGGCTCCTGCCTTCTTGAACATAGGATGCTGTAGGGAAGGCAGAACTTTCTCTCTGCCCGTCTTAGGTTTTCAGATGGGACTCTTTAATGGCAAGATTTTGTTCCTTTTTTGGTTGAGTGATATTCCATTGTGTACATACCACATCTTCTTTATCCATTCATCAGTCCACGGACACATGGGCTGCTTCCATATCTTGGCTCTTGTAAACAGTGCTGCTATAAACACAGGGGTGCATGCATCCCTTTGAATTAGTGTTTTTGTATTTTCTGGGTAAATACCCAGTAGTGCAATTACTGCATCGTAAGGTAGTTCTATTTTTAATTTATCCAGGACCCTCCACACTGTTTTCCACAGTGGCTGCACCAGTTTGCTTTCCCATCAACAGTGCACGAGGGTTGCCCTTTCTCTGCATCCTCACCAATACTTTTTTCCCATGTTGTTGATTGTAGCCATTCTGACAGGTGAGGTGATATCTCACTGAGGTGTTGATTTGCATTTCCCTGATGATGAGTGATGTTGAGCATCCTTTCATGTGTCTGTTGGCCATCTGGATGTCTTCTTTGGAAAAATGTCTATCCGTGTCTTCTGCCCATTTTTAAATTGGATTATTTGGTTTTTTTGGATGATGAGTTGTATCAGTTCTTTATATATTTTGGATACTCATCCTTTATCGGATACATCATTTGCAAATATCTTCTCCCATTCCCTAGGTTGTGTTTTAGTTTTGTTGCTTGTTTCCTTCGCTGTGCAGAAGCTTTATATATTGATGTATTTCCAATAGTTTGTTTTTTCTTTTGTTTCCCTTGCTTCGGGGACATATCTAGAAAGATGTTGCTATGGCCAATGTCAGAGAAGTTACTCCACAGGCACCTCTTTAAATCTATTTGAGTCCCCTCTCTCCCCGTTAATGTTGGTAAAATCTGTATTGCTGTTTGTATGTGTGCGCACTCATTTTGCATAAGTGGCATTGTGATGTACATAGATACAGATGTATAAATTTATGTGTGTGTGTGGACCTATTTCCTGTCTTTTTCACTCTGCAGTATGTAAAGACCTAGCTATCGCTGTGTATACACGCGGCTCTCTGCTTCTAACTGTGCACATGGTCTAGACTTCTGCAGGTCCTAGGAGCTTACATTCTCGTGGCCTCCTCTGCCACCAGCTGCCTCTTCCTTACCCACCACCCATGATAAGGAAATGTAGCCTTCTTCCTGCTCCATCCATACCAAATAGGGACTCGCTGGGAGATTGGTACAGTGAATCCAATACAGGTCTTCACTAGGAAAGTGGGGGAGGACAGAGGTCATCAGAGCAATGGAAGCATCACACAAAAACAGGGTCCCCGTTACTAGTGACCTCAGCCCCAGCACCATCAGTAACTATACTGCCACCACCTATCTCAACCACATTCACCATAACTACCACCGCCGCCATCACCACCAGCACCATCACCTCCATCACCACCAGCACCACCACCATCACCACCACCATCGCCACCACCACCACCACCAACATCACCACAATCACTGCCACCACCATCATCACCATCACCACCATCACCACCATCACCACCACCATCACCATCACCACCATCACCACCACCATCATCACTGTCACCACCACCATCACCGCCACCACCATCACCACCACCATCACCATCATCACTGTCACCACCATCAACACCACCACCACCACCACCACCATCACCATCACCACCACCATCACCACCACCACTACCACCATCACCACCGTCATCACCACCACCATCACCATCACCACCACCACCACCATCACCACCACCACTACCACCATCACCACCACCATCACCACCACCACCACCACCATCATCACTGTCACCACCATCAGCACCACCACCACCACCACCACCACCATCATTATCACCACCACCATCACCATCACCACCACCACCACCATCACCACCATCACCACCACCATCACCACCACCATCACCATCACCATCACCATCACCACCACCACCACCATCACCACCACCATCACCACCACCATCACCATCACCACCACCACCACCATCACCACCACCATAACCATCACAACCATCACCACCACCATCACCACCACCATCACTGCCACCATAACCAACCACCACCACCACCCCCATCACCAGCCACCACCATCACCACCATCACCGCCATCACCACCACCACCATCACCACCACTGCCGCCACCCCATCATTACCATCACCACCACTACCACCATCACTATAACCTTCACCCCCATCACCTCCATCACGTGCCTCTATGTCTCCTCTTCAATGAATCCCTTCATGTTCAAAGCACATAAACTGTTGAATAAGGACTCCACCATCCCTAGGATAGCACCTCTCTCACTTCCTTCTCCCTCATCCTGACAGTTTGCCCAGCGTTATAGCCAGCCCCTATGATGGAAGGGAAAGATAACATGATCTGTTACTCCATCAAAAATGAAATGATGGAAATATACATCGGATAGTAATTTGTCTTACAGTCACATCACTTTTATATTCTGCAAAATGCAATCAGCCTGCAGATATTTTTATATAATTATGTGATGGCTCTGAGGACATGCTCAGATATAGGGCATAGGCAATACTTGGTATTTGGTATTGTTTCAGTTTGCTCAACAATGCCTATTAAAGAACATTTTTTTTAAATTTCTCAGAGTATTTTTTTGCTCTGGTTTTATTCATGGAATGAGCATTGCTGAGAAAATGCCAGAGTTAATTGCAGGCTCTTTATTTCAGATAAACAGACCTTTTGTTCCTTTGCCCTTTATGGCCACACAACTGTTGGAACCTTTGCCAGAATTTGGAATACCAAGAAGTGACACAGCACATTAATCCCTGTGAGGGAGACAATGCCTTATTAATATTTTATGGCAAACAAATGGACTCATAAAAAATTCAAATACTGCTTACCAGGAAGAGTCTCTTTATTTTGATTTGAAGGCACCTTTGGGGGGAGATTTGTGGGATCGTTGTAATGTTTTCTCAGCCAACTTGTGCTTTTCGCTCCACGGACATCCTCCTCACCGTAGGGCAGTCCTTACCCTGCCCTGAAAGGAGGGGTTGTCTGTCTCCCCACACACTGGGAGCTCTTAGATCTCTGTGTCACCAGCATCTGGAACCATCTCTGCACAGTGCTCAACCCTCCCTAAATGCTCTTTGGATGAACATGTGTTATTCGTTGGCAGACAAAGTACTTTAGAATAAAGAGGAAATCGGTAGCATTTCTTCCAGGAATCTTTTGTTTCCTATTCATATTTTGGTATTGTGTTCTTTTTAAAATGCAATTTCTAAGGCTCTCAAAATATGATCATCTATTTTCTGTGATTATCAGAATATCTTAGCATCTCTCTTCATCTCAACATTGGATCAGTCCTTGTGTCTTCCAAAGCCCTGCTCCATCTCACCTTCGTAAATCATTCTGCTTTAAATCCTCTTTTCTCCCCTCCTTTCACTGCAACCAACTTCTCTTTATTGCAGAGCACCTTATCTGCCCACCATTACATTTATTCTTCCAAAGAACACTTAGTAAGGGCAGAGATGGACATGGAGCTCTGTCACTAAATGGCCCTTGGAGCTGTTCTCACCAGCGTGTCATGTGGCTCACTGAGATTGTGGTCCTCAAACTGGAGCACCGCTGGAATCCCCTGGGGCCTCGTCCAACCATACTTTGCGGCCCCACCCACAGAGTTTTGGATTCAGTGGGTCTGGGGTGGGCCTGAGAATGTGTATTTCCAACCTTCCCAGGTGCTGCTGGTCGGGGACCACACTTAGAGGACTGCTGACTTTGATAATCAGGCGTGGGTACAGAGACGGTCTCTGCCACTGCCTCTGTCCCCTGTGGTAGAGACTGGGCTGACCCTGCCATCATTACTGTCTGCTGCTGTCCCTGGGGGAGGGCGCAACCTCCCTGAGTGCGGTGGCCGCAGGGGGCGTGTTCTGCAACCCCGAGTCCGTGTGCACAGGACCATGGAGACAGGCTCCCCCATCTCTGTCCACGCTTCCTTCCCAGCGTCAATGGGATGAGTGCAGTGATCATAGCGAGGTCGATGTGCAACCACGGATGCATCACCTGCACCCACACAGGCCCCGTCGAGAGGCCACGGTCAAGGGGACTCAGGGCTCTCTGTAGCCACATCTGTCCCATCATACACTGGTCACATTATTCCTCCACTTGCCTTCACTGCTGGGGGCATCGACAGCTCCCAGGGGCGTGGCCAACTCTAACTACTGTTCGCTTCATTGACACTGAGTTCCTTCCCACACTCTAAAGTCCCTCTAGGTTCTCCTTAGGCACTTCCCCCCACCACTCTCCCCTCGAGAGACAGTGTGACTCAAGCTGTAAGAATTATATGGGTTTCCTCTGTAGGTACCCAAGCCTGGGTCCTGGATCATGACTTTGCTCATTGCCTCAAGGAGCTCCCAGCCTGGCTAATGGTCAAGAAGAATTGGTACTGCATGATGATCTGAGACAAGATGGCACAAATCGCAGGTGCCGGGAAAGGTTCGAGGAAGGAGGGGTGGATGTGGCCTGGTGGAGGATGCTGGGTCCGGGGACTCTCTTCCCACCCGTGTTTTCAGCGTCTGTAGTAGGGCCAGAGATGCCCGCAGACTCCAAGAGCAAAAGCAGGCTGTCTGGGACTTCCAGTCTGGGGAAGGTGGGCCCAGGGGTTCGTGGTGCTGCACGGCCTGGGAGCTACACGTTCCCGGTGCAGAAGTCCCTGCCTGGCGGCAGGCGGGGGGGGGGGGGGGCGGTAAACGGCGCCCACCTGAGCGCTTACAACGCCTCCGCCGAGGAAGCGCAGCGAAAACGCACTGGGAGCAAGCACCATTCTCCGGGGAAGAGGGCCTTGAGAGGGACAGACCTAGGACACAAGTCAGCTGGGCCCCCAGGCTGGCACCAGTCACAGCTGCACGGCCACCTGCCCGAGGACAGCCTCACAGAGGCCCCCATGCTGTAAAACTCAGAAATCACAGGAGCGTCTCAAGAAAATTCAGCACATCAGAGCAATAGCCCTCGAGTATGGTTTTAAAAGAAGGAAACCTTCTCCAAGACACTTGGTCCTTTTGTTTTTTCTTTCTTGAAAAGGACAGAGGACAAAATGTGTATTGTTTGTTTATGTAGGTTCCAGTTGAAACTGTTCTGTTTGGTAAAAAAGAAAAGAAAGAAAGAAAAAAAGGAAAAAGAAAAGAAATAAGAAACTGTTCTGTTTGGTGAAAAATTCAGCTGAGATCTTGGCCACCGTTGAGAATACCTGTGAAGCCCGCGTGAGCGGGCCAGCCGCCCCGGGCAGTGTTCATTTCAGCCACGAGCTGCACCCTCCCTGCTCCAGCCACACTCGCTGCCTGACCTCCTCACTGGACAAAAAGAGAAACGCTCCATGGTTTACTGCAGAGGCTGAAAGACCATCAGACCTCACAGCACCTTCTCCCTGGCACAGTCCACTCACTCAGTGTGCTGCCCATCCATCTGATCTCACCACTTCTATGTGTGCTTAGATTTTCATTGACTTGTCAAGGTAATTAATTAATGAAGTGTTCTGTGGCTGATTTGCCCTCTCCTGCCCACTTTTCTTGTAATGTCAATTCTTCAGTAGCTTAAAAAAAAAAAATCTCATTCCTACAAACTCAGTGTGGCCGGAAGCACCCAGAGCAGCCTCGACCACGTGCCCACCGAGGGTGGGCACCTCTCCCTAAGTCCCCGCATGTGGTAGCCCACAGACTCAGCCTGGTCCGGGTCACTAACATGTTTCTTGACAGCTCCATGCATTGATCTTTTTCTTAATTATTTTTTAGTTGTAACTTTGTGTTTCCTTTTAGTCAAAGTGTTGCATATTAATGCTTCAAAGTAAAACCATGCAGAAGGGGTTATGGAAGAACAACAGTCCCTCCCCACTTACCCGTCCCACCCCCAGATGGAGATGACTTTTACCTCCTTGTATGGTTTTCCCCGATAGTAACCCTCCTATTACTAAATAATGTGTTTATATATTTTATTTTTATTAATTTGTTATCTTATTAATTTATATTAACTTTATTATTTGTTTTTACTAATTTGTGCATTATTAACTTGTTTCTTTCTTATGATAGACGAGAAATGGGCACACTCACCCTTATGCCCTTCCACCTTCTCCATATATGTGCATTTTAATTTCCTCTGTTACTTACCTGTATAAACTTAAGAATTCATAACTCCCCGGTTTGAAAGATGAAGATACTGGTCCTGTGTTTTCCTCCAGGTTCCTCTCCTGCCCCTGTCTGGCTCCTAGAAACTCTGTCATCTCCTTTTTTACATTTATATCATTGAGACTGATGGCATTTGCTTTCTGTCCTGTAACCATATCTAAATCTCCTTACTTATCTTTAAGTTGATTCTAAGAAGTTAAAACCAATAAATAGCAGTGACTTCATCGTAAGTAATTGTCTTTCATGCTAGAGCTGCATCTCGTTTTTGTCCAGTGTTTTGTTTTTCCTGGAGTTTTAAGTTGTTTTATTTTTGACTTGGAACATTCCATTTTATCTTACTCTCATTATTTGCCCCCCAGACTCTGTTAGGTATTCTGTTACATTGCTCGTTACCCCACACCTGTCTTCCCAAGTACCCTCCGCTGCACACCCCAGCGGGCACTGATTATTCTCTACCACATCTGCGACAAGACTGTCCTGAGACACCCCCCCAACTGCTGTCCCGGGTTGGAGCCACTGTTTTCTGGATCATATGTCACTTTCTTTTCTGATGACATTCTCATTAGAAATTAAATTATTATATAAACTATTGTGGTCTTGGGTAAAACATTGTGACTTAAGACAGTTCCATCAGTAAATGACGTATAGCCTGGTCTCTCATGGGCAACTCTTGGTATAAATCCCTCTTGTGAGTCTTTTTCAGAACCTGTTATCTTGGCTATTTTTGTCCATTTCTTCTTACATGTGAACTTTAGAATTATTTTTTATTATGTGCAGTTAGCTAACATATAATACATCATTAGTTTTTGATGTATTTTATTAGATGATCTCCTCTCAGCAAAGAAATCCACTGGTCTTTCTGTTAGAATTAAATTTATTCCTTTAAAAACCATTCAGTATTCACCATGGGTGAAGCACCTTGCAGGGGCTGAAGATGCAGAAATGAGTAAGGTAATGTGGTCTCTGCCCTCGGGAAGCTTCAGTAGAATCAGTTCAGGCCTTCCCGGATGGATCGTCATTTTGAAAAGTACTTGACCACATTTAGCTTCCCATTCCAGGAACGTGGTATCTTTTTCTTCCATTCTCTTAAATGTCTCTTTCTGTTTCATCATTGTGCTGTATGCTTTCTTATTGTTATGTTAATCACCATACATTACATCATTAGTTCTTGATGTAGTGTTCCATGATTCATTGTTTGTGCATAACACCCCGTGCTCCACGCAGAACGTGCCCTCTTTAATACCCATCACCGTGCTAACCCATCCCCCACCCCCTCCCCTCTAGAATCCTCAGTTTGTTTTTCAGAGTCCATCGTCTCTCATGGTTCGTCTCCCCCTCCGATTTCCCCCCCTTCATTCTTCCCCTCCTTCTTCTTCTTTTTTTTTTTTTAACATATAATGTATTATTTGTTTCAGAAGTACAGGTCTGTGATTCAAGAGTCTTGCACAATTCACAGTGCTCACCATAGCACATACCCTCCTCAATGTCTATCGCCCAGCCACCCCGTCCCTCCCACCCCCCATCACTCCAGCAACCCTGTTTGTTTCCTGAGATAAAGAATTCCTCATATCAGTGAGGTCATATGAAGCATGTCTTTCTCTGATTGACTTATTTCGCTCAGCATAACGCCCTCCAGTTCCATCCACGTCGTTGCAAATGGCAAGATCTCATTCCTTTTGAAGGCTGCATAATATTCCATTGTATAAAGTGCTCAACATCGCTCGGCATCAGGGAAATCCAAATCAAAACCTCAATGAGATACCACCTCACACCAGTCAGAATGGCTAAAATTAACAAGTCAGGAAACAACAGATGTTGGCGGGGATGCGGAGACAGGGGAACCCTCCTACACTGTTGGTGGGAAGGCAAGCTGGTGCAGCCACTCTGGAAAACAGTATGGATGTTCCTCAAAAAGTTGAAAATAGAGCTACCATATGACTCAGTACCCCAAGGATACAAATGTAGGGACCCGAAGGGGTACGTGCACCCCGCTGTTTATAGCAGCAACGTCCACAATAGCCAAACTATGGAAAGAGCCAAGATGTCCATCAACAGATGAATGGATAAAGAAGATGTGGTCCATCTATACAATGGAATATTATGCTACCTTTTGTTTTTAATGTGCTTTGAAAACTTGCTAAATATTTATAATTCTATGAGATATTCACCCAATATTTCTTTTATGTCACAATGTTTTTGTCACTTAATCACTTCTGATATTTACTTCAAATTTGTAATAAATTGATAGTGGTTTTGGACTAGCTATGGATGATTTACTTTAGGGATTATCTTCTTACATGTCTAGCTTTTAATTTTGAGCCTTTTGAGTTGTTTTCAGTATAGGGTATATTCAAGTAGAAGATACGCTTATTAAAAACACCAGAATGTTAAATACCCCCTCAACCTAGAACAGTAGAGAAATTTGATATCCGCCTAAATTTTGATCATTTGTCAAAACATATTTCCTTATTCCTAGTTTATAGTGAGATTTCTCTTTCCTTAGAACTCAGAGATTCTATCAGAACATATTTAGGCATTTTATTAACTTCCCTGGAATATGGAAAACCCTTCTCACCTGCACGTTCAGATGCTGTTGTGCGCACGTCGCCATCTCGTCTTTGAATTTGGGAGATGGTTCCTCTCCCCATCACTCTGGTTTCTCTGCAGGAAGCTCTGACGGCCTCAGACAGGACAGTCCCCGTTCCTTCCTTTCGCCTTCCTCTGCCTTCTGGGAGAGCTTCCCAAATTTTCCTCAGTTTCTCTGAGTCCAATTTCTCTCACCTTCAGAACTGGTTTCCCTAGAGTCTTTCATCTCCCCTCTTTATCTCATCTTATATTCTCAGGGTTATGTTCTGCCTTTTTTTTTTCTTCAAAGATTTTATTTATTTATTTATTTGACAGAGAGAGAGAGCGAGAGCAGGAACACAAGCAGGGGGAGTGGGAGAGGGAGAAGCAGGCTTCCTGCCGAGCAGAGAGCCTGATGCGGGGCTCGATCCCAGGACCCTGGGATCATGACCTGAGCCGAAGGCAGACGCTTAACGACTGAGCCACCAGGCGTCCCAATATGTTCTGCTTTTATGTTGTCAGCCTAATTCCCCCTTCCCTCCATCTGTGTTGTATGACGACCTTTGTCGTTCTCCACCCCAGGAAGGAGACATCCACCCATGCCTGACACCTGGTAGCACGCGCCACGGGAGGGTTATTTTTGACTCTGAACTTTGGGTGCTGCTTGAACCTTCAGATGGAATCGGAAGACAGAGTCTAACCTCTATCCATCTGGTGTGCCTCTACTGGGCAGAGTTGAGCGTTTTCTTCCATCTTTAGAATTTTTTTATTTTTGACATTCTAAGTCAATAGGCATCTATGAAAAATCATGATCCTCTGTAACACTAAGGTAGCAAAGGTTTGACTTCCCAAATTTCTGGGTGGTGCAAGGTCAGGGTTTCTGAGGAAGAATGAGTCCCCGGGGAGGAGAATCATATTCTCCTGCCTGGCTGCTGCTTGCCTCATAGAGTGAAGTATGGGGTGGGCAGCCCGTTTTGTGGTTTCATGCTTCTCCAGCTGTGTTATGGCTGCTGGAGATTTTCAACACTCACTTTTAGGGGTATCGTGATTTTGTATCTTTTTTTTGTGATTTAGAGGGAAATTGACACAAAGTTGGTAAAGACTACCTCAGATTTGCCAACCGGATGCTAGTGTGTGCTGGAAATCCCCATGTGTCCACGCAGTCCACACCGAAACAGGACAATCCAACAGACCTTCCCCCTAAACCACCAGGAGTAGCCTGACAGACTTGGCCTCGGTCCTTGCCCCCAGCCCCGTAGCCCGCATGTAACCAACAGCTTTGAAATCAGAGAAAATGGAAAGTGTGTAAGGAACCGAGAGAACTTTCTTATCTACTCCTGGATTCTTCTTAAGGAAGGTTTCAGAAATGGATAAAGGTTGTATTTTCCTTTCCGCAAACATATGGTGTCACTACAAATCTTACATAGTGAAAGAATGTCCTTCTTTCCAGAGTGTCACTTCTCTGTGAGGCTCTGGAGATCATCGCTTCCTTTTAAATCGCCCATCCCTGACCGTGCTTTATCTTTGTGATTCGACTTGATTTTTTAAATAGCCGGAACTTTTTTGGCATGAAGCCCAGTCATTGATGCAGTTCACGGGATGAGGAAATGTTGGTTCGAGACAAGATATTGCCATACGAGTAATGAGATCGGTATGAGGTCCTGAAAGAGACCAGTGTTTTGACCACTGGCAACATGATTGGAGGCCCAGTAACAGCCCAACAGTGAGGCCGTGCCGCCTACTTATATAGAGATATATTATGTCATCTTTGTGGAGTCCATAATAATTTTTATTGTTTCAAGGGTTCATTATATTTCATCACCATAAAATCTCTAAGGGTGCCATCAGTTTGTTTGAAATTCATATTACGCAGATGAGGAACTGAGGATTCAAGTTGCACGTGAAGTAAGGTGTAGAAGCAAAGCCCGCGGGCACCCACCCCTGGTGGGCACTGCACATGTCCTTCATCGGGGGCCCTGCCAATGTCCATACAACTAAACAAAGTGGGTCCAGGTTTAACTGTCCTGATCTGTTGTGCAACTATTTCTTCTTTTCTACAGCATGCCTCAGATCACAAATTAGGAAAGTAAAAGAAAGACTTCTATTTGGTCGATATGAAGATTGTGCAAAACAACACCATAAAACCTAGAAAGACACATAGGACTCATGTATGTTTCCAAGAAAGGGGTCCTCCCTAATCAGTGTGAAGGCCATCGGGGGGGGAAAAAAAACTAGTCCTTCCACGAGATCTGACTTTTTCCTCCTTGGTTTCATCCAGATGAAATATGTTTGCTCACACTATGACTTCCCACACCACACCCTCAATATGAATGTCTGCATCCGACGGCCCCACAGTCAAGGAAGACAGGAGTTTGCTCGCATCCATCCCCACGGCCCCTCCAGCTAGCAGTCTCTAGCATCTACCGAGCAGGGACCCAAGGATCGTTTATGTTGTAATTTTAAAAATAAGAAGTATTATACATGAAGCAAGGGCTGGGCCCAGACCCTGAGTTATTCTGAAGGGCCAAGCTAAATGTTTTTGTGCTTACAAATATTCAGGGAGCCGATCGAAGAAATGGGCTCCGAGCCCTCAGGCACAGCAGCGTCCGCAGAGGACTTGCTGAAAGGCCACGCTCCTTTTCAGAGCAGGAGCCTGACGGTGTTGTGTGAGAAGGCAGATCCTGTATACACACAGACCCAGGTCCCCGAGGCCCGGGGGCTTGCTGAGCAGATGGTATGAGCATATCCAGCCCTATTTCAAAAATCACAGCAACTGAGAAGGTTGAAAATCATAAAAGTTGGATTATGGGACTGATTTAAGATGGCGGAGGAGTAGGAGACCTGGATTTCGTCTGGTCTCAGGAATTCAGCTGAACAGGGATCAAACCATTCTGAACACCTACGAACTCAACAGGAGATCGAAGAGAAGAATAGTAACAACACTCTGAACAGAAAAGAGACCACTTTCTGGAAGGTAGGACGTGCGGAGAAGTGAATCCGAGGCGATACTCGGGAGGATAGACGGCGGGGGAGGGGGCCTCCGTCGGCCGCTTCTGGCAAGTGCTAGAGCCGCGGGGCACAAAATCGGACCTTTTAGAAGTCGGCTCCGCGGAGGGACGTCGCTCCAGTGGCTAAGCGGGGGGTGGAACCCTCGTGGGACAGTGGGGTCTCAGGACCCTCGGGGTCACAGAAAGACCAGGGGTGCCTGAGTGCGGCAGAGCTCCCAGGGATCGGAGCGGGGAAGCCGGCTGCAGAGACGGAGCCGAGGCGCGGGCTCTCAGCTCGGGGTGGCCATAAACTGTGATCCGCGGCCCAGTCGGGCCACTGCTCCTCCAGCAGGGACCCAACAAGCGGCAGAGCCGGGGAGACGCCCCTTCCTCCCCCGGGAGGAGCGGCGCGGGAGCGCACCGCAGGGATCTGCTGGGTTTGGAGACTCCACACGGGGTCGGGTGCCAGAGATAGAAACGCTCGGTCACAGGCCGGGTGAGCACGGAGTGCGTCCGGAGACCGGGGAGATGGAATTGACTGCTTCTCTCTGGGGGCGCACTGAGGAGCGGGGCCCCGAGTTCTCAGCTCCTCCGGGTGGAGATTGGGAGGCCACCATTCTCACCCTGGTCCTCCAAAGCTGTACCGAGAGCTTGCAGGGAACAAAAGCTCCTGAGAGCAAACCCGAGCAGCTTGCTTAGCCCGGACCGACAAGGGCGGGGCAATTCCGCCTCCGGCAAAGACATTTGGGAACCACGGCAACAGGCCCCTCCCCCAGAAAATCAGCAGGAACAGCCAGCAAGCCAAGACCAAGTTTACCGATCAAGGAGAACGGGAGAACTCTAGCGCTAGGGGAATACTGCACATAGAATTCATGGCTTTTTTACCATGATTCATTAGTTTTTCAAAGTTAATTTTTTTAACTGTTTTTTTTTGAATTTTTCTTTTTCCCTTTTTCAAACAACATCTTATCAATCCCTTTTTTTAAAAAAAAACATTTTTTAGTTTTCATTTTTAGAGTCATATTTTTATCCCTTCATAGTAGTTACCCTTATTTTTGGCATATATATATATATATAAGTTGTTCTCTCTTTAAAATTTTGAGATACAGTTTCTTCTAACAGATCAAAATATACCCTAAATCACTAGTGTATGGCTTTGTTCTATTCTCCTGCCTGATCACATTCTCTCCCTTTTTTTTCTTTTTTTTCTTTTTTCTTTTTCTTTTTAAATCTTTCTTTTTAAAAAACAACTTCTTATCTTATCAATTCCTTTTATAAAATCTTTTATAATTTTCATCTTTACAGTCATCTTCCATCCCTTCATTGTATCAACCCTTATTTTGTACATATATAAGTCTTTCTTCCTTTAAAATTTTAGCAGGCACTTTCTTCTAACAGACCAAAATATGCCCAAAAGCTAGTGTGTGGCACTGGTCTATGGACTAGCCTGGTCATATTTGATCATACTCTGTTTTTCTTTGTTTTGTTCTGTTTTTGTTTGTTTTTATCTTTTTCTTTTCCCTTTTTTTTTTTTTTCTCTTCTTTCTTTCCCTTTCTTGTCCTCTGGTTTCAGGTCTTTTCTGATTTGTATAGAGTATATTTGTTGGAGACATTGTTAACCTGTCAGCATTCTCTTGTCTCATTCATCTATTCTCCGCTGGACAAAATGAAAAGACGAAAAAAATCACCTCAGCACAAAGAACAAGAGGTAGTACCGTCTGCCAGGGACCTACTCAATACGGACATTAGTATGATGTCGAGCCTAGAGTTCAGAATCGTGACTTTAAAGATACTAGCTGGGCTTGAAAAAAGCATGGAAGTTATTAGAGAAACCCTTTCTGGAGAAATAAAAGAACTAAAATCTAACCAAGTCAAAATCAAAAAGGCTATTAATGAGGTGCAATCAAAAATGGGGGCCCTAACTGCTAGGATAAATGAGGCAGAAGAAAGAATCAGCGATATAGAAGACCAAATGATGGAAAATAAAGAGGCTGAGAAAAAGAGAGACAAACAACTACAGGATCACGAGGGCAGAATTCGAGAGATAAGCGATATGATAAGACGAAACAACATTAGAATAATTGGGATCCCAGAAGAAGAAGGAAGAGAGAGAGGGGCAGAAGGCATATTGGAGCAAATAATAGCAGAGAACTTCCCTAAAGTGGGGAAGGAAACAGGCATCAAAATCCAGGAGGCACAGAGAACCCCTCTCCAAATCAATAAAAATAGGTCAACACCCCGACATCTAATAGTAAAACTTACGAGTCTCAGAGACAAAGAGAAAATCCTGAAAGCAGCTCGGGAGAAGAGATATGTAACCTACAATGGTAGAAACATTAGATTGGCAACAGACCTATCCACAGAGACCTGGCAGGCCAGAAAGGACTGGCATGATATCTTCAGAGCACTAAACGAGAAAAATATGCAGCCAAGAATACTATATCCAGCTAGGCTATCATTGAAAATAGGAGAGATAAGAAGCTTCCAGGACAAACAAAAACTAAAGGAATTCGCAAACACAAAACCAGCCCTCCAAGAAATATTGAAAGGGGTCTTCTAAGCAAAGAGAGAACCTAAAAGCAGCATAGATCAGAAAGGAACACAGACAATATACAGTAACAGTCAATACAATGGCACTAAATTCATACCTTTCAATAGTTACCCTGAATGTAAGTGGGCTAAATGCCCCAATCAAAAGACACAGGCTATCCGATTGGCTTCAAAAACAAGACCCATTGACATGCTGTCTGCAAGAGACTCATTTTAGACCCAAAGACACCCCTACATTGAAAGTGAGGGGGTGGAAAACCATTTACCATGCTAATGGACTCCAAAAGAAAGCTGGGGTGGCAATCCTTATATCAGACAAATTAGATTTTAAAACAACGACTGTAATAAGAGATGAAATAGGACACTATATCCTACTTAAAGGGTCTATCCAACAAGAAGATCTAACAATTGTAAATATCTATGCCCCTAACATGGGAGCAGCCAATTATATAAGGCAATTAATAACAAAAGCAAAGAAACACATTGACAACAATACAATAATAGTGGGAGACTTTAACACCCCCCCAACTGAAATGGACAGATCATCTAAGCAAAAGTACAACAAGGAAATAAAGACTTTAAATGACACACTGGACCAAATGGACTTCACAGACATATTCAGAACATTCCATCCCAAAGCAACGGAATACACATTCTTCTCTAGTGCCCATGGAACACTCTCCAGAATTGATCACATCCTAGGTCACAAATCAGGTCTCAACCGGTACCAAAAGATTGGGATTATTTCCTGCATATTTTCAGACCACAATGCTTTGAAACTAGAACTCAATCACAAGAGGAAAGTCGGAAAGAACTCAAATCCATGGAGGCTAAAGAGCATCCTACTAAAGAATGAACGGGTCAACCAGGAAATTAAAGAAGAATTTAAAAAATTCATGGAAAAATATGAAAATGAAAACACAACTGTTCAAAATCTTTGGGATACAGCAAAGGCGGTCCTGAGAGGAAAGTATATAGCAATACAAGCCTTTCTCAAGAAACAAGAAAGGTCTCAAATACACAACCTAACCCTACACCTAAAGGAGCTAGAGAAAAAACAGCAAATAAAGCCTAAACCCAGCAGGAGAAGAGAAATAATAAAGATCAGAGCAGAAATCAATGAAATAGAAACCAAAAGAACAGTAGAACAGATCAACGAGACTAGGAGCTGGTTCTTTGAAAGAATTAACAAGATTGATAAACCCCTGGCCAGACTCATCAAAAAAAAAAGAGAAATTACCCAAATCAACAAAATCATGAATGAAAGAGGAGAGATCACAACCAACACCAAAGAAATACAAACAATTCTAAGAACATATTATGAGCAACTCTATGCGAGCAAATTAGATAACCTGGAAGAAATGGTTGCATTCCTAGAGATATATCAACTACCAAAATTGAACCAGGAAGAAATAGAAAACCCGAACAGACCTATAACCACTAAGGAAATTGAAGCAGTCATCAAAAATCTTCCAACAAACAAAAACCCAGGGCCAGATGGCTTCCCAGCGGAATTCTATCAGACATTTAAAGAAGAATTAATACCTATTCTCCTGAAACTGTTCCAAAAAATAGAAATGGAAGGGAAACTTCCAAACTCATTTTATGAGGCCACCATTACCTTGATCCCAAAACCAGACAAAGACCCCATCAAAAAGGAGAATTGCAGACCAATATCCTTGATGAACATGGATGCAAAAATTGTCACCAAAATACTAGCCAATAGGATCCAACAGTCCATTAAAAGGATTATTCACCATGACCAAGTGGGATTTATCCCTGGGCTGCAAGGCTGGTTCAACATCCGCAAATCAATCAATGTGATACAATACATTAACAAAAGAAAGAACAAGAATCATATGATCCTCTCAATAGATGCAGAAAAAGCATTTGACAAAGTACAGCATCCTTTCTTGATCAAAACTCTTTAGAGTATAAGGATAGAGGGTACATACCTCAATATCATAAAAGCCATCTCTGAAAAACCTACAGCGAATATCATTCTCAATGGGGAAAAGCTGAGAGCTTTTCCCCTAAGGTCAGGAACGCGGCAGGAATGTCCACTCTCACCGCTGCTATTCAACATAATTTTAGAAGTCCTAGCCACAGCAATCAGACAACAAAAAGAAATCAAAGGCATCCAAATCGGCAAAGAGGAAGTCAAACTCTCACTCTTTGCAGATGATATGATACTGTATGTGGAAAACCCAAAGGACTCCACCCCAAAACTGCCAGAACTCATACAGGAATTCAGTCAAGTAGCAGGCTATAAAATCAATGCACAGAAATCCGTGGCATTCCTATACACCAACAAGACAGAAGAGAGACAAATCAAGGAGTTGATCCCATTTACAATTCCACCCCAAACCACAAGATACCTAGGAATAAGTTTGACCAAAGAGGCAAAGGATCTGTACTCAGAAAACTATAAAATACTCATGAAAGAAATTGAAGAAGACACAAAGAAATGGAAAAACGTTCTATGCTCAGGGATTGGAAGAACAAACATTGTGAAGATGTCAGTGCTACCTAGAGCAATCTACACATTCAAAGCATTCCCCGTCAAAATACCATCCACCTTTTTCAAAGAAATGGAACAAATAATCCTAAAATTTGTATGGAACCAGAAGAGACCCCGAATAGCCAGAGGAATCTTGAAAAAGAAAAGCAAAGCTGGCGGCATCACAATTCCGGACTTCCAACTCTATTACAAAGCTGTCATCATCAAGACAGTATGGTACTGGCACAAAAACAGACACATAGATCAATGGAACAGAATAGAGAACCCAGAAATGGACCCTCAACTCTATGGTCAACTCATCTTTGACAAAGCAGGAAAGAATGTCCAATGGAAAAAAGACAGTCTCTTCAACAAATGGTGTTGGGAAAATTGGACAGCCACATGCAGAAGAATGAAACTGGACCATTTCCTTACACCACACACAAAAATAGACTCCAAATGGTTGAAAGACCTAAACGTGAGACAGGAGTCCATCCAAATCCTAAAGGAGAACACAGGCAGCAACCTCTTCGACCTCAGCCACAGCAACTTCTTCCTAGAATCATCGCCAAAGGCAAGGGAAGCCAGGGCAAAAATGAACTATTGGGATTTCATCAAGATAAAAAGCTTTTGCACAGGAAAAGAAACAGTCACAAAACCAAAAGACAACCGGCAGAATGGGAGAAAATATTTGCAAATGACATATCAGATAAAGGGCTAGTATCCAAAATCTATAAAGAACTCTTCAAAGTCAACACCCAAAGAACAAATAACCCAATCAAGAAATGGGCAGAAGATATGAACAGACATTTTTCCAACGAAGACATCCAAATGGCCAACAGACACATGAAAAAGTGCTCAACATCGCTCGGCATCAGGGAAATCCAAATCAAAACCTCAACGAGATACCACCTCACACCCGTCAGAATGGCTAAAATTAACAAGTAAGGAAACGACAGATGTTGGCGGGGATGTGGAGAGAGGGGAACCCTCTACCCTGTTGGTGGGAATGCAAGCTGGTGCAACCACTCTGGAAAACAGTATGGAGGTTCCTCAAACAGTTGAAATTAGAGCTACCCTACGATCCAGCAATTGCACTACTGGGTATTTACCCCAAAGGTACAAATGTAGGGATCCGAAGGGGTACGTGCACCCCAATGTTTATAGCAGCAATGTCCACAATAGCCCAATTGTGGAAAGAGCCAAGATGCCCATCGACAGATGAATGGATAAAGAAGAGGTGGTATATATACACAATGGAATATTATGCAGCCATCAAAAGGAATGAGATCTTGCCATTTGCAACGACGTGGATGGAACTGGAGGGTGTTATGCTGAGTGAAATAAGTCAATCAGAGAAAGACACGTATCCTATGACCTCACTGATATGAGGAGTTCTTAATCTCAGGAAACAAACTGAGGGTTGCTGGAGTGGTGGGGGGTGGGAGGGAGGGGGTGGCTGGGTGATAGACATTGGGGAGGGTATGTGCTATGGTGAGCGCTGTGAATTGTGCAAGACTGTTGAATCACAGATCTGTACTTCTGAAACAAATAATGCAAATATATGTTAAGAAAAAAAAGAAGTTAGCAGGAGGGGAAGAATGAAGGGGAGTAAGTTGGAGGGGGAGACGAACCATGAGAGACGATGGACTCTGAGAAACAAACTGAGGTTTCTAGAGGGGAGGGGGTGGGAGGATGGGTTAGCCTGGTGATGGGTATTAAAGAGGGCACGTTCTGCGTGGAGCACTGGGTGTTATGCACAAACAATGAATAATGGAACACATCAAAAACTAATGATGTAATGTATGGTGATTAACATAACAAAAAATTATTTTAAAAAAAGTTGGATTATGCCTGAATGACATTCTCACCAGCCAAGTCCCCAGTAGATGGGCCAAGACTTGGATGGGCAGCCAGGGTCTCCCCACCCCCGATGCGGGAGGTGACAGCCTGAGTCAGCTCTTGACTTAGGTTATTTAAAGTTTTGATTAACAGGTGGATTCGAGAAATAGAGGACACAGCAATTTAATCTTCTCTCCTACTTAACCCAAGCTTAGTTGAAAGCACCTGGTGATTTAGGCCTTTCTGTTGAAAAGTAATCACTGGGCGTACTCACGTGCCTTTCCAGCTTGCTAGGCATTGTCTAGAGAATGTGCTGCTGTCTTTAGTGATAAAGGATCTTGTAAGACCACAAAGTAATCATTCTGAACAATAGATCTCATTATAGATATAGATGGGGTAGGTGACGAAACAGGGTTAGCTGGCCTCTAGAACATTCTTGGAATTCACCCAGGGATAGTCTTTCTGTACTGTTGTATTTTTGGTATTTTCTTCTTCCTCTTAAAGGTGTATATATATATATTTTCCCTAAAAAATCCTGTGTTAGAAGGGCTCTGGGTGGTTGAATTACTTAATGGAAGCCCCAGTACCCCCCATGGTAAGTACAGGGTAGTCTAGAACACTGGTATTTGCAGGTTTGGGTGAAAGCAGGTGTGTGACATCTACAGTATCAAACGAAATCTGCCTGATGCCTGGAGCCATGAACCAATTTCCCTAATTAGCTCGTGAATGTCCCTGGGTGTTCTGCCTTCACAGCAGAGGGAAAGGGAGCACAGAGCCTTCCTCGGCGTGCCCGTGTGTTTTTCCAGCATCTCACATTCTGTGAGAGCCTCTCTCCCCAAGCCCCTCCCGGTTCTCGCTCTGCTGGCCCCTCTGGGACCTCCTTGCTGCCTCTAGGGAGCTGGACGTGTGCGTTTGCCCCGGGCTGTGGCAAGAAAATCAAGCCAGTAGGTCAGCCTGGGCTGCAGCCTGACTTATAAAACCCACAGGGCAGCACCAAGGCACGGTCACCCTCCGGCGGACGGGCAGCTGGTGGTTGGGCCGAGCGCACTGTATACGCGGGGAGCAGCCCAGACAGAACCACACTTCCACGCCTAGTGACTTAGTTTCCCCGCAGAGTTCAGTATCAACACACATGGTCGGGAAACCGCACTTCAGAGCCTCGCGGACGTGTCCATCCCTGACACGCCCCAGCGTGGGATGTGCCCGGCTGCTGGCTTCCGCGGACAAGAGCGATAATTCCGTGTGTTTGCGTGTTTTCAGGGAGTACTACATCACCATGGTGAAGTGGGCCACCAGCACCAAGGTGGCCGTCAACTGGCTGAGCCGGGCGCAGAACGTGTCCATCCTCACCCTCTGCGACGCCACCACTGGGGTCTGCACGAAGGTACGGGGAGGGGGCAAGGACCCATGGCCGGAAGCAGCGAGGCGGCAATGGGGGAGGGGCGGGTTGGGCTTGGGCACTGGTCACTGAGCCCAGACCGCGGTGGGAACCTGCCCGCGGGCCTCTGCTTTGCTGCCACCTTGTGGGTGAATTGTGTACTGCTGCAAAACTCACGGCTGAGCCACCCAGCGCCCCAAGGAGTCCCGTCCTGGGACCTGCGCGCCCTCGGCAGTCTATGGATGTGTTACACCCCTTTACCTGTGCCCACTGCTGTCTCACGATGAGCATTCCCCTCATTTTCCAGTGGCCATCAGGGAGGGGAAGGGGTGGCCTGAGGCCCCGGGACCCAGGTGGGGCCAGCACTGCTGCCTGGCTTCCCCCTTTGGTTGGCTCTGTCCTCCAGCGGACCCGAGCCCGTGCACTCCTGGGGTGGGTCAGCGCCTGGCTGGGTCAACGCCTGGGTGGGCCGGCATCTGCCTCTAAGAGCACTGCTGAGGCCAGCAATGTTCCTAGGGACCTTGGGCTGACTTAATGTGAAGTTAGAGAAGGCAAATGAACGTGGTGAAGACAAAATGAAAAATATGCACAGGGAGCGAGAAAGAATGGAAATCCAAACGAGGCCTGGCCACTGGGCAGAGCAAGGGAACGGCCCCACCATTGCCCCCCAGCCTGCAGCAGGCACACACTCCACCCTGTGGGCTCAGGATCTCCGCACTCCAGGTCGAGCCCCAAGAGGCCGACCTCCTAGTGCTAGGTTAAAAAAAAAATCAATTAAACTCCATTAATCAATCCAGGCAGGTCTTTCAGAAACTCCTTTTAGGACCATACGTTTTTATTTCCCAAGTCTGCAGAGCATCTTTGCTGTGGCTTGGGAGGCCTTGAAGCCGCTCTGGCCACACCAGGCACAGCGTCGAGGGGAGCTCAGTGATCTGCTGTCCTCCAGTGAGTCAGGGATGTACCTTGTTTCTCGATATGATTGAGAGCAGGTGCCGGGTTATGCTGATGGGCTTATGGAAGGGAAGAAGGGAAGGAGTGGACACACAGCCAGGAAGCTGGGAATTGCTGGGAATCTACACCTTGTCTCTTCTGTGCCCCGAGCTGTACATGTCAGCAATGCGGTCCCTTCCTACCTCTGGTCCACAGACAGAAGAACCCCCACTCCCCACACCCCCAGCAGCTGGAGGCCAGACCAGCACCGGGAGCAGCAGCCCCCTATTGCATAGCTGTCATGCTGGTGTTTTTTGTTTCATTTTGTCTTCCGTTGTGCACCTTGCCACACAGTCCTGAGAGATTGACTTTTCATATACATTTTCAGTCCTTTTAATGCTTTGGGCTACTGGGATTGTTATTCAGAGCTGCGAACTGATATGTCCACACGCGTGCACACACGCACACACGCAAATCCCTGCAACAGTGTGGCACCTGAGATTTGCTTTTAAGTGGGCCCCTGCGTGGACAGGGAGGGCCCCAGGGTTAGGCGTGCACCGTCTTCCAAGGGACTCCTGCCCGCCATGGATACGTCCCCGTTGCTGGGGTGAGTGGCGTTTGCCTGGTTCGGGGACACGTGTGCGGGGCTGTGAGCCGCAGCGGGGACACGGTGGAGAGCCGGGTCGCCGCCTGCCCGGGCCACGGCCCCGTCTGCTTGCGCGGCCACCATGGAGGGGAATCAAGCACTGCTGCTCACAGACACGAAACATGCAAAGGCAATCCTTTCTCTAATGCTCGTATTTCATTTCAGAAACACGAGGATGAGAGCGAAGCCTGGCTCCACAGACAGGTAACTACCCCACGCCTGAGTTCCCACGCTCTCCGCCCGCGCCAGCACTCTGGCTTCCCAGGTTGTCACAGCCCCACAGGGCTGCACAGCTTCCTGCGCCGGGGGGGGGGGGGTGGGGCGGTGGGGGGTGGCGGGGCGGCTCAGCCCATCTTGCCCTTGCTCCCCGTGGCCTTCAGCACCACCGGAGAAGCACAGAGCCACGGGAGATAGTCGTGAGATCTTCCCTGGGGAGATCTCAGGGCTCAGTTAGAGGGCCGGCCTTTTGGAGAATTGTGACGAGTCCAGAGAAGTTGTCCAGTCTGCTCTACCGCGGCCAGAGGGAAGGAAAGTGCTTGCAGTCCATTTCTCTCCACGTGCTCTCGGGGTGTCCCGTGCGAGGCCAACCCCGCTGCTGTGTGGCCTGAGCCCTCCGGGGGGGCTGGCCTCAGAGCCACCCCTGGCTGTCCCGTCCCGACGCGGGTCAGAAATGCGCGTTAGCCAGGCTCTGGGGGCTTGAGATTCGAGGAGGTCAGGTGAGGCTGACAGGGACGCCGTCTGCCCCAACAAAACAGGTCAAACTGCCCCAATATAGCAAAGCTCTCAGCACTGGTGTTTTCTGTCCTCATCACTCTGTCTCACTGCACATCCCAGCAAAGAACCAGGGGAGAACGTTTGAGAAGCTTCCTTCCTTGCTGTCCAGCCTCCTGGGATGAAAACTGCCTGAGGATTGGTGGGGAGGGTCAGGAATCGTGGTGGAGCAGGCACAGGCATCCATCTTTACTGACGTGATCCACCAGGGTCAGGGACCGCTGGTGACACCTCCTCCATGTGGAATGGTGGTCGGTCCCTGCCTCCCTTCACTATATCTGGGGGGCGGCCTTGTAAGTGGGCATGGCTGCTTTTCAGACTCCTCCTCGCTGGTCTTACCTGAAAGAGGACTAGCCCAAGTGCCCAGTTCTGTTCCTTGCGTGTAAGTCTGGGTGCCAAGTCCAAGCCGAGAAGACACCAAGAACAGACAAGGGCTTGAGAACCCTGTGGTGGGAGCTGGGAAGTTCCCAAAGGCCCCCTGGACTCATGACGTGAGCACAGATATCAAATACATGTGCATCAGACAGAACGTCAGGGAGGCTGACTTGAAAGAATCAGAAGAGAATGCATTATCTAACTGGTCGTCTGATCAGCCAGTGCTTACGGATCATACCAGGCACTGCACTAGCACCAGGCTCTTCTCCTGAGCCCCTGGCTAGCAAGTTCGAGAACGTCCTTCCTTTTCTTGGCTCGACGACGCTCTGTTGTATGGATAGACCACAGTTGGTTTATCTGTTGATGGGCACTTGGGTTGTCTCTGCTGTTTGGCCATCTTGAGCAGTGCAGCTAAGAATATTCGTGGAGGGACAGGAGCCGGACAAAAGGGCCCCCATTGTGTGATCCCGTGAACATGAAATGTCAGGAATAAGTGAGTTCGCAGACAGAGCTGTTGCTGGCTGCCGGGGCTGGGGAGGGTTAGGGATGACCAGCTTCAAGGGCCTGGGGTTCTATCCCAGGGGATGGAAATGTGCTGGAACCAGAGAGGTGCTGGTTGCACGGCCTCGTGAATGTACTAGGTGCCACGAAATTACTCACTTTTATTAAAATGTTTTGTTTTGTGTGAATTTCACACAAAAAATACCTTTTTTTAAAAAAAATGAATCCACTAGAGCAGTTCTCAAAGAGTCACGGGGTAGAAAGGGAGATGAGAGGTGCACATGAGTCCAACGTGTGGCGAACGAAAGTAATCCTAAGATATGCAGGAAATGTGTTCAAGTGTTAGCGGTCAGTGGGGCTGGAGCAGGGAGACGGAGTGTGACCCGGGCGGCAGCGCTGGGACCCCCCCGGAGTAGGGGCAGCTTCTGTATCTGAGTAGGAGGGGCCGAGGGACGGGCTCCTCGCTGCAGCCCAGCAGTGTGTTATTCTCTGGGAGTGGGGGTGCTGCTCAGTGCTCGGCAGCTTCCCTGTCCTCCCGCCATCCTGGCTGGTCCTCGTGGTCCCGAGGCTGCAGGGCTGGGCCGCTTTGCTGTCTTCATCAGCGCTGCAGGGACGCCGTCGGCGCTGGGATGTTTCTGTGTTTATCAACACGGCGTCTGGTGGCCACCTGGGAACACCATCCACGCTCCAGACAGACAGCCGGATGTGACTTAGGAAACCAGATCTTCCCAAGCAAAATCAAGTCAGCACTTAAAAAGTAGCATGAAGAATTGCACTTCTAAAATGTAGACTTTAAGGCACTTACTGAGCAAACAGCTAACGTTTTTAAAACAGCCATTGGAAACCACGTCATGCCGTTTTGAGTGGAAGATGGCACATCCCATAAAGGAATCGCTTCCTCCAAGCTGGTGCGTCCCCGGGTCTGGTCCGGCGAGCATGGGGAGGCCCTGATTTCTGTGGGTACCACGCCTCAGGCGTCCCTAACACACAGCTCCAGGGGCAGTAGGAAAATCCAGTTTCAGCAGTTTCTCATGACATTCCTTTCAAAGAGATGTTTCCTAAAGGAATTGATGGACCCTGCCTTTCAATCGGTAGCCTTTCCGAATCCTTCAAGATACCGTGAGGTCCTGGAGGGTGAGTTAAGAATGTGTCCAAGGCTGACGGCTGTCTGCTCACCGAGCAGGGCACGGTATCCTTTGGAGAGAACAGAGTGTGGGACGTCCCATCGACCCCGGGAGACCCAGTCTGCTTAGATCAACGGTCTTCTGATCCTTGGCTGCCAGGGGAACAGGGGTGGGCTGGAGCAGACCTGAGCCTCCACCCCCTCTCTTTTCCTCCCCTATCCTTCCTGAGGCCGCTGCATGGACCCCACGGGGATCCCCATGAGCCGACAAAAGGAGGCGAGTATGTATGTGTCCCACAGGTAGAGGTCTACCCAGTTCTCTCTCTTCTAGGAATATTCCAGAAGAACAGGCAGCTCCCGCCCGACACACACACACACATATTCCATCACCACCAGCCATGACCTTGCAATGTCATCCTGACGCAGACCCATAGGGATTTGGTGTAGAGTCCCAGAACCCATCGTCTGGTTGAAGAGGTGGCCTGTGGGCCAACATCTGACAGTCTTTCTTCTTTTACCAGAATTTTGGTTTTGTGATTTCAGAATCCAGGCTGGGATATTGGGCAAGATGAGTGTATCTGAACCACTCTCTGGAAAGAATTGGCAAACATGGTACAAATAACTCACAAAGAATCTCCTTCTTCACTGATCTGCTGCGAGTGGCGTGGAGAGACTTAGGCCTGGTGCGCGAGAGACTCCCTGTTACGCAGAGAGACTAGAACGCTTCTCCCAAAACCCAGGAGAGTCAGAGGCAGGATTAACGCCTGGATCCCCTCCTCAAAAACCACTGCGCTTTCTCACCGAGAATACATTCACTGCCCAAGAAACCAGGTCTCCGAGAGGCTCAGGGCTGGTGCAGAGCCCTCCCTCATCAATGTAAAGATGACATCAAAATGATGAGGGCCTTCTCAGTATAACAGCAAAGCATCTGGCCAGAACTAATTATTTATTACCTTCATTCAGAGTATTTTTCTCTGCCAAAAGGGCAAACATTTCCCCCAGAAAACCAAGGCAATACTGCAGTATCTGTCCCGCAGTTGGCAAATAGAAGGACATTTAAAAAGCCAAGGTCACCGCTCGCTTTCCCATTCCCTCTGCTTTTAAATACCACACTGCCAGCTCTAAATAGAAAAATAAATATTTGCAGATTAAAGGTTTCATTTTATTGCAAATATTCATGAAGATTAAATGTCATTTTAATCACATGTTAGTTTATTTCTCTGGGCGCGTCGCATTTGCGGGTACGCATTCACTCATTGCAGGGAAATGTGTGCTCCTGGCACCAGCTGGGGCTTATTTACCATTTGTTCACAGCCCGCATTAGCGTGGAGCTCCTTGAATCAGAAAATATATATCGTAGCCAACTAATTGGCATTCACGGATGGAAACTTTCAAGCTGGAGCTCCAGAGATGCCGAGGTGCCGCTGTAACAAATGCCTTTTCCCCATTGAGGTGTCGGCCAGCCCCCGGGGGCCGGCGGGGCTAAGCTGTGACTGCTCGGCGTTGGGGGGCCGCGCAGAGATGGGGGCAACACGCTGCAGGTCTCGGCTTTGAGTCCAGCCTAGACTTCCTTCCCCCAGGGAGAGCTGGGAATGCTGATTTCTTTCCAGGGAAAAGTGGTGGCGGATCCCAGCACACGCCTGTGTGTGTTAGAGGTCCCTGAAAGGAGTATTCCCTGCACCTGCATCTTAGAAAGTGTGAAATTTGTCCTTGTTTGCTGTTTCTTTCTCTTTTTACTTGTCTCCCTGGTGGGCTATTCGGTGTGAGATGGGTTTTATGAAATAAAAGAACAAAAGACAGGACTGAACATGTAGAATTCATGTTCGGGCAAAATCAGATTTGTGAGTGTTCAGAACCACGTTCTTCATGATGGATGATAAATGCCCCCCCACCCCAGAAGTCCTGCCCTGCCCTGCCCTGCCCTGGGCTTTCACTGAGCTTCCCGCGCCCACGGCCGGCACTGTCCTGTCAGCCTGTGCGCACACAAGTCCACTCTGTGGATGCTTCTCTAACAAAGGGATGTCTTTCTCTGTCTCTGCTTAATTCCTCAATCTTCCTCTCCTCCTAGAAGATGGGTTTGACTTGTGAGTCCCAAGGAGAGGAAAGGCCCCACCCACTGTTTATTCTTCCCACTGGATCTCTCATTAGAAATTACAAAGAAAATGGATCTCAAAATGTATTTTGTCATGGTCAACCTCTTCCAAATGAAGCCTTTTTATAGACTGCATCCTTTGCTTTCATCCACAGAATGAAGAACCGGTATTCTCCAAGGATGGCCGAAAGTTCTTCTTTGTCCGAGCCATCCCACAGGGGGGACAAGGAAAGTTCTATCACATCACCGTGTCGTCATCACAGGTAATCCTGACCTTTTCTAAAACTCTTTGCTGTGCTGGTGACAGCCCCTCGTGGTGACCGCTCTGCGCGTCCTTGTCATCTGCAAGGGCCCCAGAGCGAGCCCCAGGTTCAGGAACTGGAAGGTAGGTTCCCGGAGGTGGGGCAGAATGGGGCTCGCAAAGTGCAGGGGCTCCTGCTCAGAGCAGTGGGTTGCATTGGCCCTTCCTCTTATGGCTCAAAGATGCTCAGTGATGACACTTCTGACACTGTGACAGAGACTATGGGACCCAAGGACTTGGGCCTGCGACTTCGACGAACCTGTGCCCTCTACCCTTCCTCCCCACCCGCTGGGCTGTCCCCTTACCCTCTGTCCCAGGGCCCCCACTGCCGTCCAGACTCCCCTGCTCCCCGCGGGCTCTCCCTGCTTCCCAGACCCCCGCGGGCCCCACCTGCCTCCCCAGCGCCTGCCATCCAGCACGGGGGGCCTGTGCCTCACACCAGCCCCTCCGCACCCCATTCCAGATCACACTGTTCCTGCCAGGAGGGTCGTGCATCCCTCCCTTACAGTTTATTGTCATAATTATTTTACTCTGTAAGGCACTCAAGGCGAGAGAGTACAACACTCAGTAAAACGGTTTCAAGCCATCCTTGCAAGTGATGGCAGAGAATGGCAGACATGTCTCCCACCCCCCTCCCTCCCTTCCCCCCTCCCCACTTCCCTTCTCCTCCGTTTCCTTGCCCTGGTTCATTCCCGTCCCCATATTTCTCTCTTTCCTCCCCCCCGGTCTCCCTATGGCAGTGACTTCAGTAGCGAGATCACACGTTGTAAAGAACGGCATCAGTAGCCTATGTGGCATTCGTGTCTCTCATGAAACCCGTGTGCCGCAGGTAGAGGCACTGGCCGTCGGGGTAGCGGGTGACAGGTTCCACAAACGCGGACTCTGCCAGTCTCTGTGTTGCTGACATTCAGAGAAGGGGAGAGGGCTGGGGCCCGGGGTGGTGAGCGGAGGCTTCGTGGACAGGCTGGATCCAGGCGGGGGGCACATGGCACCCCCACGTGGTGTGGGGCTCCTGGGTTAGGAACAAAGCATGGGTCAGGCTCGCCAGTTCCCCCATGTCCCGTCTGGTGCTCCAGCCCAACAGCAGCAATGACAACATACAGTCCATCACCTCCGGAGACTGGGACGTGACCAAGATCCTGGCCTACGACGAGAAGCGGAATAAGATGTGAGTAGGGCTGGCCGCGGGGGTGGGCAGGCCTCCAACCCCAGGGCCCGGGCCAGCACTGCAAGATGGGCCCTTCCTTTCAGTCACATGGGACTCCCTGGGTCCAGTGTCTCGAGGGCCCCACTTCCAAAGTTGTACGACACTGAGCAGAGGGAGCTGAGCGGCCAGACCCGTGGGGAGAAACGGGTGGCAGTCGCAGCAGGCCTGCCGTGTGCCATTTACGAGTTCCAGGCCGTGTGCATAGGGCCCCGGGAGCATACTCTTGTTCCACACAGCGGTCCCACGGGCTCCGTTACAGGCTCCCCTGTCCAAAAACAAGCAAGCGGAGACAGAGAAGTTAAGTCACTGACCCCAGGTGATTCCGATTATTCAGATGGTAACGAGGGAGCTAGGGCTCAGCTCAGATGGCAGAGGCCAGGCCAGGATGCCCTCCTCCTCTGTGATCCTGTGACCAGAGTCCAGGCTCCCGCCTGCGCTCCGCGTGACAAATGAACGCCATTCCTCCAGCGTCATTGCCCCAGGCTTTACGAGATTACCTGGCTGGGTCCTGGCCCCACAGGAGGCTAACAATCTTGTAGAGAAATTCCCGCATCTGAGTCCAGAGACATGCATCACCATCCTCACCCCCGGCACAGCCCGCCCCCCCTTGCCCCCTCCCCTGGGTGTGTGGCTCACGGCTTTCCCCGCCTGCACATACACGGGGCTGGGCCTGAGCGGGAGAGTTGGGCCTGTCCCCATGCACCGACAGAAGTCCCCGGGAAGTGCGTGCAGGCCGAGCCTAGCAGTGGAAGGCAAGCCTGCCCTGGAGCCCGCTGATCCCTGTTCACGTGCTGGTCTTTGCAGCTACTTCCTGAGCACAGAAGACCTGCCGCGGAGGAGACAGCTCTACAGGTACGTGGGCACCGACCTAGGAGGTCCTCGGCTTGGACAGCGTGCCCCATGCCGCAGGGCATTAGGGGAGGCGCCGGGCAAACCCACCACAGGGCAACCCTGTAATGTCCAGAGACTATGAGCAAGAATTGCGGAGACCACCACATTTGAAGCTTTTCTTTTTCTGCTTTTGTCAAACGAGTTCCCCCGACTCACTTTCTCGTGTTGATAACCGACGGTCTTTCCTTCTCACCGTTGTTCGGGGATGATTTGGAGCACTCGTTCTCAGTGGGTTTGGTTGGAGGCAGGTCTGGTAGGGTGTTTGCCGGAGGCCGGGAGGGGAGCAGGCCGGCTCTACCGACTCCACATTGTGGCCGACCCGCTGTGACCCCGGTCAGTTCCGTAACCTCAGAGAAGGCAGAGGGGTGACATCCGAATCCTGGAAAGGAGACTTCTCCCAGGGTCAGTCCCTCTTCAGTGTCGCCCCAGTGACTGTTCTTCCCAGAGCAGGTGTCGGGCTCTGAGACGGGGTCACCAGAGGTGGAAATAGGGCAAATTTACCTCCTCGATGTTTTCCAGACTAGAAGCAGGTAGCAGCGGGTGGTGGCCTACATGCACACCAGCCGCCCCATGTGGACCTGAGGGCCAGAGAGGGTGACTCACGGTCTGGATGGAGCCTACGCCTGGCTTCCCTTCCCGTGGAGAAGACACTAGAGAAGCCCATCAGGTGGACCAGTGGCCCCTCCCACCCTCCGGTGCATATGTGCTGAGAGTGTAAAAGCCCAGGGGAGTCCTTTTGGATGGAGGAAAACTGGCAAACCCATGGGTCACAGGCTCACTTCTCCGTGTAGCCATGCGTGTCTGCCAGGATAACCTAGATCATTCCTGTCCCCCACAGGACGGAAGGCGATCAAGGCCGACCGTCTACCTTCTCCTCTACCTTACACATAGGCTAGAAGGCCCTCTTCTGTCTGGCAGGAAGGATCAGCCCCTGTAGACAGGTTTCCGGTGGGGCCTGGGGTCCGAGTTGGCCCTTCCCCTGCAAAATGCTCAGGCAGGAACTCCCTCCAGGTGTGTGCAAAGACTCCTCGGTACCTTCATTTTTGGAAACACATTTCAGGCCTTCTTGACGTGAAATTGTGCTTGCTGAGTGTGGTCCTGGGGATCCTGCTTCCCCGGCCCCACGAATGAGGAGCACCAGCTCTCGGTGCGACTCTGCGGGAGACCCCACTCGGGAACGGCCAGGGTTCAATTCAGCCCGCGTCTCTGGGGTTCCCGGGGGTTCCTGACGTGCCGTGCGCCAGCGCTAGGCCCTCGGAAACAAGCCAGAGATCCGGAAAGCCATCTCCTCCTCTCCAGAGGGCCTGGCACCGAGCACTGTGCCCCCTCACAGTGGGGGCACCTGGGCCTGATGAACGCGCGGGTGACCGGAGAGCAGAAGTGCTGCGAGCTGAACTCTTCGGAGTTGGGGCGCCCGCCGGGCAGGAAGCGGACGCAGAACGGAATGTTCCAGAGTGTTCCGGGGCGTTCCCAGGAAGACGAGGCAGAGGCCCAGCGCGCAGGCGCAGCGTCAGGGACTCTGGAGCGCGTGGGGGGCACTGGAGCCGGGCTGGGGGTCTGCACCTTGTCCGCGGGGCCTGGTTCCCGCCGCCTCGGCTCATGGCCCACTGTCTCTGCTCCTCCAGTGCCAGCACGGTGGGCACCTTCAACAGGCAGTGCCTGTCCTGTGACCTGGTGGAGAACTGCACGTACTTCAGCGCGTCCTTCAGCCACAGCGCCGACTTCTTCCTGCTCAAGTGTGAAGGTAAGCCGGGGCGCGGCAGGCCAGCACCCCGATGGTGGGCAGGGGAGGCGGCGGCAGTGGGAACGAGTCCCAGAACAGGGGGCGGGGGGTTCCTGCCCAGTCGCTGGTATGGGGGACCGCCAGCATGTGCAGTGTTGGCCAACGGTGGGAGCGAGTCCCAGAACAGGGGGTTCTGCCCGATCACGGGTCCAGGCTCCCACCAGCGGGTCTCGGCACCGCCTCTTGGTGGGTCTTACACCTTCCCTCATGGTTTACAGCCCATCCGAGTGTTTGCACGCTGTTAATCCCAAAGTTCATCAACATTTTCCACAGACAGTCTTGGGAAGTGGGTGAGTGAGTGTCTCACACCTTGATGAATGTAGGCCATGTAGAAAGGTAATAAAGGAATTTCAAAGATCAATTTCTCAAGCATATTTAAGGATGGAGGTAATAGAAAACTGTCTCAGACAGGAAAAAAATTATTCTGTGACCTAATTCACGGATGATTTATCCCAGAAAGTTCCCGATCACACCGGTCAGCATACACAGAACAGTAGCCATGTCCCACAGTGGACAAAGCAGTATCTTAGCATCTTGTTCTCCTATGCTAGAAAGATCAGGTATGAACCCATAAAAAGGTAAGTGCTAATCAACATGGTTGTTACAAAGTATATGTCAAAGAAGAGCCACTGAGATCGCCTCAGAGGGTGAGACCATGCCGCAAATGGGACTGACCAGGCCAGGAGCAATTCAGTCCTGCGAGTTGTGGGTGGAGAATGGAGAATTTTTGCTGGAGCACGGTCTCGTTAGCCTCTGCCAGGTGCTCACCAGGGCACGACCTCACCCTCTTTTTATGAGTGTCTTCCGAAGTCTTGAGAAGCCATACAACAGGATGACTCAGCCCCCTGACCACCACAGGCGTAGCCCCAGACATTCTCCCAAGATAATGGGGAGACAAACGGTGTGGGGGGGGGGGCCTCTGAAATACAGCTTTAGCCCCCCCTTGGCCCCTCGAAGGTTATTACCAAACTCCACGGGAGGCCGTGTGTATCAAGGTCTCCTGGTTACCAGGCCAGCGACTCCTGCCGCCCCATGGCAGGATCTTTAGGAGCTTACAACTTGGGGAAATGTGGAGCTTTATGTGGCAGAGATGGGAAAATGGCAAGCCGGCCTGCCAGGACCTGAGACAGCAGCCTGACTGGAGCCACGAAATCAGACATCCGCTGTCTTGTCTCCGGGAGGAGAAGCGTCCTAGCAAAATACAGAAGGAAAAGATCGAAGTGAACTTAAAAAAGAACGTCCCAGACAAGGATCTGTCATTTAAAATCCATTTATTTAGCGTGTTGCCTTATGTTAACGTCAGCATAAACTAGCCTCTTGTCTACAACATTTCTCTGTAAGTATTTTTTGTATATTAACCTATTTTCTGGCTAACGTAACTCGAATACCCAAATTAACCTTGCCCCCAAAACCTAATCGAAACCTCATTTTTAAAAAGGGATCTTGTAAAAAGACTTAAGTGTACAAAGCCTATAGCGGCCAACCCTCGGCCCCCGGGCAGGGTGAGGGGGACTTAGCGCCCGTGAGTCCTGCCTCCGGTGTCCTCCACCAGCATTGCTGGTGATTGCCACGGGGTGAAGCTCCCAAAGAGAGTGATTACGCTGTCGGAGAGTCTGATTGCTTGGGGGTTGTGCTGGGGTTGAAGAAGCAAGGAAAGGCTCATGGATGAGGTGGCACCTCAAATGAAGGCGAGAGTGGGATTCAGAGTGTGAAGTGCAATATAGTGGGGAGGGTGCAGCATGAGAGGGGCATGGGGGTGCACTGAGATCGCGTGGAGGGTCCCCTCACAGCCTGGGAGCCCCCATCTGTCCAGCTGAGCACTGAGATCGCATGGAGGGTGCCCACCCCACCCCCAGCCCATAAGGGCTCTGAGATCATGTGGAGGGTCCCCACTAGGCCTGGGGGCCCCCATCCATCCAGAAGTGCTGAGATCACACGGCAGGTCCCCCACAGCCTGGGAGCCCCCATCCGTCCAGTGGAGTGCTGACTTGTATGGAGGATCCCCCCACTCAGCCTGGGAGCCCCCACCTGTCCAGCAGAGGCTTGCATTTAAGAAGTCCCACTTAACCAAATTTAAGTCTCAATAATTCTATTTATCCCCATGTTTCTCAGCAGAGATTAAAGTAGGCCCACATGTGTAGCCCACAGTAGCAGTCATTAAACTTCATCCCCTGTGTATTTCTTTCATACCCCAAAGCTACTCTGGAGACTCCTATAAGCCTCTGACCAAAATAATGTCCCCACCCGCGGCTCGAGAGGCTTTCCTTCTCTGCTCCTGCGGCACTGGGTAGATTACCGTGGCCTCTGAGATGCAGCCAGAACGGCACCACCAACAGCGAATCCTCCCCCTTTGGGCTGAAGAAAAACATAATGACATTAGTGGATTCTCTGTGAATTAGGGGAGCGGAGATCTGGGAACGCTTCCTGTTCACAACCACTTGGCCCGTCCCACAGGGAGCTGTGAACGGTTCGGTTCAGTGTGGACAGAGGAGGAGGTTGTAGCCCAAGGATTTAGAACCAGGACAGGGCGGACAGCAACCAGCCAAGACAGATGCCCAGGCAGAGCAGCCTCGGGTCGTCACGCCGGGGGGTCGGCGGGGCTGGGCATCATGCGAGCGGCTACAAGATCACCCGCATATAAACGCCTCCTGCCGGTCTATGCACCTTCCATTATGGGGGGTTTTGGTTAGTTCATCTGCTGTGGCCCTGTCCCCTTAACTTACAGGACGGTGTTAGGCGTGGTGACTGAATCCCAGCTGACTGGCACTGTCAGCTGTCTGCAGGGAGTGCAGCTGTGTCACTGGCCCTTTGGTGTGTGGTCCTTCCCCTGGCATGCGGTGGTCTCCACCCTCATCATCACACTAACTGAGTCTCATTCTGTGCTGTCTTCTCCCACGCTTCTTAATGTTTAGTCTGTGCTTTCTCGAGGCTCGTCATTTCCGTATTTCCATATAATTTTTTTAAGATGTTATTTATTAGAGAGTGCGCATGCGCACAAGCGGAGGGGGTGGAGGGAGAAGCAGGTTCCCTGCTAAGCAGGGACCCCCCCGCAAACTCTGGCTCCATCCCAGGACCCCAAGATCATGACTTGAGCCGAAGGCAGATGCTTAACCAACCGAGCCACCCAGGAACCCCTGTAATTCTTAAATTCTTAATTTTTATGGTGTAAAAATTTTTAAAGGCATACATTACTTTTATACTTTTGCACACAATAGATTAAAATAGCGTAGGTGAGGAAAGACTCACGTTTGCAATGCTTACGTCCACTCCTTACCTAGCGAGGCCCTCCTACATGTGCCAGTATTTCTGTCTACAAGACATGGGTTTCAGATGGTCACTGAATGCTTGCATGAGGAACGCCTGTAAACCAGATGCTGTAGAACCTTGTGGAAATTCACCCACATATTTAATGTACAGATGTTTAGATTTCTTTCCAGACCTCTAGGGTCTGGCACTGAAGCTAGATGCATCCAAAATACTGTGTTATGATGTGACACTTTATAATGATTTTCCAGGAAATATCAATAAGCTTTTGATCTGCACACTTACTCGTCTTCTCACTGACCCACTAAGATGGGTGATGATGGAAATACCTCATATTTGCTCAGCTCCTCACCATTTGAAAAGCACATTCCTTATATTTGGTGTTTCTATTCCCATTTCTGATTCCTTGCAATTTCTACTCTAACACAAAGAGATCTTAGAGTTCCCTGCACTGAACATACTGTCTCACACTTCTGTGCTTTGTCTTTGATTGCTCAGCGAATGCCTATCCCTTCCCCAGAGCTTTTTCTGGGCAAGGGTTGGTTTTTATCAGCCCTTTGGATGAGCTAATCCAGGCAGCGTGGGCATGGCTGTGGATTCACCCTCAGACCAGTATGTGTGACAGGAACTATCGCTGATTCCGCGTCTGTCCTGGGCCACCAGCTCAGAAGCCTGGCTGCGTCCCCCGCAGAGCTGGGACATCACCTTCCCATCTTAGATGACCCCAGTGTTATGTTTAAGGAAAAAAAGTACTCACTTTCTGTATTCGTTTCCTGGGGCTGCCGTAGCATTACCACCAGCAGGGTGGGCTTAGAGCAACTCTCTCACAGTTCGGGGGGCCAGAAGTCTGAAAGCAAGTTGTCTGCATGGTTAACCCTGCTGGAGGCTCTGAGAAGGGACCTGTTCTGTGCCTCTCCCTAGCTTCTCGTGCTGCCAGAAATCCTTGGTGATCCTGGCTTGTAGATGCACCATCCCAGTCTCTGCCTCCAGAGGCATGTGGTCTTCTTCCTGTGTCCCTGGACCCCAACTTCCCTCTCCTTGTAAGGACACCAACCATGGGTAAGGACCCACCCCACTGCAGTCAACTTCATCTTAACCTGATTACATTTACAAAGGCCCTATTTCCAGGTAAGGTCACATTCACAGGTACTGGGGTTAGGACTGCAACATCTCTTTTAGGGGGACACAGTTAACCCATGACACCTCCCTTGTGTGACTCAAATCACCTTCTTGTGTAAGAGAGGAAAGAAACCCTGTTGCTGTTTTTCTCGGGGACAGACATTTAAGGGCAGCCACGTTAGACTTGGTGACAGAGACTGTTCCTAACGGCTGCGCCACTTTCTAGAATGAATGAGAGGGGCCGCTGGGGAAAGCAATGGGATCTAACCCGTGTTAGAAGATTCAGAAGATAATGCTAGCATGTTAGCAGAAGTATACATTTTCTCCCGAAATTCTTCTTCCGTGTCAGAAAGCAAAATGAATGCTCACGTCACACAGAGCTTTGAAAAGTGGTTAGGGTTTTCTCCTCCCCAGCTGAAGTCAACCATGAGCCACTGAATCAAAGCACCCCATTTACGTAATTTGAGTTTTGCAATCATAGCTCTGTTCAGAGAATTGGATTTTTCTCTTCAAACTGAATCCCGAGAGCATGATTCATTTTCCTCCAAGTTTGTCAGAAGGCCTCAGTCAGTCCTATTTCTAAGAAACGACTGAATTCCACCAGGAAAACAGGACCTGTGCATGAAACAGTGTTTGCTATGTCATACCAAAACAGTTTCATGTTTTTAAAAATTAATAAGTAAACTTCTTTTTCATGGAACCCAAGAGGGAACTCTAGCTTTTCTTCCTGTGGTGAGTGGAGAACAGAACAGCCTGTGTTGTGAATCCTGCTGTGGTCCTGGCCCTCACCTCTCTTCCATGTCAAGTTGTGATTTAGGAGCCACTTGCCTGTGGTTGAGATGTTCGGTCATAGATTCAGCAACTCAATTTATCAAGACAAACTTCTCCATCTTGAAGTCAAATTGAAACAAAATACAATGATGTAAGCTTAAAAATAAAGCGAGTGACTCTATCCAGATGACTGTTCTTCTTACTATTAAATGCTCGGGGCTCTGTCATCTCTGTCGCTGCCATGGAGAGAGAGAAATCGCAGAAATGGAGAGCAATGAAGGATGGAATCGGAGAGAGCTGGCTAGACGTTGGGCTTCTCCACTCACTCGCTTTGTGACTTGGGCACGTTGGCTAGCCTTGCTAGGCCCTCTATTTACTCGTCCTGAAAACTGGGGCAACAACACTACCCACAAGGTTGTTGTCAGGGTTGATGGAGATACCAACGCACATGGAATGCTTAGCATGGTGTCTAGTGCACAGCAAATGTGTAGTAAATGACAGCTAATATTGTTGTGATCACAGTCACCATCATCATCATCATCATCATCACCTTAGTAATCAATGAAGAGTGTCTTAGATGTCCGCCAGTTCCTGACTCAGCATCTGGAAGGTGGGGCTGACGCTACAGATGGTTAACTTCTGTGAAATTAACAAAGCAAATCCCTTACCCACTGTTTCCAAATGTGAGTGGCCATCTGATACCTCATCAGGCGGTGCCGGAAGCCCTGGGTCTGCCCTTACGCTCGCAGGGTAGAAACTTCCAAAAGTGACTGTGGTTGCCAGAGCCACAGAACCTTAAGTCACCCCTCTGTAAGCATGGAGTTGAAGAACCTGGTGGCTTCCAGAGTACGTATGCCGAAGGGGCCCTCCATAGCCAGTTCTTGGCAGAACTTAGGAAGGAACCAGATGTTCTTTCTTTCTTCAGCACTGGGTAATTTCTCTCTCTGTGTGCCATTTCTTCTCTCTGCCTTTACTCCCTCAGATGCCCAGTATTCCCAGCCACCCTAGCCACATCCTGACCTCAGGGGATGTTGCTGAGGGAGAAATGCACACTGAGGTACTATGTTATGTTAGTTCTCCCCGAGTTTTAGTCAGCACGAGGCCATGAATGGCAGGGATGAGACAGAGGTGTTGGCCTTGCAGACCAACCTCATTTCACTGAAAGTCACTGACTACAGTGCTATAGATAAGAAGGATGCTTTGGCCAAGTCCAAGTTCAGCGAGGAAGAACATCATGAGTGATTGGTTGGTCATGTCTGCCACACGTAGCAGTGAGGGAGGAGGCGGTGCCCACACACCACATATCTGTTACTGGAAGGAATGGAAATGGCTACTGATCCTGACACCACTACAGAAATCTTCCTGAGGGAAGGTTGTTGCCCAAGGTTTCTGACCGAAGGACAGTTGTTGGTCATACATCTTTTGGAATGAGGAGACGATAGCTCTAGACCCCTCCAAAGTGGCCCAGAGCTAATGCTGGTTCACACCCAGTCCTCCAGTGCATATCTAAGCAGGGGCACCCTCTTACAGCCTGGCCCAATGTAGGCATTAAATATTGTCCTCCACTGAAATTATTCCAATAATTGTAAATAATGGTGCCAGAGCTGGAAAAATAATAATCTGCATCCTCATTGACAAAACTGTATTATTAGGTTCAAACATATAGGGTGATATCAGTCCTCTGCAACAAGATTTTGAAAGGGAAAAGCACTTGGTTTGCTTCTACAAGCTACCTAATCCTCTAGACATCTCTTACACCAAGTTTCCAAGGCATTAAGCTGGGATGCCCTTTTTAATTTTGAGTTTGTCCAAGTGAATGTTTGGAACCAAGTTTCAGACTCCTTGGAGCATTGCTAGTGTGTTTGTGAGGAAGAACATCTGTTCAATCTCTCAAACATTTGGAACTACTCCCTTTGAGGCTGTGGTACCAAGAACAAGGGGAGAGATTCTCAGGGCCGGTTATATCATTAGTACAATATACATGAATACTTTGGAAGATGTTAAACCCATCAGTAAATGCTGCCAGACTCCAAGCAAATCACTCAGCTGAAGCCCTGTTGCTCCTCAGTAATAGCCAAACAAGTATCTCTCTTGGGAAAAAAAACTTCTCACTTTCCCACCTGACCCCTTCTGCATCACCAGGCAAGTGTCTGTGCCAGTACCAGGTGACAGAGTACTTCCTGCAAAATGGAAAGTCTTTCCTGAAAATGTGCTCTTTGAAATGTCGATTGACAATAAACAATACCATGCAGTGCAATTATAACAGCTCTATGATCCACACACTCCTTTCATGCCCACTGCCCCAACTCCAGTGAGTTAAGAGCCTGTACCCATCAGGTTTCCTTCAGGCTCTCCCTCCAACCAGCCACTTTGCTTGTGACCACCACATCACATTTCCTAAAGTGTGTTTTTCTTCAGAATGGCTTCCCGAGCACATACATTTCTCTCTTTTCTACACTAAATGGTAAAAGAAACATAAAATTAAAAAATAAATGGTACCACTGGGTCACCAAGAAGGGGGCCACCAGCAGACAGAACAATGAAGAAATTTTGGAAAGTAAATAGAAATAGATCACGTTGAGAGTGAAAGCCAAAGCCTGCTATATGTAGTGTGATTGATGAAGAATGTGACTACAAAAAAAAAAAAAAAAAAGGAAAAACAATCAACAAAACTAAAAGACAACCTACGGAATGGAGGATGTTTGCAAATGACCTATCCAATAAAGGGCTAGTATCCAAAATATGTAAAGAACCGATACAACTAAACACCCAAAAAACAACCCCATTAAAAAATGGGCAGAAGACATGAACAGCCATTTCTCCAAAGAAGACATCCAGATGGCCAACAGACACATGAAAAGATGCTCAACATCACTCTTCATCAGGGAAATACAAATCAAAATTATAATGAGGCATCACCTCACACCTGTCAGAATGGCTAAAATCAAAAACACAAGACACAGCAAGTGTTGGCAAGGATGAAGAGAAAAAAGAATGTTCATGCACTCTTAGTGGGAATGCAAAGTGATGCAGCCACTGTGGAAAACAGTATGGAGGTTCCTCCAAAACTTAAAAATAGAATTACCATATGATCCGGTAATTCCACTTCTTGGTATTTACCCAAAGAATACAAAAACACTAAATTGAAAGGATACATGCACCCCTATGTTTATTGCAGCATTACTAACGATCACCGAATTAGAGAAGCAGTCCAAGTGTCCGTGGACAGATGAATGGATAAAGAAGATGTGGTGGATATACCGTGGAATATTAAAGAATGAAAAAGAATGAAATCTTGCCATTTGCCACAACATGGATAGATCTAGAGAGTACTATGCTAAGTGAAATAAGTCAGTCAAAGAAAGACAAATATCATATGATTTCACTCGTATGTGGAATATAAGAAACAAAACAAATGAACAAAGACAAATGAAAGAGACAAAATGAAAATAAGAGACAAACCAAGAAACAAACTCTTAACTACAGAGAACACACTGAGGGTCACCAGAAAGGAGGTGGGGGGGGGGTTGGAGGAAATAGGTGAAGGGAATTAAGAGTGCACGTCTCTCTCTCTCTCTCTCTTTTTTTTTTTAAAGATTTTATTTATTTATTTGACAGAGAGACACAGCGAGAGAGGGAACACAAGCAGGGGGAATGGGAGAGGGAGAAGCAGGCTTCCCGAGGAGCAAGGAGCCCGATGTGGGGCTCGATCCCAGGACACTGGGATTATGACCTGAGCCGAAGGCAGACGCTTAACGACTGAGCCCCCCAGGCACCCCAAGAGTGCACTTCTCTTGACAAGCACTGAATCATGTAGAGAATTGCTGAATCACTATGTTGTATACCTGAAGCTAATATAACACTGCATGTTAACCCTACTGGAATTAAAATTAAAAGCTTAATTAAAAAGAAAAAAAGAGTAAACTCACTCAACAAAATATATGCCCTCCCCTAAATTTTTTTTAGTTCCAAAGAAAAACTGAGGAGAGGGGTCATTGCACACCCTGGTTTTCCAAGAAAGCCAGATAATGCCTGACAAAGATCAATGGAGGCCTCATAATTATTTTTGGTGCCATTCTCTTCCTTCTCAAAAGTGTCCTTGTTTGGGCAACATTATGAACAGAACCCCACCAAATCATAATCTGGAAGATTCACCAGGGTTGCCCAGAAGACCACTATTGGACGGAGATGAAAACTCAAAGAAATCTTGAGAGATATGAATAATAGATCCAAGAAATGCATTCTGCCATGTGGTGGTTCTAGGAGAGACTGCAAAGAATAAAGGGGGGAAAATAAACCAAGATATACTAGAAGAAAATCCCACTGAGCATTAAGTTATCAGAGAGGAAAGAAGTATGGAATGTCTTACAAGAATTTGGGGAAGGAGCTGAAGTTAATTCCCCCGAATGAAACTTGGCAATTCAGAGGTTAGAAATTACATAAGGTTACAGGTAGTGGCACTATGGAGGGTTTTTTCTTTTCATTTTTCTTTCCTTTTCTTTTCTTATTGTAAATACTCAGAGTAGTATCAGACTTCTCACCTTCAAAACAACAGTTCGGGAAATAGTGGAACATGATCCATAAGGTACTGCTGATAGAAAACAATTTGTTACTTTTGTCCTGTCTCTGCTAAGCTCTTGTTCATAAAATGGGCAGGAAAAGGAACTTGGGGATGTTCAAATATGTAAAATTTACCATTCATGCATCTGCCCCGGAAAAAAACTATACACAGATGCACTTAAACAAAAGAAGGGGGCTGCTCAAAGAGAAATAAGAGGCAAATGATGAGCAAAGAAACTAACAAACTTTAACAAAATTTTAAATCATTACTGGATAAAATTTTATGCAGTTGTTAATAAAGATTCCTAAAACAAAAGTACTTAAAAAACTAGAAGAAACTTCTAGATGATTCCAGCCAGCTCTGAAAAGACAGCTGTGCTGGAGAGTTGCAGTGGGAGGGGCAGGAGGGAAAGTGAGCCCCCCGCACTGGAAAAGAGCAAGGTGCATGCACGTTTGTTGTGGGTGGGGAGGGGCCAGGAGAACCAGGTGCCTGCGTACTGAAGAATTAACTGGACCCTTATCTTATACCACACACACGCACAGCGCAAAATGGATTAAAGACAAGCATAAGACCTGACCCTGTAAAACCCCTAGAACACACAGGGGAAATTCTCGTGACATGGATCTTGGCGGTGATTTCATGGACATGACACCAAAAGCTCAGGCAACAAAACCAAAAAGAAACAAGTGGGACTGCATGACACAAAAAGGCTGGTGCACAGCCAAGGACGCCATCGACAGAGAGAAGCAGCAGCATACACGGGGGGAGAAAATAACTTGCAGACCACACATCTGACCAGGTGTTCATGTCCAAAATGAGTGTGGGCTGTGAGCCACGCACCCACCCCTTGCACGGCCGCTGGAGAGTTCCGAGGGAGGCGGATGGCCCCCATGGGTACGTCCCCAGAGCACACACTTGACATTGTATCCTGTTTCCTGGATTTCTCCCTTTTTTGTAATCCTTATTTTTACATTGTTCTGCTTTTCCCACCTATCCATTTTAAGCCAGTTTTATTTTATCTCTGCATTTGTGTCTTTCTTATCTGCCTTAAATCCTGTTTGCCACAGACCCAGGGCAGACAAATGTCATCTATGGGGGGGGACGGCTGGCCAACTGACTGGCAGACAGAAACCTCACACTGCTCCACTAGCTCTGGGGTGGCCCGCGGTCAGCCCAGAGCGCCTCGGACCTGGGTAGCAGCCCCGCCCGCCCGTTGTCAAGGGCAACGTTAAAGGGACTTCGATATACAAAACAGATCAAAATGATGTCTCATTGGCATTATAATATTTTATTAGCTCAGAAGTATAGCATGGGCTTTCCAGATCAATCCAAGAAGACACTGAGACTGTTTTTGGTGAATTAGTAAATTTGGAAATGATAAGTTCGAGAATGCAGGTCAAAGTCAGAGACTTGTACCCACGGGCACCCGAGTCCTAAAATTCCAGTCACACTCTCACAGAGCCACCGTGGCCCTTCTGTTTTCAAGCCCCTACTGGAATAAATGGCTGAGAGGTTCCTGATGTTTGTTCAAAACCTATCAAACTATCTACCCGCCCGTTCTCAGATTTCCAACCTCTGGTGTCCAAGCCCATGAACTTTCTGTGATCCACCCTCTTTCTCCTTCCTCTGAGAGTATTCTTTGCCTCTTTTATGCTCTTGTGTCTTGTACCTGTCCCTCCTGGGCACAAAGCTCCCCAAAAGCAGGACCTGTTTCGTTGGCATCTACACAGCAACTCTACCATAGACTGGATATTTGTTGGTTGATACAGGCACGCTCATGAGCCCAGCAGTGCTCCAGGGTGGTGATGGGTGCCATGTGTATAGGAGTCTTGGAGATGGGTGCAAACCGTCAGGGGCCGGAGCCCATAGACGCGCCCCTCCTCCCCTCCCAACACATCTCTGCCATGTCTCCTTCCTCTGTACCAACCCCCAAGGGGCTCTCTGTCCCTGCACCCTGCCTCAGTTTCCCCTTAGCACATCTCATGGCTGCCACGGATATTTTTGTGTGTGTGTTCCAATGCCCGTCTTGCCCGCAGAATGTCAGCTCAGTGAGTGCAGGAGGTTTGTGTCACCCCTGCTTGGAGCCCAGCACCTAGAACAATGCATGGTGCGTAGCAGGTTCTCAATAAAGAAATACATTTTTGAGGGAATGAATAAAAGCTCCACCAAAATGCTACACTTGGAGGCCAACATAGACCGAATTCAGAGTCATAATTATACTCCAGAACTTCCCAGAAAAGAACTCCTGTGCTCTGTTTAAGGTGTTATGAAAGCTACTTCTCATAATGTGGAAAGCCTAAATATTCTTTAAGACATTATTTTCTGTCATCACTCATAAAAGTACACTTACAGGATATGAAAGTATAAGCACTGATTTACTCTTTTAGGCAGAAATGTAAACAAGGAAAGAGGGCTCCAAGCAAGAAAAATAATGCAACATGCAATTTTAAATCATATCATTAACATGCAGTAGATGGGTCTGAATGAATTTTCCAAGTGAATATAGACCCTTTGGGCAGACTTGACATGTTTCTTTAGAGAGAAGCCCTGGGGCCTGTGGGTGAAATTTCAGGGAGTTGTGTCTGCACATAACACAAGGAAAAGCGGTGAAGTGTTGTAAGCATCTTTCTAAGGTTCTAGCTGATTGTGCCCTGTAGGTCCACACCGTGTTGGTGGAGGCTCCTACCCGGAGTTCTCCAGGTGGAAACTAGGTGGCCAGTGACAGAGAGGTCTTAGGAAGATCCCTTTGGGCTCTTGGGGACTCTATGCCCTCATATTCTTGCCAACGTAGGAGTCCAGCGTTGTTCTTTTCCATTACTGTTGCAGTAGAGCACCTGTAGGGAACAGGCCAGCATCCAGGCACATTAGGCACCTTCTCCAAACATTGGGTATCTCTGGCCACATACAGTGGCGCTTAACACTAAAAAACTGCACACCTGAGCGATCTGAAGTACATTCTAATCCCGTCACCAAAACCCATTGTATCTGTGAAGTCAAAGTTTAGTATTAGGCCAATTTTGAGTTGTCTTTTGAAAACGTGATGATTGTCCGCTCATGGGGTATGGCATCGCCGAGGCTCACCAGTTGCCAGCGAATCTCAGGAGGTCGTGCCTTAGCTGTCCAAGCTGTATTTTGCTGTCTCTGCCTTATCTCACCTGCCTTGGACAGGACGTGACTCCAGCTCTCTGATCATGTCAGAGCCTCATTTCATAATCTGGATTTTTTTTTTTAAAGAAAATACTCAAAGTCAATTTTACTTTTCCACTTAGTGGTTATTTGTGAAAAGTTTGTTTTATAGATGGAGATAAGGAGGCATTGGCACTGGATGAAAAAAATCCTCACCTTAAACCACATTGCTGGCGTATTTTGACCACCAGCAAAATATCCATCCATCTCTCCCACCTGGGTTCCAATAGTAGGTGATGTTTTTGTTTTAAACCAGGGAACATTAATTGCCTAGCAGAGATGAATTACAAGTATTTGATTGGAAACATATAGCTGGCTCTCAACAAAAGTTTCCATTTTAGATAAGACATAGAAAGAATCGATCCCAAACTTAATTATTGATGCTAATGGAAAGGAAAAGGAATAATGGAGAACAGATGCTTGTCTAGCCATGAGTTTCTGCTCCTCCCCTTTCTCACTGTTGAAGAGAACACTTGTATATGTAGATGCTTGGTGGCGCAGGGAGGGAAAGTCCGTGAGTGAACCCCACTTGGCAGAATAAATGGGGTGTGCTGATTTCTGGCTCTTACAGTATTTCAACAGAGCTTCAAAACCCATATTTTTATATAAAAATAGAATTTCTAAATGTTGGAAACCAACCAGAGTTTGAAACATGTTCCTTTGGCTAAGCAGAGCATTAGCAGGCTGCACCTGAACCACAGGTGACTGGTCTGTGATGTCTGCTCGAAGCAACACAGTGGATTGCCAGGGGGAGTTTCTTACTGGTTTTTGGTCCCAGTTATGAGCTTCCCTCTTGGTTATCACTGAATAACCAAAGCTTAGATAGCCAAAAGGAGCCATAAGAGAAGTGGATATGTTTAAGTCTCAAGGATCCAATTCTGGACACTCATGAATCCATACTTTTTAAAACTGATCTGTAGGAATCTTTCGAAGGTGTTTGTACTTAATCCATCCTGTCCAGCATGGTTGAGTAGGCAGTTTTTATATTAATAAATTCTTCCCATTATACCATAGATAAATTGTCTTCAAAGACATAAGGCTGTTTATCACTTGTCCTGCTAGCTGTAAATCAATCTTTCTTTGCTGCTTCGGGGAGCTCTTTGGCACGGTCGGTGTCTGCCATCATTGACTTGAACCACTGGTCCATGTAAGGAAGAAAGTTCTCACAAAATAAACTGCGGTGATTGTTAGTTCCACTTTCCTTGCTTTGTTGTTGAGGAAACCAAGGCACAGAGCTATTAATGACTTAAGCAAACCACACAGCCGGTCAGTAGCAGCAGCACCAGACCCCACGCCCTCCGGCCGCCATGCTGGTGTTTCTGTGAACACTGTTCTTCTCACGTGTGTCCGGCTTAACATAATGGCCATCAAAAGTTTTGTGTGCTTGGTACATTGTACTCAGAGAAAGAACAAAAGAGGTGAACCTGGAAGATTTACTAAGGAAAAAGGTGAAAAACAAAGCTCAGAAGTCACATTTTTATTCTCATAAGTTCTGTCCGTGTCATGCACACCAGTTACGTAGCTTCAAAAACGGGATGGCTCATGTTTGAGTGAGAATGTAGAATATGTGGTTTGAGCCCCTCGTCCTACTACCACGAGGAGATTTGCATGCCAATAATGAATCGCTGTTAAGGAAAAGAGTCAACAAGAGACCTACAGTTAGGAGTTTAGCCCATATCCAACATGTAAATGCACACTCATTATAAGAATGGGAGCTACAAATAATCATGTAAATTGTGGGTGACCCCAATCCTGTACATTCTGCACTCAGCACAGTGGCGAGCTTAATACACCGAACATTAAACAACAGTTGTCTTCTTCAATGTCCAACAACAAAAAAGCCAAAATGGCAACCGAAGGTGTGGCAGGGGCAGAGAGGACTGAAAAATGAATTCAAAAAAGGAGCAGAACTTCGTACAAAGTGCTTTCTTCAGGAAATGTGGTGCCAAATAAATCGGCAAATTTTTTCTCTCCAAGGAGATAAAGTAGGGTCATCCATGATCTTAAAATAGTCACATTCAAAGAAAAATGAGCAGAGACATCTGGCTAAATGTTACATCTGCTTTCACTTCCATTAATTTTTCTTTCCCAGAAGAAGGTATTAGATCATGTTAGACAGCTATTGGATGATAATACGGCACTCTAAACACATTTTTAAAAGCCACCTGTTTTATCCTTTGTGGCTGTCAGTCCATACATGGACATGAATATAGGGAATCCCTAACCACAGTAACGTCCCTCCTGCCTGGTTTCTTTCTCAGCAGACTCATTAAAATGTCAGGGAGAAGCCCCTTCACCCCCTGCCTCATTTCCCTAAGACAGGTTCTGACTTTCACCTCGTTCTTTCATCCAGTTCAATTATTGAGCAGCTGCTGTATGCCTCTAGATGCTAAGGAATCAAAGAATTAGACAGAGGTCCTGCCTTGAGGGACTCGTGTTGAGGGGGGAGCGCCCTTACCAGAAATGTCATTTCATGTGATCGGTGCTCTTACTGAGATATGTGCAGGGGGGTGAGAGAACCAGAGAATCCTCTATGTGCTAGCAACTTTGCTGGCTAGCAACTGTATGCATTTGAATAAGGAAGGCATCATCCTTGACCTTAGGGAAGTCACAGACGCGTGGTAAGACTCTACCTAACAAAAGTCCATAGATTTAGCTCTTAGAGGCTGCTCTGAAAGTCCAGTAGCTCACTCTTTCCTTTCCCACTAGCAGAGCCACAGAGCCACCACCAAATCTACAGATGAGACTGTTAAGACACTTTATACATCTTGCCCAAAGCACATAGTTAATCAGGGGCACGGGCGGGGCTAGAATCAGTATTATGTTTTCCACACCTGAATTCTCCAGGTGCCCGTGAACACCACTCTCGCTCTCTCCTGTGCACGGGGACAAACTGCCATTTTTGCTGATGGTTTTCCTCCAGTGCTTCTTCCACGGACATGTACACTGAGCCCTAGTGAAGCTCCGGACACAAGAGGGCACTGCAGCCCTGCATGTTAGTACCTGCCTTCCCAGGCCTGTATGGGGTCGGTGCAATATGGGGCATTTGCCCGCGTCTGCTGCCCAATCCAGTGTGTGAATCACACTACCTGCACTGAATCTGTCCACCACCCAGTGGGGCCACAGAGACAGAGCCGTCCAAACTGAGAAGTCTCTCTCTGATGCTCACTATCTGCCAGACACTGCAGGCTAGGCATGCAAGAATGAGCAAGACAGAGAGTCCCTGCCCTCAAGTAGCCCAGAGTCTAGGGACCTTAACCATGTTGTGAAACCCATCAAGGGGAGTAGCATGGGAAGGGAGCTGGCAAGAGCTTCAGCTGGGATGGGCTACCTCACCCGCGTCATGGGTGTGAACTGTTCCCTGTGCTCCGGGAGCTTACTGGCGAGGAGACAGCACCCACTGGAGAACAATAAAGGGCAGAATATAGCAAATTCTTTGGGAAAAACTATAAAAGCCATAGGTAGCCAGGAAAGAAAGCGTTTGGTAACTGGTAAAAATGGGGAGGAAAATGGCAAATGGTCCTTACCAAGGAGGAAGCACTGGAAGTGACTTCCTTGTGTCTTGGCTGCCTTGTCTATAAAATTGAGATAATTATAGTACCTGCCTGGTAGGGTTGTCATAAGCTTTAAATTATTGTTATTCATAAAGCACTCCTAGCAGAACCTAGTAGCAGTGGTGTTGATGATGTTGCTGTTCTTCATCATTGATGATGTTATTGTTGATGATGACAATGACAGTGTTATTGATGACTATGATGATGGTGATGGTGGTGATGTGATTATGATGATGACGTTGTTGATGATGGTGCTGTTGATGAGGATGGTTCTGTTAGTCATTGCTAATGATGTTATTGTTGATGATCATGATGACCATGTTATTGCTGTTGTCCATCATTGTTGATGTTATTGTTGATAATGACAGTGTTATTTATGATTATGATGACATCGATGATGCTGCTGTGATTATGATGGGGTTGATGACAATGGTTCTGTTATTCATTGTTGATTATGTTATTGTTGATGTGACAGTGTTATTGATGATTGTGATGATGGTGTTGATGATGATGGTGTTGATGATGATTGTGTTGATGATGATGATGTTGAGGATGATTATGATGATGATGGTGGTGGTGTTGATGATGATGATGATGGTGTTGATAATGCTGACGATGATGATGTTACTGTTGTTGCTGTTGTTGCCCTAGCTCTGACTCATACCTGAGAGGTGGGGCCTTCAACTATTGTCACCTTTTCCCTGTAGTGGGAATTAGTTTCACCTCTTGTTTTGATGATGTGAATTCACATAGAGGTCAGTTATTAATAGCTGTTATGTTTCTATTTTGTGCAAAAATTAGGCCAAAATGACCGAACTATGATGGAATGTATCTGTAGACAAAGGATTTTTATTTCCTTTCTGGGTATAAGAAGTAGTTGGTGTGGCCTTCATGGTTAGCTGAAGTGGATATTGAAGATCTAGGCCAGGATCTGGACCTGTCTAGATAGTGTGGAAGGTGTGCACATCTTCATGCAAAGGGCAAGAGAGAGTCTGTCCTCAGAGCACTCAGCCCAGATAGACCACCTCAGCTGTTTCCAAATCGAAACAAAATGGAGAAACACACAGATGATGAATTTTACTTTGCCTGGGCGGGCAGACCCCCCATATCCTCCAGATCTTAAGCATAGCATCAAACTTCCGTCTCCTTTGAATTCCCAGCTGCTACCGAGGGATGTTTACATTATTAATAATTATTAATAACAGCTTCCATCTATCTCACTCTTGCAATGCCCAAGAACTGCAAAGAACGTCGACTTCATTTAGTCCTTAAAAACAGCATAGCTGTCCGCATTTTACATGTGAGGAGACCACGGCTCAGAAACCAGGGTCACGTGGTTTTACATGGGCGAGCTCAGACAGGATGAACGTTATGCTCTTACCTAAGAAGTAAAGTTTAATTTATTTATTGTCAGAATGATCATCGTTTGTAGGCCTGGGCATAAAAGAGCCCCTTTTTTCTTTTTTGTGATTTGGAGCCACTGTCTGCAGTCACCGCAAGATTCTAACGGGTGCATGCTCAGGATAATTGCCGCAGGGCACAAGTGCCCAGGGGGACTTTGCTCTGATGGTGACCTGCATCTGTGCTGTATATCATTGGCCTAGGGAAGTCGCACAGTTAGTTAGGTAACATGTATATGGAAAGTTTCTCTGGGGGTAGGGAAGGAGGGAGTGTCTTGCAAACAGGGTCAGTGTGTACCATATGCGGCTTTTCTGACCACAAAGTAAGACCTGCCTCTAGGTCCCTTTGTGGGTTGGATTGCGTCCCCCCCCCGACCCCCCCTCCAAATAATATATTGAAGTCCTTACCCCAGTACTTCAGAATGTGACTTTATTTGGAAATAGGATTGCTGCATACGTAATTAATAGAGAAGAAATCATTTTGGAATAAGGTGGGCCCTTAAGCCAATGACTGGTGTCTTATAAGAAGAGGGAAAGAGACACACACAGGACAGAAATGCCGCCTGACAACAGAGGCAGGTAGACCGAGGAGCACCAGGGACTGCTGGCCACCACCGGAAGTGGAAGGACCCTCCCGGGCAGGTTTCGGAGGGGGCTTGGCCGTGCTGACACCTGCGTGTCTCAGACTCCCAGCCTCCACACCATGAGGCAGTAAATTCTGTTGTCCTAAGCCCACCAGATGTTGGGACTTCATTATGGCAGCCCTGGGAAACTGATACAGTCCCCAGGCAGGGGGTCCGGCAGACCCTTAACCACCAAAAATCCCACTCTGACTTATTACCTTAGAGCAGTGCTTCTCAAAGAGTAGCACACAGGCTCGGCTGGACGTGCAGAATCACAGGCTCCATCACAAACTATGGAATTGGAGACTCTGGAGTGGCCCCCTCCAGCCTCCACCTTTCTAAAGTCCCTCCCAGTGATCTTGGTACCGCTGGAGTTGGATAAGGGGGTGTGCGAAACACCGTCTCCTTGCTTCCAAGATAGACTTCTCACATTCTTAGTTTTTCTGAAATCAACATGCATCTTGCCATCTCTGTAAAATCTTATTTAATTTTTAAAGATTTTATTTATTTATTTGACAGAGAGAAACACAGCAAGAGAAGGAACACAAGCAGGGGGAGTGGGAGAGGGAGAAGCAGGGGGAGCGGGAGAGGGAGAAGCAGGCTTCCCCAGGACCCTGGGCTCATGACCTGAGCCGAAGGCAGACATTTAATGACTGAGCCACCCAGGCATCCCAGTAAAATCTTATTTAAACCAGTGGTTCATCTCACAGTCACTGGCGTCTCAGAATCCACGAAAAACAGTAAACACAACATCCACCCACTGCGCCCATTAGTACTGTCTTGTTTAAGAAGCGACAGTTGAGGTAGAAGTGATTCCTGGGCAGGATTTTAAAGAAGCCTGTGTCCTGGGTAGCGGGGGTGGGTAATGAGCACCTTGAGACACACTGTGACCTTCAGAAATGCTTCCCAGGAAGCGTTTAAAGCCCCGTGTTCATCTCTGATGCGCCAAAGTCAGCCTGAGGCCCACCCTCTGGGTCCCACTCCTATTTAATTACTGTGAGCTTCATTTCTGCCACTTCTGCTGGCCTTTTGGGGGCTCTTGAGGCTTTGCTTCTAAGATGCACCCCTCACTTAGAGACGGGCCCCCCGACTGAGGGAAGGACTACATTTGGTTGACTTGTTTCCTTCTCTCTCTTCTGGAAGTATTTCCCTATGAAGCATGCCGACTCCATCGCCCCCAGTCCCAGCCCACTCGGGAAACTGAGCCTTCAGATAAAAATAGTGTGCGGTTAGGGGGCTGGTATTTAAGAGAGAACATCTGTTCTGTCACACTTTAAAAACATGGCTACTAAAGCAGGAGAAAATTAATTAAAACTGTCACTCATGTGGCTGTTCAAATTACATTTCTACTTCTTCTCCACAGAGCATTCACTTATGTGTTATAAGGTATTTTGCTGTGGTGTTCTACATCATTAATTCTGTTTAAATTACTCTAAATTGTCCACTGGCATGACAAAAATGAGGAAATTGGGGGGAAGAGATTCTATTTTCATAGAGTTTTTAAAGCATGACTTTTAGTAACACTGTACGTTGGTGTGGACAACACACTCACACACACATGTAAGAACATGGACGCACACACACGCACAGATACATGTGCAGACATACAGGTGCACACACGCTCACATGCACAGATACATGTGCATACATGCAGGTGCACACACATGCTCACACACACAGATACATGTGCATACACACAGGTGTGCATACATGCACGTGCACACGCTCACACGCACAGATGCATGTGCATACATGCACGTGCACACACATGCTCACACACAGATACGTGTGCATACACACAGGTGTACATACATGCACGCTCACATGCTCACACGCACAGATACATGTGCATACATGCAGGTGAACACACATGCACACACGTTCATATGCACAGATATATGCATACACACAGGTGTGCATACATGCACACACACATGTCACACGCACAGATACATGTGCATGCATGCAGGTGCACACACATGGACACACGCTCACGTGCACCAATATATGTGCATACACACAGGTGTGCATACATGCACGCACACATGCTCACACGCACAGATACATGTGCATGCACGCAGGTGCACACATACGCTCACACACAGAGACGTGCATACATGCAGGTGCACACACATGCTCATGCGCACAGATACATGTGTGTACATGCAGGTGCACACACACACGCGCACAGAGACGTGCATACATGCAGGTGCACACGCTCACACGCACAGATATATGTGCGTACATGCAGGTGCACACACACACGCACACACACGCTCACATGCCCAGAGACGTGTGTACATGCAGGTGCACACACACATGCACACACACACTTGCACAGATGTACTTGCATACAGACAGCTGCACACACACATGCACACACACGCTCACATGCACAGAGACGTGCATACATGCAGGTGCACACATACATGCACACACGCTCACATGCACAGATACATGTGCATACATGCAGGTGCGCACACACATGCACACACGCTCACACGCACAGATACATGTGCATACATGCAGGTGCGCACACACATGCACACACGCTCACACGCACAGATACTTGTGCATACATGCAGGTGCACACACACATGCATGCACACACGCTCACACACACATGCACAGAATTTACTCTCTTTCTGTAAAGGTATCACTGCTTTTTCCCTTCTCCCCAGTGTTGGTGATGTTTTGTAGAACAATGATTACCCAAGTTTCAACATCTGTGTTGGTTTATTTTTCTCACTTATTTTCCCACCATTTCCATCCCAAAGCAAAGAAAGACTTTTATATTCACATTCCCACAAGATCCCCCAAGAGATCTTACACTTTTTATAAATTTGTTCGTTTATTTTAAAAAATGTTTAATTAGGGTGCTCCATTTGCTGTGAGCCCAGTGTGAAGAGCTCCTGCAATCACTGCTCTCCAGGGCTGGGGGTTTAGTTTGCCGAGATGGTACATGTTCATGAAGACGATAATTCAAGAAGAAAACAGTGTAACAGAAGCAGTAAAACAATTATTAAATAATTCAGAGAACTAAGGACTTCTAGCTGGAGGGTGTCGGGAATATTTTTAGATGCAAAAATGGTAGGGCAGAAGGAAGCTTAAAGATCCTCTAATCCCAGCATTTTATAATGTGTTTTAAGCCACAGAGCCCTTTCTTCAAAAGGAAACTCACGGGGATGCCCAGCATTGCAATAGCAGCCCTCAAGAGGCTCCCAAGGGCTTCCCTTGAAAACCTCTGATCTAATTCTATTGCCTCATTTTGCAGATTAAATAAATGTGGGGGCAAAAAGGTTAAGTCCTAAGAAGAGTCCACTTGAAGGAAATAAAGATCAGCTGTAGCGAGAGCCCACAGGTGTAACAGAGTGGGAAGTGTGTCTGGCTTACTTAAGTGGATATTTTGGAGGTATTTCTATGCAAGACGCTTGCAACGCTGGCCTGCCTCAGATACTGAATAATCGTAAACTTATTCCAATGAGAGGACGGTGTTTGGAAGACTCTCAAATGCCCCTTAGAGTATGGTCTTTCTGTAGCAGACATCTAAGAAATCTACAACCCTTTAACCCTTTCCTTGATAGTAGGCGTGGCTGTTGACCGTTGATGCAGTCAACTAGCAATACCTTCGTTACAGAATTTAGCTCTAGATTATCTTTTGCCCTTTCTAAAAACCAAAGCTGGTCTTTAAAACAGGTAACTGACAACTGTGAGGTTATTCAGAAGAACATGCCACAGCCTCTGAACTGACTCCACCCAACCTCGCAGGTTCCCAAGGGATGCATCCCATCAATAAATTCTGTATCCGTCATTTAATCAGCAAATATCAACTGGTCACTGACTTTGAATAAGACACTGTACATGTGTCTGTGTGGGATACAAAGTTATAAGAGAGTTTCCTAAATGCCAGGTATAGAAGAAGCGATTAGATCTAAGTATACCATTGGCGCTCAGATTAGAACGCAATCTGAGGGCGCTTGGGTGGCTCAGTCAGTTAAGCGTCTGCCTTTGGCTGAGATCATGATCCCAGGGTCCTGGGATCGAGTCCTGCGTCGGGCTCCCTGCTCAGCGGGGAGCCTGCTTCTCCCTCTCCCTCTGCCCCTCCTCCCCGCTCACGCACGTGCGCATTCTCTTGCTCAAATAAATAAATAAAAATCTTAAAAAAAAATAAACGTAATCTGAACTTTAGCTGAAATTCATCAGAGGACTTCTGGAATTACAGATGATGAGTATTGTCATCAGTCTGAGGGACGTGGCAGCATCCGGAGCCATGGTGGGGATCCAGGCTCAGCCCTGCTCGGCACAAATGCGACAACCACTGTCCATTGCATCATTTTTTCTGTAGTTTGCCTCATCTGACAAAACGAGCAAAGCTGAGCTCCATCTTTCATACTTTCGACTCTGTGAATTATGCCAAACCTCCAGCCAGGTTGATGTCCACAGGGCATAAAAATAATGCTGTGTCTTCAGCGCAGATAATTCCTGAAACCTAAAGCTTTATGAATCAACGACCCCAACACACTAGCTGAATTTCAAGCCCTTGTCACCAGCCCTAAGCGTCACTCAGTTTTTAGAGCAAGAGGTTATGCGTGACTGTACCAAGTTACCATGACATTTCTCACCATCCTTGGTGAATGTGTAAAAGAGCCCACTGATTTCTATGCACCCCCCCAGGCTGCCACATGGAAGTGTGTCCTCATCCAGGGTCCCCGGACACACGGAATTCGACTGAAGCAAAACCCAGTGCTGTGGGGCATGGCAGGCAGACCCTCACGTGCCGGGTTCCATGGGAGCGATCACAAGGTTTCAAAATCAAACAGCAACGAAATCCATCGGCAGCGTGGACTAGGAAACACTTCTTTAGGACAAATGTCTTCATCCTCTGCGACAGCGCCAGGAGTTTGGCTGGCTCGCGGTTTGTTGGTATGATCCTGTCACCTTGGTGCATATAAACTTCGTGTATGGAGATGCATACTGCATGAGCTGGCAGATAAAGAGCTCTGGATTCCCGGCAGAGGAGCCCATCTCTAGCTCACCCCACCAAGCAGAGACCCTTGTTCGGTGCTCAAGAGAGGCGCGGGGAGGTGGCGCCCTTGCTTGCACGCTGTGGGCTTAGCCCTGCTTGCAAATTGTCACATAAACATCCCCCAAGGAGGAGGAGGAGAGGGATGAAGGTGAGCACGGTCGCTGTGAATTTTTTTTTAATTTATTCTGATGACTTTTTTCTTTTCCAGTTTTGTGTCTTTCTGAATTACTTCATTTCCATCTGTAAGTGTCCTTTTTCCCCATCCGGTCAAGCAGGTGTAAATCAATGTTCTGACATGAAGGGCACCAAAAACCAGAAATGCAAAAATGAAAGATTTATGTTTTGCAAGTCTGTTGTGTAATTCAGATCCTTTCCTTTTGTGGTTTGAATGCTCTGCCCCTGACTGCAGGGATTATATGAGTCAAGACTGCCATACGTGTTGGTTGTGATTTCCCTTGCTTCGATTTATTTGAAGCCATTTATTTATTCCACAATATACCTGTGGAAGTCAGATATCTAACTTGAGTCAAAATGTCTCTGTCACTAACGAAAGTTTTTAAGAAGCCAAATGTTGATTTTGCTGCAGTTATGTCTTTGGAAGCAAAGGTTGAGCAGGTAGCACTAGTTTTCTCTGTCTGTGAGCACACGGTTCTGCACTAGCTTTGAACATTCATGCTCTCAGTGCATCTTCCAAGGGTCCACCAGCTGTGAGACAGGCTTACCTACCAAGGACTTCAGACACATCAGGGCAGGACTAAGAGAATCCTATTAAGTGTTTTTATGCCTACGCACATGTGTTCACACACAGGCATGCACCACTTGAATGCAGGAGTGCGTGAGTAAGGATAGGGCAACAGACATGCATGTACAGAATTAATTGTTTGTCTAATATGGCACCTCGATGCAGAGAGGAGTTTATGGTGAAATATAACGGTGTGGTTTCAAAAGCATGTCCTATGTCCTAACTGGCCGGAAGGGCTGAAAACAGACTCTCCTTCTCGGTACAGGTCTCGCTGCCCCCCGCTACTTGTCCACATCTGCATTTCAGAGGGAGGCTCCAGTGGTGTGTGCCAGTCTCACGGCAGGCTGGGAAGCTGAGGCAGGGTCTCTCCAACGCCCAGCACGGTGCCGGGCATATAGGAGGAACCCCAAAGTGCAGGCAGCAGCTTCTGTGACTCTTACTAAGAGCAGACCTTGACAACCCCATGTTCTGCACGGGAGACCCAGAGAGGGGAAGTTGCAGAGCTCCAAACCAGAGCAGACCTCCTGGCCATGTCCCTGCTCGGGGGAGTCAACTTGCTGACCTCTCAACCACGCACCTTCTGGCGGTCATGCTTACTGTGTGGCATCAAAGCCTCTGTTGGTGTCTGTCCATCTTCCCTACTAGACTCTGAGTCCCTGACAGCAAATACTTTATCTGTTTCTGGCTGTTTCCCCTGGACTTGGCAGTATGCCTTGCACATGGGGGAATCTTTATGTATGTGTGTTGAATTGAGTTATAGGCAAAGGAAAAAGAAACCATGAGCAGGAGTTGTCAGAAGAATAGCAGATGAGCAGAGTCCTATGAGGCTCTGGCTGCCTAGAAAGCAAAAAGCCAGATTTTCCAGATTTCCATCACAATAACCTGCACATGGATAACAGAGAGGCAGTGCCTTGCAGACAACAGGGACAAAATAGCAAGAGCTTCATACTGTACAAAGCAACTTACTTAACCTGTGAGTTGTTGGCTGGGTGTGCATTAGATTTTTCGGAAGAAGAGGAAAGAAGACCAGTTTAAAATTTCAGTGAAACCCCTCCTAAGGCTCATTAGTAAAAGCATTCTTGTTTAAAATGGGCTTAGGGATCTCCCTTTTACTTACAGGCTCTCCCAAAAGCCTGTGTATGCTGTTCGTGTATTTGGCATGTCCCTTCTTTTCTTTTCTTAGAGAACTCTTAGGTGAACACTAACCCAGGCCTGATCAACGTTACCATGAAGTCTAAATATCTATTGCAAATTGAGACTCTCCTACTTTTTCTTTATTTCTTATGAGAAAATTTTTTGTAATTCAAGTGCTTTCTTAAATCATCTGCCAATTTTCAGGAGACTTGCCATCATAGAAAACTGAAAACCATTTGGGTAATCTTACAACCCACATAGAGCAGTGTTTCTAGACCGCCGGGCCAAGGGAGCCAGGCAGGCAGTTGGAGGAAGAGAACCCGGTTCCTGGGTCACAGATGGCCGCCGGCCCAGGGGCACCTGCTCCCAGAGGAGGGGCTGACCTTCGGATGGGATCTGAAAGGTTGGATGGGATTAGGTTAGAATCGATAGGTTTAAATTATACATAAGGGCTGCTTTTAACTTCTGTTTTGTGTCCTCTTTAAATGTAATTTTTGTCTGTTTTGTGTCTGTTTGGCTATTCTAAAGAATATTCTATGTTAAAATAGTGGGAATATGCCATGGTTGTGATGAGGCTTTCAAGGAAAAGAACACGATTCAGACCCAGTATGGAGACAGCGACTGTTGGCACTTAGAGAAAAGGTGGGGTGAGTGATGGCCAAGTATCCGCAGAGGGACGAGAACCTGAATTATAAAACACAGGGACACAGGATGGTCTTAAGAGGTCCTTCCTTAGCCTGGTTCAGATTTGCTGCCTTGATATGTCACAGCCAAGTATGTGCTTAAAAGGTCTTTGTTTGTTAGCCATTAATCCATTCAGCAAACGTTTTGTATACAGCGCTGGCTCCCAGATTTTGAATAGGCACTGGGGGGACACAGACTGCCAGCCCAAGGATTTCAGAGAGAGTGTATGTGTGTCTGTCTGTCCATCTGCTGTTCGCTGGGGGTGTGGTGGGAACCTGGTAGGAGCAGTTGCATTTTAATTTTATTTATTTATTTGAGAAAGAGAGTGAGAAGGAGCATGGGGAGCAGCAGAGGGAGAAGCAGACTCCCCACTGAGCATCCAGCCGGATGCGGGGCTCGATCCCAGGACCCTGGGACCATGACCTGAACTGAAGGCAGACGCTTAACGACTGAGCCACCCAGGTGCACCGGAACAGTTGCGTTCTTAAAAATTGCAATTCAGTGTAACAATTGCTACCATTGGTGCTAAGAGCACTTTTTTGAGTGACAATTAGAAAGAACAAAGGAGAAGCATCTGCAGCGGCACGGTAAAGAGCTAAATTCTTAAATAGCGTGGGGACAAGCAACAGTGCAATTGCAGCAGATGAAGGGTGGTTCGCAGTACACACAGTCACATCCACACACACACAATCACACCCACATGCACACAGTGACACCCACATGCACACAATACAGATGTCAAATAAGCATGAAAAGTTAGCCCCCTTCACTCAAAATTTGAAAAATTTAATTGAAGAAATACCAAGATACATTATCTTCCCATCAGAGTGGAAAAAAGAAACATTTTTTAAAGTTATAATATAGACCCCCCCCCCCATACACTATAAGTTAGAAAGCGGTGAGACAGTATCTATGTTGCCTGTGCCAGGGGTGGTGGACCACTGTCCCGTGTCTCACACAGACCCCCCCATCCCCGGAAACCCTCCCCACCACCACGTGACCCCCAGCTCCCCCTCAGGAGAGCTCTCTCCCACCCCTTGGCCAAAGGCATGAGATCCAGTGTGAATGACAGCTGGGCCCAGACGTATTAGGAGCCCCTGGATGTCTCCCTTGCTCACTTTTGGGGTGAGCCAGTATGTTCCAGACGAGGGCTGGAGTTCCAGCCCAGGTCCCAGAATGAAGACAGTGCACAGCAGAGAACCCAGCGGGACTATAGCTGATGTGTCTACCAGGATGTAACATTAGCAAGAAATAAACTTCCATTGTTTGTAAGCACTGAATGTAGGGGATTGGTGTTTGAAACCTCGAGCTCATCTAGTGAAAGCTGACCATAAAACCTTCTAACCCAGTAATTGCCTTGCTGGTAACTCGCTTAACTGGCAGACATAGTCTTACCTGTGTGCGAAGATATGAGCACAAGGGTTTTCTGCAACCCCGTTTATGGTAACAAAAAACAGAAGGAAACAGCCTAAACTTCCATCAGTAGGGAAGGCACCGAATAAATGATCATTTGGCCATATAATGGAATACTGTATATACATCTGTTAAGAGTTTCGCAGTCTTTAAGAATTATTTATATAATTGTATATTACAGCATTTACCGTTCTGCAAGTTTGTGTTTTCATGCAACAGTATATTTTCCATTTTGTCCATGTCCTTGGGTGTGCAATTGCTCATTCACGCACCCGCTCATCTTCTCTGTGTGAATGCACCGCATTTCGGCGGACCCTCCTGCTCACGGCTAGCAGGGCCACTGTTGCTCAGCCACAGTTGCTGCCCAGAACAGTCTACCGCGAGCCTCCTCGTGTGCGAGTGCGTGTGCAGGGGTGTCTGCAAGACATTGCAGCCCTGGAGCGGCCCGGCCATGCAGCACCAGCGCCGTCAGATCCCAGATCCATGCTGACTTGTGCTGCACACACAAGCTTCCTCAAATGCCACTTGTGTGGCCTCGCCCCCTGGCTGCTCTATTACCCGGCATGTGCCCTAGCCAGGATTATGGGTATGTACCATGTGGCAGAAAGACTTTTTAAGTGTGCAGGGAGGTGCCAAGTAGCAGTTGCCTCTGGGAAGGGAGCAGGCGGAGATCAGGAAAGGGTGGACAGGTGACCTCAAGTCTGTGTTCTATGTTTTATTTAAAAAAAAAAACAAAAACAGGGCGCTTGGGTGGCTCAGCTGGTTAAACGACTGCCTTCGGCTCAGGTCATGATCCTGGAGTCCCGGGATCGAGTCCCGCATCGGGCTTCCTGCTTGGCAGGGAGTCTGCTTCGCCCTCTGACCCTCCCCCCTCTCATGTGCGCTCTCTCTCTCTCTCTCTCTCATTCTCCCTCTCTCAAATGAATAAATAAAATCTTAAAAAAAAAAAAACTAAGGCAATAGGGTGCAACCTTAAGATTTGATAAAGCTGCCAACTTACATGCAAGTATTTTTATGTTATTTGAATCTGTTTGTTTAAAATATCTGCTTATGTGTAAATATGACCACAGAGAAGCATCTTAGGACTTTTCAGAAGCGCTTAAGTCCCTTCTGGGAAGCAGGGGTCAGAAGGGTGTTGCACTTGTCACTCTACTCCTTTCTTTAGTGTTTGCATTTTTTTTAGAAACATATATCAAGTTCATGAATTAAAAATTGAGGAGGGATGAGTTTCTGATTGTATGGATGAGATGAAAGACTTCAAACTCTCAGAACCTGTGTTTTCTCATCTGTAAAATATGGGTTAGAAGCATCTACTTTGTAGGGCTGCTGTGAGGATTATGAATTATTCATATTATAGATCTTGCAGAGCACCTTTACATAGTAGGCACTAAATAAATAATAATTGTTTACATTATTAATAAAAATGTAGGATACGCTCTGTTTGCAAATTTACTCACCCTGAAATGTGCAGAGAAAATAGATGTAGTTTCTTTATTACTCAATAAGTGATCTGTTCTTCCACATGAGCTCCCCACAGGGGAAAATGGATCTTGGAGCCAGGAAACTTAGTTTGATTCAATAATTTAAACCCACAGCCAATGTTTAAATCCCTTTCAGTAAGTGCTGTCTCTTTAAACACCTAGACTCTCAGATCACTGCTGCCCGCCCCCCCTGGGGAGATGGTGTCAGATTTATCAAATAAAAATGCAGGACACCCAATTATATTTAATTCCAGGTAAACAACAATTTTTTTAGTGGTAAGTCCTGAATACTGCATGGGACATATTTATACTAAAACAAAACAAACGAAACGAAACACTCTATTGTTTATCTGAACTTAAAATGTAACCGAAAATCCTGCATTCTTTTTGGGCAATCCTATCTAATGGGTGAATGGTGGAGGAGGGAAGGGGGAGGGGGAAATAAGACCCCTAGGCCTCCTGGACTTTGGATGTGCACTGGGCAGTGTCTGGGTCCAGTCCCTGGGCCATGGACAGGCTCTGAGGGCCATGGCTGGTGCGACCCACAGTCTGTCTCTCAGCTTAGCTGGGGCCTGGCTGAACCAGCCCCATCTTGCTCCTTGGTGGCATATCCTCTTTGGGCCCTGGACTGGGACCTCCACTCGATAGCCACTGCAGTGGGCTCTCTAAGTCCTCAGAACAGTGGGATCTATGGCACGTTTCCAGGCTCTCAGTGGAGCCACTTGTCATGTGGTCCCAGAGAAACATGCAAGAAGTTATGATGATCCCAGGGAAGCTCAACACCGGCCGTCCCTCTCCCCAAACAGTACACGTCCTCTAGCTCAGACGTGGCCAGCCCTGAGCTCAGAGCGTCCCAGCATCCCCAGCCCGAAGCAGAGAGCAGGCAGCACCCTGGCCACGGTGTCCCTGCCATGGCCCTATCTCCCTCTGCCCCCCTGCCTCCCCCAGCCTCCCACCTGCTCTCTCTGCCTTCATTGTGCCCAGTCCCCCAGGGCCAAGGGGCAGCCCTCCCCTGCTCCTTCTTGGATGCTCCGTGACCCCCACTCAGCGCTTACTCCATGAATATGAAATCAAGCACCAGCTATAATTCTGAACACCATCTAGATGCTAGAAATAATGGCAGTGAGTAAGACAGCTCTTCCAGAGCTTACACTCTTGTGCAGTTGAAGACAAGCACAGTGAGCAAATACTGAAAATTCCCGTCCTGAGGTCCCAACAGAACGTGGCAGGGAGCTCTCTAAAGTGGGAGGGAGTGGGGACGGGTTAGGGGCTGGTGGCATGGTCAAGGAGGCTCCCGTCGGTCAGGGGGAGAAGACGTTTCAGCAGAGACTGGAATGAGGAAAACTAGCAAGCATGCCGGTGTCTGGGGCAGAGGGAATGGTGGGCGCCCTTCCAGGCTGCACAAGTCCAGCTGGCTGGAACAGAGTGAATTCACAAAGAGGGCAGAGCAGAGGTCAGAACGATCACCTGCCTCATAGTATACTTTCAAAATGATACAAAAAATAATTTGGAAAGCCCCTTTTGCTTTCTGGACTCTCTTCTCCCTCAAGAGAACAAGGACATTGACCAAGACTGAAGCCGAGGAGGGCCCCTCTGCCCGGAGCCGGACCTTCCTTCCCACGTCCGGGCTCTGGGCTTCCTGACGGCCTCGGAGCCAGTGAGCTGCAAGCTGATGTCACGCAGGAGGGAACAGACCCACAGGCGGCCATCCGCACAATAACCCCGCTAGGCTAGTAAGTGTTTGCGAAGGGTCCCAGGAGGCCAGCGGAGGGGACGACCTCTCTCCAGGACGAGAACCGCCACTGGAATCGTTCACCGGAACCTGATGCCCTGCGTGTGATCTGCGTCGGCGCAGGGGCCGTGGAGCGAGGAGGGAGTGCACCAAGGGAGGCTCCAGGAAAGGCTGTTTGTGGTTTTTTCGGCAACGTGCACACTGGGAGTTTGAGCTGGGTTCCTTGTGGTTACCGAGGGCACGAAGTCAGACAGGTAGCCTGCAACAGCCCGCTGTGTGCAAGCTGCAAGGGAGGCTAGATTCTCTTGTGTTTCAGATAAACTAACAGCCTTCTTCCTGTTTCTTCTCTGGCTTCTCCTCTCTCCCCACTCAGGTCCTGGAGTCCCCATGGTGACAGTGCACAACTCAACAGATAAGAAAAGTAAGTGCCTTTTGCTCTTTTCTGGATTCTTCCCGTGCCGTGGGAGAAGGAAGCCGAAGTCCCGTGAGAGAATCCAGCCCACGTGTTCTGATTTGGAGACACAGAGACGGCGCTGTCTCTGTGTGGTTCAGAGTGACCCCTACAATGGCCAGCATTGATCCATGCGGTGGGCACTCAGAGCCACGCAGCCGGAAGATGAGCTGAGGCCTGGAGGCCACTGCGGCCATGCAGGGCCCGGCCGCGGCCCTGAACGGAGCCCAAGGCCCGGAGCTCTGCAGCCTGGCCCTCCACCGGGGGCTCCAGGGGCACTTGGAGGCTCATCTGCCCTTGTGGGTAGGGGACGCCTTCATGGCACGAGGGGCCTTCACTTGAGGCCCTCCCGGCACATTTTTGCTTGGAGGGGCCCCGCGCAGGTTGAATGCATACTCGTGTATTTATGCAGAGGATCGGAAATGATGCTTCCAGCCCCAGGCAGACCCTCGGTAAGGCCGAGAATGAAGAGAACGTGCCCTCAGCCCCTCCCTTCCTTGGCCTTTCTCTGCCCTGTCCCCGAGGAACCCCACTGCTTCTGTCCTCGCGACCCCCCACTCTTTCCCACTGTGGTACCACCTGCCCTGGCAGGACCCTGCTCTGTGTCCCACCTTCTAAAGGAAAGTCAGACCTCAGGCCCCGATGGCAGGCGTCACCCTGCATTTCCCTTGAATATCAAGGCATCTGGGTGTCAGTGACTCTGATTCCTGGCCTGGTGGTCGGACTTGGAGCCCAGCTGGCATGGGGGGGAAAGTGTGGAGGAGGGGGTCTCCAGTGTTCTGTTTAGACACTGGTTAGAAAATGGCCAGAGTGTTCAAAAGTAGATAAAATAGATTGATTTTAAGAGACAGCATTTAGAGAGTAATCCCAAATGATGACAGTATTTCACAAAACTTATACAATAATTAGTAGAGATTCCAAAGTAAAAGATAACATCAGGAATAGATTTTTAAAATCACTTAAAATGCAAAAGAAGTCCAAAAAAGGGCTGTCAGACGGATATGAAACCCACTCAACACACGTGTGGCCATCAATGGGGAGAATATGGGGAGCAGGCTCCGTTGACCTTCCTGTTGTCCCCCTGGGGGTGGCGATGTTCTGGGCACAGGGGTGCCCGGCCCCAGGCTTCATCGCCAACACAACTGGGGAGCCTTCTAGGAGCCTGTGAGGTTTGGGGGTCTGGCCACGTGTCCAGTAGGGACGGGGTATGATGTGCGATGGTCTGGGCTGCACCCCACCCAGCCACAGGCTGCCCACTCTTGTGGGTACAAGGGCTTGGAGAGTCCGGGGGAGGCTGCCTGAGGGGTCAGGCCAACGCTCAGCCCAAGGCAGGCATCTGTGGGGTTGACAGACACAGCCTGGCATGACAGCCCTCTTTTAAAAAGTGTTCATGTTAGAATCCCTTTAGCAATGATTCTCACTTTGAAGCATGGAGATATTTCAAAAAGCCTCAACTGGAATATCTTTTTTTCTGAAGAAAACTTGTACTATTCACTTAGAGGACTTGTTTAAATGTAAGAGTACATAGATAGTGGTGTATGTACATATATACACAATGGAATATTAGCCATCAGAAAGAATGAAATCTTGCCATTTGCAACAACGTGGCTGAAGCTAGAGGGTACTATGCTAAACAAAATAGCTCCGTCAGAGAAAGACAATTATTATATGATTTCAGTTATATGTGGAATTTAAGAAACAAAACAGAGGATCATAGGGGAAAGGGAGGGAAAAATACAGTAAGATGAAATCAGAGAGGGAGACAAACCATAAGAGACTCTCAACTCAACTCTAGGAAACAAACTGAGGGTTTGCTGGAGGGAAGGTGGGTGGGGGGATGGGGTAACCAGGTGATGGACATTAAGGAGGGCACGTGATGTGATAAGCACTGGGTGTTACATGCAACTGATGAATTATTGAATTTTACCCCTGAAACTAAAAAAAAAAAAAAAAAAAGTATAGAGATAATTTCCTGATATTTTATGAAGTTTTTCCCTTCTTAAAAATCTGTGGAATGATGCACACTGAACAGGGTGTGTGGTCAGTGTCCTCGCTGGATGCTGTGCCATGTCACAGAGGGTGTCACTCTGGGAGGAAGCTGGGTGTGGGGTGTATGGGACGCTAGGCCCTATTTTTGAAACTTCCTGTGAATTTATTTCAAAATAAAAAGGCTTTTTTTTTTTTTAAAGATTTTATTTATTTGACAGAGAGAAAGACAGCGAGAGAGGGAACACAAGCAGGGGGAGTGGGGGAGGGAGAAGCAGGCTTCCCGTGGAGCAGGGAGCCCGACGCGGGGCTCGAGCCCCAGGACCCTGGGATCGTGATCTGATCCGAAGGCAGACGCTTAACGACTGAGCCACCCAGGCGCCCCCCCCTTTTTTTAAATCTATAGTCTAGAAAAAACACAAAACTATTTCTAGGTGCCTTTTCTCCCCCTTTTTTAAGAAAACTAGGTGTGGCTCTTCTTAAGAAAGCCATTCACTTCAACACTCTGACTTGCTTCTCTGGAGGACGCTGTTAGGAATCTGTCCTGGTCAGGGGTGACGCAGCGCCTGCGTCTGAGGCCTTGTGCCCGGTAGGCGCACTCAGGCTTGGCCGTGATCACGGCTCCAGGGCTGCTGGGGGCCAGGGGTGCGAGCCCGTGTGCCGAGTCCCAGGCCCTGCTTTTCCTCCTCGGGCTTATGTGGGGATGAAGCAGGCCTACGTCTTACATGCTTCACAACATTAATGAAACAGGTTGCTTATTCTGTTTATAAAATGGGGCTGCGTAAGTGCGGTACACCGCACTCAGAGAGCGTCTGGGTAGGAATTCGCCATGTGCCCTCCAGCGCGGGCAACGGGAAAGCTCTCAGTCTGGGATGGCTCCCTAATTATGCTGGGAAACCAAACGAGCCCCTTCTTGTCTCCGGGTTGGTTGGTTGGCTGCATGAACGGCTCTCCCCAGTCAGCCCCAGAGACTGGAGGTTGTAGTCGTCCATATTCTGTTGGCGACCCCCTAAAAAGAGGTGTTTAGAGAAGCTTTCACTGTTTGGGGCTCAGGGGGCACAGTCGCAAGCTGATTCCCAGAGGAAAGAGGGTGGCCCGCGGAATGGGAAATGGAAGCATCTGTGTGCGGCCCGCCATCAGCTCTGCGTGGGGGCGCTTGGGTCTTCTCCCCGTGAAGGTGACACCGCTGTGCTTTCTCTCAGCAAAGCACTGATTAACGGGGAACCGGACAGCATCTGTGCTGCACGGTGACGTGTGGCGTCCTTTATGAGCCCCTGTACCGTGTCGGACCCCGGCTTCCCCGCAGCCGGATTCACACTCTGGGGAGGTTTCCTCCCGACCTGGCCCGTTGCTGCGGCTCTAGTTGTCACTGTACCTCAGCAGTTTCCGGAATATGGACGCCAGCCCCCAGGCTGAACACAGAACGATTCCGTGGTCGAGCTGCTGGCGGGCTCCACCACCCCAGAGCAGAAGAGGCGTGGGTCAGGGTCTGATTTATACTCAGGCACGGCGGTCGGAGGCGAGGCGGAGCGGCTCCCGGCCGCCCACTGCCCCCCACACGGTGCCCGGGGGCCGCGCCGTGTGTTCATCGCTGTGGGTCAGGGCGTTGGGCCTGCACCACGGCTCTTCACGTAGGAGAGTCTCGTGTGTCGCTAGGACCTGGCTGTGTCACGGAAAGGCCCAACCGTGTGGTGGCCCCCGCAGCTCTCGGCGTGCGTCCCCACCTGCCGCAGCAGGCCCTCCCGCCGGCCCGCACGCGCGCCCTCACTTCCACCCTCCAGCCGCTCCGGGGCCGGAAGGCAGGGCTCAGGGGAAGTACAAGGGGGTCCCGGTGACCGGCTTCCTGTGAGCACCCGCGATGCATCCGCCGACTCCCCGCATTCCTCTTCTGGTCCCGGCTTCGCCCCGCATCCCGCTGGCTGCGCAGAATATGCCAGGAAACAGCTTTCATCCCGGCTCCGTGACCCTCGGGTGGAATCAGGGGTCCGTTGCTGAGTGGTGACAGCCGCTGGGGACGCCACCACCAGGATCTGAGTGCATGTCCCCCAGAGCAGCACTGCCCGGAAACGCATTCCGTTGCGGCTCCGGAGGCTGCAAGCTCAGGATCAGGGTGTCGGCAGGGTGACTGTTCGGAGGCTGTGAGGGGGAGGCTGCCCCCCGCTTTCTGGTGGCTGCTGGCCACTTCTAGCGTTCCTTGGCTGGTACGAGCGTCACCGTTCCTCTTCACATGGCCTCCCCATGTGCGTCCCTGTATTCAAATCTCCCCTTTTTATAAGGACACCAGTCATATTGGATTAGGGTCCCTCATGGCCTCAACCCAACATGTTTCTTCTGCAAAGACCCTAATTCCAAATACGGTCACCTTCACAGGCACAGGGGGTGAGGACGTCAGCATCTTGAGGGACACAGTTCAACACACAACACAGCAAAACAAGGGTTTGCAATTCACTCTCACGAAATCCAGGTCATGTGATCCTTGTTGCTCTCCTGGGAGGAAACTGGGGTTGCAAGTTCCTTCTAGACTGTGGCCCATCACCATCATCTCTGCTTCTGGCCACGTGGGCGGGAAGAAAGAAGAGAAGATTTTGTGGGATTTGTTGCAGTGGTAGGCGTCATTTCCACCAGCCAGAATTCCCTCATGGGGAGCCCCCTAGATGCTAGAGAGGCCCCGGAAGGAGGGAGACAGGCCAATGGGTGCTAGCAGTCAGTGTCACAGGAGGAAGGACTGTGGGTCTAAGACGCACTGGCTAGCTTTGCCAGTCCCTGAGAGACGTGACCGAGTGCATAATTATGGGCCGTTTCTGTACAGATCACTTGGCCTGAGCGCGCTCCTCAGATACTTCCCTGTACTGGCCCATGGCGGTGCTCTCCAGAGGCCCCAGCCTGCAGAAAGATGTGCTCAGCACCAGAGGGGTCCCTACAAGGGGGTGGACCCCACCGCGCCGGGGAGGGTTCTCTGACTGTGGCAGGGAGCACCAGCCCCCAGCCTAGGTGTGCAGGAAGGCAGGAGGAGAGGTGTCACAGTGCAGACCCAGCAGAGGGGAGCAAAGGAAGAGATGGGTGGTTGTGGGGGCAAAGGGCTGGGGACCCATCCCTACCTACACTCATGAGCCCAGAATCTGCAGAGTCTGCAGAGGGCACAGAAGCCAGAAATGTCCTAACAGACTTAAACATACAGGAGAAGCCACGGAGGCCCACATTTAGTGCCCTGTGGGAATGGCGATGGGAGTTCTAGGTGTTTATCAGACCCAGAGTCAAGGTCTGCAAGACCTGACGGGAGTCATGAGCCTTCATCTAAGACTCTGAGAAAATTGGTTGCCATCTTTCAAATTTGGTAGGGATTTGAGATTTGGGTTATTTTTGTCAATTTTGGGGGGGGGAATTGTCCTCATTTTCCCAGCTCTGCTGTAGGAATTCCCAGATTACAAGCGACCTCGGGTTAGAGGGGTGAGAAGGACGAGGGCCGAGTGGTGGTTTATTTAACTCACTGGGCATCAGGTTGCTGTGCATACGGGGCTCATCGCAGAAAAGAGAGGAAACCCGTTTCATTCTGGGAATCCGAGATTTAGGAATGAAAAAGGATATTAGACAACAACGGATGGAACGTCTTCATTTTCAAGGCTGGAAGGTGTGGGTCTCGGTCCAAGCACAGTGCTCCCTGGAGGAGCCTTCCTCACGTGGTCTGTAGAGATGGTGTGCGGTGGGCCTGCCGTCCCTCGGGCCCCTCTATCTAAGATAGCTGCGGTCATCTCCATCCCCCGTGTCCTCAGCAGACACCAGACCCTCGGCCTCAGTGGTCTGACGTGACGCGTCACTCCCAAGGGCTGTGGCGTCGTGGGTATGGCCGAATAGCTCACAACGAAGCTCCTCGCTCCTCGCCGATGACCCGTGAGCCAGGGCCGCCTGGCTCTACTGCACAGAAGACAGCACTGAGATCGGGTTGCAGAAGTACCAACGGCTAACACGTTATTTCTTCTGGAATTCTGACGCTTCAAGAGCAAATCATCTGAATTATCTCAAAAGAGAGAAAAGACGGAAGGAAGGCAGAGAAACCGTGAATCCTCTAGTGAGCTCAGATTTTTTAAAGATTTGGTAAAATGTTCAGATTTTTCAGGTCACGCAGCTGGTCAGTGAACATGGATGGAAGCCGGTGGTGCGGGGCCCACGCAGATGATGGGACTTGCAAATGAATCCGGAGCAGGAGACCCAAGCCTGGCAGCCCCAGCTGCTGCTCCGTCCCGGAGGAGGTCAGCGCGGACTGTGTGGGTCCTCCTGGAAAGTGAGAACTGGAAGCTGCAGGTTGGGGCACACGGCAGACCCCGCGCCCAGAGTCCCAGCCTCTGGTTCTGTTGGCGGGAGGCGTGTGGGGGCTCTTTTCTGTGTATTTAACTTTTGACATGACATCTGACCGAGCTTCGCACCCCATCTCGTCCCCAGATGCATCGTCGGCACAGAACAGCGTGCCCTCGGCTTTTTGTCTGTCTGTCACATGGGGTAGGTCCCTCTCCGCTGAGGAGTCCGTGCGGGGGGGCCCGGGGGGGCAGTTATCAAAGCGGCAGGCCCACGCGTGCGAGGCACCAAAGCGCCTTGCAGACCGCCTTCCTGCTGAGTGTGTTCCAGGTGAGCTGTGCTTTCTTTCCAGGAGCAGCACAAAGGCAAAGGGGAGCAGGCCCCTGTCATCTGCCGGCACAGCCCCTGCCCGTGGTCCTGCACCCACGATGCTGCCAAGCCCTGCACCGTGCATGCTTGTCCTGCTTGACGCTGCACCTGATTCTCTTCGGGAAATTTGAGCTGGCCAGGGGCGCAGAGAGTAACCGTGACATCCACAGTGACCAGGCCAGCATTTATGAATCACTTGCTGTGGGCCCACTTCAGCGCCCCCTGACACAGTCCGCGATCACCCCCATTTTTCAGTTAAGAAAACTGAGGCCACACACACACACAGCTAGAAAGCAGTGGGACCTGTTTCCAGCCTGGCCTTTGTCTCTGGCCACCATCCATTGGCCTTGCTGTCAGCACGGCCCGAGGGGCTTCTGCAGATCCAGGGTTCCCCATCGTGTGTCTGCCCTGAGACAGCCGGGAGGCGGACGGCCGTGCCCCCACTGCTTGCCCCCGATGCCCTTTCACCCCGCGCACCCGGCCACCGAGCCAGCGCGGGGTGAATGCCATGTCCCTTTCCCGCTCAGAGGAAGAGAAGATGTTTCTGCTGTGGTCTGGAAGGACTGAGCCCTGCCGTTTCACCTGCTGGTGATGTCCCTCCTGGGCCTCCGTCACTTTGAACGTGAGGGAGCTGCCACTTAATAGTGCGGCCAGCCTGCCCAATGGCTTCGCGTCCAGAATCTGGTGCGTGTCTCATTACGGCAGCATCCCAGATGGCGTTGCCTCGTGCAGGACCAGAGCCCTGGCTCACTGGCCACAGGTACATAGTCCTGACCAGGGGGCCTCTCTCCCAGACCCTGGCAGCAGGAGCTGGAGACCGCTGTAATGTCATCATCATCTAAGTAACATGCTAACAACCGCAGATTCTCTGGTCGCAGTTCCCAAAATCAGCCCCAGTTTAGTCTGACTCAGCACTGAGTCCCTAGCGGTGTTTGAACCTCGTGCCGGTTTGCACAGGGCGAGCAAAGCCACCTCGTGCGTCAGGACGGCCAGGCTGACTGGCTGTGTGGACAGAGACAGGACGCGCGGGCCACTTGCATGCGGCGGGACGGGAGGGCCCACCGGCTCTCGGGAAGGAGGCTTTTGGGCAAGCTGTGGGAAGCCTGGACTGCCAGCTGGTGTGTGGCCTGTGCTCTTGGCAGCTCCAGGCCCAGGGGACAGAAGCTGCGGGAACACTGGAGAGAGGGCCCTGCAGGGTCAGGGCCGGTCGTCACATCCACCCCAGCCCTGCTCTGAAATGTGAAATTACTGTTTCAGAATTCTTTGTCCTTTCTTCTCCTCCCCCCTGACCCCAGAGCCACCCTGGGGATATTTGACTGCTTTCCCTTTGGAAAAGCTTATCTACAAGCAGATCCCGCGGGGTGTTCGCAGATGTGACTCTGAATTATTTAAAAGCTGTTTCCCTTAAGAACGTAATTATGGCTGGGACCAAAGTATACTCATTTATTTGGTGCCTGGGTATTCAAACAACTTAGGTGCTGGGATAGAAAAACCAACAAAACCACGGTTAATACGTGGCTGGTGTTAACGTAAGGAAGAGAGGGAGATACAGCTCAGCTCTGCGGACGCGCCATCAGTGGCCACGGCGCCCTGACCATCAGCTCCACGGCCGGCGGGAGGACAAGCGTGGGCTGGTGGAGGCAGGCAGCACCCCCCAGCATAATCCTGACTGCGTACTCGGGAACCCCAAGCTCCCCGGCTGCCCGGGCCCACTCTCGACCAACACTCCAGGACAGGATTCTGTCGTCTTCACATGGGCTTTTATAAAGATGCAAAACCAACTCACCGCAGTTGACATCAAGGCAGTCCTTCCTTGAGACGTGAGCTGCTTGGCGCCCGGGCCTTTGCTCACAGGGTCCTGCTGCCTGGAGCCGCCCCCGCCCACGGACCCCCGCCTCTTCCATCGGCCGTGCATGCGGGTCGGAGGGGAGACGGTAGTCAGAGAGTCCAGGAGACGTCCGCAAGCATGGAGTGACCCGTTCCATCAAACCCTCAGTTGTTTGTGTATCTGGAAAGTCTTCTGGATCCCCAGGGCTCCACACACAGGCGGCCTCTGTGGAGGGATGGAGTGATCCAGTCTGCAGATCCTGGTAGACCGTGTGCGTGCATGTGGCTCCCAGAGAGAGCAAAGCACTGTGCACCTTCCAGCCGGCAGGCTACCTGCCCTGGCATCCTGCCTGTCTCCCTCAAAGCTCGCCGCCGCCCCACCACCACGCAGCCCAGACTAATGATAGTGTAGTTGGTTGTGGGGAGAGGGCCACATCAGCCCAGTTGACACACAGCCCCTCCTGACTAAACCCCTTCACCTGCCTGGCACGAAGCCAGTGGCTGTGAGGGGCCAAAGGTCCATTCACTTATAGGGACTCTGCCTTCAAGTTTCTTAAAATCCTGCCGAAGACAAAAGTAGATCTAGCAAGAAGGACAATGATTACCCGACTGTGTGACACTGACTCTAACGACCAGACGTTCGGTGTTCGGAGGAAGGAGCTTTGCAGGTGAGGCGGGGCGTCCCGCGTCCGCGCCGGTGTCAGCCTGCACTGGCCGAAGCTGCACAGCTCTGGAGCGGCGGGTGGGGGTCCCACACCTTGGGGACAGGGGCACAGGAGGAAGCAATGGCCAGCGTGCCCGGAGGGGCCTAGACTGTGAGAGGCGTGGACGCGCAGGTGGGGCGAGGAGACCACACAACAGGAGGTGATCTCTGTGCGCGCGTACTCCTGCACCTCTGCTTCCCGCGGAAAAACCTAGGAAGGCGGCCGGCGGCTCTTGTGCTCTTTAGGTCAGTGGCCCGTCAGCTTCTGTTAGATTCTGGTCGCATTTCCCCAAGTGCGGCTAAGCGGGGCTTCCAGCAATGCCGTGACCCAGCAGGGCGCGGGAGCAGCCCGAGGGCCATGGCGCATCCGCCCACTGGGGCACAGCCAGGGAGGCAGCCTCCCGAGCAAATGCTTCCTGCAGTCTCACTGTGTCCAGATCTGATAATAGCTAATTCCACCAAACATTAGAGCGGGCTCACATTTAATTAAGGAGTGGCCATTTGTGTGCTCCAGACTGGAGGTCCCTGTGGCCATGAAGTCAAAAGAAGAGTCCTTCGGGAACGTGCCAGTCTTCTCTTATTTCCTCTGCTGAGCTCCTGCCTCCTTTGAATGCAATTATGGGAACAAATAAAATGGCTTAACTCAACTCCCCTGTGGGCCAGCCAGCTCTCTGCTGATAAAACCAGTTGTGTGGGCAATCATTAAATAGGAAATCTAATATTTAACTAAATTTAATAGTCTGTTGCTTTGGTGCCTCTGTGAAGGGTGGGATTTCGGTACAGAGGCGAGCTATTCAAACGCAGTCTGTAGGGTCTGTTAGGATATTGTGTGCTCCCGCTCGAAGCCGGAGCTCCGGGGTCCAGGAGTGGGAGGGCTGTTCTGGGGGGGCGAGCGTGTATTCTCGGTGACTCCAGGCAAGCTGAACTCGGTGGGCAGCAAAGCAATGCTGCAACCTACGTGTAAAATTTCTCCTTCAGGATCAGCGTTAGAGATTGCTGAGTGATGTCAGAAGTACCGGCTCCAAACGCATACACACGGAGAGAGGAGCGTATCATAACCTGTGAGAGGCTCTGTAGGCTCTCTTTCATTTTGGAAAGCCAGTGCTCCAGGCTGGCCTCGCCACCAGACTTCCCCAGGGTAGGCTGTTGCCTGCACCCCAGGAGTGTGGTGCTGCCTTTTGGTAGCAGTGGGCCACCTTTGTCCCCCTTGGTGCCTGCTAACTCCCCTCATCCAGCTTGACTCACATGTGCACACTGCCTAGTCCCTTACTGGTCTCTACCTGGGCTCACTGCGTGGGCACACAGGAAAGGAAAGATGGCAGGCTCCCTGATGACCCCAGAAGATCTGAGCACTGGGTCCCACAGTGAGCCCAGGTCTGGGCAGAGTCAGTGAATTGCATCCTGATCTGGGCATTAACTCAGTATTAACTTGCATTTGTCACGAGTCCTTCGAGTACTGGAAGCTTTCCAATCAGTGTAATGGAAGTGTGTTTTGGTCCCGTTGTGTGTGGTTTTATGTGGGGAGGAGTGATTGGGAGGCTTTGATTGCATCAACTTTTATTACTCAAGAGGCCTGAAACACTGGGAGCCCCTGAGAGCCCCCAGGAGGACTCCCAGTCCCTTCCAGCTTCCTGTCCAGTGGAGGCCGTCTTGGGGCTATGGAAAAGGGGCCATGTGGGAACTGGGAGAAAGACCTGGGTGGGAACCCAGGCTCAGCCCCAGTGTAGATGCGTCATTTCTGGAGAATGGATTGGATTTCCCCGTGTACTCAGGTGACTGGAAACTCATATGGTTTGTCTCTGGGATGGGACCGAGTGCTGATGCCTTGGGGGCTGGAGGGCAGGGAAAGGCAGTCAGACAAATGACCACACTCTTACAGTTGGTGTTAAGAGGGGTATCCAAGATGGGCTTCTACTTGCAGATGTGATGTTTGGCCTGTTGGAGAAGGCGCCAACAAAGAAAGTTCCAGTCATGGGGGACAGTGAGTGTCAAGGTCCTGTGGCAGTAAAGAATTAGAAAAATGCTATTTTCCTCCTTATTCTGCAGAGCTGCTTTCTAGGCTTCCTGCCCTACCATCGTGACGAGAACACAAATAAGAAATAATTCCTATCTCAGAAAACAACTCCTGACCATGCATGCCCACAACACTGTTAAAGGGCTGAGCGCACTTATTTTTTTTTTTTAAGATTTATTTATTATTTTAGAGAAAGAGCAGGGTGGGAGGTGCAGGGAGAGGGAGAGGGAGAATCTTAAGCAGACTCCACACCTAGCACAGAGCTGGATGTGGGGATCGATCTCATGACCTTGAGGTCATGACCTGAGCCAAAGTCAAGAGTTGGATGCTCAACCGACAGCCACCTGGGCAGCCTGGGATGAGGGTATGTAGACTCAGCAAAAATGAGTGCTGTGTGGGCTCTCTGAGGAGTCCAGGTGGGGGTGTGGGGCAGGCCGTGGGGCACACCCACCACCCTGGGGCCGTGCCCCTGCCCCAACTTGTGTGCGTGACCACGAGGTCGAGTGTGCCATCTCTCGGCCACATCTCTGGGTCTCAGAGTTGAGGTCATCTACCTGGACCTCTGTGTACATCCCTTGCAGATGCAGTGTCCCGTCCCACTGTCTACAAAGGACACCATTTCTTGCCTGCCACGTGGTGGTTCGCAATCTTCCGTGGTGTTGGTCTAGCTTAAGGTTTTTTTGTTTTTAACTCTCCCTATTTGAAAATGAGCGGTACCATCGCCCCCTCCCCTCACCTTTTCATCAAAGCTCAATTTTCAAATGTGTCCAGCAACTTGTAAAACATTTTTGGTTTTGTCTGTTTGCTCATCACAGTTCGGGAACTGTCCCTGTCCATGGGTAGCCGTGGGAGTTTGCCAGCCCTGCTCGTAGACGGTCCCTCGGATCCCTGAGCACCACTGGTGGCCGCGTGCCCTTCACAGATAAAACCACTCAGTGCCAGAGACTCCTGGTTCTGGGCCATATTTGGCCTCCGGGGGCCGTCGTGGAGTCAGCTGGGGTCTGTTTTTCTTACGGAGTTGTTATGGGGACGGTTCACCGTTCCTTGTGGTGCTGCTCGTGGTGTGAGTTTACTCGGTGAAATATTCACTAATGTTTCAAAGCTACTTGAGGAGCCAGAGATGGAGCTCCTTGAAGACAAAATTTCCTTTCGTAACGGGCCACAAGGTGTCCCCACGTGTAGCCTCAAAGTGAGAAAGGAAGAAGGAAGTCGGGTGGTTTTTATTATAGAGCAGATGGTGAAGGCGGAGGAACGGCCTTTTCCGCAGGAAATCGGTGAAGTGGGCTGATGAGGGGCATCCGTGCGCCTGGAGAAACACCCACTGGGCGCACGTGCAAGTGAGGGGCCAGTGCAAGATTGACCCGCCTCTCTGATTGGGAGGGAAAAGGGCCAGTCCCACCGCACTCTATCCTGTGGCCCACGTGGCTTTAGGGCCAGCTAATATGATCATCCTAATTAAGGTGTCCTAAGCCAGATCACATTATGAGTAGGGTAAAAGATCCGAATCCATTTTCCCTGTAAAGTTTTAATAAAGAGCACACTCCAGGCTCTACTCTCCTTTTCTTCTTTGGTTATTGTGGCCACTATATTTGGAAAATCATCTGTCCTAACAGATAGGTGATGTTGGTTTTCTGAAACCAGCAGTTTGTGGATAAAACAAACCCGGACCGGGACATCTGGGTGGCTCGGTCATTTAACTGTCTGCCTTCGGCTCAGGTAATGATCCTGGGTTCCTAGGATCAAGCACCATGTCAGGCTCCATTCTCAGTGGGGGGCCTGCTTCTCCTTCTCCCTCCCCCTCTGCCCCTCCCCCTGCTTGTGCGCTCTCGCTCTCTCTCTCTCTCTCTCTCTCAAATAAATAAAATCTTAAAAAAAAAAAAAAATACCCAGGCCTATACGTGTGGGTGAGAAATGCCATGGGGAAGGACAGTCTGTGGGCAGTAGAGGAGTTACCGAATACGATGGAAAGAACCCTCCATCTGCCCATGCTCCTGACTTGAGACGGGGCATTCCACCTTGTCTCAGTTTCCTGGTCTGGGCAAAAGAAATAACAATCATCACCTCCGGGCCTGACGTAGGAATTAGCAGTCTGGCCCACATGAAAGCCAGCGGCTTCAGTAAGTGATCGCTGAGGCTGAATGTGTCATTTTTCTTTCTCTCTCTTAGAAATGTTTGATCTGGAAACAAATGAGCACGTGCAGAAGGCCGTACATGACCGACAGATGCCTAAAGTAGAATACAGGAAGATCGAGGTTGACGATTACAGTAAGTGCTGCGTTGTCCCCCTGGAACGGACAGCCCGGCCGCCAGCAGGGGATTGCTGTGCCCCGAGGCTCCCCCACAGCACCCCACTCCCCGGCCTCATGGCTGGAAGTGCATCCAACCTGCGAGGGGGAGATTCGGGCGGGGCTCATGGGGGAAAGCATCCTGCACTGAGCCTGCTCAGTGCTCAGAACCAAGACACTCCTCTGGCAACAGACCAAAAAAAAGTGGAACATGGATTTCTCTCCTCGAGAGGCTGACAGTTAAATAAGGCCCCAGACCAAAATTCTCTCCTTTGGGGGGAACATGTCATGACACCATCCAGAGGAAACACCCCCCCCTCTGGAAATTTCTCTTCTGTTCCATCCGATATTTTCCTCCTCCATTGTCTAAGCTCTCGGTGCTGATGATGGGCTGAGGAGGCGTCCTTGCAACTAGAGAGAGAATACAGTGAAGGATTGCATGCTGACGTGACCGGAGACGCCCCCAGCGCTCTGCCTGTCTTTGTGCCCCTCTTGGTCTTGAGCTGTCCATTCTCCCGTCCAGTGAGCTTTTATGAGCGCTGGTGCTGTGCTGGACCCCAGAGCACTGGCTACAAGTGGACTCCTCTCTCCGGAGGGAAGCAGAGTCCTCCTAGCCTCAACCCTCTGCCTCTGCAGATAGGTCCCCAGTCAACCCAGCCCACCTGGCATCCTCACGGCCCGCCACAGGTTTACCCTTGGAAGCCCCATGTGCAAAAACCCCAAATACGTCTCACTGTCTTTCCCCCAGAGCTCTGTACCCCGCCAGACTTCCGTACTTTGGGGGATGGCACCCTTCTCAAATAATGCAGGCTCCAACCTTCAGGTCCATTCCCCCATCACCTCTGAGGTTGGCAAACAGGTCTCCCCTCTTGAGCTAACTCTCACCGGGGGGTGACGGCAGCTCCGAATCGCGGCTTGTTTGTCTGAAATCCCACCCCCATCCCTGTTGCTCCATGAAGAGAGCCACGCTGGGCAGTTCGGGGGTACCCCCATATAGAGAGCAGGTCAGAGAACTAGGTCAGAGGAAAATCTGGCCAGCCCACTCGGATGGCCTGCTGGACCGGGTACAGCCCTCCACATAGACCCCGGCGTCCACTTACTCAGAGCAGACTCAAATTCATGAGAGCCCTTAAAGGAACTGCATATTTGTGCCATCTTCTTCTTTAAGGAAGAACCAAAAGGCAAGAAAGCAAGATGCTTTTAAACTGATAGTGGACGGATGATGGATGGGGGGAGGGAAGGGTAGAAGGAGAGTAAGGCGGCCGAATAAACAAGCAAGCAATTTCCACACGTTTTCCCGACCCCCTCTACCTTCCAGCTCTATCTGCAGACCTCAAGACAGGTTCCGAAATTTGCAGGGCCCAGTGCAACACGAACACTTGGGGCTCTTCATTCATGGCTCGTTACGACCACCCGGCATAGGGCCCTTGCACAGGTCACAGGTGTGCGTCAGCCTGGTGGCCCTCCGTGGCCAGACTTCAGGTTCCTTGCCCCACCCCCATTCCTGGCAGCATGTTTTCCCGAAAGCTCCCTCACATTTTCCCACGTCCGCTGGTTCCCACCACAGCCGATGAGGCCAGATCATGTTCTTTACAAGATTCTTTCTCATCTCCTGGGCCCAGCACCCTCCTCCTTCAAGCCGGTCCACACTCTGCCACAACAGTTTCCCAAATCCTAACACCGTCCCCTCCTCCAAAAATGCAAAGACCTTTAGAAACAAATAATCAACTCTCCCACCCTTGCCGCATAAGGTTTCCTTCCCGTGGGAGGTTTCCTTGGTAGGTGGCTGGGAATGCAGGTGTGTGCGAGGACTAGCCGCCGAATGTCACCCCTTTGGGGCCACAGAAAACTCTGCAAGATGTGTTCCTACCCACCTGTCTTGTTATGTTTTGCTTTTTTCATTTAATGTCCCCAGAGGCTCAGGCTTTCCTTCGGGAAGCAGTCCGTCTTCAGGAAGGGCTCCGGGCCCTGTACGCAGCCCGTCGTGGCCGAGATCTGCCCGTGGGCTTTATCGGCAGCAGAGAGCAGCCAGACCATGTTTTATGGATATCGCGATGATAAAGTCCCACGCCTGCCTTTCTGCCAGTCCCTGGGCCATTGATCCAATTTGCAAGCCATTAACATTCAACCAGAATCAGTAACGAGAGCCCGGTCAGAGCCGGCTGCTGAGCCAACCACCCCGGCCTGGGATGTATCTGCAGTAATTGTACTGAAAAAGCTACTAATTCCAATTTAATTGCTAATCTGGGTTGTAGTTACCGTCAATAAACAATTTCTCACTTGGGCAAGAAGGTTTGTTTTGGGGGGAAGGGGACAGAAGAAACTGGTATGGGAGCCCCTGCCTCCCGCACCGGGTCCCTGCTGCCCAGGACAAGATCAGAAGGAGCTGGTGCCTCAGCCGCCTCCCCTCCTGCCGTGCCATCAGCGGCACCAACCTGCACACAGCGAGGCCGGCAGAGGCCCTGGCTGTGCCCGGAGGCTCCCGGCTCTCAGCCTCTCCTGCTGGGCTGCCGCCCGCGTCCCGGTCTCATCCCACATCCCCGCGGCTCCCCGAGGTCTGTCCCCACTAAACTGCGTGTGGCGGCAACGCTGTTGGCAGAGACACATGCCACCCTTGGGGTTTCATTTCTCCCAGCCTGGAATTCGGCTGTTAACAAGTGTTTACGGCCTTCCAGGCTCTTCTGGTTTTCAACACACTGTTTCCAAGATTGAATTTAAGCTTCAGATGGAGAAACTCAGCCTTGAGGTGGTTGGGTGATTTCCCTAAGGTCACTCAGCTGGCCAGAGTCACTAAGACAAAAATCAGGGCCAGCCCCGGGGGGTGTTGGGGGGGGCCCATGGAGCCCCCTCCAGAGCGTCCTTCTGGAGTGTCCGTGCCTCCAGGAGCGCTCCGGACCGCTGGGACTCCATGGCCTTCCTTCCTGGTCCAGGTTGCCCCCTAACGTGCCGCCCTGTGTCTGTTTCTGCCTAGACTTGCCCGTTCAGATCCTCAAGCCAGCAACCTTCACCGACACGGCCCACTACCCCTTGCTCCTGGTGGTGTGAGTATTGTCGCCTCTTTCTTTCTCGGGGTGCTTGCCTGGGGCCTCGGTGACCCCATGGAAAGCATTGAACTCAAGAAAAAGACAAGCGTGAGAAAGGAGGGCTGCAAACTAGAACCGAAGACAGGTTAGGCTGCCAGCAGGTGGCACGCTCTGCTCGTAACAGTCGGTGAGGCCGCCCTGAAAGGAAGTGGGCTGTGCCCCTCCCCAGGCTACTTGTCCCTCGAGACCTGAGGCAGGTCTTACTGGGTGGGTGGCGCTACCGTGGCTGGTGAACAGGCTCAGCAACGGACAGGAAAGCCCACCTGGGAAGGCAGACGGCCCCGGGCCGGGCAGGGCGCTGAGGCCCACCCAGAGCACAGGTCCCTCGAGAGGCGGAGGCAGGCGTGGAGGGTTAATGCGGGCACACTGGGCACACGGAAGTGTTTGTAGAGCCAGACACCACCCAGAGATTTAACACATATTCTCTTCACCTCCACGTGTGTTCTTTCAAGGCCGTGGAACGTGAGGAAAACTCTGAGCTCTCCCGTTGCCTCTCAGGGAGCCACCCCTCACGTTTACTTGAAAGAGGTCCGGATAGAGCAGCGGCCTGTGCCGGAGTTGTTTTAGGAACGCCAGTGAAACCACCCACCTGAGTCAATATCAAATGACCTGATTAACCCTGCTCCTGTCGCCCGGCTCCTGTCCTGGGCGCTTGGTCCCCAGCAGTGGAAAGACTTCGTTATGGAGCTGCCCCTGGCTTAGATCCCAATATCGGATTCCGTTTTGCAATTAACCCACTTTCCTCACTATCTGGACAGGCTTAGCCCTTCGCCAGCCACCATACACGTGCCTCACACACACCCCTTGCACACTCATACACACCGCCTCACACAGACACCCCTCACACACACACACACACTCATACACACCCCCACACAATACCTCACACACAGACAGCCCTCGCACACATACCTCACATACCTCTCACACACCCCTCACAACCACACACACCCCTCCCCTTGCACACATACCTCACATACGCATCACACACCCTTCACACACACCCCTCACATATACATCCCTCACCCACACCTCACACACCCACACTCCTCACACACAACACACATACCCCTCACACACACACCCCTCACACACAACACACATACCCCTCACACACACACCCCTGACACACACTTCACATACCCATCACACATACCTCGCATACACACCTGACACACCACACACACCTCACAGATACCCCTCCACACACCCCCTTCACACACACTTCACATACCCATCGCTCACACGCCTCACACACACCCCTCACACACATACCTCACACACACCCCTGCATACGCACCCCCACACGCATGTCACGTACGCACACACTCCTTGCCCACATGCCCTCGGTCCCCGGCAGAAAGCCAAGATGGCGGTGGCAGGGGTAACTGTCACCTCCTTGGAGGAACGATCCGTGCATCTTCAGTTGGCTGGCTCTTGGAATGGGGCCTGGCCATGTGTTGCTGTTGCTGGCAGAGAGGCTGGCCTCCCCTGCTCACCCTGGCCCCACCAGAGGGAGAGAGACTTTGGGAGCCTCACCCACGCCGGTCTCCATCTCGGACGGCCGGTCTGCAGCGCTGGCCCGGGTCCACGGTGTAAGTGCTGCGCCGTGGGTGAGGCTCGGCCGGCAGCCTGGGCGTCATCGGGCCCCGGCGTCGGTCAGACCCGGCCGCACGCAGTGCGCAGCGTGCCGAGGCCCGGGGCTCTTTTGCAGGGACGGCACCCCGGGGAGCCAGAGCGTGGCCGAGAAGTTCGAGGTGACCTGGGAGACGGTGCTGGTGAGCAGCCACGGAGCCGTGGTGGTGAAGTGCGACGGCCGCGGCAGTGGCTTCCAGGGAACCAAGCTGCTGCACGAAGTGGGGCGGAGGCTGGGCTCCCTGGAGGAGAAGGACCAGATGGAGGCTGTGCGGTGAGGACCCCCGCCCGCGGGGCAGCGGCGGGAGCGGCGGGGAGGCGACCCTCTTCCCGGGGCTGCTCCGCGCACGCCGCCGCGCCGGGCGTGTTTCTCGTCGGTGCGCGCGCTTCACACGCGGGCTGCTCACACTGACAAAACTCCGTGGCCGGTTCCAAAGCGGGCTTCGAGGGAAGCTTCTAGTAACATTCTCCCGAAGACTCTTACGCTAGTTTTCACAGAGCCAGGTGACTTGTCTGTTTAGTTGATAAAAACAAGGCACCAACTCATGGGCTGCTTGGCTCCCCAGTGCTGTGGTCACAGACCTGGGCCAGCACCTACACACACGCGCACGCACACGCACGTGTTCACCATTCATCACAAGGGGGAGAGCAGGGAGGGAGGGCAGACAGGACATGGGGTGAGACAGAACCATGTGATGGGACACCACGTTTCTGAGGAAGGGATCCCTGATATCCGGGGGGTCGGTCAGAAAACCCTGCTCTGCCCCAAAGAGTGGCCCGTTTCTGTCCCGGCATTGTTTCACATATTTGTCGCGGAGTCAGAGACCCACAGAGAACAGAAAGGGGCTGCGCACCAAGGGACAGATGCTCAAAATTATTGGAGTTTTATTGTCGCCCTGGAAAAAAAGACATCAAGAGCCTGTTCCAGGCTGAGCCGGCCTTCGCGCTCAGCGGGCAGGAGCGTTTTCACGGTCGGCCGGCGCGGCGGACTGCGGCGCCAACGTGACTTAGCCGCTCAGAGCCGTTGCGGGACAGCTCAACCGAAGCAGCAGACTCATGTCCAGGGATGACAGGAAAGGCTGGGGAAACACGCGGAACGGGGACTCTAGTAATGACAGTTACCCTCACTGGGAAGAGGGGTGCGGGACACTGGCCCCTGGGCAGGTCGAGAAGGTGGAACACAGTGTGCAGGTGATAAATTCCTGTTGCCTGAGGGGCCGCGAGGAAGCGTGGTGTCCCATCCCTTCTCTTACAATGGTTCCGTGCTTTGCGGGTTTGAAACATTTCCCTTTCCTGACTTGGGACGTTTCTCTCTTGTTTTTGGAAAGATTGGTGGTACCTGTATGTGCTTAGTTAAATAATCTGAGGTGGATGAAATGGTGAGTGAGTGAGTGAATGGCCCTCTCTGCTCAAGGGCATTGTGAGCTAGTTGAGGAGAGAGAAGGCGATGTGCCCAGGGCCCTGTCAGTGTTACAGACAGAAAGTACAGAGGAGCGGAAGCTTCTGAGGACCAATGGTCTGAGAAGCTGCATCTGTTAGGATGCTTTTGCCTGGAAGTGAACACATAGCCAGACAAAGTCAAACATGTTTTTAAAATAAGGAACCATATTGGCTCTGGAAGTCCAGAGTGATGGGAGGCCTCAGGGTTCATTGACCCGGAGACCTAGCAATGCCACCCAAAAGCCAGGCTCTCTCCATCGCTCTGCTCAGCCAGCCTTAGTGGACTCATCCAGAGCTGATCCTCCTCCTGCTCATAGGATGGCTGCCAGGAGCACCTCAGTCCATGTTTCTTCATTCACCTCCAGCAGGTTGAGGAGGGAGCCACTTCCAGAAAATTCCAGAAAGGAAGGGAGGAGCCTCCCCACAAGCACCCACCAACCCTCGCCTTACATGCCCCTGACCGGTCCAAAACCCAGAAGCCATGACTGGCCAGAGGGGTGTGGGCCGTCACCCTGAGATCCAGGAGGTCCCCCCGTGTACCAGGGAACAGGGGAGGAACGATGGGGTTCTGTGGGGAAGGGGGAGGGCCCAGTGGGAGCCAGGTCAGCAGCCAGCACTGTTCGCTAAAGGAGGGTCCCGTCTGTACTTGGACGTGGGGGTGGGACTCCCGTCAACTTGCCCTGCAAGATGGCAGCAAAGCCTTCCTCCCTCGGTGCCCTTCCTCGCCCATCCCGGTCTGACTGTCCCTGTGGAGCATGGAGCACAGAGCGTCTCGCTCCAGAGGCCCCGGGCGGAAGGGCACAGTGTCCTTCAGGCACACCAGCAGCCCACACCCCTGCAGGCGCTTGGCTGTGTCTAGCCACTCCCCTCCGAGCCTGGGAACAAGAGAGCAAAAGGCTGTTTCACACCCGTGGTGTGTCCTAAAAATAAGGGATCGATCCGGCCATCTGTTCAAAAAACAAGGCAGAACCTGCTCCGGAAAGACAGTAAATAGTGTCAACTGTTAGGCCGCTGAGGCTTATAAACACACGGGTACGTAAACCCTCGAAAACCTTACAGCCCTCTTAAGACGTGCAGGAAGCTGAGGCCCAAATCGTTTCAAGCCACAGAGAACTCTACCAAGCTTTATTTAGGGTCTGGGTCTGTATTTTCATTTCAGAAAGAAATAGCCCTGTTTTATCAGAAGTTTAAGAAACCACGAGGCTGGCCCACCGTGCTAATGCCCCAAACTCCCCAGCTCCCTTTGTGACTCTCCCATCTTCTTCCACTTCGTGCCTTTGTCCTGGAGCCCACTGGATCAGCAGCTGATGGGAGCAGACCCCCTCCCAGGCCCAGCGACCGTGTGAGGGAAGAGGGCAGCGTGTGAACCGATGGTTTGGGCAGAGGGTGGAGCCATGCTCACTTGGAGCATAAGCTACAGAAGCAGACAACCCTGCCTGAAGTGCTTCTGGGAGGAGGTGGCTTTTGGGCAAGACCGCAGAGGATAAACAGGGATCTGTCAGGCAGAAAACAGGAGATGCTCATTCCAGCAGAGAAAATACTGTGAGCAAAGGCTCGAGGTCATGCAAAGGCACCACTGTTCAGGGCACACCGAGCACCAGAGGACCATAGTGTGAGTGGCCCATGGAGAGGGCAGGTGCATGGGGAGGTAGGGTGAGCAGTGGAGGGGCAGGTGCATGGGGAGGTAGGGTGAGCAGTGGAGGGGCAGGTGCATGGGGAGGTAGGCTGGGCAGTGGAGGGGCAGGTGCATGGGGAGATAGGCTGGGCAGTGGAGGGGCAGGTGCATGGGGAGGTAGGCTGGGCAGTGGAGGGGCAGGTGCATGGGGAGGTAGGCTGGGCAGTGGAGGGGCAGGTGCACGGGGAGGTAGGACAGGGCTAGATTGTGAGACACCGCCCACAGCATCCTAAGGAGTTGCTGCATGCCGTGTAAGCAGCAGAGTTCTGCAAGAGGCTTTTAAGCAAGGAGGTGGCAAGGTGGACTTTATTTTTCAGAACTTAATTCTGGTAGCGATGTAGCAAATTCTGTGGGTCAGCGTCCTGGCCCTCAAACTGTTTAGTTTGAGGTGAGATGAATAAAAGCGCACGTTTGCAGAGGCATGGGCAGGGTGAGGGAGACCAGGGAATGGTGCAGCACCCTAGGGCTAGCCACACAAAAGCAGGAGCCACACGGACTCAGGAGAGGACCTGGGCCAGGGAGAGGGAGCATCTGACAGGCTGTGCAGGGAGGGAGCCAGGACCAGTGCCCCGACCGCTCCTCCCTCCCGCTGGGACTCCCCACTGGCCAAACCCACCAGAAGCCGAGGACATGGGAGCCACTGTCACTGTTCGTACTGCTCATCCTCAGAGCCACTGAGCACAGGGGAGCCCCGTGGACAGTGAGTGGAGGGGAAGCAGGAGGAGGCAGCCCACACGAGGACCAAGAAGGGAGAGGGTGGGGAGATAGGGGAGAATTGCCCTGGCCCCGGGGGCTACGTGGCTGTGGCCTCATGACTACCAGAAACCGTCCAGCAGGTGGGATGACCGCCCCAGACCATCAGTGGGGAAGCTGCAGTCCAGAGAGGGTCCAGGCTGGACCTGCCAGAAGAGGGGCACAGTCCCGACCAACTGGGCAGGAGCACGGCCTGCAGGAGTGGGAGCGTGCAGGGAGGTGGAGGATGCCTGGGAGGCATTTTGGGGGCAGAGTCCCCCAGACTGGGTAAGTGGGTGAACGTGGAGCCAGAGCTGGCTGAGGGGCAAGCTGGGCAAAGCTCAGCCCCTCATGGTGGTATGTACCCCCATGGCACAAAGTGGGACAAAGGCACTGGCCATATTCCTCCCCCCACCCTCGTTGGCTCCTCTTTCTTGCCAAATCAAGCCTCTGGCTGTGTGCTTCCTCCGTTCTGAGGGTGCCGTGGCACCTGTGTCAGCTAGGGTCCCCCAAGAAAGGTGCCTGGGTAGACTTAGCGGGAGATTTTGGCAGGGTCTGTCTGTGAAGGGTGCCAGGGCAGGAGTGCTGCCAGGCTGCAGTGGAGTCTGACACCAGGGCAGGAGTGGAGGACCAGGTAGAAGGGGGTCTCCTAATGGCGGCAAGGCTGACGGGGAGCCCACTGCTGAGAGAGCCACTGGAGGACCCTATGCCAGGCAGCCGAGGCCTAGCTGTAGGGCCCTGCTGTGTTCAGTGGCTGGGAGCACCGCTTGGATGGCACGGGCACTGTGGAAGGTCAGAGGATGTGCCCACTGGGGGTCATCAGCCCCCCCAGGGCAGGTTGTCTGAAGGGAGATGGGAGGGCACACAACGTGCAAACTCGCACCCTGTCCCCCCGCCTGAAGTTCCGCGCGGCCCCACAAATGGCCCTGCTCACCCGGGACCCTGTGCCACCACCCGTGAGGTGTTCTCTTGACCTCCTGTCTCACCCACTCTGACCGGCCCCCGGCTTCTCCAAGGCTGCTTCAACGGTGAGCGCAGCAGTCAGCGGGCATGCGTCCCATCATTGCCACATCATCAGTGCTGCTGCCCTGTCACCGTGTCAGCCCCCCTCCCCCTGAGTAGACCGCGCTTCTAGAGGGCTGGAGCCCTGTCCCTCCGGGGCCTCTGCAGACCAGCGTGGAAACGAACTCAGGACGTGCTCCGTAAAGAAAGACACCTGATGGATCCGGCTTCTGCTCTTGCGAGGCCTCAGACCACCCCAGTGATAAAAAGTGCTCCCTGCATATGAAATCGGGCTCTCCTTGACCTTGGGATTCCACTGTTCACCAGAAGAAAAATCATCACATGGGAATTGCTGGGTTCGTTGGTGAAAATACAGGTACAAGATAAAAATATTTGATGTTGGAAAAAAACAACCACCCTTGGAAGATTCCAGAGTACTTTGTAAATGAGGCTGATTATCAAGATTACTGGCATTTAGATCAGGAAGTGAGTCACTAGGTAATTAGATGAAGGGGTTGCCAAACACCCAAGGCTGCCTGCAGACTTGGAAGGAGGGCTGACAATGGAAACCCAGGGTATTTTACAGGTTGGAATGGAGCCCTCCATGCTGCACATAGCTCACTCCACGCTCCGTGGGGCCCACAGACTGCTACGTGGATCCCAGCAAATGTGATCCAGGCGTCTGGCCCCGGGGCAGAGTCCTCAGAGGACCAGGTGGACCAGTTGTGAAAATAGCTGGCTGCGCCGGACCATTTCAACAGATGTTCCCAAATGCACTTCTGCGTATCAGGGATTTGGGTCACGAGGAGAAAGTGGAGGGACTAGGAGAAAGGTCTGCACTCCTTCCAGATATGTGGACATGCCCACGAAGCTCTGTATGTAGCCCAGGACATTGTGTGTGTGTACATGTGAGTTCCCCTCCACATCCCAAGCCTGGCAGATGTGATCGGAAGTCAGCCGGGTTATCTTATGACACCTGCACAATGTTTCTAAAAAGCGAACGTATGAAAGTGCTCCGTGAGCTTCCTAGAGCTAGCACAGCAAAGTCGAGTTGCGGGCAGGGCCTCGCTCCCTCCGAAATCTGTCAGGGATATACCTTCCCCACCTCTTCTAGCTTCTGGTGGTGCCAGCAACCCTTGCTGTCCCTTGGCTTTGCAGACACGTGACTGTAATCTTCCTTCTTAACACGGCGCTCCTCCTGGGTCTCTGGGTCTCTCCTCTTCGAAGGACACCAGTCATGCGGGATTAACAACATTAAGTCTAACCTCCTCTTAACTACCCACATCCGATGACCTTATTTCCAAATACGGTCGCACTCTGAGGTTTTAGGGGTTAGGATCTGACCCTAATTTTCGGAAGTTAACCCATAACCCCTGTCTAAACCAACAACAGATTCCCTGGCCCTCCTGCCCCCTCCCCCAGGCCTGTTCGGCAGAGGCAAGCTCTCCCAACCGTCCGTGTTCCTGAGCACAGTTATCATTACTGCCTGAGCTCCCATCTCGTGAGGTGGTGGCAGGTGAGGAGTCAGCAATCCTGCACCCCCCCATCATGTCTCGTTAGGTCAGTATTTGGGGGTGCAGGACCACGGTAGACACCGCTCACCGCGGAGCGTGTCGCCCACTTCGTGCCCCACCTCTGCCTGCATCCTTTAGTTCCGGAAGTGTTGCTTTGTTTTTCACTTGAGAATCTTTCTCTCCACCTACTCATAGTATCACCGCTTGTTCCCGAATCCTGCTCACGCTCCCATTAGTAGTTCCATTCAAATGCTGGAACGTTCTCGTAATCTGTCGATTCCAACCTTCTCCTGCTTCTGTGGGGCTGGTGGTCTCTAGGCCCAGCTTCGGAGGTTCCTTCCTGACTTTCCTCCCTTGGGAAAGTTGGGGACAGTGTTGCTCCAGGCTGGGGAGGAGGGCTGGTCCTCAAAGAGCTGGCTCTGAGGGCTTGGTACCCAGAGTGTTATGCTCGGTTCTGGCTGAGAAGGGCAGTTATCAGTGATGGGGTGGCTTCCGCCAGCCAGCACAACCCAGAAAACAGAAGCAAGGGAATAATCACCAAGAAGTAGACAGAAACAGGGGAACAGGGCTGTGCGGGGAGGGGCTCTGGCGGCGGCGGGGTCGGGGGGTGGTTGTACGTACACGTGGAAGGAAGCAACTCGCAGAGACCCAGGAAGCAGGCGGTCGTCTGCCAGCAGGTGGCAGGACTCCCGCTGCTGAATTAGGGTCCAGAAACCAGAAAGATTCCTGTCATTTTGTGGGTAAACAGGGGATGCTAGGGGAAGGTGGTAAGAGGTTGGCAAGGGCAAGGCAGGACCCGGGCAGTGCCAGCAGGGGCATCGAGCTGCTCGCGTCCAAGGCAGGAAGCACAAGGCAGGGGCCCCCAGCCAGGAGTTGGGGACAAAGGACACTTGCATGTGTGGTGAGAGCCCAGCGCCTGACTCCAAGCGCCCTTAGCACAGAGCCAGGGTCTATTCTCCAGGCTGATCCCGGAGGACCCTCCCAGAGTCTGCGGTGGTTGGGGGTCACATGGTCCAAGTGAGGGGCAGATTGTAACAGAGGACAGGGACCCCGCGGGGCCTGGTCTCCAGAACGGCCTCGGCTACTTTGCATTCCTGGCTTTCGGTCGGCAAGTTTGACAGACCGGACAGTTCTTGCAAGGGCACTTTGAGGCTTTCAACATGGACATACTGCCCATGCACTAAATAAAGAAAAGCAATAAACAGTGACATCCGAATTCCAGTATTTCCTTCAAGTGGAGGTTTTCGTGCTTGGAATGGCCCGAAGCTCGGCTCTGGGCCACAGTGCAACCGTGGTGTGCACTCACTCGCCCCTCTCTTCTTTGGCCTCGCAGGATGATGCTGAAGGAGCAATACATTGACCAGGCACGTGTGGCCGTGTTTGGGAAGGTAAGCCCGCACCGAGCTTTGTCAGAGCACCCCGTGCCCCTGACCGAGAGCACTGCCCGGCACCATCACCCAGCCCCGGTCGGATTTGTTTGGAATGTCTCTGGTCTGACGCTGTGAGAGCAATGACTTTCTTAAAAACGAGAGGGTGGACGCTGAGTGATTCCAGCAAGGGGGGCCCTGATTTGACCAGCTCACGTATCAGAGTTTCTTCCTACGTTATGTGGAAGGAAAGAGAGAGAAGCCAGATCCTGTGAGAACACTTGATTAGGTTCCTAATTCCTTTCCTTACGGAAGCCGTAGTGCCTGGTGTGGTACCCCAGGAAACAAGAGTGGGCAGGGGTCTTGATTCCTGTGTATCTCCACGTGCAGTGGCCATGTTAATTTACCAGGTCTGCCGACATGGAAGGAGGGGAGGAGGCTGTTCACTCTCCAAAGGGTGGCCCACGTCCATGGGCTGTAGCTCGTGTGGTGAAGGCCCAGGGCTGTGGGTCAGGTCCATGGGGGCCACCTAGCATCACCTGGGCACAGGCCCCCCAGCCCCCCACCCCCATTCTTATGCTGGATCGGTGGCCTCCTGATCTCAAGGGAGTGAGGCCCAGCTGGAAGGACACAGACCCGTCTCCCTCCCAGAGAACTATCAGAGCACAGGCCGTCCAGAGGCACCTCACAGGGACCTCACGGCAGGTGGAGGCTTCAACAGGTGATCCTAACACTACCTCTTATGTCGTCGCCTCTGGAACCTCCACGCCCAGCGTTCTCAGAGGATAGTGTACATTTGAGATGTAGTGATCCCGGACAGCCTCCTGGAGCCCTCCCACAGGCCCCTTGGCACCTCCCGAGTTGAGGCGGTGGAGGGGAGGGCCCGGAGGCTTCTCTCCGAGTCTCAGGGACAGACCAGAGAGTGGGCGCAGAATCCTAGAGGCTCCAGTCCATGGAGACCCACTCGCTGCCCGTGAGGGGCTCAGAGCGAATGCGATCATTCGTAAATGTGACTTTGGGTGTCAGTGTTTATCACCCATCTGCACCCACATGGGAAGGGTGGACTGCTGGCCCAAGGCAGGGACCCTTGGCCTGGGCCTGCCTCTGGTCAGGGCTCACTCCTCAAACACACACGGAGCCTTTTCAGACCGGCTGCTTTCACCAGGTAATATGCATTCAGGGTTCTTTTCGTGGCTCGAGAGCTTATTACTGCTCAGCACCGAATAATATGCCAAGGACACCGCTTACGTGTACACTCACCTGCTTCCAAGTTTGGACATTTACAAATACAGCTCATATGATCCTCCATGTACAGGTTTTTGTGTGCATACAAGTCTTCAGCTCCTTTGAGTAAATACCAAGGAGGGTGACTGCTGGATGATACGGTAAAGAGTATGTTTCGTTTTGTAAGAAATCGCCACACCGTCTTCTAAAGTGGCTGCCCCGTGTGGCGTCCCCACCACACTGAGTGACGGGTCCTGCTGCTCCCCATCCTCAACGGCGTCTGGTGTTGTCAGTCAACGCTTTTCCGAAGACAAGTGGTGGATGACCTTTGAGGACTTACCGATTCCATTGACAATGAAAGTTATCAACTAGAAACCAAAATGACGCTTTTATTGTCATTAAGACAAGCTATCCATGTTCTATGGAAGGGACGGCATTAGATGACCATGTAACTAATGTATAGGTCCTCAACAGTTCATTCCACAGTGAGGCTGGCGCAGCCTGGGCTGCACACATAGTCTCCATCAGGTGCATGGCTTTCCACACTCGACCCTCCCACCCCAGCACACACACTCCCATACACACACACACACACGCACACACACTCCCATACGCACGCACCCAGCATACACACAACATCTGTAACGGCCCCCAAGCCCCCAGGAGAACATACCTGGTTCCCTTGAGGCTTTGCTCCTGCCCCTCCCCACGTTTGCTCACCACAGTTCCCCACCTGTGTCCCGTCCCCTTCGGTGCTTTCGGGAGACAGAGCACATCTGAGCCAAGCAGCTTCGAAGGCGCCCGTGGTAGATAATGCGTCACGTGTACTCTCTCTGGAAGGCCCTGGTTGAAGTAGGGGTCTTGCGTGTCAGCCCCAAGGTAAGGGCAGTATAGGACTTGAAGGAACTGCCCGTGTCCAGCGCCCACATGGACGCCTGTCTCCGCAGGCCCTGAGCCAGGCATCCTGGCAGACCGGTACCTGAGCCCTTTGAGACAGGTTCCTTGTGGGCCCTCCCCCAAGACCATCTTAAGTGGTTTGGCTTTGCTGGAGATGGGAAGGCAGCAAACACACTGCAGGGAAAGGCTGATTTGGAAGGGGCTTGATGATACCCTGACATGCACACAGCACATCCTAGCCCACGGCCATGGCTGCCCTCACGCATCCTCTGCGCATCGCCTGACACTAGGCCCCAAGAGAGGAGGCGTGCGTCCCATGTATCTAGTTGGGACGGTGCGTTGCCTTTCGTCTTGTTTACTTTTTAACAGAAACTTTGTGAAGATGGTTGCTGAGTCACTGATCTTACATCTGAGGCTGGTTTCGTGAGGGCAGCACTGACACTCCGCCTACTCACCCCGTTTCTCTCTCTCCCAGGATTATGGCGGGTACCTGAGCACTTACATCCTCCCGGCGAAGGGTGAAAATCAGGCTCAGGTTTTCACCTGTGGCTCTGCTCTCTCTCCAATCACGGACTTCAAGCTCTACGGTAACAAGTCTTGACACCACAGACCCGGCCCCATGCCTCCCTTCCCACCGCGCTCCCGCCCGCCACCCGCGCTCCGCGCACCCCCCTCGGAGGGGAAGCCACAGGGGCCGTGCGGCTAACGACGAACCTGGAGAGAAGCCTCGGGGCCCCCTGCTGTAGCGGCCACTGAGGAGCCTCACATGCATGCGGACAGGAAGGGGCCGGCTGCGGTCCCGCTGGGGCCGCGTTTCCCCTGCCCCCAGAATCTGGGCAGGGGCGCTGCCTGGGCTCTGTATCCGGGGCCTGGGGGTGTTCGGGCAGGGATTCCGTGATGAGGGCTTAGGGGCTGAGGGGCTGCTACTTGGTGGCGATCAGGTGCAGACCTGGCAGCTGAGCTGTGCCCTGCCTCCACCCGCTCTCCTCCTGGTGGGGCAGGGAGTACCTGGTCAGCACCTTGCCTAACGGGCAGGGCTCAGAGGCCCGGGACGGGGCATCAGGATGGCTGGCCGTGGGGACCAGACGGGGGGGCCGGCCTCCCAGGGGTGGGACCCGGACCTCTGTCAGGCACCGCCCTGGCTCTTTGGTCACAGCTTTGGGATTCGAAGCTCCCTACATTGTCCTGGTCAGCCGGCCCCTTTTCTCTCAATGTGAATGGTTTTGTGACATTCGTGCTTTTTTTTTTTTTTTTAAATATGTGGTGAGGTATTCCTTGTGGACTTTGAGAACTCGCTTTCGGGTGGAGGCTGGGAGGCCCTGGGAGCCCAGGCTATTAACCCCAGCTACGCTGCACAAAGCAGCACTGACTACTGGGATCAGAAATGGAGAGGGCTTCTTGTCGATGGTCGGCCAAGCCTACAAGTACCCTGGCCACACCCGCCCCGGTGGCCCAGCTCAGCACCCCGGGCCTCACAGGGTCCGGCAGCCCTCAGCCCCCTGGCTCCTGCAGCCAGAGTGCTCACAAATGATGCACTGATGTTTACAGAGTGCTCTAATGCAAACTTCACCTTACAGTCCTGTAAGAACTCTCCTCATTTAACATTTTAATAATTTAAAATTAATTTTCCCATGGGAAGACGTAGCATATTTCATCTTTTTTAAATTCAGTGAGACGTCCTTAATTTTTTTAATCATGCTATTTCAAATTTGCCTGATTTGAATGCACATAAATGTACCATCCTATACCTTGGCTGGTCACAGTGCCCCACACAGGGAAATCCTCTACTGTCTCTTCCCCTTAATTAAGGATGTCCCTGCAACTTGCAGAAGCCTTTGGAGCTCCTTCCATCCTGACTTTCCTGACAGGGCAGATACCAGCTCCTCACCCAGAACCTGGACCCGGAGCCAGAGTTTCGGCTAGAACGGGACATGCCTAGCCTTTGAAAAAGAACAAGAAAAAAAAAATCAAATCTTGATGAAAATCTGCTCTTTGGGATTTGTTGTCTTTCCTATATGTTGGAACGAAGTTGTGGGGGGGTGACTGTTATCCTGTTTACTGAGGATTCAGATGCACTGTTTCACTTGATTAAGGTTCGCTATATTGCTTAAAACCCAGCCACCTACTCTAGCATATTTGAATGTTACTACGGTGCTGTCTGATTACCTGGGTAAAGACCTGTAGGTTGAGGGGTGTTTTAGAAACAAACGTTTGCCCTGCAGATGAGTGCACAGCCCCGCCCCCAGCCCCATGCCAAGGGTGCCCCCTGCGTCTGGGGGCTCTGCACCCACTTGCCTCAGGTAACCCTGCCTTCCTCTGCTTCCAGCGTCCGCGTTTTCCGAGAGATACTTGGGCCTCCATGGACTTGACAACAGAGCATATGAGGTAGGTATGGGCACCCCCGCCTCCTGGCGGAATGGGGAATTGGGTGAGATGGGTCCCGCCCCTCTGACCTTGGCCCAACTCTGGGACCCACACTCCTTCCCTGGGCCCACTGTGCTGTCCGCCTCCCCCACCAAACTCACTCTGAGAAGCCCCTCCTCCACGCTGTGAACTGAGGGGACCAGGGCCTCTCCCGGGTCCGTCTGGTTTCCCTCTCTGGCACCCGAGGGGCGTGGAGAGGAGTTGGGAAGTCTTTGGATGGATGGAGGGTCTGTCCCAGAATCCACAGTCGTTGGGCACTGATGACTGCTGGTCCCCTTCCCCAAGGCTGGTTCCACTTTGGGAAAATAAGCCATTGATTGGGTGACAGAAAGTCCTCTGATGTCACCTGCTCCGTCATCGCCACTGAACTAACTCGGTGCAGGTGTCACGTGGGGTGTTTCTTGGCCGGCCGCAGAGCGAGGCCACGCTTCTGCCGCGGGGGGCGGGGGGCTGGCTTCGGAGCCGGAATCCGTGCTCAGACCGTGGCACCGTGGGGCCAGGTGGCACCTGCTGGAATGAGAGCCCTCCGAGGCCACCTGCCACGGGTGAAAGCGTTCCCATGCTCCCTTCTCTTCCACCCCTTCCTCCTCCTCAGGGGCACCCCTGCAGGGCGGCTGAGATCTTCCTCCTCCTCGGGGGCACCCCTGCAGGGTGGCTGAGATCTTCCTCCTCCTTGGAGGCACCCCTGCAGGGAGGCTGAGCTCCTCCTCGTCCTCGGGGGCACCCCTGCAGGGCGGCTGAGATGCGCTGTGTGCGTCCCTCCCACAGAAAGCCCACCCCCACCCCATCCTCCCGAGACTGGCCCCAAGACCGCCAGCTGCCTTCTCAGTCAGGGGTCCAGTACGAACTCCTCACTAGCGGCCAGAGGCCACTAACTCTGTCCCCTTGCCTGCCCATGTGCAGATGACCAAGGTGGCACACCGCGTGTCAGCGCTGGAAGAACAGCAGTTTCTGATCATTCACGCAACCGCGGATGGTAAGGACCAAGGATGTCACTTCACAGCATCGCCCTGATGGTGTTAGGGGTTTAACCGGTCCTTTCCTCTTTTTTTTTTTTTTTTTTTCACAGAAAAAATCCATTTCCAGCACACGGCAGAACTCGTTACACAACTAATTAAGGGGAAGGCTAATTACAGCTTACAGGTAGAGTATCTGCATATCTCGGCTCCACACTTGGAGAGAGACATCCTTTCCGTGGATAAAGAACTGATCGGTATTCAGTTCATCCCATTTCTGCAGACGCACCTGTGTTACGGTTGTCAGAGGCGGGCCGGGGCGCATGGGGCCAGACGAATTAGCACATGCTTATTTTCTCTAGTAATCGATGGTGATCTCTTGGTTCTGCACTCGAGCCGTGTGCAAACCCCTTTAGAGCTCCACCGCCCCGCGCCTCCGGGCAGTGAGCAAGGCCGAGACAGACACCGCACCGCCACAGTGAGGCTGGTGGTGTCCCTGCGGGTGAGGATGGGGCTGTTGTCCCGGTGTTGATGACAGCAGCATTCTGGGGGAGTTGGGGGGCTTTACATGTGCAGGTCCCGAGCCTTCTCCACTAGCCTCCCTCTGGACAGCACCCCACGTTTACTAAACTCTGGCAGAATGTTCCAGAATCATGTGTGGCTGAGCAGCAGTTAGAGGGCTACCCTTCCCACGAAACAGACTCACAGCCTTGTTTTCACTGGTGTCAAGTACTAACCCAGCAGCTCAAGTCTGGGCTCCTTCCAGCAAGGCACAATGTCGCTTCTAGAAACATCTTCTGTTTCCTTCCTGACCATGGGTTCCTTTGGCAAAACACGCATAACCCCGATGGTCTTTTCAGGTCTAGAGATAAATGGGAGATTTCCTCCACTAGGCACCTGTCCCTCAGATAGCACCAGCCCCGGCACGGATTGCTGCCTGCCTTCTGTCCTGAGCTCCCGGCCTTCCCGCATCGCCGTCTTGGAGGGTCCCATGTGGGCTGGGCCAATCAGGGGGAGCTTCCTGCAGGGAGGGGATTTGGACTGAGTGTTGATGAATGGGGAAGGAAGGACTTGGTTAATGTTACCTTTGAGCTTGCTTCTGAAAGTGCTCAGATCATAGTAAAGCTGATAGTTGCCATGGTATTGTTAAATACATTCTAGACACATAATGCAGCCATGGCAGGTTAAAAGGTAAATCTCCACGCGCTAATGTGGATCACTCCCCAAGGTGCGGACCAAGCTAAACCAGCAAGATTTTGAGCAAGATGCATTGTAGACCACACTTGAGACAATAAAGGGACCCCAGCCCAGTGCCATGCCTGCAGGCACAGCAAATGTCTGCACAGATACTCAGTGAATGTGTAACAGTGATCAAGTCCAGGGAAGGGCATAGGGACTGGGGACCTGGAGAGGGAGAGGCATACATCCTACCTTGTGTCCTCTTGTACTATAGACATAACAGCTCCATTCCGTCATGAATAAATACTCTAAAATAAAGGTGAACGCCATCCTCCAAAGACATGGAGGAAGACAGGAGTCCAGATGCTGGGGGCAACCTGGCATCATGGAAACAACGTGGGCTTCCAGGTCCCTTAGACTTGGCTTTGAGTCCCTGCCCAAACAGGTACCGTTGTGTGGAAGTGGCTGCAGCACCCCTGGGGGACGGGGGCCGTCCTTACACCCAGTCCCTGTGTCCTCGGCTAACTCTGAACACTTCACAGGGAGTCTATCATTGAATCCTCACAGAACTTTATGAGCTGGGTTCTATTACGATGATCATGTCCACTTGGCACAACTGGAAACTGAGGCTCGGGAAAGTTACCTGCCCACGGTCCTGGGGTGAGCCAGACGCCGGCGAGGGTTGTAGAAACAGCACAGACTTCTTCCCATGTCTTTGGGTCCTGGTCCCGGGAGACCTGGGCCGGAGCCTCTCTACAGTCCGTTGAACCGAATGTGATCTAGTTGAGTCGGCCCACGCCCTGCAAGCCCACCGTGCCCGGCAGGGCCTCCCAGCAAAGGACGGGCTGACGCCTGCCCCGGGGTGGTTTAGGAGGTCCGTTTTGCAGGCTGGAATGGAGCTGTGGGTGCGTGGTGTCCGGGCCGTGCTGGGTCCGAGTCTCACGAGGGTCCCCAGGCCCCCCCGGGTTCCGCTGCTGGCGAGTAACGTCTCCCTGGCTTCCCCGCAGATCTACCCGGACGAAAGCCATTACTTTCACAGTGCCTCCCTGCACCAGCACCTGTACCGATCCATCATCAGCTTCTTTGTGGAGTGCTTCCGCGTTCGGGACAGGCTGCCCACGGCCACAGCCAAAGAGGAGGAGGAGGAGGACTGAGTTGGCGCTGGCCCTGAGCGCCACGGGGGGGGGGGGGGGGGGGGGGAGGGGGGAGGGGGCCCTCCCAGGACAGCGCGCAGCCGGGACCCGCCTCCCTCCCCCGCAGAGGTGGGGCGGGGGCAAGAAGTGGGACTTCCCATAGCATGTGTGTCTTACGTCCCGAAGGCGGTTTTGCTTCGGAAACCGGCTCCTTCCCAGGCCGAGGCGCGTCATCGCTCACCAGGGCTCCCAGGCACCTGGAGCCGCCGCGGCCTCGCCTCCTCCCGGCCCCAGAGTGACTGGTGCAGCCCACGGCCCCTCCCCAAGGAACAGAGCAGAGGACGCAGCGAAGAGACTGGCCCTCCCGTCCAGCTGCCTCGCAGCAGCGCCAAGGCCCCCCCTCGCGCGCGAGCCGCGCCCGCAGCAGCAGCGCCCATCCTGTCGGACAGAACCGCGCCGTGGAGACAACTATAGCACAATTATTGTAACAGTACTTGTCCATAGATTGGCTTTTGCTCCTTTCTGTAATTAGGAGATTCGGCATTTTAAGGGGCTGCACAGAGTATTACTGTAGCTAATGCTAATGGTTAACCTTATGGAATTAATTCGTATTTTTCTATGGTTTTTACCTGACACTGAGGGTTGTTTGCTGTGCTTGCTTTCTTCCTTTCTTCTTTCTTTCTTCTTCTTCTTCTTTTTTTTTTTTTTTTTGGCTTTGTTTTGCTTTGTGTTCTTCAGTCAGTGTGTAGGCTTTGCACTCGTTTGGATAAACAGATCAGAACTAACTAACTGCTCTCTCTTCAAGATTGTCTTGAGACTTCGTGAAGAAATTTCAAAAAACTGAGGGGGGGAAAAGACATCCAATACCATTCACTAAAACAAAAGTCATCAATAAAACTTCTTTCCCCCAAAGTTGCATTAGGATTTGGCTCAGATTCACACGATCTCTGTATGTCTTGAAGCCCATCCTTTCCCCCCTTGATGAGTTGTTGAGGCTTTTCAGATGGCATTTGGTTAAAAAAAAAAAAAAAAGACAAAGGGTTGACTCCACCCCTGGGTCTGTCGCATGTGCAGGGGACAGGCGTCCTCTGGGGACGCGTGGGTGTGTGCGGCCGCCTCCCGCCCTGGGGACGGCTCAGTGCCCTCAGCACCACGTGCAGGCAGCCTGTCAACGTGTAAGAGGTCCCCTGACCGAATGTACAGCCGGCACGCCAGTGTATATTCCGTTGTGTTGTGCATAAAGACCGGATCGGCGCTGCCCCTGTACCGGCTTTCACCGTGTCGTCTGCATGCCGACACTCGGTGGCTGACCTGCACTCCCCACAAGTGCTAGTTAGAAACCTATCCATCACTGCTGTTTCCTTTGGAGCTTGTCGACAACCTGAATGTCAGTACTGACGTCTCCAGCTTCCGGTCCTGCCGGCGGGGGCGGGGGGGGGGGGGTTCCTCGATGTCCCATCAGCAGAGAAGATTTGTCCGTGTAGCTTTTTGGCATTTGGGGGTTTGGGTTTCCTCCATGTGAGTTTTGGATGTCGGTTGTGGTTAGCGCAGCTGGAAGGTCTCCATCACAGATTTGTTCGGGCGAGACGTCACCGTGTGTGAAAAGGACCAGCATGTGAGCGGCAGGACCCACTCTGGCTGCCACGTGACCGTGTTTCCGCTACGTCAGTGGGCTTGACTGGCTGCAAAGCCAGTGAGGCCTGACAGGGGAAGCCAGCTTTGGCCGCGAGATCTGGCAGGGGGACGGGAGAATGTGGCATGGTAGCATTTGCTCATCCATGGAATAAAACGCTATTTTACCACTCGGATAGCTCTTTTCTTGCTTATCCTCTGCCAGCCCTCCTTAGAAAGTGTGCAAAGCTTGATGTCTTTTAAAGTACTTATCGAGCCCTACCCAAGACGGACGCACATCCCTAAGAGCCTCCTGGTGTGCAGCAAAGGAAAACCAGATCCGTGGCGGCAGGGTATCAATAGCAAGAAGGATAGGACCGACCAAATAGATCGAAGTCCCGAGTCAACCAGAGAAAATGAATTTGAGTTGACTCTTTTAGGTTTTAGGGTGAAGACAGAGATATTCCCTAACACAAAGAACAAAATTGGCTCTCAGTTGAGACTGTAATATGGCCCACTAGAAAACTCTAGAAAAACCTCCATGTGTTGGGGATTCCTCTTTGGCATCTCCTAGGACATGGGCTCTCACATTCTCAGAGGTGTGCATGTGGGGGGCGCTCTCCCCACTGGCCTGAAAACATGTACACCCCTCCCTCTCCCGCCTCGACCTAGCAGTCCCAGAATGATTTCGTGATGGGCTGATTGCCTTCTGGAAGCCCCTGTTAAAACCCCAGTGTCACAGAGAGACTAGAGGGGCATTTCAGAGACTCCCTTGGCGCCCCCTCCATTAGCACACCATGTGAGCTCTTAAGATAATCACAGGAGAGCCCGGGAAGCCTGGTGAGAGACTGGCTATGCAGACAGGAATGTCCAGATCATCTATAAATGCAGAACTCCGACCCACAACACGCAGCCATCAGCCCCAAACGACCAGACTTGATCGATAAGGGCCAGCTGCGCACCACTGCCCCCCCCAGCCCTGCCTCCAGCTGAGGGCCAACGGGAAAGCCAGATCCACTCCCCCGGCCAGACCTGTAGGATCCTGCTTCCAGTCAGCCGCCCCGGCGTCCCCGCGCCCACGGCCCCCGGCGGGGCGCCCCTGACCCCCTTTTCCACCGTGAGGCCGTCCCGCCCCCGTGCCTGCCTCTGCGTCCCCACCGAGCGCGCACGACGGCGGCAGAGCCCGCGCTCCAGCCGGCTCTGAGCCAGCAGCCTCTGCTTCTCTCCCTTGGGTGGTGTCTGCTCAGGCTTCCAGAACAATATACAACAGGCTGGCGGCTTAACCAACGGGAATGTATTTCTCCCAGTTCTGGAGGCTGGGAGTCCAAGTCCAAGATGGAGGTGCCAGCCGATCGGTTCCTGGTGAGAGCTCTCCTCCTGGTTCCTAGTCCCCGTGGGCAGAGAGGGCAGGGGACAGGGCAGGGAGGGCACTCTCTCTTCTTCTAAGGGCACCAACCACTTCATGGGAGTCCCACCTTCATGACCTCATCTAAACCTAATAATTACCTCCCCACCGTCCCACCTCCTGCCACCACCACACCGGGGGTAAGATTTCAACTTACGAATTTGGGGAGGACGTGGTCAGTTCCTGGCAGGGGGTCTGTGTTTATTTTCCTCCTGCCAGAAAGTAGGTGTTGGAGAGGAGTTGTCCAGGGGCGCATGGCGCCCCTGGGGTCAGGAGGGGAGAGGGACGGGGAAGAGGGAGAACAGAGGGAGGAGGGGAGCGGATTGAGGCAGCGGTCCCCACTCCAGGGGGACTGCCTCCAAGTGGAGCTTCCCAGATGGGCCCTTCTGCAAACCACAAGCTGCAAAACTGCCGTTCACCATCAGCCTCTCGTCAGAAAGGGGATCTAAAGCCCGGGTGGGTCATGGGTGCTGCCCCCAAACCCAGGGGAAGTCAGCAGTAGCAACGCCGTGGGCCTCTTCCCCCCGCTGGGTTTTCTCGGGGTATCAGCTCCAAAGGCCAGGCCTCCAGCCCTCGCGGGTGCCTCTGGAGCTCTCTGCCTCGCAGCTTAGGAGTCCCAAGCCTCAGGCCAACACGGAGCCAGACTTGGTGGAAGTGGGTGTCAATGTCCAGTTTCTGGGCCAACAACGAATTCAGAGATGCGTCCAACTCCTGCTCGGTTCGGCAGGGCGTGGGGCCTGAGTCCCTCACTCTCTCTAGCACTGAGGACGATTGAAGGCACCTGCTTGCGAATCTTATCACCTGGTACAAATCCCTTTTTTTGGCACTTTCCTTCCCTAAAGCAAAAACCAAAACCGGACAAACTCCAACAGCCGTCGCCACTGTCTCCAAGCACCAAGCTGGGGACAGAGTGCTCTGCAAGTTTGGGGTGAGTCAGGAAGCACCGTTCATCTCTCTGGCTGCTTCCTTCCTGGCCCACAGGTCACCCCCTCCATGCTTAACACCGGCAAGGTGGGTCTTCCGAGGGCTCAGCAGTGTGGCCTGGGGTGGGCGGGAGGCGGGGAAGCTGAGCCCCCTGCACCACTGCCCCATCCAGCTCCGTCCTTGCGTCCCTGCCAAGCCTCTCGACATCTCTGGGTCCCATTTTTCACAGTAAAATAGGACAACGGCAACGGTCTTTGTGGCTGCACCAGGCAGCTGTGAAAATTCAACAAAATGTACGTGACGCACGAAGAGCCATGGAAAAGCGCAGGAAGCAGGAGAAATTCCGGAGACGCTGCCCTTGGAATCAGGAAAGGCCAAGACTCTGGGCCACACCTGCTGCCCGTCCCCCCGACCCGAGCCCGCCACGGGTCCCGGGGACTCCCACGTGCAGACACAGGACACACAGGAGCCTGAGCCCCGAGGTCTCCCTGCTCCCAGTCCCCTCCAGCTCTCTGGGGTGGGCAGATGTCCCTGCAGGGCTGCCATTCCTGGCTTCCAGACAGGACAGGATGTTTGTAGGCATCTGGACCCAGGGCCTAGGTCCCCCCGGGATTCCAGGCCGGGTGGGGCAGGGCCGGCTCATGGGGAATTCTGGAAGGCCATACACTCTGGCGACCAGGCCAGAGCCTTCACATAGCACTTTAGCCCCGTGACAAAGCAGCTGTTTCTAAAAGACCTGCGTCCGTGGCCTGTCGTATAGCCAATAATCAAAAACGTTTCTAACACTCAGGCTGGCCTGCATGACCTCGGGTCCTCACTCCAGTCACCTGAGGCCAAGGCAATGCTGGAGCAGCCAGACGGTCTCCTGACCCAGGACGTGCCTGTCACATGACTTCAGTCATTGGTGGTGCAGACCCCCTCTGTTGAACTTGTTTCTTTCGGTGATCCGATTCTTCCCCCGCAAAGCACGGGGCTGCTTTATTTGGAGGAGAGTAGATGGAGGAAGACAGCATCCCAACCTCTGCGCTGGTGGGTTCAGATCTCTGTAAGTGAAGTCCCACGTGGTCGTCAGTTCCAAGACGACTGGGGCCAGACAGCTGGAGCCAGCAGGGGCTGGAGGCCAGCACAAGGCCCGGCCAAGGGCCAGTGGGAATTGGGGTGCCTCTCCAGGGGACCTCCGTCTGGCTAGCTCAGGGCCTGGATGCCGGAGACGCACAGGAGGGGTGAGTCACTGCTGGCGATGTGGGAACATAGGCTTAAGTCAACCTGCGCTCACTTGACTTAGCCCCTCCCCAACCTACCCAGACACCCTCCTGCCCCCAGCACAGCCGCCTCCCAAATCTCCCAAAGATGGGCCAGTTTCGGTGACACAGCCACGGCTCTGCCCAGAGGCTCAGAGGCTGAGCTTCTGGTGGTGAGGACGGCCAGGGCCCACCCCAGTGTCTGCCACAGTATTCCGGGGAGGACAGCGTGCTGGCCACAGCGAAGGGGTATTTCTCACGGGCGTCCCCTGAAAGAACACACAGTAAATGTCTCCTAATGGGCTTTGCCATCTGTGAAGTCACTTTCGTCGTCATCACCTGAAGAAGTCCTGGCTTGTCACAAGAAAGCCATCTTTACCCCCAACAACGGGGTTTAACAAGATATCCTGCCGCTCCTGGAAAGTAAAATCCCCAGTAAGATTCTCGGAGGGCTGTGGGCTCTTGGTGGAACACCGTCACGGGCCCATGCCCCCGGGAGGTCGTGGCCACACTCACCCACAGGCCCTCTGCCGCCTCCCAGGACCGCTGGACAGGCGTAGTTCTGACATCAGGGAGCGGGAGCCGGGGTGGCCGCTGGGCCCGGCACCTGCCCCCCAGAAAGGACAGTTCCAATGAGGAGAGGACCGAGAGGTGGGGCCAGTGGGCAGAACCCAAGCGTTGAGTCCCATGAGCCGGCTCCTCTCCAGGTCTCTGCTGCCCCCCATCCTGGGGCAAGTGTCCTAACCTCTCAGAGCCTAACGCCTCTCCTTGATGGAACATAGTCCCTCAAAGGGACAACGATGTGAGCGATGGGTGGAAATTCCTAAAGTCATGCTTAGCCCGCAGTAACCAGTCCATAAAGTGGAACTAATGTTCAGAACGTCTAGGATTTGTTTTCTTAAATCTTTAACCAAAAGAGCTGAAAAAGCCCTGACAATTTGCATTTCAACAGTTTCTTAAACTACATCCTGAAAAGTCTTTGGGAAACAGGTTTCCAGGCGCTGGAAGTGGGGCCTCTCTTCCCAGTCAGAAGTTCCGGAAACAGCTCAGTGGCCATGGACAAGCCACGTGAACTTTGGGGCTCCAGTCAATGGGCGATGTGCTGGCCGACCGAGGGTCCCTAAGCGGCTCCGATCGCGTGAAACGCGCCCTCCGTGTCAACGTGTGCAAGCCCCTCATCGCGTTAGTCCTGCTTCCCGCCAGGCTGGCAGGCGCTGGGCCCCCTCCAGCCCACACGCCTGAGAAGGCCCTGGGAGGCCTGACCCCCCGCCCGGGCCCCCAGGGGCAGGACCAGGGTCTCCCTCCCAGCAGCGGACGACAGAGCTCTCCCGCCAGCCCCGCCCCCCGAGCCGACCCCCCCCCCCCTCCGCCCCCGCCCCCGCCCCCGCCCCCGCCTCCACCTCGCTCACCCACAGCGAGCCCCCTCCGCCCCGCCCCGCAGCAGCAGCCCTCCCGCCCGCACCCCCAGGTGCCCGGCAAGGCCCCTCCCCGCCTCCGGGGGCCACGCGTGGACGCAGCCCGCAGAGGGCAGCAGAGGCGCAGCGCTGGGCCGCACGCCCGCCGGCGGTGCTTCGGTAAGTGGCACGCGGGTGCCGGGGCCTGGCAGGCGGCGGGGAGGCCGCGGTAGCGGCGTGGGAGCCCGGGGAGGGGAGGTGCCGCAGCCCGCGCCCAGCTCCGCTCGAGCGCAGGCGGCACAGGCGGCACAGGCGGCACAGGCAGGGCGTGGAAGGGCGGGCTCCCGCGGGCAGGGGCGGCCGCGGCGCGGAGGAAGGACCGGAGGTGGGACACCCAGGGGCTGCGTGCAGGGCTGCGGGCGCGGAGAGCGCAGGGGCGCGAGGGCCTGAAAGCAGCGCCGGGCACACCCGCCAGCAGCCTCCCCGCGCGTCGGGAGCCGAAGCCGTGGCGAGCCGCACGGGAGACGGGGCGGGGGGCCCCACGGGGGGGGTGGCCTACGGGGCGAGGGGGGCCCAGCGCGGCCTCGGAAAAGCACGGTGGCGCGGCAGGTGCCAGGCCGGGCGGGGAGAGGCCTCACTGAGGACTTGCTCCGGTACGGCGGGCGGAGACCCTGCGGCCGCGGCGGCACAGTGGTGACCACGGACGCGTCCTCGCCGTGGGCCTGTGTGGGGTAAGGAAACTGCTGTCAAGCGTTAACGAAAATGCTCAAGATCACCGAAGAGCAAATTCACTCTTCCAACCCAGGGCTGTGTGTCCTTTGCTCTCAGACGGGCCTTGATTCACTTCTAGACCCAGCTGGTGAACTGGCGAACGTCCAAGGTCCCAGCGAACCCGCGGGGGGCTTCCAGAGGCAGAGCCCACCCAGCCTTGCGGAGAGGGCATGCCCGGGACACCTGACCACCGCACAGCCTCCACCAGTCAGCGATTTGGGAAACCTCAGGTAATGTGGACTCCAGGCAGCCTTCCCTCCTTTGAGGCGGCTTCTCTGGGTAGAAACCATGCCCTGCTTGAACTCGGGCATTGAGAAGGGACCCCGACAGCCTTCACCGTGGCTGTGCTCTCACGCCAGGCCTCCGGTTCCAGACCATCACTGATAGTTTGAGTCTATCATTCCATGCAGTTGGGTGCTGCATTCCAGAACGGTGTTCTTACAGGTGCTTCTCTTCGGGCTAATTGAGCATTTAACTAGCATCTGTAAATTCGTCCATCTGTGCTGAAACTTCGTGATGTAATTATCTTTGGGATTAGCATGTGTGTGGTCTTTTCTCTCTTCCGTGCATCATGTTAAGGTACTATTTCAAAGAGGCTGTTTTTGTTTCCTGGGCTTCACTGAACACAAAAGCAAGGGTTGCTCGTTTTCAGGAGCTGTTAAAATGAGTGCAATGAGTAGTTTTGCATATGCAGGAGGTATTTGCAGTTTAGCTATGAATTGTGGGATTTGTAACCAGTTCTTAAGTTCTGATACTGTTATATCCAAACCTAGAAAGTAACTTTGCTTTTTATTAACATAGGCACAGACTTTCAAAAGTTCAAATGTTTTTCTGGGGAAAACAGATTGTGTGCCTGTGGGGGGTGTGTGTGTGTGTAAAGGAACCAGCATAATTAACATGCCGTCGTTCCTTCTCTAGATAACTTTCCGTACAAAAAGGCATCATTCTAAGGAAAAGAAGTTATCAATGCAAAATGAACAAACCTTTTTTAAAAATTTTAAAGAGAAAGGAAGACTCTTACTGGAACCCAAGTTAAGACCACTGCCCCAGGACAACACAGTCTTCACAAAGAAGAGAGGGCTCTGGGGAAGGACCATGTGGTGCAGGATTATATATGCTTGTGGGTTTTTTTATTTTTTTTATTTTCTTATTTCTTTTTGTATTATTTTGTTAATTACCATACATTACATCATTAGTTTTTGATGTAGTGTTCCATGATTCATTGTTGGCGTATAACACCCAGTGCTCCACGCAGAACGTGCCCTCTTTAATACCCATCACCGGGCTAACCCATCCCCCCACCCCCCTCCCCTCTAGAACCTTCAGTTTGTTTCTCAGAGTCCATTGTCTCTCATGGTTCGTCTCCCCCTCTGATATCCCCCCCTTCATTCTTCCTCTCCTGCTATCTTCTTTTTTTTTTTAACATATAATGTATTATTTATTTCAGAGGTACAGGTCTGTGATTCATCAGTCTTGCACAATTCACAGTGCTCACCATAGCACATACCCTCCCCAATGTCCATCACCCAGCCACCCCCAACCCCCCCCCCCCCCCCACTCCAGCAACCCTCAGTTTGTTTCCTGAGATTAAGAATTCCTCATATCAGTGAGGTCATATGATACATGTCTTTCTCTGATTGACTTATTTCGCTCAGCATAACACCCTCCAGTTCCATCCACGTCGTTGCAAATGGCAAGATCTCATTCCTTTGGATGGCTGCATAATATTCCATTGTGTATATATACCACCTCTTCTTTATCCATTCATTTGTCGATGGACATCTTGGCTCTTTCCACAGTTTGGCTATTGTGGACGTTGCTGCCACAAACATCAGGTTGCACGTACCCCTTCAGACCCTTACATTTGTATCCTTGGGGTAAATACCCAGTAGTGCAATTGCTGGATCGTACGGTAGCTCTATTTTCAACTGTTTGAGGAACTTCCATACTGTTTTCCAGAGTGGCTGCACCAGCTTGCATTCCCACCAACAGCGTAGGAGGGTTCCCCTTTCTCCGCAGCCTCACCAACATCTGTCGTTCCCTGACTTGTTAATTTTAGCCATTCTGACTGATGGGAGGTGGTATCTCATTGAAGTTTTGATTTGGATTTCCCTGATGCCGTGCGACGTTGAGCACTTTTTCATGTGTCTGTTGGCCATTTGGATGTCTTCTTTGGAAAAATGTTCATGTCTTCTGCCCATTTCTTGATTGGATCAATTGTTCTTTGGGTGTAGTTTGATAAGTTCTTTGTAGATTTTGGATACTAGCCCTTTATCTGATATGTCATTTGCAAATATTTTCTCCCATTCTGCCGGTTGTCTTTTGGTTTTGTGGACTGTTTCTTTTGCTGTGCAAAAGCTTTTTATCTTGATAAAGTCCCAATAGTTCATTTTTGCCCTTCCCTTGCCTTTGGCGATGTTTCTAGGAAGAAGTTGCTGCGGCTGAGGTCGAACAGGTTCCTGCCTGTGTTCTTCTTTAGGATTTTGACGGACTCCTGTCTCACATTTAGGTCTTTCAACCATTTGGAGTCTATTTTTGTGTGTGGTGTAAGGAAATGGTCCAGTTCATGCTTCTGCATGTGGCTGTCCAATTTTCCCAACACTCTTTGTTGAAGAGACTGTCTTTTTTCCATTGGACATTCTTTCCTGCTTTGTCAAAGATGAGTTGACCATAGAGTTGAGGGTCCATTTCTGGGCTCTCGATTCTGTTCCACTGATCGATGTGTCTGTTTTTGTGCCAGTACCATACTGTCTTGATGATGACAGCTTTGTAATAGAGCTGGAAGTCCAGAATTGTGATGCCGCCAGCTTTGCTTTTCTTTTTCAACATTCCTCTGGCTATTTGGGTCTTTTCTCGTTCCATACAAATTTTAGGATTATTTGTTCCATTTCTTTGAAAAAAAGTGGTTGGTATTTTGATGGGGATTGCACTGAATGTGTAGATTGCTCTAGGTAGCATTGACATCTTCACAGTGTTTATTCTTCCAATCCATGAGCGTGGAACGTTTTTCCATTTCTTTCTGTCTTCCTCAGTTTCTTTCGTGAGTATTTTATAGCTTTCTGAGTACAGATCCTTTTCTCTTTGGTTAGATTTATTCCTAGGTATCTTATGGTTTTGGGTGCAGTTGTAAATGGGATCGACTCCTTAATTTCTCTTTCTTCTGTCTTGTTGTCGGTGTATAGGAATGCCACTGATTTCTGTGCATTGATTTTATATCCTGCCACTTTACTGAATTCCTGTCTGAGTTCTAGCAGTTTTGGGGTGGAGTCTTTTGGGTTTCCCACATAAAATATCATATCATCTGCAAAGAGTGAGAGTTTGACTTCTTTGCCGATTTGGATGCCTTTTATTTCTTTTTGTTGTCTGAGTTCTGTGGCTAGGATTTCTATACTATGTTGAATAGCAGTGGTGATAGTGGACATCCCTGCTGCGTTCCTGACCTTAGGGGGAAAGCTCTCAGTTTTTCCCCATTGAGAATGATATTCGCTTTGGGTTTTTCATAGATGGCTTTTATGGTATTGAGGTATGTACCCTCTATCCCTATACTCTGAAGAGTTTTGATCAAGAAAGGTTGCTATAGTTTGTCAAATACTTTTTCTGCATCTATTGAGAGGATCATATGGTTCTTGTTCTTTCTTTTATCAATGCATTGTATCACATCGATTGATTTGCGGATGTTGAACCAACCATGCAGCCCAGGGATAAATCCCACTCGGTCGTGGTGAATAATCCTTTTAATGTACTCTTGGATCCTATTGGCTAGTATTTTGGTGAGAATTTTTGCATCCATGTTCATCAAGGATATTGGTCTGCAATTCTCCTTTTTGATGGGGACTTTGTCTGGTTTGGGGATCAAGGTAATGGTGGCCTCATAAAACGAGTTTGGAAGTTTTCCTTCCATTTCTATTTTTTGGAACAGTTTCAGGAGAATAGGTATTAATTCTTCTTGAAATGTGTGATAGAATTCCCCTGGGAAGCCATCTGGCACTGGGCTCTTGTTGGGAGATTTTTGATGACTGCTTCAATTTCCTTAGTGGTTATAGGTCTGTTCAGGTTTTCTATTTCTTCCTGGTTCAGTTTTGGTAGTTGATACATCTCTAGGAATGCAGCCATTTCTTCCAGATTATCTAATTTGCTGGCATAGAATTGCTCATAATATGTTCTTCTAATTGTATTTCTTTGGTGTTGGTTGGGATCTCTCCTCTTTCATTCATGATTTTGTTGATTTGGGTCATTTCTCTTTTTGATAAGTCTGGCCAGGGGTTTATCAATCTTGTTAATTCTTTCAAAGAACCAGCTCCTAGTTTCGTTGATCTGTTCTACTGTTCTTTTGGTTTCTATTTCATGATTTCTGCTCTGATCTTTATTATTTCTCTTCTCCTGCTGGGTTTAGGCTTTATTTGCTGTTCTTTCTCCAGCTCCTTTAGGTGTAGGGTTAGGTTGTGTATTTGAGACCTCTCTTGTTTCTTGAGAAAAGCTTGTATTGCTATAGACTTTCCTCTTAGGACTGCCTTTGCTGCATCCCAAAGATTTTGAACAGTTGTATTTTCATTTTCATATTTTTCCATGAATTTTTTTAATTCTTCTTTAATTTCCTGGTTGACCCATTCATTCTTTAGTAGGATGCTCTTTAGCCTCCATGGATTTGAGTTCTTTCCGACTTTCCTCTTGTGACTGAGTTCTAGTTTCAAAGCATTGTGGTCTGAAAATATGCAGGGAATGATCCCAATGTTTTGGTACCGGTTGAGACCTGATTTGTGACCTAGGATGTGATCTATTCTGGAGAATGTCCCATGGGCACTAGAGAAGAATGTGTATTCTGTTGCTTTGGGATGGAATGTTCTGAATATGTCTGTGAAGTCCCTTTGGTCCAGTGTGTCATTTAAAGTCTTTATTTCCTTGTTGATCTTTTGCTTAGATGATCTGTCCATTTCAGTCAGGGGGGTGTTAAAGTCCCCCACTATTATTGTATTGTCGATGTGTTTCTTTGGTTTTGTTATTAATCGGCTTATATAATCGGCTGCTCCCATGTTAGGGGCATAGATATTTACAATTGTTAGATCTTCTTGTTGGATAGACCCTTTAAGTAGGATGTAGTGTCCTTCCTCATCTCTTATTACAGTCTTTGTTTTAAAATCTAATTTGTCTGATACAAGGATTGCCACCCCAGCTTTCTTTTGGTGTCCATTAGCATGGTAAATGGTTTTCCACCCCCTCACTTTCAATGTGGGGGTGTCTTTGGGTCTAAAATGAGTCTCTTGCAGACAGCATATCGATGGGTCTTGTTTTTTTTATCCAATCTGATAGCCTGTGTTTGTGGTTTTTTTCATAAAGAGTTACAAATCATTGTGACAAAGGACTTCCCAGAAGGTTACAGACTTTATTTTTTTCTCTTTATTTTATATTTTAGTATGTGCAAGGCTGAATGACTTTAAACTTACGGGACCCAGAGAGATTTTTTTTTTCTTTTTAATTTTGGAATGCCCCTTTTTGGTCAATTTTAAACAAAGCAGATGTACGGTATATGCACAGGACAGAAATAGAGCCCATGCTCTGAGGTTTTGCCAAGTCATTTTGACTCCGGTAAATGTTAAAGTATAGCTTCCCTGGAAGCCCAGGAGCAGGGCCCACAAATGTTCAAAGTTAAATTGTCCTTTATCACTTCCTCCATTTGATCAATAATCTTTCCTCAGCACAGACAATCAATCTGATCACGGACAATCAATCTTATGTTTTCATGTCCCTTGGTGCCAGCATGCCTGGCTTATCTGCCCTGGGGCTAGGAATGAACATATATATTTTTTCACCCAGAGTTCCTTGGTGGGGGCAACTCATTGTAACGTTAATGGTGGGAAGCTAGGGAGTGATACATGTTCTATATGAAGTCCAACTGACGAGCAGTCAGTACATGTGCTTGGCTTAGGTTGTCTCGTTTTGCATTTGGTAAAGCATTTGCTTCACTGGTGCATGGAGACTAAAAGAATTCTAATAAGTACAAGTTGAAGGAACCAATGTGATGTTGCGATAGACATAAGCAGGAGAAAAATCCAGAGTCCCTTACATGCATTTTGATAGAAAGGTGGGGAATGTATGATTATTCCGGAGAGAAGATGGAGCGTGCACACGGAGTAGACATACTCCTAACGTGCCTTCAGTGGTTACTCTGGGCAGAGACGTAACGTCAGGAGGAGACCAAGTTCAGGCCCTGATGTCAGGAGGGTATCTCAGGACAGGGAGAAGTGGCTGTGGGTGCACTCTGAGAGCTGGTATGACCTGGACAGAGTCTTGGGCTTGTTGTCTTTGGTAAGGAACGCAGGGCGAAGCTGTTCCAGGCAGGAACCGTATCAGTTGACCCTGAGCCCAGGCTGCTGCGGAGACAGCCAGTGGATTCGTTAGCCGGGTCTGAAAGACACAACAGCTGACTAGGTCAAAACAGTTCTCTGAAAAACAGGCTTTAAATCTTTTGCTAGTTTCAACCTCATTAACCCTGTGGGGCGTGGTTTCAGTTCCTCCCTGAGCTACAACTATTCCTCAGTTGAAGAATTGGGATGATGACCACTCTGGCTACTTTCTTATCTCCTTGGGTGAGGTAGGTTTTGGGTAAAGAGCAGGTTTTGTAAACCTTAGCTGTAACATACGTACGTGCAGGGCTAAGCAGAAGTTTCTAACCTGCAGGTCACGGCAGCAAGGGAAATAGAAGCAACATGGAGTCAGACGTGCTGAGATTTTTCCTGTTATAAATTCCCATTGTCAATCCTTCATTCCATTTCTACGGAGCATGGACAGAAGTCTGTCTTCTGTAACTACTTCAGCTGACTTAGGGTGCAGTCAGGACCTTGGAAGGGAAGGATTTGACATTGCAGGATGTAACTTTTGGCCCCTTGTGTTAATAAATAGTTCCCTATTTGAGAACTTAGACATTTTCCCACATAGTTTGGCAATACATGACATCGTTAATTTCATCCCGGAGTGTATTCCAAGGAGTAGTAACAGCGTAACCAGGGGTGATAGCCTCTAAAGTCGATCTGATCCCAGTGAGTATCCAAGAGACTACATCAGTAAACCAGTCCTATCCACCTTAAAAAAGGGGTGTGTGTGGTGGTCAGAGGCCTCTTGTGCCCATGAGACTTGCTTCCTGATTTTATTTAGATGGGTTTTTACTTCCCAGGAGGAGTTAATATAGGTGCAGCAAGTGATGTTAGCCACGGTATAGACTCTGCCTCGTTCAGCAAGCGGTCAGGTAATTAAGAAGAGGCATTTCTATGGAAACAAAAGGAAAACACTGGTTCATGGTTGGAGCAAATTATAAACCCAGTGTCTGAGTCCTGAGTGCTGCCAGCAGGGAGATTTCTACATGTCAGCCTCGAAGTATCCTCAGATGGAGTGGGGGCAGGGAGCAGCAATCGATGGACTTCTCTGGTTTATATAGTTCAAACGCCTCTGGTGATCCTTTTGAGTGGCCCATAAAGCAACAGGCACTGACTGTCTATACGTAAGCTGTTGTGGCCCTGAGGTTCCCACACCTGCCAATCCATGAGCATGGGATATCTTTCCATTTGTTTGGGTCATTTTCAATTTCTTTCATCAGTGTTTTATAGTATTCAGAGTATAGGTTTTTCATCTCCTTTGTTAAGCTTATTCCTAGGTATTTAATTCTTTTTGGTGCAATTGTAAATGGGATTGTTTGTCTTAATTCCCTTCCTGTTACTCCATTATGAAATGCAAGATTCCTGTGTATTGATTTTGTGATCTATGACCTTACTGAATTCATTTACCAGTTCTAGTAGTTTTTTGGTGGAGTCTTTAGGGTTTTCTATAAACATTGAGGATGATGTTGGCTGTGCGTTTTTCATTTAAGGCCTTTATTATGTTGAATTATGGTCCCTCTATAGTCCTACTTTATTGAGGGTTTCCATCATGAATGGATATTGTACTTTGTCAAATGGTTTTTCTGGATCTATTTAAATTATCATATGGTTTTTATCCTTTCTCTTATTGATGTGATGTATCACGTTGATTGATTGAACCCCTCGCATCCTAGGACTAAATCCCACTTGTTTGTGGTGAATGACTTTTTTAATGTATTGTTGGATTTGTTTTGGTAGTATTTTGTTGACGATTTTTGTGTCTGTGTTCATCAGAGATATTGGCCTGTAGTTCTCTTTATTTATTTATTGTTTTTGTGGTGTCTTTATCTGGTTTTGGTATCAGGGTAATGCTGGCCTCATAGAATGAATTTGGAAGCTTTCCTTCCTCTTCTATCTTTTGGAATAATTTGAGAAGAGTAGGTATTCACTCTTCTTTAAATGTTTGGTAGAATTCACCTGTGAAGCCATCTGGTCCTGGACTTTTGTTTGTTGGGAGTTTTTTGATATATTTATTTCTGTGATGTTGGTTGTACTGCTCTTTCATTTCTGATTTTGTTTGCATTCTCTCTCTTGGTGAGTCTGGCTGAAAATTTATCAAATTTGTATCTTTCCAAAGAAACAGCTCCTGGTTTCATTGATCTGTTCTATTGTGTTTTTAGTTTCTATTACATTTATTTCTGCTCTAATCTTTATTATTTCCTTCCTTCTGTGGTTTCGGATTTTGGTTGTTCTTTTTTCTTCTGGTTTCTTTAGGCATATGCTTAGGTTATTTGAGATTTTTCTTGCTTTCTGGGGTAGGCCCGTACTGCTATAAACTTCCTTATTAGAACAGCTTTTGCTGCATCCCAAAGATTTTGGACCATTGTGTTTTCATTTGTCTCCATAGATTTTTTGATTTCCTCTTTGATTTCTTGGTTGACTGATTCATTGATTACTAAAAAGTTATTTAACCTCCATTTATTTGTGGTTTTTCCAGATTTTTTTTTCTTGTGGTTGCTTTCTATTTTCATAGTGTGATCAGAAAAGATGCATGGTATGACTTTGATCTTTTGAATTTGTCAAGACTTGTTTTGCAGCCTAATTTGTAAATCATTCTGGAGAATGTTCCATGTGCACTTGAAAAGAATGTGTATTCTGATGTTTTAGAATGGAATGTTCTGAATATATCTGTTAGATCCATCTGGTCCACTATTTTATTCAAGGCCAATGTTTCCTTGTTGATTTTCTGTTTGGATCATCTATCTGTTAATGTAAGTGGGTTGTTAAAATCCCCTACTCTTATTACTATTGATTATTTCCTTTATATTTGTTATTAGCTACTTTATGTATTTGGGGGCTTCCAAGTTAGGTGCATAAATATTTATGATTATATCTTGTTGGATTGTTCTCTTTATGGTTATATAGTGTCCTTGTCTGTCTCTTGTTACAGTCTTCTTTTAAAGTCTGTTTTGTCCAATATAAAGTACTGCTACCCCAGGTTGCTTTTCACTTCAGTTTCCATGATACTTTTCCATCCTTTCACTTTCAAGTCTGCATGTGTCTTTAGATCTTAAATGATGGGTACATACAGATGGGTCTTGCTTTTTTATCCATTCCGTCACTTTGTGTCTTTTGATTGTTTAGTCCATTTACACTCAAAGTAATCATTGAGAGGTATATACTTATTGCCATTTTGTTACTTTATGGTTGTTTTCTAGTTCTTCTCTGTTCCTTTCTTGCTCTCTTCTTTGATGGTTTGTTGGTCTTTAATGATATCCTTGGATTCCTTTCTCTTAATTTTTGCATATCTTTTACCGATTTTTGATTTGTGGTTACCATTAGATTTATATATAACATTTATGCATATGGAATTCCATATTAATTTGAACGCATTCTAGAAGCACGAAATTTTTACTCCTCTCTCCTGCCACACATTTTAGGTATATGGTGTCATACTTTACATTCTTTTATTTTGTGAGTCCCTTCATTGAATTTTTATAGATATACTTAATTTTGCTGCTTTTGTGCCTCCTACTTTTCTTACTCCTGCGATGGTCTTTCCTCTCCACTCAAAAGAATCCTCTCTAACATTTCTTTTAAGGTTGGTTTAGTGGTCATGAAATCCTTGAACTTTTGTTCATGTGGGAAAATCTTTATCTCTCCTTCTATTCTGAATGATAGCCTTGCTGATAGAATATTCTGGGCTGGAGACTTTTTCTTTCAGCACTTTGAATATATCATGCCACCCTCTTCTGGCCTATAAAGTTTCTGCTGAAAAATCAGCTGAGAGCCTTATGGGGTTTCCCTTGTATGTAACTGTGTGTTGTTGTTGTCGTTGTTTTTCTCTTGCTGCTTTTAAAAGTCTCTTTATCGCTACTTTATCGCTACTCTTTATCGCTACCATTTTAATTACTATGTGTCTTGGTGTGGACCTCCTTGGATTGATTTTTTTCTGTGGGCTCTCTGTGCCTCCTGGATCTATATTTCTGTTTCCTTCCCCAGATTTGGGAAGTTTTCAGCTATTGTTTCTTCAAATAAATTTTCTGCCTCCTTTTCTCTCTTCTCCTTCTTGGACCCCTATAATGCAGATGTTATTATGCTTGATGGTGTCTGTGTTCCTTTAGTCTATTTTCATTTTTTGTTATTATTTTTTCTCTCTCCTGTTCAACTTGATTGCTTTCCATTGCTCTGTACTCCAGGTCACTGATGTATTTTTCTGCTTCTTCTAGTCCACTATTTATTCCATCTGGCGTATTTTAAATTTCAGTTATTGAGTTCTTCATCTCTGATTGTTTCTTTATGTTTTCTGTCTCTTTGTTGAGGGTATCCACTGAGGTCCTCCGTTCTTTTCTCAAGTCCAGTATCTTTATAACCATTACTTTAAATTCTCTGCCAGGCATATTATTTTTCTCTGTTTTGCTTAGGTCTCTTGCTGTGATTTTGTCTTGTTCTTTCATTTGGGACAAACTCCTCTGTCTCCTCATTTTATCTAACTCCCTGTGTCTGTTTCTGTGTGTTAGGAAAGTCAGCTACGGGGCGCCTGGGTGGCTCAGTTGGTTAAGCAACTGCCTTCAGCTCAGGTCATGATCCTGGAGTCCCGGGATCGAGTCCCACATCGGGCTCCCTGCTCTGCGGGGAGTCTGCTTCTCCCTCTGACCCTCTTCCCTCTCGTGCTCTCTATCTCTCATTCTCTCTCTCTCAAATAAATAATAAAATAAAATCTTTAAAAAAAAAAGAAAGCTACGTCTCTTGCTTTGAAAAGTAGTGGCCTTTGGGGCGCCTGGGTGGCTCAGTCATTAAGCGTGTGCCTTCGGCTCAGGTCATGATGCCAGGGTCCTGGGATCGAGCCCTGCATCGGGCTCCCTGCTCCACGGGAAGCCTGCTTCTCCCTCTCCCACTCCCCCTGCTTGTGTTCCCTCTCTCACTGTCTCTCTCTCTCTCTCTGTCAAATAAATAAATAAAATCTTAAAAGAAAAAAGTAGTGGCCTTTGGAAGAATCCCATGGTACCCTACAGTGCTGTGTCCCCTGTTCAACAGAACCCTTCAGGGGTGTCTCCTGTGTATGTTGCATGTGCCCTGCTATTGTGGCTATGCTGCTTTTTCCCTTAGTGCATTTGTCTGTAGTGGCTCTCTTTGCCTGTTGTGGGCAGATTTGGTCCCTGTGTTGTTAGGTGGCCAGTCTGGGGCCACCTTAGGCTTGAGTGGAGTCAGACCAAGCATTTGTGAGATGCAGTAGTACCAGACTGCAGGGCACTTTCCCTGTCTTGTCCCCTGAGAAGCTTTTCTTGGTGAGCAGGGCCTGTAGTCAGACCAGCTGTCTGCCCCCAGCAGTGGAACTAGGGTGTATGGTTATCTTTCCCATTCTCTGGAATGGGAGTCACTTTGGAGTAGTGCTGGCCCCTGTTGGAGCTCCTTGCACACTGCCAGGCTTGTGGTACTGGCTTTGGATGGGTTCTGGCCAAAGGTGTAATGGTGGGGGCAGGTCCACAGGAGAATATGGTGATGGGGTGCTGGTGATACCAGCAGAGTTGCTGGTCCTTAGGAGTAGACCTGCATCAGCCCAGGAAAACTCACTGAGGGAGGGATGGAGGGGCAGCTCCACAGAAGTGTGTGGTGACAGGGCACACTGTTAGCCAGCTAGATGGAGAGTGTTTGTGCTGTGCTGGTTCCCGCCAGTGTCTGTGTATCTAGGCTGGGGCAGGGGAGGGAGGTGGCACCCACCAGTTCTTTTGTTCTCGGAGAATTCTCCCAAAGATCCTTGCCCCTCCAGCACATGCTCTGAGATGAGTAAATAAATCTCCTCCCCGTATACACCAGGTGTTTTTCAAACTGCTACGTGTATGCTCTCAGTAAGGCTGTTTGTTGTGCTGTCTCTTTAAGGGCAGGAACTCAGTTTCCTCATAACCCTCCTCACTCTCCCAGGGCCCCATCTACTGGTTTTTAAAGTCACAGGTGGTAAGCTCATTGATTGTAAGAACTCCTGAAGTTAGGCCCCTCTGGTTTTCAAAGCCAAATGTTATGGGGATATGGGTTCCTGGTGCCTGGGGTGGGGTCTGCTCTTCTCCCTTCCGTGGCCGCAGCATCCCTCCCTCCTATCTAATTCCCTTCCTACTGTCTTCCACATGATCTCTTCTCCACATTTAGCCGTAGAGAGTCTGTTCTGCCAGTCTTCGGGTCATGTTCTGGGTTGTGTACACAACCAGGTGATGTGGGTGTTTCTAGTTGAATCCATGGGACAAAGTGAGCCTAGGATCACCTACTCTGCCACCTTCCCCCTCATATCCTATACAAGTGTATTTTTAAAATTCATTTATTCCAATCTTAGTCATCCTGACCACATATAAAATTATTTTCCAAAGAGTCCCCTTCACAAACCAACAACTTCCTTTTGCATTTAGATTTTGTCATAAGTTTTTTCTCTCTAAATAACCAGTCTTGTGTCAGGACAAAATTACTTTCTTTGCTCTCGACAAAAATTTATTCTCATTCTTTATACCTTTCTTATATATCTTCTACTTTTGCTACATACAGAGTTGGTTTCCTTATTTCCAGCAGTCTCAATTACATTTAGGAGAATTTTAACTCTTGGAAACCATCGTCTCCTGTGAAAACGTAGTAACCAATAATGAACTACTACACGAGAGTTCTTTAGATTGGGAAGTTTATGAATATATTTTATGTGTTCTAGCAACATATTTTTTCATAGTACAACTTTCAATAAAGCATAAAACGTGCTTATCAGGAGACCGTATTTTTAGATTCTTTGTAATAAGCCAAAAGCAGATAAACCCATGTTTAGTAATTGATATTTCAGTATTTTATCTTTTTTTGGAAAAAACTTAGATATTCAATGAATTCAACCCAATTTGTTATTTAACCTAACAAAATTTCAAAGTTTTAGGTTACCAAAGATTTTGGAAGCTATTTAAAAGTTTCTGAACCTTTTCCTTAAAATTTAATTTACTTGCTCTTAACAATTACCCATGAAAACTTAATGAAACAAAATCGACCACCATTTTAAGTCATTTTTTGCTGACAGATTACAACAGTGACAAGATGAATCTAATAAACTCAGGTAGGATAAAAGCTGATTATCTGTATTATATTTGATGTTGATAGTGCCAAAAACATGTCTCTTTTAATTAAACTAACAACCTTGAATTAGTTTTAATACCGAATATGCTGTACCTGTGTCCGCTGAAACATTATTCAATTTGTGTGTCTCCCCCACCCCCACCCCCACCCCCACCCCCCATCAATTTTACCTGGGACTTGTGTGGGGAAATCTTCAGTGGGTGGTTTGAGTCCAGGGGAGTCCTCGGCCCCTTCAGGCTGATTTGGGAGGTGCTCCAGTTTGAACCTCATAAGGAGGTGGCCTGCCTGGTGCTTTTTTGCTCCTAGGCAGTGAGGGTAGGAAAAGTAGAAGCAAATGGTACTGGAGGCACTGAGGGTGGTACGCGGCCAGCTGTGTGAGCAGCCCCGACGGTGGTTGTGCAGGAACTGGAGGAAGGGGAGGCTGAGGCAGATTCCAGTGGGGACTAACACCTCCCCATTTCTGTGTCCCGTGTCTCCCTCCTGCAAAACAGGCCTTCTCTCTGGGTGCTTTGCAGCCCTCTGGAGGAGGCAGAGGAGCAGACAGATTGGCTGTCAGTTCTAGTGCTTGTGCTTGGGGAGGTGGATTTGGGATTTCCAATGTCTGCCTGTTTTCCTCATTTTTCTGACTACTGAGTAGGGGGGTTTGGGTGTCTTAGATTTTTGCCCATCTCCATCTCTCTGGACCATCGTTGGGTTCCTTCACATGAGGCATCTTTATTACAGAGTAACATAAAAGCCTGAATGTAGGGAATTTCATCCCAGATCGTAAAAACTTGAAAAACATTTGAGTTAGTTTTAATCTTTCTGAGTCTTAGAGAGTTTTTACGAGCGCTTGCCTTTAAACCAATTAAATAGAGCTCCTTTACAAATTAATTTGAGCAATGTCATCCCAAGGTGGAGAAAATATCTCTCAGTTACTACACGTGGACACATACACACAAGACGCAAACAAAATTTAGCCATTGTTTCACTAATATTTGTGGAGAGGACATTAAAGACCCAATTTCCAAATATTTCCCTTTTATTAAAGCAAATCCAATCACAGGATAGCATTATAATTTATGGATCCGTTAGTTCTTTTCCATTTTCTGGTCAGAACACAGCTGGTTTTGTCCAAAGAGACCAAAAGCTGCAGGAACAAACCAAATGAAGCCCAGAGTGCCTCTTTGAACGCTGCTGGTTCCTTCCCCAAAGCCGGGGGCTTCATTGGACCAAAATAGCTTCGTAGTTTCTGGTTATGTGGTCTTACACCTGGCTTTCTAATTGTGTACACAAGAAAAATAACTCCGACGTGTTGAAAGAACCCCATTCAGGCCATCTGAGACTCAGGTTATCCATCCTTAGGCAGATTTTCCCATTTCAGTAAGCGCTTGCAAGCAGAGGCTCCGTAGGTGCTGTGCATAGAGCCTGCCGGAGTTCCTGTAGGTGGTTGTTGGTTTTCTGGGAGCTCTTCAGCTTTGGAAGCGTGGTTCCCCATTCCTTCTAGTTTCAGCCTTATCCTGAATAAGATCTAAGGGTGTTAAGTGTGGTGGATCCAGAGGGTGCTGCTTGTGTCACTTCCAAAGGGCTGTGATACACTCTCTTATGTGTCTCGGTTTCTCCCATCGAGGGGGCTTAGAGCACTGGATGATCAATCCTTATGTGTGCACCCAGGGACGAACGAATCGTTAATTACCTTATGGGATGGGAAATTCCTATGGGACCACTACACATCCCGAGGAATATCATCAGACACTTCCTTTAGGCTTTCGGTCACCTGAAAGCACCATTTGGCTGGAAGGAGCAAGTGTTCCTTCTCTTGGAAGCTGAATGATTCAGGCTCTCATGCTTGTAAGCAGAAAATTTACTCCAGCCTTATAACAGTTATAATTATCAATTTAATTATAATTAAAAGAACTAAATCCTATTGGTGATTCTCACCTAGAGAACGTTATTGGTAACCCTCAACAGCTTGAATAAAAGGACTGTTGATTCAAAGTGAGGAGGTTGGATATCAGGAGACTTCACCAACACACCTGTGAGAAGTCCGAGGGGCACCAAGGGCCCGTGCTGGTACTGAGCTGAGCTCCAGACAGCCCCCAGGCATTGTCAGGTGAGTTGCTCCGGTATCCTGCTGACTGCACCCAGAAATGTTGAGGCAGAGAGAACAAACCTTTTTTAAATTTTTAAAGAGAAAGGAAGAGTCTTATTCAAGTCCAAGTTAGGACAACTGCCCGGGACACACAATCTTCACAAAGAAGGGTGCCCTGGGGAAGGAACATGTGTGCAGGGTTGTATGTTGTTGTTGTTGTTTTTAAACCTAGAGTTACAAATCATCCTGAGGAAGGACATTCCAGAAAGTCACAGACTCATGTTTCTAGTATGTGTAAGGCTGAAGGACCTTAATCTTATGGGAACCAGGGGAGGGTTCTTTCCTTTGTTTGGAATGCTGCTTTTTATTTATTGTTTTTTTTTTTTTTAACAAAGCAGATGTACAGTGTGTGCACAGGGCAGAAATAGAACCCATGCTCTGAGGTTTTGCCAAGTCATTTTGATTCCGGTAAATGTTAAAGTATATCTTTCCTGGGAGCCCAGGAGCAGGGCCCACAAATGTTAAAAGTTGAAAATTTATGGGGCGCCTGGGTGGCTCAGATGGTTAAGCGTCTGCCTTCGGCTCAGGTCATGATCCCGGGGTCCTGGGATCGAGTTCCGCGTCGGGCTCCCTGCTCCTTGGGAGCCTGCTTCTCCCTTTGCCTCTCTCTCTCTCTCTGTCTCTCATTAATAAATAAATAAAAATCTTTAAAAAAAAAAGTTGAAAATTTATTTTATCAAAGTATCACACATAATCCAAAACTGGGATCATCTTCTTTCTGTTGCCTAATGATGCCGGATGACAGTGATGATGAGCAACCATCATACCTAATTTCTATATTAGAGCAAATCTGAAAATAGGAATCAATAGAAATACAAACCGAGTATTGTACGTGCACTTGCAAAACAAAGTTTCCAAATGATAAATCCTGACTGCAGAAGAATCAGGACAACTGGGATTGTTCAAAAGACCAGCTCTGGGCAGGTACCACATGCTCCATTCTATAGCCTTGGCTCTCTGGTGTCAGGTGCTGCAATAGACTCCCATCTGAAAAAATAAAAACTATTCCTTAGGCAAGTCTGCAGAAGGAAGGGTACAGACAGTTCTAGAATAAAATCTTAACAGTTGTCAATCCATATCAACATAAACCGCACCCCTCAGTATCTCCAGCACCCCGGTATGCTGGCACACCTGGCGGGAAGCTGCCATGTTGCCTCTCCGGGGACTGAGGCCCGGCAGCGCCCGCTGCATCACGGGGCAGGTGGCCACCTTCACCTTGAGTTGGGGTGAGGTGCAGCTGATGACTGCAGTTTAGGTCCAGAATCAGGACGGTCATGCTCAAGATGTCACCCAGTGGTGAACCTGCTGTCTCCTGAGGGCACGGTGTCTAGCCAAAGCCAAGGCACCCCTGTTGGTTGTTCTCAAGGCTGATCTGTGAGTCTTCATTAAAGAGGTTATGAAACGTCCAAGGGCACTTCCATCCAGGACCTCTAGAACTCATGCGGCTGGGCGGCGGCTCACGTTTCCCCAGAATTCTCCCTGCTGCCTTGGCCAGCGCTGGCCCCCTCCGCTCCGCTCCGCTCCGCCTGTGTCTTCCTGCGGGACCGAGCCGCGGGCGCCATCGGAGCTGACGCTCAAGGCTGCGGCCCGGCCCGCACGCAGCGGCCACCGGGTCCCCGAGAGGAGGAGCGGGGCGCCGAGGGGGTGCCTTTCTCTGCCTCCCCTCCCCAAAAAGAACCGGGCACGCGCAGCACCCCAGCCCGCGAGGCCGGCTCTGCCTCGGTGGCCTCACCGCCAGCAGTGTTCTGCGCAGCTGGAACCTAACGGGAGCGCTGTTCTCATCACACGGAGCCGGTGGTCGTAAAAGGCCTCACCCGAGCCGTGGGATGCGGGTGTGCGTCTAGTGCTGCCCGCGGCTCCCCGCACTGCTCCGGGGCGCACAGTACCGATCTCGCAGGGGCCGCGGCTGGCCGTGCTCCTGACTGCGTGTCCCCTTGCGCTCCCCTCCCACTGAGGCTGCAGCCTCCGGCGGCTTGCTTCAAGGTGACCTTCCCACTGGGGAGTATTTCTTTTGCTTCTCACTCAGCGGAGAAAATACCATCCTGGACTTCAGAACCCGTTTCCTCCCTTCCAGGAGCAGGGGTGGGGGTGGGGGGCAGCTGCAGACCACCGCCACTCACTCGGAACTTCGGAGAACAAAACCCACAACAGTGACTGTGCCAACAGACTACCAACCCCCGGGCGCTTGGCAGTCCACATACCACACTCCTAAATCCCTGTACGTACGTGACCTGCTTTTCCAGCCTTGGGCATCCTGACCCTCTTCACTCCCGGGTCCCTGCACCTGTTTCATTCCAGGTGGGGCTTCCTTTCATCGTCTGGCAAACCGGGATGAGTAACAGAGAAGGTCCCTCCTCCGGCCTGCCCTGAAGACCTCGTAGGTCACCCTGGCCCAAACGGTCCGGACGGCCTAACTTAGAAGCCTCGGAGCTTTGAAGCCTCACACCAAAACCCAACATGGCTCAGTGGGCAGAAGGGTCCAGCCTTCCATGGTCTGAAAAGGCTGTCTGGACCATTTACGTCTGTCCTCATTGCTCTTCTGGAGAGGCAGCTCTGCACGGACCCTGATTCTGTGATACTGGAAGTGCTTTGCCATCTACTGGTTTTTGTTTTGTCTTATTTTTAACACAGTAAATCTTTAATCTTTCCTGAGCCAAAGTCTTTTTTTTTTTTTTTAAGATTTTATTTTATTTGAGAGAGAATGAGAGAGAGCACGAGAGGGAAGAGGGTCAGAGGGAGAAGCAGACTCTCTGCTGAGCAGGGAGCCCGATGCGGGACTCGATCCCCGGACTCCAGGATCATGACCTGAGCCGAAGGCAGTCGCTTAACCGACTGAGCCACCCAGGCGCCCCCCAAAGTCTTTTTCAGATGTGATGGGAGCCACAGAAAACTGTGCAGATGTATGTACACGCATACCCACACACACTGATCCGTTCGCCTGGGATTAACTCTCCAGTGGATCTGGGGTTCTGGCCACTCGCTGTACGTGTTCAGTGAAAGCCTGTGCAAGACCGAGGGTGAGCCCACGAGAGGGCCTTCCGCCTTCACTCCTCACTGGCTTCACTGGCGCTCTTCATTTCCTCCTTCATTTTCTAAAATTATGGTAAAACCCATAAAATTTGCCATGTTAGGCATTTTGTAGCGTATGGTGAAGTGTTACTGGGCACATGTGCAGTGTTGTGCGACCATCACCATCTCCAGAACTTTTCATCGCCCCCAACTGAGACTGTCCCCATTACACACTCACTTCCACTCCCCTTCTCCTACATTTTGCTTATCAGTCGATGGGCACTTGGGTTGCTTCCAACTTTTGGCTACCGTGAATACTGCTTGTGAACGTGGGTGTAAAAATGTCTCACGAAGGCCCTCCTTTCAATTCTTTTGGGGATATACCCAGAAGTAGAATTGTTGGATCATAAGGTAGTTCTGTTTTTAAACTTCGAGGAACCTCCATACTGTTCTCCAGAGTGGCTGCACCAGGCTGCATTCCCACCAGCAGTGTAGGAGGGGTCCCCTTTCTCCGCATCTTTGTTTTTGTTTTTCTTTTGTTGGGTAGCAGCCATCCTGACGGGTGTGAGGTGGTAGCTCATTGTGGTTTTGATTTGCATTTCCCTGATGATAAGTGATGTGGAGCATCTTTTCATGTGCTTACTGGCCACTCATACATCTTCTTTGGAGAAACGTCTATTCAAGTCCTTTGCCCATTTTAAAATCAGGTTGTTTGTTGGGAAGAGTTGTAGGAGTTCTTTATATACTCTGGATATTAGCTCCTTATCAGGTATAGGATTTGCAAATATTTTTTCTTATTCCACGGGCTGCCTTTTCACCGTTGGTTGCATCTTTTTAAAAAAAAATTTATTTGAGAGAGAGTACATGAGAGAGGCGAGGGTCAGAGGGAGAAGGAGGCTCCTTGCTGAGCAGGGAGCCCGATGCAGGACTCGATCCCGGGACTCCAGGATCATGACCTGGGCCGGAGGCAGTCGCTTAACCGACTGAGCCACCCAGGTTCCTGGTTGCATCTTTTGATACACAGTTTTTAATTTTGGTGTGATCCAATTTACCTGTTTTTCTCTTTGTTGCTTGTGTAGGCTGGATCAGAGGCTAAGGCAACGGAAAAACCTGCAAGAACCAGGAAGGGCTTTACAGGTCTTAGTGAGTGGAGAAGGTTGCCAGACGGGAGTGGGAGGGTAGCCTGACACGAGGAACAGGAAGTAATTCTGTGTGGCTGCTGGGAATGAGGAGCTCGGTGGGCATGTCACACGGCTTTAAGAAAGACTTCACACATGACAACGCGGGGACTTTCTTCTCTTAGCAGGAATGCGACAACAGTACAGAGGGTACCGGGAGGGGAAGCGCCTGGAGGCAAGAGGGCATCTTAAAAAACCTTGCTGAGATTTGCAAGGGAAGGCGATGAGCCCAGCGGTAAGGGGGACGCACAGACGTGACCACTCGCGCAGCCGGGTTGCCGGAGCGAGGTGAGCTGCAGACGGGCAGTAAGGCAGAGGGGCACCTCGGGAGGCAGCCCTTTGCTGTGGGGCGCATTGAGAACCAGGATGGGGGCCTGCAGGACGCGCAGAGGCCGACGGAACAGATGTGTGTGCGGGAATGCCGACGGGCACTGGCGGGTATGTGGAGGCAACCAGCTTCCCACGAATGCAGACCTTAATTTCACGTTTACTTTTTGATTCAACAAACATCAGGGATTTGGGAGGACTTCCTGGGAGTGCGAGCACTTGAGTCAGAGGAGCTTTTGCCTCCTGCCTGCAGATCTCCAGCAGCCTTGTTTGCTCGCAGGCCAGTGTTGTGCGGCCGGTACCGCTCACCATTCTTTCTTCAGTCACCAGGTATCGGCAGGATTAAAACATGTCCAGCTTTTCCTAACGAGAGCAAGGACACGCAGTATTTCTTCCACTTTCTTCTCGACACCTTGCACCTACCCAGACGGAAGCAGACCTTCTGCAGCCTTGTCTGTGGCAGGGAATGGAATTCCAGTGACTCTGCACAGAGCAGTGATCTTGGGGCTACTTGGACGGACTGTATACCTCCTCACTGGCACTCGCGTTTCCAGAGAGCCCGTGCCGATGGCCGCTGACATGACAGCTACACCTGGTCACCGAGCACAGAGATGCACCTCGTGCAGGTGAGCTGGACTTTTAATCTTATTTAACATTAAGTGACAGTAATTTTGTTACTAGAACACACTCATGCTTTGAATAACCTGGGCATATAAATCTTTTTAAATTGTAAGTGGTATGAAATCTAAATACAGATAAAATATTCCTAATGAAAATTTAGTGTCAGAATTGAGATGTGTGCTAAGTGTAAATAAAATACAGTAGACTTAAAGACTGCACCAAAAACAAGCAAACAAAAACAAAACAAAAACCCACTATCACAATAATTTTGTAAAATACTGATGACCTATAGCTGGAACAATATTTTAGATACATGGTGTTATAAAAATTTAAAAACATTTTTTACTGTGGCTATTAGGAATTTTTACATTGCATGTGTAGGTCATATTTCCATTAAATAACCTTGAGCCAGACAAAACAACAGGATTAAGTGACAGACTTCCTTTTCTTAGAAGAAAATAACTTTTTAAATCACCTTCTGTAAGAAGCATTTACTTGAAATCTCTATTCTTCTACATTCGTATGAAACTCCCGAGCCACCAAATCCGTGCTCAGCAGCTGGGCAAGCCAGTTGGCTGCAGACAGCTCCTGGAGTGTTTAAGAATTATTTCTTGGCAGGTTTTGAAAAAAAAAAAAAAAATACTAATTGAAAGGTTAATCAAATCAGTCATACTTGCATGTTGGTTAAACAAACACCCTGTCTCCACTGAAGACTGAACAGATGCATGAGACTCCGCACAGAAGGCCCATTTTTTCCATCCGCGCCTTCACTTTCCTTCAAGGGTGTGAGCCGTAGGGCAATATTCTGAATACTTTGCCATCAAAACTGTGTTCTCAAATATGAAACTCTTCTTCCCTTCCAGGATCTTGCAGAACCTAAGATATTTCATAGCAACACTAATTCCATCTGTTGTACGTGACAGGAAATGGGTCAGTTCTACAGGTTAGTACTTCTAAGTTTGCTTAGGTACAAAACGATTGGCTTCAAAGCAGACACATCTTGAGGTACAATTTGTTAAAAATACAAGTAAATGCCAGAGTATTGTACATCTAAGAACAACTGCTCTTAAGGCATACTTTAAAGAGCTCAAGATAAATACTTCTGGCAGCCAATTAAATGTCAGTCACTTTAGGCTGAGTGAGCCTGAAGGTGTGCCTGCCCTGGTAATGGGGCGGGCTCCCCGGGAAATCCCACAGAAGGTCAAGGGTTAGGGCAGAACTTGAAGACACTGGCCCTTACTTAAAACCGTGAAGTGTGTGGTGATTTCCTTTCCACTTGGAGAAAGAGCTGTGCGTGGTCCTATGCCAGCAGAGCTGGGAGGAACACCTGAAGAAGGGTTGTCCTGAGTGTGTGACCGTCATCAAAGCCCTATAGGGACACTGAGAACTCTCCTGACACGGAATTCAGTTCATTCCTTGTTCATGTCTTTAGTGCATGTGCACCACCTACACTGTATTGAAAGAATGTGCAGTTAAGGAATTATCGAGCGGGTCACAACTATTCCTAGGGAAGACATTTCAGAAATTGTTATGGAAGCAAATTCAGTGTTTCAGGAACACACCTGATGAGCACAGTGAGAGCAACTCTGAGCGTCTGGGACTGTGGCCTCCGATGCAATCCCACAGGAAGTGTCGAAGCACCGGACGTGGAACAGAGCAGGACGGACGTGTGGTCCTCAAGGTTCTGACCGGTGGGTGCAGTGCCACGGTGGCGGCCGTCCCTCTGCTTGGGAGTTTGTTACGCTGGCAGAGGATGGCTGCCTTCCAGATATTCTATTTTGCCTTGAAATTACTTAAAATGTGATCCAGTTTGATGTAAATCATATAAATTATGCAAAAAAAAAAAAAATCACTCAATTCTAAGTTCAAAAGTACATTTATTTAAAATGTGGGCAAGATATCAATATAAAAGAAAAGAGTATAAGAAATAAAAATAAAGTACAAAACATTTCAAATCTTTAACATCCATAATTTAGAGATAGCAAGGTCTTTATTTACACCATTTTACTTGTAGCTGAAGTTTTGTTAACAGTGTTGTGAAAACATTTAAAAACCTGGCAAATGAATCATAAAACCTAATGTGGGCTCGTAAATTCATATAATACAAAACATAATTTATGTTTCCTCAGAATAAAATTACACATCTTAATAAGATGCAGTATATTTATTATCTGTGTTCTCCTGCTTTAAAATGCTTGCCTGCTGAAGCAGCTGGAAAACACGGGCACCTGAAGGGGGGGCGCCGCCGGACGTCGTCCCAGGGCTCCAGTCGCTGTGTCGACGCCATCAGTTAAATTTATATGTAAGCTTGTTGAGGAAAAACCATTTCAAACACAATGCAAACTAACACCGCACACAGGGTGCCAAATCTAGTTACGGCAGTACCCTGCCAGCATAAAGCTGTCAGTCCTGCTGCACATCGCAATCCCAGGGAGCTTTAAAAATGCCCGTGCACACAACTCGCGCAGCCCGAGTGCACCAGGCCCCCCCGCACTGACAGGACCTGGCGAGTGTGCCCTGCGGTCAGAGCCGCAGTCGTGGCTGATGAAGCACAGGCTGACAGTCCGGGAGCCCATCCTCCCGGGGCAAAATCAATCCGTTTCCTTCTGTCTCTAGATGGAAAATGGTAACAAGGCCCCTGAGAGGACACCCACATAACTTTTAAAGCAGTTCTTTCTGAAAGTAAAAGGAGTACATAACAGGCGTTTACAGGTATATATATATTTTTTTTAATCTGGAAATTATATGAAGAAAATGCTTATTACAGCACGGTGTCTATAAATACTAGGACTTTTATCACTAACTCGGGCACATATGCACAGTACATACGGTTCTGGTATCAGTGGGGAGCTGCTCTCCAAAAGGATATGATTCATAGTCCAGTGTTTGTGTGAGCACTCCAGTTAGAACAAACTCCGCGTTGTGAACATCTGAAAGGAACGAAACAAGCTCAAAGTGTGCTGTGTCTACACATGCTCCGATAAAGGGCAAGAGCAGTGAGACTTACCTATTCCTCTGGCAAAATATTCTCGACATAAGTGAAGGTCATTTTCACAGGATATTAAAATTATTTCTGACAAACTCTAAGGAAAAGAAAATGAGTTTATCAGTTACTGAACAAGGAATCTCATCTGGCACAGTGACAAATCAGCAGCCTGTTTTTCCTTCTATCCACCTTATTTTGCTTGTGCTCCACGAGCTTCCGGAAAGACGGCTGTTTAGACAACACTCGCCCTCCTGCACACTCCACAATCGCCTTCATGGTTGAGAGACTTGGGCAGATTCCAGGTGTGATGTAAAAATATTTTGCCTAAAAGTAAAAATACGTGCACGTTTTTAACTGTAATTTTTCATGAATTCTACCATGATTTTTGACCAAATGTATAATTCTGTGAAATTACAGAAGTCCCAGCCGTTGCAGGTCCCCAACCTGAAGTGGGCCTGGAGGAAGCCAGGATGCCGATCTGAACTAACTGAAGCATTTTCCCACGTCAGGTAAGACCCGGGATGAGTCAAAGTAACTGGAACTCCTGTCCCTAAGAGACACGAAGGATTCTGTGGGGTCGGTGAGAACACTACTCCATCCGCCTCCGTGTGTCAAGCAAGAGACCCCTCTTCGAGATCTGTGTGTCCTCTGGGCCCCAACCAGGAGATGACCCTGATGGCTACGATGTAACTTTCTAACGCCTGTTCTCTGAAGCACACCACAAAAATTTTTTTAAACCGCTCATAGAAAACATTTAGAAAATTCAGACTATTTTAGGTAAGATACATCTTAACATTCCCATTCTCATTCCCAAGCTGGTTCCCTGAGAAGGGTAAAAAACAGATCAATACAAAAAAAATGTCAAGCTGTTCTAAGTATCTTATCAAACAAATATTTAAAAATCCTCTGCACACATTCAATTAATATTTTCCTAAGAATCTTCATTCTCCAGCTGAGTATGCGTTTAATGAGAAGAACATGAAGTAGCAAAGATTTGTTGAGAAGCAGAAAAATCAACCTAAATGTCTCTTGCCAACTGGATGATTCATAAATACACTCTGAACGCCCAGGTGCTTTGTCGAGCGTGTCTCTAGCAGGCTTGGGAAGAGCAGTGCTCCGGAGGCCCCCCTGGGCCTCCCTGGCACAGGCCCCCGGGAGCACGTCCCAGCAGCCTCCCGAGGCCAGGAGTGTGCGCCACCCACTCAGTTACTGTCCCTTCGACTGGGCCATGTGGGGCGTCTGCGGGGACGCTGCTGACTACCCTTTACCTTGAAGAGTGGGGAGGCGTGCGCCCTTTTCAGGGACTCTTCCAGACTGAAAGAGAACAGCACCTCGGCCTCAGCGTCTCGAAGGAGGTAGTTCTGCTCATCTGGAAAACAGAGCCGCCCGCTCAGAAAAGTGCAGACTTGTGGAGTAACGGGCACGGGATCCACCCCGGAGGTCTCCCCGCCGGAGGGCTCCCCGCCGGAGGGCTCCCCGCCGCAGGTCAGGGGCATGTCTCTCGCGGCTCACACTTACTTCCCTGGGAAACCCCTGAATATGAAATCTCAGCTATTCCCCCCTGAGAACAGCCAGACAAGATGAACGACAGACTCCCTTCTCCACAGCGTGGCTTACACTGCTGAGGTCATACGCCCTTGGAAACAAACGGACTGAGAGCTGGGGACCCTCTTCCACTGCCACACCTCCCCTCCGCGCCCCCACCGCTACCCCGCGTGGTTTCAGGGGGTTCAAGGATCCTGCATGGAGAATCCCAGTCCCAGAGCGACCAGCCGAGAACCAGCTTCACATCCAACGTACGTGTGATGACCACAAGTCTCGTTAGACTCAAGGAACTGATAATCCATTGTATAGATCTAACAGATTCCTTTTAAACATATGAAAGTGGGTAGCAACTTAGAAAGAATAGTTTCACCAAACCTTGACACGGGAGAATTTTGTTTTTCAGAGTTTTCATGGTTAACATTTTAAGAAACATCCAATTTACCAAGTCAAAGATCACAAAATGTTTCAAGCTTCTTCTGTCTCACGCTCAGAAAAGCACTTCTTCCTCATTTCATAATAACCAGGTAGCGTAACACAGGTCTAACCTGATGACATGGTCCCCGAAAGTGTGGCACAGGGAAGTGTGGCGTGGGGGCTGGCCAGGTGGGCGGCCATGATCACACGACCTGCAGGCCACACACTGTTTCTGCCAAATGCCCTTTTCATGAAGCGATGAGGCTTTGAAGTATGTAAGAAAACCATTCTTAGCTCCTGAGCCACAGTTTGCTGACACTGGGCAAGAGCAATCCAATCAGTAAAGAGACACTGAAATTATGAACAAGTGCTAGAAATACAAGATCAGTTGGTCAGCCAATCACACAAAGCTGCTATACTGTTTTAGGTGGAAAAAGATAATGTCCAGAAATTGGAGCAGTAAAAAATGAACAGGAAGTACAGTCACACAGGAAATATCTGAAATGGCAACTTCCAGGGCAACCGTGGAGGCAGACGCGCCTTTCCAGGGCCTGGAGGGTCACCAAGCAGCGGCCAGGGCTGCTGACGGAGAAGCGACGCGGGAACGGCCGCAGCTGACAGCCCGCCTGCACGGGAGATGCCACGCTGGGCTCTGCTCTCTCGCGCTCAATCTCCAAACAACACACAGGGCAGAGGAGCGTAACATGAGCCTAGAACTTTCTTGTGCCAATAGCCAGGAAGTGCTCGAAGACCAAGGGGACGGACGGCGGGACCCTGAAGCCAGCCGGAGTGGCCCTCACTGGACATCAAGGACAGTACGGGAACAACCCACGAAATAAAATTCAAAAAGGAGTCCATCCAAGGAAGTAATAAAGGAACAGTAATACTGGCACAGTTTCAACTACTTCCCCCTACATGACTTAATGCACAGAGGTGGCCAGCAGATGTCACCTGCTCCCAGGGATCACAGGGACCCAGGAGCCGCACAGCAGAACCGCACAAGCCCTGGCGGGAGCGCTGCAAGCAGCCAGCACCGAGCGGGGCAGCCCTGCACTCAGTCGGGGGGCAGCAGCAGGTACACCCGGGCCGAGGGCCGTTCTAGCAAATCATCACCTGCAGCAACAAGGGAACACTGAGGAGACATGGCGACCCCGTGCTCGGTTCTGACCCGGAACCTCTGGCTTTGAGGGACATCCCTGGGACGCCGAGCCGTCGGAGGATGAGGCTGTGGCCGTGGACCGGACTCCCTGAGCTATACTGTGGCCATGGGGCAGAGTGGCCTTTTCTGTAGGTAACACACGTCAAGGTGTTCGAGGATGATGGCGCGTAACTTTGGCAATGTACCCTTTCACGGTTCAGGAAAAAACAGTAGTTTGTACTATACCTGCAACTGCTTGGTAACTTGGTGACTGTTTCAAATAAAAAGATTTTTTTAAATTCCAAAGCCAAATATGTTTAAAAATCGCTAAAATGTTAAAAGATGGGTAAAAGAAAGAAATGACTCTGAAAGCAAAAATTCAGACATTACCACAAATCACCCAAGTAAGATCAATATTCTCTTTGAAAAATTTAGAAAATAATCCAAAAGTGTCAACTTTTGGCAAAACAAATTTCTTTTTTAGAAGATTTTATTTATTTGACAGACACAGCAAGAGAGGGAATATGAGCAGGGGGAGTGGGAGAGAGAGAGAAGCAGGCTTTCCTCTGAGCAGGGAGCCCGATGCGGGCTCGATCCCAGGACCCCGGGATCGGTGACCTGAGCTGAAGGCAGACACTTAACTGACTGAGCCACCCAGGTGCCCCAAAAACAAAGTATCTTTATATATGTATTAAAAATAAATGATTTGGGGCGCCTGGGTGGCTCAGTTGGTTAAGCGACTGCCGTCGGCTCAGGTCATGATCCTGGAGTCCCGGGATCGAGTCCCGCATCGAGTCCCGCATCGGGCTCCCTGCTCAGGGAGGAGCCCGCTTCTCCCTCTGACCCTCCCCCCTTTCATGTGCTCTCTCTCATTCTCACTCTCTCATATAATAAATCTTTAAAAAAAATAAATGATTTGGGGCTCCTAGGTGGCTCAGTTGATTAAGCATCTGCCTTCAGCTCAGGTCACGATCTCAGGGTCCTAGGATAGAGCCATGCATCATCCATCATCAGGCTCTCTGCTCAGCGGGGAGTCTGCTTCTCCCTCTGCCTCTGCCCCTCCCCCTGCTTATGTGTGCACACTTGCGCGTGCTCTTTCTCTCACATGCGAGCACTCTCTCTCAAATAAAATATTAAAAAAAAATTTTAAAAATGATTTACATATACCAAGAAACTGATCCTAAAGTTGATATGGAGGGCAAAAGACCCAGAGCAGCTGACTCAACGCTGAAGGACAAGAACAAAGCTAGAAGACTGCCCCTGCCCAACTTCCAAGCTCACCTCAATGCTTGAGGAATCAAGACCGCATGGCACCCGCAAAAGAACTGATTGGTGGAGAGCCCAGAAACAGACCCAGAGAAACAACATAAATTGGCCTTTAACAAAGGAACAAAGGTAACACAACTGAGCAAAGATCTTATTTTCAACAACTGGACGTCCACATGCAAGAAAATGAATCTAGACAGACTCTACATGCTTCAGAAAAATTAAAATGGATCACAGACCTAAGTATAAAACTATGAAACTCCTAGAACACAGGAGAAAATCTAGATGACCTTGAGTATAGCAATGACTTCAGATACGACACCAAAGGCACGACCTATGGGAAAAATAATTGATAAGCTGGACTTCATTAAAATTAAAAACGTGTGTTCTAGGAAAACAATGTCAAAAGAATGAGAAGACAAGCCACAGACTGGGAGAAAATAGTTGGAAAAGACACAACTGATTAAGGACTGCTGTCCAAAATATACAAAGAACTCTTAAGATTCAACAATAAGAAAACCACCCAATTTAAAAAATGGGCAAAAAGTCTGGACAGACATGTCACCAGAGACGATATAGAGATGGCAAATATGCACCTGAAAAGATGTTCCATGATCTATGTCATTATCTAACTGCAAGTTAAAACAAAAATGAGATGAGCACTACACAACTATTAAAATGGTAGAAACTCAAAACACTGACAACACCAAATGCAAGCAAGGATGTGGAGCAATGGCAACTCTCCTTCACTGCTAGCAGGAATGTAAAATGGTGCAGCTAACTTGGAAGAATGTGTGGTGGTTTCTTACCAAACTAAAGATACTTTTACCACATCATCCAGCAATCACACCCCTTGGTACGGACTCAAAGGAGCTGAAAACTTATATCCACACAAAAGCTATACAAGAATGATGACGGCGGCTGTATGAAATCGTCAAAACTCAGAAGGAGCCAAGATGCCCTTCAGTCGGTGAACAAACTGTGGTCCAGGCAGACAATGGAGTATCTATCACTCAGCGCCACAAAGAAATGAGCTACGAAGCCATGAAAAGACAGGGAGGAAACGGAGATGCGTCTCACTAAGTAAAAGAAGCCACTCTGAAAAGGGTATGTACTGTTATGATTCTAACTACATGACACCTAGAAAAGGCAATTACTGTAACCTGGAAAAATTCTCTTAAATCCTGATATTTGGGGGATCAAATATGAAATGTTTGAATATTTACTATTAAACATGAAATGTTTACAATGTGACTAAACCACCTTCTAACCCTCAGAGATCGTTATGCCATACAAATGAAAGTCAGCCAGCCAAAACTTCGTGAAATTTGAATTGCTGTAAACTTCATAAACAAACAAAAGAATATTTCACAAAATGGTAAAGTTGATAAAAGCAACTCAAATTTCAATGAAGGAACAGACTGTCACATTCTAAATTTTATAGCTCGTCTACAAAATTGGGAGCTAATATATAAGTTTATGGGAATTATTTCTACAACTTTTTTCTTTTGCCTACGTTGTTAGGTTTTTCTATTTCATTAATATCTTTTAAGAACAAAAAAATTAATTTCAATTGAAAAATTTTCTAAATACTAACACAGTTATCCTCATTATTTGTGGACTGGCCTACTTGGTACAATGTATTTGTAACCACAGACCAGTACTGGTGGCATTTTTGCAGTCCCTTGCAGAGACGCTAGTAACGGGGCCAAACCTGAGCCGCCAGATGCTCCTGTTCCTAGAAGGCGAAGCTCTATACCATAAAGAAGTTTTCTTTTTTGTGGTCTACTTAGTGTTAATTTGTTCACATTTTCATGCTTTTTGTTGGTGACTCTGTAGTTTCAAATGCCCCAGCATGGAGTGTGGTGCCGCGGTGCCCCCCAGGGAAGAGGCCACGCCGTGCCGACAAAGCACGAGTTACGACGGCTCCGCTCAGGCTCAGCGAAGCCAGCTACAGCCAGCCAGGTCGTCAGCGGGAAGGAGCCAAGCATAAGTATGAGTAGCGTCTTTAAAAAGAGGCACACATCCAACAAGGTTTTACGGAGCCTACGAGGATAGGTATCGACCAGCTGATGAAAATGTGACCAGCCAGCCCTGAGCTTCCTCTGGGAGCAATGGCTCGGTGTTCACGAATTTGGGGTCTGTGGCTACTCTGTAGAAAATGTAATTACCATGAATAACAGGAATTGGCTATATTATTGTAACTGAGAATTTATTATTGATTTTCATATAAAGGATTCTTTGCTATGATTGACATGGATATACAATCATAGAATTTTAAGTTTGGTTCTAGCTTTGCTACAAGTAAGAAGATCATTTATTTGGATAATTTCTCATCTGTATATTAGACTACATGAACTTTAAAATATATATGCTTTTTATTAACTGTTTTACATTAAAGACTGAATTAGGTTTAAACACGAGTGTCCAAGAAAATAACATGGGTCTGAAATGCTTCAATTTAACATTAACAACCGCTTGCCCCTGTTAGGGACAAATATGGCTAGTTTCACGGGTCAGAACACTGCGAGGCCAGTGGGGACCAGGAGGGTCTCTGGGGGTCTGGTGGACCGGTATCATCCTACAGCTCCAGGGGCGGGAACACGGGAGGGTGCAGCATCCAGGGCAGAGAAACACGAGCGTGTGCATGTGTGCACACGCCCTAACCAGAGGCTGGTAACTGCTGTCACTGCCACATGAGGGCAGGTAGGGGGGGGAACACAAGGGAGGGAATTAAGTCTTAGCACCACTGCGGGTGGGGCTTAAAAACCAAAAACAAGAAACCAAACAGACTGTGGTGACGCTTGTTAGAGGGCCGAGCTCCTTTCTCCTGTTCCACCCAGACCAGTGGCCAGGTGAGAGCTAAGGATGCATGTGCAGGGGCCACGACGGGCTGGGAAGGCCCACACAGGGAAGACAACACCACTGCTCCTTACAGTAACAAAGGCTCCAATCAATTTTGGCCATATAGCTTTGTGGAGAAATTGTTTGGAATTTATATTCACTCTATGTGTAGTAGGGTACGCTAAGAGAAAGCCTCTCCCCACTGCCCAGAAGGAATCCACTCTCGGGGCTCCGAACGACGGGAGGTGGGCAGAGGGAGGCAGACACCCATCCCTCCGATGGAACCTGCCATCAAACCCGGGCCAGGACCATCATGGACACCACTGCACGGGAGAATCGCATTTCTACTGGAAACAGCCAGTGTCCAAACAAAATATCGGCAAACAAAGCCGTGGTAGAGAGCTTATTTTCCCCTAACATTGCCCAAATGACGGAAACCTTTCTCTGTCATACTAGTCCAAACATATCGCAATGGTACTTATCCTAACATGAGACTCTTCTCTGTCATACTGTGCAAGACTATCCACTGACTGCTGGGACATGGAAGAAATTTATAAATTTAATGGTGAGTTGTCAGGAGTGAAATAGCAAACTAGATGTTTGTTGGGATGAAAATGGACAAACTCAAGGGAAAAAAAGGTGTGTTTTCAGTACGAAACACTAAGGCAGAGATGCCAGCACATACCAATGAACTTCTGACATTTGAAACACTCCTCCAGCCACTCCGGGGTCACGATGTGCCTCACCACAGAGATGGCCGTCAGGAACTTCACCGTGCGCGTCACTTTGCTGGCGATGAGGTGTGTGCACTTCTGCGCAGACTCGGCGACCTCACCGCCAAGGATGTAGAGCTTCTGAAGGGAGGAGCACAGAGCAGAGATGAGCGTGGCACTGACGGTGGCCCGGTGCGCACGACTGTCATCACGTCCACAGATGCCACAGCCCTCCACATCAAGTCCCTGAGAACCAGGCGGCACATCTCAGACCTGCAGCTGAAACGGGGGTTAGTGAAACACAGCGACCCAGTCTCTGCCGTCAGGGAGTCCCCGCAGAGACGCGACTGAGAAGACGCAAACACATGAAAAAGACCTCAGTGACTACATTCAATTGTAAACGTAAAAAAACTGTACTAATCTTAGAACAGCATTTGTTACGATTTCTCTTCCTTAAAAACAATGAAAAGCACCATGTAGGAATCCAACACGATACAGGCGAACTTTCCATCGCACCCCACCCCCGCCACCCGACAACAGGAAGCTGTTATTCCAGAACATGTATCTGAGGTCGTATCCCACTCCCTGTCCAAGTACACACATGCCCAACGCCCCCTGCACCCCCCCCAGGCGGCCTGTGGCTTCAATGGGGGGATGCAGAGTGGCTGGCGCACCCCCTAAGCTGGGGCTTTCTAGGACGATGGCCTTCGACCAGGCTTGCTCATGTTCACGTGGCTATAAGAATGGGTCGTGGTCTAATCGCCAGACTCCTGCTAAGAAAGCAGGTGTCTGAGTATAAAACTAAATATAAAAAGCACAGAACAAGGTGTAAAATCATTAACAATTTGACGAATGCTTGTTGCCATAAAAACTACTACAGCTCCTTTGTAAGTATATGCTGTGAAGGTTATTAGGATATTCCTGATTAAATGTTAATTAACTGCTACCCTAAAGCAAATATATACAGAAAGGCACAGGGCTAAATATCCTTATAGAAAGTAGAATACAATTTTACCTTAATATACTGTTGAACTTGGACAGGTTCAAACCCAGTGAAAAGCACAAAAGGGGTCAATTCTGGTGTTAACTTTTTAGTGGGAGGTGGTATATCTTCAATTCTATAAAATAAACACACAAAACACAAAGGTGACTTTGTTTACTTAAAATAAAAATGTTCTTTAGCAAACAAAGGATTGTTTTAACAACTGTTGGGAGCGTTCAGTGTGTGGGGATTTTTCCATCAAGGAGACCGCGAGGCGCCCGTCCTTTCCTTCCTCTTACACGGTCTCACCCAAAGCCTGTGCGTGGCACCTCCAAGGAAAGCAACCCACGGATCCTCTCCCGCTCCAAATTACAAATGTTTTCAACGGCTTTGAAAAGGCGGCAAAAGAATGAGATCTTGCCATTTGCAACGACGTGGATGGAACTGGAGGGTGTTATGCTGAGTGAAATAAGTCACTCAGAGAAAGACATGTATCCTATGACCTCACTGATATGAGGAATTCTTAATCTCAGGAAACAAACTGAGGGTTGCTGGAGTGGTGGGGGGTGGGAGGGACGGGGTGGCTGGGTGATGGACATTGGGGAGGGTATGTGCTACGGTGAGCTCTGTGAATTGTGCAAGACTGTTGAATCACAGATCTGTACCTCTGAAACAAATAATGCAAGATATGTTAAGGGGGAAAAAAAGAAGAAGATAGCAGGAGGGGAAGAATGAAGGGGAGTAAGTCGGACGGGGAGACGAACCATGAGAGAAGATGGACTCTGAAAAACAAACTGAGGGTTCTAGAGGGGAGGGGGGGGGGATGGGTTAGCCTGGTGATGGGTATGAAAGAGGGCACGTTCTGCGTGGAGCACTGAGTGTTATGCACAAACAATGGATCATGGAACACTGCATCAAAAACTAATGATGTAATGTATGGTGATTAACATAATAAAAATAAATAAAAATGGAAGCTTAAAAAAAAAAAAAGGTGGCAGACACTTGGGGTGGACTCCCTGTCTCGCTGCTTCTGCCAGGATAACCGTTCCGAACAGGCCTGTTCTGGGTCCACGTCAGTCACTGAGCGGGTATCCCGGCAGCTGCCTCTCACAGGCCCTCTGCACCCCCTGCCCTGTCTTACACAAGAGGCTCAAAACAAGATATCGAACTTAAGCAAACCTTTTAAATTAAATCAGTATTTTACATATCCTTAAAATGTTCAAATTCCATTTTTAGCTTACATTTGAAACCGTCTAGATAAAATAATTTTTTAAGGTTTATAACTGTGTAATCACAGGGGCACCTGAGTGGCTCAGTCAGTTAAGCATCCAATTCTTGATTTCAGCTCAGGTGTTGATCTCAGGGCCGTGAGACCAAGCCCTGCATCAAGCTCTGCACCGGGCACGGAGTCTGCTTGAGATTCTCTCTCTCCCTCTGCCCTCCACCCCCACTGCTCATGCTCTCGCCGTATTAAAAACTTTATATATATATAATCATATAATTAGGATGTTAGTGAATACTTCCATAGCTTAGACTGTGATGTGGGGGTGCAACGCATAGGATGCAGAGCAGGGCAGAGACGAGGGGAGACCGGTGACTGACTGTAGAGGGCAGCCCAAGCACATCAACTGTGGTTCACCACATCCAGCCTGGACTTCATTACTGACCCACACTGGCCAACCAGGTCTTAGCAGGTGAGACCAGTGCCACCACACAAGTCCTTCCAAAGGGCTCTCGGCCCCCGCCCACCTGGGCCATGGGGTGCACCCGGAGGGCATAGTCGTGCGCACGCTGGTGCGCCGAGGCCAGCCCCGCCAGGCCTCCCACCTGGTCCGCCACAGCAGCTACGCTTTACTGAGGTTCTGGTAAGGTTTTGCTTACAAAAACAAAACAAAAAACCCAGAAACAAAAAAGATTCAACTTTTTTTTAAATAAAAAAAAATACTTGTCTATCCACCTTTATGTCCAGTAATGAGACAGCACAACAAAGCTGTGAAGCAATAAGCAAATCCTATTTACTATGAAAATGTTCAGAAATTTCTCCACTTGTGACCACTTTCTAAAACAGACCTGTAAACGATAACCAACCACAGCAGACGCAGGGGATCCTTCATACCTGGCTCTTTTGGAAGAAGGCTGGATGTTGGTCACTTCATTCTGTTTCAGTTTGGGAGGTAGTCTCACACCCTGTAATTAAAAATATCACTCACTTTAATCAATCTCACAATACAAGAACTTCTAAGAGATTTATGTGTCAAGTAACCAAACCATCTCCTACAACGTTCATGCTCTCCTCCGCATCGAAACTAGCATTTGCCCAGGACAGTGACAAGGAGGTCACCACCCAGGAGCGGGAAGGCTTTCCAGAGAACCTCTGTGTGAACTCTCAGCCTGCCTTCCAGGTTCCCCAAACCCTCCTGGTCCTCAGGGCGTCTCCGTCCCCCTGCTGCCCATGCAGTCCTCCACCCTCAACACCGCCCGGCAGTTTTCACTTCAAATGTGTTGTCTTGTGTCCCTATTTGGAACTTCGAAAACATTCTCACTGCAGTTACATCCCCTAAAAACTGACAATTCCTCAAGTAGGAATTCTGGCTAGGACGGTTCACAGATCTCACTGGACAGATGAGCAGCTCTGCTGGGAGCGGGGCAGCTTTTCCAAAGCTGCTTCCAAAGACACATTATCTGTTTCACCATCCAAAGCCTCCCCTTTCCATTTTCTAAATACTGCTGCTGTATGCCGACAATACCCCCAGGAATCCCCGTGTGCACGGCAAATGCCTGAGACCTGCCTGCCCCGCCAGACCCGGGGCCAGCCAGCCTCCTCTCACTGCACCCGGACAAGGACACGGCCCTTGGCCCTCGCAGCCGGCAAGCACTTTCAAGCGTCCCCAGCACCACACAGCAGCAGCAACAGGAAACACGCGGCGGGACGCAAACGACGGTAATGGAGCCGTCTGGGCCCCAGGGACCTGGGAGGGCTCCTCCCTGAGGACCACGTTCCCAGCTTCATCCTGAAGGCCCCGGTAACACTGCTTTCATCCACGTGAATTAGGAGAATATCTGTTTTTGTTGATGTGTCAGAGCTGGTCGTGTTTTCTTAAAATCGTAATTACTAGTTTAAGTAAAGGGAAAAAACCCCATGTGACCACGTTATCATCAGCATGTAGGAAACAGACTCTGGACAATCATCCTCGGCTTCCAGGTCAGATCTGGAAACAGCATGGCGGATCCTCACGAATCAGAACACAGGCTGAGCTGTTCCTTGTAACCCTGACAAGAACACGCTCCTCATTTAGCTGTTTAGGGGACCAAGAGCCTCCCTCACCTCCGCAGCCTCCCAGGGACGTACTGAGCGTCCGTGCACGTGAGGTCCAGCAGTGAAAACCCCCGGGAGGGTATATATGGTAACACGCATGTCACCCCCAACCTTTAACTGCCACCACCACGGAAACCGCGGCTGTCCTCACAGCAGCGGGCACGTCAGCGGGGACAGTGACCAGGAGGCAAGTTCTACAGTGTGACGTCACTGAGATGTGTCCTGGAAACACACCCGAAACGCGATTCGTGTCCTGCTGTCATACCTGACCCATGGCCCCGCCCAGGGGGCAGCCCAGCCTTGTTTCCTAACCGACCATCGCCAGCACTCCAACCCGCACCCCCTCCCCGTGCCCTCCGCAGCCCAGGGCGAGCTGGAGCTGCTGGGGCCGCTCCCGGGGCCCCCACCCCGCGCAGCAGCCACACAGCTCCTACTCCCCCCCCACCCCGCGCAGCAGCCACACAGCTCCTACTCCCCCCCCACCCCGCGCAGCAGCCACACAGCTCTCGGAAGCCAACGGGGCCCCTCTGCGTAGAAGTGCCGACGACTGACGATACCGCCAATGAAGGGGGGAAAGGACCCAGGCCGTGCTGGACATCTATAACAGGTGAGAAGATCCAACCTCCACTTGCCATGTGGACAAATTATTTGAAGGGCTCGTAACGGACAGATACAGATCTATGCCTACTGCGAGTTTACAGGACAGTGACGGCCTAGGTGACTCGGCCACGGACGTACCATCAGCAACTCCGCCGACACTTTCAGCGGGACTCTCCAAGCATCTAGAGAGAGAAAAAAGTTATTTTTACAACAATACACTGCTTAAGTGGAAAAGCCTGCTTGGGAAACCCTTTTCTGGGGCTGGTAACCTTAGACACGCAGGTGGCTTTGTGGACATTTACCGAGAATACATCAAAGAACTATACTTGTGCTAAAAAACCCTTCCAGGACAAGGGCAGGGGAGAGCAGCGAGCAGCTGCCGGGCCTGTGCACAGGGGTTCATGTACCGAGCCTTCCCTGGGTGAGGAGCTCTAGGACTAACAGCAGTGCAGTCTGCTGTGGCAGCTGCCGGCCACGTCTGGGAACCGGCACCGCCCGTGGCGACAGGAGGCCCATGCGAAGGACCGCAGCGCATCCCCCACACGCCGGCCAGACTGAATGCTTCAAGGAAGGACGAGTCGTTATAACCCTTTCTTCTCAGAATGGAAGGCAGACGGGCACATTTGTTCCCAGGACGGAGATTATGGCTTAAATTGAAGAGCTTTCCCGTGATTAAAACCGTCTGGAAATCAAACGGAATGAGCCTTCTGAGAAGCGAGCACACTAAAGCAGAGTCTGAATGACCGTTTTCAGGAGTGGACGTCCTCGAGCACACACAGCACAGCTGAGTGTTGTAATGGACCCCGGGGGCAGGGGTCTGTGCAGCCAGGCCCGACAAGGGCAAAGGGCAAGAGACAGGGTGCTCGCCTACAACTGAAGCAGAGAAAGCCGGGCATGGGTCACGGGGTGGGGGCGTTTTAGAGAAGCAGTAATCGGCCGGAGAGACAAGACGCCAACGCTTGGAGTGCTCCTTCCATCTGTGAGCGTCTGTTAAGACGGCGAACAAGACCACGGAACCGACAAGACCTCCTGCGCAGGGTGGGCAGAAGGAAGGGAGTGTGGGAAGGAGACAGGAAATGACAGGAATTAAAAACGACGGGAAAGCTAATGCCACGGCTGTGCCTCGGGTAAATAAAGGTGGAGGGAGCACGTGTAATCCTCACACCGATAAGCTGGGCAGCACGTGAAACTCCACTCACCCAGAAGATTGAAAACCAAGTGCTGAGTTGGGGCAAATGGCTCCTGCAGATTGAACGCCGTGTAGCGGCCATAGTGGATCTGCCTCAGCGCCTCGAAGTTCCCCAGGAGAATGTCACCAAGCCACTGCGCGTTCACACAGGGGATCCTCCACTCCTTGGCTTTTTCATACTTTAAACCAGTTGGTCTTTTTTTTGAGGAAAAAACACATTTTACTAAATGTTAGGCTTGTCTGCGCTGTTGAAAATAACACTTATTTTCAGTACGGTACCACAGAAATAGCACGGGTATCTCGGCAGACTTGACAATAACCCCTGGCTGGTAATTCCAGGACACGTCCCGCTCATGCTGGGTCACCAGGTCGTCCACTAGGTTAGTAAGTTTATCTTATTCCCAGTACCTCACTTAATTAATTCTAATCTCATTAATTCATCTAATTTCATTCCCATGTTTTACAGGTACTTCTGCTCCTATCAACATAGCACTGCCATTCTTTTAACAGACTCAGGTTCTCAAATTCCCACCAAGAAGGAGGCAGACTGCGGACCCAGCCCCCACGATTCGCTGTGTGACCTGGAGGCCACCCGGGGCCACGGAGCCACGCTTACTCTTTGCAGATGAGCACCGTGTTGCTGCGGCACAGGTAGCCCGTGTACTTGGCGCCCGCCAGGTAAGCCATTAGCTTCAGGTCGTCTCTGTCACTGTCGACAAATCCAGTCACAGAAATAATCTAAGCACAAAGAGAGCAAATAAGGCCAAGACGCAGCAGCATTTAACCCATGAACACTTGCTTCTCCATGCCTTGCTGTTTTACACGCGCGTATTTTCACTCTTTACCTGCGTTCCTGCACAGAGGCGGTAACGCCCCTCCTACGAATGTCAAAACCAGCCTCTTGTTCATGGTCGACAGGTTACATGCGTCGCCATCAGACGGGGAGCAACGACCATGACGCCAAATATGGGAAAACCTTTCTTGTGTTAACAGGACACTGTTCAGATCATTTTAACAAAGCTCTTTTACTAAGCATGTAAATATTAATCGGCCAGTTCTTCATTCTCCTCACTGATCCCAATTTGGAGGTTATCTGAGCGAGAGAACCTACAACTATGGACAGAGTCCCACCAGCAGTGGCCACTCCCAGTGCAAGATGCCTAGTTTACTTTAGGATTTTAAGTAGTGTCAGAGATTTGAGAGCCTCGGTTAAGTTGTGCTCCACGCAGGGAACCGTGACGGTTTTAAGGGGCCCAGGAAATGAGGGAAATGAGGGACTGGCACCACCAGGCCCTCTCGAGCTATAGGCCAGAGGCAGCGTACAGGGGCAGGGGCTCAGAGGCCCGCGCGGGAGATGGGAAGGCGGTGCAGGATCACGAAGCAAAGGGATGTCCCTTACGTGCTGAGAGCAGGGCTTTCCTCCTGGGGGGAACGCCACCGGGAAGTGAAGGGCACGGTGAGGTGGCACTAGTTTCTTCTTCTTCAGGACCATGTTCAGCCAGTGCGCGGTGACGCACCTCTTCCTTTCCCTGATTGCCTGCCAAACGTAAGATTACAGGTTTGCTGGGCTGGGGTGTGTGTGGCTGCAGGATTAAATACAAAACGGTCAGGTTGTGTAACTACAGTGACACCTTCGTCAGAAGCCCTGTAGGGACTGCATGACACCGAGCACTCGATTTACCAAAGTGACAAATGACAACAGAAGCAGGCTGATTTTCACACAACTAAGAATGGGGCTACCTACACACCAACAGCCTGCAACAGAGGACAAAAGCAACAAATTGTATAACAACCTTAAAAATAACTTTGACCATGGAATGAGTAAAGTTTATGATCATCAAAATTAAAATTTCCCTTAAGATCACAGAGGGCCCCAAAGAGAACAAGTTCTGAAAAAGAATAATTGCCCATCTAAAATTAACCACAGAGGAGGAAAAAAAAAAACCCTCACAAGCATTTCTGTTTTCAGTTGGGGGATCCAGTACATGGTTCCAGCATTTAAGAGGAGTTTCTGGGAGGTCACCGATCACATGGCTAGCGTCAATGGTCTGTCTCCCAATAACGTCAGAAGACAAGGGACTCCGGGGGACGCATGCGGCGACGCCACGAGAGCGCCGCTGCCCCGCAGGGCGTTGCAGCCTCTCCATCCAGCCCCGCACACACAGCCCCACAGTAGCAGGAAATCCTGCTTCCGCCCCCACTCAGTCGTGCTGCTCTGAATCAAGTAAAAGGACTTTCCTTTCCTGAACATGGCCGGGATCGCCTTCACCTTCTCCGTGCTCAGACAGAGAGGCCAGGATTCCACAAACGTATCTATCCCTCCAAAGACTGACGAAAATTACGAAGAAGGTACTTCCCTACTTTCAGAGGTACAAAAAATCCTTTCCAAACACACTAGTCTCTAGGGGCCTTGGATGGTCCATGAAAAGGGACAGGCCCCGTTGCAGTCACAGCTGAGGCGACCCCACTCACCTGTGCGTACATACTGCTGACCTGACTCTCACACAGGAGATGTGTGCATCGGCTGGAGAACGTAGGGTCCACGGCACCGCCGTGCGTCTGGATTATCTACACACACACAAGACCCAAAGTCGTAATCAACTTCAAGTACTCAGGAAAACAGAGTAGAATTATAATTTCAAACTAGACTGCTATCAAAAACATCCATCATTTCACCAAACGATGAACGATATGTATCTGCTGTATTTATGGGATTTTCCACCCAGCACCATAAAACGGAAATGAACTCCAGCAGTCACTGAATCTGAATTTCCAGAAGGAAAGACAAAGAAACGGAACGTCCTCTTTCTGAAACAGGGTTTTCTCCACCTGGCGCTGCGGCTGTTTTAGCGCAGCTCATGCCGCACCGTGGAGAGCAATCCCAGGCTTTGTGGGACACGGATCACACCCGGACCTGCACCCTTGGATGCCAACAATACCACCCCCCCCCAGGTGTGACAACGAAAACGGTCTTCAGACAAGGCCAGATTCCTAGCCCCTGGGGGGCAGAGCCACCCTGGTTAAGAACCATTTCTCTAAAGGGAAAAAAGAAAAAGAAGAGTGACGTTAGTGAATACCAAAAACTGTTAACAGCAGACGGAGTTGGGGGTGAGCAGCTGCTCTGTGTCGGACTGCGGGCGTTACACGCGGCAGGCCAGCGTGCGCCACAGTCCAAACAACTGTGCACCAGACTTCCACTGGCTGTTAAAAAAAGATGTGCCCCACAAAACAATTCCACTTCATTTACTTTTTAAATTTCGTTATCCTAGCAGCTCGCACACATAGTTTAGTAAGGCATGATGAAAACACCATTTCCCACGCCAGTGGTTCTCACTCCCCTGAAGCAGCCAAACTCCGCGCTCTTGCTGTGTCTTCTGGTGATGACTAACGTACCCCACCTGGCCTGCATCTACTCGCCTCCTACGACATGGGACACCCCTGCCCCCAGCCTTCCTCAGTTGGCTACATCACCATTCGTGTGTAATTTAATCCACCGAAGCTCGGCCTCTGGGGCTGCCGCCGGGGCTCCCACCGCGTCTACCACCGCATGCGCCCTCCCCAGGCTGGTCCAGAGCCGGACTCCCGCCCTCCCGCCTTTCTCTTCCTTTTCTGCGTACCTTTCCCTAGGTCACTCCCAAGCCCTTCAAAGAACACCACGGTGGTTAAAACTCTGCCCACACATCCCCGGATGTGCCTCCCTTTGGACGTGAGCCTGATCCCCTCGCTTGGGTACGGGCTGGCTCCACAGGATACGGAGCGACCACGTGTGGCTTCTAAGACGCAGTCGGGAGACACGCGGAGGCTTCCTCCCTGCTCTGCCTCGGCTCACGCGCCCTGGGGGATGCCCTATGGAAGGGCCCGTGCAGCCAGGCCCGGAGGCCTCCAGCCGACAGCCACGCAGGGCGCCAGTGGCCCCTGTCGTGCCACCGACCGCACCGCAGTGGAGAGCCCGAGCCCAGCGACCCTGCAGCCGGCTGTCCCACCCATGAGGAGCCGCCGGGGTGCCAGGCGCCGCTGCTGCTGCGAGTCACTACGCTGTGGGGGGCACCTGTCCCCCCGCAGATGGCACAGCGTGTCCCTCACTGATAAAGCCCGCCGAGCAGCCTGGCGGCAGCGGCCCCCCCCCCCCCCCGAGCAGCGCTCTTCCTGCCCCCGCGGAGGCCAGCTCCCCGCCCCGCTCACCGTCCCATTTGTGCGGCACGTCCCTCCACCCTCCCAGCCCGACAAGCCCTTTCCCATCTCCGCGTCAGCGCCGCTCTGGGCACCGCGGTAGGGACAGCTGACTGCGGAGGTGGGAGGAGGCCGTCCTCCCCGGAGCCCGGGACGGACGGACCACACATGCCGTCCTAGGCCGCAGTCACTTTCCCTCAGAACGCTGACGCCGCCGCCCGAGCTGCACCTGACGCGGGCCGCCCCGGGCCCCGGTCGTGGGGCCGCTGCCGCGCTGACCCGCTGACCGCGGCGCCCTCCTCGCCCCTGCTCTCCCCTCCTGTTACTTAACGCCGGCCCTCCGGGACTAATGCTTTAACCTAACAAAACGAAAGCAAACTTTTCTCTACCTTTTCTATCTGCGAGTTACTCTACTGCTTTTTAGGACAGTTTCTACACATGACCTCCTAACACTTCCGTGATTTTTGAAGAATTTTCTGCAGTTGTAATTCTCAAACGGGCCTCTCCCCGTCCTCCCTCTGACCACTGTCCCAGTTCAGGTTACTGGCATCGCTTCCCTCTTCTCTCTTATTCAACATTTCATGATCTACATGTGCATCTCTCCTTTCTCTGTGTGCTTTAACAGCTACAGGGAAAAAACGTCAGCGTCCATAAGGGATGGCCCAGCCCGGAGGAGGTGCCTTCCCACTGCCCCATCGCTAAATGCACCACCCGTCTACCTGTGCTGCTCTATCTGGGACACCCTCCCAACACCCAACTCCTACTTGTCCTTTAAGACCGAGTTCAGGAACGACCTGTTCCCACAGACCATTCCAAGGCACAGACCTCCCACCCAAAGGGGGATGTTCTGTGTCACGGGTCGCCCTGCACCTGCTGCCCTGCCTCATCATCCCCTGCACAGACAGCTATTTTTCCAAGCAAGACACAGTTTTCTCAATCTTGTACACGCATCAATATTCCCTACATCTCACAGCATGCCTGGCACAGAGCAGGGTTTATACAACAGGAACGCCCAGAGGAAAGCCCATTCAAGGTGTACTTGAAGCACACTTACTAAACTTGTTTTTTCTTTTAAATTTCAATCACTTCTGATTTGTGGCACTGAAGGGAAAAGTATTTACTTCTCCTTTTCTTTAAAGGCCACCATACAGAACAATGAACACAGGGACTACAGTTCCATCAGTACACTAGCAACTGTGAGGTCCCTTCGCAGCCGGGGAGGCTACGATTCCCCAGCACTTGCCTTTGGAGACAGAAACGACTAAGGAACCGAAGTCGACGGTCCCTGGCCCAGGGCACCAAAACCCTCATCTTACTCTCACAGCCCCACGTACATACAAATAATTCATGCCCCGTAGAATTTAAGAGCTGAAAGAATCTGAAGAATGACACAGTCCAACATTTTCCCCTTACAGCTAAATACCAGAGCCCAGAAGAGTGGTTTGCCCGAGGTCACAGAGAACGTGAATAAAAGTGCCCGTAATATACATTCCCAACATAAATATGCGTACATCAGGGAGGGCAAGTCTAGTCCACACTTGGAGGAGCATTCAGGACAAAGTTTTTCTTCCTCAAGTACAACTTACCCTTTTCCAGGTGGCTAGCAGCTGCTTATCAGACATCTGCTCTGGATAATCGGCAATTGCAAACACACAGCCCAGTAAGAAGCCTTCTTCTGGAACTGGCAGAGAATTATACAAGAAAAGTAAAACCCCATGAATATGAGCATGTGTACACAAAAACTAATAAAGCATTCATTTTGCTGAGCTCAGTCTGAATTTACGAAGTGAATCACTCCCAACCAGGACACGTCCAGCCAGAGCCGGAGTACCACACTGGAAATACTGCGAGGAATACACTAGCCAGATGCCCGTATTCACGATTAGAAGACAAAACCGACGACTCAACGCCTGGTGCCGACTACTCTGTGTCCACTTCGAGGGGGACGCCGTCCCCAGCGGCAGACCCTACACCTGCTCTATTGTTAGAACCCGGTCCTTCGCTGGGTGCAAGGCTCTGAGATGAATCTTCAGCCTGCCCTCAGCCCTCCTCTCTCAGCATTTGGGGGAAAGACAGACAAACCCCACAGGACTCACTTTCCACTGCTGGGTCATGTCCAAAGAGCTGGTGCTGGGGTTGTTGGTGTGGGGGCTGCTGGTGCGGGGGCTGCGGCAGCTGGTGCGGGGGCTGTGGAGGCTGGTGCAGGGACTGGTGCGGGGGCTGTGCCTGGGGCTGCGGGGCCTGCGGCGCCTGGCTCTGCACGTGCTGCTGCTGGTGCAGGCGCTGGAGCTGCTGCTGCTGGAGCTGGGCCAGCTGGTGCTGCTGGAGCTGGTGCTGCTGGAGCTGGTGCAGCTGCTGCAGGGCATGCTGCTGCTGCAGGGGCTGCAGGGGCTGCTGGGGCCGGTGCAGCGGCTGCTGGGGGAAGGGCAACGGCTGTGGGGGGAAGGCGTGCGGCGGAGGCTGGGGATAAGGCTGCTGGGAGATCTGTGGCTGCGGCTGGAGCTGCAGGAGCTGCTGGGCAGGAAGGTGCAGCACCGGGGGCGGCGGTGGTGGCGGCGGCGGCGGCGGCGGGGGCTGTGGCGGCTGCTGTGGCACATGTGGCTCGGGAGCCACCTTCACCTGGCCGAACAGCACTGCGTTGGCATTTGCGTGGCCCTGCTGGCTGTGATTCACCTGCTGCTCTAAGTTTTTTGTAGGTGCAGAAAGGGACTGTAAGATCTAGAAAACAAAAATTAGGCAAAGTCATTAGCAATCGTTACTGAAATGTACTCCTGTTCCCTTCATGGAGAGAATACGAGCATCTCCTACATTTCTTTAACGTTGAACAAAACAGAAGGCACCAAACAACTTCAAAAATAATAAGGCATTTTTCTTTTATATTTATGAAAGCATCACCAACTTCAATAAGGTAAGTGAATTCCTATTCTGAGACCACCAAAACTTGAAAATAAGTAAAATGGAATAAGCTAATGACTTAGAGCAGACAAACGTTATCAACTCACAAGGCTGATGTGTTTTATAGACCACAGTGACAGTGCTGCAAAAAAAAAAGGAAAACCAAGGTGTCCTACTTACTCCCGGGGGCCTGAGCTTGAGTCTGGGTGCCACCATGCAATGTGCTGTGGTGCACAGTGCCCCACCTGGACCCCTTCTCCCTCCACAACGCTCCATAGACTTCTAACCCGGGGATGCTCCGGGGAACGTCAGCGGACCCGGCAGCCCCTCAGCCTGACCCGAGCTCCTTTCTAACAACAAAAGTGGCCCAGTGAGAGGCAACATAAAGACCACCCCCCAAGTGAAAGCACCCAACATGGACAGCAGATAACCCCACCAAAGCCATTGGCACCTCCTCATTTGTGGTTACCGTGCCCTGTGCACTGGCATGCTCTGTCAACAGGAGAGAGAAAAGACACCAACAGTAGGTTTAACTGGTAAATGTTTCCCCAATTGAGAAATCATCAGTACAGCTGGTAAATTAGCCTTCCTCAAAAAGGACTTGGGGCTCTTCAGATGGAGCAAAAGTGTTCTGAGCTAGAGAAAAACCCAACTAGCCAGACTGTTTCTGTTCTACTTCATTCTGCTTCACAATGACAGGAGTAAGCGGAGAGCTCTGTACAAGCTGAGGGCTGGGAGCGGGCAGGACAGGGAGTCAGGAGATGCCAGAGTACAAGCTGGCGGGTTACTTTATTATCCTGCACAGTGCTGAATAAAACAAATGTTCTACAATGAATTTTTTTTCTCCAATATGCTCAAATAGCAAAAATTGGAAACCATCTTCTGATGGTCAAGAGAACTAGAACAGGGCGCCTGGGTGGCTCAGTCGTTAAGCATCTGCCTTCAGCTCAGGTCATGATCCCAGGGTCCTGGAATCAAGCCCCACATCGGGCTCCCTGCTCAGCAGGAAGCCTGCTTCTCCGTCTTCCACTCCCCCTGCTTGTGTTCCTGCTCTCGCTCTCTCTGTCGAATAAATATTAAAAAAGAGAACTATAACAAATAGATTTTACTAAAACTCAAGAAATACAACTTAACCCTACTAAAAGCACACTTGCCATTTAAATAAAACTCTAGAAATTTAATCTTAACGTAAGCCACAGCTATAAGGAAATCTCAAATAAGATCTTAAAATATTACCTTCCACTTAAATAGACTCCAAAACATAAAGGTCATATAATTTGCAAGGTAACAGAGACTCTGGATTTAGTGATGAAATACTGGGGCTTAAAACTGAAGCAGGTCAAACACGAGCACTCGGTACAGCTGTCCATGCAACCACCTCACCGGTAAGACCTCTAGCTCTGTAAGGAATTCTCTGCATACTTTAAAAACTCCTCAGTGGAGCTCTAAAGAGAAAAAAATTTTTTAACAAATTCATAAATAACAGGGTAACAATTTCTTCTCTATGCTTTAAAATATTAAAAAATACCCTGTGAAGTGGAGGGAAATCGGCCTCAGCATGCACCACACCCAGACGGCAGAACAGCAACTTCGAGGCTCACACCTCCATAGAAGAACACGTGGGGCAGGATGGCAAACACCTGCTTGTATTTATGTGAATCAACCACGAGTCTGTAAGCACAGAGCAGAGTCAGGAACTGTGGCTGCTTCTGGAGGGGAAACAGGAGTTAGGGGTGGGAGGGAGTTTTTCACTTTATAGCCTTGGGTGCCATTTGAATTTTTAAAATTTTGTACATGTATTTTTTTTTTTTTTTTTTTTTTTACTCTCAGAAGTAACAATCCATGTAAATTTGATTGGTAGTAAGGAATAAAGGCCTGTCTGCCACAATGAGCAGGGTCGAGCCGGTCGTTTGCCTCGTGCTGCCTGCTCCTTTGCCCCCACCCCCAGATGAAAGGGGAGCTCTGGAGGGTCCAGAGGACCCTTCATGTACCCTCCACAGCCAGGAGCCCGAAGCTGTTCCTCTCAGCTCTCACATCTCAGAGCAGCCAGGACGACTCTGCAGGAGGCCAGGAGGGCCGGAGCACCCTCTGTGTGGTGACCATGAGCTGAGAAGCTGGGGGAAGCCAGGCTGTGAGCACAGGGCAGCTGAGAGCAGATGGAGGTCAGGACAAGAGCACCGGCCACAGGGAGACGGACACTGGCCTGGAAAGCCAGGCACCTGGCAGGTCAGCCAGCGAGAGGACGCCCAGGACACCTCCTGTCCTCATCAGACGGCTTCTCAACCCTCTGATCTTCCTCCGGCTGAACACGTACGTTAGTCCCAAGGAATCAAAGAAAGAAGATTCCTAGCTGCGTGATCACATAATTTGCCATACTGCAAACAGTTTTTAATGAATGTCAAGTCTGAATTTTTCCTTCATAATCTTTAAATTACTTACTTACTGAGTGCCCCAATACATAAAGAATTACAATGCAAACAATATGGCTCCTAACCACTAAAAATCTGCAATTTAAACACATTTTGATGGTTAGCTACATCCTTCCAAGCCCCGACCTAATTTTAAGCTAAATCTGTCTTCCATTTGTAACATTTCAAAAATTCATTTTCTTCACATCTGGCGGCAGGAAAACGTCCTAGGTTCTTACACAGCTGAAAACTCAGAAAACCTCTTCACAGCTGCTCTCCCTGGAGCTGGGCCGGGCCCTCCCCGCTTCCCACCTCACAGCACATGGCGAGCGTCAAGCTGGCTTCTGACACCTCTCCTGCAGGGTGCGCCCCAACTCCCTGGTGTGGTCACTTACCTCCACCTCACATGAGATTATTGCATATCCAAATACTAATTTAGGAAGCGAGGGATTCAAGGCGACACTACAATACAGTACAAAAGGCCAGCAGTGATCCCCAGCACTCTCTGCAGAGCCAGCAAATGAAGAGCAGAGAGCACGTCTGTCCTGTTTGAATGGCTGACCCCGTTCCTGATCCCTCAACTCCAGGAGGGGTAAGCGAGCACTCCCCAGGCTGGCTGCGGGCCGCAGGCTGAGAGGGCTGAGCATGCCGGCTCACTGAATCCTCATGTCTCGTCTTTCCATCCGCACAGGACAGGTCTGCCTGCACGCCCCAGCCTCTCCCACCTCAGGGACACCCATTCCCTGGTTTCGGACTGCCTCCAGGCTATCTCCCTGCTGCCTTCTCCTACCCGCCCCAAGCCCCTGGCCTTCCAGAGCTTTCTGACCACCACCCCTGCTCCCCCGACAGCCCCGGGGTGCTGGGACCACATCTCATGGCTTTGCCACCCACTCCCCAGCAGGGGTGCCGCTGCCCATGGACCCCCCCCCAACCGCACTCTGTGTTCCGTCTTCTCCCCTCCCCTCCGGGGACCCCATGGGAGCATGGGCAGCACCTGGACAAGCCTGGCCATGCCATGCTCTGACCACCTCACCCCAGGGAACTTCTCAGCTGTCACTCCCAGTCACCCTCCAGACTGTCCTCTATGCAAACTCAGTCGCCCCTGGGCCCCGGGAAAGTCAGACAGAGTACAATGAGACAGGGGTAGTAGTAAGTACGGGCATGGGGAGTGAGCCCACCAAAGGCGCCTCACCGCAAAAGGGGAAACTGCGGTTCAGCCACCAAGCACTGTCACCATTCAGACTGCAAAATACGGGCTCATCCACTTCTTGAGAAATGCCAGAAATCCCACTTTTATAAAGAATCTCATGATTTTGGCAAAAAAATTCAAAAAATTATTCGGACCAAACCAAAGGTGACGTCAGTTACTGGCATGCAACCCTGCTCTCCCTCAGTCTTTCATCTGCAAAGTCAGCAGACATCCAAAATCGCTAATTCAACTATGCCAGGCTCTGACCGCCTCCACTCTTCCTCTTCCTGCGACATCATCCCTGCCCCTGCACCCCCTCCTGACTTGGTTACCATCTTACTCTTCCTAACGTCCCAAGCTAGGTCGCCAACCTAAACTGGGTCCTAACCAGTTCCGACAATACTGTCTTCCCAGTATCTCTATCAACTATTCCAGAATTTTCCATTCTCCTCAAACCCGATTAGCCCTCTATTCCCCTACACACGTTGCTTCGTGCCATCTTAATTTTCTTCCTTCTGATATCTAAAGAAGGTGTTTTCTTTTCGTCGACCTTATTCTGGATGACACCACCTTCCAGAGTCTCAAGAACCACATACTCTCAGTTACTCACTGCCAAGTCAAGGGAGGGAGGACAGAAGAAAAGAGTATTTTTAACACGCCATCTCCAATGAAAGACTTTTTAAAACCACCACCGCAATCATACTCAACAGTGACACTGTCATCTACGGTAAGAAATACATGTTTGGTCACCCTTCCGAGAGCCCCAACAACTTGTTCAGAAGGTGGCCTCGCTCCTTCGGGAGAATGGTACAGGCGCTGGGGGCCCAGGCCCCCCCCCCCAAGTGCTCCAGCTCTCTCCACTACATCAAGTCTCACTTTCCTTTCTTCCCTTACAACACAGCAAATTCACGCCTGCTTCTGGGTCTTCACAGTTGCTGTTCCTTTGGCCTGGAACTCTCTGCCCCCAGCTCTTCCCACGGCCTGTCATTCACACCCCCTCCTTCATGAGGCCCTCCCAGATCACCTCGTCTAAATAGCCTCCTTCCCCCAACGGCTATTATATGACCCCTTATCACAGTCTTCAAAACACCCAGAGACCCACAGAAGCCCTTTTGTTCATATTTGTCTGTTTTCTCCACCTGAAACTTGTCGTTCCTATTTGCCACCTTGTCTCCTTGACCTATAAAAATGTACACAGTGGCCCATATACCACCTCCACTACTTTCTTTTAGTTTTAAGTTGAAAAACATTATCTACTAAAACTTTTAAAATCCATTCCGTATCAATGAGTTCCAATCATAAAACTATCAACTAAGATTAAGGCTTCTGCAATGAAGGACTAATTCATGGTATGTCATTTACCTACCCGGAAGTTCATTATAAGCAAATAAGGAACACCTGGTCAACATCATGTCTCTCTCTCTCTCTCCTGCCACTGCTAACTTTAAGTTACACAAGAGTGGAAACCCTTCTACAGGGGCAAACACTCTCGTCACCGGCATCCTGCAGGAATTTGAGCGTTTACACAACTGTAAAACAAGTTCTCACACAAACACTGCTTGCAACTCAACTGTTCTGAAGAAGCAAAAAATACTAAACTATACTGAAACAGGCTATAAAACCCAACTCTAAAATCCGTTATTTAAATTTCCGTTCTTTAAAGAGCGACTTACGTGTGCTACATTTGACGGTCGGCTAATTTGCTGAATATCAGCATTATTAGTAATGTTTCTCAGTGTCCGCACAGCTGGACTCCAAGTAGCGATCATTTCTGATCTGTCAGAACTTTGGAGATTCTGTCCCGAAGCCAGGAGGTTGCCCCGGACCTCAGGAGGTAAGATGTTGCCTGGGACGGGGGGCACGTTGGCGCACAAGTTAATTAAGCCAGGCTCCTTTCCCGTGGGCAGTCGGCGTTTCGCCGCAGCTAACTGTGGGACTTCAGCGGGGGTCCAGTTTAAATTTCTCTCTTGTTTTTCGGGTGATGAATCTGAAGAGTCGTCAAACATCAACTCCCCTTTAGATTTTTCAGTGTTGGATTTGGGTGAGAACTGCTGGTCCCCTGAAGGAGATCCTTCTTGAGAACTGGCAGGGCTTGATTTTCCATCTGAACTACCGTCATTTGGGGACTCCTGTTCATTTTCTACCTCCTCCTCCTCCTCTTCTTCTTCTTCCTCCTCTTCCTCTTCATAAATAATAAGTCGAGGATGATAAAATGCTTCATCTTTTTTGTTTTTTTCAGATACACAGTCCAGGACCCAGTCAGGGGTCACGATTTTAATACTTGCTCTCTTTAACGCACATTCATATTTCTCCTACAAGCAAAACACAAACACACACAAACAAAGCTGTAAGTTTTATCAAATTCCCTAGAAGTGTGAATTTAAAAACAGAACTTTAGGACAGGCACACGGCTGAAATGTTCAGCACCTATAACTGTCATTTCATTCACAGAAAAGCTTAAATTCCTTTCAGATGCAGGCCTAGAGCCAAAATGAACCACAGATCTATGATCTCAGGCCGGCCTCATCCCTGCAATAGTAGTCGTAGATTTTGTTTAAAATGAACTTTTATAAAATATGGTATTCTAGGAAAAAGTAGAGCAAGCAATCCCATGGAAAATTCTCTTATAATGAAATAGCTGCTACCTCGTCTAGTTTTTATTTGACAACTTTACAAAGCTGTACCTGCAGGGAAGAGCTCCTTCAGGACATCAGACACAGTCACGGGAGGGTGGACGACTTTTCATGGGGAGGCTTTCCCACTGAGGCATCTAGAGTTTATTGAGCTCACTCCACAGAGACACAAAGGACACAACATGTCTCTGACCTAATGAGGTTTACGACTTAGCTTTGGAGAGAAAGCAAAGGCCAGCGAGAATATGATGTGAAGCCACGGCTGAGTGATGTGGGAATAAGACTAGAGAAGGGCTCTACTGGGTGAGCCACATGACTCAGGGAAAGCCGCACTGCACGGTGAGGCCTGGCGGGGGCACCACTGAGCAAAGCGCCCAGCCCAGGGAAAAGCGGGTCACAGGTAGAGGCTCTCTCTCCTGCAAGTAAGGGTGTAGAACGGAACAACTCCCAAAGGAAGAAAGAAATAAATGGGAAATAGAAAGCAAGGGTAATGGGATGCAGGAGCTCTAAAATACGAGTTGGTAACTGTGGCTCGCTTTACTAACAGAATCTCATGGTCCTGCTCCCAGAGCCCAGGATAACAGCAGCTCTCTGGCAAACACGTCATTAGGGCCCTACACTAAAATCCGTTTCCTGTCGAGGGGACCGAAGGTGGCACTTGCTGTTTACAGTCGGGTGAAGGCTGACAGTCAGCAGGGCTGCCCCGGAGGTGCAGGTGAACAGACGGCCGCTCTCAGTGTGGCAAGGCCGACAGCAGCACCACGCAGCTGGGACCTGCCTCCCAGGAAGGAAGGAGACCACCCACAACTATGGGATTTCACTTTGGTACTGCTGAGGGTATTCTACTTTAAACCTTTTTAAAACACAAGAACACTTGGTCATGGGAGAGCACACAAATAACAAGTGAAGCAAAAAGAAAACGTATAATCATGACCCCATGATGAGCGATCACCACTGTGATTATTTTTGTTATGAATATATACGTATATACATACACACTGAGAGAGGCACCATTCTGTCGCAGCGTACAGATACTTTATGATGTGTTTTCACTGAATGTCTTACGAACAACCTCCCACGTCCATATGTGCACTTCCACATTGGCACTTGGTTTTTTAACTTTTTAATGTACGTTTCTGAACAAAGCCGAGAGTGGAGACAGCCATGATAAATCCCTGCACCCACTGCTCAGCCCCAGTAACCTTCTGCACTCCTGCTTGGCCTGGCTCCTCTATGACACTGTTCATGCACCTCTCACTGATAAACCTCCACCATCACGGCCTCCACACTCGCTATCACACCGTCTCACACCCACGGCTTGTACGTTTTACCCCAAGCTCGCCACTGTGTTGCCTAGCTGTACACTCAGGCAACCCCCTGGTGTCAAGGATTACTGCTCAGTCACCTCCGTGCCATTTAGTTATTCCAGTTGTTTCTACTGTTTATAGTGTTTTGCTACGATGAAAAACTGCAGTTAAATCTCAACACACATATCCTAAATTGTTTGTGTAAGATGAATTCCCAGGTTCTGGAATGAAAGGATGCAAAGTACTTTAAGGCTTCATTATCTGTAACTACATCCCCCTCCAAAAGGGCCAGGCCACCAACTCCACAGGACTGTGTCGATTCACCCCCACCCCCACCCCGCACGTTTAACTCCTTGAAACTACACTGCGTTTAAACCATGACCGAAGTGACAGATTTTCTTATTAAGATACAAGAGTATCTTGGGACACCTGGGTGGCTCAGTCGGTTAAGCGTCTGCCTTCGGCTCAGATCATGATCCCAGGGTCCTGGGATCAAGTTCTGCATCGGGCTCCCTGCTCGGCGGGGAGCCTGCTTCCCCTCTGCCTGCCACTCCCCCTGCTTGTGCTTGCTCTCTCTCTCTCTCTCTCTCTCTCTGACAAATAAAATCTTAAAAAAAAAAAAAAAAGATACAAGTGTATCTTAAACATACACGTTGAAGAATGTGGGGACAGCTAAATGCATAACTCAATAAAACTATAGCATGTATCAACCGTAACATCTTTCATTAAGATAGAAGCATTTGTACACTCATGTGCAGATGCCCATGAAGACGGCCACGTGCTTACCTGCACCGGGCGATGTGGGCAAGTGCTGATGATCATGGTACCATGCACCTGAAACTAACACAGCACTGTGTGCCAATGGGAATTAACATAAACATTAACAAAAATAAAAACTTGGTATTCTTTATTCTAAAAATCATTCTGAAATATTTAAGTATGAAATGTTAAACCAATCCTCACACAGTAAATAGAGATGACTAAGTTTTTATAGCTGACTAGAGACTTAATTTCTTGACTACCTGTCCCAAAAGAGCCAGAGCTGTCTCAGGAGAACATCAAGTCCGGATATATACCAAAGCATTTATAAACTACATAAGTAATACAAATATACAAAATGACCTATAACGGTTTATATATTCCATTTTCCAAGGTAGATGTTTGTTGAAATAGGAAATAAATAGAAAAAATAAATTTTTTAAGTTCTGTTAACAAGTAGCAAAAATAAAACCACTGCTATGAAGTATAGTTGCTGAGCATATTGGACATCAGAGAGAAACGTCTGGCTTAGCACTGGGATCCACCTTGGTAGCCCTGGGTTCTTCGTCTGCACAGCGTGTGGGCCCTGAGCACATCAGGAATGACCTGCCTGCTTCCTATACAAACCCACGCACAACACTCAAGTCAAACACGGTATATTTCACTCAAGTTTTTCTCTCCCTTCTCACCAATGAGTAGTTTTTGTCAGCAAAAGACAGTTACTGCTTAAACCAAGGTGACCCAAGAGCAAAGCAATGTCGAATGCCTTTGCCAGGGCTAATTTACCAGCTACGTCATTCTAATTCTTGAATCCTCAAGATTAAAGTTATTCAATGTCGCAGACTCAGGCTCCAGCAGTGAGGCTGATGAGGTCAATGGGGGTGGGGGCCGGCACGGTGCTGCCATGGCAGGTGCGCTTACATGCAGAAGGCTGCAGCGGCCATGAACCAGCCCTCGCCAGGATCCAATGAGCCTACTTTGTCCTGTGGATTTTACTAAATCCCTCCATTCTTCTCCACTTAACTGAGCATTTTTAAAAATTCAAGAGTATGAAAGATAGTTTCGCTATGCCATTTAAACATTTCTTTGTTCATTAAAAGAAAAAAAGACTTAAAGAGATGCCATTGATTTTTGTGTGCAATCAGCTGGTCTGTTTGATAAACCCACCCCACTCATATACTGCCTCTTATCATTTGGCTCTTCAGAAGTATTGCTCATCCCTACAAAAGCTACAAAAACTTTGTTTCCTTTCAAACTACCACCTAAAATCAAATGATTTACTTTTAGCCATAAATTATAAAATATTTATATAAAATAGTATAACCAAAGCATACAATATTTCCCTTAAACTGTTATGCAAAATCTAATTTTTTACTCAAATAGATTTTAAGATTCAAATCTTAAATTTTCACAAAAGACGAGTCTTCTTGGATTGTGTGGCTTACTACGTTAACAACCACACCCACTGGCTCAAAATTTGCTGTCAGGAAACCAGGGTGGTGCATGGCACACACCTGTGGATCGGCTCTACTCAGTCTCAAAGCCCCTGTGAAAGGGGTCTGCCTGGTAGGGCAGGAGTGTATCAGCCCCGAGCCGTGCACCGGGTGGCGGCGCCCTGGTCTCGTACTGCACACACTTCGTTCCTCCCACGCCAGCTCATCCGCGTGGAAAACAGGAGGACAGCGCTAATTTAGGTTGAAATAAGGAAAAATGGAGGGGATACCAGTATGTGGAAGGTTAACTCAGCATAAATACACTGTCCTTGACTCTCAAAGTTATAAATAACTGTTCCCAGGAGGACCAGAGTCTGGTTTCCAGAGAGTGGTGGTTCTCAAACTCTCATGTGCATCAGAATCACCAGGAGAGCCTGGCACAGATGACTGGGCTCCCCACGTGCCCTCGGGTAGGTGTACAGTCTGCATTTCTAACAAATCCACAGGACAGGCTGATGCCGCTGACCTGGGGCCCCACTTGGAGAACCAAAAGTCTGTGACCTCACCAGTGCTGACACACAGGAACCCTGTCATTATCAAGATGTGTTTTTATATATTCTAGATTAAAAAGGAACAAGACTTGAAAACGTCACCAAATACACATTTACAAAGTTACCTCAGTACGAGGCCTTTTTAAACATTGTGAAGACGACTAAAATTACATATTTTCACAAATAAAAATGAACTGAAGGTTGACTGGATTTGAAAGGAAACTCAAGGAATTCGAAAAACTTTCCCATTTTCTCCATGAAATAAACCCACATTTCTCTGTATTTAGAGGCCACATCTGGCTCAGCACTGAAATGATAACCCTTGCACAGCCTCTGTGGAACGAAGCCGGGTCTAAAGAATACAAACTGAGGGAACCAGCTTTTGTACATGGAATCTAATCATTAATTTAAGAGAAACGCAACAACACGTGACTGGAAATACGGACAAGGAAGACGAACGTGAAGCGCTTACCCCCTTCGGTTCTGGAACAACCAGATGCGTGCATTTCCTGTCCAGCTGTAGCTGACACGCCCCCCCGTAGAAGGTGAGCAGAGCCCACAGGGTACTCCTGTCGTCAGACGACACCTGACAGAGGGGTACACACACATTTCAATCCACGCAGGGCTATCATTAAAATACACTCTAACATCGTAACAATTCTGCTCAATCTACTCAAATGAAATAAACTTAAGGGTATTAGTGGGGAAAACAGATGAGCTTTTAACTATTTGCTTAGCATAACAAAAACTTTCATTCCTATCATGATAGTTTTATAGACATTTTTTTTTGCCTCGTCACCAAATGAATAAAAAAACTTACATCCACACTCCAAAAAAATGGAGGATTATTTCAACAAAAGTGATAGGGAAAAAAAGCAGAAGGAACTAGTACATCATCCCATCTTACAACTGTCATGTTTTAAAATGTTTAAATAGCAGTATCAAAATCATTAAGGAACTCCTTAGTCATTAATAAACACTAATTATGAAATGAATAAAGTAAAAAGATAAAAATAGTTATTTGTAAGCTCAGGGAAAAACGTAATTACTTAACACATAAAAGGAAATAAGGCAAGCATAAAAGGAATAATTGTTATGCTTGCATAAGTGATGAAGTCGACTCCAGATCAAATGGCTCATGTTGGAAAACAGGCTTTCACTGGAACAAAAACAGCTACCATTTATTGCCTGCCTACTATGTGCCAGGAACTGTGCCAAGTGCTTTGTAAACATTCCTAATCCTGATGACCACCGTGTGAAGTCGGAATCATTAGACCCACTGTATAGATCAGGAAACAAACTTACAAAAATTACAGCTAATCAGAAAAGCTGGCTTTTAAAACCCAGGTCTGTCTAAACACAGGCCTATCTGCATTTTTCCCACTGTTCTATCCTTCTCTAAGGGCAGTTACTACCAAAAGTAATTTCTAAAAAATAAAGTTTTAGATCTAAAAGACAAAAGAAACAAGAAAAGGAAAGGTGTGTTAATTAATTCTAAGGTAATCATTTAACGAAGTCAATTTTTTTCCTGGATTATTATAAACTGAGGGTTATGGTTGTTAAGAATTCTGAACACTGTCTTGTGTTAATTCTGTAAAGTGCTATAAACAGCATGTTTTTTAAAAACTGCCATTATTCAGCTCACCAGAACTCTAACGTTTTACATCTACTTTCATCCAGTTTGCAAATGTTTCTAGAAATTATTGTGCATTCCACACTACTGTGACTCCTAGTAAGAACACATTTTTATAAAATCACCTTCAAAAATCACTATTTTATAAAATCTCTTTTAGTCACTGTCACATTTCAGAGATTGGATCAGAAAATTGTTATTTTTACTAGAGGCTTTCACGAAAACATTTATCTCCTGCGGCGTCTGGAGAGGTGAGATTACATAATACAGACTACTCCAATGAATCATTATATCATCTTTATTAAAAATGAAATTAAAGAAACATAACCTCGATGTGCCTTCTCTGGAGCGCCGGGGCTACTCGTCAGTTACGTGCAGCCCCAGGTGAACTAACCGCAGCGAGCCTAGTCCACGGCCCTCCCTGGCCTGCGTCACAGGCCTGGGTCTCAACAGGGAGAAGTGTATTGCTGTGGAAAGAACATCGGTTGGGAGAGAGGGAGACCCGGAACAGATACACGGTCTCCAAAAGTAGCTCCTGGCAACTCAGAGAACTTCCATGAACCAGATTCTTCCTCGATGCGCGTCTGGGTTAAAAGGCTTTAAACATCCACACCAGCTCATTTAATGATTCTGTGTCAGCATAATTAATAACTAAGAATGCTCTTTCCACACCAAAATGTTAATAGTTAGGTAGTGGTGATGGAATTATGGGGACATTTTTGTTTTCATTTTTATACTTTTCTGTATTTTCCAAATTTTCAAGAGCGTTAACTTTATAACTGGGGAAAAGTGTCTTCCTTTTTTTTTTTTCTTTTAAAGCAATCTTTGTAAACTACCCAACTCGTCATCTTGGCTAACAAAGCCTGGATGTGACCTCGAGACCTGAAGACCAAACCCAACTGCTTCAGTGGCAGGTCAGACCTGCCACCCGTAGACTGTGTGGCTGCCAACCCCCTGGTGCTGCGCCCACACCTGTGTCTCAACCACAGCCATGTTTGCGGGGCACTCTGGCTCCACGCCTTACCCACCCTCGACTCCCACTCCCCAACCATTGCCCCTGGACTCCCACAGCAAGCTACACAGGCATCTAGGGGCTGGTCACGCTCCAGTGAACTGCAGGCTTACTGTCCCCACTCTGCTCTCCTCGAAGAACGTGGAGCAGAGGACGGTCATCTCATCCACGGCCCCCACTGAGTAAGAGCTTCCTTCACAGCGATCAGGAACACCCGCCCTTCTCGGGAGGTCTCACACAAGCAGGACACTCCTTGGTTCTAGACCCCCCCCAATTTGTCCTTGCCCCACCCTGATTAGAAACTACAGCCGTCCTGATTAAAGATGGGGGTCTCGCTAAGAATTACGTCTTAAACTTCTTTGATATCGCTCACAGTACCTAGTACAGTGCAAGGCACATGGGTAGGCAGTCAAGAAATATTTGTTGATTGAGATACAGAATGGAAAGGGCTTTTCTTTTCAGTCTTCAAGATTTAAATTACGACCTGGCCAGGCTCTCCATCAGACTCTTGACCTATCCCCCGAAACCTACCCAGCATATTACAACGGGGCCCCCGCCTGCATCAATACCGGGTCAGGAGAAGGCAGATGGTGTCTGTGCTTCTCAGCTTCCGCTGGCACAAGCTCCCTTCCCTACCTCTCCCTGGGAGAGCTCTGGAAGACTCCAACAAAGAGCTCCAGCTTGTATCAACACCCTGACGGGGAAAAGACAGAAGGTCACTGAGAGCCACCAAGCAAACAGTCCTCTCGTCAAGGCGGGGTCCTGCCTGGCGTGCGCATGTGTGCATTTGCAAGTGCTCCAGTGTTCAGGAAAAGGTAGAGACACCCAAAGAGCCTCCACCTGGTGCAGATCAACCGTCCGATGGCTCCCTCCTCACACCCACCTTTACCTCTGTGTGCACTACAACGTGCACTTTATTCATGGGTCTGTCTCCCCTTCTAGAACGTACGTTTACTGAGGGGAAGACAGCCTATCTAAATTGATTTGCACCCCTGGGCATTGCTCCTGTCACAAAAGTAGTACTCATCGGGTATTTGTTGCACCAAAGTCCCTTAGCTGCACGCACACTGTGCATGTTGTCTGTTAACACATCTTAAAACTGACATTAATACTTTTTAGCAACCACAAAATATTAGTGTCCCCAGTGCACTTTTCTTAACCAGGGTTTGGGCACATGAAAAACTATCAAGTAAAATCTTGTCCATCCTTATCTGATCAATCTTCATGAACTCAAAAGCACAGCTTTTTATTATGTGATCCCATGACACATTCAGGATTCCAGTTCATCATCCTCAGCGATGAATAGTGTACTAAGTGATCCATAAAGATCATTCTGATTCTGGATTCCAGTTTTTATTACCTAATAAATTTGCTAGAAGGATATAAAGACATTGTCAAAGGTCCTTCTGAATTAACTTTTCTGTCCACCATGGACCCAGCCATTGCCCACGATGAGTTTCACACCTAGATAAAACTACAGGCCGGGCCACCTCCCAGACCACACGACCAAGGGACGCCTGCTCACCTCTGCCTGGGCTCTCTACCACCTAGACGGTACCTTTTCCATGGGCTCTCCATTTTCCCCCTCCCCACCCCTCTGCCGACTACATCTGCGTCTGCTCAGCCCAGAACCTGAGATCCACATGGACCCCCAAGACGGCATGACGGCCCCCGGGCCAATCGGCAGTCCTGTGTCCCCGCCCAGCACCCTTGCCCTCCTCCTCTCCCGGGTCACAGGCAGGACTGAGGGGACACACGAAGCTGTGCACAACTACCTGCCACAAAGTAGTGCTCCAGACCTTTACCTGGGGTACTGGCTCCTTTCCAGCAATAAAAACTAGTTGCATCTGATTTCATCCTTGGTTTCTAAAAACAACACCCTACTCCTTCAGCACCACCTCCATTTACGCTCAAGTCTCTCTTCTTCCCAAATCTCCCTCACTGCACGCTACCCAAGACTCTCTTCCTGGTTACGTGCCTTTCTACCTTCTTCCACAAGAAGCTAATTCTCTGCCCTTCATGCCGCATCTCCACGGCCCCCCATCTGGGTAGCTAATCAATACCCCAAACTCAACGTGTTTCAAACCGACTTCACCATCTTCCCTGAGAAGCCAGGCTCCCGTTTCCCATCTCCAGGAGTGATGCTAGCTAGCATTTCCCCTGGGCTCCTTGTCTGATGGAGGACATCACCCCTGACTCATGATTCACCGTGGAGGCAGCTCCTGCAGGACTTGGTGCAGAGAAGCACTGTGGGCGCTGCCTTCTCCTCCTCCGTCCCAAGTGTGCCCAAGTCACCAAGTCCTGCTGCTTCCTGTCTGGGCCTTGTGTGCACAGCGCCATCCCGAATCCAAACCTCTGCCTCAAGTCCAAGACCACGCCTTTCCCTCCGGCCCTAACGCCCATCCCTACCCCACCCGTGTCCTGCTACTGTTCCCAGACAAGTTGCACCTATCGGACTGCAAGGATTTTAATTTTGTTTGCTTTCCTGCGTTTTCTAAATGTCCTAATGTAAACTGTGTAATGCAAAATTAAATATATAAGAAAAAAGGAAAGCAGCATCCTACCGGCTACTTTAGGGAGCTCAAATTCCAACACCTGGTTTCAGTTCCCATGTTCCCCACCCCCTACCCCCTGCATCTCGAGAACATGCTTTGTTCCCCAGGGCCCTCCTCCTCTCTCCTTCCATGTGGCTCTACCACAAACACACCCACCTCCCCCAATTTTGCTCTAATTCTGTCCACTCTTTCAGGCCCCTCAGGTCTGACCTTTCCCCTCCCCACAGGCTTCCCTGACTCTGCCGTGCACACCCGGGCCTGTTCTTGTGAACTCACACAATGACATCGGGGCCACAGGATTTAGCACAGCATACAGCAGGTGGTGTGTGTACCATAACCTTGACACTAGAATAATGATGGCAAAGACTCGAGCATTTCCAAATAATAATCTGGTACATTTATTACAACCTCTGTTAAATGTAACTATTGGTTTTTTCTAAGACTAAAAGTGTTTTCTAATGCTAATTTCAGTTAATATTTAAGGACATCTGATTACCATATTTAAAACCCTGAAATCATCTTATACTCACGTTTTTGATTTTCTTATTTCCCCAGTCTGTTAAATACTGCATCACCGTCACCTCAGTCCCTGAAAATACCTCGGGACTCCCTACCCCAGCTTCTTCCTCTCTTTCTCTCAACCTGAACCCTCTGGATAGTGGGCTCCGTATCTCTGAACCCACAAATCCAATAAATGAAAATATAATTGAATGCAAAACCCACATTTTAGCCAAAATACAGGTGTTTATACATTAAGGAATAATAATAATGTCTTCATTTTTAAAACTTTTCTGATATTTATCGTACGTTTGGAACATACAGAGAAGTATAAGGGAATAATAAAAGTCATATAGAGCCACAGAACCCGTCTTTAAAAGGTTTTCATTTTGGCCCACTTCAAAGATCATTATCATTATATACATTTACAGTACAGATGTGAAAACCAGTGAAAAATACAAGTATCAACAAAATCCCTGTTCTTAAAAGACAAAAAAAAGCCAAGATTTCAAGGGTCCCTATTAAATGAATGAAGCAAAAACAAAGATAATTTTATAATTTTAAAGAACTTCAGGAATTCACAAGAGACACAAACAACAACAAAGTAGCCCTCTCTGAGCCTGCCTGCTGTGTGGTCAGGGAAGGGTGGAAGGGAGCCGGGGCGGCCACTAGAAGAGAGTGTCACCTGGCTCCACGACTCCCCGTCACAGACACAGGACTCCCAGCTCTCCAACGCTCCCCACACGCCCTTTCGTCAAGGCTGCCACAGGGACGGGGCCATGCTGCTCCTCGCCAGGGTCACCATGGGAGCGGGTCCATGAGGCAGCACTGTCGACACACCTTTTCCCGTCCCCATGCTCAACACACTGCCCTATGTAATTTCCAAGTTGAGTTCAAACACCCGCTGGATTTGTTATAATGGTTTTTTATAGTTTGAGGGTTTACTAGCTGGCAGTGCAGGGGACAAATACAATTTAAAAATACTGACTATTCACTTGCCCACTACTTAGAATTCCCCACTGCTGACATTTTGGTCCCCCTTTTGACTATTTCTCCTATATTTTACTCAGTTACTCTTAACACTGCAGATGCTGTGAATGACCTGCCTCTTTTCCCCACTAAAAGCCTTTCCCATCTCTTTCCATATTTTCATAAAGCAGAATTCAAACCTGGCTCTGTAGTTAGGCTATCATGTAAGTGCACAGAAGAGGTTTCTGAACCATTTCCAAACACAGGAGGATCTGATTTTTTTTTCCCAATTTTACCCTAGCCTACATAATGCTCTGCTAAACACCTTTATCCATCAACCTGCCTTTATTTCTACCAGTTCAGGATAAATGTCTAAACATAAGAGAACTGCAGGGGAAAAGAAAAGGAGTATTTTAGGGCTCTTGATTCAGCAACTTTTGTATGTGTGCTCATGCCAGCGGGGGGGGGGGGGGGGGGGGGGGGGGGGGGGGGGGGGGGGGGGGGGGGGGGGGGGGGGGGGGGGGGGGGGGGGGGGGGGGCGCCAGTGCCGATGCTCGGTCACAAGCTCAAGGGAAAGGCTCATCTCAGCGCTGTGAAAATGTTCACATCTTGGATAATAAAGTGTGTCAAATGTTCAGTCACACTTGTTTTGTAATTCCTCTTTATAAAAAGTTGTGAGTTCATGTCTCTGCCTTATCTACTGAGGTTTTTTTTTGATTTAAATGAGCCCTTTATTAAAAAAATTCTTTGCCTTTATGACTGAATTTGTCATCTTAATTTCATTCTTACTAGTTTTTCATATTCAAATTTTGTATCTTTGTAATCCTTTAGATTAGAAAGACCATTTTCACCCATTATAACTTTGTATCTTAAGACTAAGCATGAATATTTAAATAATCATAAATGTCTCATAAGGTCACACCACATATGCAGTTTAGTAAAGAGCTTCTCTAAAACTGGTTTACCAACAGGTCATAAACCCAATGTTCTAAAAGCGCAGAACTGTTACGTGTGAACACCAGCAGACGGCTTGTAACCATGCTTACCTGGGAGAGGCAGGCAGTGATTCCAAAAAAAATCTGACATGACTCTGGAGAAAAACCATTTACTCTGTTTGAAAGTTATTAAGATTCCAATTAAATGAGATTAGTGCCACCTGCATTTCGCTACCACCTCCTCTTCGCCCACGTGGACGTGACCCACCCGGCCCCCCCCCCCCCCCCCCCCGGAATCACGCAGGAAAGAGGCAGGCTGACCAGAGTGAGACGGGGCAGACTGGAGGAAGGTCAGCAGACAGCACAGAAAGAACAGGGAGGTGTGTGAGGCACACTTTCCGATCCAGCATCTCCAAGGACATCGTTTCAATAAGCCGGGCACAGCACACTCACGGGGAAAACCTCTGACCTCTGAGAGCTAGCTTACTACACACACACACACACACACACACACACACACACACACACGCACGCACACGGATACATATTTATACACACATATGGCACAGCCATTATTTTAAAAGAAGATGAAAAGTCTTAGGTTTATTTTAGAAGGAAACATTAATGGAACTTTTGTGGTTTGGCAGAGAATCTTTCATAAAAGAACCTGAGTTCTAGTCTTATTACCACTAACTTTAGGAATTTGGGCAAGACCAACTCTGAACTTCAGTTTTCTGATTTTTAAAATTCATTCAAGATAAAATTCACTTGAGAGAGCTTACTGTGTGCCAGACACCGGGCATATGTCTCTATGCAAGCAGACGTGACCTCTAGGTGCCTGCACTCTACTCAAAGCAAACACGATGACTTTTTGAAGAATTTGGAGTGTCTACAATTCAAAATGGGTTAAAGTATGACTTTGTTCTCCCTACAGGAGAAGAGTATACCCACTGAGATAAGTGAATTAAGAAAAACAGATCAGACTGAAAATTCCACTGCAATCTGGAAGTCCCTTACACAGCCCTGCTGAGAAACCTTAGAAATACCGGAGCCTGTCTCACTGCAATACGCTCTGCAGACCCATCAATCATGCCCTCAGGCCCGCCATCCATGATCAGTTTCCAACCTCCTACCTTTACCTCAAGGACTTTCTACTTCCAAAGACCTGGGGAAACAGGAACAAAAGCAAATCTAGTGCTGTCCAACAGTCTGCGGGCTTCCCTTTATGTCCCTTCAAGCTGCTATGAAACAGGCCTTAATAAGAACTCCAGGGGAGTGACAGCTTCTTAAGGAATCTTGTACGGAGAATAGATGATCCAGACCAGGAAGAACTAACCTCTCATCTTCAAAATTACCCGTCCCTCTCCCAGGCTTTTTCCCCCCTGGGCTTATAAAGACTACAACTCCCAAGAAACCAAAAAAAAAAAAAAAAAACTAAAACAGGAACGGATTTCCTTTAACTCTTCAGATTATGAGGAATCTTAGGACTTCTGAGTTGGAGATGCTAAAGTTCTGCACATCCCTCAAGAACTGCTTACAAAGGGATGTTTTCTGTTTGAGGCCACCTATAAATATTTAACATAAAAAGATTCCATCTCCACCAGTTCAATAAGTAAAAATGCATTCACAGGAACTGCCTGGCACAGCTGCAAAACAAGACAGGGGAAGGACATCATCTTTGCCAGAGGCTGCAATTTTAACACCATGGTGTGGTACCAGGTACCCTTACGAGAAGCGACTTCCGCAAGCAGGTTATGCGTGGAGGACTCTCCAGTGCAGCTCCACACTGTCAGAGGGAGACAGAACTCGTGAGGCTCAGGGCACTAACCACAGCCTGACAGCTCACACAAGGCGGGGAGGACAGTGAGCCAGAGCCACACTCAAGAAATGAGGTGAGGGACACGGGCACGGGAGGGAGCAAGGGCGCTCCTTGAGGGCAGCAATGAGATCTCTGTGACCCCTCTGGTTTTAGTACCCAGCCCATAGCAGGTGTCAACACCTGTTAAACCTTTAATCCAACGTAATCAAAAGTAACAACGATACATGAAACTAAAAATGTTCTGCTGTTCTCTTCCCCTATCTATTCGTCGAATAATTCATGATTTGGTTCAGGTAGACTTACAATTTTAGAAATATTCCACCTAACTGGACATCAAAAAAATGGTCTATTCCAGAGACAAGAAAACTGAGGTCCAGAGAAGCGAACTGCCTGAGATCATAAAGCCCAGTCCCAGAACTAGGGTTCATGCCCCCAAGTTCCAGCCCAGAGATGCTCCCCCACAGCTGGTGCCCCTCCCTCCAGGGGTGATGACAAGGATCAATTCATCAAATCTGATACAGAACGGAAAACAGTAGGGACAGAGAACGCACACGCGTGCGCGCGCGCGCACACACACACACACACACACACACACACACACAGAGAACGCACGCGCACACACACACACACACTCTGCCCTAACTAATGAATCCACTTGGTTACCGTATCAGTCTTAAACCCAGATTCCCTCCTCCCTTCCCCAAAAAGGATACGGCAGAAGAGCTCCACACTGTACGGACAAAATCACCCAAGATGGCTGAAAAAGAAAATATGAACTCAAATCAAAAAATATGTTCAATTTATAATCAAAATGACATTTTTTTATCAGCATTGCTCGTAGAAATTAAAAGCTGTTATAATAAATTACAAAGCACCCAGATCATGAGTATTCAAGTAGTAAAAATATCAAAGATTAGTTATTAATGCCCAAGGTGAAAAGCTCAATTATAGAATGAAGTACCACCAGATATTTTAAAAAATCATTAGCTATAAAAATTTAAATTCTAGGTGTACACCTACCACAGCGTAAGCGTCTAGGCCAGCCGGAAACACTGTCCTCACAAGCGGAAGAACAGGGACCTGAGAGTCATCCCCACTCCCTCCCCATCCCAGGAACATCCTGTCTTCAATCCTGAATCCAACCAAGTGTAAATTCATGAGTGTTTTCAATAAACCCCAACAGACAGAACATTTGCAAACCATGAAAAGTATCTCAAATTCCGAAATTCAGATTAATTATAAAACCTGAGCTTAATTACTACCTTTTGGGGGTAATTTATATTTTTTAAAAATGATCTTACATTTTTACCTTTAATTTTTAAGGTTACATTCAACTAAATATCCCATTTAGCCAGCTGAAAAGTCCAGAAACTTCAACCCGCTGAAATGTACATACGTACTTATTATTTATGCATCAATTTATTCATCAAATATTTATCGAGAATCTATTTTGTGCCAGAAATGGTGCATGGCACTGCGAATAGAACCATGAAAGAGAGAAATGCGGTCTCTGCTCTCCTGCACCTTGTTGTCCAGGCTCATGATCTTCACTGATCTTCCAGTCTTGTCATGCAGACCTTAAAAGGACTTTAGAAAACCAAATCCCCTCGTTTTTCAGGTGACATCAACAATGTTTCAGCCTCAGTTTATAACAGAGTGTCTTCTGTGAATAGGGTGTAGGAATACTGGATATTTAAAAAAATAAACACTGGTGGTACTTGGGATCATTATTTCACGATGATTTGGTGATTTTGCAGAGCACGCCAACTTACTGGCCTAAGTGCACCACGCTGAAAGACAGCATTTCGTATTTCTATTCATGCATTCCAGCCAATGTGTCTTCACGTTTTTTGATAATCCTGGGCAAACTTCAGTTAATCAAAGGGGGCTGGCCAGCATCAGGAACCGTTACTGGCTCTGACTCTTCTACAATCAATATCATCCCACGGACGAGCTTTATTCTCCACAGTAACACCCAGAGCCCTGTGGAGACCCTTGGTTGCATGGCTTAGCACCAGGCTGCTTTACTAATCCCTTCATCTAGAGTGCAGGAGGATTTTCAGAGCCTGGGGGTGATGCATTGTGACAGGATTTGGGCAGGTGAAGGTGCAACTTTTCTTGAGGACACTGGGAGAGGTGCCTGTGAGCACAGGAGTGTGACCACGGAAGCAGACACTATGGAAAGGTACCCCTTCCAACTCATGCAGCACATACCCTGGGAAGTGTCCCTTTGCGAACTTGGGGGAGGAGGCAAGTATAGGTATCTCCATTTAAGGATTTAGGGCTGGTCATAACGTTCATGCAGAGCAGACCCATCCTCAGACCCTCACTTAGAGGAGTCTAGATAAAATAATGCCAAGTCAGTAGGACACACCAATAATAATAAAGCAGAAATGGAGAACTAGAAAAGCATAGTGACAAGGAGTTATTTATCCCAAGGACCAATAACAATATATAAAAATAAGCCCACTCTAAGTCGGGATAATTAGCATTTCCAATGATGCCCTAAGGCCACTGAGAAATAGATTTCCATTACAAAAATTATTCTATAAGTTTTGGTGACTAAAGATGCAAGTTTTAAACATCTATACAATTCAAATATGTAAATGATAAACTGTCTCTGCGCATTAGAATGCCTTATTTTTAAAATGCACTTGGGGCACCTGGGTGGCTCAGTCGTTGAGCCTCTACCTTCGGTTCAGGTCATGGTCTCGGGGTCCTGGGATCAAGCCCCGCATCGGGCTTCCTGCTCTGCGGGAAGCCTGCTTCTCCCTCTCCCACTCCCCCTGCTTATGTTCCCTCTCTCTGTCAAATAAATAAATAAAATCTTTAAAAAAATAAAAAAATAGTAATAATAAAATCCACTTGACATATTTAGTAAGTCAAAGGCCAAGGATCTGTGCTTATAGAACCGGGCCTCTGCCTCCACCAGCTAAACTCAGACTAAGAACTTGAGGGTCTGGCAGCATCATGTTGGGGTGCACACCTACTGGGTCAGCTGACAGATTCCATCGTCCTGTCATGGGGCACTGTAGTCCCTGCCACAAATCACAAGCAGCCTGGAGCTGTGAAGCGGATGAAAGATGAGTGTGCCTGGGGCCTCATTTCATGCTACCACAGCCAAAGGGGAAGAGCAGGATGGGGGTCTATTAAGCTAGACTGGCGAAATGGTGGTAATTATAGAAGCTGGGTAATAGGTATTTTATGCAGCCTTATTACAGCCTGACTTTTCCAGAAATACAACATGTAAAATGAAGAAGACCGCTTTTTTAGCTTGGCCTTCTAGCAAGGACGGATCACCATTCTGAAATGTTACGTCCCAGCTGGTTCCCTCACCCTCGAGCTCTGGGGACCAGCCCACATCTGTGGCAGTCACTTCACATCAGACCGGTCCCAGCAGCTCACCTCCTGACCCCATCCTCCATGGACTTGTGCCCAAGGATTTATACACTGAAATACACATTTTCCTTTTTTATTCCTTTACATTTCAGGTTGGGCAATTATACATAACGTGTACACACAGGTTTTAAATCATGTAATATCCTCTTACATAGAAACAAAGGGACAGTAGAGGGGATATTACAAAGCACCCGCTGCGAAAAGGGATTGCGAAAAGCGTCACGAGATCTAAGCACCACTGTTCTAAATGGTCTGGCAACAATGACCTTAGTCCCCAACACTGGTTACTAAGGCTGCCCTTTTCAGGTTCATGCAGCAACCCGCACAATCTAGGGGAAGTCACTGTCATGAGACAAGGGGCTCCAGGCTGCTGAGGGAGCCGAGATACCATCCCCACAGCTAAGGAAGAATGGAAGCAAACCAGAGACAAAAGGAGGGTCCCAGGGAGGCAAGTGCGCCTGTCACAAGCCTGTCTCTCTCACCAAGTGGGGTCAGGTGAATCAAGCAGGAAACCTGCCGATGTTCGGGCTTCACGAAGGAGCTGGCCATGCCGAAACAAGGAGTCTAGGGCAGGATCGTGACCACCGCATGTCACTGCTGTAAATTAACAGACACTCTGACGTGCTGCCTCTGGAGAATCTGGTTTCTGAGAACCTTCTCATGAGACAGATCTGCTTTCAGGTTTATTTTCAAAAATCAGGTTCCTAAGCCTGCAAGGCAGCTTCAGACCTGGGTACTGATGAGGTGCAGACTTCCCAGCGGCCAGTCAGCTTCTCGGCACCCCAGTCTAACTTACTGGCAATCTTTCCTAACTCCTAGCCTCTCTTGTTATTAAACCATAATAATTTTCATACTGATTTTTAGGCAAAGTATTTGATAGCATAAAGAAAAAAGTGATAGTGTAACTGAACTATTTTAAAACAAATATATAACAGCTATAATTAAAAAAAAAAACTGAAGGTCCAAAACTACAAAATTACATTTCAAAACATGCATTTAACATCAGTCAACTTAACTACAAGGAGCAAGAGAACAGCACAGCGTGTAGATCAACAAACCCTGAACAAGTCACCCACCAGGTGAGGCCCCCCACTTTCTAGAACCAAGCACCCCAAGTCAGCTAGACAGTACCAATAATGGCCACCGGGTGGACGGTGGGAGAAACAGTCACGGTGACCACTGTTGGAGAGCAGTCAAACAGCACAGCGAATGGGAGGCAGGACTCCCTCCAATGTGTCCAGCTGGAAATTAAGACCACTTGCCACAGTGGGGATGGAAAGTGGTCCCTCCAGGGGTCATGACCTGACAGGATTCTGCCTGCCTTGGGAGAGAGCACACTTTCTCATGAATCCCCAGTGCCCATCGCTGTAGGCTGACACACCCATTTCCAGGACATGTCCCTGGCGTAGAGAGCTCTGGGCAGAGAGGAACCCCGGCCACACCACCGCAGGTGCATGAGCGGACCCATCAAGAGTTACCTGTAATGTACAGAAACCTGGCCACAGCATGATTTAACACAACGGGCTTCACGCTGCTTCCCATACAAAGCAGTATTTTGGCAAACACTCTGAGTTACAGTAAGACTTTGTATTGATTTCAAGACACATCATGAAGCGTATAAAATTAATGAGACTTACTACTAACCTTAACTACAGGTAAATCAAAGACTTCCCGGGCTTCTCCAACCTCCGGATTGTCCCCGTCTTCCGAAATTATGTGTGAGGCTAGTGCGTTGTAGGACACTTCCTTAGCTTTCCCAGCTTTGAGAAGCTGGATAACCTTCAAAAAACCACACAAATTAAAATGAAAAACACCGCATTTCATTCTTGTTTTACACAAATTGTTGTGAACAATGAAAATTCTAATAAAAACACACCATGTTCACCACACAGATTTAATAACCTTTTACTGAGTCATATGCCATCAAACATTTGAGGACAGTAGAAAGCAGCAGATCCTGATCCACTGACCAAGTAAGCATGGAGGCTGTGAGCCAGGTACTAGGTAGTGTCTCTGTCTTGAAAACAGAAGGTCTGACAGACAACATTTCAGGGCTGAGACGGGGTGCCCAGGCTCAAACTTCAAGGCTTAGGGACAGGTAGTTTCGCCACAAATGGTAAAGTTTCTAGAAGAGGAGCTACATGAGCAGAACCCTGATGAACTTAAGGAGTTAGCGAGACAAAAATACATGCGCCGTTGTGGGCGGGGGGGAGAGCAGCATTCAACACACTGGACAGGTGACAGGGTCAGACTGTCACGTGCTATGCAAAACTGTTTGCAATTTATTCTCATACAAAAGTGTCTTCTGGAATGACGCAAGTGTTTTATTTAAGCAGGGAAATGGCATGACCAGATTTTATCAAAAGATTATGGTCAGTGCAAAAAGAATGCACTGAGTTTGAGACAACGGCAGTAGTCCAGGGGAAAGCAGCAGGTAACTGAACCAAGGACTGTCACTAGGGAAAGGAGGAAGGAAGAAGTGAGAATGCACAAGACTCGGTGCCTGGAAGGGGTAGAAGTGCAAGAGAGAAAGTGCTGGGGACACAACAGTGGCATTCACGGAGAAACAGGTTATGAGTGCAGAGGTGGGGAAGCAAGAAAAGTCCTTTAGTTTGGGGCACATCCTTCTGATGCCATGTGGAAGGTCTAGGAAAAGACTTCACTGGTACCTGGAAAACGCGGGCCCCCACCAGATGGGGAGTCAGTGGCGGCCAAAGTTCTGAGAGTGAGGTCCCCAGGTGCAGAGAGGTAGGTGAAGAACCGGAGGCTACTCACCTGCCAGAGACTTCAGGGACAGGTGGAGGTGAGCGCAGAGCCCGAAGAGCCCAGATGTGCACCACATGTGAAGGTGACCTGATGCCTACATAGCTCAAATTACCCACAAGTTAGGTAAATTTTTTCAGAATATTTTACTGACCATCCAGAGATGGCAACTGGAGCCGATGCTAAGTATTTGTTCTAAGTAAAAAGAAACTGGTTTGTAGCCACAGGTCACCTCCACTTTCCTCCCTTCACCTCCGAGCACCTTTAGTCCCCACACTCACCGACGTGACCCACGAATACGGCGCCTTCCTTTTCTCTGTCCTCCAGTCTGCATTTCCAACCCCACTGCCTTTTTTAGGAGTCTTGAGATTTCAACGTCGCCCCTTCCACCCACGAACAGCGAAGTTCCCACTGGTCCTCACACGCGCTCACACACATCCAGGCCCCTACTCTGCTTCCTCTGGCTGACAAATCCCTTGGAGCAGCAGACCAACCTGTCTTCACTTTCTCACTTCCTGCTCACTCTTCACCCACTGCCTTTTCTACAACTCTGCTGAAATACTGATTTCTCATGGACTGAAAGATGCCCAAACCACAGGCATCTTCCCAGCCTCCACACTACTGACTCTTACTAGATTTCACGCACATCACTCAGCACCAGGTGTACTGGCCATCCTGGTGTATCCCAAATATATCAATGCCTCCGTTCCTCAGCACATACGTTCCACACAAAGGACATCACCTCTTCCTCTTAAGTTCTGTGTAGAGCTCAACACCCCACTGAGAAGACACCTACTTTCAAAAAGTTCAGTGGTGCCTCCTCCTAGGCACCCCAGCAGCGAAGTCTGTCCTTGCTGCACCTACCACCCTACACCGTAACGTCTTCAGGTGTGCTCCCCAGCCCTCAGCAACGAGGGAACCTCAAGGAGAGGTATCAGGTTCCATTCATCTTCAGATTACATCTGCCATCTAGGCCAACGCCTTAACAGGTACAAGATGTTCAATATACGTGAACTTTCTGAATTCATTTTTATAAGATTCAGGGAATCAATTTTCTGGCTCTAAATCGTTTAGAAAATATACTGTTTCACATCAAAGTGGTTTGCCAAGGACATTTTTAAGCACTTAGATTTGACTCATAGTTGAGCAAATATGGTTTCAATTCAACTTGTTCCAGGTTTTAAGTAACATTTGGTTCAAGTCCCTCATAAGAGCCAAAGTCCTAAAACGAAATAAAGAGTGTAGGAAGGAGGTGGGGCAGAAGGATGGATAGTGAAAGACAGGAAAATTATCAATATTGGAAAAAGCCGCCACTGTTACAGGCGCTCATCGCGATCACTCCGGGTTCAACACCTGTGTATCTCTAGATTCAAGGCTCAATCTCCTCACCCGATAGTTACAGTAGAAAAAGGATCCACCTTGGGGGTCATGCAAGGGAGTTAGTTTCGTTTACTAACATACTAACAGACCAGCCTCTAGAAGGCCAAGACCAATCAGCCTTCCCTAATTCCTTCCATGCCAACCAAGATTACTGGTTAAACACCTGCCTCCACTCTTGAGGACTAAGGTCTGATCACCTGGCTTTGCTTTCCCTCGCCTCCACGCTTAGCACTCACAGCAAAGGAGACACCCCAGGAAACTTGAACTGCACACACTTTAATAAAGGGAATACTGTGAGGAATGACCTGAAAAAGATATTCAACTACGATTTGCTTCCACGCTGGAAGAGTAACACTCTGATATTTAAAGAGAAGTATTATTTAAACTTAGAAAAAAACACAGTATCCTCTGGCGTGAGCCTGTTAAACGTTTACAGTGATGGTGCTACCTGGGTATTTTCCACATTTACTGTTTAATCCCCCCAATTAGGAAAATCAAAAAATGGGAATTCGCGGGTGGCACACTGACCGCTTTGCACACTACTGAGGCTCCACAGCCCAGACGTGTGAGCTCCGGTGGCTGGCCACACAAGGGGCGGTTCACTAAGCCCCCAGCAGCCTGGACCTGGGGTTCCTAGTTGAGCTCCATCCGCTTCACCCTGTCCGCTCTCGGAACCCAGACACACGGGGTGGGCAGCAAGAAGGATGCCCCCTGTCCGAATCTGCCCCAGAAAGGGGCAAAGTAGCAGCTGGCTGAGGTGGCAGGCTTGGGGGACTTACCACACGCGACAGGACGCTGGTCCCCCACCAGGCGGAGGCCGGTGACAATCCGTGCTAGGCCCGAAGTATGCCCCCTCCCACCCTACGCCCTCCCCTCCTCTCTGGTCAGAAAGTGGCCCCCTCTCCACGTCATCCCCTCTCTGAGCTCACCCTCCAGGTGCCCTGCCCGCTGATGATCCCAGTGGCGCCTGACCCAGATCTCCGTCCCTCCCCTCATGCCCCCCCCAATCGTGGTTCCCGAAGACCCCCTGCCCTCCAGCGTCCGGGCCGCGGGTCTCAAGGACCACCCCCACGTCCCCTCCCTCTCCCCTGCTTCCCGCCGGTCGCAGATCCCGCAGCACCCCCACCCCCAGGTCCCCTGCCGCTCCCTCCAGAGGGTCCCGCAGACCACCCCCCAGGTCCCCGCTCCAGGTCCCCTCTCCCACGTCCCCTGCCTCTGGTACCTCGGGTCCCGCGTCCCCCGCCCCCAGGCCTGCTCGGCGCCAGGTGGCCCAGTCTCCACACAGGCAGGCCGGCAGGGCCGGCGGGCCCCGGGCGGCGGGGTCTCTACGTTTTGCGCCCAGGCGCGCGCCCGCGGCGGGAGCGGGGACGGGCCGGGAACGCGGCGGGCGGCGGGCGGCGAGCGGGGGCGGCGCGGTACCTGCGGGTCGATGTCGCCCACCGCGTAGTACTTGACCTCTCGGAACATCTCCTCGGGAACTTTGAGCGCCGGGTCCGACATGGTCGCGGCGGCCAGAAGGCTCCGCGGCGGCTCCCGCCCCGCCCGGCGGGGCCCGCTCCCCAACGGCGCGGCCGGGGCCCGGTCCTGCGAGTCGGGCCCGCTCCCCCTCCCTCTGCGCCCCCGCCCGCGCCGAGCGGCCCAAGCGCGGGAGCCGCGCGCGCCCTGCGGGACGCACCATCCCGCCGGCCGCCGAGGGGGAGCGCCGACGAGCTGGCTGCCAGCCGGCGCCGCCTCGCGCTTCCGCCGCGGCCCGCGGCCCCGAGGGCAAGGGCACCGCGAAGCCCGCTCCGCAGACCCGGAGCCCGTGGCCGCCGCTTCCTCGCGAGGGGGGGGCCCCCAGGGACGCGGAAAAACGCGCCCCCCCTTAGTGCGGCCCGAGTGGGCCGGTCCCGGGAAAGAAGGGAACGCGGAGGCCCCTCCCGTCCACACGCGCGGCCGCTCGAGCGGCGCAGGCGCGCGGCGGAGGGGGCGGGGTTTGCGGCCAGCCGGCCGAGGCGATGGCGGCGCGAGCCGGCCTCGGGCTCCGGAGGGGCTCACGTCGCCGGTGGCCACCCGAAGGGACCCGAGGTAACGCCTCAGCGCCCGCGGCCGAGAGAGGCCGGGTCACGGGCGCCGGGTCCCAGCTCAGCGGCGGGAGCTGGACAGCGTCCGAGACCGAGAGCGCCACGGGCTGGCCGAGGGCCCCAGGCCTCGCCGGTGGGCTTCTCCCCGTCGCACCCGCACCGCGCTCCTGCTGAGGGAGGCCTTGCTCCCCTCCCCCTATAGCCCCAGGCGGCGGCCAGCTGTGACGTGCGCGCTCTGACGTCACCCTGGCGGCGCCGCCCTAACGTATCCTCGCCCTGACGTCACCTGGCGGCGCCGCGAATCCCCGGGAGCCAGTGGACGCCGGCGCCGTGGGCCGGGGATTGCAGTCGGGAACGGAGGACGCCGAGGCCGAGGTGGCCGCCCGCCGCCGCTGTCAGCTGCTGAGTGATAAGCGTTCTCAATTCAGTGTTAGTGCAGTCGGTCCTTTAAAGACCGGGAACTTCCGGAGTTCCCTTCTGAGGCCTGCCTGAGCTGGCCTCTGTCCCCGGGTGCGGTCTGCGATGACGGGCGCTCGGGCCGGGGAGGACGGCGAGGACGGCGCAGGAGGGGCGGTCGGGAAGGGTGGTGCCGGACGGGGTGGTGGGACTGAGCGGCCGGGGAGGACGGGGGGGGGACGAGGCAGGGCGGGGTGGCGGGGGAGACTGGGGAGGACCGGGCCGGAGGCGGCGGCCGGCTCGTCGCTTCCGTGTGTGCTTGGCAGCCAGCGCATTCCTGAGATGGAAAATAAAAACCCGAGTGCTTGTCTGAATAAGAATCGCTCTGCTTTCTCTGAATACCGGACAATGTATCTGATGTTGGTCACTACAACATTTTATGTCCGGTGTTAAGAAAATGTCGGGGTAATAAGTCCCTTGTAAAGACCGATCCAAAATTAGCTCGCCCTGTTACTGCGTGACAGAACTTGTTTAGCGCATTTCTTCTCTGATAAACACAGACTAAGTACATAACTTTAAAAGACAAAAAGCATACCGCATAGGTATTCTGTTCTAGGTTAGAAAAGAACTGGTAGCGTTTAGCAGGACGAACTTAACCCTGCTGGGACTTACGTGATTCAGTAAGGCGGACGAGGGGGCTCACGTGCGTACTTTCAGTCGGCGCGATGTGAAGTACCAGCCTGTCGTCCGGGGGAACTGCGCAGGCCGGCGGCGGTGCACACGTGCGCTCTGCACCGGCCCCGCGAAGGCCGGTGTTGGCACACGGGGCGACGATGCACCGAACGCTGCTGCTTTGCCGGGGACGAAAAATAAAAACCTGTAGACGAGATCTAATTTCATACGGGTGGTGCATGCTCTGAGGAAGTCTACGAGACTGACGTCCTGAAGACATGAAGAATTACCCATCTGCCAAAGGACTTGAGTTGGCAGTTCCATTTTTTAAAAACTAGCACTAAGGGCGCCTGGGTGGCTCAGTCGGTTAAGCGACTGCCTTCGGCTCAGGTCGTGATCCTGGAGACCCGGGATCGAGTCCCACATCGGGCTCCCTGCTCGGCGGGGAGTCTGCTTCTCCCTCTGACCCTCTTCCCTCTCGTGCTCTCTATCTCTCATTCTCTCTCTTCAAATAAATAAATAAAATCTTTAAAAAAAAAAAACTAGCACTAAGACTCATAAAAATGATTATCAGAAAAGGTTCATTTCTATAAGATGTCCATATGCAAAGTTAGGGAAAAATACCACGTTGAGACTGCTGTATTTTTTCACAAATAGATATTTCTCATTGATTTTTGTAGCACTTAGAAGATGTCCCAGTTTAGGGGTGATAACAGCATCTGTTCATTAAACAGAAGCTTTGTAGTTCTTTAACTCTGATGCATGTACTACCCTCAGGACACTGAGCATTAATATTTTTCACTTCTCCCAACTAAGCTCAAAGCATGGTCATTTTGTTGATAACTTTCAGAGAATAAACAGACTGCTTGATGGTAATTTGGTAAATAAGGTCATACATTTCACGTTTTCTGTTTTGCAAGTTAGATAACCTGGGGCTACAAAAAAGTGAAGTGTGAAATTGAAAAAGAGTTGGGAATACTTAAATTGTACCTACCGGTGGGAACTTGAAGCGTTATTTAGAAAAGTATTTCCAAGTGGCTTTTTAAAATACATCTCTGTATATTGAATACAACACTCTCAGTCTTGTTCTCATATTTTGTTCCATTCAGCTGGTCACCCCTTAAAGTTAGAAATGTTTAGTAAACCTTTCATTTGGGTTTATAGACTACGGCATTTTACCTTTCATGAAAGGGGATGCTTAAGTTAGACGCACAAACAAGCCAGAGTTTTATCGCAAGAGAACCTGGGAACCCAAAGGATGTTTATGGGAAAGCTTCATTCAACTGACAGCACAGTTGCCGCCAATAATCATCTAGCTATTCAATGTATAAAAACTAGAAAACGGGCACCTGGGTGGCTCAGTCAGGTAAGCATCTGCCTTCGGCTCAGGTCATGATCCTGGAGTTCCAGGATGGTGTTCCACATCGGGCTCTCTGCTCAGCGGGGAGTCTGCTTCTCCCTCTGACCCTCCCTCCTCTCGTGCTCTCTCGCTCTCAAATAAATAAAATGTTAAAAAAAAAACAAAACTAGAAAACGCAAGGAAAAGAGTAAATTACCCCAAATCCCATCCCCAGAAGCAACACTTGAACTCCTAGATGTCCCATATATTTTCTCCTTAAAAAAATTATACCACACATACTCTTCTGTTGCCCCTTAAAGAATTGCCCTTCCTTGTCAGTAGATAGATGTACATTATTTAATGCATATACCATACAGTTTTTTAATGTACCTGAATTTAATCAACTCTCTTGCACATTTGTTTGCAATGTAACAATTACAATGCAGCAATGAAGCAGTCATAAAATTCACTGGTTCTGTTCTCTGTCACACTGACCAAGATTTTAACACCCCGACTCTAACTTCCTGAGCCCTTCCCTTCTCTTTAGATCTATTTCCATCTCCAAGATACTGTGAATCAATCTCACTTCTTTAATAGGACACTCTGAGGATGAGAAACCTGAGGCCCAGAGATGTTAAGTAACTTACCAGAGTCACTAGCAGAATTTGGTCCATCTTTTTGGACTTACTCTAATTCAGTCTTCAGACGAATTAAAAGGAACAAGTTTAATATCACATAAATAGAAAAAAGGTAATCTCTAAAAATAATATGGTATGGAAAATTTAGCTTTGTATCAGTTAATAATAGTCCACTGATAAATATTTTTGCAGCTAATGTCTCTTTCTCCTTTGGAATTGGCTGAAGACAGAAGAGACGATCATTACATCTAAGTTCAAAACTTCCCGATTTTAATGTCTTGTGTCTGTTTTAATTTTCTGATTTAATTAGTTTCCTAATTAGAAGGGGTTAAATTAATTAACCTCATTATTTACTATATATTTAATGATTTCTCCTCTATTGGGAGTTACTTAATTTTCAATAATTGGAAAGCTTATGACAAGAGGGAATATTGCCAAGTTTTACACTTACTGCTTGATGATCAGCAGCAGGAACAGGACAAGCTGAAGGGGAATTTTGGTGAGATATCAGGTACATGCAAAGGCCCTTTCCCCCTTTTTTGAAACATGATACATGTAAAAACAGGTTGGGATGCCATAATTTCTATGAAATCAGAATTCAGTGGATATATCCTTTAAGGTTAAAAGATATCCTAGGACATAAGATTTTATAAGAAATAACCCTACCACATGATCTTAGTTAAAGACAATACAATAATCATGAAGCTTTGAATAACACTAGATAATTATAATGGAAAGGCTGAAATTATCACCCATATAAATGACACACTAAAATATTCAGATTTTCCTCAGACTTGTTCATGGACTACACCAATGGCAATTGGGACGACACAGTAAAACCATGGCCTAATATCCATATAGCTTGTGGAAACCAAATAGGCCCGTTCTTTTGTGTTTATGTGTGTATAGATACAAGCAATTTGTGGATAACTATGTTTTAAAAAAGTGATATACAAAAAAGATTCAATAGTTACTTTTTAAAGAGCAAAAATGAGGCTGTATGTTTCTTTTCCCCACTTTCCAATACATTCTAATATAGATTGGAGTGATCAGTCCTCTGCTGTGCAGAGACTAACAGAGACAGCACACAGCTGCTCACTTACCCAGGCCTCTTCATTGCCACCTGTCCATGACCACACCACCTGGCAGAAGCCCAGGTCCGCCACAGGTTGTGTAAGGGAAGCTTGGGTGGTGGTACAGTTTTAAACGCAAACCTGTTTAGTAAAGTGAAGTGTCTGATTATAGGAAATGCACATCCGTTAAACAAGCATTTGTTGAGCATGCAGGAGCACAGCAAATAGGCCTTGCTTAGCCGTCAAGACGCACCCTCAGAATGACTGAGAGCCATTCTTTTTTTTTTAAGATTTTATTTATTTGAAAGAGGGCGGGGAACAGAGGGACAATACAATAATCATGAAGCAAGCAGACTGCTGAGCGTGGAGCCTGATGCAGGCTCGATCCCACGACCCTGAGGTCATGACCTGAGCTGAAATCAAGAGTCGGATGCCCAACCAACTGAGCCACCCAGGTGCCCCTGACTGAGCTGTTCTCTAAGCAGCATGTTAAATGCCAACATGAGTAGCATAGGGTCCTGGGATTCAAAGTTGGGAGATGCCATGGGGACTGGGATGATTAGGGACTCTGGAAGGTAATAGGAAGAAGAGGAAGACACCCATTCCTGTCGGGAGCAGCAGGCTCTGCAGAGCCCGGCCAAGAACCAACATGGCAAGACAGCAACTCCTGACCTGGGGAGGAGGCTGTGGGCAGGGCTTTGGAAGACCTGAACCGAGAAGTGGATCAAAGACCTTCAGGGAAGAGTTGTGTGGGAAGTAACAAGGATAGCCCATGGTTCCCATAGATCAGAATCTGTCATAGATCAGGGCTAAAACAGAGACAGTAGAAGCTGGTCTTTCGTTGGATCACATTTGGAAAATATCTGCCCTGTTCAGTGTAGAGCAGGCATGGTACTCCTAGGAGTTCCACAGTACTTGAGAAGTGCTAGCTGCACAGTGCTCCCTGCTCTGGCCCTGCACTTCCTGGAACTTCTCACTGCCTGTGAAGCAAAGTTCAATCCCATTAGCCTGCCGTGACCTCCTATTACTCTGACACGCCCCATCCTTCTTCTCCAGAACGGAGGACACCAGGCTTATCTCTGCTACTCCCCTTCATCCATGCTCTCTTCCCACCAAACTGGACTATTTGACTTTCTTGAAGCACAGCCAGAACTCCATGGCTTTCTACAAACTGTCGATCTCTCCATCTGGAATGACCCTCTCCACTGAACACACTTATGCAGATCTTACCTCTTCTTCCGATGGCCAAGATCAAATGCCCATTTCTTGAAACATCTCTCATGCCTGGAGATAGAATTTTTCTGGTCCCTTCTATTTATGATTACAAATAAATTATGTAAGTGGAGGCTCTTTGGCATGGATCAAGGATGGCTAAGCCAATCAAATATGAGAGAGTTTATTTCAACCCAACATAATGGTTGGTGTGATGCGTCTGTGAACCATTTTCAGGGCAAGGGATAGAACAAGATAGGAAACCTAAAATGTGAGAGCTTGCCTTCATCCCAATACTTAATATTTAAAATACCAAAAAGACTTTATCTTTAAATGCTTCTTCATCTCAACCCCATCCCCACCCACCCCTATATAATCCCTCCACTACTAACTAAAACAAGTCTTACTTCCCTTAACATGTGTTTCCCCCTCTGTTTAAAGTGGTGCCTGATGTCAAGTGGACAGTGGACACATATTTAAAGAGTAGATGAATGCATTTTGAATGAATCAATATCACTGCTAAGGATTCTTCACCCTGGTTTTGAGGCACCGTGAAAGACAGTCATCATTGTGCAAATTTAAAACTTAACACTTCTCGGGGCGCCTGGGTGGCTCAGTTGGTTAAGCGACTGCCTTCAGCTCAGGTCATGATCCTGGAGTCCCGGGATCGAGTCCCGCATCGGGCTCCCTGCTGAGCAGGGAGTCTGCTTCTCCCTCTGACCCTCCCCCTCTCATGTGCTCTCTCTCTCATTCTCTCTCTCAAATAGATAAATAAAATCTTTTAAAAAATAAAAATAAATAAATAAAACTTAACACTTCTCATGAAGTTGCTACACTATTGGCTACTGGGTTTTATTTTACAGATAGGGAAACGTTCAGAGAGGTTTGGTCTTGGGTCAGCAGAGTTTTTGTGTGAAAGGCCAGGTAGAAAAGATTTCAGGCCTCATGGTCCATAGAGTGTTTTGATTTCTTCCCTCAGCTGTTGCAGTGAAAGAAGCCCTAGGCAATGTGCTTACCCATGAGCAAGGCTGTGTTCCAATAGAACTTTATTTGCAAAAACAGGCTGTGGGCCAGATTTAGCCTTTGGGCCTAGGTTTGCCAACTGGGGTGGGGGGTGGGGGGGTCCAGGGTTACAGACTTGAAAGTGGAAGAAACAAAGACGGACACCCAACAGGTAGGAACTAAGCCACCGGCCTCACAGCCCCAGTTGGCATGCTTTCTGCTTCACTCTGATAACTCTGCGCTCTCAGGAGGTCTGTCTGAATGCTTGACCATTAGGAAAACAGGGGGATTAGGGCTAATTAATTAGTCCAGACTTTGAAATCCAGAGAGAAAAGGGCCTCATATTAAGTGCAAATCATCATCCTAAGTAATATATTTGTGGCACTTTCATTAAATTTTCTCTCAAATCTTGAAAAATATGTATCTCCTGACTGCCAACATTTTCATCTTAGCGTAATTATGAAGCCTCCCCAAATAATCGTTTTTCAGTTTGTGATACTCAGTGGGGCACAATATCTGCTACTGAGACCTGACCAAGCTGTTTGAGACTTATTAGCACGGCACAGGTGAAAATGAGTGAAGTCTTAGTGAAATTTGTTCATAGTATATTGAATATAAATGTCTATTGTGTAGTGATGCTCATGGAAAAGAAGAAAAGCACTAAAATCTAAAAGAAGTTAAAATAATTCAGTGTCTATCAAGGTAAACATAGGGATTTTAGGGACCCTTTCACAAGATAATAATAAAAACCATTTTTATTACCAGAAAAAAAGCCAGACATTTCAACATGTGATAATTATTTTTACGAATAACATGTTCACAAAGAGAAAATGGTGGCAAAATTAGGCATGTGACTCTTTAAATGAGTTAAAGTACCTTTTTTTTTTTCATTTCCTAACATGAACAAGTATTTTGGACCTTAAGCTTAGAACCAATCTAGGGACTATGAATCTAAAAAAGTATCACTCTTTGTTTATGGACATTCTATTCCTAGTCAGTTCTAAAGACACATTTTCTAAGAAATTAAAAACCCAATTACATCAAAGTTCTATTACTGTCCTCTGTTTCCTGAGTAGGATTTACAGGTAACTCTTAACTCAGTTTAAATCAGTTCATCTTCTGAGGCGCCCGGGTGGCTCAGTCGGTTAAGTGTCCGACTCTTGATTTCAGCTCAGGTCATGATCTCAGGGTCGTGAGATCGAGCCCCGCATTGGGCTCCGCACTCAGCGGGGAGTCTGATTCTCTCTCTCCCTCTGCCCCCCCCGACTCATTCTCTCTCTCTGTGTCTCTTTCTAAAATAAATAACTCTAAAAAAAATCAGTTCATCTCCTTCCCTTAAGCACACGCTACTCCTTCAAAGGCAGAGACCACAGGAAGTGTCTTACCAGCTGGGAGTATGGAGGCTATAGGATGAATCAGAAGGAAAGTCACAGGAAAGAAACAGCTGGTGTGCTTTGATTGGGTGGCACTGATTTTCTGCTATTTCCTCTGCAACATAAGAAAATTCACTGGGGTCAGTGTTGAGGGTGTCCGTATTCAGCTTGTTCCTGTGTTGCTCACATACTCAGAAGAGTCTGCTCCATACCCATAGAGAGAAAAGAAAGTAAGCCCATGACAAGCAGAGAGCAACCTTGATGAACGCTTTGCCCAGGCAACCAGCTCACTGATTAATTGATTTGACAGAGTTCTGGATAATTTAACAGAGTTCTGGATAATTCTAAGTGGGAGAATTTACTTAATCTATTTGCCTCTGTGTGGGAGCTCTGAGAACGTTCACAGAAGTATAAAAAATGAGTTCCATGTTCCACTGCTATAGAGAATTTTCAGTGTATTGGAGGATAGGCATTATAACATCATAAACACTGAATTTTTATATTTTAAGCTTTGTGATTTATGTATTTCATTTCATTTATCTACATGCTCATTAGAATCAGAGAAAGAAGCTTCATTTACACCTTCGTTAGCTGTGGTATTTACAGAAAGATTCATCAGAGATTAGCACACTTGAAACTCAATCCACTGATGTTTGCCCGTTTGCCACAGTGCATTCTTCCTGGCAGTCCCTTCTTGGAACCCATCCTAGGAATGGTGGCTTCTATCGTGAATCAGATATTTTCAGATATAAAAGTATTAATTCCAGTCTTCTTGATGCTGAATGAAGATAAAAAACAAATAAAAATGAGAGGCTCTGCCGGGACTTGAGAGGAACCACGTCAAGAGCTCCCTTTCCTTCCTCCTCTGTATTCCCTTCTCGGTTTTCTTCCCTGGTGCTCACTGATCTTCTCTTCTGTCTTGCTTGACTCAGTGTCATACCTCCTCTGCATTTCTTTAGTGCTCAGATGGGAGGCTTGGAAAAGTTGGGGTCGCTAAGGTAAAACACGCCAGAAGAAGGTTCAAGTCAGGAGAAACAGGACTGCTTCCACCTTGTATCTTGCAATAATAATTTTGTTCATAGTAATTAAATATTTGTTCGGATGTTCATTCTTATCAGCAAAAAAGAAAAAAGAAAAAGCTTTCTTATTTATACTGCCTCTTCATGTCCTTGATGGGCTTCTGTTACCTTGCATCAAGTTCCCAGACCTGTTTTCCTCTTATTCCAGCCCGTAATAATTTAGGACCACCTACTGCTGCCTTCCAGCTGAGTTGTCTATCCCTCTTCTTACACCTTATGACTCCACATCTACCTGGAGTACAGGGGACTCTTAGTTCTCCTGTGCCCTGTGATTAGAGCCAGTGGGGAGCTGTGACAAGCCAAAAATAGCCAAGGTGCTTGTGAAGGACAAAGGAATCACAGAATGGATAGCGGGAGAAGGTAGCAGTAAATTCCAGCTGTGGCCACGTGACCAGGTGCAAAACAACAGCCTCACCCAGACTGTTCGGTCAGCTCCACCACTGTGTAAGGTCCAGTCACTATAATAAATTCCTTGTATATCTCGTGGTTGCTTCGCTTCTCTGAGTAAGCCTAGATTCAGGGTATGTGATATAGAAATTCATGTGCATAGACAACTTCCTGCCCTCTTCTGGGGTTCGAACAGAGAAACTGCCCTTCTGACTCTAGAGCTTTAGATTTTACCCCACCTGTTTACATCCTGAGTTGTCTAACAATTATTCTTTCTCTCCCTCTCAACCTCTATTGGGTCTTCCAAAAGGCTTTTATTTTTTTTTAAAGATTTATTTCTTTATTTGAGAGAGAGAGAGAGCGGACAAGTCAGGGGAAGGGCAGAGGGAGAGGGGAGAGATTCTTCAAGCAGACTCCATGCTGAGCTCAGAGCCCAATGCGGGGCTTGATCCCATGACCCTGAGATCATGACCTGAGCTGAAATCAAGAGTCAGCCGCTTAACCAACTGAGCCACCCAGGTGCCCCTAAAAAGCTTTTAAATAAGCTCGTGCTGGGGCACCTGGGTGACTCAGTCAGTTAAGCATCTGCCTTCAGTTCAGGTCATGATCCCAGGGTCCTGGGATCGAACCCCACATCGGGCTCCCTGCTCAGCTTTTCTCTCTCCCTCTGCCTGCCACTCCCCTTGCTTGTGCTCTTTCTCTCTCGGTCAAATAAATAAATAAAATCTAAAAAATAAAAAATAAAAAAAAAATAGTCTTGTGCTTTTAAATATTGCCACTTTGTAAAATCCAACCTCTCTCTTACCCCGGATCCCTGAGCAACCGCAGGAGTGGCTCATAGTGGAACTGGCATGTGAGTTAGAAAATGTTGTAGGCCATGGAGATTTCAAACGCTGCTGCAGGAAAATCTGGCCATAAAATGCAAGACCAGAGGTACAAGCATGAAAATGGGCAGGCATGAAGTCGGCTCTTAGTCGGCGAGAGAAAGTAGTGGGACAGGTCCTGCTAGCATACAAGCAGTCCCCAAGCACCGGGATAAATAAAAGACGACCGTTTCTTCCATCGTTGTACCCTTCTCTCAAGATTCAAAGTCAAAGGAGGGAGCAACGAATCTGTCAAAACTGCGTTGATGCCCCTCCTCTCTTTACACCCTGGCGGCAACAGAGGTTTGGAGTCTCTCAGTGCCTCTAATATAGGCAGATGTCTCGACCTCTTGTTCCTCTAACAACTGTCTACGGTGGTGGATGGCGAGTACCCTCTGTAACTGAGGTTTTGTCTTAGGAAAAGGAAAATGATCTGTGGCAGCAATAACAGCAAACAAATTGGTGTATCTTTTCTACTTTCTCTACTTATACAGATAAGCAAAACATATTTGTGAATCTTTCGGTCCCCTTTTATTTAAAAAATATAATTGTACAACTAGTTTCCACTTAATATGTCATGGCATGTCTCCAAGTTAATATGCATGCTTCTAACTTAAAAAAAGTTACATAGTTCGTATCATGGTTCTACCGTAATTAACTGAACCATAACCTGAATGCCCACTTAAAGAGATATCTCTACTTTTTTGCCATCACAAACAACACAGCAATAAACAGCTTTGGACTACAATTAAGAACTGGTGCTTTCATTTCCGTAAAATTGAATTTCGATTCTTCAAGGAGCATTGCTGGATCACAGAATATAAACGTTGTTAATTTTAATAGATCCTCCTTTTCTATTGGGGATTATTTCCTCCCAAAATGTATTTCCACCAGCAATTTTCATTACTATCAGCAATGTGTAGGATAGCTCCTTTCCCTACACTCTCACCAACTTTGGATGTTATGCTATTTTTCTCCCATCAAATTAGAAAAATGAAAAAGATTTTTAGAAGTAAACTACAGCATTTCCTTATCTGCAAGTAAGATTGAGCACCTTTTCATGTCTTCATTTGCTTTTGGCACAGCAGTTATGCTCATTTTTAATTCACGTTCTATATCAGGAATGCTTTGCAAATTCAACCCTCGTAAGATGTCCTTGGTGGCAAGCATGTGTCTGTGTGTATAAGAGGATGAAATATATATACATATGCAAATTCATACAAATACAAACATATACCCACATATATGTGTATGGAAGACATGTAGCAAGATGTTTACATTGGTGAGCCTAGGCTACGATATATGCATTCTCATTTTATTCTTTCAACTTTTCTGGAAGCTTGAACTTTTTTCAAAATCAACTGTGGGAGAAAGGTGGCCTCTCCAGTTGTGAGTGTGGTATACCTTGTGTCTCTGGGTTTTCCAAGACTCAGACACTGTTGGCCTCAAAAAATGCTGCTTACAGAAAGATCTGCTTTTCTTTTACCTCAAAAAGGCTCTGGAGCTATTCTTTGGAAGCTGTCCTTGTAGCGACTACCTGGAGATGAACACTGGCTGGGTTAGATTTAAAGTCCGACAAACAGCTGTGGGTAGCAGGAATGAATGCCGGGAACCACAGCAGGCTCTGGTCTAATTTGTTGATTGGTTTAAAAACTCCTGCACCACATAAAGCTTAATCAGCACAGAGAGCCCAGGGGCCCCAAGACGATGATGACACTGAGCAACTGCACAACTCAGAGTTCCAACACGACAGGGGTCCTTGGTTCTTAAACACGACACCCTAATTATCAGCTGAGTACAGACGGCGGTGAGAAGCACATTCTGCCTTCAGCTCCTGGGGAAGGCGCCATTTGGCTGATCTGCAGATGGATGCTGTGCCCCTGAACACCAAACGGTAATGCTCCCTGAGAAGTGAAGTTGTGCTACCGACCCCCGAAATGCAGACCCCATTCTGCCAGCACCACTTTGTGGACCTTAGAGGTCAAGATTCTGAGAGTTCTAGAACTGAGGAGGGCTAGAGTATAGAGTAAAAGAGCAAGATTTGTGATACAGTGTTAAATTATTTAATAGCAGGGAAAATCACGTGACAGAGCTGCAATCATTGTAAGTTTCCCAACTTAAGTGTCATTCCCCAACCTACTTTGTCCTCTGCTTTCTCTGCTATACAGACCAGAAGGTTGAATTTCCTAGCTTCTTCTGTAGCAAGCATTGGCCTTGTAATACAATGCTTGTCAACCCAATATGAGTAGAAGGCTCTGTGGAGGTGTTCTGGGGAAAAATCTACATTCCTGGCTCACTAGTTCAGGTGCGGAGGGCGCAAGCAGAGCTGAGCAGAACGTTGCACTCCGTCGCTAACCTTTTCTTTCTTCTGGGAAAAGGACGAGGTGCTTGGATGTGTAGCAGGCAATGTGAAAGCAGGAGGTAGTATGCCAGCCTGCAGGGGACAGTGGGGTGCAAAGCCAGAGCTTGGTCCTCAGTGATATGTCACTGCTCCAACCCTAGGCTGCCATGTGGCCATCCCAATTGGAACACTGCTCATGAGGCACTCAGTTACCTGTAGCTAACCACATTCTTGGTTCCCTACGATCATTTTTAAACGACTACAAAATAATACCTAGAGCAGCAGATGGTTGACATCAGCATATGGCATTATGATTTTAAAATTTTATTATGACCTACCAAAGTAGGGCAAAATTTAATATTGCTAAGAAGAGTGAAACCTGTGACGTTCTCAATATTTTTAAATGAATGGTTTCATAATAATCATGGGTTCTCCATTCTGCTTAAGGTAGTTGTTGTGGAGGAGGTAATTAATCTGAAAGAGACCGTTTTAAACTGGAAGGTACTGAGCTGCTCTTACTGTTGAATTTTTTATTAAAGCATAATGCATATACGAAGCATAATGTACAGTAACACGCACAAGTCCTACATGTACAGCTGGAAGAATGTCACAAGGTGGGTGCACCGTGTAACCAACAAGAACCAGAACACGACCCCCTTCTCGTCACTGCCCCCCCACCATAGCTAACTGTCCTGACTTCTGATGCCATAGAGTCATTTTCCTGTGGGTGTAATTGTATAAATGGAATTCCATAGTAAGCAGAATTCTGCATCTATCATCCTTTGCTCAAAATTCTGAGAGATCCATCCTAGTTGTGGTACGTGTGACACAGTCGGCTCATCTATGGTGTTGTGTAGTATTCCATGGTGAAGGGGCCAGTTTACTCATGGAACTATCCACAGATAAGGTGATAAAGTGGGGACATTCGTTCAATAGGATGTTATGAGGGACTCTGTACCAGAGGCTCAAAACTTACGTGAGTCCTCAGAGAGTAGTGCTGGCTGAGACCCTGGTAGGAAGGACACACCCACATACGTGGCGGCACAACAGCTGCCCTCCACAGGTGGCCTGTTCCATTGTGGGTCAGTTTGGGACACTATGCCAGTGCCTGGTTGATCCCCTCAAGGGATGGTACCAATGTAGGGGCTCCGCATTGGTCTCTGCTATTGGCAGGTTGGGTACTAGGCAGTGACAGTAACTGAATGAAGCTTGATGGGAGGGAGTCTGTACTGTTCTACCACGGCTTCTCCACGCAGCTGTTGGCCTGCACCAGGTTGGCCAGTGACAGGCTGACTCCCCAGCTGGTTCGGCCATTCTGCCATCAGGATTTCATCCTGTGTGGTTACCCTCTGGAACGCACTCAAAGGAACTGAAAAAGGGAGAGAGATGTTCCAATTTTGTGTGTATTCCCTTTGGTTCCTCCACATGTTGCTTTCACAGACAACCTTCTTCCCAATCTTCCACCTTCTAGGTCTTTAGATCCTGCTCTCGAGTCTTCATATATTCTTACTTCGAGCCATTTCTCTTTCCACACAAAATGGATGTCAGGTGCACCACCCAGAGCTCTGTCTAGTGGGAGGTACTATCTTTCAAGGCCACGCCAGAGTGAGACCATGAGCAGCAGTGGTCTTTCCTCAGGTGTGGGCCACCACCAAGCTGACCCATCTGTATGACCCACTCTCAGCCTCTCTCACAGCCCATCAGCTAGTCATGCAGCCACAGCTTTGAACTAAGGGGCAGGTGCTCACAGAAATGACAGAGGACAGGGTGGTCTAGGGTACCTGCTTGTGGAGCTTACTCGTGTCTCTAGCTCTGCTCCGGAGCATTTCCATTTTATGCTGTTTTGCTGCTGGGCCCACCCAATCTTGTGGGTGGGTCTGCAAGAATCAGGTCATGGTGGTTCTATCTTGTTCTATCGCCACTTAATATCTCATGCTCAGATGCTCTATCTCCACTGAAGCCCTGGCGCACCACGAGCTGCTTTTCCAATGGCGTAAGGTTTTGTGCAGATGACCTGACTTCGTATCAGAACCCTAGGGAGTTTATACTGTGACTCTTTTATTGGTGCTCACTACAGAGTCTACATGGAGTCTTTTCCCATCCCAGGTCCATCCAGGACCATAAGGTTTGCCAAGTCTCAAGACCAAAGCAAGAGGGCGACTTTCCCTGCCCCCAGGATGTCTGGTAGATCCATCTCCTGCCCTTATCCCCAACCAGAACTGGCAGCCTTTCATGCCACCAGGTATATGAATCAGAGTGGTGTTCTCAAGTGTGGACATGCTGCCTATGGCATCCAAAACGCCTACCACGCATTATGCTTCCCTTTTAGTGGTGGCCAGTCCCAGATGCAGTACTTTTTCTTTTACTTTGGAAGGAATGTCTTGCCATGTCCCAGACAACTGGACCCCTAACATCTTCACTGATAGAGCAGCTGCCTGGATCCTCGAAGGTTTATTCCCTCCCCTTTACAGCACACATACGTTACCGAGGACTAGCAACTGCCATCCAGTTCTATCAATATTCTGTGTTAACACAGTGGACCCATGTGATGTTCTGATGAGGCCAACAATAGCACTTCTCAATGTTGGTCTCAGGGCTCTGTTTCAATTCTTCAGAATGACTGAGTCTCCCAAAGAGATTTTGTTTACATGAGTTATATCTACGAATACCTACTGGAATATAAATTTAAATGGACAAATTTAAGACCTATTTGTGTATTAACCTGTTAGCAATAAAATAATAAACCCATTACATGTCTACATAAATGGCATGTCTTTAGGAAAAATGACTATATTTTTTCAAAAAAATTTTTGAGTGGCATTGTTTAACATTTTTGCAAATCTTTTCAAGACAGCTGGAATCTCATATCCTGTTTCTGCATTCCATCTGTTGTGATACGTTATTCTGGTTTAAGTTTATGAAGAAAACCTAGCCTCGCCGAAATATATAGCTAAAAAGTGGAGGAGTATTTTAATCGTCTTTTTAGATAATTACGGATATTTTTCTGTGATGGTATATCAAAACTCACTATGTGGTAGTTTCTTAAACTTAGTTTCTTAGTTTCTTGTTGTGATGTGGAATCTGAAATCTTAAACTTAGTTTCTTAGTTTCTTAGTTTCTTGTAGTAATGTGGAATATGAAATCTTGTCATGTACGTTTTGTACTCTGATAGATTAAAGTCCATTGGTCCATTTTGCCTTTTGAAATGGATCTTTTATCCCTTTGTGATTTTTGTAACATCATGCACTGGTCACTGGCTCACTGAACTATGCAGATCTTCCAGAGGTTGACATATTTCATTATATAATGTCAAAAACTCACATTTGTCAATATCACCACCAATCTCATCAGAAAGGTCTTTAAATATTGGGAAGCTGTCATGTTCACAGTGAGGTATATGAGTTTTCCAAAAATTCTAATTTTCACTTGAAAGTTCACCTTTTATTATGGTAACAAACACTATCAGCTGTTTTGCCTGAAGGCTCGCTTCATTCATTTTGAGAAAATACCTGCCAAATACCCAAGACTCCATAATGATAGTTTATTATCTGTCAATAGTTCTTTCAAGTAAAAATGGTGTTTCATTAAAAAAAAAAAAAAGCTATTCGTTCAACTCAAACAATCACATGCATGCTTTTCCTTCAGACAACCATCTTCTTTCAGTGCATATGGGAAATGCTGTATGCATACCTTCAATTTGTTACACTGACTTTTAAAAAGATATGTATTCACAGGTCAAGATTTAATATAATTAATAATATATAATTTAATATATTGATATAATAGAATTATATTACTATAATTAATGTAATTTAATATAATTAATGCTTCCTCAGGACATTCTTAAGTGAAACTGGTCATTTTTTTTGTTTTCTTCCTACCAGTGTACAGACTGAGGAATCCCAGTGATGATGCTACAATATCACTCCATTGTTCTGATCTGTGCTCAGCTGCCTACAGGTTAACTCACCATCACTTTCCCACCCTCAGTGAAAATGTCAACCCAGTGAAAAAAAGCAAACAGTATCTTAATGTTATTGTGAAAATAGTTTTGACCTTGAAGACCTGCTGAAAGGGGCTGAGGGGCTCCCAGGGGTTTAGAAAACCACGCTTTAGAAAACCACTAATCTAGATGATCTAGGGTCCTTCGGACCATTTTATGACAGAGAGAGAGGGGGAGTTAAGGTAGCCTTGGAGCAAGAATGTCAATGTCGGCCATTGGCTGTTTCAAGTGAGTTCCAACTGCTTTGATTCTACTGTCTGATGGGAACAGAAAATAGCTCAGTGGCCAGATCAGCGCCTGCATACCAGTCCTGGAAGCCGTGTTAATCCACTCCAGCAGATATGCTGGTTTAGCTGGATCTGCACAGGCTGTGTAACTGTGCTAATAATACTTGATTAAGTTTGGTAGATCACTGTCATCGGCCAGGATCCAACTGATGTTGTAGGGATTAAGTAGTGAATTGCATATGGATAAGACAGGGATAGAATCATCTCTGCCATTTCCCTTCAGTTGTGTTGTTGTTATTTGCTATCTTGGCTACAGGTTGGGGGAGGAGTTCTGGACACTCTCTCTTGGCCTTCCCTATTAGAACAGCTTTTACCCCACAGGTCAACCAACCAATGTGGGGTTCAACTACCATAAATGCATTCTAATCCTATATTTGGGACCTGGAGAAATAACCACTGGGGAAGATTCCACTGACCCAGGGCATCCACTCTGATCTGGACCTTGACCAGGCCTCCATTTATTGGCTGGCCTCCAATCACTCCTGCTCTGACAAGACCATAGTAGCACTTCGGATTCCTAAATATCAGTGTCAGTTCAGACTGTGTCCAACAGTCCTCAAAAGGTCCAGTTATTTCCTATCCTCCATGAAAAAATTACCTGTGAATATAGCTGCCAGTTCTTTAGGGGAAGGACTGAGTCTATCTCTCCTGAGTACACCTAGTTCTGTGTTGTAGGGTCATTTCCTCATAGGCACCTGTCTTCTCCTTCAGCCCATGGGTTCTGGGCCTGAGAAGTGGTTCAGGTGTGATCACTGGGCAGGATATTGTGGCTCTTGTCTTAGCTCTATCTACCACCGGCCTCCTCATCGTCCATGCTTGGTTTGTTTTGAGTGCATACTTTAACCAGTAGTCTTGCCAACTAGTCATCTATCTCGGCTTGATGGTCACTGTGTTGCGTTCACAATCTCCATTGCTCACTGTGAATGGACCCCTCCTGCCAGCCGCTCTGAACTTGTCATTTGTTGCAGTAATTATGGGAGGAGCACAATGTTATCTGAGAGGTGCAACTTCCATAACCATGTCCTGATCTTATTTTATAAGATTCAATAACAATTTAACATCTATTTATTCCTGACTTCACCTTCTTCAGAATAATTATGCTTTTAAAAAAAAGTTATCTTAATTTTTATGTTATAGTGTTTCCACTCTGAGAGCCTTAATTGTGCCTACATTAAACACGAAAAACAGTAGTTTACTTGGGAGATCATGTTTTTTCTGATTTTGTTCTTTCAGCAAATATTTGTGAAGCCTAATACATTCTAGGCTCTGTTGGGTCTGATAGGGAAACAACAATAAAGAAAAGTTGTCTGACTCAAGGAGTTAATTATTCAGCCTAATGAATTGCCTATGACTGGAACAGTCAACCAGTTAATGTAGTTCATTCAGGAAGACATGGAATTAGGGGCCAGTAGTTTGTGCTCAAGCTGAAAGGTGTAGCAGATGGTTTATTACCCTGGGGCTGCTCTGAATGATGACCTGTCCTCCTTGCTACACGTTCTCCCTGACCAAGTCTATGTGTGTTGTCCTATGCTGATGGACCCAGAGAATGACCCAAAGTTAGTGGTCTCCAAACGAGGTACATGCACACAGGGGTGTGTCAGGCAGTCAGTGGGGGCTTAGGCTAAAAATAACTTCTACTTCTACCCCTTTATCCTTTGAAATAGGGAAAAAAACACACTCTATCATATATAATCTAGATTATGACTAGCACATTTCTTCTGGTCATAGGATATGTATGGACCTTGAGACACCCTGAATGAAACGTAGGATTTCCACCCCACCTCATTCTTCAGCCATCAGCTTATTGTGACTTGTGGTTGTTTTCTACTCTTAAGTAGATTAGATAAAGAAAAAAAAACAGACTTTTTATGTATAAACAAGGGTAAGCAATTGTGTTAAAAGTGTGAGGACCACTGTCTCTTAAGCTGCAGCCTAGAGGCATGCTAGTCATTCCATCCATGATCCATTTCCATTTTCTTCTTGACAAAACAGCAAGCCTGGATCTTTGTGGCCATTATTAAGCAGTGGATGAAGTAGGCCTTTAGGCCATGCAGAATGGCTCCTCTGGTTATTTTTATCCTCTATCACCTTTGGAAAAATTGATTGGGAATAACACTGAGTTCTAGAAATTGTTTTGGTCTTTCCCTTACCATTAAGTGGTCTCCTAGGGCTGCTATGGACTGAATTGTACCCCCCCACTCATATGTTGAAACCCTAATTCCCAATGTAACTGTATCTGGTGAGTCTTTAGAAGGTTAAATCAGGTCATGTGGGTGGGGCCCTTATCCAACAGGACTGTGGCCTTAGAAGAGAAAGATCTCTCCCACTCCCTCTCTCTCTCTCTCTCTCTTCAACTGTCTGCAAGCCAGGAAGAGAGCCTTCATCAGAACCTGTCCATGCTGATACTCTGGTCTCAGAATTCCAGACTCCAGAACTGTGAGCAGGTCAATTTCTGTTGTGTAAGCCACAGTCTGTGGTATTTTGTTATATCTGCCCAAGCTAATTAAGACAAAGGCTTATCCTTTGTAGTTAACTGTTGTGAAATCCTGATTATTAGTGCAGTAAAACAGAATGATCAAGAGCACAGACTGGGCTACACTCAGGTTCAAATGTCATGTGATTTTGGGCAAATTCCTTCATCTCCAGGACTCCATTTCCTCAATTACAAAGTAGGGATAATAGGGGCACCTGGGTGGCTCAGTCAGTTAGGCATCTGACTCTTGATTTCCATTCAGGTCAAGATCTCAGAGTCAAGTGATCAAGCCCCATGTCAGGCTCCATGCTGGGTGTGGAACCTGCCCAAGATCTCTCTCTCCTTCTGCCCCTCCTCCCCTTCCCATGCTCTCTCTTTCTCTCAAAAAATAAAAATAAAATAGGGATAACAATTCCTTAAAATTTGTTTGAGGTATGATCATACAGGGATACTTATTTGGTACCTGGCTTATAATATAGACCTTATATAATAACAGTGATGCTTTAATGATTTATTGATCTCATAAAATTGTGATGCTTTAGGTGGGTAGGAAAAATCTTATCCCTCCGATATTTGCAAGTGGGGTGGAATAAGGTTATATTCAGCATTTCCCTATTTTTTCTCACTTTTAAACTTGTAATTAAGAATCTTCCTTTGTAGTTAAGCTCTTACTTGAATCAAATAAATGCACGTCTTCCCATTATAAAAAAATGTACAATCAGCATTTTTCTATATGCCAATCATACCGCTTAATCACAAGTTGTAGGTAACTTCAAAAGACAACAGAACTTGCATCTAGTTATTGCTAAATGGGCACAAACTACATTTTATAAAGATGTGTTTCAGTAGATGTCCTGTAATTTGTCATCATGTCTATAAAATCCCTACATAGTACATCATCTTGGTTGCATTTGTACATATCTTTTGTTGGATGGTGTATTTATTTGTGAGAGCTGCCATAACAAAATACCACCCACTGAGTGGTGTAAGCAACAGCAATTTCCTTTTTTTTTTTTTTTTTTTCACAGTTCTGAAGGCCAGAAGTCCAAGATCAAGGTGTCATCAAGTTTGGCTTCTCCTGAGGCTTCTCTTTTTGGTTCACAGATGGCCACCTTTTTGCTGTGTTCCCACATGTTTTCCTTCTGTGTGCACACATTTCTGGTGTCCCTTTGTGGGTCCAAATTCCCTTTTGCTATGAGGACAGCAGTCTGACTAACCCTAAGAACTTCAGTTTAAGTCCATCTTTTTAAAGATCCTATTTCAAATACAGTCACATTTGAGATACTGGGCGTTAACACTTCAACACAAGAATTTTGAGGGAGAAGGGGACACAATTCAGCCTGCATGTGGTAGACCAGGAAATTCTCCTCAAAACTGGGATTTTGGAGGTGCTTTATGGCAGGTGGGAGTTCTATACCTGTTTACATTTTTTTCAAGCTAAGATTATGGCCATGGTCTAAGACAAAGAAACTGAAATGTTCTGATTCCTCTTTGTGTTTCTGTAAGAGATAAACCAGAATTTCTCAAAAACTTTGGTTCTCCTGGAAATACTCCTTTGGATTTCTTGTTTGTGAGAGCATTTGACTGCATTCTTACCTATGTGACACTCCAATTTTTACAAAATGTCCTCAGTTATCCCTAGCTTGGCCCCTTATTTGACAGCTTCTCACCTAACTCTCAATGCAGACTGCTAGCTGCAGCACACAGTGCCAGTGGGGCATATACTTGCAACCCATGATGCCTTTTAAGATCTGTATCAGAAGATCCCATCACAAAGGCCTGCTGCCTCCTGGATATGCAGCCCATCCATTATTCCAGGTCGTGGGCCCCTGAAACTGAATGCGGAATTGTTCAGAACATTTGTTTCAAAGACAAAGATCCATAGTTTACATCTCATGCCAATTGGGTCTATGGCTTCAAGAAGGTAATGTGCTCTGAATGAGCTCAATTTCTCTCCTTGACTACCGCTGCACATGGTAGCACCGCACACAGGCAGCAACCATCAGCTGTGTTTAAGGGATGTTTGGTGAAGCAGCTCTGTGAATAAACTTGTATTTAATGAAGAATATTTTCATCAATATTTCCTAACAGTATTCTCTCCTCTGGGTCCCACTGGAGGAGTTTCTCTCTTTCCAGGGCATTCTCCTGATGCTTATTGTACTCTGTGAGAAACCGAATCTTGTGAAAAAAATTTTCTTATCTTCAAATAGCTGAAAAGTTTTTGACCAGACTTGTGGTGAACCACTCATGAATGTAAAGGACTTCATAATACCAATTGTATGCACTTTAAAAATGCTTAATGCCATCTTATATTCCTTTCTGTCATATCGTTTTTCTTAGTTTATTTTATCTTGCTATATCATGTCTCCCTTTGTGAAGTGCTTTTCATCATAACTTCTGGGTAGGAATTTTTATCTTTTCCCAATTATGATGGATGTGTATATGGTCATGTGTGTGTGTGCAAGGAAAGAGTTAAATGCTCCCTCTTTCTTTCTAGTGAGATGGAGTTTTTATAACAATTTATATCCAGTATTGCCCTTCAAAGGAAGCAAATCCAATGGGGACCACTGAAAAGACTGCAGCTTCTCTGTGATTCTGAGGACATAGTTTAAACGTGGTGGTTCCAAAACTTCAGTCATTTCTAGGAACAGCAGTAAATTCTCTCTTGCCTTTTCTCCTTAAAGGACAACTACCCCTTAGGGGAAGCACCAGGTGTTGTGTAGGAAGGACGCAATCATGTACTGACATCTTCAGGAGAAGAAAAGACAGCGATACCATCTTAGACCCTTAACTCGGAACACGCGTGCTAAATGTAAGCCCCTGCGGAAAGCTGAGAACCCACTCAAGGTATCCAGACCACCCCTGAAAGGACGTGGGTAGGGGGTGGCTCAAGGAATATTTCCAGGAGAGTTCATTGGTAAACTTGATCCACTCGGGAAGCGCATTTCAGGAAGCAAGGCCAGTACCGGGGACAGCACCAAGACCCGCGCCCAGGTGGGGAGAGGCAGCAGCACCATGGACAGCACCAACGCCAGCGCCCGGGGCGGAGAGGCGGGGAGAGGCGACCTCATCAGCTGATGCCTTACGTAGGCTGGATCCCCACTTTGAGAAGGCAGGTCTGGATGGGCGCGCCGGCGTTTGCGCTCCAAAGCCGCGGCCCCAGACGGGGTGGGGCTTGGCCTGGGGGGATAGCAGAAGACAGAGCCCAGAAAACAGGTCCCCGCTTGGCTTCCCTGGCACGGAGTTAAGGCTGCAGCCTGCTGCTTGGAGAGAAGGGTGGGTAGCGAGGCGACGCGCGCAGCGAGAGTACTGCTCTGACGCACCAGCACCCCCTCCGGCACCCACACGCTCCAGGGTCGCCCAGCTGCCCCCCGACTTGCGAGATGCTCAGCTCTGGGTGACCAGACAGCTGTCTCTGCCGAGGTGAAAAGCCTGGGCATGTGACAGCTTAGGAGGGCCCTGGCTGTGAGACGCAGCCCAGCACCCTCCTCTCTGCCACACCATCTCCACGTATGCTCACTGGCAGGAGGCTGGGGCCAGTTTCATAGACAATCCCCAGAAACCGCGCCGCCAGCCAGAGGTTGCAAACATCCAGAGTGGCTCTGCGCGCAGTGGCCACCGTCCGTCTTCCTGAACGCCCCTTCTACACTCACTCTGGGCCGGTCTCCTGACCCAACGATGGATTCGCCTCTGAACCTAACCTACTTTTCCCTCTCCACCCCCGCCCCTTTGGAGACCAACCGCAGCAGCCTTGACGCCGAAGACCCGCGCCCCAGCCCGCCCCTCCTCTCTGTCTTCGGTGTGCTTGTTCTGACCTTGCTGGGCTTTCTGGTGGCTGCGACGTTCTCCTGGAACCTCCTGGTGCTGGCGACCATTCTCCGCGTGCGCACCTTCCATCGAGTTCCGCACAACTTAGTGGCGTCCATGGCCATCTCGGATGTGCTCGTGGCCGCGCTGGTCATGCCACTGAGCCTGGTGCATGAGCTGTCCGGCCGCCGTTGGCAGCTGGGCCGACGGCTCTGCCAGCTGTGGATCGCGTGCGATGTGCTCTGCTGTACGGCCAGCATCTGGAATGTGACGGCCATCGCGCTGGACCGCTACTGGTCCATCACCCGCCATCTGGAATACACACTCCGCGCCCGCAAGCGCGTCTCCAACGTAATGATAGTGCTCACCTGGGCGCTCTCCGCGGTGATCTCCCTGGCACCGCTGCTCTTCGGCTGGGGGGAGACCTACTCTGAGGGCAGCGAGGAGTGCCAGGTGAGCCGCGAGCCCTCCTATACCGTGTTCTCCACCGTGGGCGCCTTCTACCTGCCGCTCTGCGTGGTGCTCTTCGTGTACTGGAAGATCTACAAGGCCGCCAAGTTCCGCGTGGGCTCCAGGAAGACCAACAGCGTCTCACCCTTATCGGAGGCCGTGGAGGTGGGTGTTCTAGAGATCCTTGTAAATACTTCACTTGCATTCGTTCAGGCTTTATCTCGGGCAGGCTGACTCCAAAGTTTGTAGAAAGTGAATTTAGTTTCCTTTTGGGGGGAGGGGAGGGGTGAACGGGGAAGGGATAGACTGGGGGAAAACATCAGAGACTGACTCTGTGTCAACATGCTTAGCATCACAGAGCTTAATAATGGCCTTTACCATCTCTGATGGATTATTTCCATATACAAAATGAGGGGTTTGGACTACATACTTCCACAGGGTCCCATTTGGTTCTAAAATTCTGTGGCTCTATAACACCCTTTAGAAGGTCTGAAGAAGTCAGTGTCTGGGGCCACTGGATAAACTTGCAACTTGCTGCACCTAGAGTGCGGTGATCAAGGAGGAGGGAGGGGACAGATGGTAACGTGACTTGGCAGAAAGATTGCTCAACATCAGGCAAAGCAGATTAACGTTTTAGCCCAGTCTATTTTTTTCTTTGCAAATTAAAGCAACTAATTTTGCAAAAACATAGTATCTCCTGGATTACTACCTGCTGTTCTGCAGCATCCTCCTCCCCTGATGCAAGATTATCAAGATGTTTACCTATTTCAGAGCCTGCTTTTGTTATCTACTTCCCTGGCCTGTGGAGCTGCTCTCTGGGTCTGTCCCCGGCCCCATCAGGCCTTTTGTATGCAGGAGAGGATCATTTGTTTGCCTTCCCAAACAAGCTACAGGAGGAAATTAAAAATCTGAGGCAGACAATTCCCCAGCTCTTTACAAGTGGCGTTTTCTGTAGGGCTCTTTTCTTGTCCTCTCTCCACCACGCTTTCCTGTTTTGTTGTTAACTCTTAATAACCCAACCCTATGACTGCAGATTCAGGAAATGTACGACAACTGAATCCAATGGATATGGAAATTGCTCCCCCCTGGACAACTCTCATTGCCAAGGTGATCCCTTGAGCCTAATTCATACATTTAAGTTAGGTCAGAAATCTACACAGCCCATTTTCTGTTATTGGCTCTGGGGCAACATAAATTCCATTAAGCATATTAACCACACACTATGTATGGGCTTGGTGCAAGGAGTAAAGAATGATAAAGACATCATCTTTCCCATGAAGAGCTCCCTCTAGTGAGGGAGACAGACACCTACTGTGAGTGCCGTAATCCGGTTGTGTTTTCCAGACCAGTAGCTAATTCCAACAATAACCAGTCAATCAAGCTCAGAGGGACCAGAGGTGTAGGTAAGGGAGGAGAGAGTGCATCATTCTAGAAGAAGGAAAAGGGGGTCAGAGGCTACCTGTCCTTTTATCTAGAACAGTGGCCTCAACCAGGGGTGATTTGTCCCCTCCAGGGACCATTTGGAATGTCTGGGGACATTATTAGTAAAATTTGGGGGAGAGTACTAATGACATCTAGCATGTAGATGCCAGGGATGCTGCTCAACACTGTATAGTGCACTGGACAGCCCCCACAACAAAAAAATTATTCAGAGCAAAATGGCAATAGTGCCAGATTTGGGAAAACCTGATCTATTAGATTTCTGAACTGAACAAGGAGTGCTGATGGCTAAGAGCACTCACAGCACCAAACTGCCTGGAGATTCCACATGTGTGAGAATCCACCCCAACTCTGGGCCAGGAACAAGAGCACCCGCCACCTTCAATGGCCCTCCTTATGGGGACCCTCTTCTGCCAGGATGCTTATCCAGGTAAATGGTTTACAATCAATACCAGATACAGCTTGAAAAGGAAAAGCAGTCACAGTTTTGTCTTGTGGAACTTACTGCAAAGTGATGCAGGCTTTCACTGCTCTGCTCTGGAGACAGCATTAGCAAGCATTTTGACATTGTTCTGCTTTTATACATTTTTTTTTTGCACTGTTTCATTTTCTCTGTCTCTCTCTCTCTCTGTCTCTCTCTCTCTGCCACATAACTTAAGAAAATGGGTCCCTTGGCTTTGCAAGATGTCCAAATGATCCGGGGCTCCACTGTTACTGTGAAGGGTGAATTACAAACCAGGTCTCCTGATTTTTCCCTGGTAGCAGGTGCCGAAGTTTCTAAATACAGTTCTCCCACCACCTAGCTGTGTTACCTAGGGAAACACAACACTTCTTCCTTGCTTCTTTGTCTGTTGCATTTTCTTCAAATACATACTGAGAGCTTAACCTCTGTCAGACACTGAGATGGGAGCTGGCAACACAAGAGATGGGCCTTGCTCTTGGCAAAGGATGATGAAACCACTACTAAAGATCTGGCATAAAAAGATAATGCTGAATTTATTGCTTACTAGTCTGCAGTAGAGCTGTGCTGGCCAGGCACAATCTCTCTGAGCAGAGAACAATGCTAATCTTAAATGGCATTTTTGGGAAGCATGGAGATCAGACACAGGGGACTTTGAGAGGGGGAGGTGGGTTGACATATGTATGAGTCTTTTTTTGTCTTTATTTTTTATTTTATTTAAATTCAATTAATTAACATACACTGTATTATTAGATTCAGAGGTAGAATTTAGTGATTCATCAGTTGCATATATCAGCCAGTGCTCATCACATCACGCGACCTCCTTAATGACCATCCCCCAGTCACCCCATCCTGCCCCACCCACCTCCCCTCCAGCAGCCCTCAGTTTGTTCCCTGGAGTTAAGAGTCTCTTATGGTTTGTCTCCCTCTCTGATTTCATCTTATTTTATCTTTCCCTCCCTTCCCCTATGATCCTGTTTTATTTCTTAAATTCCACATATGAGTGAAATCATATGATAATTGTCTTTCTCTGATTGACTCCTTTTGCTTAGCATAATACCCTCTAGTTCCATCCACGTCATTGCAAATGGTAAGATTTCATTTTCTGATGGCTGAGTAATATTGCATTGTTTACATATACCATTCTTCTTTATCCATTCATCTGTTGATGGACATCTGGGCTCTTTCCATAGTTCAACTATTATGGACACTGCTGCTATAAACATCAGGGTGCAGGTGCCCCTTTGAATTACTACATTTGTATCCTTTGGGTAAATACCTAATAGTGCAATTGCTGCATTGTAGGGAAGCTCTATTTTTAACTTTTTGAGGAACCTCTATGCTGTTTTCCAGAGTGGCTGCACCAGTTAGCATTTCCACCAATAGTGTAAGAGGGTTCCCCTTTCTCTGCATCCTTGCCAACATCTGTCATTTGCTGACTTGTTAATTTTAGCCATTCTGACTGGTATAAGGTAGTATCTCATGGTAGTTTTGATTTGTATTTCCCTGATGCTGAGTGATGTTGAGCACTTTCTCATGTGTCTGTTGGCCATTTGTATGTCTTCTTTGGAGCGATGTCTATCCATGTCTTCTGCCCATTTCTTGGCTGGATTTTTTGTTTATGGGGTATTGAGTTCTTTATAGATTTTAGATACTAGCCTTTTATCTGATAAGACATTTGCAAATATTTTCTCCCATTTTATAGGTTGTCTTTTAGTTTTGTCAATTTGTTTCCTTTGTTGTGCAAAGCTTCTTATCTTGATGAAGTCCCAATAGTTCATTTTTGCTTTTGTTTCTCTTGCCTTTGGAGATGTGTCTAGCAAGACATTGCTGTGGCTGAGGTCGAAGAGGTTGCTGCTTCCATTCTTCTCTAGGATTTTGATGGATTCCTGTCTCACATTTGGGTCTTTCATCCATTTTGAGTTAATTTCCGTGTATGGTGTAAGAAAATGGTCCAGTTTTCATTCTTCTGCATGTGTCCATCCAAAATTCCTAACATCATTTGTCGAAGAGACTGTCTTTTTTCCATTGGATATTCTTTCCTGCTTTGTCGAAGATTTGTTGAACATAGAGCTGAGGATCCATTTCTGGGTTCTCTATTCTGTTCCACTGATCTATGTGTCTGTTTTTGTGCCAGTACCATACTGTCTTGATGATTACAGCTTTGTAATAGAGCTTGAAGTCCAGAATTGTGATGCCTCCAGTTTTGGTTTTCTTTTACAACATTCCTTTTTCTATTCAGGGTCTTCTGGTTCCATACAAATTTTAGAATTATTTATTCCAGCTTTGTGAATTTTGATAGGGTTTGCATTGAATGTATAGATTGCTCTGGGTAGCATAGACATTTTAACAATATATATATATTTTTTAATCCATGAGCATGGAATGTTTTTCCATTTCTTCATGTCATCTTAGATTTCTTTCATCAGTGTTTTCTAGTTTTCAGAGTACAGATCCTTTGCCCCTTTGGTTAGGTTTATTCCTAGGTATCTTATGGTTTTTGGTGCAATTGTAAATGGGATCAATTCCTTAATTTCTCTTTCTTCTGTCTCAGTGTATAGAAATGCAACTGGTTTCTGTGCATTGCTTTTATATCCTGCGACTTTGCTGAATTCCTGTATGAGTTCTAGCAATTTTTGGGTGGAGTCTTTTGGGTTTTCCACATAGAGTATTATGTCATCTGTGAAGAGTGAAAGTTTGAGTTCTTCTTTGCTGATTTGGATGCCTTTTATTTCTTTTTGTTGTCCAAGGCTAGGACTTCCAATACTGTGTTGAACAGCAGTGGTGAGAGTGGACATCCCTTCATGTTCCTGACCTTAGTGGAAAAGCTCTCAGTTTTTCCCCATTGAGAATGATATTCTCTGTGGGTTTTTTGTATATGGCTTTTATGATATTGAGGTATGTTCCCTCTACCCCTACACTGCAGAGAGTTTTAATCAAGAAAGGATGCTGTATTTTGTCAAATGCTTTTTCTGCATCTATTGAGAAGATCATATGGTTCTTATCCTTTCTTTTATTAATGTGGTGTATCATGTTTATTGATTTGCAGATGTTGAACCACCCCTGCATCCCAGGAATAAATCCCACTTGGTCATGGTGAATAATACTTTTAATGTACTGTTGGATCTTATTAGCTAGTATCTTGGTGAGAATTTTTGCATCTGTGTTCATGAGGGATATTGGTCTTTAATTCTCCTTTTTGGTGGGGTCTTTGTCTGGTTTTGGGATCAAGGTAATGCTGGCCTCACAGAATAAGTTTGGAAGTTTTCCTTCCACTTCTATTTTTTGGAACAGTTTCAGAAGAATAGGTATTAATTCTTCTTTAAATGTCTAGTAGAATTGCCCCTGGGAAGCCATCTAGCCCTGGACTCTTGTTTGTTGAGAGATTTTTGATTACTAATTCAATTTCTTTGCTGGTTATGGGTCTGTTCAGGTTTTCTATTTCTTCCTGTTTCAGTTTTGGTAGTTTATATGTTTCTGGGAATTTATCTATTTCTTCCAGCTTGCATAATTTGTTGGCATATAATTGCTCATAATATTCTCTTATAATTGTTTGCATTCCTTCAATGTTGGTTGTGATTTCTCCTCTTTAATTCATGATTTTACACTTATTTGGGTCCTTTCTCTTTTCTTTTTAAATAAGTCTGGCTAGGGGTTAAAAAGGATTCTGACGGGGGCTGGGTGGCACAGTCGGTTAAGCATCAGGCTCTCGGGTTTGGCTCAGGTCATGATCTCCTGGTTGTGGGATTGAGCCCCACGTTGTGTTCTGTGCTTGTGCAGAGTCTGCTTCGGATTCTGTCTCCCTCCCTCTCTGCCCCTCCCTGCTCATGCTCTCTCTCAAATAAATAAATAAAATTTAAAAAAAGAAGGGCTTCTGAAATTGCTTTATATAATGTATTTTATAGTTTTATATTTTAAATTTTCACAGCTGGATTATATAGCTCCTCTCTTTTCTATGCTTCTACTTTATCCCCATCTGAAGGGATGTCAATTAATTTCACTCACTAGTACAAATTTGTAGTCAAGGACAATAAAAATTTTTTCAATACTCTCATGAAGTTTCAAATTCTATAACAATTTTTATTATTACTTTCTCTATGAAGTTTAGGAAAGTTCTAAATTATCGCTGTTAACTCTAGTTTTAATTGAAAATATATAGGTTTGTCTCCTTATCTGGCAATCTTACTGTGTGACTTTGGTTTTTCTGAGAAAACCCTGAAGAAAGGACAGTGCATTTAGGAGGTTGGGTGAAGCTGAATAGAAATATGCAAGACCTAGGTATGCAAGGCAGGCGGGTTTGGGAGTGTTACAAAATCTCTGAGACTATTTTAGAGTTAGAATTTTGTTTAAGACCTTAACATACCAATTAAAGAAGGTGTTAACTGTTTGGTATTTTTCTCCTAATTTTTCTACTGCTCTTAAATGGCTTAATTTATTGATTTTTGACTTGGTCAGAAGTTCCTTATTAAGATTAATAAAAAGGCTTATTGATCTTATTAATTCTTTCAAAGAACCAGCTTCTAGTTTCATTGATCTGATCTACTGTGTTTCTGGTTTCTAATTCATTGATCTCTGCTCTAATCTTAATTATTTCTCTTCTAATGCGTGGCTTAGGCATCGTTTATTGCTTTTTCTCTAGTTCTTTAGGGTGTAAAGTTAGTTGGTGAATTCGGGATTTTTCTATTTTTTTGAGTGAGGCTTAGACGGCTATGTATTTCCCCCTTAGGACCTCCTTTGCAGTATCCCATAGGTTTTGGACCGATGTCTTTTCGTTCTCATTGGTTTCCATGAATTGTCAATAAACCACAGACTTATCCAAAAGACAAGAGAAAGGACCCAAATTAATGAAATTATGAATGAAAGGGAGAGATCATTACTAACACCAAGGAAATAGAAACAATTATTAGAAATTATTATCAACAACTATATGCCAATAAATTGAGCAACCTGGATGAAATGGATGCCTTCCTGGAAACCTATAAACTCCCAAGACTGAAACAGGAAGAAATTGACAACCTGAATAGGCCAACAACCAGTAGGAAATTGAAGCAGTGATCAAAAACCTCCCAAAAAACAAGAGTCCAGGGCCTGTTGAATTCCTTGGGGGAATTCTACCAAACATTCAAAGAAGAAATAATACCTATTCTCCTGAAGCTGTTTCAAAAAATAGAAACAGAAGGAAAGCTTCCAGACTCATTCTATGAGGCCAGCATTACTTTAATCCCCAAACCAGGCAAAGACCCCATCAAAAAGGAGAATTTGAGACCAATATCCCTGATGAATATGGATTCCAAAATCCTCAACAAAATCCTAGCTAATAGGATCCAACAATACATTAAAAGAATCATCCCACGACCAAGTGGGATTTATCCCTGGGATGCAAGGGTGGTTCAACATTCGCAAATCAATCAATGTGATAGAACACATTAATAAGAGGAGAGAGAAGAACCATATGGTCCTCTCAATTGATGCAGGAAAAGCATTTAACAAAATACAGCATCCTTTCCTGATTAAAACTCTTCAGAGTATAGGGATAGAGGGAACATTCCTCAAGTTCATAAAATCCATCTATGAAAAACCCACAGCCAATATCATCCTCAATGGGGAAAAGCTGAGAGCCTTTCCCTTAAGATCAGGAACACGACAAGGATGCCCACTCTTGCCACTATTGTTCAACATAGTATTAGAAGCCCTAGCACAGCAATCAGACAACAAAAAGAAATAAAAAGTATTCAAATTGGCAAAGAAGAAGTCAAACTCTCTTCACAGATGACATGATACTTTATGTGGAAAATCCAAAAGACTCCACCCCCAAATTACTAGAACTCATACAGCACTTCAGTAATGTGGCAGGATACAAAATCAATGCACAGAAATCAGTTGCTTTCTTATACACTAACAATGCAACTGTAGAAAGAGAAATTAGAGAAACGATTCCATTTAAAATAGCATCAAAAACCATAAGATACCTCAGAATAAAACTAACCGAAGAGGTAAAAGATCTATACTCTAGGAACTACAGAACACTCATGAAAGAAATTGAAGAAGACACAAAAAGATGGAAAAACATTCCATGCTCATGCATTGGAAGAATAAACATTGTTAAAATGTCTGTGCTACCCAGAGCAATCTATACCTTCAATGCCATCCTGATCAAAATTCCAATGACATCTTTCAAAGTGCTGGAACAAACAATCCTAGAATTTGTACGGAATCAGAAAACACCCCAAATCGCCAAGGAAATGTTGAAAAAGAAAAACAAAGGTGGGGGCATCACATTCCCCGATTTCAAACTATATTAAAAAGCAGTGATCACCAAGACAGCATGGTACTGGCACAAAAACAAACATATAGACCAATGGAAGAGAATAGAGAGCCCAGATATGGACCCTCAACTCTATGGCCAAATAATCTTTGACAAAGCAGGAAAAAAATATGCAGTGGAAAAAAGATAGTCTCTTCAATAAATGGTGCTGGGAAAATTGGACAGCTATATACAGAAGAATGAAACTCGACCATTTTCTAATACCATACACAAAGATAAACTCAAAATGGTTGAAAGATCTCAATGTGAGACAGGAATCCATCAAAATTCTAGAGGAGAACATAGGCAGTGACCTCTTTGACATCGGTTCAGCAACTTCTTGCAAGATTCATCTCCAGGGGCGCCTGGGTGGCTCAGTTGGTTAAGCGACTGCCTTTGGCTCAGGTCATGATCCTGGCGTCCCTGGATTGAGTCCCGCATCGGGCTCCCTGCTCGGCGGGGAGCCCGCTTCTCCCTCTGACCCTCCCCCTCTCGTGTGCTTTCTCTCTCTCTCATTCTCTCTCTCTCAAATAAATAAATAAAATCTTAAAAAAAAAAGATTCATCTCCAAAGGCTAGTGAAACAAAAGCAAAAATGAACTTTGGGGACTTCCTCAAGATAAAAAGTTTCTGCACAGCAAAGGAAACAGTCAACAAAACAAAGAGGCAACCCACGGAATGGGAGAAGATATTTGCAAATGACACTACAGATAAAGGGCTGGTATCCAAGATCTATAAAGAACTTCTCATACTCAACACCCAAAAAACAAATAAGTCAAAGAATGGGCAAAAGACATGAACAGACACTTCTCCAAAGAAGACATAGAAATGGCTGACAGACACATGAAAAAATGTTCATCATCATTAGCCATCAGGGAAATTCAAATCAAAACCACACTGAGATACCACTTTACACCAGTTAGAATGGCAAAAATTAACGAGGCAAGAAACAACAAATGTTGGAGAGGTTGTGGAGAAAGGGAAATCCTCTTACGCTGTTGATGGGAATGCAAGTTGGTACAGCCGCTTTGGAAAAGAGTGTGGAGGTGCCTCAGAAAATTAAAAATAGAGCTACCCTATGACACTACTGGGTATTTACCCCAAAGACATAGATGTAGTGAAAAGAAGGGCCATATGCACCGCAATGTTCATAGCAGCAATGTCCACAATAGCCAAACTGTGGAAAGAGCCGAGATGCCCTTCAACAGATGAATGGATAAAGAAGATGTGGTCCATATATACAATGGAATATCACTCAGCCATCAGAAAGGTTGAATACACAACTTTTACATCAACATGGATGGGACTGGAGGAGATTATGCTAAGTGAAATAAGTCAAGCAGAGAAAATCAATTACAAGATGGTTTCACTTGTGGAACCTAAGGAATAGCAGGGAGGACATTAGGAGAAGGAAGGGAGAAATGAAAGGGGGTAATCGGAGGGGGAGACGAACCACGAGAGACTATGGACTCTGAGAAACAAACTGAGGGTTCTAGAGGGGAGGGGCGTGGGGGGATGGGTTAGCCCGGTGATGGGTATTAAGGAGGGCACGTTCTGCGTGGAGCACTGGGTGTTATATGAAAACAATGAAGCGTGGATCACCACATTAAAAACTAATGATGTATGGTGACTAACATAACATAATAAAATAAAATAAAAAAAGATTAATAAAAAGGCATTTGTCAAGAAAAGCACAAGAGTTAGGATTATAAGGCAATTTAAAATAGGAAGTCAACGTCCCTAAAGGAGAAATTCAAGATCTTGGCTTAGACAAACCATGACACACAAGAAAGAGCCTCCATGGTTGGCCAACAGTCTGTGCCAATGAATAGTGTCTCAGGATCCCTAACCAGAGGCTAGCAGGGGCCCATACAATCACCAACCCAACACTCACTGAACTAGAATACCAGCTAAACAAAGTGACATTCTTTCACGAATTAAGAAGACAGGGAGTGCCCTCAAATTTTGTAAAGGACCCAAAGCAAAGTTTGATTAATTGTTTTTCCACAGACATCAACTACATAATGAAAGATGCTTGAAATGCTTTTGTTATTTCAGGCAAATCAAATTAAATCAAACTATCAAACTACAAGAGAACCTTAGTCCTTTTTGTTTTTGTCTCAACATGTTAGCTCAGTAATGTCTTGGTGAACTGTGAGTGAACTCTATTGATTTTTCTAATAAATCCTTAGAAACCTTCATACAGCATGAGGGCTGTTGGTATTTTGAAAAAGGTTAACAGGTAGAAGCATACATGTTTTCCTTTTGTTTTTCAAACTTGTTTGTAAACATAAATATGCCCTTTTATTAAATAAATACACAGCAATGTTTTTTTTTTTAATTGCCTTTCCACAAATTGGTCTTCAGTCTAACAGTCCTCAAAACATTAGTCCTTGGGCCTGGCTTGGAATGGATTAGTAGCTTATCAAGCCAATGCCTTAGAGAACAATCCTTTCTACTTCAACTGAAAGAAAGGCTCTCCAGGAAAAAATTTTTTTTTAAATTACCCAATGAAACCAAGACCTTGCACATATAGACAAATAACAGCAAAAGCAAAGCAAGTAGCAGTAAATTAAGTACATTAAGGGCATAAAAAATATTTGCTAAATGGTACACCTCCAGGACAAGAGATCTAATGGGCTTACCCAAAGATCTAAGTCAATTACCAAATGGTATATATCTCATTCAAAGATCTAGGTACTTGATACAAAGACCTAAGCCTAAAGACCTTAAATGAAGACACTTTTGGTTACAAGTCCTAGGATAACAAAATGCAGAGAGCAAGAAGAGCCCAGTGGGGCTGGTTGGAGCTGCTGAGACTGGCACCCCTGGGGGCAGATCCTGAGTGCAACTGGACTTTGGGGCCCAGTGAATATACTGTGGTCCAAGCATCCTGTAGAGGGTCTTCAAAATGATCTCAGTGGACGCTCTAGAACTGTCCAAAGATGATACAAGCACCACATAGTATCTGAAATAGAAATACAAGCCAAACCTACTGCTTACTACAGTAAGAAAGTCATGTTTGTCAGGTTCTGTCTCTAGCGCAGAGCAGAATGCCAACAACCTCTGGGGACAGGGACAGCATGGAGTTCAGGAACTGGAAGGCAGTGGATGGATATCACCCTAAAGTGGGGTTACTCAGTGAGACTGCTGTCGATTGCTTGGCACTCAGAGGAGCGTTTATTGGGGTGAGTCCCACCCTAATTGGCTGGCTTTCAGAAGCGAGGGCAGCCAAGGATTGGTTGGTTTGCAAATGTGTATTTACAAAACTGTATTGTCCCTGATCAACTGAAGATATTTAGACAAGTAGCAAGGTTCCTTCTTACCATAGCTATGGAACAATCAGGCTTTTCCTAAGTTAGTTGGGAAGTTTGAGGAATGTTTTCACTCTTCCCCCTTGTGGAACCCTTCCTTAACATGTAAGACCATTTCTAGCTTGAGCATCCTGGTTCATCTGTCCATCTTCTATTCTGACAGTGGTGTGGTCTAACCTGCAAATCACCCAAAATCACACTTCTAAGGTAAGAGTCTTCATCCCTAAGCTTCAGTACCCACTATTGATGGTAATCTATTGATTATCTGTGATATTAATAGGAAAGTGAAACCAAATTAAAGGAAATTAAAGCAATATATTAGATTTATGATTAACCAGTGAATTGTTATTTATCACATAACCATTTTGGAAAAACAAGAAGTCTAACACATAAGTACATGTCCCCCAAAGAATGCATTTATTTGGAGAGATGAGGCTAATTGTTCACTTAGAAAAATTTTATATGTGAAGTGATGGGCATTGAGGGGGGGACATGTGCTGTGATGAGCACTGAGTGCTATACGCTACTGATGAATTGTTGAACACTAAAAAAAAAAATAAATTAAAAAATAAATGATACAGTGTTATGAAGATAATTATAAAAAGTCTAATTTGGCTTGAATGCCCACTTCCTTTTACCCTACTACTTCTTTTTCTATAAATCTACTAATGAGTATGTTGAGTAATTGATAGAGTAATTAATAGAATTCAATTCTCCAGACTCAGGTGCTTTATTGTAATCATTGATTAGCAGAGAGCAAAGATCTAAGGAGTCCCTGAGTCAGAAAGTCACAGGGTGAGCAACCAAAAGACATTAGACAACCAGAAACCTAAAACCTCCCAAACAACAAAGATCCGCCTCCCATAGGAGCCTCTGCTGTCCCAAAAGAACCATTTTAAATCAGTGACCCTCTTTCTTCTGTCAAGTGAGTTGGTGTTGAATGCTGCACCAAGAGAAACGTCAATGCTGATCAACATTTCGCATTGAGGTTGTAGAAAATGTGCTTTTCTGAGACATATGGAGTTCTAGGACTCACCTATAAACAATTCCTGACTCCAAGCAAACCATAAAAATAAAGTATTTAGAAAAAATATTTAACTTGAATTTAAAGTAGAACCCTAAGGGGTTCTCATGGAACATGACAAGAATTGTTAAAACATGACACTTGAATCTTTGTTGGAAGGGCCTGTGGATGTGGGCTCCCACCCTGCTGTACTAACAACTCAGTGAGAAAGGAGCATGAATCTAACACCTGTGAGGGAACATTTAGCTGAAACACCCTTCTGACATGGGAGAAATCATCCTGAATACAAACTTAGAAATGAAATACTTGGAACATCTTTAAGAACACACTTCACTCAACATTAGAACCATGACGCAGTGGAAAATCCTTGCAGACCCAATGAGTGTATGTTTTATTTGGGAATAGCTCATCCTCTGTAAGAACCTAGGTAAACTGTACTGGAAGAACACAAGGCTTTAGAGTACACTGCCAAATACCCACACAAGCAGGCCTGCACGTAGGGCACTTTACATTCATTTACAGGGACCATGACTGAAGTGATGGGCTTCCATGAAACTGTCTTATAATACTTAGACCCCCCCTTTCCTAAGACTAATTTTTATAGAAATATTCAAATCCTACACTTGCATGTAGGTCATACACCTGGATAAACAACCACTGTGGTCCCATCTCTCAGATGGGTGATGAGCTACATCCTGATATGGCAGCCCCTTTGGATATAGGACTGGATCTGAGTGTACAGAAGGGCAAAATCTCAAGAGAGGGAGATATCCTGAATGCCAATCATTAGGAAAGAAGGTGGCTTCCCAGAATGGAAACCTTGCAACTTTTTCCATTATGAAACAGAAAACTCCTACAAATAGAATGTGCAACTTTGGGGGTTATATCTCAGCCTTACAGAAGGTTGGCTTTACATTGATAGTTTCATTGTGAGGCTCATTGGGTCTTGCAGCTGAAAGTTGAGTATATAGAGGACTAAACGTGGGCTTCTGGAGTCAGTCTGCAAAGGCTAATGACCACAGGGAAGGCAGACATGGAGTCAGGATGTTGCTGTATTTATTTCTACTTTGACAAAAGTCTAGTTTAAGTGTTCCACCTTTATATCAGCTGTGCTATAGAGAATTAAGGGGTGGGCGCAAGGGAGTCACAACCCTGAGTGGCCAGTGTTACCACCAAAAAACTGCTGAGAGGGAGGAGAATTTCAGGAGGGTGGGGGATGGTTTAACGGTCAGGACCAGAATTCTCCTTCAATTGCCATCTTTGGAAAATGGGGGGAAAGGGCTTCTCGGATGCCATTTTAGGATTGAGTTTTATTAAGAAATTGGTGGGTTTCCCTGTTTTATGCTGAAAAATGAAACTATTCTGTTTGTATTTCTGTAAATGAATTCCCTGCAAAGTACTACCAGATATGCACTAATAATATAAGAAAGGTTACTATCGTTCCATCTCGGGGTGAGATTGGGGTATAGAAAGAGAGATTTTCACTTCTCATTTTATGTATGTTTTTAAGGGTTGCAGTATTGTGGACTATTTGTCCCAATATTGATGATCTTCTTTTTGGTTGTACAATACTTGTTTCATTGTTCTTCACGTAAATGACAGGAAGGCTATCATACAAATTTAATAATTCATATATTAACTAATATGACTTTAACCATAGTGTTCCTATTTATACCTCATTATTCTACATGACAGATAAGTCGATGTCTTTTGACTCCAATTTATAGATGTAGCTATGAACCGGTTAAGTGGTTTAGGTTAACGAGAATGACCTTCTGATTTGGTCCTTTGTCTGAAAGGTTGTTTGCTGCCTGGGAGAGAGCTGTGTAATTCTCCTTTTCAAATGTACTGGGGTTACAGAACGCTGGGGTTTGGAAGAATGATATCTAATGTCCATGTAGTCTCACCTATCAGTGAATGATTGATCGGCCCAGAAATTGTCCCAAATTCTAACTGGACCAGTTAACTTGCTAGTTTAGTAGATCTACCCATTGTAATTTCTCCATATTTAGGCTGTCTTTTCGTCGGATAGTCCTTATTTCAATCCCCCAAAGATGGAAGTAAAAGGACCGGAATGGAAGGAAGAGCCCCTTTCCCAGAAATCCCACTTCTCTGGAGAAGGGACTAGAATGTCGAGAGCCTGATTCTGTGGAAACCTGCCCAAAGGAGACCGGGGAGCACCCAACTGGGGAGACTCTAAGAGTTTGGAGTCTGTTTTCCATGAAAGTTGGGGGAGAGGAAGGACACAGAATAAGCCCTGGAGGAGATAAGTGTCCTGGTGAGTGAACTGTCGCAAACAGTCATAGGAAACTAACACCAGAAGGAATTCTAGAAAATTCCTTTAGGGAGGATTCACATGAACACAGAAAGTTATTAAAATTTCGGAAAATCAGGCTTTAGTTGTCCAAGGGTTTGGTAAGGACTTAGCACCCTTTCGATTACTCATGTACCTTTGTCAGTAAATGATATGTACTGCATGACCGGGTTATTTCTGTTTTCCTTGTTGAATAGGCAGCAACAGGGAATTCATCGTCATCACATTTATTATGGATGCTCCCTTCCTTCCATTTCTAAGATGTAAGCAAGCCCCCCTGCTCTGTCGCCATGTTTTCACAGCTGAGGGTGGGCTCCACAGGCTGCCAGTTTCCCACACCCGACAATCGAGGACTTTCTCTTCAAGTGGTATGCAGGAGGCAGGCATCTGTGTCTGGGTTCACCTTACCCTTGCCTGACAGGCATGAGAAGCTGGCTCTTCATGAAGCTTCTGCTGATCTTTTCCAGGCGAAGACCTCTGCTCAGCAGCCCCAGATGGTGTTCACTGTCCGCCACACGACCGTCACCTTCCAGACAGAAGGGGACACGTGGAGGGAACAGAAAGAGCAGAAAGCTGCCCTGATGGTGGGCATCCTCATTGGGGTGTTTGCACTCTGCTGGATCCCCTTCTTCACCACAGAGCTCATCAGCCCCCTCTGCTCCTGCGACATCCCCGCCATCTGGAAGAGCATCTTCCTTTGGCTGGGCTACTCCAACTCCTTCTTTAACCCCCTCATCTATACAGCTTTCAATAAGAACTACAATAGCGCCTTCAAGAATTTCTTTTCTAGGCAACACTGAGCATGAGGCCTGGGGATAAGAAGGAGCTATCCCCTAACTCAGTGAAATTTCCAACGCCATCTACTTCCCCATCCCTACCCAGCACCACATTGAAGACACAAGCCCTCCAGGCTCTCCAGGGTCATCTTCAGAACTAGCCCTCACTTCCAAACTCCTAGGTAGGAATGTGGGTCTTCACAGGCAGTGTGGGTGACCTTCTTGATCTAACTTACCTGTTACTGCTCACTCTGCACCTAACAACCACAGAGTTTGCCCACAAAGTGCCCTTCCCCACCCCCCAAATCCTCTCCAGCGTGGTCATCGTCCTTGCCCCAGAGAAGTCAAACAAGGCAGACGAGAGGGAGGAAATCAAGCAACATGGACAGGTTGGGAATGGATAGAAAATGATGAAGAAGTCAGAATGGGGACATCCGAGGGGTAGGAAATCATAATTCCCAGTTTTCTGGAATAGTCCCTAGTTTGAAATTCCATTCTATAGTCCTGGTAAGTATACCCTAGTACTTATTGTGTATGTCCCAGTGTTTGGCTACAAAATATTGTCTCTAAACCTATTAAAGTACATAGCCACAGCTGCAAGGCCAGTGAATATTGGTTTTAAGGCTTTGTTTGTGGCAACCATGCACATGTGCTCTGTGCATGCGCACGCACACACACACACACACACACACACACACAACTATGGAGGAGGTGAAGGTTCCACTTGGCTAGTTTATTCTAAAATTTAACCCATCAACTTGGAAAAGAACTAAAAATCAAATATCTCCTTCCATTCTGAAGCAACTGTGCACAAAAAAATGTTACAATCCACTGGGTTTGTAGAATCTCTCAAACTTGCTTATTTTCTATGGGTTTTATTTGTATGGAATTTATTCAGATGTTGCAGGACTAAGACCTCTAACCTTGGATCACAGGACTCGAGGAAAACAGTTGTCATGATGGGTGGCTTAGCTCAGTATAGTTTCACAACCAAGGACTGTGAAGGCACACTCACCAAACAAGCACACTTTAAAGGGACCATTGGTTAATTTGCTGTCTTTTGATTGGTGTGTGAATCCCTGTTAGGAGGCCAACACTAGCAACTAGTGAGAAAGGCAGAAATGCGGTAAAATGTGGCCTCAGTCCCTCGCAAAGTGACATCTTTATATAAATAAGTCAAGGCAATTAAGTGGTGGTACAGCACTTGTATGGTCATAGAAAACCCAGGCCATTAGACAAAACTTTAAAAAGGTCTCAGACAATAAAACTGGCTGTGGTCCGCTACGTCCCTGATTCTTTGAATGCATGAAGTTTAAAATTATGTATTATAACAGTCTTTGAATTATTATAATAAATATATGTATTCCTTTGTTTATAATAAATTATATCAATTAAGATTTAAAAAATAGGAAATTTATGTTAATTTGTAGTCTTCGTTGGAAGCCTAGTCTTGCCTTTACTGCGAAGAGTCTTTACTCCAAGAATGTGAGTGAATGAGAAAATGTTGCACAACTTTTGTGAGGTCATGACTGACAATGCTAAGTGCAGACCTCATGTCTATGCATGGAAGCAAATTCATGGAAGAATTTACTCGGAAACATTTTTAGATTTTTTCTTCCTTCTGCGTATATCACTTGAGGTGCCAAGCCCACAAATATTTTAAAATACAGATTGTTCACTTGCTTGAGTTACATTTCCCACAATTACTTGGAACCAGAGAGGCCACCAAATCTTATTAGATTCTAGCGTTATAATAAAGGAAGTGTTTCCAAAATTTCATTAGTACCCCATAGCGGAGGAAGCTACACTCAGACACGGAGAACCTGGAGATGGGCCATCGAACCAAGGGTAAAATTGTTCAAGTCTATTCTCTCTGAAAGTCCACGTGAAATTCTTTATTATACTCCATAATTTCAATGTTTGTCTTCCTGTTTTCTAAAAAAAGTTTTTTTTCCTTCAAACTTTTCAGTAAAGTGAGGGTTTAGGAAGACATGCCACGTTTGTCTGTTGGCTTCAATAAATCCTGGACTCCCCCAGGATTCTATACGCCTTGTTGGAGAAATATGTTGTTATATTCACTTCAATCTCCTACTGAGGTTATTAATATTTTTGTGAGATGCACAAGTCTTGTTACTACTAGTATTCAATATATATTTAACACCTTCCAGACATCACTTAAAATATTCATGGTATGAAACACTCTACATATACCACCCAGAGCAAGAAACACTGTCTACAGGGAGGAGGAGAAGTGGCAACAAATGACTCATTTTGCTTCCATTTCAATACTAAAAGTTGTCTATGACTAGGTAGGAAATATTACAAAATGCAAATGGTGGTCAAGCTAGGGTGTCTAGGGTGCACTTCGTCACCTGCGACTCTGCCCCGGCCCCCAGTCAGCCGTCCAGTGCTGACCAGCAGTCCTCAGGCTCAGTTCTGTCTGTTCGCTGGGCTGGGGTGCTCGCCTTCCTGAGCAGCCCCTGAGTGATGGGGGCCAGGTCAGCTCTCCACCAAGGGTGCCACAGCCCCAGAGGACCACGTCCTTCATGGGTGGCCTGTGCCTGGGCACCACGTTGTCACCCAGCCACACACCAGCGCTCTGTTCTGCCCCGCCCTTTGCACGCACAGCTGCACACCATTCCTGACTCATACCATCTCTGGCCACACCGGTGTCTCTGTTAACAGGAATGAAGAGGGTCCAGTCCCCCCACCCAGACAGGCACACTCTGCGGGTGGTGGCATTCCACACAACAGTCTCTCCAGACTCCACTGTCCAACTCTCAGGGGGTGTCACGGGCTGAGTCGTGTCCCCCCAGGATTCGTATGTGAAGTCCTAACCCCTCGCCCACAGGGTGTGACTGGATGTGGAGGCGACTAAGGTAAAGCGAGGTCGGGAGGGTGGGGCCCGATCCAGTGTGACTGGTGTCCCTATAAGAAGAGATGAGGGGACACAGGCACACGGAGGGACAGCCACGTGAGGACATGGGGGGAGGATGGCCTTCCACACGCCGGGGAGCGGCCTCAGGAGGGACCAACCTGCCGGCACCATGATCTCAGATGCCCAGCCTCTAAAACGGAGGAAATGAATTTCGTTTGTTTAAACTGCCCGGTCTGTGGTACTTTGCCAAGGCAGCCCAGACACACTAACACAGGATAGGGTTAGGGACAGGGTCAGGGTCAGAGTCAGGGTTATCCTGATGGGCCGGGCTTTCAGGCAGAGCCTTACAAGTGACCTTCCCAGCCTGCAACAGGTCAGGGTTTCCACGTCCGCTGAAGGAGAAGGTTCACAAAGGCAGATGACCCAGAGCCTCCTGTTTGGCATCAGACAGGCTACCCGTCCCCGCCACCCTGACCAGGCACCCTAAGGGGGACAGAGCCCCGGCCTGTACTGGAGAAGATGGGCTGGAGAGCGTGGGTCGGCACCGGGCAGGAGGGGCCGCCTCTCATTGGCCTTCCACATCTTCCTGCCCCTCGAGGTGCTTGGTGTCCCTGCGGGCACCGAGCTGCACCTGCAGCGGGGTTCCGGGGAAGGCAGGATGCCCGACAGCCAGACCGCTGACCCCAGCTGCTCTAGCATCAGCAGGAACCCACACCACTAGTCAGTACGTTCTTCATTATTTCACCACAGAGGGGCTGCCTTTCCAGGTCACTCGACAGTGTTTTAGAATCTTTCTGACCATGTACAGTTTGTCTGATGAGCTTAATTTTTTTCTGCACTTTAGAACCCATCTAATGTTCAAATGAGGTCGAAGAGGGGAAGGACCTAGGGTCCTAACTCTCACTGTGCCGTGTGCTGTTTCACATGTGCAGCTGCGGAGAAGGGGCTGACGGGAGCTCAGAGCCACCTCGAGAACAGAACCGACTGCCTGGCTCTCCTGTCCGTTCAGATGGGGTTTTAAGTGAAGCCAACGGTGAATACGCGAGACAAGTGGGACAATGGTTCTTAGCGTCACCAAAAACACGGTAGAAAACAAGAGTTTGGGGATGCCTCTGTGCGCATGTGTGCATGTGTGTGCATGCTCGCACGCGCGTGTGATTTACAGGAAATGTACAAGGCTACAAAATTAACAGCCAGCTATGGGGCCGTAGGCCCGCGGTGGCTCGCCCGGTAGCCCGACGTCCAGCAGAGGAGCCTCGGCCCTGCAGCCCGGGGCGCTGACTCTGGCCACTAATACGCAGCGCTCTCTCTCCGTCTGGTGGTTTGGATTCTCCCACGTGGTACCAGCACCACACTCTACCCACCCGAGACCTAGAGTTCATTGAGCTATCTGGTAGGTAGGTAGGTTCCCCATCTTGTTCTTGCTGACCTACGCGGTCATGCTTTTCCCAATTTTGTTAAACACTATTTTCCAGCTGAAGCCCTACTATCCACACGTCGAGCTCCCGATAAAACGTAGTTGGTATTTTTTTATTAACGGTGCATGAAGTAAATGCCTCTGTGCCTAACCTGACTTGCGGAAGACTGTCATCTTTCTGATGCTGAGTCATCCTGTCCGAGAGCAAGGGACGTCCTCGTTCGATGTTCACACGTTCACTCCTTCCCACTCTTCACCAGCCTGCCTTGTCTTACACTCTGCAGAGTCGGGGCCCTCACACCATCTGTGAGGGGGCTGTTTCCCTCTGGAGGCACCTGCTTTCCTGGGCTTGTCGCCTCTCCTTCGGCTGCAGAGCCAGCAATGTTCATCCCTCTGACCTTCTTCCATTGCCCACACGTCCCTCTGACTCACTTCTGCCTCCCTCCTCCACTTTTAAGGATCCCTTGATTACACTGGGCCCAAACATAATCCAGGAGGATCTTCCTATCTGCTGTTTAGCAACCTCTTAGCAAAGCAGCCAAGGGGTTCAGATGTCCATGGGGAGGCTGCAGGTGCACATGTGGCTTATGCACTGTAGCTCGAGGGGGGCTCAGGTCGGTAGGGCCGTGGACAAGACACAAGCCCCCTCAAATTTTGGACCTTTGACCATACTCAGATTTTGGACACATTTACCAAGGGTGGTTCTGCCTCGGGTCCAGCAAACCTGCCCTGGATGGGTGGCTGACTTCCGGGGCCACTTCCAAGAAACACTTTAAAGTTCCAAAGCCGTCACAGTCAATTGTCCAAGCAGTTGGAATGTGGGATCTAACACGGGGCTTCATGTGCAGATGGGCCGGCCTGAACTCACTGAGAAGTTGACAGGGTGATTCCTGATGAGAAGATGCTGGCTGCCCATCTCCCAGCCTGAGAGGACTCAGTGCCCAAATCACCCCAAATGGGCCGTTGTGTCAGCGGCTGCGCAAATCAGCCTTCCCCTGGGTCATGACCTCTCTGCCTCAATGGGGCCCAGGATGCTGGGCCCACGGTTTCCCCTCGGGGAGCACAGAGCCAAGGAATGTAGGGACTTCACTCTTTAGGGCTGGTCGTGAGAATCTTGACTCTGGCCTCTCAAGGAAGATGAAAGAAGCCTCGGTGCTCAGGGACAACTTCCAGAGAGGATGGACTGGAAATGGGAGCCAGGGCTTGACTTGTTTATACAAACAGAAAGACGAAGGTCATGCTGTGTCACCTCGAAGTCAACCGTCCGTGCTTCGAGGGGAGCTGAAGCAAAGAATATATTTAAGCGAAAGTTGTACCTGACCCACAGTCTGCAGCCAGCTTTCTCTCGAAGTCCAGGCAGGCGCACCGTGGAGGATGCTCAAGCGAGTGCCCTCCCCTCTGGGCAGCGCTTACCCAACCCCCGCACCCCCCGGGATGGGCTTGGTGTGGCCCTTCTGCATGGAAGACCTACAGCCCAGGCGCGCGGCTTGCCGACTGAGCAACAGGACCCTTGCATCAAGCATGCACACTCCTCAGAGGACTCTTCCTGGAAGAAACTGGAGACCGCTGGGGGCAGGTGGCCCTCCTCCTCCTCCCCTTCCCGGAGAGCACGACACTGGGAAGCCTGCTGGTTTAGTTATCGCCTCGCAGACACCGATTTGTTCTCAGCTCCCTGTGGCCAAAATCCCCATGGGGACTTGTCGAGACGGTAACATTCTGAAAGTTGCATGTCTCCTCTCTCCACATCCAAAATGAAGTTGCTTTCCAACATAAATGCCTTGGAAGGGAACAGCTAGCCTGAACTGGTATTTCTCCCTGGTGTGAACGGATTTCATTCACCGCCTCCCAACCTCGCGATGCCTCTGCGCTTTCGCTGCAGTGTTAAACTTGCAATGAAATCATTATTTCCTTCCTTGGTCCTCAGAAGACTCTGAGGCAGCTTATAAGAAAACCAGACAATAATGTCATCGTAATAAAAGTTGTAGGTGCTTGGGGATTAGTCCTGTATATTCCTCCCGACTTTGGGAAGCCCGCCTTCAGTCCTGGCTCAGGGAACACGAGCTCATCTCCTGCTCCTTGGGTGCGGTTGGAGCCAAGCTTCTCTGTTTCTCTCCAGTCCTCTTGCAGATCCTAGGGCAATAATCAATATGATGACAAGTCATGTTTATCCCCAGAGCACTGGACCTTAGATCGTTTTCTCCAAAAATGGAAGGCATCCTTGCTGGCTAAGGTCCCAATGAGAGATTACGACATGGTTTACAGATCTGTTGTGTGAACCAGTGGTCCTACGCAGAGGTTGCAGAACTCATGGGATCTAAACCATGGCATCTGTGTTTTAACAATCATGGGTTCATTCTTTTTGAACTAGTCACACCTGTACATGGATTTTTTAAAACAAGATAACCTGACTTATAAAAAAAGTAAAAAAACAAAACAAAACAAAACTTAATCTCTGATAGTTCGACAACAAATTGAAAGCTACTTTCTGTAGTGATCATTGGAGCTGATTTCAAGGAAGAACAAACTCCACCTTCACCCAAGTGCACCCCTTTGTCCATCCTATCTGTATCCATATCCTCTAGTCGATGTGAATTTTGTGTCCCACCCACCCACCACCCAAATTCATATGTTGAAGCTCTGCCCCCCATGGGAAGCATTTGGAGACAGGGCTTCTGGGAGGTGATTAGGATTAGGTGAGGTGAGGTGATGTGGGTGGGGCCCCCATAGTGCAGCTAATGTCCCCCTGAGAAGGAACACACGAGGACTTGTTCGCTCTCTCTCCATGCACACACTGGGAGGCCATGTGAGCACACCGTGGGAGGGCAACCATCTACACCCACAGCTGAAACAGCTAGAACCTTGATCTTGGACTTGCAGCCTCCAGAACGGTGAGAAAATTAGTATCTGTTGGATAAGCTCCAAGTCTGTGCTATTTGTTATCACAGCCTGAGCCCACTCATACACCCAGTGTTACTGACTCAAAATTAAAATTCTGGTGCAATTGATATACTTTTTTGAAGAATATGTTCATGTGCCTTATTCTCATGCATTTCCAGGCAAACAGACTGCTCCCTAGTCATCAAAGGTATCCAGATTGGAGGTTAAGACTGTCAGGGCAGGGGATGGATTGATCTACTCAGCTTTGAAAAGACAATGAGAAGGAAGGATTTTCTACATTCCTCTAACTCCCCTTTCTGAGTATTAGAATTAGAAACAGAACCGATAGGGGGTGTGTGTGTGTGTGTGCGTGTGTGCGCGCACACGCGCGTATGGAAAAGAGAGAGATTTTAAGGAATTGGTTCATGTGATGATGGAGGCTGACAAATTCAAAATCTGTAGAGCAGGCCTGCAGGCTGCAAATCCAGGGAAGAGTGGATGTTGCAGCTGGAGCTCAAGGACATCTGCTGGTGGGAGTCCTGGGTCCTTACGGGACGTCAGTCTTTTATGAAGGCCATCCACTGATTGGATGAGGCCCACCTGCATCATGGAGGTTGATCTGCTTTGCTCAAGGTCTATTAATACACATATCAACCGCATTTTTAAAATACCTTCACATCTAGAGTAATGTTTGACTCAGTATCTGGGTATCATGGCCCAGTTGACACATAAAATTCCCTATTACAGAGGTGAACTCTCCTGCCTTGGCAGCTAAGCTAGGACACTTGGTGGCCCCCAGCTGAGAAGGCATATATTCCTAATTTCTTTTCCACAAGGGCCTCAGTGTGCAGGCAGTGCCTGGAACACAGTAAGCTCTCACATATTTTTTGAATGAAAGTAGGAAGACTAAGCCCTGCTTTCCTCCTGGGGAATTGAGAGAATGGACCCAGGGGTGGACCGATAAGGTCAGGCACTGTGGTCCCTGTCTTCCAGCCCTGTGGGATGCTCTAGAAATATTTGGCTAATGTGGGGGAGACTGAGCAGCGGTGGTATGGTGCCTTTACTCTGCAGCCTTATGGACTGGCTCAGAGTGACAAAGCACAACCTGGGGGGGGGGGCGCCCAGGGAACCTCCTGCTGTGCTGTGATTCAAGGGGACACACGGGTAATGGAAAGGGCCACAGGTGGGGACCAGAAACTCAGACATAAATGACTCAGGGGCAGGCCCCAGTACACGGTCTGGAGAGGAAAGAGGGGCCAGTCCCAACTCAGAGTCAGGGGTTTAGGAAGAAAGCCAGACTGGACATTCCATGGCACACAGATGTGGTGGACCCAGGGGACACCTCCGGGGTCAGAAGCCCGGCATTCCCTGGGAATGCCTTCTCCAGGAGGAGAAGGGGGAGACAGTGGGCACTCACCTAAGGAGCCCTCGTCATCGAAAAGACGACTGAATGTAGCCGTGGTAGAGACAGACATTAGTGGACATTAGCTAGAAAAGATGCTGGAGGACTTGTCACCTTCCTCCAAGGCTCGCCACACCTCATTCCTCCCGGGTTCTCTTTATAAACAAGTGCTCCAAATAATGGGATTAACCCAGGACCCTGGACTTGCTGCCAGCAAACCTCCGCTTCCCCGGACCTCTTGAGTGAATGGCCTCAGAACAAAATTGAGCTTTGACTGATCCTCCTCAACAAAAATCATGTGTTTGCAAATTTCTTCAGTAAAAAGTCAGATAGTAAGTATTTTATTTAGGCTTTGCGGATCATACAGTTGCTGTCATAACTATTAACTCGGCCATGGTGGCATGGGAGCTGCCACAGACAAAACAAAAATCAGCCTATGTGGCTGTGTTCTGATAAAACTTTATTTAGTGACACTGAGGTTTGGATTTCACACCATTTACACATGGAGCGTGAAAGTATTGTATTGTGCAGTATTATTCTTTTGATTTTTTCCCCCATTCCCTAAAAAATATAAAAACCACCCTTCACTAGTGTGTCACACAAAAATAAGTGGCAGATTGGGCACAGAGACAAAGTATCTGAGTCCTGATCTAATCTTTAAAAATGGAAGAACAGTCATCTTGAACTGTTCTTTGTGGCAAACTTTTAATCAAGGCTTGCATTCTTCCTTTAACTTTCTTGAAATGTTACTCAATTATTGCTTCCTATGTGCATCGCTGTTGAAGTCTGATGCAAACCTCACATCCTTCACTCTGTGAGTGACCGGACCTTCCCACCAGGAGAACGGTGGGGTTTACTGGCTTCCATCTCGGGGTGGACACACCCCCTTTTCCCAGGTACAGAGTAGAGCCTTCCAGTGTGTGGATTCGGTCCGTCTTTTATTTCAGGAAGACGTCCCTGAGTTAAATTCTAAATAGTTTGTTCCATTGTTTTATTTTTCTACTGGCTCCATTTGTTTGCATGTTGAACCTTTTTTGGTAGTTTCACAAATCTGATCGTTTTTCTCTTTCCCTTTGGCACTTCTTGCCTCCTTTCTGTTCCTCCTTGTGCTTCTGGTTCTACCTCCTGTCCACTGTTCCTGTTCGTGATCTACTTGTCATTTCTGAGCTGACTTTGTCTTTTTCTTCTGGTTCTTTCCTAAGTTTGAGGAGTCCCCACTGCATGCCCTTCATAGTTCTCTGATTCTCTTCTGAGTTTCAGTTTTGATTCATGGCAATCTTCTTTTCTTGTTTAATTATATATAATTTACATTAGATTGTCACGATTTTCATCTGCCTTCGTTAAACGTCTTACATGAGAGAAATATCTGAATAGAAAACTGAAATCTGAATGCAAGTAGGCGGCTCAAAAAAAGTTACATATCACTAACAATTATAATAAATATATTATTAAAACAACAGTCAATCTTTTTTTTAACAGTCAATCTTTTAATTAAGAAAAGAATCAGCAAGTGTAAGAAATTATAACACAATGGCCAAAATTGTGTATAACACAATGACCAAAATGGCCGGTGCTGGAATGGTTATGAGCCCCCTCATTCCCAGCTGGTGGGAGCGAAAATTGCCCAATATTTTTGAAGTTCATTTTTCTCTATTTAACAGAAACCCTGACTATGTGCTTAACAGGAAAGCTTCACTTGCTCTTCCTGCCCCACATTAGGGATGGGTCCCCAGAAGCTCAGAAAAGAAGCTTTCCATTCATAAAATCATTTTTGAGAAGGTGACAGTTGTGTTAGGTGATGGGGAGAACAAAGGCAAAAGAAAAAATGGTATCTCCTTAAAACCTGCAGCCCACTGACAAGTCCTTGGGACAGACAGAGTGACTGTCCTCCAGGAACTCATCAGCCTCAAAGTTGATACTTCGCTAGAGGCAAAAGACAACCTTAGCCTGACATTAGCCCGACCTCCAGGATCCTGTAAAAATACTTTTGGAGACCTCCTTTATCTCTGGCCATCCCCCCCAAGATCCATGTTGGCAATCATCCTCTAAGCACATGGCCCATCCATATACATCTGAAGGGTCTCATGACTACAGTTTTACTAGACAGTAGTAAATGACTTTTCCTAACAGCAGCTAGCCCCTCGAGGTCCTCGAAACCTTGCTTCCAAATTCCATAGAGACTTACGCTGTCCCCAACCCCATCCTGACTTGAAAGTATATAATGGGCCACTCCTCACAACCCCAGGGCAGGTCTTCCTGCCCACGGGTCCCATCCCCCTGCTTTAATAAAACCACTTTTTTGCACTGAAGATGGTTCAAGAATTCTTTCTTGGCTGTTCGTTCCTGAACCCCAACATTTTCACATCATTACACACTTTGATCTTAGCTGGCCTGGAATTATTGAAGTTACTTTTGGGGATCCTTGTTTGTTTGTTTTTAATATTGCTGTGGGTGGAGAATTGATTTCACTCTGGGGAGGGGGTGGGATCTTTTCTTTGGAAAGAGTCTTTGGCTGTGGAATGAAAATCCTGTCCTGAAGTGAGGGTAATGCCTAGGAGCGTAAACTCCACATCATAAGGAGGATCGTTTCGAAGATGCAGAGGTTAAGACTCTCACTGTGCTGTATTAGCTTCTCGGGTTGAGGGCTGGGGAGAGGGAGGAAGGGGGTGAAGGAGATGCACTGTGGGCAGCTCCGGTGTTATGAAGATCAGATCACACCCCTGAAATACGAAAACAAGCCAGGATTTGCCCGATTTGTCTCTATCTGGAGTCCTAAGTCTGAAGGTCAAGGCCAGCAGACTATGAAGCAGTGATTTGATCTAGTTTTTAAGCGAATTACTTTAGAGGAAAGTGGAATCCTCAAGAAAACACTGGTGAGCTCAGCCTGGAATTGGTTTGGTTGGAGGAGTCACAGGCCACCTGCAGATGGACAGACAGGCCGCCTGCAGATGGACACACAGGCCGCCTGCAGATGGACACACAGGCCACCTGCAGATGGACAGATAGGCCACCAGCGGATGGACAGACCGGCCGCCCGTGGCTGGACAGACAAGCCACCAGCCAATGGACAGGCCGCCTGCTGATGGACAGACAGGCCGCCCGCGGATGGACAGACGGGCCGCCCGCGGAAGGACAGACAGGCAGCCTGCAGGGAGAAAGGGAGCGGCATGGCGGGGGTGCCAGCATTGCTTGCGTTCGCAGGCTTTGCTGGGGCGTGTGCGACCCTCTTGCTGGATGCTCTGACTCTCCTTGTTGTAAGCCCTCGAGAGAGCAATCTGGAGTTCCATCAACTTTAGGAAAGGCCCGTGCTTGTTCTACCAGAACATCAAAACCCGGAGTTCACGGCTAGGCTCCAAAGCTCTCAGTTCGTCACTAGAGAAATGTCATCACAGAGGCTCTGCGTTCCCTGCAGGGCAATCCTGGGGCTGATCTCCTTGTTCCCTTGAGCAGGGGAGCTGCGGGGGCTGCTCTGGGCACGGTCATCCTGTGGCCCACTGGCACCGCCTCTCCCTGTGCCCTAACAGTGGAGAAAGCCATAAACTTTCGGTCGGTGATCACAGACCTCGTCACCTCGGACACACACTCCTCCCAGGGCGGACAGAGGGAGGGAGCAAAGTCAGTCTCAGGATCCAGCAATGCAAGGGTGCTTCTCACGGCATTATTGTAATAATAGAAAAGAGTAGGAGCAACATTAATATTAATCAGGGAATTTGATAAAATGTCACAGAATAATCTGTACTATGAAAGGCCGTGAAGCCATTATATTGCGTGTGTGTGTGTGTGTGTGTGTGTGTAAATTATAGGAAATGAGGAAGACAGTACACTTCTATGGAATGACATTTATTTGTTTATTTATTTATTTATTTTAATTTCATTTTTTTAAAGATTTTATTTATTTATTTGACAGAGAGAGAGCGACAGCGAGAGAGGGAACACAAGCAGGGGGAGTGGGAGAGGGAGAAGCAGGCTTCCCGCTGAGCAGGGAGCCCGATGCGGGGCTCCATCCCAGGACCCCGGGATCATGACCTGAGCCGAAGGCAGACACTTAACGACTGAGCCACCCAGGCACCCATGGAATGACATTTATAAGAACTTATTGCACGATATTATTTTTAAGCACATATTTATTTATATAGGTTTGTATTCCTTAGAAGATTACAAAGCAAGACATAAATAGTGCCTATCTCCATGTGTTGGGGTTACAGGTGACTTTTCTTTTAACTTTTGAAATATTTTCCGACACTCTTGCGATGAATATAATTTATAACCAGAAACAAAGGTGTTTGTAATTCTGACAGAATTGAGCTGGAGACAAGCTAGCTTTCACAGGGCAGAAAGCTTCCTTGTGTATTTAGAATAGACCAACTTAGCAGCGATATTTGGTCCCATAATGACAAAAGAAGCCAAACTTTCCTCTTAGAAGTTTGTTTGGAAAAGCAATGCTCTTTTTCCTTGATGATTTCCCCCCGTGATTTATCACAGTAATAAAGGCTTGCTGTAGAAACTTCCAACAAAGTGTGTCTTATTATCTTTCACGGGGGATGATCTGCACGAAGCATGTGGCTCCCCATCTGTCTGCTTCGGGTTCAGGAACTTCCAGGGTTGGTGGGAGGAGGAGGGTTTTCTGCTGCATCTCCTCCCTGAGCAGCCCTGTTGATGGGTAGACGTTCCTATGTGTGATGAATTATTAATGGAAGAAGCTGCGAGACCATAAATATTCAAGGAGACACATCTGGTTTCCCTGGTGCTTTATGTAGGGCAGGAAAAGTACGTTTTTACTGAGTGGAACACCTTGTCAACCCCAAATCTCTTCTTGCCTGGGCCCAGGCTCTACAATGGGAAAAAAGCATCTTCTGACACTTCACAGAGTCCAGCTGAGACACGCAGGTGTGTGAGTACCCGTGCACGGTTTTGCCTGGATAAGCCCAGGTTAGCAAACAGTTGCCACCGGGCTCCCTTAGTTGACCGGAGGCTGTTCGCGGGTTGGGGTGGGGAGGGAAATCTCCCCAAGACACTTCTATTCAGCCGGAAAGTGGCCTTTAAGTCATCAGTTGAAGCCTCTGAAGAGGAGAGAGGGAAGGAAGGGGGAGCAGTTAGGGAACGTCTGGGTGCGGGGGTTGGGGGAGGCTCGGGGATCCCACTCTGGCTTCGACAAGGTACTTCCTCCCGCTTTCCGCCCCAGAAAGATAACGGGCATGTGTCTGCTTGAAGGCACACCTGCAGAAGCAGGGTGGTTGGAAGGTACAGGAGTGCAGGGGAGCAGACATGCTCCTGGTCACCTTTGCGTCAGCCGAGTCCCCTCCCTGGGACGCTGGGCAGCACCAGTCATCGGCGACTGACCCTCCACCAGGACCCTTACGCACGCAGTATTTCTTGAACCAGACTTTTTTAGGGTGTGTTTCATAAAACCTCAATCCCAAGGAATGTTAATAGATATTACATGAACATAAGCGTTCTTCTGCGTCCAAATCAGTTTAGGAGACAGAGTAAAATGGCCTTTCAAGGTCTCTGAGGAGAAGCATGGAAACCTATGCGCTTACAGAGAATCTCTAGGAGTCCCTAGGGGAACGTCCCCCAGAGGACATCCGAATGTCTGGAGACCGTTCCTGTAAAGATTGCTGGCTGTCAGGGGGAAGGGGCGCTCTGCTGACATCCAGTGGGGAAGGTCCAGGACGCTGCCAACACCCCATGTGTGCAGAGGACCAGCCTGGAAACAAGGAATTATCAAGCCCAACAGGTCAGCGGTGCTGGTCTAGACGCATGACGTCCGCTCCCCGGCCCTGCCCTCCCCTCGCCCTCCCTGCTCTCAGTGCAGCAGCCAGCTGGCTGGACGCACTCGCAAGGGAAGTGTGCAGGCACGCCTACCCTAAAGTGACCGCAGCGCGCTAGGCTGCGTGTCAGGCCCCGTAAATGGTCTGTGTCCCCGCAGACCACCCGGGGCATGGCACCCCCTCCCTGGATCTGCCTCCACACTCCCACAGGTGGGCGAGCCTCTGTCGGGACACTGATCGCCCGGGGCGAGAGCTTTCTCAAGAGGCGGCCTCAGCGCCCTGCATCTCACATCCAGTCATGGCTCATCTCCAAATATTTGAATGAGGACAGGTCTTGAAGGATTTAGAAAAGGCCTAGCCCCGAATTCCTCTCTACCCTAATAAACGTTGAAGCAGTTTTACTGCTTGTGGAACACAGAGCTTCTAAAGCAGTGCCCCACACCCTCACAAAAGCCCCAAACCCACCCTGGAGGTGAGTGACAGCAATCGAGGAGGGACGGATTTCTGTCTCTGAAGACGCTAGAGCGGATGAAGTGGGATTCATGCCAGGTCCCCAGAGCGGGGACGGGGAGGGACCCTCAGGGCGAAGCTGGAGGCAGACGCCCACAAGCCAGGCCCTGGGTGGGAATGGTGCACTTTCTGGAAGAGGCTTAGGGGGTAAACCAGGGGAAAGGACACGGGAGAACAATTATTTAGCTTCAGTTGGTTACAAATTATGTTTGGTGAAGACTTGTTTAAACACTGCAGTATCCATGACAGCCACTAGCCTGGGGAGGCCCACCCTGAGACTCATCTGCCGCCCCCAGGTAGAAACTGAGGCAGAAGCTGGGTCATGACCAAGCAGGAGCAGCTGGGAAAGAGGAAGCAAGGCCTGGCGAGGCTGGGCCGTGGACTGTACCTGCTATGAACTAAGCTGCTTTATTCCTCAGGTGGCTCGAATGGTCACTGAACAGGACGGAAAGGCTCTGGGAGACAGGACAGAAGCTGGGGGTCACAGTGTCTGTCCCTTTGGCAATAAGAACTCATTTTTATTTTATTTTTTAAAAGGTTTTATTTATTTGTCAGAGAGAGAGAGAGCACAAGCAGGGGGTGCAGAGGCAGAGGGAGAAGCAGGCTCCCCACCGAGCAGGGAGCCCGATGCGGGACTCCATCCCGGGACCCTGGGATCATGACCTGAGCTGAAGGCAGACGCTTCACCGACTGAGCCACCCAGGCGCCCCGAGAACTAATTTTTTTTTTAAAGATTTATTTATTTGAGAGAGCGAGAATGAGAGAGAGAGCACATGAGAGGGGGGAGGGGCAGAGGGAGAAGCAGGCTCCTCACTGAGCAGGGAGCCCGATGCGGGACTTGACCCCGGGACTCCAGGATCATGACCTGAGCCGAAGGCAGTCGCTTAACCAACTGAGCCACCCAGGTGCCCCCCGAGAACTAATTTTTAAAACCTCTTTTGTATGGAATTGTTACAATTTGGCCCCATCTTGTGTTGAGAATAATGGTTGAGATTAGGAAAGACTGCCTCGTATACTGAAGAGAAGCTTTTCACGGAGGCTAAGATTTTGTACTTTAAGGTGACCAGATTATAAAAGCACAATCCTTAAATGTTGCAATAAATAACATGTTAAATAAGCACTTGTTAAATTTTTATTTGACTCTTCAGTGAGTGGACCCGCAGAGAGCCAAGGAAGCTGGTCGAAAAGGGTTTGAGGAAGTGGGATTGCACATGACAACAGCAATGCAAACATGGGACCCCTAAAAACCAGCTCCCGGCCTCTGGAGCAAAGAGAACGTAAGGTTCAGGTGGTCTCATCTGCCCGAGCAACCATCTACCAAAGACAGCAACAGGGGGTTCCTTACGCTACACACAGATGCTGGGGTCACCTGGGCCGGGGGCTCTCGGGACAAAGGCCAGAGTGGTGTTCCCCCTGCAGTGTGAACAAGGCTAAGCCTGCTGGTTCACTGCGGTAACTCCAGTGCTTGGAACAGTGCCAGGCACCTGGTAGATGCTCAGTCAATGTTTGTTGAGTGAATAAACGGGAGCCAGACTCCTATTCCACTCTGCAGCACCCTGCAGGAATTTTATGGTATGACCCAGCATGTGGAGAATTAAAATGTATGAGAACACATAGGCTTTAGGCTCCAGCCGTAAACTCAGATGTACTCAAATATCACTTTAATTGCATTTCGAATCTTCTTTCAACTGCCCAGCTGCATCCACGATTCTAGAATCTCCCCCAGCGCCACAGGCTGGGGATGAGCCTGGGCAGGGGACCTCAGCCAGGGTCCATGTGGTGATCAGTGTGGGACACCAGTCCTGACTAGGTGACCCCCTCCTGTGACCTGCTTGCAACATGGAGATCCACCTTCCTCTTCACCTACATCCGCAGGTCCCAGCTGTAGCTACAAGTTCACGTTGCTGATTTTTAAAAAAATACTGATTCCTGGCCTCTCTTCTGAGTTCAACTGCTCTTGGGTGTGATTTCCTTTTATTAAGGTAAAATTCACGATACACAAAACAACCACTGATGGTGAACAACCAGGAAAACTTACTGCAAGCATCGCCCTCATCTGGCTCCAAAACATCTTACGTCCCCCAAATAAAACCCTGTTCCCGTTAAGTGGTTAATCCCATTTCCCCTGCCCCCACCCCTGGCCGTTGCTCTACTTTCTGCTTGTACGGATTTGCCTATTCTGCACATCTCATATAAACGGGCTTATGCAATGTGGGAGCTTTGTGCCTAGCTTTTCTCACTTAGCACAGTGTTTTCCAGGCTTACCCATGTGGTAGCATGTCCCTACTTCATTCCTTTTTAGGGTTGAATACTACAACGTATGGGTCCACCATTGGTTGTTCATCCATTTGTCTGTCGATGGATGTCTGGGTTGTCTCCCTCTTTGGGCCACTATGAAGAGTGTTGCTGTGGACAGTCGGTTACAAGTATTTGTGTGAGTTTCAAAGCTTGAAGGCATATTCCCAGGAGTGGAATTGCTGGGTCAGACTGTAATCTTATGTTTAACTTTTTGAGGAGCTGCCACACTGTTTCCACAAGGATAAACCATTCTACCTGCCCTCCAGTACTGGACAGAGGTTCCGATTTCTCTACATTTTGCCAAAATTTATTTTCTGTTTTGCCTTTTTTTAATTCCAGCCCTCCTGTAGCCCCGAATGGGTGACGAGCGACATCTTGTTGTGGTTTGATTTGCATTTCCCCACTGACTCAGGATATGCAGCATCCTTTTGTGTGCACATTGGCCATCTCTATGTCTTCTCGTATGTCCTTTGCCTGTTTTTGAATTGGATTGTTTGTCTTTTTTGTGTTGAGTTGTAGAAGTCCTTTATATGTTCTGCATATTTGCAAATAGCTTCTCCCATTCTGTAAGGTCTTTTTACTTTCTTGATAACGTCCTTTGATACACAAAAGTTTTCAGTTTTGATGAAATTTGATCTATTTTTCTTTTATCGTTTGCACTTTTGGTATCACATCTAAGAATCCGTCACACCCAATCCTCACACCCAAGATAATGAAGAGTCACCCTGTGTTTCCTTCTGAGGGTTCCACAGTTTTAGGTCTTACATTTAGGTTACTGACCCACATCTAGTTAATTCACATGATGTGAGGTAGGGGTCCAGCTTATTTTTGCACATGGACATCACGTTGCTCTGGCAGCTCGGATGTTGGTTTTTATATAGCTCCTCCCAGATGGTCCTACAACGCAGTCAGATGAAAGCATGGCGGGCCCACCACACCCCAAGACAAGTCCATGCCCGGCCCGCTCCAGGGGTGTGACAGGTGTACTCCACCTATGCCGACCCCACTTCTTGCAGTCTCTCCCCGCCATCGTGGAAGACTTTCTCTAGTCTGCAGGTGGGAAAGTTCTGGGCTCTACTTCTGTTCAAGACCACCTGTTCAAACTCAATTTCTCTGGAATGTAGGGTTTTGGAAACTCACTAGGAAGACTTAGGGGCTCTCTCCACTTCCAGCCTAAGCACATTTTCCCCTTGAAGCAATAAGCATGGGTTTGGCCTAAGATCCTGCTGACTATGAGGCTATTATTTGCTGGACACCTTCTTTGCTGGACTCAAAGCCATGGCTCCTTACCTGGGCCACCTTGTGGCATCAGTTGCTATGTTCTCCGGGCACAGCATGTGGGCCTGACCATCCAGATGGGCTCCCTCCGATTACCTACAAATGAGTTCCCCTTGGGGTCCATGCTCTAATCAGCAAAGAACTGTTCTATAAGGAGATTTTTGGTGTTCTGGATCAGCAAGGAATTGATCTATGAGAACATTTTTGGTGCTAATATGGTGTTTATAGTTCTTTTCCATGCTCTCATTTCAGCAGAACTTGTGAGGTAGGTACCACAGGTGTTGGATCTGTTTTGCCGAAAAGAAGTGGGATTCTGACAGCCAGTTAGATCTGGGCTCCAGCCTTGTGCTCCTCCTGCCTGCTGATGGAAGTACACTGAGGAGGCTTTGCATCCTGCAAAAGCGGCACTGGGTATCTCCGGTTACCTCTGTATACGGAGCAGTGACTTTACTCCCACATGCAGATAGACACTCCAGTCTGAAAAGCTCCACCTGTTTAGCAGCTACGAGGTTCTATCACTGGCCACCTTGTCCTCCAATGATGCATCACCTGCTGCTCAGACAACTGAACCTGAGCAGTGCCCAGGCCAGTCTGCCCCAACATTGTGCTTATGCAGTAACTAGAGAGTTCTACGCTCATGTCCCGAATTCTTAACCCAGTGCCGTGTTTAGGGAGGGGCTGTGTTTATAATGATCCCATCGTCTGTCTGCCTTCTCTTTGGGGTCACTTAGCCTAGGAAACCAGTCTATTTTTGCAAAAGAATAAAGGGCTTCTCTCACTGCCGGAAGGTAAATTGACAGTATCAGTTACCCCGTTGGCCGCTCAGGACTCAGTGACATTTCTGGGAGCTGCTGCTCAATCCTGAGGGAGCAATTAAAATTCTGGAGTGGCATCTACCTGGTGCCAGAAAACTAAAACCGACTGGCCCCCATTCTCTGAGGAGAAGGCACAGGCCTCCATCAGGGGAGGGTGAGGGAGGAAGCATGAGCCCGGGATCCCGCCCAGCGGCCCCCACAGGCTCAGTGCAGTAGCCTCTATCGAAAATTCTCTACCCGGGAAGTGTGGTTCCTTTGTAAAGATGCGAGCAGCTCTGGGGCTTGGCCACTTCAGCTGAACTTTTGCGGACACTGCCTTGCAGTCCCCTGTCCCCCGGTCCAGCCCTGCTTCCCTCGCTCCCCTACAAGGTGTGATTCGGAGGGAAACCCCAGTGACACCCTGCGCCCGCATCGCCATCCCAGAGTCTCCTTCCAGAGAGTGCCACACGGCACCCGTTGCATGCCTTTGCGGAGGAAGTCCTCCCCTTGTGTGTGAGAAGGCAGACGAGACTCTTCCTTGCCCACAAGAATGCCACTTCACTCGGTAGCAGTGAAAAACTCGAAAAATCTGACTGTCGGTAGCGAAATGGGTAAATAACTTGCGGGGCAGTCATAAAGAGAACACTTCTTAGTAATTAGACGCGTGAGCCCGTTCTGTTCGGGTGATGAGTAAACCTGACACATACTGTTGTGAGGGAGGCAGAAAGTCATTGTACGATTTATATGAGTCATTAAAGCACAAACCTAGAGCCTATGTTAGTAGAACATACGTATTGATTAAACATATCTGAAGCAGAGATGGTATAATACTAACATTTATTATATGTGGGTGGCTAAAACCCCACATGAAAATGAGGATGCTCATGTTCCTATTATTCTGACTTTGTTAGTCCCGGCTTCTTACATGGTTCCAAAGCTGTAGGGAGGCTGCTCTGCCATCGGTCTGTACGTCTGCCCGTGAAGAGGCTCCCGTCCCCGGACTGGCTCCCTCTGCTTCTGCATGTCTCTGGGCTGTGGGCTTCTTCGGTGAGCCCTGTGCCCGGGGCCCAGACCCCCGTGCACCCCCCAGACCACCCTTGGGGAGCTGTCCTGGGACCTGAGGCCTCCCTGCCTCCAGTCTGGTCTGAGCTGGCTTGCAGAAGGCCACCTTCCAGAGTGCGGGTGGGGAACAGGCAGCAGGGACCGAGGTGCGGGTGTGTAGGGAGGTGGGGGGCACGCGGGGGGCTCTGCGTCTGTGGGGAGAGGGCCGCAGGAAGGCTGTCACAAGGCCGAGGCTACCAGACGGCAGGAGAACCATGGTTGAGGCCACGGCGGGGGGTGACTCCCTGGAGGTGCTCACACCTATTACCCCCCCCCACCATGCCAGGATCCCCCCAGAGCTGCTTCTTCACACAATGTGCCTCCAGCACCTTCTACTGAGAGAGACTACATCGTGCTCACTTTAAGAGGGAACTGCTTAGAGGCCCCCACCATCTATCTTGGGGCTCGTACGGAGGGATGCAGGCCCAGCTGAGAGGCAGGCAGCAGGCTCCAGGCACAACCTGAAGACAGGTATTGGTATCGGGCCTGTTTTTATTTGCTTGTCTTGGGTTTTTCTCGTCCCTTGCCCATTCTCTAAGGAGTCACGGGTCTAGGTGCAGACTTGTGCCCCAGCACAGCGCACAAGGAAGGAAAGCGCGTCCCCACACCAGCCTCTCGGATGGCAGCCAATGCCGCACTTGGACCGCAGATCCCAGGAAGACCGCAGATCCTGACTGACAGTTCAGAACTTGAACCCACATTCGCGGGGCTCAGCGGGCAGCCGTCTCATCGGGGTCTAGCGACGGTGTGAGGCTGAGTGTCAGCAGGCCCAGAAATGTGGCTCCTGTCCCCAAAGCCTGCAGTCCAGTGTCTGTGCACTGTGCCCACATCTGCCGGGGACCTCTGAGCCCAGGCCTGGGCAGCCAGCGTGCTTGCTCTGGGGGGGTTTGCAACCTCCCCAGGCACAATTCAGGACCACCTGCTTCTCTGGGTCGTGGTTTCTTCCTTTTCTGCCCTTGCCCTTCCTGCCCTTCCTGCCTGCACACAAATATAATCTAACTGGTTCCTGATGCGCCCATGACATTTGGCACAGCGGCAACATCTGGACACCAGGGATGCAGATCTAAACACATTCCTTAACCAACCCTTCCTTCTGGAGTGAGGTGGGTGGTCTCAAGGCAGAGGATGGAATACCTCTTAAAGAGAAATCATTTTTATCACAATCTACTTGTCTAGAAATAAAAGGGACATAGAACATGAGTGCTGTTTTGTAGACACTGAAGTGGACAGGGACCCTTCTCATTCTTAATAAAATCAGGCTGATTTTAAAAATGAGCTCCCACCTGAGGGTCACACTCACACATCTGTCATAGCCAGCTATAACCCTTACCTAACCCCGCGCAAAAAATGATCAGTTTATGCTGATGCACACCTTAACTTTTTTCTTTCTCTTAATAGATTGTGGTGCCCTCTCCACATGAGCATATGAAGAATTCCACCTGTGCGTGCGTGTGTAGTGCGTGGTATTCTAGACTATACTATTTATTCTATTGGTGGATATTTATATTACAATAAATAATCTGCATTCTTAGGCTAAAGAGTATGTTTAGAATTTCAGTGAGCATCACTAGCTTGAGCTCTCTAGTTGTACCACCGTGCCGTTGTGCAGAGCACAGGGGGTGGGAGCCTCTTCCCCTGTTTTCACCAATGGAGCCAATTTGGAAGGTAAAAAAAATGGTCATCTCCAAATACTTCTATTTGCACTTCTTGTTGTAACTTAAGTGCCCTTTTTATTTCCTTTGCTGTGAATTGTCCTTATGCTTTACTCCTTCTCCTGTGAGTCACGGGTCTTTACTTGTATCCACCTGCAGACATTCTACCTATTAGGAAAATTAACCCTTTGTCCGGGATGTTACCAGAATGCATTCCCCCCCCCCCGCCTCATTTTATGTCTCTCTGGACCAAATAGAAAGAAATTTCTGCATGGCAAAAGCTCCATAAACAGTCAGATTTATTAATCTTTGATTTTATGGTTTCTGGGCTTTGTGCATTTTGGCCTTTTCGGCTCCAGGCTGGAAGAAATCTGCCACTGATTTCCCTTGTACTTGCAGGTTTTATTCCTGCATTTAAGTTTTTAATCCCTCTGGAATTTATCCTGGAGTCAGGTGTGGGACGCAAACCCAACTTCACTGTTATACGGATGTCTGCCCACTTTCCCACTGGGGTTGCTTTAAAATATCTCCATATTTTGAAATGACACTCCTCCCTTGAAAGGGGCGGCTAGTTCCTCTCCGCATAACTGTGGGCCAGACTCAGTGACTCTCCTCTGACTAACAGGGAGGTACAGGAGTGATGGTCACAGGAGACTGCAGCATCTGCCCAGCTGCCCTGTGCAGGTGGGTGCCCCAGCGGGGGCCAGCACCCTGCTGCGAGGACACAGCGTCCCCAGCGGGGAACGGAGGCTTCTGCCCACCCTGCCCACTGGCGCACCGCACCAGCAGGATCTCAGCCCTGTCCCCAGAGCTGGATGGACCCCCCACAGGAGGCCCCAGAACCACTCAGCAGAGCCACTGCTGAATTCCTGACCCACAGAAACCGTGAGACCATACATGTTTGTGGTGGTTTTAGGACACTAACTTTTGGGGTGAGTTCTCACGCGGCAAGTAGTAACTCCCACATGAAACATTGTGAACAAACCATCCACTGAACAATCAGATCCGTGGAACACAGCGGGACTGGCAGAGGGACGGATGAGCCACAGAGACGTCCACCAGCCGCGTGGGAGATCAGTGTCGGGGAGATCCGGGCAGGTGTGACCCCCCCTGCTGTCTTCCCAACCAAGAACACAGGATGGCTTTTTATTTGTCAAAGTGTCTTTTGTATCCCTGCAGAGTATTTGAAAGCATCCCTTGTACAGATATCATAAATGTCCTATTAAGTTTATTTCTGATTATTTCCAGTTTTGTGTTGGCAATGGATTTCTTCCAGCTAGTTATTTTTTGTGTTTGGTACATGAAGGCTATCGATTGCTGCATGATAATTTTGGACCCTGACACCTTGCTGAATTCTTTTGATTGCTTGGTCGTGGATTTGGGTTTTGTCTTAGATTATCTAGTTATACAATCATATAACCTACAAACAATAATAAATTATGTATTCCTAATTTTCTTTTTCATGACTCTGTCAGCGAACACCACCAGCACAATGGTATGCAAGAGCAGTCATAGTGGGTTTCTTTCTCTTGTTCCTCCTTAATGAGAATCCTGGGGGCATTATACCATTAAGCATGGTGCTGGTTTTGTGGTTTAGACACGTTCTGTCACGTTAAAGAAATGTCGTTGATGGCTTAAACAAAATGAATCCAGACCTCCGCTTTGTTGCTTTCCCAGCTTTACCCTAAACCTTCTCAAAGATGCCCATGAAAGATTTTAAAAGCATGACATTCAGGAGCAATTCTGGTTCACTGCACCAGTGATTGTCCTCAAACGACACAACACAGGAACTGCAGGGAGTCTGAAGATGAGATTCCCATCCCGGCCCCACCATCAACAGGCCAACGTTGGCTGGTCACGTATTCCACGTGAAGTGAAATGAAAGGTGTGGAGGGCGGCAGGTGATGCCTGTTAAGAACACAAGAGTCCCCAGCTGCCGGGAAAGGGTGCAGAGGCCGGGTAACCAAGCATGGGGAATGTCCTCTAACACAGGGAATCATCATGTATCCATTCTTTGTCCCAAGTGAGAAGGACCAGCTTTGACTCTCCATGTCCGAAGCACCTCCAGTAGGAAGCCAAGCTTGGCGGTCATCCTTTGGCAGCCCCAGGCTTGAGGCCACGAAGGCCCTCCACCCTGCTCCTGCAGGGGTGCAGGGCCATGCCGCCAGAAGGTGGCATGTGCAGGCCACTCTGCAGCCGGAGCACCACGCTAGAGAGCCTGTCCCCCGGGCCCAGCACAGCGCCATGCCCAAGGGCAAGGTGTTCATCGATCACCTACTGTTTTGCCAGCTGCTCCCCAAGGAGCACTGCTGTTTGTTCCAGTGCCATTAGGGGTTCAAACAACAGTCACTAGGGCCCAGTCCACCTCCCTGCTCCGGCTCCTGGAAGGAAGAGGGAATCAAAGACTGGGCGCACCAGAGACACGTCTGTTCCCATCCAATGACTGTCTGGTAAGGAGTCTCCCATTGCTTTCCTAGAAGCCTCATCAATCTCCTAAATGTGCTCCCTGCTCCTCCCTGCCTCCTTCCACAGACTTTATAGTTTATTTTTATTTTTTTAGTGGGGGTAGGGACAGAGGGAATCTTAAGCAGACTCCAGGCTCAGCTGCACTGAGCCCATCGTGGGGCTCGATCTCACCACCCTGAGATCACGACCTGAGCAGAAATCAAGAGTCAGATGCTTAACCGACTGAGCCACACAGGCGCCCCATCCTTCCGTGGACTTCAGAACACTCTCATCAGATACACTTTTGTGATTTTTCCTAGGATGTTATAACCTCAAACAACTTTCATAACCTAAAATCCTCTAGATTAGTAATTATTAAGACAATTGAATCCATTTTGAGTTGATTTTTGTGTATGGTTTAATGGTCCAGTTTCATTCTTTTGCACGTGGCTGTCCAGTTTGCCCAGCACCACTCACTGAAGAGAATGCTCCTTTCCCGTTGGCGTATTCTTGCATGTTCATAAATTAATGGGCCATATATGCATGAGTTTATTTCTGGGCTTCCTATTCTGTTCCATCGATCTTTGTGTCTGTTTTTCTGTCAATACCATACTATTTCGGTTACTAAAGCTTTGTACTATAGCTTGAAATCAGGAAGCATGATGCCTCCAGCCTTGTTCTTTTTCAAGATTGTTTTGGCTCTTCGGGGTCGTTTGTGGTTTCAAACACATTTTCAGATTGTTTTTTCTATTTGTGTGAAAAATGCCATTGGAATTTTGATAGGGATTGCTTTGAATTAGATTTCTTGGGGTAGTGTGGACACAGATACTGCATGGTATCATTTATATTTGGATCTAAAAAAGTCAAACTCATAGAAAGAGAGTAGAGCGGTGGAGGCCAGGGCCGGGGGATGGGGAATGTGAAGAGAGGTTGGTAAAAGGTGCAAACTTTCAGTTATCAGATGAATAAGGTCCGAGGAGCTAATGTATGACAGAGACTATAGTTGATAACATTGTATTGTACGATTAAAATTTGCCGAGAGAGTACAACTTAAGTGTTCATGCCAAAAAAGAGGAAGGTAAATGTGTGAGGTGATGGGTGTGTTAATTAACTTGATTGTGAACATCTTTGCATACTGCATATGCATATCAAATCATCATGTTATACATGTTAGGTATATTATAATTCTATTTGTCAATTATACCTCCATAAAGCTGAATAAAAGAAAATATGATAGGATGAGCAGTTGGCTAGAAACAAGTTTCCACCGCAAGAATGAAAGGCTAATGCAGCAATCCACACACTCCTGAGCCTCAGCTGTGGGACAGAGTGACCTGGTCGGGGCCCCTCAGGCTGATTTGTGCATTCTGGCACCATTGATCTAAAGTTCTGAAAAACACCTCTTTTACATGGGGAAAAAGTTTCTATCCTGTAAGGTGCTGAAACAGACACCCGCGTTTCTAGAAAACAACACGAGATGGAGGATTCTGTGGGACGTCACGGCTCTACAGACCAGTGCTGAACGAGGTGAGCACACACGGGCTCTCTTGCCATGATCGGAATGCATCACAGGTGTCCAGACAGTGCCAGGAATGTAGGGGAAGCGGACCTGGGCAGGACAGCTCCCATGGGCTGCAGATTTTCCACACGCCCTGCACGACTCACCCCTTGTCTCACGTTTCTGGCCGCTGAGAACAGCTGTCCGGGAACCCTGCGCTGAAGACGCCCCTCGCACAAACAGGGCGAGGCCAGCTCTCGGGCACATGACGAGAAAGGAGTTGTGTTGCACAGCCAAGCAGGAAGACATCTCGGTGGAAGCTTGCACCTTCTCTCAAGCAGAGGAGTAACCTGCATGTAAGGTATCTTGATCGGCACAGGGTCTTGTAACGTCTTTGAATACCTAAAAGTTACCTGTTCCATGGAGACACCTCTAGCTTCAGAGCAGAAGGATCAGAAAGAATTCCAGAGATTTTCTATGAGAAAAGCATTCTCAATCTCTTTACCTATATTGACTTCTTAGGACTTTACGCACACACACCCTTTTGCTCAGGAAGTCAGACTTGATAGAGTTGAGATTTCTCTACTTTGCTCATGGTACTCATGACTAAGTCGAAGAACTCAGAAATAGGCAGAGAACCCGTGAGGACAAGCTCTGGGGTAGCTGAAGGTAGCAGCCTCAGATGTAAATGAGATCTACAGTCTAACTATTCAGTTCCTCTCTGCCCGCTGGACACTAAATGCTCAGCTAAAGGGGTTCCCATCTGACCCTCTTCTTCCTGATTATGCAAATAACTTTGGCTTTCAGACTTTGAGGACTGGAGGAAGTACCAGCTCGCCTGAGGCTGAGATGATGAGTTTGCAAAGGTAGAGATCCCCTCCAGCCACACGAGTTTAAGGGAGGAGTAATGGAAGGAAGGATCTCATTACAGTTGACGCAGCTTACGGTGGTGTTTACAGATCTGAATACCCAGATAGGATTTCCTCTGCGGAACTGATTGCATAAATTGATTGCATCTCTCCGAAGGGAGGACCTAGTATTCCGTATCAGTTTCCCTTCTACGATTTCTTCTGCAGGAGACCGTAGACCCTGGCCGAATTCCTGCCCATATCCCACGGGCAGTATAACCTCCGGGCCCATCTGCGGATGGCTCCCCCGACCCAGGGTTTGTCCTGTGTGGTCAGAGGGGCCTACCTTCCAGCCCTTCTCATGCAGAACCACTAGCCTGCTGGTCCTTCGCATTGAAATAGTACAGTTCCCTGTTTATTGTATATTTCTATAAAAACCCAATAAAGCTCCTTCAGCTCTAAAATTCTAGGATACTATCATGCAAATGTGTTTTCCTCTTTCGGAGGACAGACGGACTTCCAGGGATCAGCCTCCCCATGTGTGGAGCAGGTTGGCCCAGGAGCCAGGAGAATACGCGGAGGGACCAGGACGTGACAAGTGCCCGCGATGTCTCGTGGGCATGCTCGGCTCTACGCCCTGGTCCGCCTTGTCCGAGGTAAGGCGACTCCCGGCAGCATCCTGGGGGCTGACCAGTGGCGGCCCCCAACAGACCCTCAGGCCCCCCCGGGTCTGGCTGCCCTGTCCAGGCTCGCAGCCCTCCTGGGCCTTGCCCTCCGCTGGGATTTCTCTTCTGGGCCGCAGACGCTTCTGATGCCTTCCTGGGGCCAAGCCCCTGTGGCCCCTGCCCTCTTGGAGTATTTATTCGGGCGAGGAAAACTGACATGGAGCGATCAACATCTCCTTCCAAAAGCACAAAGCGGCCCAACAGCACTCTTTGTCCTGAGGTGGCCCCGCTGGGGTTGGCACGTGTTCCCACAAGAAGAACGTCACCCAGGATGTCAAACAGCTCCTGGGTCTTGGGGGCTGTCTTGTGTCTCCCTGCCTCACACTGATCCAGACTGACCTGGACACGTCCGCCCTCGCCTCGCCTTCCCCAAATCAAAAGTGACAGGCCGGCGGCTGTGGCTTCCATTGTCCTGGGCAGTGACAGATGATGCTGCAGTTTCCGAGAAAATTAAGTCATCAGCTCCCGGGCACCCCTGACATCATCAAAAATGTCCTGGCTGGAGAGCCACAGGCCCGCAATTTATTGTTGGAAATAATGGGCAAAAGGCAGACAATTATGTGCTGACACCGGGCTGTGCCACTGTGATGGAGTGAGGACTTGTAATTCCTGCCCGTGGGTCATATCAACATTTGGAACCAGAGCCCAGTTTGAAATAACATACACTAAAAGAATTGATTAGACCAGGTGTCATTCGGAGTTCATCTCTCTGAACTGCCCACAAATCCCTGCAGGTTATAATCTAATGCACAATAATTGCACCGACTTCCAGGGGGCCATGAAGAGTGAATGAAGAACAGGTGACGGATGCTTCCAGCCCCGTCTGGACCAGCTCTCCCGCCTGTAAAGCCTCTTCTTTCCCATCCTTTCAGCGTCGTACATGATGCAAGCCACAGCCACCGGCACGGGGAGAGGCCCTCGGTAATTAAGGCAGATGATTATAAACCGAGGTGCCCGCTGAACCCCCCCAGAGGCATGTCACGGAGGAGACAGGAGAGGTCTGGTTCCTAGGCGCCAACCCCAAAGTTCTGGGCAGGGCCTGGCGTAACAGACAGCGCGGAGGGAGGACAGTGGCGTTCAGAGGCCCTGTTCAGAGGCCCTGGGAATCTATCGGGGCTTGGGCAGCTCCCACCCAAAAGCAGTGAGGGCAAGGGTCAGGAAAGAGCCAGACTGGCTTCCTATGAGCTGCTACATACCTCAACCTGCATGCCCTTGGAGGTGGTGGTGTGGGGAGGGACCCCGTGCATATTTCCTGGATTCTTAGGCCCCGAGAATTTCCACATGGGCAGGGCAGCCACCTCCCCGTCCTGAAGCTAAATCCCCCCAACATTTGCCTTCCCTGGTCCCGCCTACCCTCCCTATGCAGCCCCACTTGCTCTGTGTTTGGGGTCTAGCCTGGGCAAGCGCCTCCCTGAGGTCCCAAGGCACACAGGCCACCAAGCTGAGCAGGCAACAGGAGCCCCCCGTGTGGACCCATGCCCCCTGGCCTCCCACATTCACCCCCCTGCACACCCACGTCATTGCTCACCCCTACCCACAAGCACCCTAGAACATCTAGACTCCTCCGTGTCCTGACTCAGACTTTCCTTTTCATGTACTTATTTAAGAAATACTTGCCAAACCCAATATTGTGCCAGTCACCTTTTCTGGCCCTCTGGCTACACTCACGGGGCTGCATCTGGTCCAGGGCAAAGAGACGGTAAATAAGACAACAAACAAATAGGAACGTCAGTTACTCGCAGTGACTCAAAGACGCACCACACTTCAAAGTGGTGCCCAGTGAGCGAACCGGGCCCTGCTTCGCACGGCGCGTAAGAAGCCTGTATTGGTCTTCACGAGCGGAGCATGTTTATGGATGGGAGTGCTTTGTTTCTTCTATGACACAGCAGCTTACAATGCACAGGCATCTACTTGTCTCCATCTGGTGAAGCAAGACTAAACAAGGGGAAACTGTGAGTCACTCCCAGAAAAGGTAAACACTACAAGTCAGGAGAGAAAAACAGATCAGCCCTGGGGGCCACGTAAAGGAACCGGGTAAGAGAAGCTTCCATTGGCGGCTCCACATGTCAGTTAGCCAAAGAGCAGGATAAATAAGTTTTTCTCTAGATGCTAATATAGTAGAACACAGGTCAATGGTCAAGTAACCCCAACCACTACAGAAGAAGAAAGAAAGAGAAAAAAGGAAAGATAGGAAAAATTTTAAAAAATCCTTGAGAAAAACACCGAGTCTCAAAAAATAAATAAAATAAATAAAACAAATATGAAAGAAAGAGACTTTAAAAGATCAGTACGAGGGACGCCTGGGTGGCTTAGCGGTTAAGCGTCTGCCTTCGGCTCAGGTCGTGGTCCCAGGGTCCTGGGATCGAGCCCCGTATCGGGCTCCCTGCTCCGCGGGAAGCCTGCTTCTCCCTCTCCCGCTCCCCCTGCTTGTGTTCCCTCTCTCGCTGTGTCTCTCTCTGTCAAATAAATAAATACAATCTTAAAAAAAAAAAAAAACGAAAAAAGGAAAGATCAGTATGAGTAGTATGGTCAAGAAGTCAGGCAGCAGGCCGGTATTCCAGGGATGCCAGGACAAGTGTGAAGTCAGCTGAGTTCCAATAAAACTTTATTAACAAAAACCAGAGGACGCGCCCCCACCAGGGAGAGTGGAGAGGAAATCCCACCTAGGAAAATAAGTCAACCGGAGTGACTCCTATGTTCTGGTACATTTTTAGCTTCAAAACTGTGGGAAATGTGTGGATATTTTAAGAAAGAAAAGTAACAAAGTACTACTAATGATTCTGAAAATGCTCTCTTCACAAAACATAATGAGTAGTTGATGGGCAACAAAAGCCTGATATTTAAAATGGAGCGGCCTCTCTCACGGCCACGTGGCATATGCGTATACATCTTTTCAAACTAACTCGGTTACTATTGAATAAACATCACGTTTATCCTCATAGCATAGCAAACATGATACTTTAGATCATAAAAAGGTAGAATGAGGTCCCGATCCATTATTCTATAAAGTAGATTAAAAATTAAAAAACCAAGTTTTGAGAGAAGCAGCAGCTGCCTGCAGAGAGGCCAAGCAGAGCGGAGTCGCGGCGAGGACTGCTGGTGGCGGCAGCGAGGGCCCACGGGGGCCGACCCCCGGCGTTCCGCGACTCCGGGGGCGGGGGCGAGGAAGGGTCAGCGGGTCTGGGAAACTGCGCTTGGGAACGGATGCTTTCCGGTCCTCTGTCCTCCCACCTCCCTGAAGTCCAGTCCCCAGCTTCCCGGCTCTGACCATTGCCCACACCTGCCTTCCTGCCCGCCTGCCTGAGCACCCACCCAGCGGGCCTTCGGGTCCAGCAGGAACGCCTCTCCCCCTGCCGCCTGGCCGCCCGCCTTCTGCCCACCATCTCCGGTCTCACAGCCGTCCTGACTGCCCGCAATGCCCTTCTTATTCATTTCAACCAAATGCAATTTCTGACATTCAACCATTTGACCTGCAAAGTGGCAATTTCATAAGCTTCACACAAAGAATACAAATATGGCAATTTTCCAAGCCAGTACATCCCAGACCGTCGGATTCCCGGCTTGAGAGTCCTGGAAGACAGATTTTAAAGGCATGACGTGTGCATGCGGGATGATCCATCAGCCCCCGGTGGCGGCCTGTGCTGGGCAGCTGGAAGGATCCCCCTGATTGCTTTCCTTATGGAGAGTGTTACTGGGGGGCCGGTGGGCGGTGTTGCTCCCTTTGCAGGTCAGGCCAAGCTCGTCCTAGACTGGCATTTGGGATTCTCTGTGTCTGGGTGTCTGGGTGTGCCGCAAAGAGCCCCAGACTAAAGATTCGTGAGCTGGGGTCTCCACCCTGACACTGCCACAACCCTACTCAACCACATGGTCCTAAAAGTCTCTGAGCCAACAGGGACGACACTCCCTTCTTGGTAGCACACCACGTATCTTTAGAGCCCCCCCCCCGCATGCCATTCCTCAGAGCCTCTGTGCCCCAGCCCCCCACTGCCCCAGGGGTCCCCCTCTCCTTTGCCTCCGTGACTTGCAACAACTGGTGTATCGGCACCCCTTCCTGAGAAGAAAATGAACCTGCGCGGGAGTTGACGTCACCATATGGCCAAAGCTGCTGGAGCCAACAGATGGAAAAATGAAAAATAGAACAAGACCCCAGGGACTCCAGGGATGGCGTGACCCTCCTGGGGCCCGGGGCCTGGGGCCTTCAAACTGTTCACTGGCGGGTCAGAGACAGCCCGGTCCCAACGCTGGACTTCCCCTCACTCTCTGGGTGACTTTGAGCAAGTTATTTACGCCCTCTGAGACCCGGTTCTTCATGTGTAAAATATCAGCCACAGCAGTTCCTCCAGAAGGTGGTGGAGAGGGTACGCGAGCAAGAGCACAGTGAGCACGGTGGTCCCCGTGGGTGTGCAGCCCCGGGGGATCCTTCCCTTGGAGTGGACTCCACTTGTAACAAGAGGCTGTCACACAGCGACAGGCCACAGAGACGGTTCTGCTTCAGGCCTCTGTGTCCTGGCTTCTGACACAGCACCTGACTCCCCCCCGCACGAGAGTGGAATACGAGAGCAGAGCGGCCAGGTGTCTTAGGGCGGGGCCCCAACTGGCATGGCCACGGCCCCCCATCCTTCGCGGCTGAGATGGGTCAGGAGGCCTGCTCGGACTGGGGGAGGGGACTGAGAGCTACCCCCCACCCTCTCAATGGGTGGAGGACACAACAGCACAGAAAGAAAGGACAGTCTTCAATAAATGCCGCCGGGTCAAATAGCCACCAAATAAAACACCGAGATGAGTCTCCACGCTTACTTTCTGCAATTCCCACTCAGAAAGGCAATTCTAGAAGGATCGTAGATCTAAAAATGAAAGGTAAGATAATAGGTTTTTGGAAGAAGACCTAGGGGAATAGCTTCATGTTATTGGAATAGGCAAATGTTTCTTAAACGGAATGTACAAAATCCTAACCATAAAGAAAAAAGACAGTAAAGTGAACTACATTGAAATTAGGTATGTCTAATCATAAAGAGATACCTTTAAGAAAAAAAAAAGCCATAGACTGAAGGGACATATTTGCAATATATAAAGGATTGACATTGAATGCGCGCACACACACACACACACACACACACACACACACACACACGATCTGACCAAAGTCAATAAGAAAATGACAGACTAACCAATAAAACTGGAAAAACAGGAACTTCAAAATAAAGTTTATCCAAAAGGTCAAAAACACAGATGAAAAAGTGCTCAACTTCATTAGTCATCGGAAAAATGCAAATCCAAGCACGATGAGATCCCCGGCGGAATGACAAACTGAAGAGATACAACAAATGTGTGCAAAGATGTGGAGACTTTAGTGCACACGCCGCTGGTGGTGTGAATGGTGTGTTCACATGGGAGGTCTGGCTGGCTGACGGCACGCATCCTCTTGCAGCAACTTCTCTGCTGCCCCTGAGCCCAGCAGAGAACGCCCGTGTGTTTCCCAAACACACAGGCAACAACTTCACAGCGGCCCTGAGCCCGATTGCCCCAAACAGGAAACAAACCCACACTGGTAACAATGGAACAGGTGATAAACCGCGGTACACCCACGCGAAGGACTGCCACCCAGCCATGCAGACGGACCACAGCACAATGCGGGTGAGTTCCACAAACATATGAAGCACGGACACATTCTGTGACTCTACCGAGAAGAAGTTCAAAAACCCAGGCGACACTAATCTTTGCCGCCGACAGGAAGGACAATGCTCCCCTTGGGCAGGGGTAACTCCTGGAAGGGACTGGACAGCTTCTGAGATGTCAGGGGCATCTTTTTCTTGACCTGGGAGCTGGTTATATGATCCACTGACTTTGTGAAATTCACTCAGCTGTACACTCATGGTTTGCATATTTTTCTGTCTGCATGTCATACTTTAATTAAATGCAGTAAAATAAAAGGGAAAAGCCGACTTAGATATTTGCTTACTCAAATTTCTCCATTTTTCATAATTAACTATAAATTTGGAGACAGAAAAGCAGGGAGGTTGGTGTGTGAGTCCAGCAGAAAAAAAGAGAGAAAGAGAAAAAAATAGAAATCAGTGTTTTTACTGAGCATGGTAAAGCGACCAAAGACACGCAAAGAAGGTGCTTCAACATCCCCAATTGTTACGGTGATAAAATTAAGTTTTTGCACTTAGAATTGGGGATGTCTCGTTCTCATTATATTTTGTGTATAGGACATGGAACCTCCCTTCCAGGACATCAGATAGAAAACAAATTGGAATTATTTCTAGTTCTTATAGAGGCTCTAACTTCAAACAGCACAAAATGTCAAGTTTAATGATTCCTCCCACCACTAAGCTGGAAATCCATTTCTTACCTAATTTATCGTGCCACCGCTGGGTCACCAGTAGACACCGTATTCTCATAAGAAACTGCAGCTACCAGAGCTGAGAGTTCGGTTTCCTGTACAAACAGTACCCGTCTTCTTCCAGAGAAAAATGACTGCATCATTAGAAGGAAAAAAATATGTCCCTAGGAATAAATTGAGAAATTAAAGTGTGAGTCACATTATGGATTAAAATGGACTCTCCCAGGGAAACACGGAAACCGGGTCCCTGCCTACCCCGGGTGCGCAGGTATCCTTCGGCCAACAGAGGGTGGGACTGTAAATCATGGCAGAGAACTCAGGAGAACATCCCTGTGACCTCAAAGGTAGGGAAGGACTTCTTAATCAAAACGTCTGAATCAAAAACCACGAGGCACATTCACAAAACACACAAAGTGTGCGCTTGATGACCTAGGGTTTCTCTTCACCATGCACCACGGACATGAGCACAGGAGAGTCGGAGGAAGGTGTCGCACTGTCCAGGGCTTGCAGTTCAGAAGAATTCTTGCACCACAAGAAGGTGACACCACAACAGAGGAGCAGGCGGAAGAGGCAGTTTACAGAAAACAGATCCAAAGAGGAGGCATCAAGGAAATAGAGCAACGTTCAAGCCACAGGCATCCCGGAAACACAAATGGAAACACTGTTATTTCCCTTTACACTCATTGGATCGGCAGGCGCTGGTGGGCCAGGGGCAGGGTAGCTGGGTAGGGTGGGGGGCGTTGGAGGGCACCCCTGAGCCAGGCAGGGTCTGCAGGGACCCCGCGGCCTGGCGGTGGCACTCAGGAGCATCCCAGTGTACCCTTCGCTAACCCAGACTCGCACATCCACACCTGCTGCAAGCAAACCTGCTGCTCCTCCACCGCGGGCTGGGCGCGGCGCACCTCCCCATCCCATCCAGAGGGGCTCCTCCGGGACTCGCCCCCGCCTGTGCGGCGTGAAGGACGAAAGAAAAGCGGACGCCGCAACTGTGCTCATGTGGTTTTGTCTTTACCTCTTGTGCACCAACCGTCTGCCAGAAGAACATGCCCCGGGTAGACGTGGGTCCGAGGGACATGAGGGGTGGTGTGGAGCCGCGCGGAGCCCTGCCCGCAGCCCGCAGCCCGCAGCCCCCCACCCCCACCCGGAGCAGCTGCACCTGCAGTCTGGGCACAGACTCGGGGTGCCGGCCTCACCTGCTGCCGGGCGGACCCAGCTTCTGCGCGGGCTGGCCCTCCCATGGGAAGCCGGCTCACCCCTACTTTAATTATGGGGTTTTGTACGCGCTCGGTCAAGGAAGGGGCTGTGTGTCCTTCTACAGCCCGCCGTCCTGGGCCCGGAGCAGAGAACCGAGCTGCGAACACACCTGCGGTTTTGAAAGTTCACGGAAGGGCGTGGGCCGTGGGGCTGGGGCGCAGGCGGCGTCTAAGACCCTGACAGCTGAGCACGGGCGCAAGACCGGGTCGGAGGGGGTGTTGCAGCTGCAGTGGGCGTTTGCCATCCACACGTGCAGTCCCGTTTATCTTCGGGTCCAGGCCTCTCCTTTGGGAAAATCACTTTAATGGGCTTTTTTTTTTTCCTCCAGAAACAAAGATCTATGGAGGAATTGGCAAATAGCGGTGCATAGTCAAGTTTGTGCTGTGGGCTAGTCTCACGTTTGCAAGCTGTTTCCTTTAGGAAAGATGCTCATTTCCTGCAGAAAAATGTTTATTTAAAAAAATATATATTTATAGTGCGTTGTGCCTGAAACTTGCTAGTACTTGGGAGGTGTGTGTTCATTCAGTCCACGACCCCCTAGGAGCCTAGAGGAGGAGGCGCCTGGCAGGAAGCTGTAGTAAAAAAAAAAAAAAAAAAATCAGTGTGGAGCTGGGGTGCAGAAGTGGATTGGGGATCACAGATGCTGGGCCCTAAGCCAAGAGTAACCTCCCCGGCGAAGGCAGGGCTTGACTGCCAAACATCTGGCAAAGGGGCCCCTCTGAAGATGGGATGAATCAGTACCTGAGCCCAGGGAGGAAAGGCCTGCTCCAAGCAACCATCTGTCATGTAGATCAACCCCCGCCCCCCACAACATGGCAAAGGGCCAGAGCTGAGGGTGCCTGGGATCCCGGAGGGCTCCCTGGAGGAGGTGAGCTCACAGCCATGCTCTCTTCTGGTCCCAGGTCTCCGTCCCATGATACCCACAGACAACCCCTCACTCGAAGCACATCAGCGAGGGGTGGGTGTCCGGGGGTCTGAGGAGCATCCCAGCAGTCACGTCAGGACCCCGGGCAAGGCCACCTGAGGCAGGAAGCGGGTGGTCTGTGGCCACATCTTGTCAGGTGATCTGGAGCCGAAACAGCCTGCATGGCTTTCTGAAGCAGCAGAGAGCTCCACACTGACACCGAGGGTGACTCATCCTGGCTTTGTCCCGCATGCAGAAGGTCTTGTCACTATTTTAGGATTTCCTCAACCCTGGAGGCTGATGATCACCAAGTCAGCCGGAAATAACACAGCCAGCCATTCATGTCGTAGTCCTACATTTAACACATACGAATTAAAAGTTGCTATTAACTCAAAATTCTCAAATACACTTGACAGCGTGGGTCAAAGAAAAGTTTAACTCTGTGAAGAGAGGACTCACAGGAAGATTTAAAAAGAGCAAGGCAAGCAGTATTTAAGGCCTAGAGATTCACCAGCACGGGCGTCCCGCGGAGCCTGGGCAGTGGGATGCGACAGGCAAAGCCCCTCCTTGTCTAAGGCCTTCTCTACGGGGCTGCCCAGCTCTCCCAGCTACCCGGCCTTGCGGGGCTGTCAGCTTGGGGCACTGCTGGGGTGTATATCTTAACACTGCAGTCACAGAGCTACACTCTCCAGGGCTGTGGGATGAGCACCCATTGAGGAGCAGCAAGGTCCTGAGTTTATTCACACAGGTGATGGGAATGAAACAATTAAGCAATTGATTTCTCCCGAGTCTGGGATGACTTTTCCCTCCTCCCTCCATGGCACTGAGCCCCGTGATAGGGTGTGGGCTATACCAGGGTGTGGAAGGCCCCCCTGCTTTCGGGGAGCTCTGGGGAGAGACGTGGGAACAAGAGCTGCCACCCCAGCAGCAGTTTTCTATGGGGACCTGTGGAGGGGGAGGGGCTCGGAGGCAGGAAAGTCACCAGGGGGCGGACCTGAGCTCTCCAGGTCATCAGGATAAGGAAGCGGACTTGCAAAAACACACACAGGGAGCAAAATGAAAACACATCTTAATGTGTATTCTTCCGATCCATGAGCATGGAATGCTTTTCCATCTTTTTGTGTCTTCTTGAATTTCTTTCATGAGTGTTTTGTAGTGTCTAGATATAGATCCTTGACCTCTTTGGTTAGGTTTATTCCTAGGTATCTTATGGTTTTGGAATGGAATGGAATCGATTCCCTAATTTCTCTTTCTACAGTTACATTGTTAGTGTATAAGAAGGCAACTGATTTCTGTGCATTGATTTTGTATCCTGTCACATTACTGAATTGCTGTATGAGTTCTAGTAATTTGGGGGTGGAGTCTTTTGGGTTTTCCACATAAAGTATCATGTCATCTGCAAAGAGAGCGAGTTTGACTTCTTAGTTTGACTTCTTCTTTGCCAATTTGAATACCTTTTATTTCTTTTTGTTGTCTGATCGCTATTGCTAGGACTTCTAGTACTATATTGAACAATAGTGGCGAGAGTGGGCATCCTTGACGTGTTCCCGGTCTTAAGGGAAATACTCTCAGCTTTTCCCCATTGAGAATGATACTCGCTGTGGGCTTTTCATAGATGGTGGAACAAACAATCCTAAAATTTGTATGGAATCAGCAAAGACCACGAATAGCCAGAGGAATATTGAAAAAGAAAAGCAAAGATGGCAGCATCACAATTCCGGACTTCCAGCTCTATTACAAAGCTGTCATCATCAAGACAGTATGGTACTGGCAAAAATAAAACCAGACACATAGATCAATGGACCAGAATAGAGAGCCCAGAAATGGACCCTCAACTCTATGGTCAACTAATCTTCGACAAAGCAGGAAAAAATATCCAGTGGAAAAAAGATAGTCTCTTCAATAAATGGTGCTGGGAAAATTGGACAGCCACATGCAGAAGAATGAAACTCGACCATTCTCTTACACCACACACAAAGATAAACTCTAGATGGATGAAAGACCTAAACGTGAGACAGGAATCCATCAAAATCCTAGAGAAGAACATAGGCAGTAACCTCTCCGACATTGGCCACAGCAACTTCTTTCAAGACACGTCTCCAAAGGCAAGGGAAACAAAAGCGAAAATGAACTTTTGGGACTTCATCAAGATAAAAAGCTTCTGCACAGCAAAGGAAACAGTCAACAAAACTAAGAGGCAGCCCACAGACTGGGAGAAGATATTTGCAAATGGCAGTACAGACGAAGGGCTGATATCCAGGATCTATAAAGAACTTCTCAAACTCAACACTCAAAATAATAATGCAGTCAAAAAATGGGCAGAAGATATGAGCAGACACTTCTCCAAAGACATACAAATGGCTAACAGACACATGAAAAAATGTTCATCATCATTAGCCATCAGGGAAATTCAAATCAAAACCACATTGAGATACCACCTTACACCAGTTAGAATGGAAGAAACTGACAAGGCAAGAAACAACAAATGTTGGCGAGGTTGTGGAGAAAGGGGAACCCTCTTACACTGTTGGTGGGAATGCAAGTTGGTACAGACACTTTGGAAAACAGTGTAGAGGTGCCTCATAAGAATTAAAAATAGAGCTACCCTATGACCCAGCAATTGCACTTGGTATTTATCCCAAAGACACAGATGTCGTGAAAAGAAGGGCCATATGCACCCCAATGTTCATAGCAGCAATGTCCACAATAGCCAAACTGTGGAAAGAGCCGAGATGCCCTTCAACAGATGAATGGGTAAAGAAGATGTGGTCCGTATATACAGTGGAATATCACTCAGCCATCAGAAAGGATGAATACCCAACTTGTACATCCACATGGATGGGACTGGAGGAGATGATGCTAAGTGAAATAAGTCAAGCAGAGAAAGGCAATTATCATATGATTTCACTTATTTGTGGAACCTAAGGAATACCATGGAGGACATTAGGAGAAGGAAGGGAGAAATGAAAGGGGGTAATCGGAGGGGGAGACGAACCACGAGAGACTATGGACTCTGAGAAACAAACTGAGGGTTCTAGAGGGGAGGGGGTGGGGGAACGGGTTAGCCCGGTGATGGGTATTAAGGAGGGCACGTTCTGCATGGAGCACTGGGTGTTATATGCAAACAATGAATCAGGGGACACTACATCAAAAACTAATGATGTAATGTATGGTGATTAACATAATAAAATAAAAGAAAAAGAAAAGAAAACACAGAGGCGTGCCCCAACAGTCCCGTGTGACTGGAGCGTAGTGTATGGAACAGGTGGGGTGTGGCACGGTGGTTGACCCTCAGGTTCTGGGTGAGACAGCAGGGTCAGGCCTTGTCTCAACCCCTCTGAGCTTCACCTTGCCCGTCTGTGATGTGGGTACGGTGCAGACCTGTGATCTCCGCAAGACAAAGGGACGGTACTGGTGCGAAGCTCCTCGCTCTGCTCCCACCTGTGGTAACGCCTAACGCATGTTAGCGATCGTGGCCATGATGCTCATGAGGGGTTCAGGGCTGACATGGGATGCATGGATGTCACCCGCTGGGAGGTGAGGACTTCCTGCCCTGGGGAGGAGGGGAGGTCACCGAAGAACGCTGAGCATGGGATTAAACAGAGAGGTTTGCCACAGAGCCGCTGAGAGCCGTGACCCAGAGCACAGGCTTAGCCTCAGGCCAACAAGGACGTTTCTATCAGTAGAACATTCCAGGATCCATATGCCACCTCCCAATCGCCCAGGGCACAGGGCAGACCTCTCTTCAGGTGAGGTGAATGCTACACCACACGGCCTCCATCTCCCCATTGGAGAATTATGAAGATATGGGATTTTTATTTTCTTTCTGCTTTTGTACATTTTCTATAGGGATTGTTTTCACTTGTACAATTCTCGTTAAGATAGTTAACAGCTGGGACTCAGGAGTCTCCCGTGTCCACACCTGGATGCCTGGCCCTGTGCCCACCACTGCTCACCTGGGTGCGTGGCCCACAGGCCCAGCTGGAATGAGGAGATGCAACTGCATTCTCTTGCTGCTGATTAAAGCAGCCCAAGCCCCTGCCCCCTTTACCAGCTGCAAGTGGGGTCCTCTTGAGGAGAGGCCCTTCCCCCATGCTCTGAGAACCCCCACAGATGCTCACACTCCTCTACGGGCGCACCTCAGCTCCCCACCCTCAGCTGCCGGGAAGGAGCCTGCACGTGCACCCCGGCCACCCTCGCACCACTGCGCCAGCACAGGCCCCTCGCCTGGTCACAGTGGCACCTCGGGCAGGGGGCAGCGCTCAGAAAGAAAGGGGAAGTTGTCCGGTCTGGGAGCAGAAAAATGGGAGGCTGCAGAGATGCGCTCATGCAAGCTGCATCCCAGGGGTCTGGGGCCTGGGCTAATTGGACCCAAAGAATTTGAGACCCATTGGGCCAACCTTGCCTAATGGGATTGCGGGCTGGGGGCCCAGGCACTGTAGACCCGAGGGAGCCTCAGACTCCCCAGCATCTCTGGGAGTCTGGGTGTGGCACGTGGACTGTGTCCACCGGCCACACCGTGCCCTCTGCCTCTCTCTCTCTCTCTTTCTCTCTCTCTCGGTGTTCCACGATGCAGGGCTGATGCAGAGTGGGGCCTGGAAGAGGGGCACCCAGCACCTTCCCAGACCAGCCTCCACACAGAGTGTGGCCTTCATTCAGCATCCAGAGAGTCTAGGGGACCCTTGTTCAGACGTGCCTCCCACACTGGGTGTCCGTCTGGGGAGCCCCAGGAGCTCACCTCTTTCTGTCTCTCTCTCTCTCACCCATTGGAGCATGGGGTCCTTCTCTGCCAGGCGTCCTGGCCTCCTGACTTCGTTCTGAAGCCTCAAGAGGACTGAACTTATTTAAGGAGGGTCCACGCTGAGTCCTTGTGTCCATCCAGGAGCGACATCCACGGAGCAGGGTGCCACAAATGGCAGTGTCCATTGAGGTGTTCATTTACTTTCTTCACGGAAAATCAGTTACAGTATTTTCCAGAACAAAGAGAGATGGGACTTCGTCTTATAATTCAAGTCTCTGAAAAGAATAAAATGGTCAAACAAACACAGAATCAACCCTCGTCCTCAAGCCCCCAGCCTTCCGGTCCGCTGGCTTCGCCCCGACCCTGAGCCCACGTGCCTGACGCGCCTAGACCTTCAGTTCACGTGGTTTTCAAGTTCTGACTCCAGCCGCCCTCAACAACTTTGGAGTGATGAGCCGCACCTGTCTCAGGGCGGGCTTTCAGGAGCTGGGAGTATTTGGTATTCCTAGTTTTGAGTACTACGTTCACTGGCATCCGGTCTCACCTGTCTGGTGGACTTGGCTCCTGTGTCTGTGTTTCTGAAGAGATGGCACCTCGCCGGCACTGACATAACCACGTTTCTGGGCACGCAAGGCCCCAGGTCTGACCTGACTGGAACAGTCTCCCAAGGAGTCCGGGGCTTGCCAGGAGGCCCCACACGGGCTCTGCTGTCCAGACCCTGCAGCACTGTGGCCTGAGACAGGAGACCACACAGACTGCCCCAGAGCATTCCTCACCTGCTTGTTCAGCCACCACCCAAAGGTCAAGACCTCATGGTCACTTTGGCTGGGGAATGGGTTTGATCTCCAGGGTACAGTTTGCAAAGGTCGGAAATGCAGGTGGAGGCTCTTGAGGGTGTTGGGGGTGGGGTCTAGAGGAGAGAGGCTGAGGACCCCACCCCCACTCTGACAACGGGGCTCAGCCTGGCCCAATTCCTGGCTCTGTGTGATCTTGAGCAAGTCATAACCTCTGTTACTTAGCTGCAACATGGGGTAACTAGCACTGTTATGGACGGAACTGTTATCTCCAAAACCTCATCTACTGAAGCCCTAACTCCCAGTGTGGCTGCCTTTGGGGCCTTCAAGGAGGTGGTCAAGGTTAAATGAGGGCCCAGGGGGCGGGGGTTGCCTAATCCCATAGACTGGTGTCCTTACAGGAAGAAGAAGAGACACCAGGGCTGGCTTTCTGAAAGCTCAGAAGAGCCCTGGGAGCGCATGGCCAGAAGGGTCATCCACAAGCCAGGAAGAGAGGTCCCACGGGGACCAGCCCTGAGGGCGCCTTGATCTGGGACTGCAGGCCCCCAGAAATGTGAGAAGGACGCTCCTGTTGTGGAAGCCCCGGGCGCGGGCTCTTGCTGTGGCTGCCTAAGCAGACTGAGACGGCCACCAGCTCTGCCTTCCTGCTGTCAGGCTCGGGAACAGCGTGGAAAGGCCCCTTGCCTTCTCGGGGTTCCGCAGGCTGGTTTCTACAGGCAGGTGGCTGAGGGTACAGGACAGCCTGGCAGAGAATGCACGCCCCCGCAGTGATCCCGAGATCCAGAGCAGTGATCCCAAGATTTGGAGCTGAGGGGAACACATGTGACACCCCTTCTTCCCCTTCCCCCCAGGAATGTTCATGGAATGTCAGTCCAGCATCACACCCTGGCTCCTGGAAGGCCCCAAATCCCGGCAAGACCCTGCACTACCAGGCGCGGCCACTGGGTGGCATGCGCACATGCGGTTCAGGCCCTGGGTTTGCGGGACCTGCGCTGGGACCCTGGCCGGCAAGGCTGCACCGAATCCTTCATTTTAATCAGTCCAGCTTGAAAGAGGGGGGCTGTGTGAGTTATTTCTGCTTTGAACACAGCTTCGTTGTTCCGATACAACTATATTTACCGTTAATGGTTGAAAATTTAGCATCACAATTGAGATGTGCTGTTAACTATAAAATACACACCCAATTTTGAAGACTTCGTACCCAAAAATGTAAACTAGTCATTAATACATTTTTATATCGAGTAGACATTGAAATGATATTTGGTGACATTGGGTGAAATAAGACATTATAGTATCATTTCCCCCTGTTTCTGGTTACTCCTCTATTTTGGCTCCAGCACATTTAAATTACGTATGAGTTCCAGCTGCACTTCTGTGGGCCCCTGGGCACTGCCTTCCTCCTTCCTCCTTCCTCCTTCCTCCTTCCTGTGGACGCGGGGAGGGCACAGCCAGGCTGCGGCGGGGGGTGCGTGGGTGGGGCACCAGGCGTCGGACCTGCACTGGGTGCTGCAGGAGAAAGCAGGTCCAGAGGGGCAGCGTGGGCCGTCTCAGGGCGCGGGTCAGGGTCGGAGTCCTGCCAGTCGTGTAAGACTGCACTTGCCAAAGCTTCTTCTTGGGCATCTTGCTACAGGCTGGGTCCTTCAGTTCAAACAGCATTTACTGAGCAGCAATGTGCTGGGCCCTGTGTGGGAGACAGTGTCAGGAATGAAAGGCCCTACTCGGGGCAGGAGACCCCGAGGGAGAGGGAGCGGGGGCGGGGCTAGGGGGAGGAAACAGACTGCGGACAGCAGCTGAGGCCTGATCCCCAGGAGGGATTTAAAACTTGGGGTGACAGGTGAACCTGGAAGCAGGCCCACAGCATCAGAAGGCGTCTGGTCCTATGGCTGTGGGAGGGAGCCTTGTCCGGGCTGTGTGTGTATATACACATACACATATACACACGTGTGTACGCGTACATGCACCGACACACACGTATACATACAGGCACGTACACGTATACACACGTACGTACACGTACATGTACCCGACACACACGTATACAAACACACATACATGCACGTACACGTATACACACGTACGTACGCGTACATGTACCCGACACACACGTATACAAACACACATACATGCACGTACACATATACACACGTACGTACGCGTACATGTACCCGACACACATGTATACAAACATATACATATATACCCCTATGCGCACACACATGTACCTGACATGCGTGTGCAAACATATACATATATACACATATACGCACGTACGCACACAAATACCCAACACACGTATGCAAACATACACATGTACACATGTACACACATTTTTTTTAAAGATTTTATTTATTTATTTGACAGAGAGAGAGAGAGAGCGAGAGAGGGAACACAAGCAGGGGGAGTGGGAGAGGGAGAAGCAGGCTTCCCGCGGAGCAGGGAGCCCGATGCGGGGCTCGATCCCAGGACCCTGGGACCATGACCTGAGCTGAAGGCAGACACTTAACGACTGAGCCACCCAGGCGCCCCCACATGTACACACATTCACACACGTCTGCACACATACACATCGTATGCACACAGGTGTATATAGAGGCTGCCGAGCACACCGCACACAGCGATCCTCAAGAGGATCCACCCAATGTTCCTGACTCTTGACGCTGTTTGAAGACTTCCCTTTTCTCCCCTCCAGAAGACTCTTCTCACCCACAAGAAGTTTATAGTTCTCCAATTTGAGGACAAGCTTAGGTTCCTCTCTCTGATGCTTTGTGTGCTTCTCTGGACGTTACCCGCCTCTCCTTACAGCTGTCATCTCTCTGGATGAAAACAAGCTGGCTTTTCTCCTTCCTTATCAGCATGTTCTTGTTGAGCAGGTTACCCTTTCCCTGTGATACTGAGTCAGAATTTCCCAGAGGTTAACTTCAAGCTCATCTCAGGGATCAGCTTTCTCTGTGGATTCACTGAACTCCCCAAGCCCATCTATAGGGCCACATACAATCTTAAAAAGTTAAAAGGAAGACTCCTGTACAAATATGGAATGAACACAGCACACATTTGTTGAGCAGATTAGCCTGGGAACCAGCAAAATGGCCAGGCTGGTTCCAGGAGCAGTGGAGGGCAGAGTGCTCTGTTGTGAGGCCAGGCAGGCACGTTCGAGCGTCTTCTGAGTGGTCGGCAAGTGATCACTGCCCTGCAGGGAAATAGATCCGCAGCCTTGGGGTCACCTCCACCAGACAGGAATCATTTGCATCTCTCCCAACAAAAAATCCACACATTAACATATAACTTCATTAACATATAACTAAAGCCTAGGCCCTAATCAATAGTAAATAGCAAGTCAGATTCTGGTGCATTCCCCTGGATAATTAAGCAAGACTGAGGGCCTGGGTTTGGTGGTAAGGCAAACGAGGACGGCACATCCTCCAGCATCCACAGGAACCTTGTGTGGGGCAGTTTGTTCAGGAGGCCACAGGATACGAACATGCTCACTCATGTGCCTAGGGAACTCAGCAGGTAGCTGGGAACCATGGGACCGGCTGGACACCCCCTCGCCCTGCAGCTAACTCGGGCTCCCTCCCAGCATGGCATTTGCAGGTGCTCAGATTTCACACAGGTGCTGGCCTCCAAGGGGGCACCCGGCTCTGATCAGTGATGGATGAAGTTGATCAGCGTCCTTCCACCCCAGAGCAGGTTACAGGGCCATCCACATGCAAGGGGGGAACCTAGCTCTTGCTCTCCATGGAAGAGGGCAGAGAATGCTCTAGAAGTGAGCAATGACAGCACGTCCTCTGGCCAGAGACCCCACTCTCAACTCTAGACTGTGGGCCGTGTTCTAAGTGTCCCAGACCCTCAAGCACATGGGTGCAAGGAACAAGCTGTAAGCCTAGAGGACAGATTAACAAAGACAGAATCACATGCTTTCGGGGAATCTTTTCTTTTAACATGTAAATTTTATTAATTTCTGGAGAAGGAAATGGAAGAAGATGCTGTGATGATACTGTGCCCACGGAAAGCTCCCAGCTGAACAAGAACAGACTAATTAAGGTGAGGTTTGGAGCCCCAATGCCCCGCAGGGAGCCCAAGCGGCGGGGTGCGGGCTGTGGGAGCCCGCCGCCTCACCCCTGCTCACTCCCCGGGCTCCTGCCCCCCGCGTGGCCCCGGGGGGCCTGGCCCCTCCACAGCAGAATGCAGAGTTCACTGTGGCCGCCCACCTTAACCAAGCCATCCTCCGCTCGTAAAGAATTTGGTCATGGGAAAACCAGTTTGGGCTTGCCACACATCGAGGGGTGTGACCAGAGAGCCACCGGACAACCTTTTAACTCACTTCCTCCGACTCACTCATCTAAGGAGGAAGTTCTCCCTGGAGCAACACTATTCATGGTCAGATCGCCTGCGGATCCTCTTGAAGGACTCACCCCAGAGCCCCAGAGTTGAGCGTCCCCCTCTGCCTGCGAGCTCGTGTTGCAAGTCCAGTGAGCTGCCGCGGGCCTGGTTTGCTCCCCAGCGCCCGGGAGGAGGCTGGGGCGGAGTGGCGCGGGAGCCCAGCTTCAGAGAGGCTGACCGGTTTGCCTGGGTTATTCTCAGCCGGAAACGGTTTGGAGGGCCGTCTCCACTCTTTCTGGAGAAACAAACATGGCCCATGGAGATGCAAGAGCCAGGCCATTTTCTTTGCTTCTGAGTCCATTCTGCACCGTCCCGGGGCCGAGGACAGCGCTGGCACGTCCCTTGTGTTGGGCCAAGTTCATGCCTAGTGTCTCACTTGCAGCCCGCTGCCCTCATTTTTCCTCTGACAGGTCAGCACTGGCGAGGCCAGGCCGCCCTGTGGAGGCAGCAACTTGAACGTAGCAAGATGTTTGACAAGTCACCAAGGCTGGTCCCCAGGGTGGGGAGCGTGGAAACATGGGGCTTCGTAATAAAACATCAACAATCCCCGGGGTGGAGGCCGAGACCGCTCATCACCACGCGGCGGTTTCCCAACAGAAAGAGGGACATGCGGCTGTGCCAGTGTTGTTGGGTCCACGGTTCCAGACCAGGGCGATTGTGCCCCTCTGGGACACGTGGCCACGTCAGGAGACGTTTTGGGTTGTCACCGCTGAGGGAGGGACCAGGGAGCCAGCGAATGTGCCCGTGCAAGGGCCGGGCCCCCGTGTCTGGGGGGCTGAGGCTGAGAAAGCCAGCGGCAGCGCCTTACCTGTTACTGGCACGTTTCTTCACACGCCCCCGTGAGAGTAGACACTGTCATCACACCTTAAATAACCTCTGGCCACACACTTAGTGTCACAGTTATGGGAGGGACCTGGCAAGACAGGCTGGCAGGTGAGCTGAAGGCACTGGAATCAACAAGGCTGGCTTGTCAATGGGCCGAATAATTGCAACTCAATGGGGAAAATCCACCAGGCAGCCCAGAGGGAACTCTGCCCTGGGCCTGGGAGGGGCCAGAAAGCCATCAATAACCTGGATGGGGACTTGGTAGCAAAGCTAATGAAATCTTCAAGCTGAACAAATCCTGAAGAGATCCTAAAATCAGACTAAGACCAACAAGGTGGGAATTTAGAGGGACAACTGTGAAGTTCTGTCTTTGGGGGCAGACCACCCGAGGCCTGCCCCAACAAAGCTCGCAGGGCAGGGGCGCCTGGGGGGCTCAGTCACTGGGCGTCTGCCTTCCGCTCAGGTCATGATCCCGGGGTCCTGGGATCGAGCCCCGCGTCGGGCTCCCTGCTCCGCGGGAAGCCTGCTTCTCCCTCTCCCGCTCCCCCTGCTTGTGTTCCCTCTCTCGCTGTGTCTCTCTCTGTCAAATAAATAAATAAAATCTTAAAAAAAAAAAGCTTGCGAGGCCGACTTCCCTGCCTCCTTCTCACTCAGAAAACGCTGCAGTTGGTGGGAAGACAGGTGAGAACCGCAGACGTGGCCGAGCGCACGTAGCAGAACCTTCTGACTCCGGCCCGGTGCTTTGTAGCACGTTTTTGCGTGTGGTAGCTTCTCTGACCTGTGGAATAGGGGTGCCAGGGATATTATTAAACCCATTCTATAGATGGGGCTCAGAGAAGCCACATGACTTTTAGGATTCCAAAGAGCTGGGTTGGAAACCGGGTGTTTTATTCCAAATCCCATTCTCCTCGCTCTGCCAGAGCTCCAGGGAGCCAGCGCCGGACAATCGAGGGACGTCTCCCAGGGCCCAGTCCCACTGGTGTGGACTACAAGCCCTGTGGAGCTCAGATATGGGGGAAGATCCCTTAGGCATCCAGACAAGATAGAGAAAAGGAATCAGACTTTATCACCTCACTAGCAGGGTACGGTGGGGCGAAGGGTTTTCCACCCAGCGCACCCCGTTTATGTACAAAGGAAACAGACAGATTGTTTGAATATGAAGAGCTTCAGGGAATATTTTTCACATGACCCTTGGGGAATCTGCTAGAGGATGAGCTATAATCAATCGGCCATGAGATAACTAGGAAAATTTGGGCAAAGAATCAGCGACAAGTATGTTTGAGCAAACTGACCAGAAGTAGAAGGGGTGTTAGTGAAAGAATAGAAGGTAAATATCTTCTGCTTCAACAATGCCACCAACCGTCTAAGGGAGGAAGGCATAGCGACTGATATGGGCATAAAATAACTTTGATTCTTCATCAGAATTGCGGGGACACAAGAGATAACATTTGGGCTGACAGATCAATTAAGGAAGCACATAAGCAGCTAATAACTCAAAAGTCGCAGGCATTAAGAAAAGTAACTTTTGATTAACGCTGGGGTGTGGAGGAACAGGAAGGAAAGAAAGAGCTGAAGGAGGAGGAGGGGGAGGAGAGAAGCCACTTTGTTGTCACTCATAGTAGTTAACCCACAGACCCTGCCTAAGGAAGTACTGCATTACATGAAGGCGTGGTTATAAAGGACATGGCTGGGATGCAAGTACAACCTTCTTAAATCTCAAAGTAATTAGCATTCAAGAAGTTTATGGGAACAGACCACATAGTAAAGGATGGTTTAAGTACATGTGTGTGTCTGAGGAAACTGCTTCATAGATCTATATACACACACACATATATATGAGATATATGTATTAGGAATCTCCTCGAGAGAGAGAGAGAGAGAGGTAAATAAAGACATTGTCGTATAATCTGTTTCTCTATATATGGATAGATACATCTAGATATCACAGCACAAAATACAGAGTAGGGTCAAAGGCATTCATCATACCAATAAATGTAATGAAGTTAACTCATCTATTAAAATAAAAAAGATTTTCAAATTGGATTATTGCATTAAATATCTACTGCTATGTAACAAGTCACCCCCCAAATTTAGTGGCTGAAAACAACAGTAACTACGTATTGTGTCTCACAGTTTCAGTGGGTCAGCTGTTCAGGGGAGGACTGATGGATGCCGGTCTGCTCAGGGTACCGGCCGGGGCTGCGGGCTCATCTGAAGGCTCAGCCGGGCCAGGAGAACCCACGTCCAAGATGGCTCCTCCACATGGCTGGCCAGGTGGGCTCTCTCCATGTGAGCCTCTCCACAGCTTGACTTGCATATCCTCACCTACATGGCATCTCACTTTTCCCAGAATGACCAAATCCAGAGCCCAGGGCAGAAGCTGCACTGACTTTTTTAGCCTAGACTTGGGAGTCCCACACCATCATCCTTGCAATCTTCTGTTGGGCACACAGACCAGCTCCGGCTGATGTGACAGGAGCCCACCCACAGGGCAGACGACCGAGAGACGAGAAGGCCCGGGTACCATCTTGGAGCCTGGATGCTACCCCAACTCCGTGGCTGTATTCAAGAGATTCACCCAAGACAGTTATTTAAAAAAGTTAAAAATCAAAGTATAAGCAAAGGCATAAAACAAAAAGGCAGAGGTCTCAGTCTTAACATGAGACTGGTATTTTTTTCAACCAAAAAACATTAAATGAGATAAAACAAAGACACTTTAAATTCTTTAGCATTATGCTTTATGATAAAGATGTCATAGTTATAAATATTAATACACTAAATATTATAAAGGAAATTTTCAAAAAGCAGAAACTACAGAAAATGCAGGAAAATAGGCAGACAGACATGATTTATAGGAGATTTTGTTTGTTCGATCTGGTTGTGTTACCTTGATCCCCTTGAATATATTTTTAGTATTCCACTCTAAATGATCTCTTGGCTTTTTGGCTATATCTTTTTGTGTTATTCTGTTTACAGTTTCCTGGGGATTATGATAAACTTACCTAACATCTTGCAGTTTATTTAGAGTGAACACTTGACCATTTCCAGAGCACTGGAGGAGGCTTTCCCCCACACGGGCCCCTTACCTCCATTGCTCATGTTATAGTGGTCACGTTTACTAAATCCACATAATCAATATAGCCCAAAAATGCTAGAATATTTGCTCTCAACAGTCGTACATATTTCACAGAATTGCTGAGAAGCAAAGGAGGGTATCATATTTACCTGGGTATCTCCTGTTTGTGTTGCTCGAACGTCATTCATGGAAATTGGCCAAGTTATAAATCACAAAATAACTTCATTTCAAAAAGGAGAAATAATGTAAGGATTTTCTAACCATAGTGTGGCAAAACTAGAGGTTGCTACAATCACAAAACCAAAAACGGGCCTAGAAATTTTACAATTCCCTATTTATCAATTTTTGAGTCAGAGGGAAATGTAAAGCAAAATTACAGAATTTTGGGGAAATCATAACAACAAATACTGGATAGAATTTGTGGAATACAAACAAAGCATACTCATAGACGTGAATATCAATATCAGTAAAAAAAAAGAAAATAAATTAATTCACCATCTTGCTCAAAAAATCGGGAAAAGTATGCTATAATACACTCAAGAGTCAGTAAAGATAATAGAAAAAATGTTCTGAAGTAGAATAACAGCTGAACTTATGAATAAATCAAAAGGCTGGTTGGGCGCCTGGGTGGCTCAGTCGTTAAGCATCTGCCTTCGGCTCAGGTCATGGTCCCAGGGTCCTGGGATCGAGCCCCACGTCGGGCTCCCCGCTCAGCGGGAAGCCTGCTTCTTCCTCTCCCACTCCCCCTGCTTATGGTCCCTCTCTCGCTGTCTCTCTGTCAAATAAATAAATAAAATCTTTAAAAAAATAAAAAAATAAAAAATAAAACAACAACAACAACAAAAAAAAAACCAAAAGGCTAGTGAATTTCTAACCAAAGAAAAAGTGGGAAAATTGTAAAACACAAAACCAGGAATGGCAGGTGCCATGCCCCCCAGGCCCTGGGCTAAGTGTTTCGCACGTGTACCAACACACTGGCTCTTACAGAACTCCCGGACGAGGAGCTGTGACTAGTGTTGTTATTATTTTTGTCCCCAGTTTACACATGAGACAATGAAGCCCCAAGAGGTCCTATGACTCCTGTGGGTCTCTCAGCTCCCAAGACAGGTGGACCCGGAGCACAGCCCGAAGCCGAGAGGCAGTGAGGCTGCTCTGTCCCGTCCTGGGGAGCACGGTGCATCATCCGGAGGAGCCCCCAGACCCTTTCCACTTGGGGTTGGCCCTGTCTCTTATTGAGGTCAGCTTGGCACTTCCCGTTCCCTGGAACCAGGCCTGCCTCAGTCTGAACCTGTGCACAAGCACCTGGCGGAAGATGACTCCTCCCCCTTCATCAGGCCAAGGACGCAGCCCTGTTTCTAGCTCAGGCAACAACGGGCCCGCAACAAGGAGGCTGGAAAGGAGGACATGATATATCCTAGTCTTGGTTGATCACGTAGTTTTTCACGTAGTTGATCAAGATAGAGAAGAGGAAACTGTGGTCTACAAAAAATGAAATACACGAATGCCCTTTGACTTGTGTTGCCCGTCGCCGGGCGAGATGATGACAGGCCATTCAGTAAGCAGAACTGGAGACACTGGCTCTCCATTTGGGAAGTAAAATAGTGAGCTACTTCACACCATGCCTCCAGACCAATTCCACATTGATTTAAGCTAAACCCCAAATACAAACTACAAGGGTTAAAATCCTATAGAGGAAAATATACTAGAATCTTGGAGTGAGGATAAATATGTAACAAGTGTTTACAAATTAATAAATGACCCGAAAGAAAAATGGACAAAAGATCTGAACAGGCAATTTCCAAAAGAAGGTAATGAAATCTTTGTCCAATACATTCAGGAAAACCCTGCTCAACCTTGCAAAGGACCAGTGAGTGTCAATGTCTCAGGAGAGGTTTCCAAGTGCTGCCGGCTAGCACTGGGAGGGAAGCCCGGGGGGAGGGGGGTCAATGTGCTGGCTTTGGGGAGGACAGCCGTGTCAGCCTCCTAGGGCTGCTGTGACCAAGCGCCTCAACGTCTCACATTCTGGAGGCCAGAAGTCTAAGCTCTACTGAAGGTTCTGGAAAGGAGTACTCCTTCCCTGTCTCAGCTTCTGGTGGCTGGCACTGGTGTTCTCCCTGCGTGTCTCTGCGTCGCTGTGTGTCTCTCTCCCCTTAGAAGAACACTAGTCATTGGATTTAGGGCCCACCCTCATCCAGGCCCACCCTAATCCAGCGTGACCTCATTTTAACTTGGTTACATCTGCAAAAACCCCATTTCCAAATGAGGTCACGTTCAGAGGCCTCTTAGGTGGATGTGAATTTTGAGGGGATGCTGGTGAGCCCCGTATAGCAACTTGGCAACACCTTTCCATTTTAAATGTGCCTGCTCTGGTCCTACAACCTTCCTATAAATAGGTCTGTGTCCTACAAACACACTAGGCTGCGTGTCCAAGACTATAGGAACAGGTGCGCTGCAGCCTATGTGTGAGAGCACTCCCCGTGGACCGGCACCCGGCGCCAACCCCAGGAGCCGCTGTGCTCTCTCCTCTCTCTTCCGAGCTCCACGTCCTAAGTCCTCTCACCGACCAACTTCCCCCCGTCCGCTGTCACCTCGCAGGCTGCTCTCCAACACCTCTGGCACACGATCTACAGCTAAAGTTTCCTCGCTGGCCTCCCGCTTCCTGAAGGTTCCCACAACCAGATGAGTGTGTTTCTTCCGGTGAATCCAACGACATCAGTCCCAGCCTGAAACCCTTCTTTGACTTCTGTTATGGACCGAACATATGTGTACCCCCCTAAAATTCCTACACTGATGCCCTAATCCCTGGTGTGACTGTATTTGGAGCAAGGAAGTAGTTAAGGTTACAGGAGGCCGTCAGGTGGGGCTGATCCGATGGGATTAATGTCCTCGTGGAAGACACGGCAGAGAGCCCACTCTCGCTCCCTCCACGCACACGCACCGAGGGGCACACTGCGCCTCCAGATCAGTTCCACGTTGATCTGGAATGAGTTCACCAGGCATGTGAGCACCTGCTGGGAAGGCAGCCACCTGGCCAGGGGGAGTCCCCATAGACCCTAACCAGCCGGCAACTTGACCTGGGACTGCCTGCCTCCAGAACTAGCCTAAGATGTGAGAATTTCTGGGGTCGGGGCCCCCAGTCCGTGGTATTTGGTTGTGCAGTCTGAGCTGACCAAAACAGCTCTGTCTCCCGTGGAATAGCACCCGGAGGCTTTGTCCTGGTCGCCTCCCGGCTGTGCGGTCCGGTCCCCACGCAGCCCCGGTCTCCACGTGCGCCAGGCTTGTTCCTGCCCTAGGCACCCACTCTGGGCTTTGCCTTCCGCCCCCGGCTCCTCCCCACTGACCCCACATCAGCAGGCAGGTCTTCCTTGAACACTGAGTTTAAAATAAGGGCACACAGCCCTCAATTTCTCCCTATCTGCTTGTATTTCTCCCCACAGGATTTATCACCACCTAAAATTAGCTCTCTGTTCCCTTCGTTGGCCTGTTTCATGCGTGGCCTCCACCAGAGGGAAGCTCGGGGGACAGGCCCTGACCTCACTCGCAATGCCCCCTGCACCATGGTGCCCTGGACGTAGTGGGAGCTCAGAAATAGGAGTCAGGAACGCTCATCAAGAGAGGCAAATACTACAAACAGAAACTTTTATTCAACACACATCCTTCTGTAGAAAGCAGCCATCACGGTGAGGTCCAGGGCCCGGAGGGCTTCGAGGCCCCGTGAGCCCAGAGCTATTTTCATAACAGAAGCACGGTATTTGTCCTTTCTGCCTCCTTTCCAGTGACTATAGGGTATTGCTGCAGAGATGGCAGAAGCAGACATTAAAATCCAGGTAAAGTCAGAACACTATGATAATCATTTGTTTAGCTGTAACTCCGCGTATGCAGGTGTCCTCAGCAAGTTGGCCATGGTTTATGGGGGTACTTCCGGGAGGGGGGCGGACAGAAGGTGGGGACGGACTTACTTCTCCCTATGTGGGCCTGCACTGTGTCCATTTTTGTTCAACGTGATTTATTCCTTTATTACACAGACTCTTTTATTATTTTTATTTTTATTTATTTACGTAGGCTCCATATAGCCATCACAGAGCCCAGCTCGGGGCTTGAACTCACAACCGTGAGATCAAGAGTCAGACGCTCAACCGACTGAGCCACCCAGGCGCCCCCAGACGCTTTTTTTAAAGAATGGAGGGAGAGTGAAAGCCGGAGGAGGCCGGACTAATTGGTGGGGGGGGGGGCTCTCAGGGAGACGGAAGCCCCACACAGCGGACGGGAGTCTGAGGCCAGGAGGCGGGCGTCCCGGGGCTTTGGAAGGCCTCAAGGACACGCGAGGGTGGTGAGCGGTACCGAAGCCAGGCTGTGTGCCGGAGACACGGATTCAACAGGTCTCGGGCCCTGGATCTGCTTTTGGCAGCTCCAAGGGCCTCTGCTGCGCACAAACCTCTGAAGAGCTCAGAGCATGGCCGGGGCCCGGGATGGGACCCAGTGGTGGAGGAACCAAAAATGAGCCCGGGACAGCCCCCGGGGAAAGCCCACTTCTGCCAGGATGGTAGGAGAGCCTCAGTTGGCAGAGCGCCCTGTCAGAACAAGCCTGTACCTGGGCCTCGACCACGTCACCTCAGGGACTCTGTCACGGCTCGTGGAGGCTCGTGGAAGCTCGATCCCAGGGGGGTGGCGCCATCAGTATTTTTTGGCCGTCCCCAGCTGACTAATGCACGACTCTGGTGGTGAATGTGCTGCACTTACAGCCGGAAACCGTCCGTGACCTTGAGAGCAGCTTCCCGGGGCTCACGGGTAGACGGGCGAGGGGCCCAGCCCTGCAGACACCCACCCCTTCCCCAGTCACGGTGGGGAGATCATGGGTGGGACTGCAACTTTCACTTTAGGTTTCTTTTCCCTGAGCGTCCTTTCTTAAGCCCCCGCTCCTTCCACAGCTTGTCTTTCTGAGCAGACATCAGCATCGCTTTGGTCTCCGCTGACACCGCTTCCCTGCGGCCGAGCGGCCTGGGGGGGGGGGGGTGACATGCGGCAGAGTCTCGGGCCCCCCAGCGCGCCCGGCCACTGTGAGAGCCACGCGTGCGGAGGTCGGGAGCAGCACTTGGCACGCCGCACGGTGCCCAACACGTGCAACCAGCTGTGGCCGACGCCACCAGGCGGGGAGGTACGTCCTTGGTGCGTTTCTGGCTGCGATTCTATCTTCTCTCAGGGAAACTCTCAGCCGAAAGTGTAAGTGATTGGTGTCCTTGTTTGCTCTGTGCTGGTCATGTGGTTTTCAAACCCCGACTCTGGCTTTATGCTCGTGGTTTCCCTAGGCGGTCTGCAACTTGTCGCCAGCGTCAGTCTTGGCGCCTCTAGAAATCTATCACCATGTCTCACCAGTTTATGCACCACTTCTGATGGAGACACCAGGAATCTGCAGTAAAGGGCTAGAAGAGCACACGTATCCCAACTTCAATTTCAGGGTGTATTGTCCCTTGAGGTAAATACTGATTTGGTATTTAAGTTCCATCAATATTTACCTCTTAAGTCAATAAAGCTTGACGTCTATCTCCGCTGACATGGGTATCTGCTTCGACTTCCTTCCACTTCCAGCCTGTAATCAAACAGTCTGGGGAAGAGAATGGGTTTTGTGGGCAGGAAGGACTCCAGAGTCCACTGACCCCTCCTTGGGCCGTGGTGCCCTGTGTGGTTTCCAGGTCCTGCGCCCCAAAGTCGGATGGCTCCATCTTCACGTAGATAGGAGGGAGGCACAGGTCTGTTGCCTCAGGTTGGTGAATGGCAACATCTGGAAAACGAAACATGGTTTCTCCATTTGGACAACAAAAAATATTTGCACTGATTTCGGCTGGTACTGGTCAGAAGCAAATTTCTGGGGAGAGTTACGAAAACAATTAGATGGCCTTAAAACGGACCAAGAAATTGAGGGCTCTGGTTTCCACAGGTGGGGCCCTGCAGAGGGAACAGGAGGGCCCCTGCAAGGCCTCGCTGCCTGAAGGAGCCCGTGGGTCTCTCAAATCCCAACCTGCACATGCCCTGCCCTGGGGGGCCAGCACCAATGCCACCAGCTGCAACTGGACCCCGGGAGGTGTTCCAGGGTCGCATCATGGGAGGACAGAGCTGGGAGGTCAGTTGGGCTAAGCTCCTCCACCTACAGAGGACAGGGCTGGGACGGGCTCTCCTGCTTCCCGTGGCGGCAGCCCTTCCTCAGTGCTGTGCTTAACCAGCCAGCCGAGGCTCCGCACGCTCTGCCCTGAGCACCGGCGAGGGACAGACCTGCACAACCTTCACTAGGCACGGCAGTCAAGTTCACATGTCAACGTGGCTGAGCTCCGGGTGCCCAGACATTGGGTCTGACAGCACTCTGGGTGTCCTCGGTGAGTGTATTTCCGGATGAGACTGGCATTTGAATGTGCACACTGAGAAAAGCAGATTACCTTCCCCAGGGTGGGAGGCCTGGATAGGACAGAGGGGCTGGTGGAGTTTTCCCACTGGGACATCGGTCTTTGGCGGCACTCGACGGGTCTGACCCACTGGCCCGCCCGGCTCTCCAGCTTGCACGGGGCAGCTCGTGGGACTTGCCAGCCTCTGAAGTCACAGGAGCCCACCCTTCACGTGCACGCGTGTGTGTGTCTCTATGTCCTATGGGTTCTGTTTCTCTGGGGCAGCCAGACTGATGCTCCAGGCCACGCAGCAGGCCCTGGGGTGAGCTGTGCTGCACTCACAGATCTGAAGCCTGGGGCTTCCACGGCCTCTGACCCGGCATCGGCAGAGATGCGACAATGACATCTCCTGGTCACCAAAGGACTGGCTGGGGTGAGCCGCCGGGGTTCTCAGACGTTGGATGGCATCCAGGGGTAATGAAACAGTGAGCTCTCCATAGCGTGTGGTCTTCAGCCACGAGCACCGTATGTCTACGCAGGACTCAAAGCTATAGGCAGCCCAGCCCAGGTCAGCACCCATGGTGAGCCGGGCACAGGAAGCCGTCACTGCCGTCACAGGGCACCCAAAGGACCTGGTCAGGGGCGCAGGTTTGCAGGCAGGCCGGCGTGGGGGTGAAAGGCTCCCGAACACCTCACCGGAGCCCTGAGACCTCCCAGGGGCCCCACAAGCTCCTTCCTGCCCAGCCATGTGTGTGTGAACAACGAGAGTTTCTTCACCTTCTTCAACCAAAACAACATGTCACAGCAGAAGGATGCAGAAGCAGACGGGAAAACCCAGCATCTTCGGCTCAGCCAGGCAGGGAAGAGATATACAGAAATGTAAATACAGCTGTTTGCTATGAAATATGTACGTTAGAATATAAAGGATTTATCAATGTTATTTTTAAATGAATTAATAAATATGGTTAAATGTTCTTGGTTTTTATTTTCCAATACAGAAAATATCTTTTTTTTTTAAGATTATTTATTTATTTTTTTGACAGAGAGAGACAGCAAGAGAGAGAATACAAGCAGGGGGAGAGGCAGAGGGAGAAGCAGACTCTCCGCAGAGCAGGGAGCCTGATGTGGGGCTCGATCCCAGGACCCTGGGATCATGACCTGAGCCGAAGGCAGATGCTTAACGACTGAGCCATCCAGGCTCCCCTAATACAGAAAATTTCTAATTGGTAATTTCTAATGTGGCAAATATCAATAGGTATAATTAACAGGAACAAATGCTCTTTGGGTCCCCTCAACTCCTGAGAGGCATGCTCCAGATCGCGGCTCTGCGCCCCTCCCCCACAACAAACCATCACCTTCTGTTCCTCGGCATCTGTCACGCGGGCCTCCCAGGTGAGGGAAAAACAGCAAACACATCAGGCTTTCCGTTTCCCAGGCTCTGTCCTAAGCCCTTTGCAAATATTGACTCACTTGATCCTCATGTAATGCCAGGAGGTGAGCACTATTTATTACCTCCCATTGATAGGGGAAGCACAGAGAGGTTAAGGCACTTGCCGTGGGTCACATAGCTGGGAAGGGGCAGAGCCAGGATCCACAAGCAGCCAGGCTCCAGGCTCTTAGTCGCTGGGCTGTGCTGCCTCCGACGCCAAATTGTTAGTTACTGATGCTCACTGGTCTGCGTTGTCTCAAACTACACTTGTGCTTTAATAGCAGTCTTTGATGTCCTGGCTCTGTGGTTTGCAGTCACAGGGGGTACGGCCTCCTGGGGCTGAAACATTACAAATACACAGCCTGGGGGGTGAACAGCAGAATCTTACTTCCTCCTGGTTTGGAGTCTGGAAGTCTGAGATTAGGGTGCAGGCAAGGTAGGCTCCCCCGGCACCTCTCTCTCTCTTCGCTGACGGCTGTGTCCAAACCTACCCTGCGCATCAGCACACCAGACCCTCATTAGGGCCACCCTAACCCACTGTGCCTCATCTTAACTCCTTGCCTGCAAAGATCCCGTGTCCAAATAAGGTCACGTTCGGAGGTACTGGGGGCTAGGACGTCCACATGTGAATGGGGAAGGGGGTGCATAATACGGTCTCTGACAATATCATACACCACAGCTGCGCTCCTGATACCGCTGAGGGTATGGGGAAAGTGTCCCTCTAGGGCCGGCCTGCAGACAAGGCCTTGGAAGGGGTATAAGCCCATGCAGGGGCCGGATCGAGTTAGACCCGGGTTTGCTCTGTGTTTCTCTCTCTTCTCCAACCCGGCTGGCAGCAGGGAGGGGACGTGAAGACTCTGTTTCTGCAGTGAGCCCTCGTCCTGCCCACGTGGACACAGGGGCAGTGACCTCCCTGGCGCCAACACGGTTTCTCCAGGCAACTCCGTAGGCCAGGCGCTGCTGGGAGAGGTCTGTCTCTCACCAAGTACTCCCTAGAGTTGTTTGTGGTAGGGCAGTGCTCACATCCCACTTACGGGGGTAAACTGAGGCACCATGCACTGACTCAGCAGAGGCCATATCACAGTTTCCTGGGAAGACATCTTCTGTATTCCTGGCCCACACACAGCGGCGTCACAAGGGGAGCCTGGCATCTTCCACAAAAGCTGTTTTGCAAAAGTAAGATAAAATAACGTGCAGATTTACAGAAGTGAGAGGCTAGGGGTTGATTATCAGCTAGTCAAAAGGCCTCCCTGAGAGGTTCATGTTCAGCTGGAGGGCGCCGTGGGGTGCTGAGTGCCAGGGGCCGGGCCGGCATGCCCTTCCCCTGCTCTGACACACCTCCCAGTGCATGTTTGTTCCTCAAACTTATCACAATGCGCAATTTGATTACACAATACATCAACTGTGGCCATTGGAGTTCTGTTTCTATGAAAACAGAGTCGAACGACTTTAGAAAGATTCCATAACGAGTTTGCCTTAAAAAAAAAATTGCCATTGTATTAGCTGTGGACAGGACACTTGTAGAAAATAGGGAAAATCATAACTAAAATCTTAGGAAAAAAACCTTTAAAAAAAAAAGGGGGATGCCTGGGTGGCTCAGTCAGTTAAGCATCTGCCTTCGGCTCAGGTCATGACCCCAGGGTCCTAGGATTGAGTCCCGCATCAGGCTCCCTGCTCAGCAGGGAGTCTGCTTCTCCCTCTCCCTCTGCTGCTCCCCCTGCTTGTGCTCTCTCTCTCCCAAATGATAAATAAAATCTTTTTAAAAAAGCATAAAATGTAGAAATCATAAAAATGTAGAACTCTATGCTAAGATTACGTTCTATCTTTAGTTCTCAATCCATCTTATTTTTTTAAATTTTCTTATCGAGGTAAAAAATCCATAAAACTAATCTTATTTGTACAGCTTGTGTAACTACCATGTGATTTAGGCTAGAGAACATTCTGGAACCCTAGCAAGTTCCCCAGTACCTTTACCAGTGAGTATGTCCCATTGAGTTATTATTCCTATGCATCCTGCTTTGGGCACACCCAACCTGGAAATCCCAGACCGTGACCACGGGTGTGGTTTGCACTAGGAAGGACCGACAGTTCCCGGCAGCGACCCATACTCCAAGAAAAGGCCATGGCCCCACGCTAAAAAGAGAAAAGTGAAAGAGTGCATTGGTATGTCTGAAATCCAAACAAGATATTTCTATAGCTTTTAAAAAAAAAGCATTCCTTGCTTTCAGGACTCTTAAAATTAACCAACCAGCCGAAAAACCTCTGTGAAGAGGATTTCTACCGTAGTTGAAATAGTAAAATGCACTTTACTTTGCAAAATTTTGACCTATTAGAGCCTTGTCTAGCTATTCCATTCCAGAGTTATCTTTAGTCTACTTGTTCAGTGCACAACATACTCTACAAGTCTGGTCCCCCCTGAGCACAGCACAAGGCATCTTGTGACCGTTCTCTGTGTGAATTCTGTTCCTCAACTAGACATAGTCACTGAGACCAAGTGAAGCCCTTAACTCCCTGCACCTAGTAGGTCCTTAATGATAAGTGTTAGTCAACCTGGAGCCAACTTGACATTTGTTTCTAATTTGGAGGAGTCAACACAGATGCAGCCACCTGGACATGCTCTTTCCTTTCTCTGTGCACACTGAATATCCCCTCCCCTGACACTCGGGTCCATGAGGTCATGGGCAGAAAGACCACGACCCCTTTCAGGGCAGGAATGTGTCTTTTCATCTCTGAGTACCAAACGGCATGAATCAAAGAGTGGATTCAGCCCCACCTGTCTCTACCAAATCTTGATGTTCAAGATTGTGAGCCCAAGGACCAGGCTGGTGGATGGAATCCTGCCCCCCCCCCCAAGAAGCTACGTCCAAGTCCCCAATACCCGTGAATGTGACCTTATTTGAAAATGGGTTCTTTGCCGACGTGATCAAGTGAAGGGTGTGGGTGAAGGGTGGGCCACCACCCCCACCCAACAGCTGGTGTCCTCACCAGAGAGAGGAGGGAGATTTGGGTCGCAGAGAGGAACTGGCCCCGTGAAGAAGACAGAGGGGGCCGCATAGCCCCACGCCACGGAGCGCCACGGACGGAAGCGTAGCCGGGAGCCAGCAGCGAGGCCTGGAACCTCTCGAGTCTCCTGCACAGCCTGCAGGAGGAGATTTCTGATGTTTTGAGCCACCTGGTGGGTCTCTTGCTGGTAACTTGAGGAGGTCCGAAGAACCGGGCCCTGAACACCGCTGTGGAACGGAGTCAGAGTGCCCACCCGCCCCGGGCCCGCGGTGGCTTCTTCTATTTGTTGTTCTCATCCCTCAGGATGGGCCAGCTCTGCCCACGTGGCTGAAACTCTCAGAGCCCTGGTTCCGGGGGAAAACACGCGAGGGCCCTGAGGATGCCCACCACCCTCGCCCCTCCAGCTCTGCGCCTTGGTGACCCAGCTTTGCCAGCTACTATTTGCCTGGTGGGGTGGCGGGGGTACCGGGGGCCACCCACCCGCGGCTGACCGATGCCTGTCAGGAGGCGCCTGGGCCCAGAGCCCACTGTCCCACGTGAGGGTGTGGATGGCTGGGCTGGGCTTCAGGATGGTCCTAGAGGGCTGAACCAGAATAACTGAATTACATCTGCTTTCTTTTCCCAATGCACCTGTACTTCGCTCAGAGCTAGGAATCTTAAGCCCAAAAGATACCCTGAGGGTCTATAAGAAAACCCCTCCCTGCCATGACCTGCTCCCACCTAAGGTCAGCAAGCTGGTGCCTTTAACCCCTTCTGACAAACAAGGAGCCCCCGTGGTCCAGGGTGGCCGGGTCAGGCGCCTTGCCCAGGGGCTCGCAGGCCGCCGGTGGCAGAGCGGGCTCAAGTCCCCGACACCTAGTCCTGGGAGACCAAAGGCCGCTTTCAGACCAGCCGCTCCCCAGCCCCATCCTCCGCCCCAGAGTCAGACTCCACAGCCTCTGTCCTTTCTCTGAAACTGCTAAGCACAGATGCTTCCGTGCAGACTTTGGGGGTGTGAAATCCTGTTACGCGGCTGGCCTGAAGTCTGTCTGTGGCATTGAACGTCGACATGCCCAAGGGCCAGGATGCTTTCCAGGGCTTCCGGGTTCAAAGCCTGGGAGTCTGGAAGATGATGATACCACTTACCTGGATCCCGAGGTTACTGGAGAAGGTGCCTGCGTGACAGATGACATGAGCTCAGCGTAGAAAAATAGGAAAGGAAAAAAACACTCATTTCAGACCTGATATAACACACAATCTGCTTGCAAAGCTGAAATATACCCAAATGAAGGCTCTAAAATGCGTTCTAAAGGGATTTATCTATAAGCACAAAATGAGGGGCGCCTGGGTGGCTCAGTCGTTAAGCGTCTGCCTTCGGCTCAGGTCATGATCCCAGGGTCCTGGGATGGAGCCCCGCATCGGGCTCCCTGCTCCGCGGGAAGCCTGCTTCTCCCTCTCCCACTCCCCCTGCTTGTGTTCCCTCTCTCGCTGTGTCTCTCTCTGTCCATTAAAAAAAAAAAAAATCCTTATAAGCACAAAATGACATCCAGGCTGACTGATAGGCACTGACAGAAACGATGAGCTCACCTGGAGGTGAAGAGTAATCCTGGAGGCCTTCCTGTAGGAGAGGAGGAGTCTCAAGTCCGGCCTCACAGGCCATGATTTGGTGATCAGAACATTCCAAAATGAAGAGAAGCTCTAGCCAATACTCAGAAACAGAAGCCTTTTGTTCAGAAGTTTTGAGAGAAAACCCTGAGAAAGGAGAGGGGGAGGGAAGGAGGGAGACAGCAGAGACGGAGAGAACCTTCTCATTTTGCTTGGGAACCAAGCACTCAGGAAAACAATTTTGAATCTTTTCAGGAAGTGTGCCTTCCGACTTTCTTTCCGCTTCTCCCTAAGTAAATGGTCTAAAACCTCCTGTCATGAGGTCTGCATAGTTTCAGCGGTTCAGGTTGGTTTATTTAATTAAAGCGACGATTTCGGCCTGCCAGCCAGAGTCCATGAGACCCCAGCCCCGCTGCCCTGCGACCGGGCATGGGGGGACTCGCTCACCCTCCGACCCTGGAGGCTATTTTTATCCGCTTGATCTCAGCGTGATTAGTAAAGGCAATTAAGCAGTCAGATCAAAGCTCAGGGCCAGCCACCTCTCACACACTCTTTAACAGCCCTTCCAGGGTTTTCAGAAATGAGCCTAGAAGGAATCAAGCGTGGCCATGAGTAAACATCACCTGAAAATGTTAGGACGACCTCATTCCACCTCGGGAAGAATGTTCCGGAAACTAGGCGCAGGCAGAGGGCCCCGGGCTGCCCCCATATTTTGTCGTGGCCTTTTTTTAAATAAAAAGTGTTATGTGTTTCCTTATTTATTTAAGTTTCTGAAACAGAAGGACCAGCCAATATTCATGGGCTGCAAAACAAATCAGTGTAATGTAATCTGCGGTGGGTGGGTAAAGGGTTTCAGAGTTGACCACTGCTTCCCCCAGCAGGGCCCTCCGGGGAGGAAAGAAAGGGTACATCCTGGCCTTGGGCATCGCCCCAGGGCCCAGGAAAGTTGCTGGGCCCCTCCCAGTGGCCAGGGAGGGAGGCCCAGGCCAGAACCCTAGCCCCATGCTTTTTAGCACACGGGCTGCTGAGGGCCCTGCCCACGGCTAAGACAGAAGAAGAAGGTGCTGGGGGTCCAGAAGCAGGGGTGCTTTCTCACCGAACACATTGTGGGGAGGAGCTCGGACTGTCCTCCAGGATGACAAAGAAAGGCCACGTCTGCTGAGTAGGTGCTGGATGCCGCTCTGGCCCACCCAGCATAGACACCTGCCGCATGCCGGGTACTGCTGGAAGATCGTGGGAGGGGGTGGGGGGCTCAGGCTCAAGGACCCCATCCCGGGCAGCCACCACGTAGCAGGTCGCAGCCAAGCAGAGGGAGCAAGTCTGCAGAGCTTGAGGGGAGTCAGAGACACAGAGGAGAGCAGAGACAGAGAGAGAGATGGAGACAGATTCATGCCCCTAGGTTCCTAAGGAATTCCCTGCCTTAGGCCCGACTGCCTGCTTACTCCACCCAGGGAGAGTGTCGGTTCTTCTTTAACCAAAGGCACCCTGATTAAACCCTAAATTAGAACTGAGGAAACTGACCAGTGACACGGAGTCAGGGCAGGGGTCACTGGGGCACCCCCGTGTGGGGGGAAGCCTGGGCACTCTGCAGGAGGACGTGGGGTTTGTCCTGAAGAGCAAGTATGGGGGTTCACACACCTCCAACTACAGGAGTCTGATCACAGGGCCCCGGGCCGCACTCCGGAGCTGTCCGACACCCCGCCAAGCCAGTCCACGCGTCCCGCGCTGCTCCCAGGCAGCGACCGAGCCCAGAGCGGACACCTGGGGCGGGGGCATGGGTGCCGGGGTTCAAAAGATTAGAAGACAAAGTTCCCAGCTAGAAGATAAACAAGTCCTGGGGATGCCACGTACAGCACGGGGCCTCTAATTAACAAGACTGCGTTGTATACTTGAAAGCGGCTATAGGAGGGGTCTGCCACTATGTGTGGTGATGGATGTTAACTCATTGTGGTGATCATTTTCCAAAAGATACACGATCACATCATTATGTTGTACATCTAAAACTAATACAGTGCTATGTGTCAATTATATCTCCATTTAAACAACTAAAAATAAAGCACTAGTACTACTGGAGAACAGTGAGAGTCGACCCCAGTAGACCACTGACCTCCCCCGGGGGGCAAAGCTGGGCTGAACCACCAGGCCCCAGGCGGCCCTGAGGCTCTGATCCTGTCCTGATAGGAAATCAGAAGAGCCCACCCCCACCCCCCCAAACCATCTAACCGCGGCTCTGGGTCCGCAGAGCCACCTCCCCAGCAGGCAGGCTGTCCAGATGCCCCATCCATTGTCCTCTACCCCTGAGTAAGTCTGGCGGTGATTGGACACGGGAATGTCGTCCAACCACCAAGCCGGGTGTCTCGCCAGCCACCCACACGGTGTCTGTCTTATCACCGACTCTTAGAGGAATCCTTTGTCAAGCTCAGCATCGTGGATCTTCATAAAAATAGTTAAATTCTGGTTATCTTGGCAATACTCCCCTGACCTGCATCGTAAACAACGTCAGCCTAGAATGTTTCCTCATGGACAACATGGAAGACACCACACGTTAGATAACTCAGCACAGCCTACTCTGGACCATCATGTCCACGTGTGGCCACCAAACAGCCTTGCTCAAGAAGAATATGGCCTTCTCCCCCGAGACCCCAGCAGAGGGAGGTGTTCCAGTCAAGTATGGCACGTTCATACGATGGCATACCACACAGGGTTATGAATTATGGTGAGGACAGGTTTTTATTGACATGGGGAATGCCCAGGTCACTTTCCCTTCAGTGGAAAGGTTAGAAAAAATCCCGTCTACAAACAAAAGAACACATGTGGACTCTGTAAGGCTATTGGGGTGAGAGGAAGGACTCCTTGAGTGCGGTCAATCCCCTAAGGGCTCCAAGAACAGCTAATTCCACCCCAAACCCTCAGTATAAACACCGCATGGTGGGCCCATTGTTTACCACACAGCGTTGTTTCCCAGACTGGTTCCTTATGAGCTTCAGCCCAAGGCTCAGGAACTGGGAGGCACCCCTCTCATACCCAGTCCACGCTGTGCCAGGAGGAGAGGACATGACCGTGTATCGGGAGCCACCTTTTGAAGGAGCTGGACCAGCACAGCTTCCGTGTTTCATTGGCTGGGATGGGAAGCAGGGATCTGCCTGGTGATCATGCACCCCCGGGATTCAGATGCTACTGGCCTAGCACACACACGACCGGACGCTACTGGAGGATGTCACGGGGCGCCCCCCATGGCCCGGCGTGCTTTTCTGCCCCTGGAGTCGGTCTTCGGGAGGAGCAAAAGCCTGGCTCTGGGTCTCCATCACTGATTCAGGGGTCACAGGTTCAGACGAGGCCCTAAGCAAAGATAAACTGGCCTCATCCACCGTAAAGCATGGGATTCCTGGGGGTTTAACAACAGGCGGGTCACTGGGGATATCTTGAGCAAGGAATTAAATGCTTGACCAGGGAGCCCCTGAAGGCGCCGTTCCTGGCTGGCCACCCCGGCTGCTTTGGCAAAGCCACGGGATGTTCCTGTCTTAGCAGAAACCCAAACGGCATCACACGAGGTTACTCCCCGGGGTCGGCACGGTAACACCCCCCAAATCATCCATATCCCGATTTCCAGAACCTGTGATTCTCTTAGGTTACATGATGCAGATGGATGAGGGGTTGCCCATCAGTGACCTCAAGCAGGGACCAGGGGCCTGAAACACGAAGGCGGGAGGCAGGAGAGTCAGAGGGAGATGGGCGGACCGCGGCGGGTGGGGATGGCCTGGGACCCCGCAGCAGTGGGCGCCTCTGGGAGCCAAAGGCCAGGAAGCGGAGTCTTCCGGGCACCCCAGAGGGGCCAGCCCCGCCGACAGCTTGACCGCAGCTCCGTGAGGCCTGCATGGCACTTCTGACCTGCAGGACATTCATTTGCATCGTGTGAGGGCGTTAAATGTGTGGGAGAACCCAGACGGCCCCCCTGCCGCAGCTCGCTGGCTTCAGGACAAGTGACTGAGCAGAGAGAAGTGTCCGTGAAGGGCGGGGGCCGCCCGCGGCGGGTTACTTCTGCTGTGGTGCCGAACATTTGGGTGTTTCCTCTTTGTTCCTGTCCCTGGCAAACTACTCGTTTCTTGCCAAGTTTATATCAACTGAGCACGATAAATACCAGTCATCTCACTGATGGCGGAAATTAGGAATGTCCTTCCGTGTACCACGCCGCCCCAGAGTGGACAAATAATTCTGGGGGGTGGAGTGGGCACCCAGGTGGTATCTGTGAAGTTTATTGGGGCACCTTTGTGCAGTTCAGTCCTGAAAGCATTTTAAGTGGCTGCCCCCCACTCCCCGCCCCCGACAGGTGCGTCAACAGCCCCAGGCAGCCTCGAGAGGCCCCGGGGCTCTCGGGCTTTGTCACCTTGAACAATTAACATCTCACTACAGACACTTAGCAATCGCCTTTCAAGGACTGGAAAACACATCATCTGCCAGATAATTTAGGTCGTCGCCTGGCAAATTTGACGTCTTCAAAAGTGATAAAGTCAACTTCAGATCGACTGGTGTCTGAATTATCACAAATTCTGAAATTAGTCCAGCGTCAAGAGATTGGCCTAGTAAGAATCTTTCCAGATGGGTAACCCAGAAGCCGTGTCTAGGAGATTCTGGTAAGAAGGACTTGGCTGCTCTTGGACACATTATTCTCTACTAGAGTTTTTTAGCTTGTCAACCAAACGTTTTCCTGACATTTTACCAAATGGAAAACAAAAAAGCTTTCTCCAAGTAGCTTTCAACTTTACGCCAGGCAGATCCAAGTTCCTTGGCTTCTGCCGCTAAAACCGGCTCAGGAATGTTACTGGTATTTACGTTCGGTGACTGTTGCCAGTAACAGTTACGCTCTTTCCGTGACCAAGGAACAAGGAGGGGTTAGCAGGGACTCCGCTGCGGCAGGCAAGTGGGCAGATTGCAAGCCAAGTTCACAAAACAACAGCCCTGCCCAGGCCTCTGGGGTGTGGGCCTGGGCGTCCAGACGGGCTCCCGAGAAGAGTCTGGGTGGGGTCAGGCCGGGATAATTAGAGGGAATGTCCAACCCAGTCACGAGGCCAGGAGAAGCAGGTGTCGGCCAGCTGGTTTCCCAGCTGCCCCGACCTTTTGGCCTGTTATTTCGCCTGGAGTAATAGGCCCCCACCTGCACCAGGTGCTCAACCTCTTACTCACCAGAGAAATGCACATGAAACCAAACAGCAGAGCCCGACACACCCACCAGGACGCCCATGAAAGGAAACTTCACACGGGCGAACACACAGCCGGCGCTCACACACACACACACCAAAGTGGTAATCACGGGGAGTGAGCCCTCACCTGGGACAACCCTGACCTTGGTGAGGCCTTTTGCGGTTCACACCCCGTCTCATGCCACGAGGGCCCCGCCGAGGGGCGTCTTCCGGTCCGGGTGGCAATGCTCCTGGACGCGAGCCTAGATCTTTCTGGCAACGCCACTGTACAGAGAAAACACCAGGGTAGGTGGCAGGAAAGAGCAGTCCCGTCCCTTAACCACTGGACTTCACTTCTCTTCATAAAATACTCGTATGATCTCTAGTTATGTCTGTCCCTCCGAGACGTGGCCGTGGAACACTGCTTCTCAAAGGTTATTGCTGGTTTGTTTAAAATGCGATGTCCCAGGGGCACCCGGGTGGCTCAGTCTATGAAGCGGCCGGCTCTTGGTCTCGGCTCAGGTCATGGTCTTGGGGTCGTGGGATCAAGCCCCACATCGGTTCCGCGCTCAGATTGGAGTCTGCTTGAGGTTCTCTCTCTCCTTCTGCCTCTCCCCTGTGGGCCCCCCCCGCTCATGCGTGCTCTCTCTCAAAGAAATAAATAAAATCTTAAAAGAGGAAAACAAATAAAATGCAACATCCCGGACCCGGCACAGAGGTTCTGATAACTTCCTGAGATGCAGCCCAGAAATGTACCTTTTCAGAGACTCCCAGACGCCTCAGATGCAGGTGGTCATCGTGCACACCAGGACGGTTTGGGGAGTGAAGGAACATGATTAAGGACTGAGCCAGGAAACAGTTAGGGAAGTTAATTCTAACACACTTAGAAGTTTGCCTTCCCCCTCCTCTCTCAGCCAATGTTGGGGAAAAGGGCAGAAAATCATAGTGGTCAGGGGAGGGGATCAGGGGAGGGTGTCCTGCGTCAGGATGTCCTCATGTATTTCCTTTCGGTTAGAGGCTTCCATCCTTTATCATTATTTGGTGTCTTTTATGCAAGAATGATAACTAGATACAGAAGCACTTGACAACCGTAAAGCTTTTCCAAATATACCTCGCTCGTTTCTTAACGGCTTTGTGAGGGGTGCAGGGCAGTTACCATTAACGTGCAGACCGGGAAGGAAACACAGACCAGAGATGCGACTCGTCCAACCTCGCTGGGGTCTGCCCACTCGGCAGCTTCCCATCTGCCCTGGAGCACACAAGACGCCCCTGTTAGAAGGGGACAGACAATCTCCGGCATCTCTTTCTCCCCTGTCTCCAGCGATGCATGCTGACGGCCGTGTCCACCACGGGGTGGCTGCCGTGGTCGTGCCAGGCGTGTCATCCCCTCAGACAACCCCAGCCCTGAATTGCAACTCTGAATCCACCTTTGTCACAACGGCCTCTCTGATTACAGGCTCCAGGGGGCCCCCTCCGCACACTCACTCAATGGTGCGGCAGTTCCTCAAAATATTAAAAACGGAACTGCCGTTCGACCCAGCAGCCCCACCTCCAGGTGCACAGCCAAAAGAATGGAAGGCGCGGCGGCGATGGGTTACGCGGTCACCTGCATTCTCACGGCATCACTGATGGCAGCCAAGAGGGGGAAGCGAGCTGAGCGCCCATCGCTGGATGAGTGGATACCATCCCGCCTCCTCCTCCAACACGAAAGCCTTGAGAGCATTATACTAAGTGAGAGAATCCAGGCACCGAGAGGCATATGCTCCATGAGTCCACTTATACGAAGCTGTCCCGTTCACAGAGACGGAGAGAAGAGAGTGGGCAATGGGGGCCGAGGGAGGGAGAAGGGAAGTCGGTGTCTCCTGGGGAAACAGGGAGTTTCAATTTGGGAAGATGAAGAAAGTTCTGGAGAGGGTGGTGGTGATGACTGCACACGGTGTGAACGTCCTTGCTGCCCCTGAATCGTGCACTTAAAAGTGGCTAAGTTGGTAAATTTTATATTATGTGTATTTTGCCACAATTAAAAAAAAAAACCCTAAACTCCTGTCTTCCCCTACCAGCCTTGTTCTGTGCTGACATTTCTCGTGCTGCTGGATGGCACCGTCGTGCTCCTGGTGGCTTGGGCCAGGGGTCAGTTGTCCCAGACTCGACCCTCGCTCCCCCGTATCAAGCAGGCCACCAGGCCTCCACGTGGCCCCTTGCCACCCCGTGGCCACCATCACTGTCCGTCTCTCCTGGGTCTGGCTTCCATCACTCCTCACCCAGACCACACGAGAAGCTCTCAGCTGGTCTCCGGCCCCCTGTGCTGCTCCAGCCCATCTGCCATATGGACGTCTGTGAGGAGCTCCCCAACAGTGACTGTATTCTCCCCCGCTCACAGTCCTCCGCAGCCGGTGGGGTGCCCTGGGGCTCCGGCCCCCGCGGCTCTCCCTCTGGATCTCCACGCCCAACACCTGCTCTGCCTGCTTCCTAGAATGCCGTTTCTCTCCCATCAACGCCTTACCTCCTGAAAGCATCATGGATCCAGAGACCGTCCTGGGGCTCCCTGTCCCCCCACTAACGGGTGAGCCCACCAAGCCATCGTCCGGCCGCCCCCATCGGCATGCGATCACCGCTGCCCTCTGCAGAGCGAGGACTCGGGGCTGGGGCCGGAGCCCGGCCTCTCGTGTACCCACCACCCGGAACACAAGCCGTTGAAGAAGGGGGGGGGTGGGGGAGGAGGGAGGGGAGCCCACCGTCGTTGCTATTCTCTTGCTTGGTAGTTTATAGACCCACTCTGCAAACCTCAGGGCCACAGAGTGGGTCAAATTTCCTTCCCAGCTATGGCTCTTTCTCTTGTGACTTAAAAGAAATTTACTAGCTTCAGAGACCTAACGTCTTAAAACTTAAAAGCCAATCTTGATAATAGTGTTAAGAAAGCACATTAATTTATAAGCCAAGGGTGGTGGTTTGGACAGCAAGAATGGAACTTAAAAGACCTCTGGGCCGTGCACTTTAGGAAAAGTTAAAAGCAGATGATGTTGTTGATATATCCGTGTGCATTTAACAAGCCTCTGTTGAGCAGCTGGTAAATGCAAGGCCCCCAGGCCATAGGGGCCAGGCTCCTGACTCGCGGCCCGAAGGGGCCCCAGCGAAGGAAAGTGGCCTTCATTCTTCCCGCAAGCGTCTGCTCTGTTCCCAGCGTCCTTCTAGGCGTCTGGGCACTCGCTGGCGGTGAGGGCGAGGTCCTTGCTCACCAGCAGTTTGTGTTCATGGAGGAAGTAAAGCAGTTAAAATGAGGTTGGTGAAAGCATGCGATAGAGCACAGGTGGGCATTGAGGAGAGCTGAGGAGGGCTGACAGTGACCAGGGAGAATCTGGAAGAAAGAGCCGGCCTTGCTGGCTGGTTTGACATGTGGGGTGAGGGAAAGGCGCCACCAAGGCTGGTCTCCAGGGGAGCCACTGGGCAAAGAGGGGCGCCATTTATGCGGGCATGGAAACCTAGGGAAGGTGTGCGTTTGGGGAGAACTCCAGCCTGGGAAGAGGTCACTGCACTTGAGGGGCAGACGCCCGGGAGGGGAGGCTGGAGTCCAGGCTGGGTGGGGGCGAGACGACGGGCCCACAGGGGAGAGCAGACCCTGCGCAGGAAGGGAGTGTGGTGGGGACGGGGTTCCTGATGGCGAGGGCGCTACCCAGGTGCTAGGGCAAAGGGGTCAGATGCCAGCTCCGGTCAGAAAGGTCACGGGAAAGACGAGGCGTTCCAGGGGACAGGAGCGGGCCCACACAGCGAGGCGGGGAGAACCTCCCTGGCACGAAACAGCAGGAGGTCTGGCAGGGCCAGCCGAGGGCAGGGTGAGGAGCAAGGCCCGAGAGACGGAGGCAGCCGGGGCCGGGGTCCCCACTGTGCTCGAGTCCTTGCTGCTTGTTTTTTAAGTGACCCTAGAAAATGGTGGGTTTGTTCCCTGCTTATGCAAAGATCTCTACTCCTTTGTTCAACTCCTAAAGGGCTCGAGAGGGTGGCAGGCAGACACGCAGACACCGCAGACCCCAGGAGCGCCGGCGTGCGTGAGTCTGGAGAGCTCCGTGGGGACGCCTGCCCATGCTGGGGGCACGGCCGAGGCCCGGCTCTGGGCTTGGGGCTCCCACTTCTGGTCCCGGCTCCGCCACATGACGTTGGCCCAGTTTCTCACCCACTCCGTGCTTCAGAGGCCCCTCCATGGGCGGGGGAATGGTGACCTACATCCCCAGACCCCAGACTGAGTGAAAGCATGCAACACGGTGCCCAGCACACGGCGTGCGACTCCTTTTAGCGGAAGTGGAATCACTTCTTTTCTAACCAACAATCTATGCTCTGGCTTCCGTCCACTTTTCACCACCTGCACACTGTGATGGGTGTGACATCAGAGTCCGAAAGGAACCGGAACCGGTTCTCCCCCCTTCCGGAAGACAGGCTGCATCCCTGTGCCCCCTGCGCCGCCTGGTCACTCAGCTTCCAGCTGGGGCCTCCCATCCATGCACCACCCCCAAGACGGGCAAGCCCCTGCCTTCTTCATCCTCAGAGTTTGCTCCCCAAGAACTGCTCTTTTTTGGCAGAACAAGAACAATGGGTTGAGAAGCGAACGACCCCTCCAGCCATGGGCAGCCGGCTCTCACTCTGCAGAGGGCTCCCTCCCGTCCATCCGCCAGCCCGATGCACGCCATCACCGCCGTCCACACAGCGCGGGGAGACTACCTGTGGTTCTCGGTCTGGAAGGGTATGCGGCCTCTTAGCGATACTTTGCAGGAGCAAGGCCGCCGCCGCTGTGAAGGTCTGTGAGCTGTTCACTCAGGACGCGTCATGATGTGCCAAGTCAACTCACATCAACGGTTTTAACGAAAAGCAGGTGGGAGATTTCAGGGACCCTCAGGGGCTCTGCAAAGTCCAACGCAGACCCTTTTGCATGTACAGGTGACCCCCAACCAGGGACTTAATTACCCCAGAGACAGGTGAGGAAACGGAAGGGTCCTTGCAGCACATTGAGCTCCTGTTCTGATGGGGCTTACAGTTTTATCTTTCTCTGAATTTCCCCCAGAGCTCGGCCCAGACACCACAGGATGTTCACAGGCAAGGATGCTGAGAATGCACTGGATGCATGAGTGAGCACCTGTCACTGCCTACAGTGTGCTGGACGTTAGGCTGAGACCTTCTGGATTGCTTCAGTTTGCCAGAGCGCCATTACAAAGCACCACAGACCAGGGGGCCTTAAACTACAGAAATTTATCGTCTCATGTCCGGGAGTCCAAGATTCAGGTGTGGACAGGGCGGGTTCCTCCCAGGCCGCCCTCCCCAGCGTGTGGACAGCCGTCCCTCTGCATCTCTGTGTCCTGACCTCCCCTTCTTAGAAGGACATGCGTCAGACTGGAGAAGGCCCACCCTCCTGACCTCACTTCACCTTTATCACCTCTTGAAAGGCCCTATCCCAACACAGTCACATTCTGAGGTCCTGGGTTAGGACTTTATACGTTCACTCTAGAGGGACACATTTGGCCCCGAGCAAGAATTATACCATTTTCGGGGCGCCTGGGTGGCTCAGTTGTTAAGTGTCTGCCTTCAGCTCGGGTCATGATCCCAGGGTGCTGGGATCAAGCCCCGCATTGGGCTCCCTGCTTGGTGGGAAGCCTGCTTCTCCCTCTCCCACACCCCCTGCTTGTGTTCCTGCCCTTGCAATCTCTCTCTTTCTCTGTCCAATAAATAAATAAAACCTTTAAAAAAGAAAAAAAAGAATTATATCATTTTAACCTGCCCAGAAACCCTGTAGAACCTTCAGGTTGGTCTCCCCAGTGCTCGAAGGGGGTGCATCTGGCCCAAATTCCCACAGCCAGGAGTAGACAAGCCAGGATTCCCAGACACACCTCTTCCCTCCAAGTCCAGAGCTACCAAAGGCCACGTCCGGGAAGAACCCCAAAACCCGCTGAGTGAAACGCTCTGTGAGTTCTGTGTGCTCCGCACCTTGAAAGGCGCAAAGGAAAACACAGCGAAGCTTCCGCAGTGCTCTGTTGGGGCGTTGATCTAACACTCAGGGAATCACAGAAGCGTTCTTGGTCCTGTCCTGAAGGACATGCCTCTTCTTCGGGGAAACAATCCAACTGCTTGGCTCAAGAGAGCTTATGGATCCCCACTCCACCTCTGGTCATAGCTGCTTGGCCGGAGCTGGATGTCTGTCCCAACTCCCAGCTGTTGCCACTCATCCGCTGAGAATAAGTCCCTGGGCTGGGGTTGGCCTGACACCAGCAGGATCCACCAGAGCCCTCCTCCAGTGTGAAAATTCATCACACGGAGAGACAGTCTTGACTCCTCCCTCGTGGCAAAGCAGGGAGGTGGGAGGGGCAGCCAGTGGCCTTGTTTCCTGCCGCCATGTAGAGAAGACAGTGTGGGTCAGGCCGAGCGCAGGGACAGGCGTAGTGAAGTCGGAGGCGCGGGTGGGGAGACAGGGCTTGCAGTTCTGGGACTTCATTCCTCTTGTTCCTGAAGGCATCTGCCCTCTACCTTTCTTAGAGTTTCATTTCCACGAACTCATCAAAGGTGCAGAACCCGACAACGATGATGTTCTCCAGCAAGGGTACTGTCGTCTTGAGGGACGCAGAACCTGGATGCTCAGCCGACGTTCAGAGGTGTTCACTCCAGGCTACCCGCTGAGCTGGGTCGTGGGCTGTCACGGTTAGAGACAGTGGGGTTCCCGGTACCGGGATCTGTCCCCGAGTACGGTCTTTGCTCCTGTTAAGGGGTTAGATTGTGTCCCTCCCCAACCCCCACCCCCCAAAAAATTCATATGTCAAAGTCCAAACTCCCAGAACCTCAGAGTGTAACCTTATTTGGAAATGAGGCCATTGAAGATGTGATTAGTCACCATGAGGTCATACCAGAGTAGGGGAGTTCTCTACTATGCAAAATGCAAAATGACTGGTTGCTTATAAAAAGAATATTGTATGGAGAGAAAGGGGTCCACACAGGGGGGAAGGCCATGTGAAGACATGGGAAGAACACCGTCTACAAGCCCAGGAGTGCTGGGAGCTGGGAGCGAGGCCTGCGCAACCTGCTCACAGACTTCCAGCTTCCAGAACTGGGAAAACATAATTTACGGTGTTTAAGCCACTCTGCCTGTGGCGGTTTGTTAAGGTGGCCCTGGCAGACGTATGGCACCCGTGCCTGGCCTCCCAGGCCTGGGGTCTGGGGTCTCACTCACGATATTGTCTAAGAGGCTGGGGAGAATCTCTCTCCCCAACTGCTGCACCAGGCGTCTGGAGGTAAATAGCACTGGACACACAGGTTTGAAGAAGGAGCAGGTGGAATGCTCACAGGAAAGAGGGGGCATGAGTATGACACAGGTGGGGTGTCACAGACTGAGGACTGAGGTTCTGGACACCTTAGGGCAAGGACAGCCGACGTCATGAAAAGTACCAAAGAGGACAAAGTGAGGGAGTCCAGGTGGCTCAGCCAACTCTGCACCTGGCTCATTCCCCTCCCTCCTGTGGCCTTGAGGCAGCGCCAAGGCGAAGCCTTCAAGTTCATAGCCAACAGTTGCAAGAAGGTCCCCCCAGCAGCCCAAAGCCCTCCCCCGGCCCCCAGCCTGCACTCACTGCCGACTTGCAGGGCGAGCAGAGCAGAGCTGACTGTTTCTTTTCTCAGGGTCAGCCAAGTCTCATGACAAAAGGTGGTGTGACTTAGCAAGCTTTCCAGAATGGCACAACCTTCCAGAGGGGGTGTTCCCGCTGTGCACCGGGTGACCGCCACGTTTCCAAAAACATTCTGTTTCCACACTTGGCTCTCCAGAGTGGGGGAGCATTGCACAACGGAAGCAGATAAGAACAAGCCGGTCTCTGAGCACAGGGGCCACTCTGTGCTTACGAGGACTAACGAGAGGGCAGTACGGGGAGATGTGGGCACTGGGCATGCTTTTAGATTATCTGCAGGTGCCTGGTGTCCTGAGGACAGACGCCCACAGCTCCCCAGTCTCGCTGCACCCACCTCCTGCCTCACAAGCAGAGTCACGAGAAGGAGCACTTGCTGAGGAAGAATGATTCACTGTGCTGGCTCTCTGCAAATAGCATTCGGAAAACAAGAAGGCATCGCAGAAGGCCACACACTGGTCTGCTGGGCCAGTATTTGCGTTCGGTGGGCTTCACTAGGAGATACCGGAAGACAGAGAAACTCCCATAGTGGGAAGAAAAGGGCATTTTGCAATACGGTCCTAAAAGGGTGCACTCTCAAATAAATACGTGCTTTCAACACCAGCTGTGAAGAGCTTCGGTCCCCAGCCTTGACCCTGAATGTAATGTGTCAATTTGCTGCAGCCGCGAGAAGTCGCTGGTGGTATTAGCGAGGAATAGGCATTAACAAACCTGTCACAGCAAACCCAGAAGCAGTAGCAGAATTAATTTTTCCTTCGTTAATAATACCCTGATTTGCATGATTAATATGTCATGGTCGATAAACACAGGCAGCTACGAATAAAATCACTGAACAAAAATGCCACCTGCTGAGCAAAAAGAATAAGACAAATAAATGACTTGACACAGCTAAATAAGCTAAGCAGGAGACGCTGTATTTCCCCCAAAACAATGTTCGAAATGCTTGAAATGTCACCATTATTGGGAGAATTGGTTGAGGAATACAGAAACAATCATTCCAGACGTTTCCGTGGAAGGATGAGCTCCAGGGTATTCTTGACTCTGGCAGGTCGCCACAGGACAAGGCTGATTCCTGCCAGCTCACTGGGCTCCTTCCTCACCTTGCCCTGCTTCCTCTGCCAGGCTCAGGCCACGGGGCAGAACATTCCAGGCCAAAGTGGTGCCACCATCAGCCCAGATCCACATCTTCCGCCAGCTGCAAGCCTCAGCAATTTTTGGCCGGAACTGGGGAGCAGGGCTGTTGACAAGGGCTGGAGCAGCTGCAGGGAGCAGAAGGGAAAGGGAAACTGAAATGACCCTAAAAGGGCCTCAGATGGGTTGGCCAGACCCTCTGAGGACACAGGCCCAGTGCTGGATGCAGTGCCGGGAGCTAGGGAGAAGGTCATGCGTGGGTCCTGGGTGCAGATGAAGGCCTGAGATCCTGGAAGGCAGAGCAGCCGCAGTGGAGAGAGCCTGAGCAACAGAACTTTCTGCAATGATGGGAATGTTCTGGATCTACAAGGTGCAGCCACGGACCACCACACATGGACTGAGCACCTGAACGGCGGCTAGGGCGATGCAGGATCCATGTGCACTGGATTGTCTATTTCATTCCATTTTAGCGAACGTAAATCCAAAGTCTCGCGCAGCTGGTTGTCATCACTGCCAACAGGGTCTGGAAGGAAGCTCCTGCCCCAGGAATGAAGGCAGCATGGGTCCCACAGCCCTTTCCTGGCCGTGACCTTGAGAGACGCGGTTCACCTCTGGCCTTCTTTGTCGGTGGCAGAGGGGAGGGGCTTAGCTGGTGCTTGGGATCCACATTCTGCATCCTCATTTAAATAGCTGAACGGACTGATCTGTTTATATTTTGGCATCACTCAAAACCTTCTAGGGGCCCCCACTACTTACCAAAAACTGCCCCCCTTGGGACTTGCGGTCTTCACAAGCTGCCCCTCTTTCCCCCCTGCGTCCCCTGCATCCATCACGAGATGCTGACCACACCGGTGCCTCCTGCCCATGCCTCGTCTCACACCACATCTGCACAGCTCCTCATCACCCCCCAGTCCTGGTGGGAGGCCCGTCTGGAGTTGGAGCCCGAGGCCTGCTCTAACCCAGAGTGAGCCTTGCTCAGCCTCAGGCAGCGGCCTGTAACCCTGGCTTATTTATCCCTCGTTACTATTTATATGCAGTCATATTGCCACATCATGGCAGAAGTGGGGTGGCACGGTAGAGGTCCTGTGCACGTGTCACCACAGGCAGCAAGGGAAGCAGAGGTCTGGGGACCCTGTCCTCCCCGTCAAGCAGATGTGGGGCCTCAGGAAGCTACTGGACCTCTTCACCTCTGGGCTCCTCTTCCGGACATGAAGGTAGCAACGCCTTCCCTTGGGTTTGATGGAAGCCTAATCCAAGCTGGGCATGGAGCTCCTTGCACCAGCCAGTGCCCAGCAGACCCTCAACCCCAGGGGGCCTCCGCCGCACCCCATAGGATGGTCCCGTTCCTCTGCTCTCCACCGGCTCACGACAGATGATGAAAAACTATTGCTGATTGCGGGGGCCGGGACCCACGAGAAATAGCATCACAAATGGTTTTTATCTCAGCCTTATTTAGTGAACAGGAACTGAGTGAGCTCTGTGTTAATGACCTCTGCCTAACCACCTTTCTTTGCTTTTGTCAGCCTCCTCCTCCAAGAAGGAGGACAAGGAGGAAGAGAAGATGCAAGGTGGAGTGAGGCATGCTGGCATCGTGCCCGTGTGCTCAAAGCCACAGGACGGGGACGGGACAAGTGTGCTCCCCGATCCCTTCCCAGCCCCTAGCCTCGAAAGCGGGATGTAATTTCTGCAACCTGTCTGAGCGAGCCGGCCCCAGCCACGGCTCGGCGACCGGGCACAGGAGTCCAGCACTACACCCCACAGTGGGCCCATCCCACTTAGTTCTCTTCCTTCCACTGACTCGGGGAGAGCAATCCGCCCCTGACTGCATCTGCCGTCGTGGTGCGAATCACGCCGACGCCGTGTCTCGCTTGAACCGTGTCTGCCGCACAGTCCACGCCCCCCACACCTGTGATCTGAGGCACACGATGCTGACCGAAGACCGTCACACGCACCCTGCAGAAACCAGGGGAGAGGTGGGTCCGGGGGGCCCGTTTGAAGACATGGTGTAGACGAAATTCTCATAGTTTCCTTACACCTGTCAAAGGCTAGGTTTATTTCTCATCGACAGCAGCTTCTCTTTGCCTTCAGGATTCAGCCATGGGCTTGGTGCGCTGGCCACGGGGGCACCCATGGCCCTGGCCTGTCTCCCCGCTCCCCCGCCTCTGCCCTTTTCCAGCACCACCCTATAGAAACATATCACCAGCCACATGTATGAGCTTACATTCTCTCACAAACATGTTTCACAAAGTTCTTCAAAAAATAGATGAAATCTATTTTAATATTTTGTGTTATTTAACACAGTGTTATCCAAAATATAGTAAGAAATCATATATTTGGATTACTTACAGGGCATTTTACTTTTTTTTTTTCATGCTAAGTTTTTGAGATTCAGTGTGTGTTTTAGACTCTTCAGCACATCTGGGTCGGGCTGGCCACATTTCCAGTGCCCCAAAGCCATGTGTGGCTCATGGCTACCATATTGGACACACCATTCTAGTCCATTTGACTTGTTGTTATGGACGGAATGTTGGTGTCCCCCCAACCAAATTCATATGTTGAACCCCTAACCCCAGTGTGATGGTACCAGGAGGCGGGAACGTTGGGAGGCAGCTAGGTTTAGGTGAGGCCGTGAGGGTGGGATCTCCATGATGGCATCAGTGTCCTTATAACAAGAGCTACCCTCACGATCTCTCTCTCCCCCTCTCCCTCTCTCTTCCATGTGAGGACGCAGCGAGAAGGCAGCCGTCTGCAGGCCAGGAGAGAGCCCTCGCCACAACCCCAGCATGTGGCACCCTAATCTCAGGCCTCCAGCCTCCAGAACTGGGAGGAACGAATGTCTGTCCTGTAAGCAGCCCCATCGGTGCTGTTCTGGGAGGGCAGCCCGAGCTGACTGGGACACGGGCTGTGCAGGACCAAAGCCCCCAAATGGGCAAAACAGAGCTCTCCATAGGGGCCTGGGGCAAGAGCAGCAAGAACGAGGACCGTGGGGACCATGCCACTCGTCGTCAGGCCTCACGACATTCCCGAGTGAGTTCCTGCGTGTGGGGCATCGTGGGCAGAGAATGACATTCCCGGTTTCTATCATGCTCCAGGCTCACCATTTAGGGGGGAAGCTGGATGATAACTCTCCTTCACACCCTGTTTTACTGGTTCACCCAGTAAAAGTGACCAGGGGTCCACCAAGGACTACATGAGTCACAGAGATGGCAGCGGGCACTGGGAATCCCAATGGAAATGGAATGATCTGGGGACCCGATGAAGGAACCCATTGCTTCCCTCCCCTACTATCGGCAACTTAGGAGGTTGGATGTGGTTGTTGCGCTTGGAAGGATTTACCAACACACCCGAGACTTGTGGGTCTCGGGTCATTCTAGTGTCTGATGTTGTCTCCGACGTGATGACCTCCACCACTCTTCCAGGCTGTCCCTGAGCCACAGGTTAATTCCTTCCCTATATCTTCTGATGCCATGTTTTCCCCCTAATAAAACATAAAATAATTAAAAAAAATAAAGATGCAAGGCCCTGGAACTATCAAGAAATTAATTGCTCAGTTTTGACCTATGTGACAGAAAAGTCCCCAACTTCCTCAAGGTCAGCATTTTAAGTGTGAAAAGGAAACCCAGAGAATTTAGAGAACATTTGCCTCAAATTATCATCAACGGCCGTCACAGTAGTGGTTCCTACAGACCAGGTTAAGTCACATCAAAGGACTCCCATGCTTCTAGATTCATAAAAATATAAGAAAATGATTAACCAAAATAATGAGAAATGCCTGGCAAGGTCAAGGCACCAGGAAAAGTTCTTGAGTAAAAAAAGAGGACCCCCGGGTTTAAGCCGAACACGGTCTGAAACATCTGGTACACCCCATGGCTGTGTTTCCGTTGGAGGGGGTGACAGAGGCCAGAACTCGCACCCCCAGGGAACGACAGCGGAGTGAAATCGAGCACACACACCCCAGCTAACCCCTAACACCCCGACAGGATTGGAGACCGTTCCTGACACTGTGGAGGAAGCAGGCCTAAGCCAATTTGAGCACCGCACACAAGAGTAATTTCAGAGGAGGAAAACACTGTAAATTGTGCAAAAGGTCTCCTGGAGACTTAGCCAAGTACGAGGCTGGAACAGCACCGCGGGTATGAAACCAGCCAGGCGCACCAGCCAAGAGGCTAAGCACAGGGAAATCATCTGGCCCGGGACTGGGTGGGGCTGGAAGGACAGGCCGGGGTGTCCAGTGACCGCGCGGTCCCAGAAAACACCAGCTGTGCTGTCTATGCCAAGCCCCCGCCGCGCTGCCCACACGTCCCCAGCAACAGCCCCCGCAGACGGCCCACTGGGCTCTGGGGTCTGGCGCCTGGCTGGTGGCCGAGGGGCGGGTCATCCGCTTGCGGGTAGCGGGGAGCGTGTCCTGTGTCCTCACCGCCTCTTTCCGGATGCCCACCGGTAAAGTGTCCTCTCCCTGCCCGAGGACTGTGGCCCTTGGGTGCGTCCCTGGCTGTCCCCAGGCGGGTCCTCGCACCCTCCACCCGCCCCTCCCCACCGGCCCGGGGCACACCCCTGCGCTGACAGCATCCCGCTGACAGGTCTCCGGTCCCCCCCCCACAGGCCTCCTGGGGAGCCGTCCCTCCTGGTGGGTAACAGCCACGCTTTCCAGTAAGGACTGTTTAGACACATGGGGCCTTAATCCGAACCATGACCCTCAGTGCTGAGAATTACAGGCCCCTAACAGGTCTAGTGGTGGAAACTATTTTATTTTTATTATTTTCACACGGTGCAGTCAACACGCAGTGTCCCACTAGTGTTGGTGACTCAGCAATGTTATCTGCTACTCGGTGCTCGAGGTAAGTGTCCTTTTGAAACTGTAAAAGACGTGGGTTCCTGGGACACCTGCGAGTCATGGCGCAAGGTGGGCCGTGCAGAGGCAGCTGACGAAGGAATGGGGTTAGCTGGGGCTGAAAACATTCACCTCGACTGCATGAGGTTGGGTTCAGTTGGGTTTTAAGCTGTTATTTATACCATAATTATTTTTTCTGATTACAAAAGTAATGCGATTGCGTTGTGAAGAACTGAAACACTTGTTATATATTTTTAAAAAGTTGTCATGGAAAACTCTTAATACTCTTAGAGTTAATACCCTTCGAGAATTTCTGTGCGTGTGTGCTTGTGGTGTGCACATATACGCACACACACACTGAGAGAGAGAGAGAGAGAGAGACGGTCTATACACAATTTCTATAAGGAAAATATCTCAAGGCCCAATTTTCCAAGTCACTGTTCGGGTTTCCATCATGTGTCGATGCAGACGGAGCGCATCACACCTCTGCCAGGGGCAGGGGGACGGACGGGGACGGAGGGAGACAGATGTCCTACTGCCCAGGGGCACAGGGTCCAGCAGGTGCTGGAGAGGTCTCTCACTGGGTGAAACAGTTACTGGGAACAGTAACGCTTTCTCAGGATGTGGGCTTCTGCGCCTGGGCCGCTAATCTCATTAAAGGGGGGTGAGCTGAAAGGTCTGAGCCGGAGCTTGACCGAACTGTCGGGCTGGGAAGCGAGACCCTGCAGTTTCTCCCACCCCATCTATCCACAACCTGGGTTTCCTTGTGCCAAAAGCAAATCCCCAAGTTCGAGTGCATACTCGTGGACTTGGGAGTTTTCCATGAAGACTTCCTCGCCGCAGGGACCCTTCTTAGATCGAAAGGATGTGTCGGGGGCACCTGGGTGGCTCAGTTGGTTAAGCGACTGCCTTCGGCTCAGGTCATGGTCCCAGGGTCCTGGGATCGAGCCCCACATCGGGCTCCCTGCTCCGCGGGAAGCCTGCTTCTCCCTCTCCCGCTCCCCCTGCTTGTGTTCCCTCTCTCGCTCTCTCTCTCTCTCTCTCTCTCTCTCTGTCAATTAAATAAATATATAAAATCTTTTTAAATAAATAAATAAATAAATAAATAAAGGATGGGTCAGTAATGTGTGTTTAGGGTCGGTGGGACCCCCCAGGGACCATGTCCACACCCACTCCCAGCCCCCCGCATCCTCATCCATGTGTTTGCTGGCTCCAGCCCCTGCCCTTCGGTGCACAGCCGGGCAAGCCTCGTGAGGGGAGGCCGCTAACCACCAACTGTCTCACACAACCTCATGGTGAGTGTCGGAGTCGTTAAGTGGGATGTGGCTCCTTCCTTAAGAGTGTGAATCTGCGGGGCGCCTGGGTGGCTCAGACGGTTGAACGTCTGCCCTCGGCTCAGGTCATGGTCCCAGGGTCATGGGATGGAGCCCCACGTCGGGCTCCCTGCTCGTGGGGAGTCTGCTTCTCCCTCTCCCTCTGCTGCCGCTTCCCCTGCTTTATGAAAAATAAATCTTAAAAAAAAAAAAAGAGTGTGAATCTGGAGGCGCCTGGGTGGCTCCATCAGTTAACCATCTGACTCTTGATTTCAGCTCAGGTCATGATCTCAGTGTTGTGGGATGGAGCCCCGCTTTGGGCTCTGTGCTCAGTGGGGAGTCTGCTTAAGATTCTCTCTCCCTCTCTGCCCCTTCCCCCCTAAAAAAAAAGAATGTGAATCTGGCAGAGGCTGCTGGCTTCGTCATGCAGGGAGCTGGCATTTGCTCTGTTTTGGTTCAGGAATGATGCACTGTTGTAGGACCAGGAAGCAACCTGAAGGCATCAGGGCCCCACCCACTTCCTGCTGGGCACACACAGGGCATGGGGCACGGTGGGGGCAGACCAACGGCCTGGGACAAAGCTGGGGTGCCAGGGCCAGAGCCCCCCTTCCCTCGTGGCCTGGACGTGCCCCCAGGCACCGTTGCCGGAGGCAGAAGCACCACCGTGCTTTCTGTGTTCAGCAAGTTGGCTTTCCCCTGGCCACCACTCCACACTCAGGACGGACGTCAGCTGTCCCTCCCCCCACCTTCCCAGTCCTAAAGCTCAAAGGTGTGTCTGCAGAAAATAAACCACAAGGATGGCGCCTCTCAACCAGAAGTGACCGTCGTCTTTGTCCAAGGACGACCGAGTTCCCCCAGCCACCAGGAGGTTTGGGTGTGAAGGATCAGAAGTCCTTGCGGTGGGACCTCCCTTTCCCGGCTTCCTTCTCGCGGAGCTAGCGTCTCTCCGCCCTGAGCAGGCGCCTACAGGCCTTCCTCGCAGACAAGGGGCCGCTCGGTCTTCCATGTAGAACGTGCCAGTGCCGAGGGCTTTCTGCCCCCCGGACGGCGCCCCCTTGCCGCTCCCGGCCTGTTAGAGATGAAGCTCCAGAATATTGGGTCAGGTGAAGCTTGAGTTTGCACCTGCTCACGCGCATCGTACTTGAATCCGGCATTTGGTTTGCACCTGCTCACGCGCATCGTACTTGAATCCGGCATTTGGTTTGCACCTGCTCACGCGCATCGTACTTGAATCCGGCATTTGGCTCTGGACCCACCAGGAGCGACGTGGGAGCTCCCGCGGTGGAGAGAGGGAGGGATGAAGGGGCAACGCTGCAGCACCGCTGGGCACGGAGCGCTGTCGCTGGGTCAAGACCAGCTGTGCTGCCTGACGGACCCCTCCCCACCCTCCTGCTGGGCCAGGGAGAGCTGGTCGCCATCCTGTGTCCACTGGACGACATTCTGAACGTGGGGCCGCAGAACGGGGACACCTTGCTTCCGGGACTCTGCAGGCAGGGGAGAGGCTGCGAACCCGAATGTCTCCAAGGGCAGCCCAGAAGGTGCAGGGGACAGAGCGTGCAGCCTCAGCCCGTCTCGGCCGAAGGCTCCTGGAGCGTGCCCTGTGGTTTCAGACCCGCCTGGCACCCATGACCACTTTCCTTCTTCCACCTTCTCCCTTCCGGAATGGGGCTGTCTCTCTTAGGCCTGTCCACCATTGTAGTTTGGAAGCAGAGGATCTGTTTTCCACAGGGAGAGGAGAACATCCTGGGAACACCCAGACACACAGGGACACGGCCCGACGGAGACAGAGCGTGGAGGGGGCTGCTGCCAGCCACGGAGCGCCCGGAGCCCTGGGGGGACGGCACAGATCCTCCCTTGCGCCGCCAAGAAGGAGCCACACCTGCCGATGCCACCAGAGCCGCGAGAGGGTACGTTTCTGTCACCCCAAACCGCGCGGTCTGCGGCAGTTTGTCCTCAAGGCCCTTGGAGACTGACACCCACCACGGGGCCGTGTGTGCGGCGCAGCTCTTCATGGCGCAGGAACTTCCCTTCGCCAGCACCGTGACGTGGGGAAGCGGGTGGGAGGGGCCTCGCTGGACGCTTGCTCTGCTCAGACTGTCCCCCGGCTGCACACTCGAGTGTCACTTCCAGGAACACGTGGAAAACCTCTCCTTCCTGACTGAACCCACCTGCCAACACCACTTTATCCGTGGCTGTGTCCCTCCTTTCCCTTCCGAGCCCAGACCACCCTCCCAAACCACTGACTTTAGGAGACATCTCAAACTTAAACAAACGTCGTTATATTTGAAGCATTTTACTCTTAGCCTCTCTTCTCTGCAGACATCCATGTGAAGGAAATGATAAATCCCATGGCACCCCATGCCAGGTGCCCTGGCGCCATCCCCACACTCTGCTGCCTTCCACCTGGCTGGGGGCACAGGTGTGAGCCACCACCCAGCCTCCTTACTCCTTACACCCTGCCTCATCTTTGCCAAGGTCACCTGCCTGTGTGCGGGAGCACCGTCTGCAGGGATCATGCACCCATCACCTGCTAATGTCCTGCAGTCTGTCTTGTGCGTTGAAGCGAGCTCAGTACAAAAACGGGGAGAGGGTTGGATGGCCCCATCACCAACCTAGCCCGTTCTGGGATTGAAGCCAAGCTGGCAGAGGAAGAAGAACTTTGCCAGGGGACCCAGACCCCGATCTGAAGGGAGACGTTGCTAATTTGGGGTGTAACATTGTGCATGCAAGTGGGGCAGAGAAAACGAGTTACGGGCCGCCCACCTGGCCTGGAGTCAGTGGTTGGGAGAAGGTATTTCCAGATCGGTAATAAAGAACCGGTAATGATTGAGGTTCTACTACCTGCAGCCTGAGCCCGGCCACTGTGCCGTTGTCCTGGCTACCTGCCCGACCCTGTGCCCTTTGCTCTCCGCTGACCCCTGAGCCTGGCACAGGAGCCTCCAGACACAGCTCCTCGGTCCTCTTCCAGGGCCCAGCTCCACCCCGCTGCGCACGCATTGGTTTACTGCGGCTCTTCACACTTAGTCATGGAAGGTAGCTCAGCCGTTGGTGTGAACAGGTTGTGAGCTCCCTGCAGGCCAAGGCAACAGCTTGTCTCGTGTGCGTCTCCGCCCACGGCACGGGGCCCAAGGAGCATACGGTAAACCCTTGCTAACTTAATTAACGAAGAAAAGCCAAAGGTCGTGCACAGCTTTCTGCTCCAAGTCCTTCTGTATTAGAGTAAAATCTTTTCCTCGTGCCACTTGAAGTGCTCTTTTTTTTAAAAAAAAACTGTCCTTTTGATAGATCTGAATGCAAATAGTCTCCCCACCAGATGATATAGAATGACAAGGATAGGGTAATATATTACAACTTCCTCTTCGTAAAATCCAGTTTAGATTGTTAATTTCAGATCGTAAACTGTTTCTGTTTTTCATTTTGCAAATGAAATACAGTAGCCATAAACACAAACACAATTTCTTGAGTTGATTCACTGACTTATACTTTATTTATTACCCACTTCCTTCAAGCAGGCTTGCTAGATTTTTCCAATTCTTAGACCCTCACCCCGAGGGCTTCTCCGGGCGGGGGCGGCGATGGGCTCCCACACGATCACCTTCAGAGGAAAAACTATGGACCCATTTCTGGCCTGGGAACTATAATTGGAAGACAGCCAGTGGAGTTTCCAGGAAACCTGCTCTCCTGATGTAAAGGGCCCACACCGCTCACACAGTCTGCTTCCTTGCTTTATCGCTGGCTTGAACACTCGCGTGATGCCCAGAGTTCTGCAACCCCACTGAAACCAGCATCGGGCGGAAGGCGCAGGCTCTAAGGACAGCAGAGGGCGGGATGCACTCCATTGCCCCTCTCCATCCACCGGCCCCTTCCCTGCACTCAGCTGCCGTTATGGACTGAGTCGGGGGGGGGGGGGGGGGGGGGGGCTTCCTTACCCTCCGGCTTCCAGTTAGGTTCCCTCGAAGGGGAAGGTCAGAGGCCCTGGCAGGAGAGTGGAGGGAGGGAGGGAGGTGAGGTCAGGCTCTACTGTGGCCTCCCCCGCATTGGCAGCGGCTGTGGTCCTCTTCTGAAGGCGGCAGCCCCTTTCCGGCAGCCCCCAACAGCTGCAGCTACAGCTGGCTTCCAACTCTGCTAATTGCCCCTCACCTTGCCCCCCCACCCCAGGCCGGGGTCGGAGAGCTCTGAGAGGCACCCCCCCCCATGGTTTCCCTTCATTTCATCCTCCTCAACCACCCACTTGAGCGTGCCACGCTTTTCTTGCCAGGGCCCAGACAGCTGCCGCCCCATGGGGTGTGGAGCCGCTGCACCGACCCTGGACCACCTCCCCGTGGACCTCCTGTCTGGTGATCAATAAACAGACCATAGTGATTCCACCTGGACAGTGTGGTTTGCTCGAACCTCTCACTGAACTCAGTCCCGACGGAGCCACCCACACATTAATAAACTGGGATTCCCGTCCCCATGGGGCAGCCTGCCAGGACATGGAGATAGGCAGATACAGTGACAAGAAATGTGCTGTTTGAGAGTCAACGAGGGAGCCGAGGAGAGAAATGCCATAGAAGAGACACCAACTCCGGGTAGCTTAGGGGCAGGCCAGGGGCGTTAGGGGCAGGAAGACACGTGTGAGCACCTGCAGAGGCCAAGCAGCGGGCAGCGGGTTCCCTGTAAACCTTCAGGAAAAATGTCCTCCATCGCTGGTGTTCGGGGTGTGGGGGGAGAGGGGGTGTCTGTGGAGCCCGGCAGCAGAGCATGTGGCTGGCGCGAGGGACCTCCCTCGAGGGAAGGAGGGAAACTCTCTCCACCATTTTGTGGTCCAGCCACCTGACTCTGGTTGAGAGCAACACACCTCCAGGCTCCAGGGCATGGTGGCCATGTGCAGCTGGAAACTTTGAGCACCTGCTTGTGCCAAGTATTCCAGGGAAACCACCGATGGTTGTGACACACACCCTGCTTTCAAAGGGTTTCCAGTTCGCTGGTGCCCATTAATGAATGCATGAGAATGAGGATGTGCAGCGGGACATCAGGAGAAGACCAGACCATCTCCTTCCGAGAGCATCACCGGAGAACCTCGGAGCCGAGCCTGGACTAGTGGGGCAAATCTCCTCACCTCGGTTCTAGAACCATACCTCTCATCCATACAAATTAATGCTTAATTTTTGCCTAGTAATCCATTACAGCACTTGGCAAACTGGCCATATTTAATACCTTGTGATGATTTTTTTGATTCTTACCATGATTCCACTAAGGGGGCTCATTAAGAGCAGGAGCGGAGATGTATCTGCACCCCTAAACACCTAACACAGGGTCTAGCCTGAAGCGGGTGCCCCAAACATTTAATTACCTTCAATATATAGGCATAGGCTCTCCTGACTTGCTCCTTCACAAGGAAATAAATTATAGCTAAGGATTTTTTATCCTCTCTCAAATTGGTTTACCAACGTCTGAGGGAAAAGAGATCCAGGAAAAGATAAGGCTGAGAGCAAGCAGCATAATGTATATTTTTGGATGAACATTTTTATTTTTATTTTCTTTAGAGATTTATTTATTTGAGAGAGAGCCTGCACGTGCATGAGCCAGAGGGGGGCCAGAGAGAGAATCTCAAGCAGAGCATGGATCCGGAGGTGGGGTTCGATCTCCCTGCCCTGACATCATGACCTGAGCAAAAACCAAGAGTCAGATGCTCAACTGACTGAGCCACCCAAGCACGGCGATGAACATTTATATTCAACAGTTTATGCTTACCAAAATAATGCTCAAGTTCACATGGACGAAGACAATTGAAAAGGCAAAGGATTGGGCGCCTGGGTGGCTCAGTCGGTTAAGCGACTGCCTTCGGCTCAGGTCATGATCCTGGAGTCCCGGGATCGAGTCCCGCATCGGGCTCCCTGCTCGGCGGGGAGTCTGCTTCTCCCTCTGACCCTCCTCCCTCTCGTGCTCTCTATCTCTCATTCTCTCTCTCTCTCAAATAAATAAATAAAATCTTTAAAAAACAAAAAAGGCAAAGGATTATGAGTTTCTCCTAAAGGCTTGCTACCCAGCACGCGTCCCCAGACTGACAGCACCAGCTCTGCCTGGGAACGGGCTAGAAGGCAGACTCTGATGGGCGTCGGCAGGTTGACGAGATCCCCGGGTGGTCGGAAGGGACATTGAAATTTGAACAGCCCCATTTTAAAGAACTTCAACTTACAGACTGGCCACCTTATCTTTACGAAAAGAGAAGAAGGTGGGGGTGCGCATCCCCCCAAATGTACTGCTCCGGCCGTCCTCCAAAGGGTGATGGCGCAGACCACCTTTCAGCAGTATGCTGGGGTCACCGAGAAGAGGAGGGCCTTGGGGCCAAGTTCCTGGGAGCTGTCCTCTCTTTACTTGGATGTGTTGAAGGTCTCCCAGCTTGGAAAAGTCACCCAGGGTCAATCAATAACACTGAACCAAACAAACACGCTGATGCAGTAGCCAAGGGTCATGACCGGGGCGGGCAGGAAAGGTGATGCCTGTGAACACACACGCGCACCTGGCCTCCAGCCTCAAACACTTAGTGCTGACAAAGCAGTCACACGTGATGGAGCAAATCCGCTTCATTGTGTCAGCAGCGCTTGTGCCGCTACACTTTCTTTAGCGAGAAGGCGGAGTGGGAAGTGGGGGCTGCCGCAGGAGGGCAGGGAGGCGCTGCGGGGGTTTGGGGAGCAGCGAGCTTGCACCCGGGCTCCCCGGGCTGTCCACACACTCTGCACGCCCCCTCCCTGAGACAGAGACAGGTTCTCACGAGGGCTCGGAGGCCTGCCGGACGAGCTCGCCTCCCCAAAGGTGCCCAGCCGGGAGTGCGGGAGCCCCATCCACACCTGCGTCTGTTACCATGCTTCAGCAGTCCCGCCAAGACAGGGCAGTGGGGAATGCAGCCCTCGAATTGCTGCCACGGACATGAGCTTCAGGACCTGAGGACTTAGTGTGGTCTTGCTCAAGCACAAGCTCAAAAAATATCACTCACCTTATTTAGAATTTTTCAATAGTGTAGTTTTATAGAGAGTCATACTTATCTTTTTCGTTAAGATGTCTTTACCTTCTGGGGGCGCCTGGGTGGCTCAGTCGGTTGGGTGTCTGCCTTCGGCTCAGGTCATGGTCCCAGGGTCCCGGGATCGAGCCCCACATCGGGCTCCCTGCTCAGCGGGGAGCCTGCTTCTCCCTCTTCTCCCCCTGCTCGTGCTCTCTCTCTCTCTCTCTCTCTCTCTCTCTCTCTCTCTCTCTGAAATAAATAAATAAATAAATCTTAAAAAAAAAAAAGAGATATCTTTACCTTCTTTTTTCCAGGGGTTTATGCAAAAATGCTTAAAACGGCCCGAGCCAAGAATGGGAGGAGAAAGGAATCAGACTCTTGGAGGTGGGAATGGTCGTCAGCTTCACCTGAGGATTTCCTGACCACCTCCTCATGTTTCAGGAAACTGAAATACAAAGGACTTTACGGCTTACTCCAGCTCCCATGATGAGCGGCTGAGTCAGAACCGGGACTCGGAACCTCTGACTCAGAGGCTGAACCATCTTTTTTTTTAAAATAATTTTTTATTGTTATGTTAACCACCACGCATTACATCATTAGTTTTGGATGTAGTGTTCCATGATTCATTGTTTGTGCATAACACCCAGTGCTCCACGCAGAACGTGCCCTCCTTAATACCCATCACCGGGCTAACCCATCCCCCCACCCCCCTCCCCTCTAGAACCCTCAGTTTGTTTTTCAGAGTCCATCGTCTCTCATGGTTTGTCTCCCCGTCCGACTTACTCCCCTTCATTCTTCCCCTCCTGCTATCTTCTTTTTCTTTTTTCTTAACATATATTGCATTATTTGTTTCAGAGGTACAGATCTGTGATTCAACAGTCTTGCACAATTCACAGCGCTCACCATAGCACATACCCTCCCCAATGTCTATCACCCAGCCACCCCGTCCCTCCCACCCCCCACCACTCCAGCAACCCTCAGTTTGTTTCCTGAGATTAAGAATTCCTCATATCAGTGAGGTCATAGGATACATGTCTTTCTCTGATTGACTTATTTCACTCAGCATAACACCCTCCAGCTCCATCCACGTCGTTGCAAATGGCAAGATCTCATTCCTTTTGATGGCTGCATAATATTCCATTGTGTATATAATACCACCTCTTCTTGATCCATTCATCTGTCAATGGACATCTTGGCTTTTTCCACAGTTTGGCTATTGTGGACATTGCTGCTATAAACATCGGGGTGCACGTACCCCTTCGGGTCCCTACATTTGTATCTTTGGGGTAAATACCCAGTGGTGTAATTGCTGGATCATATGGTAGCTCTATTTTCAACTTTTTGAGAAACCTCCATACTGTTTTCCAGAGTGGCTGCACCAGCTTGCATTCCCACCAACAGTGTAGGAGGGTTCCCCTTTCTCCACATCCCTGCCAACATCTGTCATTTCCTGACTTGTTCATTTTAGCCATTCTGACGGGTGTGAGGTGGTATCTCATTGAGGTTTTGATTTGGATTTCCCTGATGCCGAGCGATGTTGAGCACTTTTTCATGTGTCTGTTGGCCATTTGGATGTCTTCGTTGGAAAAATGTCTGTTAATGTCTTCTGCCCATTTCTTGATTCGATTATTTGTTCTTTGGGTCCTGAGTTTGAGAAGTTCTTTATAGATTTTGGATACTAGCCCTTTATCTGATATGTCATTTGCAAATATTTTCTCCCATTCTGTCGGTTGTCTTTTGGTTTTGTGGACTGTTCCTTTGGCTGTGCAAAAGCTTTTTATCTTGATGAAATCCCAATAGTTCATTTTTGCCCTGGCTTCCCTTGCCTTTGGCGATGTTTCTAGGAAGAAGTTGCTGTGGCTGAGGTCGAAGAGGTGGCTGCCTGTGTTCTCCTTTAGAATTTGTATGGACTCCTGTCTCACGTTTAGGTCTTTCAACCATTTGGAGTCTATTTTTGTGTGTGGTGTAAGGAAATGGTCCAGTTTCATTCTTCTGCATGTGGCTGTCCAATTTTCCCAACACCATTTGTTGAAGAGACTGTCTTTTTTCCATTGGACATTCTTTCCTGCTTTGTCCAAGGTGAGTTGACCATAGAGTTGAGGGTCCATTTCTGGGCTCTCGATTCTGTTCCATTGATCTATGTGTCTGTTTTTGTGCCAGTACCATACTGTCTTGATGATGACAGCTTTGTAATAGAGCTGGAAGTCCGGAATTGTGATGCCGCCAGCTTTGCTTTTCTTTTTCAATATTCCTCTGGCTATTCGGGGTCTCTTCTGGTTCCATACAAATTTTAGGATTATTTGTTCCATTTCTTTGAAAAAGGTGAATGGTATTTTGATGGGGATTGCATTGAATGTGTAGATTGCTCTAGGTAGCACTGACATCTTCACAATGTGTATTCTTCCAATCCATGAGCATGGAATGTTTTTCCATTTCTTTGTGTCTTCTTCAATTTCTTTCATGAGTATTTTATAGTTTTCTGAGTACAGATCCTTTGCCTCTTTGGTTAAATTTATTCCTAGGTATCTTATGGTTTTGGGTACAATTGTAAATGGGATCGACTCCTTGATTTGTCTCTCTTCTGTCTTGTTGTTGGTCTATGGGAATGCCACTGATTTCTGTGCATTGATTTTATATCCTGCTACTTGACTGAATTCCTGTATGAGTTCTAGCAGTTTTGGGGTGGAGTCTTTTGGGTTTTCCACATACAGTATCATATCATCTGCAAAGAGTGAGAGTTTGACTTCCTCTTTGCCAATTTGGATGCTTTTGATTTCTTTTTGGTGTCTGATTGCTGTGGCTAGGACTTCTAATAATATGTTGAATAGCAGGGGTGAGAGTGGACATCCCTGCCGCGTTCCTGACCTTAGGGGAAAAGCTCTCAGCTTTTCCCCATTGAGAATGACATTCGCTGTAGGTTTTTCATAGATGGCTTTTATGATATTGAGGTATGTACCCTCTATCCCTATACTCTGAAGAGTTTTGATCAAGAAAGGATGCTGTACTTTGTCAAATGCTTTTTCTGCATCTATTGAGAGGATCATATGATTCTTGTTCTTTCTTTTGTTAATGTATTGTATCACGTTGATTGATTTGCGGATATTGAACCAGCCTTGCAGCCCAGGGATAAATCCCACTTGGTCATGGTGAATAATCCTTTTAATGGACTGTTGGATCCTATTGGCTAGTATTTTGGTGAGAATTTTTGCATCCGTGTTCATCAAGGATATTGGTCTGTAATTCTCCTTTTTGATGGGGTCTTTGTCTGGTTTTGGGATCAAGGTAATGTTGGCCTCATAAAATGAGTTTGGAAGTTTTCCTTCCATTTCTATGTTTTGGAACAGTTTCAGGAGAATAGGTATTAATTCTTCTTTAAATGTCTGATAGAATTCCCCTGGGAAGCCATCTGGCCCTGGGCTTTTGTTTGTTGGGAGATTTTTGATGACTGCTTCAATTTCCTTAGTGGTTATAGGTCTGTTCAGGTTTTCTATTTCTTCCTGGTTCAGTTTAGGTAGTTGATACATCTCTAGGAATGCACCCATTTCTTCCAGGTTATCTAATTTGCTGGCATAGAGTTGCTCATAATATGTTCTTATAATTGTTTGTATTTCTTTGGTGTTGGTCGTGATCTCTCCTCTTTCATTCATGGTTTTGTTGATTTCGGTCATTTCCCTTTTCTTTTTGATAAGTCTGGCCAGGGGTTTATCAATCTTGTTAATTCTTTCAAAGAACCAGCTCCTAGTTTCGTTGATCTGTTCTACTGTTCTTTTGGTTTCTATTTCAGTGATTTCTGCTCTGATCTTTATTATTTCTCTTCTCCTGCTGGGTTTAGGCTTTATTTGCTGTTCTTTCTCCAGCTCCTTTAGGTGTAGGGTTAGGTTGTGTATTTGAGACCTTTCTTGTTTCTTGAGAAAGGCTTGTATTGCTATATACTTTCCTCTCAGGACTGCCTTTGCTGTATCCCAAAGATTTTGGACAGTTGTGTTTTCATTTTCATTGGTTTCCATGAATTTTTTTAATTCTTCTTTAATTTCCTGGTTGACCCATTCATTCTTTAGTAGGATGCTCTTTAGCCTCCATGGATTTGAGTTCTTTCCAACTTTCCTCTTGTGATTGAGTTCTAGTTTCAAAGCATTGTGGTCTGAAAATATGCAGGGAATAATCCCAATCTTTTGGTACCAGTTGAGACCTGATTTGTGACCTAGGATGTGGTCAATTCTGGAGAATGTTCCCTGGGCACTAGAGAAGAATGTGTATTCTGTTGCTTTGGGATGGAATGTTCTGAATATGTCCGTGAAGTCCATTTGGTCCAGTGTGTCATTGAAAGTCTTTATTTCCTTGTTGATCTTTTGCTTAGATGATCTGTCCATTTCAGTCAGGGGGGTGTTAAAGTCCCCCACTATTATTGTATTGTTGTCAACATGTTTCTTTGCTTTCATTATTAATTGCCTTATATAATTGGCTGCTCCCATGTTCGGGGCATAGATATTTACAATTGTTAGATCTTCTTGTTGGATAGACCCTTTAAGTAGGATATAGTGTCCTTCCTCATCTCTTATTACAGTCTTTGTTTTAAAATCTAATTTGTCTGATATAAGGATTGCCACCCCAGCTCTCTTTTGGTGTCCATTAGCAAGGTAAATGGTTTTCCACCCCCTCACTTTCAATGTGGGGGTGTCTTTGAGTCTAAAATGAGTCTCTTGCAGACAGCATATTGACGGGTCTTGTTTTTTAATCCAATCTGATAGCCTGTGTCTTTTGATTGGGGCATTTAGCCCATTTACATTCAGGGTAACTATTGAAAGGTATGAATTTAGTGCCATTGTATTGCCTGTAAGGTGACTGTGACTGTATATTGTCTGTGTTCCTTTCTGATCTGTGCTGCTTTTAGGCTCTCTTTTTGCTTAGAGGACCTCTTTCAATATTTCTCGTAGGGCTGGTTTTGTGTTTGCAAATTCCTTTAGTTTTTGTTTGTCCTGGAAGCTTTTTATCTCTCCTTCTATTTTCAATGATAGCCTAGCTGGATATAGTATTCTTGGCTGCATATTTTTCTCGTTTAGTGCTCTGAAGATATCATGCCAGTCCTTTCTGGCCTGCCAGGTCTCTGTGGATAGGTCTGTTGCCAATCTAATGTTTCTACCATTGTAGGTTACAGATCTCTTCTCCCGAGCTGCTTTCAGGATTTTCTCTTTGTCTCTGAGACTCGTAAGTTTTACTATTAGATGTTGGGGTGTTGACCTATTTTTATTGATTTTGAGAGGGGTTCTCTGTGCCTCTTGGATTTTGATGCCTGTTTCCTTCCCCACATTAGGGAAGTTCTCTTCTATTATTTGCTCCAATATACCTTCTGCCCCTCTCTCTCTTTGTTCTTCTTCTGGGATCCCAATTATTCTAATGTTGTTTCATCTTATCGTATCACTTATCTCTCGAATTCTGCCCTCGTGATGCTGTAGTTGTTTGTCTCTCTTTTTCTCAGCCTCTTTATTTTCCATCATTTGGTCTTCTATATCGCTGATTCTTTCTTCTGCCTCATTTATCCTAGCAGTTAGGGCCCCCATTTTTGATTGCACCTCATTAATAGCCTTTTTGATTTCGACTTGGTTAGATTTTAGTTCTTTTATTTCTCCAGAAAGGGTTTCTCTAATAACTTCCACACTTTTTTTCAAGCCCAGCTAGTATCTTTAAAATCATGATTCTGAACTCTAGATCCGACATCGTACTAATGTCAGTATTGAGTAGGTCCCTGGCAGATGGTACTACCTCTTGTTCTTTTTGCTGAGGTGATTTTTTTTTGTCTTGTCATTTTGTCCAGAGGAGAACAGATGAATGAGAGAACAGAATGCTAACAGGTTAACAACATCTCCAGCAAATATACTCTATACAAATCAGAAAAGACCTGAAACCAGGGGACAAGAAAGGGAAAGAAAGAAGAGAAAAAAAAAAAAAGGAAAAAGAAAAAGATAAAAACAAACAAAAACAGAACAAAACAAAAAAAAACAGAATATGATCAGGCTAGTGCATAGATCAATGCCACACACTAGCTTTTGGGCATATTTTGGTGTGTTAGAAGAAAGTGCCTGCTAAAATTTTAAAGGAAGAAAGACTTATATATGTACAAAATAAGGGTTGATACAATGAAGGGATGGCAGATGATTGTAAAGATGAAAATTATAAAAGATTTTATAAAAGGTATTGATAAGAAGTTGTTTTTAAAAAGAAAGAAGATTTAAAAAGAAAAAGAAAAAAAGAAAAAAAAGGGAGAGAATGTGATCAGGCAGGAGACTAGAACAAAGCCATACACTAGTGATTTAGGGTATATTTTGATCTGTTAGAAGAAATTGTATCTCAAAATTTTAAAGAGAGAACAACTTATATATATGCCAAAAATAAGGGTAACTACTATGAAGGGATAAAAATATGACTCTAAAAATGAAAAATAAAAAAATGTTTTTTTTAAAAAAGGGATTGATAAGATGTTTGAAAAAGGGAAAAAGAAAAATTCAAAAAAAAGAGTTAAAAAAATTAACTTTGAAAAACTAATGAATTATGGTAAAAAAAAGTCATGAATTCTATGTGCAGTATTCCCCTAGCGCTGGAGTTCTCCCGTTCTCCTTGATCGATAAACTTGGTCTTGGCTGGCTGTTCCTGCTGATCTTCTGGGGGAGGGGCCTGTTGCCGTGGTTCCCAAATGTCTTTGCCGGAGGCGGAATTGCCCCGCCCTTGTCGTTCCGGGCTAAGCAAGCTGCTCGGGTTTGCTCTCAGGAGCTTTTCTTCCCTGCAAGCTCCCGGCACAGCTTTGGAGGCAAGGGTGAAAATGGTGGCCCCCCAATCTCCACCCCGAGGAGCTGAGAACTCGGGGCCCCGCTCCTCAGTGCGCCCCCAGAGAAAAGCAGTCAGTCACTCCCGTGTCCCCGGTCTCCGGCCGCACTCCGTGCTCACCCGGCCTGTGACCGAGCATTTCTATCTCTGGCATCCGACCCCGTGCGGAGTCTCCAAACCCAGCAGATCCCTGCAGTGCGCTCCCGCGCCGCTCCTCCCGGGGGAGGAAGGGGAGTCTCCCCGGATCTGCTGCTCGTTGGGTCCCTGCTGCAGGAGCAGTGGCCCGACTGGGCCGCGGACCACAGTTTATGGCCACCCCGAGCTGAGAGCCCGCGCCTCGGCTCCGTCTCTGCAGCCGGCTTCCCCGCTCCGATCCCTGGGAGCTCTGCCGCACTCAGGCACCCCCGGTCTTTCTGTGACCCCGAGGGTCCTGAGAGCACACTGTCCCGCGAGGGTTCCACCCCCCGCTTAGCCACTGGAGCGACGTCCCTCCGCGGAGCCGACTTCTAAAAGGTCCGATTTTGTGCTCCGCGGCTCTAGCACTTGCCAGAAGCGGCCGAGGGAGGCCCCTCCCCCGCCGTCTATCCTCCCGAATATCGCCTCGGATTCACTTCTCTGCACGTTCTACCTTCCAGTAAGTGGTCGCTTTTCTGTTCAGAGAGTTGTTGCTACTCTCTTCTTCGATCTCCTGTTGAGTTCGTAGGTGTTCAGAATGGTTTGATCCCTATCCAGCTGAATTCCTGAGACCAGACGAAATCCAGGTCTCCTGCTCCTCCGCCATCTTGCTCCGCCCCGAGGCTGAACCATCTTGACAGCACACTGCCTTTACATTTTAATGTTTGCACACACATGCACATACACCGCCTTAGTTATGGATGCATAGAATGTTCTAGTAAAAAGAGTAACACAGTAAAGATGACTCTTGGACATATTCAAGGGAGCAACTGAGTAGACAAGTCTTGCTCTTCCTGTGTCTTGCTCTTAAAAGGACAAAGTGAGTATTTTGAATCAAACATATTGTCCCATTTCATCTGCAAAAATCTCACATCTGAAACCCATTAACAAAAACATTTAGAGCAATGCTATGGAAATAGGAATATTTTAAATAAAGTAGCAAGCTGTGTAAGCTGTCATACAGTTTTCATTATCCAAAATAGCGTCTAGAGTGTATGACCAGGAGGTCACAGAAGAGTTCCAAGGTGTCCCATAACACTCCTGAAGGAATGGTCTAAGAGAGTGGCTCTCCAGGTGTGGTCCTGAGCAGGCCTGTCAGCGTCTTCTGGGACTTCTAGGTCCTCAGATGCCAGGGTCCCAGCACAGAGCCCTGGCTGGACGGGCTGAGGGGGGCTCGGCAGAGCCTGCATGCCCCCCTCCCCTCCAGCGGAGCTCCCGCACAGACCTACCTGATACAAATGAGGTTCCTGGCTTTCTGTCTGGGGCAGGTGCAAGACAGACACTCCTATGTTTCATGTGCCTGTGGCTTATGCCCTCCATTTCACTGGCTTTTATGATCAACTATTTTCACCCCCCACGAAAACCACAGGCTCCTCTTTGGTTAGGATCCTTGTGCAGATCAGTGACAGAATCGTTAGTAACCAAGTCAAGCTAAAATAATGTTCTATGAACACGATTTATTATCATCGGTATTGCGTGTTGTAAAGCCAAGTAAGTATATGACAAATACAGTTACAAAATGTGCCTCACTCCATACCAAGAGTTGAATATTAAAGATCTAATAATCAAAAGCACTTGGAAGATTCTCAGGGTTCCCCAGTAGATGGGGGCATAGTTGGATGTGCCAGTAACTGGACACCTACTCCCAGGTCACTGCAAGGTAGGCCGGGGTCCCTGGGGAGCATGCAAAGAATGCCGAGTCCTGGGCCCCACCCCAGACCCAGGCATCAGAATCTATACTTGAGCAGGATCCCCTTGGAATCTGGATTCACATTAAAGTTTGAGAAGTAATGCATTAGATGGGATTTGATAAACATTTGGTGAAAATGCTCTATTTCCGACTCTTTTGCCTTTTTCATGCAACGAAAACCCAACTGCTGGCCAAAGAGGCATATTATCCACAAGAGCAATATTAAGCAATTATTGAATGCTTTCTGTAAGTATGGCCTTGGAGTAGGCTTTTTTTTTTAAGATTTTTTAAATTTATCTTTTTGAGAGACAGAGAGAGCACAAGCAAGGGGAGAGGCAGAGGGAGAAGCAGACTCCCCACTGAGCCAGGAACCCAACACGGGGCTCCATCCCAGGACCTGAGCTGAAGGCAGACGCTTAACCGACTGAGCCACCCAGGCGCCCCAGCTTTTTTTTTTTAAGAGGACCTCATTTTATCCTTTGTAAGTAGACCGATTTAAATTAAGTAATAATGGGGCTACTTGTTCACACTGGGAAGGAAATTTTGAAAAGTTTCTTGAAGGGGCCTTCACCAAATTTCGTTATATTAAAGGGAATTTGGAAATTTAGGAACCAGCAGAAAGGGAGATTTTGAAGGTACGAGGAAAGGGGGTGCTAGAGAAACAGGGCATCTCAAGGTAGGTGGGATGGACACCACAACCGCTCCCCCCACCCCAGACTCTCACGTGAGGAGAAAGGCTGAGTGGGGAAGCAGGAAAATGGAGACGATGTTGTGTGGCCTATGACAGCCAGCGAACAGCAGAGCCTTTACCTGAGACGTGGGAAGCCAACCATTTTGGTTAATTCAGCAGATGCCGGGACTGAAGGGGGTGGGGGCGAGGCGGGGCGGAGGGCCACCCAGCAGTGGGGGCTGAGCTGTCCCCGGGAACAGGAGTCTGGAGAAAATCTTTGATGTGGCCATGCTTCCCGAAGATGCAAATCCATATTCAACGTTGAAAGGACCCAAACCAGTCGTGCTTAGCAGCCCTGCATTCTCTGCTGGGAGGGGTTGCACCTACTCATAGGAAGCACATCTTTGATATTGTCTTCATGAGAAAAACACCCTCACCATCTGCCACATTATTAATCGCTTTCCTAGGGGCTGGCCTATTATTCTGACGCCGCTAATACCTTCATCTTTTCATTGGCTTGTACTTGCTGGTTTTCGTTTTTGGCATAACTCCTACAACATGAGCCCCATCCTTAGCACCCTGCTGGTGGATCAGAGACGTGTGTATCCCTGGTTTGAGAATAAAATTTATCACCTACATTTATTTACAAACATGTATTTCCACAGGTGGAAACAAAAATTATCAAGGTCAAAACCAATTCTCAAAAGTGCAATCATTGCCCTCCAAGTTCATTTGCCCAAATACCTTTAGTGCAGCAAACCGTCAACTGTCTCACACATTGAAGAGTGTTCGGGTTTTTTTTTAAGAGTGTTCGTTTTTTAAAAGATCAATAAAAGCCTCTTTTCCATTATTTTAAAAACCTATTTTCATTATTATAATATCAAAATTAATATACTTCCCTGGTTTCTTTGTTAATAGTAATAAACTCACCATTGGGGAGTATGAATTATTACCCAAAGTATATAAAAACACTAATTCAAAGGGACACATGCACCCTGATGTTTATTGCAGCAAAATCTAAATAGCCAAGTTTTGGAAACACCCCAAATCTCCATCAACTGATGAATGGATAAAGAAGATGTGGGGAATATATATATATATATGTATGTATAATGGAATATTACTCAGCGATAAAAAAGAATGAAATCTTTCCATTTGCAATGATGTGGATGGAGCTAGAGAGTATCATGCTAAGTGAAATAAGTAGTCAGAGAAAGACAAATACCATATGATTTCACTTATGTGGAATTTAACAAACAAAACAAACGAGCAAAGGGAAAAAGAGACAGACAAAAAACCAGAGTCTGAACTACAGAGAACACACTGACGGCCACCAGGGGGTGGGTGGGGGAAACAGGTGATGGGGATTAAGGAGGGCACTTGTCACAATGAGGTGATATACAGAAGTGCTGAATCACTATACCATACACCCAAAACTAATATTACACTGTATGTTAACTAACTGGAATTAAAATAAAAGAGTAAGATTTATTGACTACAAGAATATAAAATAATTCTCCATCTTTACAAGCAATGCCCTGTTTCAAATGCTTTTCGTGCACCCCCTGCGTTTCAGAATGAGCTTGCGTCCACCACATCACTTTCAGAGACAAGCTTCGCACATGCTGTAATGGGGAAGCAGAGCCCCTGTTTGCAGGCGCTGCTGACCGTGAGGCCATCCCAGGCACCGTACGGCGTCCACCAGCCCCGACTGCAGCCTTCAGGGCACGTAGAAAGTGCTGCAGCCGACTACAGGTGAGAGGCAATGAGAGGCCACAGTGCAAGGCAGCAAGGCAGAGCCCAGGAAAGGTCTCTGTGCACGCTCATGGCTTGCTGTGCTTCCTCTTTTTTATAACATGATGGCCGTTTACATTGAAAAACTGTAACAGTATAGGGTTCATATTGATGGATGGCATAAGTAGGGTGTGGTGGACAGAATTTTTACATTTGCAAAGGTTTTACCTTAATGTGAAATGATATGTTAACTCTAAAGAGACAGTGAAGGATGTATATTGCAATCCCTACAGCAACCGTTAAAAAAAAAATGCAAAAAAAAAAAAAGATATAGCTTCAAAAGACAATAGATAAACTAAAATGGAATCCTAAAAATTAAGCAACTCTAAAGAAAAAAAGGAAGAAGAGAGGAACAATACCACCAGAAGAAGAAGAAGAAGGAGAAGGAGAAACAGAAGACAAATAGCAAAATGATAGACCTCAAGTCATATCGATAATTACAATAAATTACAATAAATATAGAGGATTAAACTCACCCAAGAAAAGGTAGAGACACACAAAGTGGATTTTAAAAAGAGAGACCCGGCCAAATGCTGTGTTATAAGAGATGTGCTTTAAATGCCAACACACAGACAGGCTGAAAACAAAAAGGTGGAGAAGGCCCAGCCACAATGGGTGAGGCCACAGTCACTGTGCTGGCAACAGACGTGGAGGGAGTGAGGATCACCAGAAATAGGGGAACATTTCATAACGATAAAAGTGTCCACGTATCACCAAGCCCTAACAATCATAAATGTGTACGCACCTAATAACAGAGCTTCAAAATACACACAGCAGAGCTCAGGACCTTCGCAACTCATGCCACGTGCCTGCAGTTGGTGTGCAAACACACATCCCCTGCAGCAGCCCCGGCACACATTCTCTGTTGAATCGCACACAGATCAGGAGAAAAACCGGAGATCCCGAGTAGATCTGGCCAACTCAGAAAATTAGACAAAGTTTTCCATCCCATTCTGTTCTTGAACCTTGCAAGGAGCTTAGTCATCTATGTTTGGTTGCAAAAGGCTTTACTGTTTTCAGCTGCTGAATGGGTCTGGAAGGTAAGCTGACACCAATCCCAGGCATAGTACAGTCACTCTGAAGGCACTCCAGTCTCCCTTAGAGGTAGGGGTCATTTGTGGTGAGGTCACAGGTCACCCAAACACCCAAACACCTCTGTCCTCATTGGGGGTGATCCTGAGTGAGGGGAAGGAAGAAGCTTCTCTCTTTTCTCAACTCTTAAATACACAGAAATTGTATGCCCCAACATCCCCCCTATTGAGGAAGAAATTAGTCCAATACTTAATTATAATTAATAAATTACAATTCATAAAATTTTCCTTATTGCAAAAAGGAAAAAGAATTCCATTAGTGAGATTCAATTGTTTGTTATTCAGCAAAATCCCATACAGGGCAGCAGAAACTAAATCTCACCCCAACGAGGCATAGCTATCCTATTCATTAGTGAGCTTTACACACTATTTTGTTTTCATATTGCCACTGAATATTTCAGATTATTTAATTTAAGGGCTTCTTGTTCAACCACAGATTTAAGCTCAGCTCTGATTTCTTAAAAAAGTAGGGAAACAGGAAATGATAATGAACAGAAAGCAGGAGAGCCATGTGTCCCAGGAGAGTCCGACAGAAGGTGAACTTCAGTGGCAAGATGATCCACTATGACACCTCGCTTACGTCTGCACCCGAGCCACAGGCTGATAAGGAATATTAATTCCAGATCAGAAACCAGACTGGATACTTGCGATTAAGAACTGCACACATATTTAGCTGAGTGCGCAATTGAATTACTTTAACAAAAGACAGTGCTGGGGCACCCGGGTGGCTCAGTAGGCTAAGCGTCTGACTCTTGGTTTCGGCTCAGGTCATGATCTCAGGGTCGTGAGATCGAGCCCCGTGTCGGGCTCTGTGCTCAGCGGGGAGTCTGCTGGAGATTCTTTAACCCTTCCCCCACTCTCTCTCTCTCACACACATGCTCCTCTCTCTCAAATAAAAGGATAAATCTTAAAAAAAAAAGTGCTGCAATTTGTCCTAAGGAAAAAGAACAAGGATGTGCCTAAATACGTAGCTATGAGGTTATTTATTGAAGCTTCGTCTATGATGATGAAAAATAGGAGGCTGTCTGTGAATGTCCAGTGATTGGACAGGCTGAGAAGTATGTCACACACACCCACATCCCATGTGACCAGTAAACATTGATGTGACCAGGATGATGTTGACCCCAGGTTATCAGATTGTCAGTGGCAGGAGTAAACAGAAACAAGATAACAAAATATTATGTATAGTGTAATTGTAACTAAAAACTTGCCTGTAAGTTTACAAGTGTAATTATACAGGTGAAAGATCTGGTCATTCGCATATACCAGAGTACTCACCATCTCTGAGTTTGGGAATTATAAGTCATTTTTATTTTCTTGTTTTTACTTCTTCTGACTTTCCTATGTGAACATGAGTTATTTATTTAAAGACATACATGCAGATTTTTTTTAGGGGGGACAGACGGAGAGGGAGAGAGAGAGAGAGAGAGAGAGAGACTCTTAAGCAGGCTCCACACCCAGTACGGAGCCCAGTGAGGGGCTCGATCTTATGACCCTGAGGTCACGACCTGAGCCGAAACCAAGAGTCCAATGCTTCACCAACTGAGCCGCCCAGGAGCCCGGACGTACACACAAAATTTTAAGCAACACACCAGGGCATTTCCTACTTCTAAGGTCCTTAAATTCTTTATTCCAGTGAAATTTCCACAGTGTTTTTAAGACTATTAGTAAATATTTTCTCTAAATTGGGTAAAGTGCAGCCCAATCACTTGCCATGTCTACAGAGTGTGACTGAGACTTCTTGCTCTGAACAAACCCACCATCTGGCCTCAGCAGAGGTGCTCAGCAGACGGCTGACCTGGGGTCCCTGCTCTCAACGGAGTGGGTACTGTCGTGAGTTCAACTGGGTCTCCCAGTGCTAACCCCTGGAGCCTGTGAAGGTGACCTTATGTGGAAATAGCGTTGTTGCAGATGGAATTAATAAAGATGAGTTCCTGCTGCAGTAGGACTGATGTGTTTCTAAGAAGAGGGAGGAAACATGGAGAGCACACGTGGCTGCCAGCTCAAGGCACCAGCCATCGCTAGAAGCCAGAGACACAAGAAAGGATTCTCCACTAAAAACTTTGGAGGTAGCATAGCCCTGCAGAGACCTCGATTTCTATTAATCCTACTTTCCATAAATCCCCTCCTACCTACTAATCCAGGCACAGTACCAAGATGAATGCAGTTCTTATGAGACGTAGAGTGTTCCCAATATTCTGGGTGGCTCGGCTTCTGTGCATCCTTACCCCCTAACTCACGGTAATGGCCCACCAGCAACACTGAACGAAGTGGCCACTTGGCATGCTTCTCGAGAAGCCTGCACACCCACAGCAGAAGCCACTAGGTCTTGGGGCATTGTCAGAAGCTTCAATGTCTCCCCAATAACCTGCACCGATGGCAACCAGACTTGCTGTCCTCAGAAATTTCTGGAAGCCTGTTGCTGGGAGAATGACAAGGAGAGGTGGTGGTGACTCCACCAGGCCCAAGCAGGAAAAGGAACTCCCCTGGATCGTCAGGGAAAGAAGATTTGATGAGGACTACCTGGAGGAGGCCAGGGTGAAGGGGACAAACAGGGCAGCCAAGCATCCAAAGACCAACGAAAGGGAAAGTCATCTCCCCCAACCCTGCCCCCAGGGGCTGATGGAGCTGGGAGGGGGGCTGGAGGGCTCTCCTGAGGGCAAGCCCTCCTCCCCACAGCAGTCACCCATCCCTGGCCTGTGCCTCCGTCAGCCAGCGGGGGTGTGGGGAGACATGGTGGGCTGGGCTGGCGGCAGCCTGCAGGGGTGCGGGGAGATGCAGTGGGCTGGCGGCAGCCTGCAGGGGCCGGGCAGGGCAGAGACGGAGCAGGGGGGTAGAGCAAATGGGCAGTAGCCAGCGGAGGTGGCAATAACCTTGGAGGAATCGTCCTTAAAGAACCCAGCCTAGGGGACAAGTCCGGGAAGCCGCAGAAACCCCAGGTGACCCAAGAGCCTTCTTGTAATGCAGCTGGCCTTCTAGCAAACGTGAGTATTCAGTGTGCAGAGATAATTAACACTAGACATCAAGTGTCAGGAGAGCACAGGAGAGGGGAAGTGAGTATTCGGGAAGCACACTGAAAAGAGAGAAAGGAGCTTGACAAAGGCCTTCTACCATCACCGACACTGCTGTGGTCCCTGGCCACGGAGGACGCAGGCAGCATCGCGCACGGCGCCGGGCCCTTCCCCTCCCGGTCGCTCTCTCCTGGGCTTTGGCTCGCCAGCCCAGGGGCTGCAGGATTCAGGCCTGGGCACAATCACACACACAAGGAAGAACCAGGCCATGGCCATTTCTGCCTCCTTCCATCTTTTTTCTTACATCTGCTTGTATTGTGGTAAAATACACGTAACATACAATTGACCATCTTAACCACGTCTGAGTGCCGCGTTCTGTGGCATTGGGTACATTCACTCTGTTACGCAGAGGCCACCACCGTCTGTCTCCAGAACTTTCCATCATCCCCAGCTGTAACTCTGTGCCCATTAAACACAAGTCCCCCTCCCTCGGCCCCTGGCACTCACGCTTCTGCTTTCGCCTCCTCCAGGGATCCCTCACTGAGTGAGCCACACGGCGTTAGTCCTTCGGTGACCGGCTTATTTCACGCAGCAGAATGCCCTCAAGGTCTGCCCACGCGGTCCCGGCAGCTGCCTCTCATTCTTTTCCACGGCTGAGTAGTAGTCCCACCGCACCTCAATCCCTGCTGCATCTGGGGGGAACTGCGGGCACCCAGCCTGGGATCCCGGCAGCCTCTCTCGGCATTGCCGCCATCACGCATGTTGTCCCTTAGGGTCCTGTCTCCAGGTCCCCCACCCCACCCCAGGCCTGGCTGCAAAACAGCACATGCTTTTCCCACTTGGCTGTCTCCTGAATCTCTAACAAGGGTGCGTGGGGAATGCCTGTTTCTTGTGTCAGAGCTTTTGTTGCCAACACCCACAGGGAAGCTGACGAGGGATTGACAACAAACACAGGGCAGTTACAAACCTCCCACATTCCTACGTGAGTCACTGTCCCCAGCCAACAGCCCTGGGCTCACTTCTGAGGACATAAGTGGGAGCCAGGTCTTCCCACCTTCAGTTCTGAGAAGTGGGTGCTCTGTCCCACCCCCGTCTCCTGGGCTCAGCCACGTACAACACACGAGGAGCTGCTTGATCTCCCTCACAGGCCCGGGTCTGAAGGGACACGAAGTGGGGACAATGGGCTCTGTGCTCTCTGGGACTCTCCAGGCCGTGGGGCTCATCCCAACAGGCACAGCCCCCCTTCCCCAGCAGACACCCTTCATCTGGGGCCCGAGGTGAGAGAGGGCATGGCCAGCCACCACATTCCACCTCAGAGCCCCTGGATCAAAGCCCCCTCGGATCCTACCCACACGACCACCGTCACTCCGCAGCCTGCTTCCCTGGGAGGTTAGTGATGGCTCCTGGTCTCGGCCCCTCCAGATCTGCAGTCTACGGTTGGTCGTCTTCCAAAGCAAGCAAGGTGAGCATGAGACTGAGCTCAGAGGACGCCAGTAGCTCATGAATTCTCCAGATGCCTCATGCCTGTAGCGGAGGGCCCCCCACCCCCGGGGGGAAGAGCACCATGCTTCCAGAGGAGAGATTCGGCTCTGCTAACATCTAGCGTACAGGTGGACGGTGAGACCCCGCTGGGCCAGACCATCAGGGGCCGGAGGGTCACACCACCGTGAGCATGGCGGAGGCTCCTTCCCACGTGTGCTCTGCTGCAGCCCCTGGAGTGGCCCGCAGGTCATCTTAACTGAAACGCTGCTTCATAATCTTCGTGACTCTTACACTGTATGTAGTTATAATAAAAGCTTTATCATTCTCTATAAGGAGATGGGAAGTGGCCGGAAAACTATTTTCCTCCATGCACAGACTTGGTGTCTATCCAGGGCAAAGTACTTTAAAAGAAACCAAAAACCAAAAACAGCTTGAGCTTATGATATGAACACCTTATATTTATCAGGGTATAATCAACTTAGATGGGAGCCCGGCCCTCTCTCCTGCAGCCCTGGAGGGTGAGCGGGTCTTGCTTCATGGGCCCCCCACCCCCACCCCCAGGGCCCTCCGGCTCTGTATCATCTTGCCTGTGTGGCAGAAGCTGGCTCACTTCTTGTCCACATCCCCAGCTGCAAGAACAAAGACAATCCAGGAAACCACTTTGTGTTTAAAGAGATGGCCCAGGAATTCCTCACGGCACATCCGTGCACACCCCATCCACCCAAGTGGAGGCCTAGGACCATGCCCGACTGCAAGGGAGCCCGGGAATTGTGGTCTCTACCTGGTGACCAGGTGGCCAGCCAAAAATCAGCAGTCCTGCTAGTAAATTCCTCTTCCTTGTGTATCTTATCATGTCTAGAAATATTAATACAGTGATGCCCGTATAATTTATAAACACACCAATATACCTCGGATGCTTGTTGTAACCAATAGGAACACATGGCCAAAAAAAGACATGAACCCGCAGGATCAAGGCTAAGCTTCTTAGCAAATCCTTCTTCAGGATCTGGCCCAACTTTCTCCCACTTCTCCAGGCATAGTCCCAACATGTCCAGCCATGCTCGGAAAGCTCTGGGCACTTTGCACCTCTGTGCCTTACTCCCTCAGCCTCCCTCCACCGTCCCCCTTCTCCTCACCACACACTGGCCCTTCCCGCTCCAGCAGAAACATGCCACCCTTGGAGGAGCGTTTTTTCACCGTTGGACTTCTGTTTCCTTAGCGTTCTGTGAGCCCCTGGAGGAAACCGGCCTCAGTGCGTGGAAGTGCCCCTGCTAGCAGGCAGAACAAGACTCCACGCCAACCCCTGGGACCTGTGGATGTGTCACCCTACGTGGCAGTGGGCCTTTGCACATGTGACTGAGGATCCTGAGACGGGACCACTGTCCAGTGGGTCCTATGTGAGCACCAGGGTCCTGAGAAGCAAGTGAGGGGGCAGCAGAGTCGGAGAAGGAGGTGTAAGGACAGAGGTGGAGGTCGGACTGACACTTGGAAGGGGCCACGAGCCAAGGAGTAGGGGTGGTCTCCAGGAGCGGGGAAGGCAGAGGAGTGGATTTCCCCATGGAGCCTCCAGCAGGAGCGAAGGCTACCAACCCCATGATTTCCGCTCACCGAAACCCATTTCCCACGTCTGACCTCCCGAACTCGAAGATAATAAATTTCCGTTGTTTTAAGCCACCACGTTTGTGACTCACACAACACCCTTCCCCACAAGCCTGGGGCCCCTGCAGTCATGTGCAGAAGCTTGAGCTGCCTGTGCATCCAGCGCGGTGTATACAGCAGATGCTCAGTGAGGGTCTGTGAATGGAAGCCAGGGTTGTGGGGGGAGGGTGGCAGCCTCAGACTCCAACACGCCGGGATTTGAATCCCTGCTCGGTCTCTCATTATGTACAATAGCTCTGAGCACATTTCTTAGTTGGAGACTCAGTTTCTTCACTCGACCTAACAGCTGACACCTGCTTCAGGTGTTTGCAAGGATTAAATAAGAGGTGATATTGGGCCTTTGTGTTTTGGATGATAACCAAGGAAAGCAGGGTCCTGAGGCACGACGAGCTCGCTCGGGGGAAATGCTCCGCGGACCTTGCCTACCCGCCCCCACCCCTGCTCCGAGTGTCCCAGCTGTGCAGCCTCAGGCAGACCACTCCCCTCCGAAAAGCCCACCCACGCGAGCCCGCCTTCAAGCTCCACTAGAGCCCGGGCCGCAGTGACCAGCTCCCTGGGGACCCCTGCCCCGTAGCCGCCTGCCGTGGGGGCACCTCACCTCCATGTCAAGGGGCTTAACACAGCATTTTATCCTCTCTGGGGTCCGCAGCCCAAGGCAGGGTGTGGTAGCCTCTGGGGCAGAATCTTCTGGGCGCTGAAGGGCAGTTGGAAGGCAGGGACAAGGGGCCCTGCCCTGCGAGGAAACCGCCCTGAGGAGGATTTCGCACCACCCTGGAAGGAGCCCTCCAACCTTTCCCCTGTGATAGGTAGGTGACAAAAATCTGATCGGATGACAGGCGCAGGGAGGGTTAATCAGATTAAAACAGGCCACCAACTAGCCCATAAAAACCCCTAGACTTAAAACTCCGGTGGCAACCCCCTCGGGTCCCCTCCCTCCTTGGGAGCTTTGTTCTATCACTTTGCTATCGCTCAGTATCGCTCCATCTCGCTGTTGCTTTGCTGCCCACCTCAGTCTGGTCTCCCTCCTCAGTCTCCGAAGCCACGTGACCAAGAACCTCGGACACCGACCGAGAAAAGTCGTGCAGGACTAGCCCCTTCCCCTCCTGGCGGCGCCTGGCTGGCCTGGGCCTGCGGGCGGGCAGCCGCGTCGCTGTCTGTGCCCCTGCCCTGCGCTGCCTTCTCCCGCGTCTCCTCTGTACCCCTCCTTCCTATGAGGACATCAGGCATATTGGATTTGAGCCAAACCTACTCCTCTACGGCCTCCGCTTGACCCATCACATCCACAAGGACCAAATTTCCAAGCAAGTTTGTATTCTGAGGTTCCAGAAAGGACATGATTTGGGGGGACACCAGCCAACGCAGTCAGTACCCCCATTTTGCCACAGCCATCTCCCACCTTCCTGGACACTGCCTTCACCCCCCAGGAGCTCAGGCACCGGCGCATGGCCCACCCTCACAACCCAAGTGTGCCATCGGCCGAAGCAACTTTGTCCTCCAGGGGCATGGCCCATCCAAGCCCCAGCCTCTCTGTGCGCTGACCTCGCCGGGGCTGGTGACTCACTCCACACCACTCCAGCCGCCCAATCCTAGGGCCACTCCGGGGACCTGGTCATCACGTACAGCTGCTGTCTCCTTCTCCTGAAACCATGCATTCATAAAACTTCCTGTGACCTTCCCTTCTCCAGATGCCAAATTCAGTAACACATGTGTTGATGCCTGGTTTCTATCAGTGGACAAAACAAAGACCCTCATGCCGGAGCCGACATCCAGAGCTCACACGGTGCTCCCAGCGCACCGGTCGATCCTCCCTGGGGCGGCTCCAGGAGAAGCTGGCTCCCACTCCCTGGAGCAGCACTCCCGTACTTCCTTCTGCCCTCCTGGGACTCCATGACCCCCTCCACCCCTAGTCAAATTCCTGGACTTCCTTGCTCCATTGTCCCAGAAAAACTCGGTTCTGGATGCCCCAGAACCTTCCCGACCCAGCCTGCCCCGGGCGTGGCCCAAGGAACAGTCACACCACCCTGAGGCCCCTGTGGGATCCCGCAGAAACTTCAGACTGGCGGGCGGTCGGCACTTCTAATCGGCTCTCCCTCCCTCTTAGCTAAGGACCCCTCCCCCTCCTTCAGCAAAAACTGGAACTGCCTGAGGGCTCCGCCCTGCCATTCCGACTCCAGTCCTTTCCTCACAGAGGTGGCTTCCGGGTAATTCCAGTAAATTCCAGGACTCCTCAGGGAATTCCTCACACGTCCTTCCCCTTCATCAGTCTCTCTACTGGAATCTCCCGTCAGCATTTGAATGGGCTCATGTCCTCCTCATTTGTAAAACAGAAGAGAACTTCCTCTTCCCTAGGTCTACACCCGCTGCGTCCCTGCCCGTCTGCACCTCTCGCCGGGGTCCCACAGGCACCACCTCCCTGCACGCTTGCAGAGGGCGTCGGGGGTGGGGGTTTGTCCTTGCCACTTCCGGCCCTCCTTCCCGGAACACACCTACCGGGACTTCTTGCCTTCTTGACTTTCCTATCCCTCCCGGCCTTCCATCCCTGCGCTTTGCAGCCTCTTTATTCCCAGGGCTGTCGGAGGCTCACTGATTTCTCATCCCACACACTCTGCCTTGGCCCATCCTCGAAGGGCTTCGGCCGCCATTTGCAATGGTCTCTGTGATGGATTCACCAACAACCTTCCACAAATAAGGGTTGGCCTGGAAGGGTAGGACAAATTCTTCTTTATCCTTCAAGGTCTCCTTGATGGGCGAAGAATTAAATTTATGGGAGACAATTAACAGGAGAGGAAGCCGAAGGTCTATTACATGCCCACAGTGGCTCAATAATGAAATTGAGACCTAAAGACCTGACCAAGGCAGGCAGTTTTTATACTTTTTTAGACAAAGAGACAATACATCTGTGAGGAATTGACAGGAGAAAGAAGGCTTAGCTCTGGGAGCTTCAGTTAGTAAGGAATTCTAAACAGAATTGGGGCGGGAGGAGTGAATGAGTAAAAAGTAACAAAGGTTGTTTATGTAGCCTTCTCCACTGGAAATCTCCCATCTCTGGTCATCAGGATGTCTCTTTAACTCCCGGGAAAGGGAGGGAACTTTCACGTGGGAGATTTGTTTCCTGCTTTTAGGGGACAGAGGAGGGTCTGAGTGTCCTTCTGCACAGGCTGTCTCTTTAGTAACCTTTATTTTAAATAATCAGTATGCCAAAGTGGCACCTTTGGGGACAGCCCTTGGCCCCTGCCGTCTCTTGGCTAATGATGTCTCTTGTACTCCCCTAAAATCTGCCCTAACCAGACCTACAGAAGCAGTCTGGGCTCTTCCTTGTGGCGCCGGAAGATTCTGAGGCTACGCCACCCCTGGCTGTGGGATCCACCTGCAGCCGCATGGAGGGGCTGAGTATAGAACAAGGAGTGCAGAGGGATTAACAACTGTGGGGCAAACCTGGACGCACCGGAGACAGGAACAGAGAGCTGACCGATACACGTCTTTTCCCCCAAAGGACTGTTGTATCTGCAAAGTGGAAGATATCTTGTGTGACCAGGCGCTGGACATGCCTCGCCCGTGGCTGCAGCCGGCTCAGTAATGCACTACCTTGGATTTGCTTTTCCTTCTTTGCCGCCTACTCGCCCCTTTCCCTCACTCTCCTTGGGATGACACTGGCCAATAAAGTCTTAGCAAGGGAGTCAAGATGCTCCTCAGCCTACGAGAATACCATCTCACTACCGGAATCGTGACCTGACCTCCTCATGCCCACCGGGATCGTGAGAATCATAAGTTCAGGAGTAACAGGTGTTGACAAGGATGTGCAGAAATCAGAACCCTCATTCCCTTCTGGTGGGAATGTGCAGTGGGCAGCTTTAGAGAAGAGTCTAGCAGGTCCACTAACGGTTAAAGACAGAGTTACCGCATGACACAGCACCTGCATGCCCAGCAGCCCCACCCGGGAGAAGCAAAACACGCCCCCACGGAGACACATACACCAGTGTTCACAGAAGCATTGTTCATCCGGGCCCCAAAGTGAAAACGATGCAATTATCCATCAGTTGGTGAATGGGTAAGAAAATGTGCATTTCCATATAATGGGAAATTATTCAGCCATAAAAAGTAAACTATTGGCACATGATACAACATAGGTGAACCTTGAAATATTATGCTAAGTGAAAGAAACCAGGGACACCTGGGGGGCTCAGTCGGTTAAGCATCTGCCTTCGGCTCAGGTCACGATCCTGGAGTTCCAGGATGGAGCCCCGCATCAGGCTCCCTGCTCACTGGAGAGTCAGCTTCTCCCTCTGCCTCTCACCCTACTCATACTTTCTCTCTCTCTCTCTCTCAAATAAATAAATAAAATCTTAAAAAAAAAAAGAAAAGAAACCAAAGAACACATATTATATAATACCATTCATATAAACCTCCAGAACAGGAAAACCTATAAAGACAGAAAGTAGATTGCTAGATGCCCAGGGCTGGGGAGTGAGGCTGGGATTATGGTTTTTTAAAAATATATTCCTGGGGCGCCTGCATGGCTGAGCAGGTTGTGCCTCTGACTCTTGATTTCAGCTCAGGTCATGATCTCAGCGTTGTGGCATCTGGCCCTACGAGCCCATGTTGGGCTCCACGTCGGGCTCCAAGCTTAGCAGGGAGTCTGCCTGTCCCTCTCCCTGTTCCTCCTCCTCTCTCTCTCTAAAATAAATAGATAAAAATCTTTTAATAAAAAATAATAAAATATATTCTTTCATATTTTCTGAATGTTTTACGAGCATGTGATATTTTTCTATTAAAAATAATATACTTAGCCATCTACCCTATTCTAAAAAATATTTATTATAAATGGTTATTAATGTTTAAAAAAAATAGCAGGAATACAGAGTTTGGGCAGTAGATTGCTCACTGCATGACATCTCAAAGATCTTCGACACCCTGCCCTTCCCTTCCTGGCCTGAGTCTTCCGTGTCCAAAAGAGCAACAGAGGTCTTGTGTCCTGAGTTAGTGATTCCGGGAGAGAGTATGGTCCTGTGTTTAGTCCATAAGCAATAGTAAACTTTCCTTGCACGATGGCACATCTATAGTGATTAACATAGAGAGATGTAATTAAGAACTAAATGGTGCTCTCATGAACACATTTCCCTAAATACTTAACTCAGAGTAACTGACGGGCTGGGGAGAATAGATTCCATCGTGTTCAACAGAGAGCCTTCATGCGTTAGAGAACAGCAAGAACAATGTCACCAGAGGTAACCGAGTTGCAAATTCTCACAATATTTGAATGTGGTTTCCGAAACCAAGCCTGTAGTTTGCAAGACTGTACATTCACGTTCCTCCACTGCCATTCCCCTAGACTAACTTCATTTGTGGGACCAGACTTTACTGGCACTGGGGCAAACCACAACCCTGCAGGGTGCAGTGACAGACCCTATCAATACTAAGGCCACACCGACAGCCCTCAGCAGGAACCCAACAGAACGCAGCCTGCAGGCAGCCCTCCCACCTTCCCACAGGTCCACCGGGCCTCGGGGTGCCTCCAGGAGGCCCCTGATTCACAAAATCCCAGTACAGATGTGAGGGAATGCAGAGTCAGAGGCTGGGCTGTGTGGCCAGCAGCTCTGGTGGGAAGAAAAGTAGCCACATGAACAGACCTTAACACACCAATAAGCTCATGCGATGGAGTCCCTTTCCACACAGGAGACAGACAATCCAGGAACCCATAAAATATTTTCATAAGGGGTGCCTAGGTGGCACATAAGTTGATAGTGGTGACCAGGGCTTAGAGCGGAATATACAGAGAGAGTGTGAAAGCCTGCTTCTGCCCTTCCCACAGAGAGAGGTGAAGATGGAACCCTTCCATTCCATCCACCCCCACTTTGGGTTGTGTTCAAGAAATGAAAACAAGTTACATTATTAGCAAATGCTACGTTTTGGTTATGCATGAGGATTTGAAAACAATTTTGTCATAATCCGGGATGACAACACTTGTTAAAAACGTATATGCTCTCATAGAAGTAGGAAAGATTATGTCAAGTTCACACCAGTTTTGGCATGATGGACTGGGTGTAGGGTGTCTACACCGTAACCAGGCTGTGCCTGCCCTGTAAGTTAGCAGCGGCAGGAAACCCACCACTGACGCTGGGACAACAGTAACAGGCTAATGAATGGCAAATGTCTTTGCGCAGTCCTTCTCAAAACTTTCCTAATGAAACACCCCTTGAATCCTGGAGTGTGAACACAGCCACTGTAAGCATTCCTCTTCCTTGAAGTTTCCTGTTTTATCATTAAAAAAATCATGTCAATCCTCCCTCCCCCACCCCAACCAAAAAAAGGAACTTTGAGAAATATGAATATCTCAAGAGGATGTTTCTGTTTTTTTAAAGGCTTCTGGCATAGAGCCACAAACCCTGATACTGAAGATGCCACACACAATGGAATTTCACACTCCCTCAGCCCCGGGGGTCGCTTGGCCACCAGGGGATTTGCTCTCAACCTCTGCCCATCTGCAGACAGTACAGAAGACCACAGACTCTTTCTCCGCTGCTGTTGAGGAACATCTTAAGTAATACGATTTTGCTCAACGAGATGTGGGTTTTTGATTAGCATGGGGCATATGGTGTGACACACGTGGCAAACAGGATATAAATACACATTACACATCAGCGAGATAATCAACTTTTTGAGAGTAAAGTTTAGTAAGGGTTTATATTTTCTGTTTTTCTTGAGCAGTTGGGACGGTTTGCTTTCCGTATGTAAGGAAAGACAATGTGAAAGTGGAAGAAATTATTGTATGAATGAAACTTGCATCATTTGCATTTTCATAAAAGATCCTGTCAAAGGTTTCTGGACCCCTATGTACCGCTGGGGAACACCCCCCAAACAGCTCCGATCTCCGCGCCCTCGCTACGTGCCAGGCATCAATCAACCGGCGGCAAACGAGCAGGTGTGGTGACCAGCAGGCGCCGCGGAAGCGGGTCACAGACTAGAGGTCGGGGCACCGTCAGGTGACGCGGCGGGTGCAGCGCGATCGCCTGCTGACCGCCCGGTGGAGGGGGCCAGGTTGGCAGGGGAGGCCCATCCGTGCGCCACGTCCGGGCGAGGACCTGGAGCCCACGTCGTCCGACCGAGAGACGCCACCCACCCGCTCCCGCCAGCCCCGCTCTTCCCTCCCAGGCCCGCCCGGCCGGTCCCCGCAGCCCCTCCGGCCGTCCGCCCGCCGGCCGTCCGCGCTCCCGAGCCAGCGCCGGGCGCGAGGCGGTGGTGGCGTGTGCTGACGTCATATGGGCCGCCCGTCCCGGATTGGCCGCAGCCGCCTCACCAGACCGCGAGCGGACGGGCGCGCGGGCGGGGCGGGGCGCGCGGAGGCCACGCCCCCAAGCGGCGGGCCGGGTAGGATCACGTGATCCGGGGCCCCGCCGCCCGCCTTATAAGCTGCGCCGCGCGCCCCGCGCCACGGGCCCAACTCCAGGCGGTCCGGGCCTTGACCTCGTTCTTCCGTGAGCCCGCGCGGGCGCCCCTCGGACAGGTACGCGGGCCGTGTTGGGGGCTCTGAGGTGGGCGCGGACTGGGGCCGAGCTCGGGTCGGGAGCCTCTGGGCGGGGGCGTGGGTGGGGAGGTCGGGGCGCTCCCACCCCCTCCCGGGAGCGGGACGGACCCCAGCCCGGCCCCGGGGCGGGGCTGCACCCCTGACCCCGGTGGGCCGGCTTAGCGCCCCCTCAGTCCGGGGCCCCTGGTAACTTGCGCTGCGCGCGGACGAGGTGTGGGAAACTTTGGGACTGGACGAGCCAGCACTAGAGGTGCGTGCAGAGGGCACTCGTGGGCCCGCTCCGGTGCGGGGCAGCGCGCGGGCGCGCCGGACACCTGGCCGCCGCCGCCCCCAGCCCGTGCGCGCTCAGGTGGGCCCTCCCCGCGGGACCTGCGGCGCGGGTCGCGCAGTCTGCCGGCGCCCCAGGGGCCCGGGCTTTCCCGGTCGAGCCGCGATGAGTGGGCATCGCCATCCGTCCGACGGCTGCCCCGGGCCCGCGCGCCCCTCGCCAGCGAACTTGACGGGGCTCCGTCCCCCGCCCCCTCTCCCTGCAGGAGCGCCGGCCCGCCTCCGGTGACCGATGCCCAGGCTGGACGACCACTGCTGGAGCTGTTCCTGTGCCCAGGGCGCCAGGCACCGAGGCCTCCCTGGAGCCGGGGCCGGAGGGCTGGCGGCCAAAGTGGGAGACATGCTCAGCCCCGCCGCGCTGGCGGCCCGCCGCGGCCCGGACCCGGACTCCGCGCCCGCCCGCGGGCCTCGCAGCCCCGGGGCGGGGGGTCGCGGCGCCGGCGGCGGCCCCCCCGGCAGCTGGCACCACCACCTGGTGCAGAGGAGCCTGGTGCTGTTCTCGGTGGGGGTCGTGCTGGCCCTGGTGCTCAACCTGCTGCAGGTGCAGCGGAACGTCACCCTGTTCCCCGAGGAGGTCATCGCCACCATCTTCTCGTCGGCCTGGTGGGTCCCACCGTGCTGCGGGACGGCGGCCGGTGAGTGCAACGAAGGGGGCCGCTCGGGGCGGGGGGGGGGGGTGGTGGCGGGCACGGGGGATCGCGGGGTCGCCGGTCCGGTCTCCCGCCGCCCTGGCCCGGGGGCCGCGCGTGGAGCCCGCCGCCGTCCCCTGGGCGAGCGGGCCTGGGATTGGCGGCGGGAGAACTGGTGAGCGGCGCGGCCTCGCTGCCATTGGCCGGGCGCTTGAACACGCTACCCGCCGGCCACCGAAAACAAACCGTCACGTGGGCCGGCCGGGCGGGGGCGGCGCGCGGAGGGGACGCCCCGTCCGCCACCCGGGTGCCGCGGGGTGCCGCCGGCCAGAGCCCCTGTGGACGGCGCGCTGACTTCTTGGACTTGTTCTGCTCCCTGGCCGCTTTTATGACAATGCATGGTTGGTCTCAGCTGGGGAGACGACTGAGCGCTTCTGTCGTCGACCAGCGTTCATTGATGAGCACGCTGTGTCAGGTGTTTGCTGCGGCCGCCACTGCACAAGCTGTGGGAGTACAGAGAGGGCAGTCCGGCCCTTGCCCTCAGCCTGCCACGCTCTGCTGGGCAGAGCTCGGTCTCCAAGTGGGACCTGGTCTGGGCAGGGGTGCCGTGCTGTTGGCTGTGTAGCCAGCGTTTATGGACTGCTTGCTTTGTGTTTGATGTGCTTTGCTTTGTTCTCTCCTTACAACAGCACTCTGCTGTGGCTCCATTTCACAGATGTGGAAACTAAGTCACGGAGATCTTAAGTATCCCTGTCTAAGGGGACACAGTAAATGGCAGGGCTGCTGTGCATCATGCTCAGACTGCCTCCCTGGAGTCTGGGTGTGTCCCCTGCACTGTGGAGACACAGCCCATTGGCAGCAGACCCACTGAGCACAGCTGGATGGCCCAGGGCTCGGAGTGGGGCCTTCTAGCCAGGACACATCACTGGGGGGATACTGTAGTTACTTGGTGGGTAGACTGCTGTCATCTCTGTTCTTAGGAAGATAGGATACTACTTGGCCTCCCTAAACCCTTTAAGCATATGGCTATCCTATTAATCCTTTTTGGGAAACTTACCTAGATGCAGATCCCATGTTTCATGCCCATAGGGTACAGTAGTTCTTTCTTTGAATCAAAAATCTGATCTTAAAAATGAAATATTTTAGGTTAGGCTTTATTTGCAATTGCAGCTTCAAGGGATTCTGGGATTATCTGAAACACAGTTTCTCATACCTCCTTTTTTTAAAAAAAATTATCAGGTAAGCATAGGGCAAAATCCCACAGTACATTTGTATCTTTTTACCCTTTAAAAGGTAAGATTAAGTTATAGGAAAATAAGTTCTAGAATTGTTTGGGTTCCAGTTTTCAAAACTCTAAAATTAGAACTTGATAAAATGTAATACGAAATTGAAACTGAAACTCTCCCATTGAATGTGTTGCCAGAACTGCATCTCTTGTTTCTCTGTCCAGGAACCTGAAATAGTTATCTCTTTCATGGACACCAGGTGGAACAGCCCCGTGGCTTTCAAGCCTCCGCACTTGGATGACTTTAGGTGCTGAGCCTTGCGTCCTACAGTCGGTCCCAGGGGGCCTGGATCCCCACCAGCCACCAAGCACCCTGTTCCTGCCTTCACTTGTCCATTTTACTTCTGTCCTGGAATGCCACACCCTCCCCCCATCTAAATTCTTTGTCCTCATGCTTTAAAATTCTATGCCTGTGAAAATTCCCTAACTCTTCGAGACCACAGTAAAGCTCTTCCTACTCCGCCTTCTAGTTACATAACCCGCGTCATTTTACACATGAGGGAACAAACATGAGGATCCAGGCCCCATCGGAGCCCACAGGGAACAGGGCCCTGGTTTTCTGAACCTGGTCCCAAGCTATTCCCACAGGTCAGGACCTGGACTCGGGGGAGGCTCAGCATGGCTGACTTGTCATAGCGTTATATGGATAATTAACCCCCTGCCTGATTCAGGTCCGTGCCTAATTAAACTGAAGAACAGCAATTTTATTTTAAATTTCTCAAAACAATGTGATCCTTTTGTTTGTACTCAGGGAAACAAAAATATAAAATTAGTCTTAATTAAAATGCTGTATTATAGCACATATATTTTTCTAGGAAAAGAATTGATTTGAATAACATGTTAATAATTGCCACGTAGAAGTTCTCTGCTTGCAAGCTGGCGGACCCTAATACTGTGTTGTTTTACCAGCTGTTGTGGGCTTGCTGTACCCCTGCATTGACAGTCACCTCGGGGAGCCGCACAAGTTTAAGCGGGAGTGGGCCAGTGTGATGCGCTGCGTGGCCGTGTTTGTTGGCATCAACCACGCCAGTGCTGTATCCTTCGGTGGATGTGCTGGGTCCAGAGCATTTCCCCAGCGTACCTGCTGAAACATTTGTTCCTTTTAATGAGTGTATATTATCTCATAGTTTCGCTGAATGGTCTTCTTCCAACTCTTATTTTAAAGCACATTGCTTGGTTTCTACTTAGCAAGCGTTTTCAAAGTGGTTCGGGAAACTTAAAATAATACCTGTTGCGTGATAGTATCTTCTGGTTCTTTGGAGTGGGTTTTGTAAATTCCCTCTCATATGCCCACCTTACATCCTTCTGTTGTGAAGACCTGGTGTCTGGCCCAAGGAGAAGTATCTGGGGGTCCCTGTTCTTGGGCCGCTTCTTCTAGAGGTTGAAGAGAAACCGGTCTCTGCTTCTCTGCCGCCTCCCTGGCTGCGACCACCAAGTTTCAGAGCCGGGCAAAGGTGGTGTCCTCTGCAGTAGGATTCTTAACAGAAGGTCCCTGGACTTCCCGAGTCCTCGGGTGAAATGCATTGGCGCAGACTATGTCACGTGTGTGTACGTTAGTGTGTTTGTCAGGAAGAGAGGCCGTACTTTCCCAGGTCTCAAGACTTTGGGTTTCTTTAGCACAACTAGAGTCTATTTCAAAATCTTAGAGGAAGGTATTTTTAGAGTTACTGTTTCTTAAATCTGCTCTATCTGTATTTTAATGATTCGAGTGTCAAGAGAGGATATTATAAGATACCTTAGCTTTGACAACATTGGTTTTTTTTCAACAGCTGATCAGTAGTGTTGTGGTGAAAAGCAGCTGTGTCCCCACAGACTGTGGAAGTGTGTAACGTAGAATGACACCTGATGACGTGTCCGAGGAGACATGGGGAGAGGAGTGTGTTTGCTCAGTTCAGGTTACTAATCAAAACAAAAAATAGGACTGGGACTAGAGAGGATTTAGCAAAATACGTTGTTTTGTGGTCTAAATGCTAGCAGCTACTGCTTTGGGAACATCTCCTTATAGATGAAGTGTCCAAGCATGTGATCCAGAGGCGTCCTGATCTTGGCAACCTTGTGCCCAGCAAATCCTTTCTGCAGCAGCCTGGGCATGTTTTTTGGATGGAGAGTTATGTGGTGCGTAATAATGAAAACACACGTGTAGGATCTGGGGTGTCTTGTTTTGCTTGGTTGGTTGGGTTTTTTTCTTTGGCTTGTTTTAATCATCTTAAAAATCACTGGACTTTTCCTTAACCTTGCATCACCAGAAATTGGATTTTGCCAATAATGTCCAGCTCTCCTTGACATTAGCAGCCCTGTCTTTGGGCCTTTGGTGGACATTTGACCGTTCGAGAAGTGGCCTCGGGCTTGGGATCACCATCGCCTTCCTGGCCACTCTGATCACTCAGCTGCTGGTGTACAATGGTGTCTATCAGTAAGTATGTACTCTCAAATAGCGACTGCGTCCAGAAGCTGTTACTCCACTTTTGTTAAAAACACCCACTCAGCTGGATGTCATGTTTTATTTATACATACATGAGGCCGGTTTGGGCAGGAAAATCTCAAAAATGCTGCTTATTGTTGATTTGCACGTGAACGGCGTAGCATCTGTAACTTGCTGTCGGGGTGCAGCATTCAGATGTGACCGTCCCACGGCCCGTTGCGGTAGCCGGGTAACCCGTGTCTCCCCGCTGAAGGGGGTCTCACCCCGGAGGCCAGCTGAGCTCAGGGAAGCTGACGGCTCGGGCACAAGTCCCTCTGCTCTCTCTGCAGGTACACATCCCCGGATTTTCTCTACATCCGCTCCTGGCTGCCGTGTATCTTCTTCTCAGGAGGTGTCACCGTGGGCAACATAGGGCGGCAGCTGGCTATGGTACGTGGTGACGCGGTCTGCCCCCGGCGCTGCAGGAGCTGGCCTCCTAGCCTGGCTTTACGCAAGTCACTGTAACGTGTGCTGGTCTATGTCTAGTTGAGACTCAGAAACGATTACTGAGAAGAGCGTACGTTTAAAAAAATAAGTAGCGGTACCAACTCAGGACTTTGCTAAATTATAAAGATTCAGGGGATTTGTAAACGCATGATGAGCTGGAAAGCAAGCAGAGTTGTGGGCAGCCCCGCATGTAATGGATGCGTTCAGTGGCTTTTCTGAGCTCTCAACTACTCTAGTAACTGGCAGAGCGGTCACTGAAAGCGCTAATGGCTGATAACAAGGCCCCCGCCGTCCCTCACGCAGGGCCAGGTGATGCCAGGGCAGCAGACGCCGCGGAGACCCTGCGCCCAGGTCCGGGCCTGGGTAGGCCAGCCCTGTCCTTCCCAGGGCCGGTGGGCCTGGCGGGCCTGGCTCAGCGTCGTGGGGAAGACGGACTCCCAGGGGCACGGAGCCGTTTCCTGAGAGCCAGAAAGGCAAAGGAAGTCCGGGATCATTTTGGCAGTTCTGTTCAGTAGTAAACATTCACATTTCAACACTTTAGTAAGAGAAAATTAAATGTGGACATTTAACTGTTCTTTCGAGTTGACTCTGACTCTAGGGCTTCATTGAAATGAACTGAAGAGAACTGCAGAGTCTTAAGAGGGCCACTGCCCTCAGAGATCAACCGTGGGGCATTCTCAGAAAACTTGTCTTGGTCCCTCAGGCTGTTTATAGAACAGGACGTCTATTTGTGCCTGCTGATACTTGTGGGAGCTGAATTTGAAGGCTGCGTGGCTGGTTCACAGAGATAGAACTAAGTTCTGAAAGCTAGAATGTGTAGCACATCCCACTGGTTCTGGAGTTCCTCGTCCCTCCCTCCACCCCTTACGGTCCCAAGGAGCCAGTGCCCAGAAGGGAACGTGATGAAAATATGGTTTCTTGCAGCCCCGATGAGGGTCAGTGGACTTGGCTCACTTATATTGACTTGCGTGGGACACCCGTGCGCTGGCTCCCTCCTGCCCAGCCCACTGCCTGGTTTTCCGAGTTGAACTGGGCAGGTCCACCATCTGTCCACCATCCGTCCACTGTCCATCCACCAGTGCTTGTTGCTGTGAGGCTTCTATTTTAGCAGCTTCAGTAGAGAACTCCTAATATGGCTTTTGGGATAAATCTGTCATCAGCCAGGGTAACTCCATTAAATGAACATTTGAATGACCTTCAACAAGTTGAAGGTTGTTATTTCAGGCTGCTGGGCTGATGCTGTTGTGTATTCACGGGGAAGGTTTGACCCAGGTTCAGGAAGTAAGCATTTCGTGGGTAGAGGCAGCAACTTCCCACGGGCACGAGTTGTAAGCATCTAGAAATGGTTGGAGGAAAGTTTTTTTAAAAGTCATGCAAATTGTACCTTTGAAAATACTACTTGAAGATTGTGTTAGTGAATGGTCCTCGCTGTGCCTCTTCAGTTGTTAGGGTGGAAATTTTAAAATTAAGTGAAAATTTAACCGATAAGTGTGAATATTAAAGATTTTAAAACAAGCTAACTGCAGGGCTCTAATTCTCCTTACTGAAGCTTGCTCTTCCCTTTTAGGGGGACTTACGTAAGGATGTTCTTACCTCACAAGGGAGCCAGCGCACAGGTGTCCCATGCAAGTCAATATAAGTTGAAATGAGGGGCGCAATAATCACCTTCCCTCCCAGGTCATGAGAATGAGCGGACTTCTCAAGTCTCTGCACCCACCCCACGTGCCATTGTTTCCATCCATGAGTGTGCAGATCCTTCCCCCTGGGCCCCAGCCGCAGAGAAAGTTAGCAGGGTCAGAAGTGGGGGCTTCCTTCCCCTGGGCCAGGGGCACCGCCCGCCATCCTGTCGCCCGGGACGGGAGCTACTGACGGCGAGTGGCCACTCCAGGGGAGGAGATGGCAAGGCACCCATTCTCTGGGTGGAGAGCCCGGGACGAGTGAACATGTGTGAGACTGTCCTCACTTGTGCAGCTGTGTTTGTGCTGGAGGAAGCTCCGTGGTGGAGCATGGCTTCTGGCTTCATTGCTTCGGGGAGTTACGGACGTCTGAGAGTAGGGAGCCAGGTTTAAGCCCTGTTCCACAGCATGGGTCTGTCTGACTTGGCGGGCAGCACTCGCCTCTCTGGTGAGGAGATCAGCCTTGTGAGTGGGGGGATGGGAGATGGGCTCTGGAACGGGTTAGAAGCAGCTACTTTTGGGAAGTAGAACTGTGCATGGTTTTTAGAGTTTGTTAGATTTTTCTAGTCCTCATTAAAAAAGTTACAGTGAAAACATTACTTTTATAATCAGAAACACAGGTGACGTGTAGGATCTTGGAGCCTGTGGAGGGTGTGGGTGAGGGGGCAGGGAAGGCAGGGAAGGCTCGCTGCACGCTCACAGAGCCCACTCCCGCGGAGGTCCCCACAGACGGCCTTGATCCTGCTGCCACCGCGGCTGAGACCCCAACTTTGATTCCGAGCGATGCCACCTTCCTGAGCACGACCCTGGCGTTAGATTGCCGTCGCCGCCCCCCCTCCCCCCACGGCCCCGGAGTCTGTCCAGCTGGTCCCTGGCTTTTTGTCTTTCTTGGCTTCCATCCCCGGACGTATCTGTATGCGAATCTCGTGGAAGCAGTGGTTTTTCCTCCGTCCCCGGCACATCCAGCGCATTCGCGGTTGAAGCTAGCCGCCTGCTCCCTCTGAGCGAATCCTCTGTTCCTGTGGAACGAGGGTGCTGCCCTGGGTGCCCTGTACGCGGTGGACAGACTGCCCGCTGCGGCGGCAGCCAACGGTGCGGGAAGCCTGCCGATAGAATCGGGAGCGTAGGAAATTAATCTCAGACTACGTCAGCTCCCAAGAGTGAAATACACGTTCCTGATAAAGGTGTCCTGCCTGCCTAGGTTTTCACAGGGCCTGCTCTTTGGGGGGCTGCTCCCCCGAGGCAGCACCAGCGGAGGGCCATGAGGGGCTGGAGTACTGGAGGGGTTGCAGGTGCCTGAGGCCCAGCCCAGTGCTGCAAGCAGCCCTGCGGGGACAGGGAGTGAGCCCCCGGGGCAGCACCGAGGCCGCACACCCTGACAGACTGGGAGAGCGTACGCTGTTGTGCAGGTGTGTGACTTGGGGTCCCATAGTTGTCAATCTGAGCAATGCTTTTGTGACATAAAGTCAGCCCTTCTGGAACCTTCCTCATCAAGGAGACAACTGTCTTTAAAGAGGACGAGTTAAAGAGGTTTTTTAGGGAGAGTGCGACTACTTAAGCCTCCCTCCTCAATTGTTTTCTTTCTTCAAAGAAAGGGAAAAAAGTCACAGCTTTCAAAACAGGCTTACACTGCTCAAAATTCGAAAACTCATTTTCATGCTTAAATCCCAGGAAAGCTGCTCAGTGTCAGGAGTGGGGCTGGCCCACCCGGCTGTCCTCAGGCCGCGCTCTGCAGCAGTCAGCTTCCTCTTCCAGCCCACCTTCCGCAGAGGCCTTGCACTCAGCTGTCTGCAGGACCTTGGTACTTTAGGGGCAGAGTTTAAGAAGGACTCTCAGTTCAGGATCGGCACCTTCCCCCAGTGTAAGGCCGTTGACGGCTGCAGCTCCACGAAGGAGAGGAAGGTGGTGGAGCCAGCGCCGACCGGAGCGCTGGCCCCGCACTCCGCTGCGGTCTCCTGGAATGCCTTCTCCGTCCTCACCCGGGCTCTCTCCCTTAGGAAGAAATGTCATTACTTGCAAGGATCGCCACGTCTCAAAGTTGCACGTGGGTTCCATTCAGTGGTTCAAGTAACTTCTTCCATGTGGTAGTCATTTGTCTGCCTGATGTTTAAGAGAAAATGATGAGCCTGTAGCATGATTGTATGGAATTTCTATTTATTGCTATTGGTAGCTTCAAGTCTTAAAACGTTAAGGCGTCACGCTGCCCCAGGGCAGGGGACATGTGGCTCTGCTTCTGGTGGCCCAGGCTGCAGGATTCCTGGCAGCAGAGAACTGACTTCTTTCCCGTTCGTGAGGGCCGCCCCTCGGCCGCCAAGAACTGTAGTAACGCTGGTGTCCTTCCTGAGGGCTGCATTGGCTCGTCCAGTCTTCGCGGTAGCAGTTTGAAGTAGGACCTGCTGTTGCCCGTTGTGAAGACGCGGGGAAGGTGGCCAGGAAGGTCAGCCGCCCGGGTGTGACACCCGTCCTGCTGGCACGTGGCGGCCGGCAGCCCTCCCCGGGGACCGTGCCGGCGTCTGTGCGGGTGCCCTGGCGTTGCGGGGGTCCCCTCCTGCCCCGGGATGTGCTGCTCTCAGGCAGCGCGCCCGGTGTCCCGTCCGACCCAGGCTGAGCGATAGCTCTTGTCGGCGGTGACTTGTGTCCCTACACTAACACCAGACCTGACCGTAGTCTCCCGCACACCACGGGTGGCAAACCCGCGTTCTCTGAATCCCACGTGTGGTGGGTCTGCCCCCGGGTTTCTCTAGGCGATTTTTGTTTAGGACCTTTCTCACGTTTGTAGCCAGCAGCTCATCGTGCTTCCAGATGACCAGATCTTACATCTGTGTTTCCCTGGGTAGGAATTAGCGCCCGAAAACTCCTGGCGGCCCCCTTACTGCGCTTCTCCCACATCAGACACGGGACGGTCTCGGGCTTCTTTCGCTGACTGGTGGCATTCGCCCGATGTCCTACAGGACAGGTGCCTAGGTGGGGGAGGCCAGTGGGCCACACGGGTTCCGGGAAGGAAACATTCACCGGAGGTCCTCCCGTGCCCTTCAGTGGCCTTGTGACCTTAACAGAGGCCACTGGTCGTTGGAGTTGCTCCTCCCTCAGTGAGACCTCAGCCCTGCGCTGGGAATCGCCGGGCAGCACCCGGAGAGCAGGCGGCACCCGAGAGCGGGTAGCACCCGAGAGCGGGGACACGCCGACACCTGCAGGCGTTGTTGTGAGGCTCAGACCAGGAAGCGCGGGGCACAGGCGTCCCTCGGCATCCCGAGCCAGGCCTGTCTCAGCAGACTGCCTGCTGTCCGTAAGGGTCCTCAGGAGCAGACTGATAGTGCCCAGAAGAGTGTGCTTTCTAGACCGCAGTGCACGAGCCTCCCCGTGCCACCGCCCGCACCCCTGCGCCCTCCTTCAGGGGCGGGTTTAGCCCTGTCTACACTCACACAGCAGCTTCGTGGCTCCCAGCCGAGGGCGGTGAGGTCATCACAGGGGCGGGGGGGGGGGGGCACATCTCTGCCCGAGGGTGGTGAGGTCATCACGGGGGGGGGCTGTCTCTGTGCCCGTGGCTCCCAAACTTCCTGTCCCCACCGTCAGAGGAGTTCCTCTGCACACGTGTGCGGGGCTAATGTTCTCGCTCTCTTCCCATGTAGGGGGTTCCTGAAAAGCCACATAGCGACTGAGTCTTCTAACCCACTGGAGAAGAGCCAAGATTTGGGAAGGAAGTCTGTGACATTGGATTGTGACAAAGATTATCTCTTTTCCTCAGTGATCCATTTAGATTGGGCTGACTGTACCAGTGACTCCCGGAAAAATAACTCACCTGTCTTAGAATAGCAAGTGGAGAAGAACTGCTTCTCTCGAAATGGTACCTTGCTTGCCGCGTCCATGCCCGTGTCCGCTCTGGAGACGCGACCCCAGGCGGGCGCAGGAGTGCTGGCGGGCACGGCTTCCTGAGTATTCAATCTCATTTATGTTATTAAAAGCAAGTTGCCATATTTCAAAGCCTTGAACTAAAGCCTAATTACCAGCTGTTGGTTTTGTGTTGATGCCCACAAGGGATAGCTTGATGGTGCTTAACAAAGGTGAAGTGTGGAAAAATAGGAATAATATTTATCCAAAAGATCTTTTAAAAATAGGGTTGTGTAAAAAAAGAAGTGGCGGTGAGTGCAGGGAGGCCGCTCTTGTGCGGCCGCAGTGCTGAGACGCTTTACGCTCACGTGCCACACGCAGGTGTACCACAGCACACAGCCACGCTCTCCTTCCGCCCGCGGAGTTTTGTGCAGACAATCTTACTGAGCACGGAGGGCAGTGAAGGCCGTAGGCCCACACTGTGATATTCTGGAATTCTCACCTCGATACTTGAGAAGTTTCATCCAAAATCCATAATCCTCTGAGGGAGTCCCGTCTGCCGTGTATCTCAGTCCTAGTGAGCCAGAGTCCTGCGTGGTTTCACCCTGCAGACCGGACGTGGCGATTCTCCCACAGCCCTATGGAATCTGCAATCTGTGATTGCCTTGTAAACGACGCGTGCACACGCCGCCACATTGAACATTGGGTGTCTCTAAATACTCAAAGATCTTGGTGAGCACAATGTATTCACTGAATGGCATAGACCATCCTAGACCCGCTTTGCAAGGATTGGGTCTCAAACGTCAAGTGCAATGTATATGAAAACCAATCTGAGCCTTGTATTCTCTTAAATATTTATTTTTTTTTAACGTGTGAGAGGTTAAAGAGGGTTCTCCATTCATTTCAGTGCTGCATGGAGGCAGAATTCAGCAATAATTTCTTTCAGTTATGAAGTTACTCTGTTGTGCCCTCCACTGAGCCCAGGTCCTTTGAAATACTCCAGTTGTGTGGGTTTAGTAGACTTGTCATTTTTACTTACAAATTTACCTTTTTGTACTTTGCAATTTAAATGTTTTTGTTTTAAATTCTGTGAAAGTGACTTCATTACGAGACTCCTTTTGACTAGAAACGGGCAATGGGCAGGACGGGGGTCGGAGGGCCTGGCGGCTGTGGCTGCAGACATGTGCCCTCGGTTCCACTCGCGTGATGATCTTGTTGCGGTTATTTGGTTTTGTTCTGAGAAAAATACCTTGGAGTAAATTGTAGGTGACTGTGTAGCTGATCTGTTTTAGAGGAATTTTGTGTAAAAGAAAATGGGATCATTCTGAACTTTGCACTGACCCCTTATGCGTTTTCTGAAAGTGAAGATGGATGATTAGCTGCGTGAAAAGATTTTTCAAGGAAGAGGAGGTCAGCATTTTATGAGAAACCAGAAGTTACTAGGTGAAAGAAGTAATTGAATCTTTAAAATATACTTGATCATGTACAAACAGTAAGTATTTTCTCTGAAACTGGAAGTAAATCTATATCTGTTAGAAATAATGTAGCCAAAAAATGTGAATCTGAAAAATTTTTTTGCCAATACTTTATAGCAAGTATATGAACCAAAGTGATTTGCGTTTGTAAAAATGTAAAATATTATGAACAAAATTTGCACTATACCAGATACAAACATCTAGTGAGATTCACATTCATACTAAGTTTTCAGCACTGTGTTCTTTTTGCATTCATTTTTTACTTTTATTAAAGGTTCAAAACCAATTATTGTGTTTATGAGATTTTCTTTAAAGGGGTGGAGGGGGCTTTGTGTGGGATGTTAGAATTTGGAATGGGAAAATATTTTATAGCTCTTCAAACTTGACTAATGTTTATTAACTACTCTTGGGGAAACACTACTCGAGTGTATTTTTCCTTCCGGTGGGAAGTGACTGGCAGTAGACATTGACACCGCTGCCCCCCCCAACTCTGGCAGGTGGGGCATCTGCCTGGGCCTGGTTCCACCCTCCCAGGAGAGCTATGCTCGGGGTGAAGGGCTGCTTCTCCCCATCCTAGATAGGGGTCTGCCTGCAAATAGAGCCCAGGAAAAGTGACCACCAGCAGACATTTCCCTCACCACAGAGACTCAAAGTCCTGCCCGAGAGGAGTCCATGTGTCTCCAGCACAGCGACACCCACCCCAAACCGTCCAAGTCCAGGTTTGACAGTAAGTCTGGGAGCGCGGTGCTTCCGGGACCGTTGGTGGGTTGGCGGGCGAGGAGTCTGTCATCCCGTTTGGTTATGGGTGAGGCTCGCTGTTCACAGATTGTTTCTTGTCCCCTCGGTTAGCTGCATGGGCGAGGCTGAGCGCAGGGACTCGACTGGTCTGAGTCCCCTCCAACCTCAGCTGAAGAGTTCCTGGAGGTCCAAGACTGACCCTGGATGCTCGTCACTTGGTGCCCTGGCCCCGTCCCGCCCTTGCTACAGGCATTCCTGTACAGCGATGAGGGAAGGGAGCCAAAAGGAATCTAGACCTGCCTTGCCTGGGACGCCTCGGCAGCTCAGGTCATGATCTCAGGGTCAGGGGATCGAGCCCCACTTCGGGCTCTGCGTTGAGCGTGGAGCCTGCTTGAGATTCTCTCTCCCCCTCTCTCTAAGATGAAATAGTTTTTAAAAATAAATAAACCTGTTTCATGTGTTAAAATAGACCTTTGCTAACAACTGACTTTCTGAGTTTCTGCTTTCTTTGTAATAATGTAGCTGGCAAAGTTGGGATCTCCGAAAAGCGTTATATTGTAAAAGATTAATAAAGATATTAAAATTCTGTTTCAGTACATACTATGCAATAAGGTTCTGGCCCACTCCCCACTAATCTACCATCAGGCCTGCTTTTGAACAGGAGGTGGGCTGATAAGCAATAAATTAGCCACACGAGGGATTTCTTTTTTTTTTTTTAAGATTTTATTCATTTATGGGCGCCTGGGTGGCTCAGTCGGTTAAGCGACTGCCTTCGGCTCAGGTCACGATCCTGGAGTCCCAGGATCGAGTCCCACATCGGGCTCCCTGCCCGGCGGGGAGTCTGCCTCTCCCTCTGACCCTCTTCCCTCTCGTGCTCTCTATCTCTCATTCTCCCTCTCAAATAAATAAATAAAATCTTAAAAAAAAAAGATGTTATTCATTTATTTGACCGAGAGAGAGATCACAAGTAGGCAGGGCGGCAGGCAGAGGGAGAGGGAGAAGCAGGCTCTCTGCTGAGCCAGGAGCCTGATACGGGGCTCAATCCCAGGACCCCGGGATCATGACCTGAGCTGAGGGCAGACGCTTAACTGACTGAGCCACCCAGGCGCCCCAACGCAGGAGGGTTTTCTTATTGATCCCTGAATGTGGCCAAAATAGGCAGAGACAGATGCATGAAATCTATCCAATCCTGACACCTGAACTTGGTGGGTGCTCTGTGGATTTTCTTCATAAGATTGACACCCGAGGAGTTTCTCACCCAGACGTTTATAGAAGCCCCCGTGTGCTGGGGCCAGGTGGGCTGGGGAGCACGGGGGCGTCGGGGGCCCGGCCGTGGCCAGCCCAGACGTGATTTTGAAGACAAAACCGTGGCCCCTCACGACACGTGGGTTTCATTACTCTTTCTGTTTCTTGGATGCTGGATTTTGGTGTTTTGGCACCTGTTTGACTAGTTTTCTACAGTTTTGTTGTTCCTCGAGATGCACGTTCTCAGGTTCAGAAGATGAGGAAGACACGCAGCTTGGTCCACAGAAGTCACTTCCCCGTCACAGCTGTGCTGCTCAGACCCCAGCCAGCGTCCCTCTCACATTCATCTCCCCGAAGCTCCCCAGGCCACAGGGCTCTGTCCGCATGACCACCTGAGCCGTGACAGCTGCCCTTGGTCCTCCCCCGCTGTGAGCCGCCCTGCCCAGCACCTCGCCTTGGGTCTGGTTGTCACCTGTGAACACCTGTCGGAAGTGTTGAATAGGTGGATCCATTGGCTCCGGCGTCCGTCAGCCGCCACGCCACTGCTCCTGGGCGCTGCGCCCCGACTGTCCGCCGGCATAGCTGCGGCCCTTTCCCTGTGTAAGCTCCAGTCGGCGAACGAGAACCTAAATCGGGTGGTTAGGATCTCTCATTGGTGGAGCTTCGAAGTGAAGCGGTCACATTTCGTGCAGGCTGTTTACCAGTGAGACATGTTTGACTGTTATTACCGCCGCCCCCAACGAGGTTCTGACGGCCCTGGGTCGTCCTGTCGCCCTGTGCACAATGTCAGCGAGGGCCGCGGCGCCGTGGACGAGTTTTCCCAGGCCTGTGGCTGGGCTGCACCGAGCCATCCACACCTCTTGCCTCCAGCCTGCACCGGCCGAGGCCAGCGGGGCTGTCGGGATCCAACCCGGGGTGACACCGGCTGCTGGCTCTGAATGTCACAAGAGCCTGCGGCCGCCGCCCCACACCAACACCCTGAGCACCCGCCTGTTCCAGGCACAGTGCTGTGTGCTTTGCGCCTGGAGGTCTGTGGCCGTCCTTCACGTTGTGCCTCGTTGACCTTCCGCCCGCCTTCGTACCTGTCTTCGTTCTCTCCCGCTCGGGGCCCGCAGCTTCACCTTGTCCCCTGGCTTCCTGTCAATCACCTCAGTTACAAAGACCCCAGGAGGGCAGGGCAGGTGCGGGGCTAAGCTCGGAGCAGGATCGTGGGCTGAGGGGGGCAGCTGTGCCCCTCACGAGCCGCCTCCCGAGTCCTCGTTCCCCCGGCCGGCCCCGGGGAGGGGTGCGAGCCTGCACTCACACGCGCTGCTGGAATCTGTAGGCCTCCACAGGAGCGGCCTGCCGAGCCAGCTCTGGGACTTGCGTCTCCCTCCCCACCACACCTCACTGTCCACGTCTCCCTTGGACCCCCGCCAGCTGGCCAAGCCGTCTGGAAAAAGGTCAACATGCCAACAAGTCACAGGAAGATCATTTCAAAGTTTCACATCCGAAAGGAGGGAGAGTCTGCACTTTATCTCACATTATAGGATTAGCAACGAGTCCCTTAAGAAATCTGGGCACACAGAAAAGCCTCGTTGGAAGGTGTCTCATAAATGAAATTGTTGTGTTTCCTAAGATCCACATACAGGAATTTGCCATTGTACAGTTGGTCATTTAAAACCATCAGGAACAAGAATGATTTGTCTGCTCTCTGAGCACCCTGGCTCCCCTCAAGGTCAGAGCAAAGACAAGTCGGGGAGAGCTTCCTTTCCCAGTCCTTCTGCGTGGAACCGTTTCTCCGGGGAACTCCCTGGTCTTTACCCTGTGTGTTCTGGGCAAACCCGTGCTCCCCACCCCAGGATAAGTGGAAGCTCGACCCCAACATCTCAGGATGTGATCTTGTTTGGAAAGAGGGTCATTGCAGTCCTTGAACCAGGGGAAGACGCTGTCACTAGGGTGGCCCTGATCCAGCAGGGCTGGTGTCCCTGTCAAGAGGGGAAACTTGGACCCAGGGCAGCAAAGAGAAGAGGACGGGAAGACAGGGGAGGCCCCGGCGCGAGGCCAGGGGCTACAGTGCCAAGGAACGCCCCAGGCTGCAGACCTCCCCACCCTCGTGCCTTCTGAGGGACTGTGGTCCCGTGACACCTTGGCCTAGACTCTGGCCTCCAGATCCGGCAGACACGACATCTCTGTCGGCTTTTTGTTTCCTATGACAATGTTTACTTTTCCAGAAGCACAGAACACCTGCTCTTCTGCTGACTCACCCACTTCATCCAGACTTTTGGGAGTTTCTAGAGCTTTGCCCAAACTCCTTTTTTCCCTAGTACAAGAACATTGAAATCTAACCCAAACTCCCCATGCCCTCCTGAGGTAGGATATTCATACTGTGTTACAGATAGTTGGAAATGACAGTGAATATTTGCTGTAGAATTCATTTTTCCAGATTTCTGTCATTTGGAAAACCCTCTTAGGTGGAACCACTTCATTTCCCAGGTGGTGCGAGGGAGAAATGGATAGAGAAACTGCACATCAAGTGGGAAACTAAGAGCCAGGGCCTGGAAGCCAAACCCTGAAAGGCTCTCTTAGTCAACAAGGAAGTTTGCTGGTCTGTGTAAATGTAACTGGCTCAGATTAAAGTTAGCACTAACCAGGTAGAATTTCTACTCCCTGTGTCAAATTCTCCTGCTGAGATCAGTCTTCTCTCTGCAGCTGTCCCCTAAGGCAACTGACTCCAGAAAACAAAATTGTGAGAGCCCAGGCATAGGCACCCTCCCCTGGGGGACCTCACCCCAGGCTCAACCAGGGTTGGCAGCCAGACCCTCTGTCCTATAGCTGCTTCTCCCCCTCCCCAGGGAGCCCAAAGATGCTGGGCTGTGGAAATAAGTACCTGGCTGGGATTCTCTTCTATTACTGGGAATGCAACACATTAGAGCTGGGAAATGTCTTAGCAATCATGCCTCTTCCCCGTCTCCACTTCATGGGTGAGGAGCTGAACGCCCAGGAGGACACCGAATATGCTGTGTCCGAGCCCGTGGCCACGGCAGCCTCATGTCCTCCCCTCTGGCCACTCCCAGCTCCTCTGTCCAGCCCAAGCAGCTCCAGGTGCCCAAGCTCTTCCTCCCACTGGTGAGCCCCAGTGCTGACCTCTGGACCGGGCACGGCTCCTGGTGACCCCCAGCTGCCAATGTGACCAAACGTGCACGGGCTGCACTGTCCCTGGGACTCCCTGTTTCTCTCCTTCCCCTGCCCTGGGGCACCCTGTTGTAAAAAAAAAAAAAGGTGGGGTGTGGGCTATGCTTGTGCTCCCATTGTGAACACCGTGTGATCCAATTCACATCACCGGTCCTCCCTGGAAGCAGCCCATGCCCTCCTGGAGCAGAGCCTTGCCCCTCTCCCCAGCCATGTCCCCCATCCCAGGAGCTGAAGCTCTGACCTCACTGAGGGCAGAAACCTGTGATTACAGGGAGGATCATGCCCTTCCCCCCACCCTCCTGGAGCTTCCTGGTGCTATGAGCCTGAGCCCATCCCTTGGTACAGACCCATGAGGTCTGCTCCCTCTTCCTGAAGGCATCCCTATCCCATGGCTCTGATCTGCTATGCCCAGGTGACTTCTGCTCTCTTCTGTAGAGAAGATGAGGAAAGGCAGACCCAGGACATTGGTTCCCAAACCAGGCTCAAATCCAGGGCTCCACCCCTTCCTAGCTACGTGTGCTTGGCTGATGACTTTTTGGTGTCCCATTCTCCTTATCTGTAAAATGGGCACAATAACAGTACCTATCTCATGGGGTTGTGATAGCCTGGCAAGCATATGAGCTCAATAAATGTTAAGCATCATCACCATCACCACCATCACCACCACCATCATCATCATCACCATCACCATCATCATCACCACCACCACGTTCATCATCACCATCATCACCATCATCATCACACCATCATCACCACCACCATCACCACCATCACCATCAGCATCACCATCATCATCACCACCATCACCACCATCATCACCACCATCATCACCATCATCATCATCACCATCATCACCACCACCATCACCATCATCACCACCATCACCATCACCATCAGCATCATCACCATCATCATCACCATCATCACCACCATCATCACCATCGTCGTCACCACCGTCATCACCATCATCATCATCACCATCACCATCATCATCACCATCATCATCATCACCATCATCACCACCATCATCACCATCACCATCAGCGTCACCATTACATCACCACCACCATCATCATCACTGTCATCACCATCACCATCATCACCATCATCATCATCACCATCATCATCACCATCACCATCATCATCACCATCATGATCACATCATCATCACCATCACATCATCATCACCATCATCACCACCACCATCACCATCATCACGACCACCATCACCATCATCACCACCATCACCATCATCACCACCATCACCATCATTACCACCATCACCATCATCATCACCATCATCATTACCATCATCATCAGCCTCACCATCAGCATCACCACCATCACCATCATCACCATCATCATTACATCATCATCATCACATCATCATCATCACCATCACCAGCACCATCATCACCACCATCATCACCATCACCATCATCACCACCACCATCACCATCATCACCACCATCACCATCATCACCATCACCATCACCATCACATCACCATCATCATCATCACATCATCACCACCACCATCACTATCATCATCATCATCACCATCATCATCATCACCACCATCATCACCATCACCATTGTCATTGTCACCATCATCATGATGTCTTTACTCCTTTTATTTGCTCTACTCTGCTTTGGGTTGCTACTATGGGCACTCTACAGAGGAGCCCACCAGGAGAATTTTATAGCCTACTTTACAGGACCTTACTTCTGATTTCCAGAATTACAATCCTGAAGCATAAATGCACAAAAGTAAAAATAACAAATTTTACCTGGAGAAGTAAAAATAATAATCGTTCTTAAGATAGAGAAGTGGACTGAGTTTCAGCATTCATAAGCAAGCATTTAACTAGTTAGCTAACCAACTTATCATCTCTCTCCCTAACTACCCATATAAACTATATAAATATTAAACCTTATTTTTCTGGTTTAAAAAACTGTACTAGTAATTTCCCTTCCTTCTGAAAGTGTCAAATAGTATAGAAATGGATAAGTAAAATTTAGAATTCTCTCCTTCAACTTTTATTTTCAGGAGCAAATACAATGTGGTGTGTATACTTCCAGATCTTTTCTGATACCCACAAATAGTAAGAATAATACATATAGTAATGTGATAGAAAAATGCACAACCATTGCCACTGTCCATTTCCAGAACTTTTCCATCTTCCCAACTGTAACTCTGTCCCAATTAAACACTAACTCTCATCCCCCTCCCCCAGACCCTGGCACCCACCATCCTACTTTGTCTCGTAAATCTGATTCCTCTAGGGTCCTCATATAGGGGAGATCACACAGTATTTGTCCTTTTGTGACTGGCTTGTTTCCCTCAGCGTGATGTCCTCAAGGTTCATCCAGGTCATAGCAGGTGTCAGGATTTCCTTCCTTTTTAAGGAGGAATAGCATTTTATTGTTTGTACAGACCACGTTTTGTGTATCCATTTGTCCATCAATGGACATTTGGGTTGCTTCCAAGTCTTGGCTATTGAGAATAATGTTGCTGTGGGTGTGATATGTAAATATTTCATTGAGACCATGCTTTCATTTCTTTTGGGTGTATACCCAGAAGTGGGATTGCTGGATCATAGGATAGTTCTATTTTTTATTTTTTTGAGACACCTCCACACTGTTTTCCATCACAGCTGCACCATGTTACCATCCTACCAACACTGCACAAGGGTTCCAACTTCTCATTACCCTTGCCAACGCTTGTTATTTTCTGGGTTTTTTTAAAGATTTTTTAAAGATTTTATTTATTTATTTGACAGAGAGAGAATGAGAGAGAGAGAGCACGAGAGGGAAGAGGGTCAGAGGGAGAAGCAGACCCCCTGCTGAGCAGGAAGCCCGATGCGGGACTCGATCCCGGGACTCCAGGATCATGACCTGAGCCAAAGGCAGTTGCTTAACCAACTGAGCCACCCAGGCGCCCCTCTGGTTTTGTTTTTTTTTGATGGAAGCCATCCTAAATAGATGTGAAGATATCTCACTGTGGTTTTGATTTGCATTTCTCTGATTTTAGTAATGTTAAACATCTCTCATATGCTTCTTAGCCGTTTGTATACCATCTTTGGAGAAATGTATACTTGATTCCTTTGCCCATTCTTTAATTGGGTTAATTTTTGTTGTTGAATTGTAGAAGTTCATTATATATTCTGAGTATTACCCCCTTATCAGATATATAATTTGCAAATATATTCTGGAGAACACTTGACCTGGAGCTCTGCACACTCTCTCTAAAATAAGTAAATAAATAAGTAAATAAATAAGTAAATAAATAAGTAAATAAATAAGTAAATAAAATCTTTTTAAAAAACCCAGAAGAACAGATTTTCAGCTACTTAAGTTTTGACGCCTGGAGAACATGAGGTCATCTCCAACTTTTCACCATCATGACCCACGGTCGGGGAGACACACTTGTCCATTTGTCCTTGTGACCTTGCCTGAGTATGTCTACTGCCAGAGCTAAAACTGAAACTTCTGGAATTTTGGCGTATACATATCTAACCTTTTGAGAAGTACTGTGAAGTTCCCTTTGGTTCTGCTGTGCCTCCTCATATTCTCACAGCTGAAAGTCTCACATGTTTGCTGATCTACAGGTGGAAGTGGTTTCTCATTTTTACCCAGCATCTCTCTGATCGCTAGTAAGACTGGTGGCTTTTACTGCATTTATTAACCATTTGTATTTCTCTTGTGAGTTTTCCAATCAGTTCCTGCAAGGTCGTTTTGTTTTCTAATGGTTGCTATTTTCTTACTTCTAGGTTCTATTTGTGTATCAGGAAAGTTAGGTCTTTGTCTTTTCTGTGTGGTTCATGCCTGTTAGCAACGGCCCCCTTCACTCTGCAGTATCTGGGTTGGAGCAATAAAGGGTATCTAGTGTAGCACCTGGTTACGTAGGGCTTTCTCTGGGTTCCCGCATCTTTTTCACAAAGGCCAAGTACAATAAAGATAACCCAGAATAGATTATCTGAAAGTTGCATGAAACTGCCTGTCTCTGGAGGTGAACATTTCCATTGTCCTTTGGAGGAGACTGTGCTTAGTTTTTAAAGAATCACCACGATGGACCCTTGAGCCATATGAATACAATACATAGCATAGAAATCAGTGAATGTTTGCTGAATCAAGGAACACATGAGCAGAGGAAGCAAGCAATCGAATGTTTCTGTTGGATTAAGCTTTTCGTTGAAGGCAAAATGGTGGAAACAGACTAAAGAAAAATGCGATCTGGGCCAAGAGCCTGGAATCAACCAGCACGGGGTGCCGAATCAGCCTCCCGGTGCCCTTCCTCCCCACGCTCTGAAGGACAGGAGCTCATTGCCAACGCGCTGGGCCGTGTGACCTCCACCGCATGCTCTGCTGTGTAATCAGCAGTCCCCGAGAGAGTGGAGAAGTCCCGGAGGAAGCCGAAGGTGTGGGACTGGGGAGCCGGGGCCCCGCGGAACGCCCGGCGCTCTAGAACCCGCAGATACACTTGCTGAAGGCACCGGTGATGACAGCCTCAGCCAGCAGGCCCTGGGTGGCTGTGCAGGCGGCCAGCAGAGAGCCCAGGGCCGCCCAGGCACTCCTACAGCTGTTCCTGCAGCCCCGAAGGTGCTGGGGAGCAGCCCAGGGGCCCTTCACTGAGGCTTCGTGTGTGAGGCCACCGTTCCAGCGCTTGGTCCGGACTGTCTCACTAACCCTACTAACTGATGAGGTACGGATTGTTCCCATCGCAAGATGAGGAAGCAGGACTCCCCACTAAACGCCCGTAGCATCTCCTCCCCCATTTCCAAAAATGTCCTCAGAATCTTGCCATTTGCAACGACGTGGATGGAACTGGAGGGTGTTATGCTGAGTGAAATAAGTCAATCAGAGAAAGACATGTATCCTATGACCTCACTGAGATGAGGAATTCTTAATCTCAGGAAACAAACTGAGGGTTGCTGGAGTGGTGGGGGGTGGGAGGGATGGGGTGGCTGGGTGATAGACATTGGGGAGGGTATGTGCTATGGTGAGCGCTGTGAATTGTGCAAGACTGTTGAATCACAGACCTGTACCTCTGAAACAAATAATGCAAATATATGTTAAGAAAAAAAGAAGAAGAAGAAGATAGCAGAAGGGGAAGAATGAAGGGGGGGAAATCGGAGGGGGAGACGAACCATGAGAGATGATGGACTCTGAAAAACAAACTGAGGGTTCTAGAGGGGAGGGGGGTGGGGGGATGGGTCAGCCTGGTGATGGGTATTAAAGAGGGCACGTTCTGCGTGGAGCTCTGGGTGTTATGCACAAACAATGAATCATGGAACCCTACATCCAAAACTAATGATGTAATGTATGGTGATTAACATAACAATAAAAAATTTAAAGGAAAAAAAAATGTCCTCAGACATCGAAGTCGCAGAGACTGGAGCACAGGGCGCCGGCCTCACTCACGGATCGCTGCCAAGCCAAGCTTGGGCCTCACCGGCCTGCCCCCCACCCCACACACCTGGGGAGGGGGAGGGGAGCCTGCTTGACCAAAGACTCCTCATACCAGCGTTCCAGAAAGACCCACCCCACGGGAGCCTTTCCTGCTCCATCCGGGACAATTCGGGGCCCACCCCGGGAATCCCACGTCAGCCTTCTGGGAACCACTTCTCACCGCTGTGGAGACCCCCTCCCCAGGGAAGCACCCCACCCTGGCTCTGGTTGCCGGACGTTTCCCCCAGATGTGGGCTTGCGGCCAGCGTGCTCTGCGCACAGAGGCTTTCCCGGAGCCCGACTGCCGGGGCTGCGCTTGAGGACAGGGCCGCTGGGGTCCGGGGGCTCTGCGTCGCTGCCGTCGCCCGCCCTTCTAGACGAGCCGCTGTGCCCTGGGCCCACACCTGCCATGGACACAGCCCCCCCGGCGGTGCGGGCACCGGTCCCCGCTGCAGCCGGGACGGAGGGAGGCCCTTTGTGTGCGGGCGGCCTTCCTGTGCGCTTTGTCGCGTTCTCCAAGCGGCGCCCGCGCCCCCTGGTGGCCGCCGCGGCACCTGCGTCCTCCACAGCCCGCGCCCTCCTCACACACTACTTGCGGCGGGAAGTGTTTCTCACGAGGCGAACCCCGGGGGAATTTTGTTGCAGATAATCTATTCTCTTTCTTAAGCAGACAAACCCGACAGAGTTTTAGGCAGTTTATTCACTGAGGTTACGGGGAACTGGGACTCGCGGCTTGTTCCCCCGATTGCTGAAAATGACAGTTTGGGAAAGGTGGAAGGTCAAAATCATGATGCAGGACACCCAGACCCCCTCCGCAGCCACCGCACAGTCTGGTGGTTGTTCAAGCCGCCGCTCACACCCGCTTCGTAAGCTGCGTCTCTTGCCGCGGATTTCCAGGGACCCCTGCGAAGAGAGCCCTCAGCCACGCCCCCTGCAGTGTTCCAGGTGAAAATGGATCCTTGCCACACCCGGCACTGAGGGGTCGACCCGGCGGGCTCTACGCGGTGGGCACTGCAGGGCTCAGGCGCGAGAGGAAGGGGCGGCCAGGGGCACACACCTGCCTTCGGGGCTCAGGCGGCCAAACACGACTGTCTGACCTGGTGGGGAAACGGGGCCCCGTTCACTCCCAGCTGCCCCAGGCTGCTGTCCAAACCTGGGAGGGGAGCGAAGATGCTGGAGCCGGACCGTCTGACGCCGGCAAGTAAGCACCTGTGCCCTCGGGTCCAGGCGAAATGGTAACAGATGCTGCGGCCGTGGCCAAAATGAATTTTCAAATGAGTCGTTTTGGTAGCAGGCACATTAATGAAGAAAAACACACTTTTTCCGTCATTCATGGGGCCAAAGTGCTGGAAGTCCTATTAGTAAGGGGAAAATCACAGAGAAAAGCCTGGGAATTCTTTCCACATGCAAACCCGCTGGGGGGGGGGGGCGTCCGTCAGCGCCTGAGGGACATGAGGGCACCGCTCGGCCCCTCCAGGCAAGAGGCTGGCGTGTCACTTCACAGCTTTGTCCTTCGTAGACAAGGACAGACCCGTGGGCTGGAGAGCCTCATGGAACCCGGCCCAGCCCAGTGGCTCTGAGCCGTTTGGGGGGCGTAGAAGCTGCTGAGAACAGAAAGGCCTCTCTGACAGAAGGAACAAGGGTCCCCAAAGGCGGCCCCCAGGCCCCCAGACCACAGAGGGCAGCCCGAGGTCTCTGCAAGCCACATCACCTCAGGCAGGCCCTGCTGTCTCCTGTGTCCCTTGCTGCAGGCTTTGCTGGGTAGCAGAGAGACCAGTGCTCCAGACGTTTGTCATGAAGGGTCCAGAGTGGGTTCCAGGCCAGAGGCAACGGCTGTGTGGGCAACCCCTCGAGGCCCAGAGCTCCCGAGGCGTGTGGCTTAGTCAAGACCAGAGCTGAGATGCAGAAGAGGGGAAAGACAATCTCGGGGTGTGTTTTCAGGGCATCTCCCCAGCCCGAACATGTCCCCTTCCAGCCCCGCCAGGCCAACGACCCTGTCTTCCTCCCCACGGGCGGTCTCCACGCGGTCTCCATCGGGATCACGCCACCGGCTGAGCCGGGCATCCAGCCGGGGTGTCGGGCGTGGGCGCCTTGGGCCGCGGCATCTGACTGTCCCACCTGGGGCGTGCTGCTGGCATCTGGAGGCACAGCCCCCCACCCCCGGCCACCAGCAGCGCATCAGCCCCGACAGTGCTTCCGCGAAGGGGGAGCCTGCTCCGGCCCTCCGCGTCCGCGTCCTCAGGGCTCGCGCGCTGAGCTACCCTCCGTGGCACCGCGGTCTGACCCACACACCTTTTTAAAGATGCCAAAGCGTTCAAGGATGTTAGCCCTCCTTTAGTTTATCAAAATAATATGTTTTAAAAGGAACACGGTGCGGCCGATTTATGATGCAGAATAGCAGCCCTGCCCCCGGTCCCCAGCACTTGGTATCCCTGCACGGGGGCAGCCATTCACCTCTCCCAGCTCTTGTTTCTAGAGCCTTCCTCAGGTGGATAAATACCTCGAAGAGCTGCCTGGCTGGTTCCTCCTATGGAGATCGATGGTTCTCTGCCCCTTCCTTCAATCATCATGTTTCTTAAACTAACACGGAGTGCTTACAACGGTATGGTCTGTAAATACTGTTCACAGCTACCCTCCTTACGTGGGAAGATGTTTGTTTTCTTGGGCATCTTTTTACTCTTCCTGATGTTGATGGTCGCCTTTCTGCACGAACTTACCTTCCACATGTACCCATCACTCGTTTGCCTCCGTGGTACCCGACCCCCCGCCCCCGAACCAGCACAGGGTCGTCTCTCCTCCAGGCGCCCCCCGCCCCGCCCCGCCCGGGCTGAGCACTGGTCTGAGGGTCTGCACTCCCGCGCTGGCTCTGGGGTACCCCCCTCAATGGCCATAGCCCCTAATGTTCGGTCACTGTGGGTTTGTGTCTCTTCTACCCTTGGCCTCACTGACAGATGAAAAACAGGAGGGAGGGTAAGACATCACACGTTGTCCCCACTGTGTGAGGGGATAAAGCCTTGCTGCACAGTGAAGCCCCCGTGGATTCTCCTCCTGCTCGCCTCTTCCCGCCTGCCCTCAACTTGGAAAGAACCTTTTTTATGGACTGAATTGTGCCCCCCTCAGAAGGATACATTGAAGTCGTAACCCCCAGCACCTCTGACGGTGACCTTATTTGGAAACGGGGCCATTGCAGATGTGACTAGTGAGGTTAAGACGAGGTCACATAGCAGCAGCGTGGCCCTAATCCAGTAGGACTGCTGTCCTCATGGAAAGGGGAGTGTGGATGCTACAGGTGCAGGTGGGGGCAGGCGACGCTGTGGACGGACTGCAGTTCTGCCCAGCGACCACCAGACTCAGAGGGGAGAGGCCGAGAACACCTCCTCCCTTGGTGCCAGCAGGGAGCCAGACGTGGCCACACCTGCATCTGGGCCCGTGGTGAGTCCTGGCTGAGAGACCGTGCGTTTGTGTTGCTTAAGCCCCTAGCCTGTGGTCGGGCAGCCCCTGAGACCGACCAGCCTTGCCCCAAGCTGGGCAGCCGGGCGTCATCCTGGCTCTTCACTCCTTCCACGTCCTCAGGAATGTGCAGGTATGTGGAAAGCCAGGTGGGGGGGGGGGGTCCCGGTGCCTAAGGCGCAGGTGGGGTGGCCAGGGCGCCCGGGGACAGCCTGTCGTGGGGACCTCTCCCTCGCACCCCAGACTGAGAGGGAAGAGCTCTCTGTCATACTTCCTGACTCCAGCCCCATGGTCCAAGGGAAGCTCAGGGCTGGGGAGTGACCAACGAGGCACGGGTGTCCCCTCACACGGGACCAGTGACTCAGTGTCACTGCCCAGTGCCTCAGTGGCTGTGGCAGGCACCACTCTTTGCCCCTGGAAGCTTTTCTTCCTTTTAGAGCCTTCCAGAACACCTGGGCTGCACCCAGGACACCCTACGGAAGACCTCACTTCCCAGCCTCCCTGCAGCCAGGCGGAACAATGTGAGCAAACGTGGGCCAGTGGGGTGACAGGCAAAGCTTCTGGGCCAGCTTATTTATGGGAAGTCACGTCGGCCTGTGCACTCTGCCCTCTGCAAGGACACAGACGTGGCAGGGGGAGCTCACGGTGCAGGCCAGACCCCAGTGGGCATGAGGCATCATCACCCTGAACCGTGGAGAGAGCCTCTTAAAGGGAGCCAGGAGCCCTTCCCACTTGCCGAGGAGGACGCGGGCTGCCGGCTTGGAAAATGCATTCTGTGTCCACCCACAGCAGCCCTGGGGGAAGGAGAAAGCGCTCTGCTGGTGGTGATGGGGGGGGGGGGGGCTTATGGCTTCTTATTTGTAACCCAAACAGCTGTGATAAAAGCTTCCCACACAGCAGACAGGCAAAGCCATTCATTGTCCTTTCATTACAAGAGTCTAAATTACAGATCGGGGCAGGTGTACTATTACCATTTAATTTGCCTCTATTCCATTTTTTGGACTGCAAGGCCTCTCCCAGGCCCTGAGAGGAACCGGCTTAAAGCATCTGAGCTACCAGTCATTTCAATGCTTTTAACAATTTAAAAGCAACAAAGCTAGCAGAAACTCTCCACCAGCAACACAGGAATGCGTTTCACCCACTGGACGGGACATCATGGAGTGTTCCTTAAATGGTGCTTTCCCTACCCTCGAATGCAGATTCTGTCTCAGAAGAACACTGCTACCAGAAGGATTTTCTCCAGGGCAAAGGCAGTCTTGCCCCGAGATGCGTAGAAGATGTTCAGGTGTAAATGAGTCCTCACCTTTGGAAATGGCCAGGAGTCAGGCAGCATGCTCGTCCGCCAGGCTTGCCCCACAGGATGCCCCTGCAGAATCTCTGCTTGGCTGGCGAGGTGCTGGGCCAGCACGGGGCTGGGCACAATAAAACCTCAGACAACAACTGTTTTCACCCCTTGTCCTAACCAAACCATCTGGTGAAATGTGATCTCATTAGCTGCTTACAGGCGACATGGAATTAAAAACTGTAGGACGCCAGGAGTTAGATCCCCATCCTTGGAGTTGGGTGTAGACCTCCCAGGCGAAGGGAAATAGCAGGTGTCCTGCACTCCTGGGACGGGAGCGGGGGCGGGACACGCAGAGAACTCAAACAGAAGGAGGGCCCCGCCTGGGAGTAGCGTGGACCCCCCGGGAGTGTCCCCCCTTGGGTTGTCTGCATGCATTTTATGTGGAAGCCAACACCCACCTTTTATCAGATTTTAATCAAGAAAGATCCTGTTAAATATTTAAAATTGCCTTTTGAGGATGATATTTTTAAAGAACCATGTGATGAAGAAAAGAACATGGGGAAGCATGAATTTTTAAAATTCATTCCCTGTGTGTAGTCATTCCACGAGGCGCTTACCGCTGCTCGGCCATGAGGAGAGCCAACCACAAGCGTCTTTCCTGTGGCCAATCACTCCTCCTGTCTCGCCCAGCCTCAGGACCCCAACCCAATCGCCAACCCCGCTCCGCTTACCGAAACCAACACCATTTGACTGACTAGCGAGGGGACGCAGACTTCAAAAAGGCCTGACTGTTGGTGTGCCCGTTCAGCCGATCCGTTCTCCGGCTGAATTAGATTCTCTCGGGCGGAGAGCGCACACACACACACACACACACACACACACACACACACACACACTCAGACGCTTCCTCTGGAACCCGGGCTGCCCGCGAGGAGCCCGACAGGACAGAGAGGAGAGAATCACCAGGGATCCCCCCGTGGGGACCCAGGACAGCCCCAGCCTCCTCTCTCCTCCCAGGAAGGCAGAGCCTCCGATGCCCATTCAGCTGCCATCTTCGGCCACCACGGGGAGAAGCAGAGACGGGTTGTAGGTGTGTGGGACTCCTGGGGAAGGCACCCCCTCTGCGCACTGTTCCTGATGGGGCTCTTCACGCACCATCACCCTCCCCCTGCAGAAGTCTGTTGCTCCAGACCCCACGGCAGGCCCAGCTGGCCCATAGAGTCCCTCCCGAGGCGTGAGCAGGTACCTAGGACGTGAGCCGGGCTGACTCAGGTGGGCTTCCCAAGAAGAGTGCTCCAGAACGTAGAAGGGTCTCGTTGGAGATGCATTTGTCTCTCAAGTAGGAATCGAGGCTGGTGGTGACTGAGGCCTGGGGGCTCTGCTCCCCAAGGCTGCCCTGCCGTGGCCCAGGGGTGCCCTTCGTTCCACAGGGCCAGTGGCCCACCGCCGGCCACGGGAGAATGGCAGGAGGGGAGAATCCCTTCCACTTACTACCCGCTGTCCCACACTCAGCTTCCTGACCTCGCCCGGTGGAGAGGAGACCGGGAATGTGTCTCTTCCTGTGTCCAGAGGGACCGTTACTGTCTCTACCACGCACAACAAGAACCTCTGTGGACTTTCTTGGTTGATCCCCCCACCATTGGACGCGGTGGAGAAAAGAAAACTAAGACCTATCTGCCCTTGAACTTGAGACGCAGAAAGGGAAAGCCTCAGGACCTCCACTCGTCAAATGATGGCGTCAGTATTGGGGTCAGAGGGCTCCCTCATAGACCACAGGACAGCCCAGGAAAGGGAGGGCACCTTGCAGGCGGACTCACGGGAGTCCCATCCACCTGCCCCTCCTGCCGACAGCGGAGGCACACGACCCTGAGTGGTAGGCAGGCGCTCTGCATCCTGGCCCAGCCAAACGACTTTGGGGGGCCCTGAGGGACGAGGGCAGGAAGGACAGGGGCAGAGTATGGCTCTTGAATTTCAGCAGAGGTCCGTGCATCCCTCGCTGAGGATGCTGCGGCTGCCTGGCCCCATGCCCTTCCAGACAAGTCTTTTCTCTCCTCTCTCCTGGGAAGGACAGTGCCAAGGATGTCACCTGCCATTTGCAGCCATCGCAGGGAAGCTTCAGCGGCCCAGGATGATTTACAGAGAGGTGATTCGGATTAATAACTACTTTCTAAGCGGCTGCCTTCGGGTTCTCCAGGGAGAGAAACAGAACCAAGAAGGTATGTGAGGACGGAGGAGAGGGAGACGGTGGGAGCTTTATTTAAGAAATTGGCTCACTTGGCCGTGGGGGCTGGCAAGTCTGAAAGTCACAGGGGGTGCTGGAAGTTCAGGTAAGAGTTCGTGTTGACATCTTGAGGCCAAGTTCTGAAAGGCAGCTGCAGGCTGGGAAACCCAGGCAGGACTTCTCTGTTAGTCTTGAGGCAAAATTCCCTCTTCTTCAGGAAAGCTCAGTCTGTGTTCTTCTTTTCTTTTTTTAAGATTTTATTTATTTATTCGACAGAGAGAGAGCACAAGTAGGCAGAGTGGCAGGCAGAGGCAGAGGGAGAAGCAGGCTCTCCGCTGAGCAGGGAGCCGAATGTGGGGCTCGATCCCAGGACCCCAGGGTCATGACCTGAGCCGGAGGCAGACGCTTCACCGACTGAGCCACCCCGGCGCCCCTCAGTCTGTGTTCTTAAGGCCTTCACCTGATTGGATGAGGCCCACCCACATTCTGGAGGGTAATTTGCTTCTTCAAAGTCTACCAATTAAATGTTAATCTCATCTGCAACGGCCTGTCACAGCCACAAAACCCGGCTGGTGTTTGACCAAACACCTGGGCCCCAGAGGCTGGCTTAGTGGACACAGACCATTCACCATCACAAGCTCAGGCACTTTCCTCCTCCATCCCTTAGACTTATACAAATGCTTTTTAAAATTTTTATATTGTCTTGTTTTGAAGGAAACCAGAAACTTTCCCTAAAAACAGTGCCCTCCGGTGGGCAGAAGTCCAACATTGAGCCAGGGATCTGGACCAAAGGTGACCCAGGGTGAGTGACTGTGGTTCTCCAGGCTCTACAGGGTTCTCAAAAAACAAAGAAGAATATGCAGGCAGAGACACACATGGCCCCAAAGCCACAGTCACTCCATTTATACTCCGGCCCTTTGCAGAACATGCTCGCTCACCTGGATCTCAGCATCTCGAATTTCCTCTCCCACACACTCTGGCGGTGGCCAGTTCCCTGACAGCCCCTCCTCGCTTAGCCTAGAGCGACTCCCTGTTAGAATTAAATGTAGCTCACCTCCTTACCTTGGTTTTCTCCGTCTCACCCCCTCCCCGGAAGCTAAGCCCCCGGGGGCCTTATCCCTGTTGCCCACCAGTGTGTATTCTGCATCTAGAGTAGGACCTGCTCACCTCATAGTAGGTGCTATTAATAGTCGACGGATGAATGAATACTGCCATAGAGACCAACTCTAACCAACTTTCGAGTGTTTGAAATTCTATAATTAGGGAGGACACTTTCAACCCAGAGCGAATGGGGGGGCGGTGGTCCTTGGCTGGGAGGCAAACACCCAGGCATGTGGGCAGGGGACACAAAACTTCCTGCCATACCCAATTTAAGTGACATCAGCTGGCTAGCCATTGACACCTTAGTATAAACAAGCTTCCTATCCTAGTCATGAAGGAAAATTTCAAGGAGAGGAACCATGGGCCGAATCGGAACGTTGGGCGTGTGAGCAGGTCAAGGAAAGGGGTCACACGAGACGGGGAGAGGCTAAAGGCACTGAGGACAAACTGTCTCCTCTTCCCCAGGAACTGGCCCAGACACCAGGTTTCAAACCTGTCAGTGGGCACAGCCTGCTTGCTTATTAGGTCACAGAAGTGGAAATCATGTGCTCTGCTGGTTTTGCTCCCAGACCATCTCCCCTTGAATGCTGTAAAGCAGGACTCTCCCAAAGTGTTCCAGAATACCAGATGCTGGGGGATTGGGAGCTACTCGGGGAAAGATTCCGGGGAAAACCCCTGGTTAAATGAAACCACACAGGTTTATTCCTTCAAGACTTCTCAGATGCTTTAATATGCTTGCACGAGTATGTTAACCTCAGGGAGGAGGCCCCGGATGGTGGTATGTCCGACTCTTCCTTCCAGGAACCCTCCTTCTGTTCTGCATGGCATATGATATTGACCCCTAGATGCCGCTCAGGAACCTTCCCCGGAACCCCATTTGGGAAACACTGACCCTGAGGTTTGGACTAGGTGGGAAGGTCCCTGCTGCTCCAAGGAGGCATGTCCCCTCGGGGGTAATTAGGCAGAGGGAGACCTAAGTGTAGATTGGCTCCGAGTGACCATCTCCGCCATGTTTATAAAGATGCCGCAGGCCCTGACCCAAAAGATGAAGAAGGGCCGCCCGCTGCCCCACTCTCCTCTGCCCGCCGCTCCTGCCTTCTGAACAGAAGAAGAGAGAGCAGACAAGTCGCACAGAGGGAGGAAAAGGAAGACGGGCATGGGGGTGGCACCGCTCTGCAGCCGCGGCACCCCTCCACGGATGCGCCCCGGCCCCTTCCCTGCCCTTGGCCTCCTGTCCCTCCTGCAGCCACAGCAGTGGGGTCACCGAGACCCCAGGGCTGGGACGCGGCACGCACGCTCCTCTTCTCTGGGCCTCAAGGCTGTGCTGTCACTGCGTGGACAGTAACTCCTTTCATCCATGGATTTCAAGGCAGATGTGTAGCCAGACCCTGCATGCCCCCCGGAAGGGAGCTGGCACATCGCAGAGCCGTGTTCCCCCTTCAAGGTCACGGGCCCCAGCTCGCTCCTGCTCCGAGCAAACACCTACAGAGTGCTGGGGGAGGACTGGGCAGCAGGCAACAGCAGATGGGTAGCAATGTCATGTCCTCGGGCGCCAGGCAACATGCAAGGACCCCCGTGGTCTCTGAACCGTGGGCACAGAGTGCTCCCGTGAAGCTCTGACATTCACCTGCAAGCTGTGCAAAGAAAGCAAAAGCCACCGACAGAGGCCCCCATTCCCAGCCTCGCTCCTGCCTTCCCTCCACCTGACCTCGGGCCCCCCTTGGAGCCAGCTCTTCTGGGCCTTGGACTCCCTCCCTCCACGGGGAGACAGACACACCCACAAGGCTGGGGGACACAGGTGGCTGACGGATCCTGGGGCACCCCTGCTCAAATGCAGGTCTTGTCGAGAGCAGAGGCAGACAGACGTTCAAGAACCGAGTGTCTGTCTGATGCATGGCTTTTCTGTATGGAATGATGTTGTTCCTGGCTGGGGAGAGACTGCTCATCCCTGGGGTGGCCGGAGCAGCCTCTGATACGCAAACCAACCAACCTACAGCCATCCGCTCTCTATCGGGCCTGGAGGCAACTTTCTTCTGCTTTAATCAGCCCAGCTCGAGAGGACGCAGCACCGGGCAGCTCTGAACCACCCCTTCGGCGCGCAGCCCCCTGAGATTCTTCGAACTAGTCAGCGCTCAGCTGTTGACCCGGCCCTGCCTTGCCCTGGGAAACCCCCGAAGCTCTCCCTCACTCCTGCCCTCTGCCTGCCGACCACGCCGGTGCTCCCTGCGGCCCTGCGAGGTGTGCGGCCACCCCCGCGGGGGTCCTGTGAGTGTTAGAAACATCTTCTTTCCAGGCCAGACTCGCATCCCCTCCCACGGACTTCACCACACCCCCCCACGGACGCTCCTAGAACACAGAGCAGGCCGGGCAGGTGTTGTCAGTTGGGGGCCGGGCCAGGTGGAAAGAAAAGGCAGGGAGAGTTTCCAGCACTGTCACAGCCCAGCCTCGTCCCACGTGGGCCTTGCAGGCCCCTTCATCGGGGCAGACGGGAGGACACACGGCATCAGGAACAGCACAGCAACGTCGCAGCGGGAGGAGAGACTCCCGGGCCCCGGGCCCGGCTGCCACCTGCCCCCCACCCCCTGTGACCTTGCCCCTGCCCACTGGGGTGCTTCGGCGGGGTCTGAGTGCTGAGTCTGCGCAAACAAAGCCCTTCAGACCGGGGGCTTGAGCAGCAGAAGTGTATTCTCTCTGTCTGGGGGCTGGGAGGCTTAGATCGAGGTGTGGGCGGGCCAGGCTCCCTCGGAAACCTGCAGGGCAGGGCCCCCCGCCTCTTGGGGCTTCTGGTGCTGCTAGCAGCCCCCGGCCCCCTGGCTTGTAGACGCGCGGCCCGGTCTCTGCCTCCATCGGCACGTGGCTTTACTCTCGGGGCGGCTCTGTGTGCTCCTCTCTTCTACAGGGACACCTGTCAAAGTGTACAGGGCCCACCTGCTTCAGGATGACCTCACCTTAACCTAACTGATGACATCTGCAGATACGGCCACACTCTCAGGGTCTGGGAAGGACATGACGGGGAGGTGAGCACTATCACCCCAGTACAAACATGCTCTGTGCAAGCCCCCCATCTCCCACCAGCCGTCTACTTCACCTCGTCTACAGGAGGGACAGGTTAGAGACCCCACCATGGGACGTGGTGCAAAGCTGTGTCCTCCTGAGCCAGAGCCAGCAGGAGCCAAAAACACACCTGGCTCTCTGAAGGTGGCATCACTTCTGGGCGCCTCCTTTGGGAAGTGAGTGTTACTCTCTGCGTTTCCCTCCAGACCCAAAGTTCTCAGTGCACCGCTCGAGGGAGGCGGGAGACCACCCCCTCGGCCTGGTAGTGTGGCGGAAGACGTTGCTGGCTTGCACGCGGTCGGTCACAGAGCTAACCACCACGGGGCCGGAGTGCACCTGCTCCTCGGGCCCCTGGGCCAGTGCCGGGTCACCGTAGGAGCCCCCCTAGCCCATCACGGCTTGCTCTCCCCTCCCAGGCATGTCCAGAGCGCTTGGTTCTTAGCCCCATTCGCCGCCTCTCCGTCCTGTGATTATTCACCTCTGGTAGGTTTCGAGTCTCCGCGTGCGATTCCATTCAGGCGCAGCGCGCGTTCCCTGCATGGAGAGAGTGAGCCGACAGCTGGAAGAGAGGCCAGGGGCCGTCTCCACGGGCCCCTCCAAACCTGCACACGTTTGGGCCCTGCTGAATCAGAACTGTCCAGGGACACTGCTCGATCATCCAAGGTGGGATCATTCATCCTCAGAGCGCCCAGCACGCACCTCGCTGAGTCCGACGGAGCACACGGGCTTCCTGCAGCTCCTCCGAAAGCTCCAGATGCCGAGGTGAGCAAGGATGTGCAAGAGTAACCAGGTGAGACGGCAGACCCTCTCTGGGAAGGAGCCGAGACGCCGGCTCCTCCTGAGTCCACCTAAGCTGTCACAGGGGAGACAAGATCCACACGTGGCTCGCACAGGGTCCAGCACAAATCAGATGAGCTTGCTCCATAGTTTCGGGTGTTCCTCCGGTCCACGCCTCGTCCGGCCACTCATCAGATGTGACTGAGAGGTGGCCCTGCCCTCGGGAGGCACACGACCCGGACTTCATCGGAAGTGGACCGGCCGTGTGGGAAGCCTTCTGGGCACACAGCTTCCGGGTGCCGTGGGGACCCCACGGGGCACCTCCAGGACCTCAAGAAACACTGCATTTATAAGCCAGGTTTCGATTCAGATGTTGAACGGAGTGTGGAGTTAGCATGCTCCTGCAGCAAAACCATCCACCTGGCCTCTTTGTGGGGACCCTCCGTGGAGGAGAGGGTCCGGAGGAGTAGGGGCCCCGCTCAGACTGGGCAGGATTGGCCTGCACTTCCCCAGGCCTGCTTCGCCAATGGGGAAATGACTCACGTCTCAGACGGCAGCCCAGACCTCAGCCCTCCATCCCCCTCCATCTTCTCTCATTAGGGCACCCTCTCGAGGGATTGATTTCCTCTGAATGAAACTCCATTTGCCACCTGCAAGGTGACAACATTCTTATAGCCCAAACTTCAAAGGCTCCCCAGATCCCAGCCCTGCAGGGGCCTTCCCCTTTCATTTAAACTTTAATTTTGCAGCTCTGGATGAAGTCAATGTCAAGAGGGGTGTTTTTTAGGCCAGGTCATTGGAAGCTGGGTGAATGTGACCCCAGAAGCAGAATGGCTGGGGGAGACGCCCATGAGGGTTCATTTCTTCTAGACGACCAAGCACACGGGGCCCACAGGCAGGGAGCAGGGGGCAGAGCTGTTCTCGGGGGCCCTACCATCTTGGGGGTTAGAGACCCCTGCCCCTGCTTCACCCATGGACCTCCTTGGAGAGTCTGCAAAAAGGCTCATGAAGGTAAAACCCAGACCTGCTTGTTTCTTCAGCTGTCAGATGCTCTAGTGAAAAAAGCTGCGGCATCCATGTATGTGGTTTTGAAGAAAGGAAACTGGTGATTTCCCCAAACTCCATCTGGCTGTTTCCATCCCTGCAGTCTCTGAAGCTTTGAAACCTAGAACCCCAACGTAAGAGCAGTGCGACTTCATAGGTGACTGGGGTACAGTTTCAAGCCAGGCAGGTAAGGTAGGGACCCTCGGGGCCTGGTCACTGGGGGCTGGAGTGGACCCTTTGTTCAACACGCACGATATAAAAACCCGGATGCGACGCGCTCCCAGCAGAGGCTCAAGGACGGCACACCCTGACCTCACGGGGTCCCGGGAAGGACAGATACATATGGAAAATGAAGCACGGTGCATGATGCAGGTGAAACATCATACCAATTCTCTGAATCTCCTGAGGAGCCTGAGGAGCAGACAGGAACGGACACCCCACGGCCCAAGTTCTACCTGGGAAGGAAGGAGCTCAGTGGAGGCCAGGAGCGCAGAGCTTCTCCCAAACAGTCTGTTTGTTTCTCCCTCTCTGTGGCTCCTCTTCTAACGCCCAGCTTCTGTTCCTGGCCTCTCCTCCCCTGCCTATACCCTGGCATCCAGATCTTTTGGTGCACAGGCACTGAGCCCACCGAGAAAATGAATGTGATAGGTATGAGTCCTAAGCACTTGACTTATGTTCCCTCACGTACCATCACAGCAACTCCCTGATGACTGTTACTGCCCCACTTGAGGGGGGTAGGGGAAGGCTCCGAGAGGGTGGCAGACTTCTGCAAGACCACACAGCTAGCAAGTAGAGGGGCTGGGCTCCAGACCAGGTCTGGTCTCAAAGCTACCCCCCGCCCAGGTAGGCTCCTAGGACTTTGCCCAGTGGTGTCTGGGAATGAACTATAGAAAAATACTTTGTTTTCTTAGGATGCTAAGCTTTCTAGATGTCTAATAAGAAAGGATCTCAACTTTTAACATTATTTGACCCACTTTGGAGGGAATCCTCTGATCTGTTATTAAACACACTTCCTGACTTTTCAATGCAGCGTATTAAATATGCTTGACTTTTTCTTGACGGTTTGGGGGACATTTACTTAGGGGGACAGTGACAGTTTCCCTCCAGCTGTGTTTATGCCACCCTGTGGGAAGACAGGAGGTTTGGGGAACAAGAGTCACCCGTGGGAGCAGGTGTTTAGGCCAAAGAATCCCAGAGAGGCTGGCGCTGCTGCCTGGATGGTGGACAGAAGCAGATGGACGGAGGCCAGGTCACCAGCAGGGATTAAGACTCATTAGATCAAAGCTAAGGACAAGGGAGAGTAGAGCCAGGGTCAGCATCCGGAATCTCTCCCAGCAGGGGTTATTGGACGAATGGCATGTGGGCCCAGCTGCGCCCTTTGATTTGGGAAGATTCAGGGCATCCTTCATCGAGTCTATCCTCAGGGCCGGGACCGGGAGGCTCTGAGGATTAAAGGCTGGGTCCCCGCAGCCAGGTGTCAGCTGGACCTTCCTTTGCCTCCCTCCCTGCCTCTCCTCATCTAGCGACAGTGGGTGGTGGGCTTCCTCTGCAGGACAGGCATCTCTTTGTGAGCGGTGATGCTGTACGGGGCCAGACCATCTGGAGACACATCAGGGCTCCATCACTTACCTGGAGGTGTGTCACGTGGGCCAGTCACCAAACCTCATGGTGCCTCGGCTTTCTCATCTGTAAAATGGGAAGAATGAGGCTGGAGCCTATCCCCCAGGCTAGGTGTGAGCCTGCATTCATCAAGTGGCAGGCACAAGGATGGGTGCACAGGGAATGCTACCAAGGCATGGTTGTTATGAGCTGACGGGGCTCCCCTCTTCCTGGCCCATGCTTGACCTCCTGAGGGTTGATCATTTCATCTTACAGGATCTCATTTCCCAATCTGGAGACGTGTGTGCAGGCCAAAGCCAGGCCCTGGGAAAACTGTCTCCATCTCTGCTCTGATGCCTATTTCTCTCATCTGTCCTCTTGAGGCTCTTTACCTGCAAAGATGATGCACCCCCCATACTTGAAGGGGTGGGAGGCGGGGCTTGTTTCCCAGGCTGGAGCTGGTCTCTGTCAGCCAGAGGATGTGGTCCGGAGGAGTCAGGAAAGCAGGTGTGGGGGGAACCACAGAAGCTGCCCTAGGCAGCCCTATGTGCTCAGACCTCTGCAAGGGTAACTGGGATCTTCCACAGAATGTTCTACAGCATGGTTGTCTTGGGCACGTGCACCGATGTACATCTCCCGGAGCCTCCACCCCTCACCTGTCACTCATTTGCTGGCATGGGGGACGCTGCAGCCCAGCTCAGCACACATGGACGGAGCTGTCCTCACATGCAAGGCACCGGGTCCAGGCATGAGGCCGAGGGAAGTCATCAACAGGAAACTGGGTAGTGAGTCAGGCAGGTTTTTGGCGTAGTGTGGAAGGTTCCAGACAGGCCTGTGAGCGCCCCATTTCCTCCAGCTGTAACTAGGAAGCTATGCTGGAGGGCACCTTCCCTCAGTAAAGAACACAGACCTTGGGGCAAGCTTTGGGTCAGGAGCTATGCACAGTGCCAAAGCATGCGTGCAGCCCTCAGGGCACCTCATGCAATATTTGGTGCTTAATAAAGTGTGTTGAGTGCCGGTACTCAGAAACCTCTGATTCCAGCCTCGTTTCTCCCACAGGACTCGACCTCACCACCTTGTAGTCACCTCAGCTCCATGATTCATCCACTAACTGTGGAACTTTGAAACACATTCCCTGGTGGCTTCAGCAGGTTAAGATTCATCAACGTGCAGAGCTCTATCTTATCTGACGGCGGCCCCATTTCTCCGAAGGGCAACGCCGCAGCACCTGCTTTGGGAAAAGTCCAGCACGCACTTGGCCATTCAGTCCACAAGGAGACAAGACACATCCTGTCCCATCCCACTGGGAGCAAACCTCCCATGTTAAGATACTTATACTTTTCGGAGTTTTTGCTCATCCCTTTTTAGTCTAGGCTTCGCTCCATGACGAGGTAAGTGGGGTCGGCCAATCATCTTCATTTTATAGGCCAGTAATCTGAGACCCCACGTGCACAGCAGGCTCCACGCCTGGGGCCAGCAGGGTGAGTGCAGAGCAGGCTCTATTCGGGGGCATCTGCCAGGTGGGCCCACAAACGGGGTCCGCAGAGTGTAGCCATTCTAAAAGCAGATCTCAGTCAAAATCTGACCACTTACTAGTTGTGTGGTCTTGAAAAAGTTGCTTAGCCTCTTTGTACCTCAGTTTCCTGAGAGGTACACTGGACATGATAAATGTACCTATCTCACCGAGTAGTTGGAAAAGATTAAATAAAATAATCCACGAAGAGAGCTGAAAAGCCACCTGGCCTGCCCGGGCACTTGATGTACAGTGGTTATTGTTATAAAGGAGGCCCGGGCTGCATGGACCCCGGCCACAGCCCACCCTCTGCCTGGTCCTGTGGCCACAGGAATTCTTCCCAGACATCTCAACTCTTGCTGAAGGTCTTGTTTTGCACACAGCTGGGTATTTTTGCTGGGAGTCTGCAAGGATTCTGGCAGGCTCAAGGGAATGGTTTAGGGCCCCAAAAGGAAAGGATCGGGATCGGAGGAGGTGCCTCTAGGCTGTCAGCAAGGGTTCGGCCCAGCAGCCCTGAACCCTGCAGAAGGATGTGGAGACCCCATCCAACCTGCAACAATCCCTGGCTGGATTTCCTGTCTTTGTCAGCTGAACAAAGGCGTCTCCCCGCTCCCCGTACCCGGGAACTGGACCACCGTGAGCGGAGCAAAGGGAAACATAATCTGGCCGTGGTTGTTGGCGGAGAGTTCAAGAACAAACTCCCCTTTGTGTCTTCTAGCTCAGTGTGCTAGAGTGATAAAGCCAGCCAGGGGAACAAGGAAACGATTTCTTGACCAGCTCTGCCGCCTCACTCGCTTTTCCAGGGCGAGCTGACAGTGCAGGGCCAGGCTTAGGCTGGGCGCGCCCCTTGCTCTTGGGGCATGGAGGTGGCCCAGGCGGGGAGCTGCTGGGGGCCTGGATAGTGTCACTCCCCTGGAAGGGGGGGGCGCCGCAACCTGGACGCCAGGCCCCCCCTATGCTGTAGCCATCAAAAGCGCCAAGGCCTTGCCCACCGTGATGTCAACAGCCCCACAGCTCCACAGAGCTTCTGGAAAAGTCTGCTCCCCTTGCGTCTCAGCCTCTCCAAGCCGGAGGAGCCCCCTCTGTGGGCCCCACCCAACCCTTGAGCAGGTTCTGACTGGGGAGAGGAATCAGTGTGTGGGACGGCGGCGTCAGCGCCAAGAAGGGTCTCCTAAACAGACCCAAACGCCGGCCTTGCCTCTGGTCCCGTCTCCTCCCCCTTATTCCTACGTTATCCGTGTTGGCCCATGCTCGGGTGGAATCGGAGGACTTGTTCTAGATTTATTCAAGAATATCCGAGGGAGAAGGCACATTTGCCTCTGGACTTGGCCAAGAGTTTAGGGCTGGACTGGTGGAGACTATCCGTCTGGAAAGAACTAACGTGCGCGTCTTGGATGCGACCAGGCGAGCTCAGCACTCTTTCTTCCGGTCCTGGGATCGAGCCTTGGACCTGAGGCCACACTGCGCACTTCACCAGCTCCAGACCTGATCTCCGGTCCTGCCCGCCCTGTGGCTCCAGCTGGCCTGTGCCTTAACCCTCCGTGGCCCGCCCTCTGCCCAGGAAGCCTGGCGCGCACCCCCCCCCCCCCAGTCAGGGAAGTGCTCGCCGGCAGGTGCTCAAAGTGGCCCCTTCTCCCGGGAGAGAGGAGCTGGGAGCTCCCCACCCACTGCAGCCCATGGGGCCCTTAGGGCTGGAGGCTGGCGCGACCGAGGCGTCTCAGCACGCCCCCTGCCGCCTGCATGCGGTGGGGGCATCGCCGCCTCCCTGGGGAGGCCTAGGATCCCAGGCAGAGGGGGAAAGGCATGTGTCCCTTACCAAAGACGATCCGGTGTAAGAACGAAATCCCCCGAACTATGCAGAAAACAACCTCGAAGGAGCGAAGCATTGGTCAGCGTTCCCTCTGAATGCTGTTTGGCCAAGGAGAAGGATAGAGAACCTTGCGCGGTTGTCTCCCTCTTTGCTGACCCACCCCCGCCCATGGCGACCCCAGAAATCCGGTCTCCCGCTGAGTCTGCTGCTTAGACAAAACTCTAGGATTCTGGGCATCTGTAATGCGAAAAACTTCAACGGTGAAAGCAGAAACTGAGTGTTAAAGGCCTCCGTGGCTCCACATGTCCCCCACCCCCAGGCCAGAGGAATGGTCTGTTCCCTATAGGCCGGAAGTGCAAAGTGACTGGACTGAAGGACCTGAACTCGGCTTGTCCACCTCCACACGCAGTGCAAATGCACCACTTCTCCTTTCTTACGCTCCAGGAACCCAACGAATCGTCCCAATTCCGGATTTTTTCAAATCACTTGTGCTGGTTTTCCGCAGCCTCCTCCTGAAAGGCTTGGTTTCTGCGAAACCCTCTCCCCAAGCCACCCCTCCGCGCCCTACCCAGCCCCCTCCTAGGGAATAGCTCGGATCCTAAAGGAGCTCGTCCCAAGTCCTCTGAACGGCCCGCGAGGCCACACGGCGCCTCTCTGGTCCCGGGGAGGACAGTGCGAATCCGGCCGCGGGTTCCCGCGGGTCCCCGCACCAAGGCCCTGGCCCTCAGGTCTCGAGGCCGGAGTTCAGCCGCGCGGCTTCTCCAGGGCGCTTCCAGCCTCCGAATACGCAGATTCATTTATGTATGGGTTTTAATGTAGTAAATGGGCAGCTAAATGAATTGCAATTTGTAATTTTTATGGTTAATTTGAAATCTCGCTCTTGTTGGCTAATCCTGTTAGTTGGTGGCAAAACAAGGAGAAAGTCGCGTTGCGGCAGCCGCGATTCTAATAGGCATTTTATGTGAAATTACAGCCGCCGCCAGAACAAAAGGCGCGGCCGGACCTGCAGGCCGAGCGGCCCCGGCGGGTCCGCGCTGCCTGCCGGCGCCAGAACCAGCCGAGCCGGGCCGGGGCTCCGTGCGCCCCAGCCGCGCCGCCCGCCCGGACTTCGATAAGCCCCGTTTGGCACCCGGGTGGTGGTCGTGAACTCCCCCGCACCCCCCGATCCTCAGCCCGCGGTCTCCGAGCCACCCCGGGGCCGGGCGTCCGGGGCTCCGAGGCCCGAGGGCGGGGGCGGGACCGCCCAGGCCCTTGTCCCTCAGGCGCCTGCTCTCTTCTCCCTTCCTCCTCCCTCCTGCCTCCTGGTCGGCTTTTGGCGCTGGTCCCCACGGAGAGCGAACCGCGGAGCGTGGCGGTCCGGGAACGAAGTCCCTCTCTGCCCCTCCCGGGCCTCCCAGCCCTCGGTCCCCGAGGGAAAGCGACCCTGCGGGCCCCCGCTCTTTCTGGCGCCCGGCGCAGGCCGGGTGGGGGCCCCGCCGGCAGAGCGCGCGTGAGCGGGGGCGCTGGAGCGCGCGGCTCGGCTTGTTCGCGCGTTGTCGCCCGTGCCGTGTTTCTTGTCCCTGGCGCCTGCTCGGTGCCATCCCAGTGAGTTTGATTGAAACGCGGCTGCGAGAAGGTGTTGAGCAGGGAACGCGGCGTGCGAGGCGGGGAGGGGCGAGGAAGGGGGCCCGGAGAGGGAAGGGGACCCGGGCAGGGAAGGGGCCCCGGAGAAACTCGGGAGGGCGGCGGCCGGTCACCGCCGCACGGCGCTGCTCGAGGACTCCTATTTTGAAATCGGCGGCTGTCCCCTCCGGGGCGCAGGATGCAAGGGTCAAGTGTCACTTCCTCTGGCAGTCAATCTCCAATATTCCTTGTAATGTTTCTAAATGGACGAATTCATTACGCGGGGACATGTGAATGGGGAGAGGCCGCCGGCGCGCTGGGTCAATAGCGTCCACTAATGGTTCATTTTGCACAGCGGAGCGCGGCGCCGTGGAACCCAAGGAAGAACCCAATCAATACTGTTCACTTCCCGGCCGCCACGGGCCTAAAGGTCAGGTAGGGAAGGTGGGAAAGTGCAGGCACCCAACAAGTCCTAACTGTCTCTCTCCCCTTTCCCGCCGAGCGGTTTCCCCTTCGACCTCTTGCACCCTCCGCCCGCATTTCAGCCTGCGCCCTGGGCTCTTGCCCAGCCGCCGGGCACCGTCCCCGCGCACACGAGCCCTTGCACGCGCAACACGCCCACGCACGGGGGGTCCACGTGCTGGCAGCCAGCGCGCCTCGGCCAAGCTCACGGCCGCGGTCCAGACGGGAATGGGGAGGAAGAGGAGGTCGCTTTTTTAAAAGACAGGGGCTCTTCCACCTAACGAGGTGGCGGCAGGGTGGCAAGCTAGGAGGTCAGAGCGCTGTCTCTCCTCCTGCCGTTTTTAGAGGAAGCATTAAGTACGGTTAGAACGGAAATACCTCCTCGTCCCTTCCCGCAGGACCACCGGGTCGGGAGTGGGCGCGGGCAGGCGGATCCGCGGAGGAGATTCAAGCTGATCTAGGAAAGGCGGTGTGCCCAGGGAGGAGAGCCTGCCTCAGCTGTGTGGCCGTGAGGACTTCCCCACCGTGGCCCTGGGGCTCAGAGAGGGGAAGGAGATGGAGCACCCATCCCAGAAGTTTCCCCGGGCAGATTTAAAATGGGGTTACCTATAGATTACAGGGTCCAACGAATTACTCCATAACCTGCTAAATCCCTGAGTCTGGGGAAAGGAAATAACTTGCCTCCTAGAAACCCTTCCACCCTGCCAACCCCAGAAACGAGAAAGCGGTGCCTCTCTTCCCTTTTCTTCCCGGGGCTCCCCCAGGAAGGAGGAGGAGGAGGAAGGTTCGTGGAGTTCAGACTGCCTGGGGATATGGAATTCTTGTGTCTGACCCACTGACATCTACGTAGCACATGGCCACCCTCTGGACACGTGTCTCAGGCAGGAGACCGGGGGATGCCCTCATACCGCAGAGGGCAGGCTTCACACAAACCCTACTTGGCTGAAGAGAGATGTAAGGGGTTTGAGTCAGGGTAGGAGGTGCAGTGGGCACTTTTATGGGAGTTCACGCCAAGTGGAGGGGAAGAGAAGGTCCTTGGCGAGGGGTCCAGCTTCCGTTGCTCTCTGCTGCTGGTGGCTGGTGGAGACCCAGCTGCAGGTGGCGGGGGAGCATTTCTGCTTCTTTTAGATTTTAGAAGAGAAAGCGGAGAGGGAGGAAGGGGCTTGCAGTTACGACACAGCCATGGCCTGCCTGTTGGGGTTGTTCTGAGTTTCTCACCTCCCCTGGTTTTGGACATCATTCCCCAAAAGCCCGCTTTTTAAAACAAGTCAGATGTGAGGACCGTTGGAATGCTGCTGCTCCTCTAAAATGGATGCCAGTCTTGGTTTCCAGTCAGACGGTTCATCTTCACCATCATCTGAGAATCTGTTTGAAGCAGGGGTTTTTAAACTGTTTGCGTTCTGGTTTACCTGGAAATACACCTCCCAGAGAAGGCACAGTTTTCTCCAGCCTCACTCCCCACGAAGATGTGCCGGTGATGTGTGTGAGGTCATCTCCAAATCTACTGGTCTTCTCTGTCCTTTAGTGGCACTCAGTGAAGAAAAGAGCAATTTGCTTAAGAAAGGGACACGTATAAACAGGTAAATGCAAGCTAACGCCACACCGCTAAAACATTTGGCAAATTAAATCTTGAAATTTATTTACAAAATTCCAGATTTTAAGTTATTTATTCAATCTTCAATTATAATATTAAAAGGACAAACAGTACGGGGCCTCTGGTGCCTATACAGTTTGGGAAGCAAACTCTTAGCATTTCCCACAAAATACATTCTTTTACTTAAAACTTATCTATAACGGAGCTTCTCAAATAATATTATGAATGCTGTTTTCTCATTTTCCTGCCTCCAATAAGCCTGTGTACCAAAACACTATAAGGTCAAGCACTTGCTTTTTATTTATACATATTAAAATTGCTTCTAAGAGTGGAGTTTCAAACACAATGTGTCAGGACAGGAAGCAAATGTTGTTTTAGGGCAAGACTCCAATAACAACCCCATTTATACAAGCACATTAGAGCAGAAAGAATCATTTCTGTTAGTTAACATTTTTAAGCCAGAAAATTAAAAACAAATATTTAACTTCCCAATTTGGAATTCGGGTTGGCATTTGCCTGCAAAACTTTTACAATGCATACTCAATGAGTTAAACACAATCTTTACTAGCCAAATAAAACTGCCTTCCTGTGGTTCAAAAATAAGTTTGAATAAACTGAAGGATAAATAAAATGTGTGGGGATGCCCAGGGAGGGAGCTGATGTATGTGAACTTGGCCAAGAGATAGCTTTTGGACTCTGCCCCATTCAGGGGTTTTAAGACATCTTTTATTAGATGCTATGTTTAGAGAAGACAAATATTGAAGAAATATGGACACTTACAAACATTAACAGTTCCTGCTTTGTTCTCTCCCAGAGAGACTTTTACAGCCTCTTGGGAATGAACTTGCTCTTTTCCCCATCTCTGCTTCTCCCTTTCTGTTTGCCTCCCCGACCCAAGAGAGAGCTCTGTGATCCTGCGTGGGTTTGTCTCATTTCCCCCACACAGGCTAGTGGTGGGAAGCAGGAACTGGAGTCTCACGGCTCACTGGACGGCCTCTTGTGTGCTCTGCACCCCTTCTTCAAGATTGCAAGGAAGGAGGTTTCTAACGTGGGGGCCACCCCAAAGACCTTGTCCCAGCACCCACCTGGCTGGGTCTCCCTAAAAGCTAGCTTAGCTGACCTCCTTGGCTCTAGGGCTGAGTTCTTGCCAAGGAAACAAACTAATATTTCCTCTGAGCTCCGCCAGCGCTCTCCACATGTCCAAACCCCCTCTCCCAACAAAAACAAAAACATAACAACCCTTGAGCCAGGAGCTCAGGCTCAGGCCTGACTCAGGGCTCAGTCTCGGGGCAGCCCTGTGTGGGCCTTTGCGGAGGAGGGCTGCCTGGGCCCTGGAACGCCAGGCCCTGGTCATCACCGTGCTGGGCACCCAAAAGCAGCTCACTCTTCCTCCCACCGTGGGGCAGCTGGAGGTCCAGCTCCTACGCAGCCGCCCCCACACCCCAGCCCTGGATCTTTTGAGTCTGGGTCCACCGGTGCAGACCACCACCCCATGAGCTGGAGGCTGCCAGTTCCAAGGCTGACAAAGGCACAGATGCAGTGGCTGAGAGCCCTCTTGTCTCTGTGGTGGTTAGGATTTGTGGTGTCTGTGGGTTGGAGATGGGGAAGCAGGGGGTGCAGGCCTGCAGGAAGAGGACGGGTCTCTGGGTTTCTCCAGCAGCTCCTGGATTTACTAAAGGACACCCCCTTTCCTCCCCTTGCCCCCTCCTACGAATACACATAGAGAAGAGAGTTGCCCCCCAACAGCCCCTTTCTGCTTCTGGTCCCTGAGTTTCAGGGTATGCTCTTTCACCTGGGAGAATGGTTTGCCTTTACTTTTCATTTCTAGCTAAACAAAGCATGTACGGATAGAGATACAGGCAGCATCCTTCTGATAAATACCCTGCTAGTTATGAACAAGCCCAGGGAGATCAGCGGGGGGGTATGCATCGCAGACGCAAACAAAGGTGTGTGAGTTAACGTACATTTTGATGTTTTCGACGCATTCGGTCAACGCACAGCTGCTACGGAGCTCGCCTTCTGTTCCTTCCCCACACAGCCTCTTCTGTCCTTGTCTTCTTCCCGCCCGGGTCCGGGGACCCCTCTGTGTCACACTAAGCTCAGGTCTCCAGCAAAACGAGGGGGAGGAGAAGGGTAGGGTGCAGGTGTGCTGCGCTTGGCCCCACTCCCTGCTCTCACTCGGCGTCCGCACCCTGTCAGACACCTAGGAGAACGAACACCTTGCGAAGACATACGGACTGAAGTGGAGGAAAAAGGCCCCCAAAGTTATAGCTTAGAGCTGGGGAGAAGAGTCGAGCCAAAGACGGTTAGAGTCCTCAGGCCTTTAGAACCGTCAGCTGTCTCATGGAAATCAACAACTCTAAACGTGTGTACTGAGTAACCAGGACAGAGTTTAGACCAGAGAGGCCGTGGGTCTTCCTCCACCTGAGACAGAAGAGTGGGTCCTGGACTCCTGCAGCCTTAGCAGTAAGTGGGTTTATTGGTTAGTTTTTAAAGAGGCACTCAGTGCATGAATTCACAAACCAAGCCGTGAAAACCTGGAATCAGTGAGATTCGGCCTTGCAGAAAGGCTCCATTACTGCTCACACACTCACACTCTCTCTCTCTCACACACACACACACACCCCTACATTAAATGTGGGAAACAGGAAACATTTTAAAAATCACTATATTGATCAAAATGGACTTACAGACTTCTTGAATTCACCTAAATGCATCACCCAAGACAACAATGGAAATGCACCCCCCACACACACACCTCCAGCTGCAGGAAGCTCTCAGACAGCAGTTCAACAAGGTAGGCAAAGCCAACGCTCGGATGAGGCCAACTTCTCTCTCCATTCCCGCAACAGGAAGAAAACAGTCTGCCTCCAGGAACTGACAGAAGCAGACAAACATCTGCCACAACTTTCCCAGACTTCTGACCCTGCACAGGTCTTCTGGGGACACCTGGCTCTAGCTACAGAAACTGACGTTCCAGATCATGCCCTACCAGCTCACTGCGTGCAGTCTGCAAGGAATGGAAGCCGAATCCCACTGCCGACCTCTCTCCCAGCCCTCCCCCAATGGCGGCAACTTTGATCAAGCATAACTTTCTTTTCCTTTGGCCCTGAGCTTCTGCAAATGCACATTTCTCTCTCAGCCAGAACCTCAAAAACCTTTTGGATTGATTCTGTCCCCTCTGGCTTTCTGTCTGCAGTTCATCCTGAAAAGGATCTCCAGCAATGCCACAGACATCAGATTCGATGACTTCTCAGTGGCTCGGGAACTGGCCTTGGCTACCCTGGGAACTGCAGCCTTCTGCACCCCCTCCACCCCCTGCCCCGCGCCCCGGGTTCGTTGCTCAGCGATTTGCAGACTTAAAACAATTATAAGCGTTCCCTTGTCCTGCCCCAAAGAAATTGAGCTAATGTATGACACACAAGAGCCTGATTAGCAAACCTCGACTAAATCTGCATGTGGCAAAATGCAATAAATATCTAGGTATTTTTTTTTCCAATAGTATCAACAACGGGCTTTGCCGTCAAATTCTGCAGTGCCTGTTTATATGCTTTTAAACACCGACTTTGTCTAGGTATTTAAAAAATGAATCGACTTGCAGTCACCTCTGTGGTTGCCTGTGGGGAAGGAGCTCGCTGGCAGACACCTCTGCAGCCACCCGAGCGAGCGTGCGAGGGGTGTCCTTCCTTCAAAGCGACGCCAGGGGGCAAGAGGCATTAACAAAGACCATAGACACACGCCTTTATCTGCTCCTGCGTGCGTGTCACACGTTACAGGGCGAAATGTCATTTTGCAAGGTTATATGTTTCCAATTCCACACAGAGCCTTATCGCTCATCGTTTACCTCTTGGGCACAAACAAACATTCTCTTTAAATAAAACCAGGGAAGGGAACATCTACCTCTGTACAATTAAAAATTGCACAAGAATGCCAAAATGTATTGAACCTTGGTGTTAATCCGACTTACCTTGCTGATACTTTGGCCTAATCCTATTTTCTCCTCGCAGGAGAATGATTCTGCAAGGCCCCGTTTTGTTCTTCAGGAGGATGGTGTACCTGGCCAATGGGGTGAGGGGTGCAGAGGCCCCCCCCAGGCTCCCGAGGTGGAGTGGGGGGTGGCGCGCTGCCTGCCTGGCCCAGCAGGCTGGAGGTCCGAGTGCAGAGCCCGCTCTGCGAGACAGAAAGCAAACGAAATCACTCAAGGGAAACTTGGCTGGAGACAAAACACATTCAATTTCCTGACTCCTCTGCTTTCTCTCCCGAATTATTTGCTTTTGCAGAGGCACGTGAAACAAATGGAACACTAAAAATGGAACCTCCCTGGCTCAGAAAATAGTTTTTTTTTAAGGATCTGGTAATAACAATAATAAAAATGAAAGAAAACAATAACACTGTAGCGCTTTAAAAATAAACTCCTTTTGTCACCTAAAGTCCTTCTGGCAAATCCTTATGTGGCAGCGCTGTGCAGACAATGGGAGCCTGTGCGAACAGTCCTGGAAGCTTCCCCCCTGCGCATCTGGGCTTCTTTTCACACCTTCACCTTGCAAACAGCAGCTTCTGGTGACCCTGACCTTACCCGCCTGGCTACCCCGTCTGCCCAGGCCTGAGAGAGGGCACTGGTCAGAGTGGGTGTGAGGGGGGCTGCCGAGGAGCACCGCCTGGAGGAGTCCAGTGTTGTCCCAGGGGGTTTTAGGATTCTGCTTCTCCTGCACACCCTTCCCTCCCCCCTTCCCTCCTCCCCAGTATCATTTCTCTTTGAAATGTCATGAACTTGGCGCTTTCAGCCCGAACCGCCGGGCTCAGGCCCCAGACAATGGGATTGTCAGAGGGCCAGCGCTGAGCTTTTTCTGCGTGTTCACCGAGCGTTAAGCCTTTATGCCACAAAACGGCTCTGTCTGACCCGGTCAGACAAAAGCCAACTTCCATCTTCCGCCTCGGAGGGGATCTGGGCAAAGCCCGGTGTCCAGTGCCCCGCCGCCAGCCCCCTGTGGGGGAGGGTCCCCTCCGCCCCCGCCATGCGCAGGCAGGCCGGCCACCCCCCGCCCCCAGGGCGCCCTCGGTTCCGGGGGGCCTCGGGCGCCTCAAGCTGGGGTCCCTGCGCGGGGTGGGCGCCAGTCCTGGCCCTGCTCTCTGAGGCCCGCCGCCCAGACCTGCACACCCTCCCTCCGCACCTCCCAGGCCTTGGCCCGATGGGCCCCGCAGCGGGTGGGGGGAGGGTGCGCGTGTGAGTGCGCGCGCGCACGAGTGTGCGTGAGTGCGCAAGTGTGCACGAGCGCGCGCGTGTGAGTGTGCACCAGTGCGCGAGTGTGCAAGGGGCGGGCGGCGAGCCCAGCGCGGGGCTCCAGGAGGGAAGAGAGGCCTGCTTGGCTCCGGAAAGACTGCTGCGAAGGCGGGCGCGCCGGGGCTCCTCGCCGGTGAGTGTCTGGGGCACTTCCCCCACAGCCCGGCCCCGTGGGGCGGCTCCAGGGGCGGGGGTGGGGCCCGCTGCCGCCGATTCCCCCCTGCCCCGGGCGCCGGCCTCCCGCCCCCCCGGCGCCCCGCTCCACCCGCCGGCCTAGGGGGAAGTGAGCTCCCGGTTGCTGAGAGCTGCTGCCGGCAGGGTTCACGGTCAAGGGCGCCCGGGCGACGTGTGCGGGGCGGGGCGGGAGGTGAAGAGGGGAGGAGCGCGCCCAGGGAGCCCGCGGCCCAGAGCCCCGGGGAGAGGGGAGATGGCAGCAACCTCAGGGGCGGGCGGGAGGCTCAAGCTGGGCTTCAGAGGACAGTGTACTTGGGGACTTGGGCTTCTTCATCCCTCCTCCGCCATGGAATTGAGTTTGTGCACGGGCAGGGGGCGGGCTGGAGGGAGGGAGAGCCGGTGAGCTAGGAGTACCCTCCCACGCACCCCTGCAGCAGAACGTTGGCAAAGGAATGCCTTCCCCAAGCAGCGTGTGTAGCACGGCCTGGGGAAGGAGAGGCAGGGGCGTCGCTGGGACCCGGCTTCAGGGGCTTGGGAGGCCTGTTTTCCATCCCAGAGAGGCCCCGGAACTCCTCGCAAGCCATGGGGTTGCTGGAGGTGGTTGGGACAGTCTTCCCTGGCCTCTGGCGCCCTGCCCTGCCCGCTCAGCCTGCTCTCCAAGGTCACTTCACCATCTCTCTTGGTGTCCTTGGTGTCTTGGGCCCCACAACAAGGTCTGGCAAACCAGGGGGCTTAGGAGAACAAAAATGTATTATCTCCCAATTCTGGAGGCTGGAAGTCCGAAATCAAGGTGTGGGCAGGGCCTTCCTTGCCTCTTCCTAGCTTCTGCTGGTGGCCATCGACTCTGGGCTCTCCTTGGCATTCCAAGACCTGCCCGCATGGTCACATGGCCTCCTTGCATTATTGTCCCTCAGGGTGTGCATGGGCCTCTGCTCCTCTCAGGCCTGAAGGTGGCCTTGGAGGACTCTGAGAGATGCCCATGGGTCCCAGCAACCCATGAGGCCGACAGGGGACAGCAGGCCGGAGAAGCCACACCGCATGGGGAGTCTGGCACGTCCCCTCTCTGCTCCTGAGGAGCCAGGGTTTAGGAGCAAGGTGGGGATTTTTGCTAGCTTTCCTTCCTCCCCGGCAGACCCCTGTGTAGCCCAGGGATGCTCTTGGGGTCCTTGCCCCTCTTGGGCTCACCCCACCCCCTCACCCACCCTGAGCTAGAGTCCAGATGGAGCAGGGACTAAGCATGGTGGCTGACATTTGCAGTTCCCCCGAGGGGTTGGTGACAAAACAGCTCATCCCCAGGAGACTTGGGGCTCCGTGGCACCCTCCAAAGTGAGGGGCTCGAGGGCACCCGAAAACCATACACTTGGCAACAGCTCCACTGAGTCTGTGACTGTGCGCGGGTCAGCACGTGGCAGGACCTTGGGCCAGTGAAGGAGCAGGTGCTACACTGGCAAGTTTAACTCCAGGCCTCTCCTGCCCCATCAACAATGTTTGGCACCTCACTGGGCCTCCACGAATCTGCTGTGAAATGGGGAAAACCATCCTCGATTCTAAGCACCCAGCAGGGCTGCCCATCAAACAAGACCCAGGCCACACAGTTCTGTGCACAAAGCTTAGTGGCTCTCAGCCCTGGCCGCCTGTGACAGCCGCCTGGGGAACGTTCTGAAGCTGTTCGGGTGGTTCTAGCCAGCGTCAAGGTAGAGACCCCGCTGGCTTAGCTTTGGGTGTCTGCCACCTGAAACCTGCCCCTACTAGGTAATTCACGCAGTGACCGGCTCCCTCAAAGCCCCAGGGACAGGAGCACCCACGGTGGGCCCAGGCGCCCGGGGACCAGGCAGAGCAGAGCTACCTGTGACTTGCTTCTCCCACTTCGTCCAGAGTCCCTACTTTTGTTTTTTGTTCTGTTTTCTTTTGTTTTGTAAGTGTCAAAAATCCCTGAGCACCTGATCCCTTTCAACTCTAAGATCTCAGAATCTATTATAAACCAAAGCTAACCTCCTCCCCCTGGATGCCATTCCCTGCACTGTTCCCCAGCTTCTCCCTAATCCCAGGCTAGGAAGGGTGTCCATCCTCTGGCTTCCTGTAACACCCAGGACTGAGGTCTGTCACTACACGGACTCCACTGTGCCATCCTTGCACATATAAAATCTTGATGCTATGCCTTTGTTTCTGCATCCCCGGGCTGAGAGGGGCTTTCACAGGCCGTGTACAGTAGGTGCTTAATTAATGCAAGTGAATGCATATCTGGCCACCTCTCTCTCGATGGGGATACAGGAAACACTGTACTGATTTAAGCCCCTTTGCCTGGAAGTCCTGTTCCAAGAAGACATGATTTACAGTAGCATCGATCCAAACATCTGTTTTTCTACCTCAGTTTCCTATATGGGGGGGAAAGAGGAGGAAGACATGTGGATTAAAACCTGGAAAGTGACCCCCAGCCCAGAACATCCAGGATCCCAGCGTGTGTGTGCTGGGGTTTGTATCCTGCCATGGGGGGGTGGTGTTACAGGTGGGAGCAGGTGCACCAGCCGACTGTGACTTCTCTGTGGGCACTTCTGCGCCCCGGTCCCTGATCCGTGGGGCCAGTGGCTGGAGTTAAGCTGTGAGTCAGCCCCAAACCACAGGCTGATGCCTCAGGCCACGGTGATGTTCTGAGCTCGGGTCGGGCATCTCGGCCTCCCAGGGAGCTGGCTGCTCCATCAGCCTCTGCAGAAGGCCGATGCTCCCCCGTTCCCTGCCAACACCTTAACGCTCACGGTTTCCTTGACCTTTGCACCAATTCAATAGTAGGAATGATGAGGCCGGGGTGCACACACCATAAGCACTGAGCGAATGCATGTCTGAAGAAATACCATGCCATCGTAACGCCAACACCCAGGCAGTGGGTACTACGGTCCGGACGCTGATCTACACGTATCACACATGAACTCATTTAATCCTCACAACCAGTCTATAAGGGCAGCCCTTTCATTCCCTCGCACTCTAGAGGAGGACACAGACATGTAGAGGGGTAAGGAACATCAGGCCGGTGGACGTGTTGGCCCTGCTACCGGGGATGAGGGGTTATCCCAATCCAAGGCCAGCTTTGATCCTTGGGCAGACCGCTCGGCTGGACCGCTCGGCTGGGCTGTCTATGAACACCTCTGCTCACCCTCCACTCTTGGAGACGGTGCACTGTAGGTCATTTGGGGGACAGTCTGCACATTGTGCATGGATCAGGGCACATCCAAGGCCATCAGCACAGGGGTATCCTGCAGGATTTGGGGTGCTGTGTCAGAAGGAGCCTGGGACTGGGCGAGGGGCATCTGGTTGGTGTCCTGACTCTGCCAATATCTAGGCATGCAAGGTTTGGGGCGGTACATCCCCTCAATGTCATCTCTAAGGCAGGCTGTTCTTTCATGTGTAGAAGGAAGCTACCCAAGCCAATTCCGTGGGGCTGTTGAGACCGTCCCAACAGGGCCAGTGGAAGGCACCTTGAAAAGTGTAGGCAGAGTACAAAGGCAGACATTTGTTGTCATTAAAGTGAGCCCTCTGCCAGGGCATACTCACAAAAAAGGTAAGCCTGAGGCAGGAGGTTCTGGTTGCTTAGACCAAAACACAGCCTTTTGTCCCTGAACAGAGAAAAGAGAACTGGCCAGGGGTCAGACCGCTTGAGTTTTTGTCGGTTAAAGCCTTTTAGGTGTCCTGTTTTGTCAAAGGGTGTTTTAAATTAGCTGATTTAAAGATCCCTTTAGCTCCAAATATTTGATATTTCATATATCTGTACTGGGCTGTACCTTCCTCCGAGTGCTCGAGTCCCGTGGGGTTGCTATACCAATTCCCCAGCTCGTTTGTGTAGCCCCTGTCCCCGAAGGGCAGTGCGTTCTTGGGGTGCAGCTGTGGTCTCGGAGAGGCCTTTGGTCTGGGGGTCCTGGGCTATGTGGCTGCTGGATGAGGGGTAACGTAGGACCAGATAGGAGAGGGTGGCCAGCCCTCCCGAGGGAAAATTCTGATCAAACGGGGAGTACAAATGCCACAGTACCAGGGGGTGTGTCCCCCATTGCCCCTGGATAAAGAATCAGACTCTCCTCCAAGCAACCCTGTAGTCTCTAGAAAAAGACACTGGAGTTCTCAGTGGTCCAGGGAGTTACCGGTACCCCTGGACTATTCCTCGTCTGCCTCTCCCACACTTACTGATTTCACCAACCCACACGTTTGTGCTAATGAGTCCTGCCCCCAAAGTTGGCAGTCGAGTGAGGAACACAGAAGCATCCCACAGGAAACAGTACGAGAAGGGTAGGGCCCGTGCGTGGCTGTGAGCCCCGTGGCCGGTGCAGGTGCCGTGGGAGCTCCGCGAAGCCGGGCCTTCCTGGGGGCGTGCAGGACCTGCCAGGCACTGGCTGGGGAAACCCTCTCCTCTCCCTGCGTGTGCTCTCTCCCCGCGCTTCAGACAGCCAGCCTTGCCCTCACAGGACTCTGGTGGGTGACAGGCCTCCTGCGCGGCGCCCCTCCCTCCCAGCTTGGGCCCGCCTCTCTCCCGGTCCCCAGCACAGGTGTCTGGGTGGTTCCCCCGAACCAGACATTTCGCTGCCCCCATCTTGGTGACTCGAGGAGGCCAAACATGGTCAGCGGCCAGGGATGAAAGATCCCCCCCACTGTGCAGAGCCCCCCCATTTCCTGGTTACAGATTGCCTTCACTACTTTGCAGGAGCTGTGGCACTGCCCCTCCTCTGCGGGAGGGGGGAGGGGAGGCCCTCACCCCTGAGGCCATGCTGCTTCCTTGCTGGGCCGGGTGGGAGCAGGGAGGGAGCGGTGCCTGTAAGGTACCCTCACAGCACTGTAGGGTAACTCCTTCCCCATGTCACAGCAAGGAAACTGAGGCCCAAGAGGTCAGATCATTGGAGGCAGGTCACCAGCCAGTAAGGCACAGAGCCAGAAGTTAAATCTGGTTTTTTGATGTCAAAGCCTGCCAACCCTCCTCTTCTAGGCCATGCATCCTCTGTCTGGGTGCGGTCTCTGGCATGGGGACCTCTGTGACACCCCTTCTCCTTCATAGACAAGCCAGCCCCTGATGCAGTGGGGTCTCCAGAAGGAAGTCGATGAGGCTGCTGAGTACGCTGTGGGGCTGGAGGGGCTCGCTTCCAGGGCTGTGGACTTCAGATGTAGCGTGAGCCTGGGAGGACTCCACCAGCATCCACCTGGTCTGAGATCAGGGAGGGATCGCCGGAGCGCGGGTGAGCCGAGACTCAGGCCACTGAAGGAGCTATCTGGTGACCCAGGGCAGGCGGGGGAAGACAGGACGGCCCGTAGGCACACCTCAAGGACACCCATCCTGGCTGGAGGCCGAGGGACAGGTGGGCAGTGATTGTTGCTTGGAAAACAAGAAGAGGGCCGGTGAAAGATCTGGGGCTTCATCCTAAACACAGTGTGCTTCCTAAATGACTCTACGTTTATGATCAGCTTGCAAGAAGTGTCAGTCTCGTCCCCAAGGGGAGAGAGGTGACCCGTGGAAATGATGGAAGTGTCAACACCTGGGCTGGCCGCAGCAGGGAGTGGTCCCCACCCGTGGCATGGGGGCGAGCACCTGAACCTCGAGGAGAGGGGACAGACCAGGAGGAGGAAATGTGTACTTGCCCCACCTGATTGCACAGAGCCTGCAGAGAGGGGCAGGGCGCGTGGGAACAGCCCAGCTCCGAGGTTGTAGGACCAGGTCCCCCTCCTCCATGATGGGGCAGCTGCCGCACCTAACCACACCTCGGTCCCCGATGGGCAAACAGAGGTAAGTCCTGGCGGGCACCCCCTGGATGTCAATACAGCCCAGCTGCGTAAACAACCATTCACGACTTATGCCGAGAAAGCCAACAAGCAGGAGCTCCGGCCCAGGCCAGGGGCCTCTGTCCACCCACACGGCTCCACTCTTGCTCCCATGTGGCATGTCACCACCCTCATTACCGCCATCGCAGGCCCGCCATGCGGGGTGCGGGGTCCAGCCTGCGGGAGGCATGCCACCCAGAACAGAGCCTGGGTCTCCCCCACCACCCCCGGTTCCGAAGCAGCTCGGGGGAGGCGATCTGTGGCCAGAGGGGGGCGCCGCAAAGTGAAGGTGCCCGATGGTTGAGGAGACCAGAACACCAGTGTCCTGGGGTGGTCACAGGCGACGTCACCCCTTCCCACGTGAACAGCTAGTGACACGCTCTCTGAACGAAGCCAGGGAAGCCCAGACTCTCCAGTTGACCTCTGTATTGTATTCTGGCTGTGAAATTAGAAGGGAAAGCTCCACAGAAACGCCGTGGCTGAAAGCTTGGGGTACCAGCCGTGGCAGCACACGGTGCTTAGCGCTACCTGGCCTGTAACCGACACGGATGTGCAGACCCCAAGGGACAGACAGCCACCTTCTCACTGACTTGCACAGAGCACCAAGGATGGTGGCGGGGGGCCGGGGTGGGGAGGTCGTCGTCGATGGACCTGGAAATGGCAGTGACGTTCAGATGAAACATTGTTCCACATTATTTCTTGAGAACACTGGGCGAATTGTCACAAATTGTCTATGTGTGAATGGGAAATCATTAAATATAAAAGATCACAGTATGAAAGCTCTTGAAAAATACTGCAGAGTGAAAGGCATAAAGCGATATATTTTCCAATTTCACAAAAACATGCGTGGGACCCCCCTCTCCCTGCCGCGTGGGAGGGGAGCGTGTGGGCACCGCCGGTGTCCCCTCCCACCGCTCACAGTCCTGCCTCTGCAACGGCCCAAGGCTGCCCGAGTATCGAAGATGTCGGAGAGGGCTTCTCCGTACGCACAGCCCGGGACGCAGGATTAATAATGCATCCTCCTTCCCAGCCACAGGTTCTAAAGCTGTAGACAAAACCCTGCGGCTGGAGAAGCCCGTGTGCCTACTGCCTGGAGTCAGACGCGTCCCAGCCTGGGCGGGAGGGGTGGCCGGGTGTGCCAGCCATCTGGAGACCCCCGTGTCTCTCGGCCTCTCCTTTTTCCTATCAGACCTGGTGGCAAATTGAGGTGCTTGGGGAAGCATGGTGTTTTTAGATCTCAGGGTGAGAGCTAAGAAACCTTGGGGGCCCCCACCCCAGACTCTTCCTTGGCTAGTGGCTGCCGCTGGGACCTCCCCCCTCCTGGGGGGAGGGTCTTCTCCCGGGGTCTTGCAGCCCCCCCCCCCCCCCACCGGGGAGGGAAGAACAGGCCGGAGCACCACGGGCCAGGAGAAGCCCAGAGACCGCGCTGGCTCGCGGACTACAGCAGGCAGAGGCTCGTCGTCTTTGAGAAGGGCGCTCAGAATCAGAAACGAGGGCGCTGTGTGATTCTGTCAGGCTTTTGGAATTTCCGTTCTAAACATTGGGAAGAAGTGTAGAACTACAAACATACTCAAAAAATAAACACACGTGGAAAGTCGGGAGGGAAGACGCATCGGCCACTGCTCAGAAGGCAGAGTGAAATGAATACGCTTGTTTTCCGTAGAAAGTACAAACACACAGCCCTGTGCTGCCGCAGGAGTCGGGCTGGGCTTTGAAAGCTGGGAGAAGAAATCATTTAAAATTTAATTTTAAAGGGATGAGGCTTCCTTGAGAATCTCCATTTTGTGCCCATCGCCCTAGCAGCACGGACCACACTTCCTTAGATACCAAATTAATTGCTTTGCGGAGAAGCCCGGCAGTCACCCAGGAGTGATGGAGGGGCTGTGCCCCCATCTTGCCAGCGACGGGAGAGCTGGTGCTTCTCCCAGAGGCAGCCTTTCGGGACCGGATCTGAGACAATGAGGGAAACACAATTTTTGCACAGACTGGGTTTGAAACGCGTTTTCCAGACTTGCTTCTGGAAAAGCACAGTGTTGTCTTCCGATGCCGTCCAGGTGACCTTGATATCAGTACCCTGAAGGAAGGAATCCCTGGTGGCTTCCACCAGGGGCAGAGGTCGGGGCGCCAGGAGGGAGGCTGCCTGGTCCTCCTCTGCCTCCTTGGAGCCCGGCCCCGGGGGAGGGGGGCGGTAGGCTCGCCAGCCTTTCACCCGCAATGCACAGCGCTCTGCCGCTCGAGGACCGCGGGGAGAACGCGGGGAGACCATGGAGGGGCCGCCGAGCCCCAAGAAGGAGAGGCCGCTGGGCAGCCAAGGCTGTGAGCCTGGGCACGGGCCGCCGGGGACGCAGGCGCGCTTTAGCGCCCACCCTTTCCCAGGTGCCCAGGATCGTGTTTCTAGAAACAACGCTCCGGCTTTGCTTCCCCCACAGCTGGGAACCGCACTGCCTCGGGGGGAGGTTCAGGCGGGTTGGGGGAGCCGGCATGACCCTCAGCACATGCTTTCCACTGACAAGGTTTCGGCTCCAGTAAGTGGGGTGTGTGAGTGCTTGAGGCTCCCACCTCAGAACCCAGCTTGGAAGAGCGCTCACCGGCGGGTGTGGACAGATGACAGCATGGCAGCAACCTTGCCCGAGGACACGGAGACTCAGCCCAGCTCCCCTTTCTCCCCAGACGCTGCGTGGCCTGCTTGTGGGAACCCCTTTGTTCCTCCGACTGCCGCTTTGAATTTCCAGTATTTGATTTTAGCTCGACGAAAACAACGATCCCCGCGTCTGAGTGTTTCCACACTGGCACGCCACGGAGCTGGCGGCCACGGAGCAGGCGGCCATGAAGCAACGAGGGGCGCCACGTGGCTCCCTGGCTGGGCAGAGGGTGGGGGCACCCGCCGAGGGTCCCTGCTGCCCCCCGGGGCCAGCACGCTCGATGAGAACCCTCCCGGAAGGCTTTCCCACTTGGCTAGGCTTTTAATTTAGGTCTAAGCCTGGGGTTGGGTGCCTCCGGTTCCCCCGGCTTTCTCCGGCTGCCGAAGGGCCAGCATGGCCTTGCCCCAGGGGACCCCACAGACCGCACAGGTGTGAAGATGAGCAGGTTACAAGGCTGGAGCGGGTGCGGTGCCTGAGCCGGGTGGGGAGGAGCTCCCCCTCCGGCCGGGGTTGTCCGCGTGAGCTGGAGCTTGGAGAGGTGGATAAGGTGAGGAAGGGCATTTGGTCCAAAGGAAGAGCAACCACAGAGGCACGGGGTCGGGGCCATCCTGCTATGCTCACGGAGCTGCTCGGAGGTCAGAGGGCAGGGCTTGGTGGGGGCGAGCGCAGAGCCCGTTTGTGGACACGTGGCTGTGGGCTGGGATCTTATCCTGTGAGCAAGAGGGCAGCAGGGAGGCTTCCGAGGGGGCAGATGATGCCGTCAGCATTTCGCTTTAGGAAGGTAGTCCCGCCAAGAATGCCTGCCCGGGAGGAGGTGAGGACAGCCCGGTGGACAGCAGCTACAGAAAGAAGCCAGAGCAGTGTGGCGCGGAGCCGCGGGGAGGGCTCGGGGAGGTTGCGGGGAGACCGCGGCACGGCCGTGAGCAGGTGCCAGTGCCTGGAGACAGGGTGGCGCCTGGGACCAGCGCCTCCTGCAAGTGCAGTGCTTTCTGAGGGCTCTCGTCACAGCAGCCCAGGGGGCGGCTGGTCACCTGTCATCTCCCTATTTTACAGATGTGGTGCCTGAGGCTTGGACAAATGTAGCAATCCGTCCAAGACCACAGCGCCAGCAAGCACCAAAACCAAATGAGGCTTCCACCTCCACGTCAGCACTGCTTCGAGGACTCGACTTCTGCCTTCTAAGACCCCAGTGAGTCCAGAGCCAGTGATGCAGGGAATGTGTCCCTCGCACTTCCTGTGGGACCACCGTCCTCTGTCTCCCGGGGGCCAAGGGCGCAGAGCACGGCCTCAGTCAGGCCCTGCTCCACTGGCTCCGCACAGCTGTGGGCTCACTTGGTGTCAGCTCTGTGTGGTGACTCCGGTTCTCTCCACCTGCCCAGAGTCTGCACTGGTGTTGCTGGTGCAAACGGGGAGAAGTAACGTCTGCCTAAACAAGGCAGTCTCTTTGTTAGATGGCCTGTTCCTTCCTTCCTTCCTTCCTTCCTTCCTTCCTTCCTTCCTTCCTTCCTTCCTTCCTTCCTTCCGATTTATTTATTCATTTCAGAGAAAGGGACAGAGGGAGAGAGAGAATCTCAAGCAGACTCCCCGAGGAGCGTGGAGCCAGATGCAGGGATCTCTCACGACCCTGAGATCATGACCTGAGCTGAAATCCAGAGTCAGACGCCCAACTGACCATGGACCACGGTGGGAGTATTCCTGCCACGGAAACCAGCAAACAGCACGAATAAGAGCACCCCCCCCCCCCCCCGCAAGCAAGCCTGCAGACACGTCCTCACAGACAATTGTCTCCCGGGCTTGTAGGTCCTGGAACAGTTACCGAGCCACCTCGGAAACGAGAATGAACGTGGGTTTTGAGGTTTTGCTGTCTTAAAGCCCGGGACGCCTGGCCAGGCCTGAGTCCAGATTTAAGCAGGCCGTGCTGACCTCCGTGGCCTGATAACAGCCATTCGCCTCACCTTGACCTCCCGTTAATTTGGTGCAGAACCTCATAAAGCGTTTCACAAGATGACAGCACTAATAGATAGTGTTTATTTAGTGCTTACTATGTGCCAGGCCCTGGTGCAGAGGACCTCATGTGCATTAATCATTTAATTCTCCCCAAAAGCCTGTGAGGCAGATAATGATTCCCACATTTCAAATTTGAGAAAACAAGAGTGTGGTGAGTTCAATCATGTTCCACAAAAACCCGCTGCGGGGTCCTCTGCACCAGAGCCCCAGAACCTGCCCTTCGGTAACAACGGGGTCATTGCAGACGGACTTAGTAGAGACGAGGTCTTCCAGGGTAGACTGGGCCCCTCCCGCTGTTGAAAAGAGGGAATCTGGACGCAGACACACGGGAGAAGTCCACGTGGGCACGAGGCAGAGGCCGGGTGGTGGCCGGCGGAGCAGAGCGGGGTGGGAGCCTGGGACAGACCCTCGCCCACAGCCTCCGAAGGAGCCGGCCCTGCCGAGACCTTGCTCTTGGGTTTCTGGCCTCCAGACATGAGGGAATTACTGTCTGTTGTTTTAAGCCACCCGTGCAGAACGCTTGGGTACCCCAGCCCTGGGAACAGTACGCATGGAGCCTCAGGGAAGGCAGGAGACCGTGAGGCCATCCAGAGATGCCGGGAGGTACGCAGAGGCAGGACGGGGGCAGACCTCATGCTCGCAGGTGCTCTGGGAGACAGAACCACAAAGTGGGACGCCTCCGGGGACCTTCGGGAGCAGATGGTCCGACCCCTTCATTCCCAGAGGGGGAAAGTGAGGCTGGAGGAGGCAAGGGCCCATTGAATATCCCATGGCAGGGGCTAGGACTGGGGCTTAAGACTCCAGACTCACCGTGCAGTGCTCGGCTCACCATCCCACCTGGAGGTGGCTCTGCCCAAGCCCTGGGCACTCTCCTGGGATGGCTCACCGTGCATCTGCAACAGGCCCCTCCTGCTGCCGGGTCCTGAGGCTCCCCCTGCCCCGCAGACCCCAACGCATGTCTGGGGACCCTTGACTCCTTGCAGGTGGTGTCTGAGGACTCTAGAGTTCCCCAGAAGAGATGAACGTAATTCTTCCTCCTTTCTCCTTGAACTCTCTATATTTGGTTGTCTGTGCACCAGGGAGAAGTCCCCATTTTACATGAACATCCGACGTTTCCCTCTGGGCAGTGGCCCGGGGGGCACCCGGCAGAGGCGGAGGTGGCAGGAGGCTCATCAGGGCTGCAGATTCTGGAGGTGGTGCCAGAGCCTGGGAAGGGCCCCTGCTGCCTTCTTCCTGCTCTTAGGACTCGCACACCCCCGGTTCCGGCCCTGGCCACACCCTGCTGTTGGCGAGGCCTGGGTCTCTCCTTCTCTGGGTGGCGAGTGCTAGGGAGCCTCACGTTTGCGTCCTGAGAGCTTTGTGCCGTGCCTGGCTTAGGGCAGTTTAGCCTCGTGGTTAGAGTCCACTGGCCGGTGCTCAGCCCTGCTTCTGCGGGTCGCTAGCCGTGGCCTCAGACATGGTACCTACCCAGGCGCGCCTCAACTCCCTCATGGGTCAGGGAGAACAGCAGCACTGACCTCCAACAGCCGCCCAGAGGGAAAGGATGCATATTTGCAGAGGGCACCGTGACCCCACGCTTTGAGGAGATTGGTGGGCGGAGGAGCAAGAAGACTCCCGGGGACGTGTGTCCATCTGGGGGTGTGCCCGGCTGCCCAGAGGGGCAGCTGGTCTACGGGGGCAGCAGTTGTGCCCCAGAGGCCGTGCGGGTCCGGCTCCTCTGTCTTGCTGCTCTTCGTGCTGGGCCCTGGGTGTCGTCCGTGGCCCCCCACCTCCCTCGAGTCTGCTCGGTGCCTGAGAATCAGCACAGACGTGACTGGCTGATGGGCGGAGGTGAGCATGATTCTGTCGGACTTGAGTGGAGGCTTCTAGAAGGGGCTGTTGTTCCTCACTGCAGATACCCCTGGAGCTTCCAGCAACGCCCTCGGTTCCTAGTCACACTGGAGGTGATCTAACGTGACTTTCCGCACCATCCCCTTGCAAAAATGCAGGTCACACGGGAACATCTGTAAAATGCTGGAGGCTCCGCCGCGTGAGCTGCGGAAAACCGAGGTTCTCGGACTCTGCCGGCTCAGTGACGCTGCCAGGTGCCGGCTGCCGGCACTTCTGCCAGGAACCCAGCTGGCATGGCAGCAGGTTTTTAATCCAGCCTGGAGTAGCCTCCCACATTCAGAAACTCTTTGCATGACTGCAGAAGTCTAAAGCAGGCCTGGCTCTCCCGGCAGCTGGGGGAGGCAGGTGACGCCCCGGGGGGGCGTTGGCACCATTCTGGGAGCCCCGTGGAGGCGGCCCAAGTCAGGGCTGGAGGCCGGCTGGCCCCTCCCGCAGCTTCCCTCCCCGCAAGACCCCGGCCTTGCAGGGCTGGCAAGGGCAGCTTTGAGGAGGGCAAGGGACCCACCGGGAATTCGAGCCCGGTCCTAAAGCCCAGGGGGAGAGCTCTCGGAGGAGATGGGGGGACAACTGAATTCGAGAGAAAGAATCCCGATCTGTGACCAGGTTTTTCTGCCTCTGCTCCCCTCCTTTGCGCCTCCAGTCCACCTTCCAAGACCCTGTGCAGAGTCCTGCCCCCGGACGTTGGTGAAACTCCTGCTCAGAAACCTTCAACCGCCCCCCACTGCCTGCCCAATAAAGTCCAAACGCCGTTGCTTGATTCTTCCTTCTCTTCCTCAAAAAACAGAACAGTGTTTGAACTGAGAGTGGCGGCTGTGGCTGTCTGGCTGCAGGCTCCCGCCCTGGGTCCCTTCCACTCCTGGGACAGGCGCTGGGCTCCAGCGCTGGCAGCTTCCGTGGGGGCCCATCCATCGGGTGGGGACCGCGGCCTGCACCCCAGGCCCTGGCCAGCATCGCGGGAGGACACTCGCCCACTGGCCACATTCTCTAACCTGGCAGGGGCTGCTAGGGCTTAACGTCCCTCTCCCCAGATCAGCTCCTGGGGTCCCAGCATGGCGGTCAGCTAAGTCACGAATTCCTCTGTTTGTGCCCCTGGCCTAGACAACACCATCCTGGTCTGGTGCCCACAGCCCTCAGAGCTCCCCACCTCGGCCCCCCTCGCCCACAGCTCCCCGGACCCCAGAAGATCTTCAGGCCGTGTACCATCGCTTAAGAAATATCCTTCCAGGGCGCCTGAGTGGCTCAGTCATTGGGCATCTGTCTTCGGCTCCGGTCATGATCCCCGGGTCCTGGGATCGAGCCCCCCATCCGGCTCCCTGCTCCGCGGGAAGCCTGCTTCTCCCTCTCCCGCTCCCCCTGCTTGTGTTCCCTCTCTCGCTGTGTCTCTCTCTCTGTCAAATGAATAAATAAAATCTTTAAAAAAAAAAAAGAAATATCCTTCCATCAAAATACCCTCTCGTTTGCCCCCACCTGTGCAAACTTGCTCCCTTGAAGTCCAGAGAAAATGCTCCTTCTGAGCAGACTTCCTGCTCCCATGGCTGCCAAAGCCAGTTAACCACCCCTTTCTCTACAGACACCAGTGGAAAGAAAGGCTGCATGGTGGTCATCTTGGTGTCTCCTGCCTGATGCTGTGGACAGAGTCTAACAGACTTTCTGCATTGGAAAATGCACAAAAGAAGGATGTTAGGGGCTGAATTGTATCTCCCCAAGTACATATGTTGAACCCTAACCCCAGGACCTGAGAACGTGACTGTATATGGAGTAAAGTAATAGTAAAATGAGGTCAGGAGGGTGGGCCCTGATCTAGTCTGACGGGTGTCCTGACAAGAAGAGGAGGTCAGGGTGCAGACACGCGGAGGGTCGACCCCATGAGGGCAAGGGGAGAAGCCAGCCGGCCACATGCCAGGGAGAGCAGCTTCCGGAGGAACCAGCCCCATGACACCTCGGTCTGGAACTTCCAACATCTATCCATCCCCATCCATCTTTCCTCCTCATTCCCACCACCACACGCAGCAAAGAGTCTCCCGAGCCCTTCGGAAGCAGCCCTTGTCCTCTGTACTTTCAAGGACACAGGAGAAACCCCCAAGTGATCGCCCCGAGATCAAAGGGCACGGCTCACCCCAGCCACCACCTGCCCAGCGGCCACCTCGGGAGGCTCAATCATGTGGGTCCTGAAGGAGCCCTTGACCTGCGCTTCAGCCCGGCAGGCCCCCTTTCCCAAACCTGAGTCGCTGGCATCTGGAAAGGGATGGGTGGTGGGGGCCTAGGAGAAGGGGAGACAAACAGAAGCAGAGGCTGAGAGCAGAGGGGAGGCTGCCCCCGTCCCCAAACCCTCCCTTTCAGGCAGAGAGTTGCCCTGGACATGACAGACAGTGCCCGTCCTGGATCTTTCTGTGCTTACATCCCAGCGTTTATGCCCCTGCCACATACACCCCTGCAGGAGAGCTGCCACCACCAACTAAGGGAACAAGAGATCGGAAACCCATTCTGTTTTGAAGATGTCAGCATACAGGCGGATCAAAAGTTGAGCCCGGAGGCTGCTGTCAGCTCCTCAAGCACATAACTTCATACGGTTCCAGAGATCCTGGAGCAGGCAGGGCCCATGGCAGAGAGGCAGACGAGAGACCGCCCGCTCCGAGGCCGGAGGATGCGGGGAGGGCGAGGGAGCGCGAGGAGGGGTTGGTGGTGCCCCCCCTCCGCCCCCAGTCATCCGGCAGGTGGGGCAGGGCATCATCTCTGCACAGCCTTCCGGGGACGGGGGAGGCTGGTAGAGGCGCTGAGACACACCCCCCAAGCTTCTCCAGGGTTTCCCCAGCACGATTCCGAGAAGGCGCTGTTACCTCCTCCACGAGGCAGCTGAGAGATCAGGCTCCCAGCTCATCCGGGAGGAGAGAGCCGGAGCCAAGGCCTCCAAGTGCCGGAGCGGAATAGCGGGGAAGGGTGAGGGGCCGGAGCGCAGGGGGCGGGGTCCCCGTCGACCAGGCATCGCTGGGTGCACGGGTGGAGCTAGGTGGGTGTGTGTGTGTACCTGAGCGTGTGAGTGTGCGTCCCGCTTAGCGCCCCAGCAGGCTGTGTCCTGCGAGGGGTCATTTGTGCATTTCTGTGGGCTTTTGCACCTGTGTTGCTTGCTGTGCCTCCCCTCCCCCTTTCCTTCATCCCTAAGTTTTACTCATGTATATCAGCAGACACCACCGGTGCCCCCTGAGCAGGCCCTGAGCTCAGGGCTGGGATTCCTGCCCCTGCCCAGTTGTATGAGAAGCACACATCAGACGGGATTTGAAGGACCAGGAAAGTGGGGCACAGAGAGGTGAAGACACCCACTCAAGGTCACACAGCCAATAAGTGGAAGAGGCAGATTAAAATTCAAGCAGTCTAGATCCAGAGTCTATAATTTTAAGCACTCTTTGCTACAGGGATAATTCTTCATTAAAAATTTTTTTTCTAACTGTAAATACCTATATAGTAACTTGTTACCACAATGTCTGTGTCTTGCTTTTATGAAGAGACGCCGCCCCGCTCCCCTTGTAAGCGCCCGGCACACCGACAGGGAGGTGGGGTGGAGGTGGATCAGTCTGCACGTGGACAGGTTCACTTTCCTCTCCTCTCAAGGGCTCTCCTGCCCCTTTCAGCCTCACCCCGGCTCCCCCCTGCCTAGACCCAGCTCCCCTCAGGATCCCATAGCTGTTAACACCTCGTGTGGATGCTGTTGACCCGCTACACCCCTGTGGAGTAAAAGAAGGCTCATCCAAAGGAATGAGCCTCTAATAGTGAAAATCTAGGCCCAGAGGCACGATGATAGGAAGTTACTTGGGATGGGGAAGGACTTCCCCCTGTCTGTACGCTCAGACTGATGGAAGACAAGCCGGCCAACTGCGGCGTTTAAGGACAGCCCCACCCAGAAACGGTCTGTGGTCAGAGTATCGTTATTCTGGTTGGTGCTGTGACTGCAGAGGGCAGGGGGGAACTGCAGTACTGCTGAGAGCAGCCACATCTTCGTGTGTGGCCATTCAGTGGCCGCCCTGCAGAAGTCCGTCCCCTGTGTGCTCAGGTTATTGTGCCTCGTCAATCCTCTCAGCGGGCCTGGCTGCTCACCCCAGAGCCTGACCTGACTCCGGTGCGCTCAGCGCCCAACCCAGGGCGCCAGGAGCTGAGTGGGAATCAGATGCCTAAGAGCAGAGGTGCTTCCTTTGAAAAGATCAGGAAAGACACCCAGGCTGAGGCGACCACTTGCAGCCTTGGGCCCGGAGCTCCCCGCGTGAATGTCCTGGCGGCTCAGGGTTTGAGACGGTTTCTGGATGGGGGAGCGTGTGAGTGTGTTTGCGTATGTAAGTGTGTGCACACGTGCGTGTGGGTGATTCCTTGTCTCCGGAACAGCCTCTTCCAACAAGGATTTCCCACCCCCCCCCCCACAGGAGAATCTGATAAGCCTGGGAGCTGGTGTTTTGGAGAAACCGAGAGCTAAGTGGGTGTTGGGAGGATTCTTGCAGCCACTGAGATTTGCTCTGCTCTGCTGGTCTCCGGTGCCCCAAATCTCTCTCAATCTCAGCACTGGGTGAGGGCACATCGGGCTCGTTTGGTTTGGCCACACTTTCAGATGCCCTCACCTGCATCTCATCAGCCTTGTCTAGACACAGAGACAGGGCTCTGGCATCCAGACTCCACTCACCCGCCCTGCGAACACGCCAGGGACTCCCAGCCGCTGCCCTTGGCCTGCCCTTGGGCCTCCCTCCCTGGGCGGTCAGGATGGTGGGTCCCCATTCTGGAGGTCCAGACAGAATACACAACTCACCAGGAGTCACAGAGCGTGGAGGTTCGCCTGCCCCCAGCCCCCCGGCCAGTGAGTCACATAGCTGTGTGTGCAGAGGAAATTGCTCAGATAGCATCTCTCCGTGTGCCGACTCCAGGAACTAGGGGCTAGAGAGACCTGAGCGGGTCGTCCACCCGCCTGCGCTCCCCTGTTCCGGAGGAAGGCTAGTAATTGTTCTAAGTTACATTGCCTTAGGAGAGACCAACTTTCTCACCTGACTCCCTTCCTCTGTAATCACGGCGAATCCTAATGCAAACCTTCTCCAAACTCTGGAGCCTCGGGGAAGACACAGGAACCAGTTCTGGGCTTTGGGTTCTGTTCTCTCTCAGGCTGGCTGGAAACAACACAGATTTGTTGTCTCGTACTTCTCAGGTCAGAAGGCTGATATGGGTCTCGCTGGGCTAAAGTCAAGTGTCTGCAGGGCTGGCTCCTCCTGGAGACTCCAGGGGAGAATCCATTTCCTTACCTTTTCCGGCTCCTACAGGCGCCCACACTCTGGCTGGTGGCCCTTCCTCCTTCTTCCACGCTGGCAACATTGTGCCCATCGGACCCTCTTCCACGGTCACATCTCCTTCGGACGAGAGCGGGGAAAGCCTCTGCACTTTCAAGGGCCCTTGTGACCAGATGGGCCCCCCCGGATGACCCGGGGCACTCTTCCCATGCAGGGTCCTCACCGCATCTGCGAAGTCCCCTCTGCCACATACGGTACCATATCCACAGTTTGGGGGATCCGACCATGGACATCTTGGGGGGCACGCCTCCAAATCATGGAGAACCCAGAGACACCCTCTAGTCACCTCCCATGCCTCCAGCCAGGAGTCCTCCATTAGCTCTCTGCCTCTTCGGTCATGAGCGTGGAAGTCAGTCTGGGGTCCCGGATCTGCACCTGCTCCCCACCAGGGCTGCCTCGGGCCTCCCACTGCTCTGTTTCTCCCTGTGTCACAGCCCCATCTGGGCCCTGCAGCGAGCCTGACTCCCCACAGCCCCTCTCTCAGAAACTCGGATGACCTTTCCCAAGGAGGAGGGCAGAGGAGGAGGACTCCAGGGAGCCGCACAGCGTTCGGCCCCAAAGTGGGGCCCACCCACTGTTGCTGAGAGCCCTCAGTGCTACCCCACCGCACGCGCTAGGCTGGAGAGGCTGGGGGTGCTTTGGTGCATTCCCTGCAGGGGACAGTATTCAACATGTGCCCTAAAACCCACTCTCAGTCCCCAGGCCGGCCCCGCCCATCAAGCCACACTGTCACAGCCGGGGAGCAGCTGGGGCTGGCCCTGCCTCGTGCAGGCAGCCTCAGTTTACCTGTCTGTGACAGGGGGTTATCATAAGAATACCAGCCCCATCAGGCTGCTGTCAGGATGGAAAGAAATCGTATGAGTGTCGGGTCTGGCTACAATACAAGGGCTCGATACACGTCAGCACCATCATCATCGTCCCTGTCATCAGGGTTGCTGCAACAGTGCAGATGAGCACCACGAGGGAATCTTGCAGAAGGCAGAGGCGCCCAAATGAGGATGGACAGTGGAGCTTTGGGTCCAAATCCGGTTCTGCCACCAAGTGTTGGAGCTCAACCAAGTCACTTGTCTCTTCTGGACCCTCCTCGCCCATCAGGCGGGGCAATAATTCTTGCCCGTGCCGCAGGAGTGGGGCAAGCAGCAGACATGCCGAGACCCACAGCAAGGTTTTGAAAAGGTGAGCACTTCCTGGCACAGGGTAGGGCAAAGGCAGACGGAGGCGTTTACACCTCTTGGGTCCTCACAGCCTGAAAGCCCTCTGTGCATCCTCTCCACCGACGCTTTGAATCACTCATCACGTGGCCCTGGGGAGACTGAGGCACAGTGGGGCAGAGTGCATACCCCAGGTCTCTGTGCCCAATTCAGTCCTCACTGCACCCATACCTTGTCCTGGGAAGATGTCACCAGTCTGTGGAGGGGGCTGGCTCAGAAGAGGTAGACTCCACCCCATGCATGAACGTGCTTTGAGGGCTGGGCCGCCAGCTGGCTCAGTCCCTGTCCCCGTGCCACTGGCATGTGCAGAAAGCCACCAGAGGAGGGGCAACTGAGTCAAGTTGGAGGAAGTGAGACAGGGCATTTGGGGCGAAGGGTGGTCTGCACACCAAGTCCCAGAGGATGAGAGGACATGGGTGCTCAGGAGCTGATCTTCCTCCCAAAGGAGCCTCTTCTCAGGGCTGGGTTGTAAGAAAGAAGCCCCAGGTCCCCCATGTTCACTGCAGCATCATTTATAGTAGCCAAGATATGGAAGCAGCCCAAGTGTCTGTCCATCGATAGTTGAATGGATAAAGAAGATATGTGGTGTTCTATAGACACACAGGAATATTACTCAGCCGTCAAAAAGAATGAGATCTCGCCATTTACAACCGCACGGATGGACCCAGAGGCTATTATGCTAAGTGAGATAAGTCAGACAGAGATAGACAGATTTCACATGATTCTACTTATATGAGGAATCTAAAACCAATCAGACACACAAGCACAGAGCAGAAACAGACCCATAAATACAGAGAACAAACTGGTGGCCGCCCGAGGGAAGGAGGGTGGGGAGATGGGCAAAGTGGGTGAAGGGCTGGGGGAGAGACAGGCTTCCAGTTACGGACGGACGAGTCCCGGGGATGAAAGGCGCAGCAGAGGGAATCTGGGCCCTGGTGGGGTAACAGTGTCGTGTGCTGACGGATGGGGGCGCACTTGTGGTGAGCACAGCGTGCTGTATAGACCTGTGAGTCACTCGGTTGCACACCTGAAACTAATAGAACATTCTGTGTCGACTATACTGCAATAAAAAACAAGTAAATAAACTAACAACCAAAAAACCCTATTTTTTGTAAAAAGCCCAGACGTGGCCCCGGAGTGCGTGTACCTCCGTGTCTTCTTCCAGATGTCAGGGACGCCCACGTGGGGTAGGAGCCGGTTGAGGTCAACAATCACAACTTGGATTTGTGACGTTCACCCACCCAGCAGCTGTTTAACGAGTGCCCCCCCCCCGCCACGTGCCAGCACTGCGGTGGGTGCTGGGGGGCCGTTTCTCCCCTCACTGGCTGAATGGGTGCATGGACAAACAACACGGCATTGCAGACCTTTAAGGAACTCAATCTTGTTCTCATTTGCTCATTCATTCCTTCATACAACAGGTGTTTCCTGGGACCCCTATTCTGGGCACAGTGAAGACAGCAGTGAATGAGATAGACGAAAATCTGCCCTAGAGTTTCAGTCCCTTGATTACAATGAGTAAGAATAACGGGTGTTCTCCTGACATCTCTTTCGCAGGGCAACCACAGGTAGTAGTAATCCATGCCTGATTTCGAAATGGAAACACTGAGACCAAATTAATTGCCTAATTACTTCTAGAGAGTAACCAACCAACCATGGGTGAAGTTGAGTCTAAAACTGGACATAGGGGCACCTATGTTAAGCATCTGATTTGGCTCAGGTCATGGTCCCGGGGTCCTGGGATCGAGCCCCGCGTCGGGCTCCCTGCTCCGCGGGAAGCCTGCTTCTCCCTCTCCTGCTCCCCCTGCTTGTGTTCCCTCTCTCGCTGTGTCTCTCTCTGTCAAATAAATAAAATCTTTAAAATAAATAAAAAAAAGATATAAATGCTTAGAAATACATGAAAATATAGCATCTTCTCCCCCCCACCCACCTAAAATGTTTTTCTAAAGACACTGAAATATTTTGAATTATAAAATTTTGATTTCATTGCTTGGCATGTGGTGGCTCTATATTGTGTCTGGGTCCTTTATTCTCTTAAAATGATTTCAAACAATTACGCACTGGGAGGATGCTGTAATGATGATCACAGTGTCCTATTACAGCGCGTGAACAAAGAGGGAAGCCAGGCGGTAAGTACCCTGCAGCAGCGCACGTTCTGGTCTGTCTCTGGGTCCTGTCACCCCTCCCAGGGAAGGGAGCGTGCTCGGCCCTCCTCTGCCTGGGGGCCGCTTCTGGACGAGGCTGGAACATGGCGTGAGGATTCATTCCGGCAGGAGAGGGAACTGGAGACTTCCAGGCTCGGCTGGTGCGCGGGGGCTTCAGGGGGAACGAGATCTGTCCTGGGTCCGGGGTTAGAGCTCCGTCCCCCTCAGGTCTGTGACCTTGAGATTCTCTATGGAACTACCAGAAAATGTCCTTTTCTATTGAAAGAGAAATGATAAGTCTGTGGGGAAACTTACTTATAAATAACAGTGTTGTGGTCCTAGACAATGAACATCGACTCACTTTATGTCTGAAAGAAACCTCCGCAAAAGAGTTTGACTTTTTCCCTAAATTCCCACTTTCTATACTTACTAAATGTGTTTTTTTTTTTTTTGAAGGCAGTTTTATGTAGGATTTCTGGAAATGTCTGGAAATTTACAATCTCCATTGAACCCAGTCTCCTGATACATGGTCCAGAATCTTTTTCTTTCATGGGTGTCTCTCTCTCATTTTTTTTCTTTGTGAGTCTCAGACGATTGCTGCCTGTTTTTCGTGCTCATTGTGAGGCAAGGCACAAAATAGAAAGGAAAGTGGATGCTCTTACCAGTAAGCCCCCACCTCTGTCAGGGCTGACAATGTAGTAGGGGCCTGATTTGAGCTGAGCACACGCTCCCCACCAGCACGTGCGTGTGTCTGCACACACGGGGAGGGGATCTTTGCTGTTATTTATTTTTATAAAAATGGGGTTAGGGTGGCTGGTCGGTTAAGCGTCTGCCTTCGGCACAGGTCATGATCCCGGGGTCCTGGGATCGAGCCCCACGTCGGGCTCCCTGCTCGGCAGAGAGCCTGCTTCTCCCTCTCTTTCTCCTGCTCCCCCTGCCTGTGCTTTCTCTCTCTCTCTCTCGGTCAAATAAATAAAATAAAATAAAAATAAATAAAGGCTCTACTTCGAAATACGGTCACACTCTCAGGGGCCGAGGGTCAGGACTCTAACATGCTGAATTGTCCCGGGGGGACACTTCGCCCACAATGGTTGAGTATTGGCATCATGGCTGGCCATCTGACTGAACCACACACCACACATCCCCCATCTGCCCCCGTAACACCCGACTCTGCCTGGGCCACCCTCTAACCCTCCTCGTGTGCACGTCCTCAGGCACCAACACCGCTCTTTCTATAGGACAAGTTACCCAGAGTGGGGTTCTGTCCCGAAGCATACCTGTGTTTTTACGTATGTGCTTAAAATTGCTAGATCGCTCTCCCAAAACTCTGAGTCACGTGTCCCACACTGTCTGAGGGAACCAGGTCCCCACATTCTCACCAGACATGCATGCTGTTCTTTTTTCATTTTTAAACTCATATTAAGGAAAATCTCAAGCATACACCAAAGTCCAGAGAACAGAACAATAAACCAAAATACACTCCTGATTGTCGACTTTTTACTGTCTTCTGTCTAGCTCCCCCATCTAGCTCAGAACAAATCCCAGACATGGAGGCATTTCACCTGTATCTGACCACATGCATTTCTACTAGATAACGACTTTCTAGCAATGTAACTCCTACCGAGTTACATCATCAGGCCCATCAAGCGAGCACGACCTCCTTCGCTCGGGCGTGCGGGTGCGTGTGGGCAGTCGGCTGGGCATCTTTCTCTGGGCCGGCTGCAGTCTCATTTCCTCTGTGTGACATCACCTTGCATATCCTTTCCTTGGAATTTTCTGGGGGTTGTTTGTTTTCCTCTTACCAATACCGAGGCTCTCCTTGTAGTGAATCTTCGCCGAGATACTCGCATGCACGCTCAGGGGAGGAATGGCTCCCGGAGGTTCTCCTCCCTGCTACAAGGCACCCCGCCTTCTTCCAGAGACCAACGCGGGGCACCACAGGGGCACCCATCTGCCAGTGCTGGTGACAGTGCCCCGGGGGCAGAAGGACACTCTCCTTACCGACTGCTCGTCCAGCCTATTGCGGGGCTGAACTTCTCACAGCTGGAAAGCCCTCTCCTGAGTTACCCGGCGCCCAGCGCTGGGCCTGCTGTGTGCTGCCTGGGGAGCAAGATTGTGATGGCTGCCTCGGGTTCCTCCCTGCATGTCGTCCTGCTCAGGAATCCACCCAGAGGTCTGCCCAGGCTCCCCAGGCACTGACCCCTGCCCCCCTCCCCCACCCCAGGGCATTTTCCCATCTGTCTCTGCTCCGTGCTATGCACCCCACCCCCACCAAGTCCTTGACCTTATCAAGGCAGCCTCCTCTCTACAGTCCGAGCCCTGGCCCCCCGGCTGCGCTGCTGAAACGGTTTGCAGGGTCCAGCCTGGGGACGGACTGGGAGGGAGGTCCAAGGCGGAGGCCCAGCCCGGCCGGCCTGCGAGAGTGTCTGGGCTGCGTGCTCTGCTGGAGGATCCACAGCCAGTCGCCTGGGGACAGGCATGCAGCCGAGGCTGACCCTGAAGGAGGTGACGGCCTGCCAACAGCCCTCCCAGCCAGCCCTGACTGGAAGGGGGTCTGGACAGGGCATCTCCTTGCCCCACATGCCCAGGAGGCCTGACGGGGCCCTGGACATCTTTGAAAGCCCTGCTGACCGGTGCATTCTGCCTGGGCTGGTCATCTTCGGCTAGCCCCAGGCCATTTTGTGAATTCTCTGTTCTTAGCTCTTTTCTCCTCTAGGCAGAGAGGCTGGGAGCTGACACTGTCGGCTTAGACCTTGGGGACCATGGAGACTGACCTGGAGCCCCTGGGAGCCCCCCGGAGCGGGCTCTCACGAGGCCTGTGTGCCACCCTCCTCCCACACTGCCCCAAGATGTGGAGTAGACTCCTAGACCCCCACAGGGCTTGCAAACAGCTGTGAACTCTAGGTTGAGCGCGGACTATGTTAATACCAAATAACCAACAGCTTGAGGCTTTGTCCTCTGCAAACTCTGCCAGTGAGTCTCAGGCCTAGGCAAGTCCTTTGATTATCTTGGTTTGGTTTCCCTCCGAACAGGGGTGGGAGGGTGGGGGGCACTTCAGGTGCCCAGAGAGTCATTTATGCCCTTCCATCCGCAGAAGAGAAGGAAGCACTTGTCCTCCAGCCCTGAGTCACCGATCAGACCATCTCGGCTCTCGTTTTGCAGCTGTCCGCTCGGGCAGCTGAGGGAGGTCTGCGGAGGGTCGTGCGCAGAGCCCTGGGGCCATCTGATGAGTGGCTGCCCCTCCGCCAGCCTCCAAGCCCGGCTCTGGGGCACAGTAGGCAGAACCCAAACTGAGACAGGGCTCCAGCTCCCAGACGTGAAGCCCCACCCGGCCCATTGCCCAGTGCCCCAGCCCCGTCACGGTGGAAGTGAGGTGACTGTGTCTGCTCCCACGTGGCCACGTGGGGGTGTTCCTCTCAATAACATCAGCACTCATCAGACGTGCATGAGCGGAACTATGCCCGGCGACCAGGCGGCCATGCTCCCGTGCCCGTGGGTGCATGCTCAACACACAGGCACACGCACACGCACGCGCACACCCACCCACACAGGCAACAACGTGCACACACACGCCCACACGTACCCATGCACACACACGCCCACACACACCCATGCACACACACGCCCACACACACCCATGCACACACACGCAAAAAGCTCCAAGCTCCACACCAGCAAAGTAACTCAATGAAAAGTGAGAGGCACGTTTCTGAGAGACCAGAACGCTCGCACCCGTTAAGCCTCCGCAGCGGCACGGAGGGCAGAAGGCAGAGGTGGGACTTACTGTCTCAGGGTGCCTTAGCTGGGTCTCTAGGAGCTCAGCAAACCGGGACAGGAGATATTTTTAAAGGAATTTTATTGCATTTAAAAAAAAAGATACCTTTTTCTGTAAGGCCTCCAGTTTAATAAGTATCCAGGGCTTACCCTTAAATTCACTGGGGCTCAGCGCTAAGGACTTTATGACAGATTTGCCACTCATCTGCGAAGTGGCCTGGATCCCGGCTGTTAGAGCTGATAGATTTATCAAAGCTGCTCCTGTTGGCTCCCAGGCAGGAGGGGAACGCCAAGGTGCCGGGAGAAGAGACAGGAGAGGTTTGGGAGAATTAGCTGCAGAGACTGCCCTGCCCAAAAATGGGCCACGCATGGGTTTAGAGGCGAAATCTTTGGAACGGAAAGTACGTCTAGTTCGGGGAGATGCTCCCACAGGCCCGGCTGCCCAGAGACTAGCAGGCGCGTGGATATGGATGGGGGTGCCCTGCCCGCGGCCTCACACCTGCCTCAGGGAAGAGCAGTGTGCATTTCAGTTCCAGGATCCCTCACAAAAGGGTCCCCAGAGGGCCCTGCACCCAGGGGGGCAGAGCAGTGCGTCCGATGGCCTGTGCACTCTGCGAGGGTGTGGCCACACGGACCCCTCATCCCCATTCACCAGGGACAGCGCTATTTACTTTCCCGGGCTGTGCATCTCTGAACCAATGCTGCGGGCATTTCAGTGTGAGACCACCAGGGGCAATGACACGGTGCCCAGCCTCTGAGGCTCTGTGACTGGGGGTGTCCCCCACGGCCCCGCCCTCTGCTCACCATCTTCTCTTCCCACCCAGCACCTCGCCTTACTGCCAACGGCCCTGGCAACCCATTCTCCTGGGGTGAAACCATGGTGCTCTTGATACCTCTTTCTCCCCCAGTCCTGCTTGGGGCCCCGCCTCTGTGTGAGCAGCAGGTACCTGTGCCCTGCCAACCTTCAAGACTCCAACCACGGTGCTACCCGAACCCTCAGAAAACGGCAGGGTCATCTGAGGACACGACGGGCCCCCCAGAGCTCCACCTGAACAGGAAACTCTTCTTTGAGGAGCGTGTGTTCGCATGCCCAGAACACAGTGTGGGGAATTCTGTGTTCAGGAAAACTCCAGGCTCTGGTTGAGGGAAATCAACACGGGGAGGAGGAAATGAGAAGAGCTGCAGGATGCCGGGGTCTGCCCGCAGGAGGGAGGCCTGGGATCTGCGCGGCACGCAGTGCTGGGCACCCTGAGCGCCTCTGTCCGGTGAGGCCCCGCCCACCTCCCAGGCTCCGGGGTCACGGTCAGTCTCGGATGTTGGCTGTGCTCTATATTCATGGGATTCAGCAGATACTGCCGCTTGTTTGCACGGTGCGGCGGCCACTCCAAGTCTAGCCTCCCGTGCACCATGACGCAGACACCGTGTTTGGAAACAGAGGTGTCAGACCTTGTGCATGTCAACATCCGTGGTGATCTACAGTCCCACCCGGTGGACAGAGGCGCAAGGTTGGCCCCGCATCACCCACATCAGCAGCTCCGAAGGTGTCTGGTCCGGACGGTGCACCAGCCCGCCCCACTGCCACCAGCCCCAAGCACTCTGACCGGACACCAGTGTGGTTTTCAAACTGTACTGCTGTCATGCGCCCCCACCCCGCAGGATCCGGAGAACACAGAGGGGCGTGGTTACCCACAGGAGAAAACTTCCCTGTGAGTCTTCAGGAAGGTCAAGGACCTGCTGCTCTGGGCCACTCTGTGGGGTAGAGGCAGGGGATGGGAGGAAGCCTGGTACAGACCGGAGCTCAAATCTGGGCCTGGCTGCCTCTAAGCTCCAGGACCCTGCACCTCCCACTTCTTCATTCGCGCTCACCTTACCTGTAACAGGTGTCTGCTGGGATCTGCAGAAGCGGGTGATGTGATCAAGAAGTGACCCCATGGGGCACCTGGCTGGCTCAGTCAGTGGAGTGTGCGACTCTTGATCTCGAGGTTGTGGGTTCCAGCCCCATGTTGGGTGTAGAGATTACTTAAAAAATAAAATCTTTGGGGCACCTGGATGGCTCTGCCTTCGACTCAGGTTAAAGCGTCTGCCTTCGACTCAGGTCATGATCCCAGGGACCTGGGATCAAGTCCCTCAGGGAGCTCAGTGGGAAGTCTGCCTCTCCTTCTCCATCTGCCTCTCCCCCCGCCCATGCTCTCTCTCTCAAATAAATAAATAAAATCTTTAACAAATAAAAATAAATAAAATATTAAAAAATAAAAGAAAAAGAAGAAGTGACCCCAGGGGTGATAGGCCAGAGCAAGGGGGAAACAGAGCAGGGAGGGGGGGAGGGAGGGGGGGAGGGGGGGAGGGAAGGAGGGGGCCAGATGGGGGAGTCCCCGGGGGCCTCCGCCCGACCAGCAGGGACCAGCAGGACCGATGCCTCAGAGCAAAGGGGATGCACATGCACACCAGACTGTGTGTGGTGGAGGGCCGCTGCACATGGAGGAGGAAAGTCCGTTCCCAGGGCAAGCTCTCTTTGTTCCTGCAGGTCAGTGGCTGCAAAGAGCTGTCCCTGTACTTGGTGTTAGAAAGGAAGGGGCAGGAGGGGGGGTGCCACAGACAGCTAGAAGGCCACTGACGGGGTTGGCGGGGGAGTGGCTTGCTTCGTGGGGACCGTGTTCACCATGGAGGACTGGTGGGGGACGTGGCCAGTGCAGCATGCCGGGGCAGGGCTGGTCCCCGCCTGCCCCCCCCATGCACTTCCGTCCCCTCCAGGTTGCCCTCTTCCGTTCCAATCTGTGTGCACCTGGTAAACAGGACTAGGGCATGTGGGGGCCTGGGCCCACCAGGTTGGAGAAAGGATTTCAATCTCTGAGCGTCCACACGGTCTGACTATGCGTCGACCTGCCTGGTGGTTACCGTGGCTGTCCAATTCAGCCTGGACCCGGAGCTGGGCAGCCCCTCAGCAGACCCTGCCCCTCAGCCCGTGCTGCTGGCAAAGCCATGAAACACTTCCTGACCGCTGGCTTGGTGGAGGGCTAGCTGCAGGCCGGGCTGCCTCCATTAAACTCCCAGCTGGGAGGCGGCTTTCTGAGCTGGGGTTCAGCGTGTACACAGCTGTCTGAGATGACCATCTGCCCCCGGGCAGCCTCGCCTGGTCCGCTGGATGTGCAGCATATATGGAGGCAGGGCCTCTGGGTGGAGACCCGAACCCTTGGGGTCTAGTCCCAGCTTCCCCAAATCTGATCACGAGGTGGAAAATGAGAGAAAGGCCAAGAGAAGCAGACACTTCACTGTCCCGTGTGGACAGGTCAGCCCCAGTCACCTCCAACACGCTCACGGCCCCGCCATCCAGTGGTTCTGGCTTTGTCTGCCATCCCGGGGCCGATTCAGATCCGGGATGGTGTTATCCCATCAGTGATGTGAAACTGATCAAAAAATCCAAAACGACAAGGCTGTTGCATGGATGGCCTTGTCACTCGGCAAGAGACCTGATGGTGTCTTGTCCCGCGTCTCTGGTTCCAGATGAGGGACGTGGCCCGCCAGGCAAAGAGCTGCCCAGGCGCCTGACCACACCACCCTCTGTGGGAGCAGGTGGGAGAGACAGCAAATGAGTCTCTTCAACATGTGCCTTGCTTCAGAGGCTGTCTCCCTGCTCCCAGAGGCCGAGACAACCACGTATCCACGTTAATGCACCTGCCGTGCACTCTCTCATCTGGATTGCCACACGCATGGTGATATTATCAGTGGTCTAGCCCCATGGCCCTGGGATTAGAACCCGTGTGGGGTAAAATCAGCATCACTAAGTGCGTGTGCCTGAATGAATTGGCCTATCAGCACATCGGGTTCCCCTTTCCTAAAATGGGGATAATTATAGGCTGTACCCAGATTTAAGCTGAGTAAGGGAATGTGGGTCAGACAGATGAAGTCAAGTAGAGATCGCTTAGAACATGTTACAAGGACAGCAGTGATGCTTTGGGACAGTGAAACAATGTGTGGTCATTGTCACCCTTAGGTGCCCCTGATCCTCAGCACCTCCCGATTCTCTGGTCACCAGCCCCATCTGGGATCATGGGGTGTTTCTCGCGTCGGAAAGAGAAAACATCTGACTAAAATAAGAGTCTTGCCATGGCCGGGGAGATCCAATGAGAAGTCCCTTCCAGAGGGCAAGGGAACTTGGTCTCTCTGGGCCCCTGAGGTGAGGGAAGGCGGTGAGCAGGAGGGCCAGCTACAGATGGGCAGATAGGTGTGGGGGAACTCAAGAACCTGGCCCTGGGGGCTCTGGCCTTGGGCAGAAGCTTCCAGGCTCTGGGCATCCTGTGGACATTCATGTCCAGGGTGGTTGTAGGGTAGACAAGGTGGAGGGATGGCCACGCATGGCAGCCCGAGCTGACCCTTGGCTTCCCGTGGTCTGCCCAGGGCGAGCAGCAGAGGAGACGTTCCTGGGGGCACAGTGAGGGGACCTCCCTCTCCTGAATGTTCTCAACAATCAGAGATACCCACCAGAGGGATGCAGCCAAGCATCTCCGGCAACCACCACGAGTGGGAAGTGAGGCCTGGGCCAGATTCTCCCGCAGGCGCCCCAGAAGAAACCCGCCCTTTGATTCTATGGCCTCCAGAACAGTGAGCCAACAGGGCCTGGCATTGTGCTGCTTTGCCACAGCAGCCTGGGAGGCTGAGACACGTGCCCATACCTGTGGTCACTAGCACTCCCAGGCTCTTCAGAGAAGGCAGGGACACTGGAGACATAGCTTATGGGAGAGTTAATATTTTGAATTAACTAGCTATTTCCCCAAAAAAGCCAACTTGGAGGAAGACAGATGTGACTAAGCAAGTTCAATAAAACGTCAACAGTAGAATCTAGATGGTGGGGGTACAGATGTTCGTTGTAAAATTCAACTTTGAAATTGCTAGTAGAATGTCGGGGTGTTATTTATGGCAGACATGGTAGGTTGGGTGACCCAACCCCTTTCTCCTTTGTTTGCTTTTATTATGAAGCCTAGAAAACCAAAATGCTTGTTTTCCCAGCTTCCCTTGCAGCTAAGAGTGTCCATGTGACACGCTGTGGCCAATAAGACGTAGCGGAAACCCCCGGGTGTTCCAGGACAGCTGTGCAAGAAAGGATAGATGTGCCAGGCAACACTCTCCTGTCCCCTACTTTCTCTGCTTCAACCTCAGACCCTGCAACAGCTTGAGATCGTGGGTGGAAAATGACAGAAAGGCCAAGAGAACCACAGGACACAGCCCGGATGTGGTCAAGCTGCCAAAGCTACACTACGTCTTAGCAGGGTGGGAAAGGGTTGGTTTCAGCCATCGTAATTCAGCGTCTTGTTACTTGCAGGCAAAAGCACTCCCATCTGATCAAATTGTTCGAAGTGTAAAGACTGGAAATGCCGTATGGATCATTGAAGACACCATGCTCTCGTGGGGTCAGGGGTTGTCAGAAAGATTCGGTCTTTCTGAGATGACGAGGCGTGTACACCCAAGGGGGAAGCAGGTCTGGGGCCCCCGCATGGTAGCTCCTGTTTAGTATTAGCTATGATTTCAAAGGAGGCATGAACAAATTTACGCACTGAGTTTCCTTTGGAAGATGAATCTTTGTTGAAAAGACCTCCCTCCCTCACCAGCCCCCCATGCTGGGTCAAACGTTTTTCAACGTGCCCCCAAAGCCCAGGGCATTGGCCATGGTGCACATCACAGTCTCCCTGTCCGTCACCCAAGCCCCGCCCTGGGAGCACTAGATATCGCACAGTCTTTCAGCTACGGAAACCTGGTGCTAATAAATGCTGGACCCTACTAAGAGTTACTGTGTGTGGATTAATGGACGAAGCAATAGAAACTCTCCCTAAGCTCCTATGTCCCTTACAGTAGATGAGCATCTCTCAGTGTCTAACAGGGGCTCCTACTCAGTGCTGTGACTGGCTGAACTGCATCCTCAAAAAGACACGTCGAAGCGCTCAGCCCCGGTACCTGTGACCGTGACCGTATCGGGGAAATAGGGTTGCGGCCGATGCAATTTGGTAAGATGAGGTCATACCCGAGTGTGGAGGGCCCTAATGCAACATGCCTGGTGCCCTAAGGAGAACCACCCCGTGAAGGCGCAGACGCAGGAAGTTAGCTGTGCGGGGACCGAGGCAGAGACTGGAGGCAGCTGCTAGCCCAGGAGCGTCAGGGACCCTCAGCCTCTGCCAGAAGCTGCAGGAAGGGAGGAAGGATTCTCCCCTAGAGGTTTCAGAGGAAGCACATTCCCGCCGACACCTTGGTCTCACACCCCTGGCATGCAGAGCGGTGAGACAATGCATTCCCATTGTGTTAAGTCTCCGAGTTTGCGGTCCTTTGTAATGCAGCCATAGGACGGTAATACTGATGAAGAACACCCAGGGACCACGTTACAGTAAGGACACCCGACGCTCAGCCCAGCAATTCAGCTTCAATACCTTCAGGGTGGGGCCGGTGTTTCCGTGATGCGGCAGCAGAAGAGTCCCACGTTATGCAATAGAAGCATCCCAGCCATGTCCTCGGTAAAGATTAGCTTCTGTCTACAGCTTGGAGGCTCCTGGGAAGAAGTGCCGCCCCCAACAGGAGCTACAGCCTGACCTGCACCATCAGCCTACAGTTCTCTCTCAGCTCTGACACCCCACAGCCCGGGGGCAGCCTGACATCCCCCAGCCCTCGGCACCCTCGACTCCCCGGAAGTCATGCCGAATGCCGGGGTCTCTGCGCCTCCTTTTGTCTGTGTGTTTACATGCCTACTTGGGCCAGATCACAGGGCACCAGCAGGTGCGTCTGTGCCCAAGACGGAAAATTAATTAAATTTAAGGCTCCAGGTGATGTAAAATAAATTAGGTCTCTGTTTCATCAATTTAAGTCCCCAAACCTTGACAGTAAGTTTACTTGGGATGTGATATCTCTCAGTAAAATAACATACACCTCAAGAAACGGAAACCAAGTGTATGTAGAGATTACATGAACAGATTCAACTTTAGGAACTAGGTCACAAATGAGGTTTTTACCCTGTGCGTGGGAGAACTCAGTGTCAGTTGAATTATTCATGCAATGTGCGTTCCACCGTTTTAAACTAGACAATTGAACACTGGTTTGGAAGGTCATTAACACCCAGGAAAAATGCAAATGGTTTCTCCACCTTTTTAATTGTCATAGCCTGAGAATCACCACCACATGGAAATGGGATGAAAGCAGGTTCCCTCCCTGGCGGGGGAGGCAGCTCCCATCTGCCAGACTCTTCTCGGATGTAGACTAGAGAAGGCTCCCGTGGGCACCTGCTTCTCCACAGAGACTCCGTCTCGCTGGGTGAGGAAGCAGATTGAGGTGCTATTTAAAGCCGTGTTCTCATACGTGAATAATCAGGGGCCTTTTTTTTTTTTTTTGGCTAGTGTAGAATTGGGGGCGATGCTCAATTAGCCTAGAAAATATGCCCTCGCCTGGCCACCTGTGGAAGGGAGCAGTCCCAGGCGAATCAGTGTCAGAGGGGACTCTTCCCAAACCTTCATCTTGGAAGCCTGCAGAGGGGTGGGGATTTGCCCAGAGCGGCTCAGTGGCTTAATGATGGTTGGAACTAGAATCCCCTCCCAGCCCCAGCCCAGTGCCCTGTTCACTGCGCCTCCAGTCCCCGAGGAGGCGGACCTGAAGGGCTTATATGCAGAGCACTGACTCTATGGCAGCTAGAACAAAAATGAGCAGGTTTTTAACCGTGAATCCCAATCGTGAGGAGCCTCTGAATACAAATCACAGCCAGGTTCTGGTTCCCGAATCCCTTCAGGTCGGTGAGGGGGAGGTTGCGGCGGCCCCGGGCTGGCCAGAGTCACAGGGTGCGGCCGGGGGGCCGCGTGCTCCTTCATGGGGTGCTTGCCGGGCTCTGCAGCGGGAAGACCCTTCCAGTTCTGGAACCCCGGTGTAGGAGGGGAGACAGACAGACACAGAGATAGAGGGGCAAGAAAGTGGGGTGTGCTCACTGAGGCCTGGGGGGCGCACGCAGGGGGCAGGGCAAGGTCTCGGCTTGGCCCATTCCTAGTTTGTTCGCCAAAGACCCATTTTGTCTAGAAGAGAGATGATCAAATTTTAACGTGCGTGAAAATGACCCAAGGGGCTTCTTAAAAACACAGATTCCCAAGGCACGCCCGGGACTCAAAGTGGGGCTTCTGACTCAGGAGATGTCGATGAGGCCAAGAGCCTGCCTTGCTACGTGAGAAACACCGGTCTGGGGAGAATTGAGCCTGCTATACAGAGATTGGCTCCTGGGTACAAACGTGTTACTGGGAAGGTGGAGTTCTCAGAACGTCCCCACCGGATCCCCACAGACCTGCTGTGTTAGACAGAATAATGGCCCCCCCAGAGGTGTCCACGTCCCAGTCCCCAGAACCTGGACATGTGTTTTACTGGTAGAGTCTGAATGCTTCTCTCCCCCCACATTCGTATGTCGAAACTCCATCCTCAATATGATGGTGTTAGGAGGTGGGGCTTTTGGGAGGTGACTGGCTCATGAGGGTACGATCCCCAGGAGGGGCCCAGTGCCCTTAGAAGAGAGACCCCCCCGGAGCTCCCTCTCCCTTTCAGACGTGGGAGGACACGGAGAGAAGCTGCCGTCTATGAACCGGGACCCAGGACCCCACCAGGCACCAGATCTGCCTGCACCTTGACCTTGGATTTGCAGCCTCCCGAGCGGCGAGACGTGACTGTGTTGTTTCTGCTGCCTGGTCTGTGGTGGCAACCCGAGTTTGCACGGCAGAAGGGGCTCAGCAGATGTGACGACAGTCTTGAGACGGAGAGACTACCCGGATTCCCTGCGTGGGTCCAGTGTACTCACGAGGGTCTTTATAAGAGGGATGCAGGACGGGCAGAGCCAGAGGAAGGAGCCGTCAGGTGGAAGCAGAGGGTAAAGTGCTGGCTCCGGGCAGGGAGGTGGGGCTCCCAGCCGAGGGCGCAGGAAATGCCGATGCCTCCCGGTGAGTAAACCCAAACGGAACGGTTCTATCAGCGAACGAACATGCTGAGGCCACCGGCTCCAGCCTGAGCTCAGCCCGCGTCGTCCGTCTCTGAGAAGTTGTCTGGCTTCCATGAGGGCATGCCTCTCCAGCCCCACACCTCCTTCTACAGAGCAGGAGGAGAAGTCTGCAGTCCGCCAAGTGTCACACCATTCCCTGGCAGGCGGACCCAGTCCCCAACCAGGACACGTGCACTTTCAACAACACTGAACCCTCGGTGGAAACGCATTTCAGAATGGAATCAGGAGACTCTGGGAGCATCTCGCAGTGGGCTCTGCTCCTTGGGGACAGAACACAGAGCTGGCTCCAGGGTCGAGGCCCTTCCTGGCTCGTGCCAGGTGGAGGCGCTAGAGGGGCAGTGGGCCAACCTCCTGGGGCGCAGGGTCCCTGAGCCCACTTGCGCTCCTGCACTGACCAGCTGCCCTCGGCCGCAGCAGGATGCTGTCCCCACCTCCCAGGCTGTGTGGTGGCTCCTGAGGGCCTGCGGAGGAAGCTGCGGAAGGGCACAGGAGGGGGCCGAGCTGGCAGGGTGAGGCCCCGGGGCTGAGGACACGGGGCCTCGGCGCTTCCTAGGCCGGCGTGCACCCACCGGACAGGGATGCATTCCACGTACACACGGGTTCAGGATTCCCACAGCAAGTGCACCCGGCACATCATTTCCCTTGGGGACAGTTTTATCTGTTTCTGACACGTCCCAAGGCTTGTGTCACGGTGTGGAAGCCACAGTTGAGGGCCCACGTGGCCTGGGTAGGTTGCTGACGCCCTCAGGCCCTCGTTCCCTGCTGGGGTCACTGTGGGTGGAGCTTCCTTCCAGCCCCAGCAGCTTCGAGGCGCTCAAGACCCCTCCCTCACGAGGAAAATTATGAAAGTATGGGTCTCTGCCTGCCTGCCTGCGGAGAAGCTGGAGAGGGGGACGTGTGGGTGGTTCTGAGCTTGTGTCTGCCTCCTGCCAGGCTGCAGAGCCCTTCCCAGGTCAAGGGCTCTCTGTCCTCTTAGGACAACAGGCCTGGGGAGCCAAGGAGAGGTGGGTGTGGGGACAGAGCCAGAGGATCCCTTCAAGGTCCCCAGATTCACGAGCCCTCAGCTGCCCCCTCTTCCTAAAACCAGCCTAATTATCCAGCCAATCCTCCGGATTGAGCTGTTAACTTTTCCTTGTGTAACTGAACGTGGGGGGAGGTGAATGATCTTAGCACGGAGTCACTTCCTGGATGGGAAAGAAGGGCAACAGAAGGTGCAGGGCGGGGAGCTCAGGGGCAGAGCACCGGGGGGCAGGGGCAGCCCTGGGGAGGCCCAGGCACCATGGCCGCTGGCCCTAAATATGACTGTTCACCCCTTCTCCTTCTGTCTCAGGCTGGCATGACCAGCCACAGTCGCAAGACCAGCATCCCAGGAGATAAGAGAGAAGGTGTCAACCTGTCTGGAACCTTCCAGGCCACAGTGGGACACTTGTGTGTGTGTGTGTGTGTGCACACGCGTGTGTGTTTTGTCATACACCCACGAAGTCCGTTGGGAGGAGTTACCAGATTACTTGTGAGAAACAAAATGGAATAAAACCAAAAAGGACGATGGTGCTTGCTCAATGCTCCCTCGGAGCCAGGAGGGAGTTAGATCATTGTCCAAAAGTGATGCTGTTCGGGGCGCCCCTGGGAACACTGCGCCGTGTCCTCTGCCACCAGCCTGTGGGGGTCAGGGTGTGGCAGGTCCCAGGTAAGTTTCTGAAAATACGTCATCATCATTTCTCTAAATAAACCTCCTGGCGTTAAAAACGAATCCAGAGCATCTTACTGGCCGTATAACCGCGGCAAGCTGAACCTTCTCAGGCGGGCAACAAAACAGCTCTGCTCTTCCCGCTAAACCCGGCTAAACCCGCACCTGAAGCTCAGGCCCCCGACGCTCCAAACAAACACTGACTCAGCAACACTCCCGCCCCGGGAGGTCAGGAGCACCAGATGCTGCCAGGCTGGTGCCGAGGGGGCACTTTCCCGCTCCACAAACACCAGAGATGGAACTCCAGCCCCAGGGCTGACCATCCGCCTCCCCGCTGACCCCTCAGCTCTGCTCTCTGAAGGCCAGAGTCAGAGTGGGAGCTGTTCTGGAAAGAAATCTAGGATTTGGGCCTCTGCTGGACACCACTGGGCATTAGAGCCCTTCCCAGGGGGACCCCAGCAGGGCCCTGCAGGGACAAGCCCTTGGCTACAGGTCACCAGCCATGGCTTGCCGGGTGGTGGCAATGGCAGACACCTGCCGTCTGGTCTGGTCCTGCTTCCATGTAAAGACCGGGCTCAAGCTTTCTTAATCTCACAAGGAGCCCGGGGTCAGCTTCCTCCCCACCCCTGGAGGATGACAATGCAGCAATGCATGGTGTTCATTGCCTTTCTGACCCAGAGGCCACACCTAAGCAGCCCCCACGTCACGACCTGAGAAGTGTCTGGTTGATGAGAGCAGGTGCATCTGACAGAGGACGTTCCAAAGCCTTGTCCCTGCACTGGAGGCTTCAGACCCTGGAGAGCTCCCTTCACCTGGGCTATTAGTTCCAAAGAGGGTTTCCAGGTCTCTTGCCCAGAATGTTGGGCTCGGCAGATCTGGGGAAGGGCTCAGGTGCCCTTTGGATCTCATCACACCTTGAGCCTGAATGATGGAGTTTCTGGGTCACTTGAGGAGGTTCCAGTCCCCAGTCTGGAAACACTGATCTAGGGGCTGCTACGGAGGTATTTTGTAGAGGTGATTATTCTCTATAATCAGTTGGCTTTAAGTAAGGGAGACTACCCTCCACAATTAGATGGGCCTCATCCAATCAACTTAAGGCCTTAGGAGCAAAAATGGAAGTTTCCAGAGAAGAAGGAATCCTGCCGGAGCTTGCACTGACTCGCCTGCCAGAAGGATTTTAGATTTGCCACCCTATAGTCTCGAGAGCCAATTCTATAAAGCCAATCCCCTGTTGATCCGCTGGAGTGCCCTGTCTGGTACAAGAGTCCATGGGGCTGTTATGCATTTGGTTGGATCATTCCGCATGAAGTTTCTAGAACAGGGCCCAGGACACAGCAATCATTCCATAGATGTGACCTGTTGTTACTCCTATGTGCCAGAGACAAGACATCATGCTCTCTGTCCTTGGGGACTCTCCCCCACGTGCCCCATACTCTCTCCAGAGGCTCTAGGAAGGTGAGTGAACATGAGCGTGGACCAGGGATGGGGGAGATCATGAAACAGCGGCGTGGTGGGGGAGTGGGCGGTCCCAGCAGGCTGGGGCACAAGGCCAGGAAGCCCGTGGAGAGGGTGAGGACGGGGTCTGACCACCAGGCTGGTCTGCAGCCCTCCCCCTGCCTCCCACGCCCCTGCGTCCCCACCGCACCTCCACCCAGGGCCACCACTCCTCTGGCCACTTGCCCTCCTGTCGGCTCGGCTCCACGAACGCCCCAGTGTGCTGTGGCGCTCTTTCCCCTCATCCCTGCCCCGGGTCCCGGCCACTGCCACGACGGACTGCGGTTCTAGACCTCCTTGAGATGTCACTGGAACCCTGTGCGCCGATGGTGGGATGCGCGAGGTGCAGCTGCTGTGGAAGGCAGTAGGATGATGCCTCGGAAACAGTCCAAATGGAACCGCCGTTGGACCCAGCAGCCCCACCTCCGCATGCACGGCCAAGACAATGGGAAGCGAGGTCGCGAGGGGTTACTCAGCCGCCCGTGTTCACACGTCACTGGCGGCAGCCAAGAGAGGGAAGCAAGCTGAGCGCCCATCGCTGGTTGAGTGGATGTGCACAAGGCGGTGTGTTCCTACAGTGGGATGTTATCCCGCCTTCCAAAGGAAGGCCGTCTGCCATGGGACACTGCACGGATGAACCTGGAGGGCACGACGCTCAGTGGAGAATGGAAATGCTCCAGGACTCCACCCGCACGGGGCGCCCAGAGTGGTCAGGTTCACAGACATGGGGGGCGGGGATGCGGCAGGTGCTTCATGGGGACAGGCTCTCAGTTTGGGGAGATGCGAGAGTCCCAGAGATGATGGTGCTGATGGCTGCACACGGTGTGAGCGGGCTCCGTTCCTAAACTTCCTTTCAAAAAGGTCGGGATCCTAAATCTCCTTATTTGTTTCACATTTTTAAAAAGCCACATTTCAATAACATGTGAAATCAAAGTTTAGGTCAGACAGCCAATTTCACCATCTACTGTTTTCCCTTGTAGCGTTATTAAAGAGAATGTACACTTTTTAACATTTTGAAAAGAATAGCCATTTTCCCAGCAATATTAGCCGCCCAGAACTCAAGTTTGCCCAAAGGCAAAAATGTCCTTTTCAGTCTTAGATTTTACCATTTTCAGTGCAGCCGGAGCCCTGGTGGACCTTGGATGCTCACGAGTGATACGGAAAGGGAAACGGGAATCTGGAAAGCGCCTGGTGGGCTCAAGGATAGAACACACCTGAGCGGCTACCGCTCTGGGGAGGGGGACACCCTCGGAAGAGAGGGCGCGGGCAGGGTGCTGAGTGCCCACTGGACCTTGCTACCAGGGCTCCACCACGCCCGGACCCAGGCGTCCGGAGGGCGGCTGAGCTGCAGGTGGAGCCTGGGTTCCGGGTAGCACAAGCACAACGGGCCCTGGGCTTTGGCGCGCGCTCTGTTCCTTCCCCTGCATCCACTGCTGGGCAGCAGTCGACCTTCTGTTCCCAGCTGCACCCTCACGGAGTGAGCATCACGGTAGAGGTCTGCAGCTCCACAATCCAAACACTTGCAAAACTTTCATCACTTCCCAACCTCATTTCATGGCAAAACCTGATCTGAATGGATGTGAGGCTTCTTCTGGTTGCTATTCCAGGGAACGTCCCTTTTCCTACACTCACTGCAGAAATAGCAACCCGTTTCCTTACACGGCGCTGTCAGCACCTACCGGGCCACACACAGGTCACACAGAGGACGTGCACTGCGTTACCTTTCCAAAATCAAAGAAGTTCTGATCTGAAACACCTCTAAGTGTCCACCTCAGAAGACTGTAGTAAAATTAATTCATGATTCAAATACACATTTAGGGGGTGCCTGAGTGGCTCAGTCATTGAGCGTCTGCCTTCGGCTCAGGTCATGATCCCAGGGTCCTGGGATGGAGCCCCGCATCGGGCTCCCTGCTCAGCGGGAAGCCTGCTTCTCCCTCTCCCACTCCCCCTGCTTGTGTTCCCTCTCTTGCTGTGTCTCTCTCTGTCAAATAAATAAATACAATCTTTAAAATATATATATACATTTAGCAGAGCGGGTCTCAAAATGCGGTCTGCAGATATCTGGGAGTCCCCCCAGCCCTTTCGGGGGGTCCACACAGGGCTATATGTGCAGTGATGCTGAGCCACTATCTACCTCGGCCCTACGGACATGGGCACAGACGTGCAAGCAAGCATCCGGTGAGGCCAAGGGCTGGTCCTCCCCAGGACCTCAGCCACGGCCCCAGCTGTGCCCGTGGCCACTGAGCCTTTCACGGCCACGCACTCTCAGTTTTGTAAAAGAAAAAAAAAGCCAGTTTCACTGAAGGATGTCTTTGAAGAAACAGTAAAAAGTGGTTTTATTAAACCTTGGCCCTTGAGTACATATTTTTTCACACCATTCTGGGTGAAGACAGGGGCAGTGGGCACTCAGAAGCGTGGTAGCTGTCCAGATGAGAAGCACTTGTTGACCGAGTCGTGAGCCACACGAGGCTCTTTCCTGGAACTCCATTTTATAGGAAACAACATCTGCCGGACAGACCGTGGTTATTCGGACTTGGGTATCTGACAGATATTTTCTCAAAAATAAGTGAACTGAGACTGTCGTGTCCAGGAAAACAGGAGTGGTTGCCAATAATCAAATTTGAGTTTTCAGGTGGAAAACAAAATTTTGGAAACCTTGTATCCAATACCATGAGCCAGACAACTTCCCAGTACTTACAGACTTCTCTGATGAGGTCAGTGGCAAAATGACAAATGTGATTTTGCGGTATCATGTGATGAAAGTGTCAACATTTGGAAGAACTGCCTAACCCAGAGAACCAGTATTTTCCAAATGACCAGTGAATGATGGCACAAAATCTTTCATGGGTAAAAGATCATTTCAAATTCAAGATGGCCCCATGGATTTGAATGTATTGGAGTATGAAATGTTCTTCGATGTGGTTTCAGATTCCATGCTGCAACTAAGCTTTCAGAAACTACCCCTCGTTGAATTTTGGTGTAGTATTAAGGAAGGATATCCATAATTGTCTGACCAAAGAACCTAATAAAACACTCCTCCTTCTTCTAACTACCTATCTGTGAAAGGCGGGATCTTCTTCATAGACTTGAACCAAAGTAATGGATTGCACAGCAGAAATGAGAACCCCGCTACCTCCTATTAAGCCAGACATCAAAGTGTATAAAAATGTAAAACACCACTCCATTAATTTTGTTTTGTTTGGGGATACACAGTAAACGTTTATTGAAATATATTATTTAAGTAAACATCAAGAAGTTTATTGTCATTGCACGTGCATCAACAAATATGTTTACATTTCTTTCAATTTCTTTTTTTAACCACAATTTAAAAAATTTTGTTAAAGATTTTATCTATTTATTTGAGAGAGAGAGCACAGATGGAAAAGAAGAGGGAGAAGCAGGCTCCCCACTGAGAAGGGAGCCCGATTGCAGGACTCGATCCCAGGATCCTGAGATCAAGACCTGAGCTGAAGACAGATGCTTAACAGACTAAGCCACCCAGGCTTCTCTTTGTTTCAATTTCTAATATGGTAAATATTAGTAGGTATGATCCAAACAAAGAAAGGTGTTCGGGGCCCTCAATAATTTTTAGGACTATAAAGGGGCTCCGAGACCAAAGCCCGAGAGTGCGGGCTGGGCTTTGCTATATGTCAGCTTGTCTGGCTTCACGGGGCTGAAGCCACAGGAGACGGGGCCCCGCCCGCCTGAAGTGCAGATTCTAGTTCAGCCTGAAATTGCACACGTGGACACTTAAAACCCAAGTAGCCATAAGCCTCAGAAAGAATGCACAACTGGATCAACAACCGTTGTAGACACACGGCCTCATTCTGGGCTCTGTATGCAAGGACCTGCAGGATGTTCCAGCCAGAGGGGAGAGAACCCCCTGGGGGGGGGGCGGGGAGCTTGGATGGCAGAATTAGTAGGGTGCCCGGCTGGCAGAGGGAAGCCAGTGGCCTAACTTTGGGTGAGGGAGGTGGCCAGGGCAATCACGTGGGGCCCTGAAGGACGATTACAGGGTTTTGTCTCGTTGTCCACATTCCTGGAAACCACGGGTGCAGACCAAGGACATGAGAGCATCTGGTTTGCACTCAGTGAAGCTCCTTCAGCCTGCAGGGACCAGCAGAGGTAGAAAGCCGATCAGGAGGATCCTGCCGCAGAGGGAGAGGAAGAGGGAGAAAGGAGTGATGGTGGGATGCGCCTGCAGGCAGCAAGGTCAGGGTGTGGGCTCTGAGAGACGGAGCCAGCACTTCTCCCGGAGGCTTGGCCAGAGAAACTGGCTGCGTGGGGGAAACAAGGTAAGGAGAAGCAGACTGGGGGACAAGGACTCAACCCACCCATTTGGGCTGACACATTTGAAGCGCCAGTTAGACCCCAGAGCGGAGGCAGCCAGGGGGCAGTCAGGTACATGGGTGTCATGCTCAGAACTGGACGGAAATCTGGATTGTCATCCGAGCAGCTGGGAAGCGGGGTGTGTGTGTGTGTGTGTGTGTGTGTGGACCAGGGGGAAGTCTGGAATTGCGGCCAGCATGGTAGTAGAGGAGACTTTACCTAGAGAAGGACATAGCAGACTCATTTTTTCCTTTTCTATTGGCTGCCACAGCTTTGGGAAGTCTCCAAACGTCAGAGCCCCTCTTGTGCCTGGGGGCAGTTCGTCCCCCTGGGGGGATTTATCCTCGGGAATCTGGGGAAGGGAAAGCCTGGTGGGGCTTCCCAGCAAGTAGGAGGGAGGGGCGAGCTGAGCCCCGCCCCTAGTCAGTCCGGCGAGGGGGGACGGGGAATCCCGGAGCTTCCCCGGCGGGGGCCGGGGCAGCTGAGTGGATCTGAGCTGCCCGGGAGAAAATTCAGCCTCTGCCCCAGCGTCAGTAACCTCTCCAGGGGTGCCCCTGTCCTCCCGTCACGGTGGGACAGAGCATCATCAGAGACGTAGATAGCAATGGGCACTGTCGTTGATGGTGTCCAGGAACCCACATGGAGACACAGGGGACGCTTCCATCGCAGCACGTTTACCGCGGTGATCACAATGACACCTGTCACGTTTTCTGCGAGGCTCATGGAGTAGACAGGAAGGAACACAAGACTTCAATAGTAGGAACAATTAAGGAATCATAATTTTAGATTATTTGCTAAAGTAGCGATGAATGTACTTCCTACGGCTTCACTTCCAGGGCCCTAAAGTGTAGAAATTGGACCCCAAAGATTACAGGTGGAGCAGTTTTTTTTAAAGATTTATTTTATTTTATTTTATTTTATTTTATTTTATTTTATTATTTTATTTTATTTTATTTTATTTTATTTTATTTTATTTATTTTATTTTATTTTATTTTATTGACAGAGAGACACAGGGAGAGCAGGAACACAAGCAGGGGGAGCAGGAGAGGGAGAAGCAGGCTTCCCGTGGAGCAGGGAACCCAATGCGGGGCTCCATCCCAGGACGCTGGGATCATGACCTGAGCCAACGGCAGATGGAGGCCTAATGACTGAGCCACCCAGGCCAGGTGGAGCAGTTTTGAAGTCTGTCCATATTCACGTGGAGATCAAAGAAGCCCAAGGAAAGAAATGCGGACTGACTTGACAAGTGTGAACTGAAAAAAAAGTTCTTTTTAAAAGGGCTGGTTTGAAGATTATGATTTTGACTTTGGAGGAACTAAGGTGATTGACAGTGGAAGAGATCACGTGCAAAATTCCTTAAATAAAACTTTATTGACTTAAAAACAAAGACTCATACGAGAGGAATCCCTGCCCTCGATGCTCCTGTGCTCCTGAGCTCGCACCTCTAGGTCCTGTCGACTTCTGTTGTCGCTTCTATTTCGGACCCTCAAGTCATTTAGACTTTTCCTTGTCTTCACTGGACCAACGCCCTGCCTCCAAACTCAGTGTTTTAAAAGATGTCCGGACCCTCTGCTTCAGTGATTCCCTCCCTGGGCCACTGAGGATGAGAGGGGTCACCGAGCCGTAATCCTTTCTAACCTCTGACCTCTCTCTCCTTCCCTACCCCACCCCCCAGGCCCCTGCCTCCCTTCCCCCTTCTCCGCGCCTCCCTCGTTTAAAGGTAGGTGAGGGCGGGGGCGGCTTTGGAGACCAGGACTGCGGCCTTTTGGAGGCGCGCGCCTCGGAAACGCAGGGAGACCCACCTGGAGGAGAAGGGGAGAGCGGCGGCGGGTGCCAGGGCGGGTCTCCCTCCCCAGGGGGCTCTCTTGGGCCTGACACTCGGAGCCGAGAGGCCGTGCCCCTCCGCGGGGCGCACACGTGGGTGCCTAACGACGGGAGCACCATGGAGGCAACGACACGCTTTGATTTAAAGGTGGGAGGGGCAGTGGGGGAGCCTTTTGAAAACACAGCTGCTTAGGGAAACCGGTCCGCGGAGACTCGCGCGCGGACGTAAGGGGGTAAGGGTTAGGTGAGCGCGCCCAGCGTCCCCGGGGTACTCGAAGGACGCACGCGGGGTGGGTCGGAGGCCGCAGCAAGCTCCGGGTCGCCGCGGGCAGAACGCCTGTGGGCGTTTCGGGGAGTGGGGTGGGGGACACGCAGCTCCAGGCCGCGCCCCCGCTGCGAGCGCCACCCTTTCACTGAGTCCCGGCGAGCGGCTTTGAAGTCGCTGTCTCGGCTCGCCCCCCGCCCCCCGCGTTCCCGCCCGGCGCCGCGCAGAACCGCCGAGTCCGGGCCGTGCCTGCTTTGTCGCTCAGCGCTCATTGCAGCGGCTCATTGGACCACGTCGGTGGGGCGATCGCAGCCCTCTGATCTGTGAGCTGCGGAGAGCTCAGCGGCTCTTTCACAAATCCGCGCCTGGGGCCGCCCTCGCTGCGCCCGAGCCTGGGGCCCAGCGCTCCTGCTCCTGCCGCGCCCGAGCCTCCTCGCCAGCCTCGAAGTGGGGAGTTGGGGGGACCGGCTTTCACCTCGAAGGAAAAGCCGGAAGCTGAGAAGTCCGCCCCAGGGATCCGGCCTCTGACTCCCGGGCCCTCGCTGTCAAGCCAAGAGTCTCAACTGGGCCCGGGTCCCCTCCTCGCCCGAAGGCCGGAGCGCTGCTGGGGCGCGTCCCCAAGGGCCTATTCTGAGCCTAAGGCGCGCGTGTAGCCCTCTGCGCCCCCGGGAAAGGCCGGCGCCGGAGCCACAGCGCCCCCTCCCTCCCTCTCGGGGCGTGGCGGGGCACCTGGCAAGTCATAAGGAATCATCCCTAAAACCACGCCTGCCCGGGGGCTTCGCTGCTTACTCTGATGCGCAGGGGAAGGGGGACCCTGGAACGAAACCTACTCCGGGGCCTCCCGGAGGTCTCGCACTCGCAGCCCCAGCGAAGGACCCCTCACACGACCCCACGCGGCAGCGAGGTGGGGAGGGCGGTTCCGAGAGAGCTAGAGGAGCCGCGCCCCCGGCCGAGGCTGCCACCTCTGCAAGGAAGAGCCCGGGTCACACTCGAGTGAGCAAAGGCCTGGGCCCCCGCCTTCCCCCGCGCGCACACAGCGGGCTCCGGCCCCGCTTGCACTCTCCGCCCGGCCCGCGCACGACAGGAGGCTCCAGCGCCGGGCGTCCCACCCCGCCTCCGCCGCGAGTCCACTGCCGCTGGGCGCGGAGGCCTGTGCTGGCCGCTCGCCCGAGACACCTCCAGGCCCTTCCGGGGTGCTGCGGGTGCGCGCCCCCTCCTTCCCGCTCCGCGGAGCATACCGGAGCGCGGCGGGCACCCGCAGAAGGCGCCGGGCCCCCACCCCGACCCGAAGCGGCCCACCCACCCCCACCGGGCCCTCGAGTCTGCAAGGGCGAGGTGCCCTGACTCCCGGAGAGGGAGCTCTCCTCGCGCCCCGGCCGCAGACAGGCATCAATGCTTTCCTTTTCGCTCGATTTTCTGTTTTCCAGGAGTTGTTTCCACTGCGGAAAGGAGAAAGGCTGCAAGCCTGTATTCGGCCCCGTCTCCAACCCTGGTAGACGTTCGCCTCTGTGGATCTTCTTGATCCTAAATCCATTCTGGTCGCTGGCTACGGAGACTGCCTCCGGAGTGAGGTTCCCAAACGGTCCACCCTTGGTTTCACATTCTGTTTTCCAGGCTGAGCTTTTTTCATGGCTGCCTTGCACGCGGAGCTGCTGGACTTGATTCTGCAAATAAGACAGAAAGCCTGTCACCCCAAGTGTGTCGTTTGTTTGGGGGAACCCGGGCTGTGCCCTCCCAGCGCGTCTGCCAGTCCGGGGCACGAAACCTTCTAGTCCGGGCAGGCTGCCCCGACCACTGGCCCCCACGCGCCGGGCCCCCCACGTCTGTAGCCCGAGTTAGCCCTGGCAGTGCCAACTGAGAGCTGAAAGTAGGCAGTTAATTAGAACAGCTTGCATTTCCCCGCTCCTGGTAGATGGGGAGGTGTAAATCCCAAGGAATTTAAGGGCATTAGCTGCATACGTGGGAAATCCTCGCACATATCCCATTTCTCTCTCCCAGCCTGTGCTAATACTCCAAATGGCGTAGTCTCTAGACTCTGCCGGCATCACAGAGGCTGTTGTGTCTTAAGGGATTAACTGATATGAGACACACACAAAACCCTGAAACTCCATAACATAAAACACAACACAAAGAGGCTGCCTGCAGAGGAATGGAATTTTTTTTTTTTTTTTAAGAGGAACTGAAGAGAGGGAAGAGTTCTGGAGGAGAAAGAGAGCCCTTCTGCCCTGTGCCCTCACTTGAAAACATTGCTCTGTGGACTTTTCCTTAAGTGGAGGAGAGGGTCTGGGATGAGGGAAGAGAGGCAGAGAGGCAGAGGAGAGAGCGAGGGAGGTTCTGAGAGTGTCCCTGGCCCTAGCAGGAGCCATCAGAGGAACCTAGGGAAGGGCAGCCAGGGCCTTGGTGAGCACTCCCTGAGCACAGTTACTAAGGGCAGGCACCCACTGTGCAGGGTGACACGGGTGCCCATGCCAGCTAGCATGGTCAGCATGAGCCTTTGTGCTGGTAAAGGGCCACCACTCTTCCCACAAGTGCTGTTCTGTACTTAGCCTAGGAATTTACCAGGGTGGGACATACCCCTTATTCCATACGTTTAAGAATGTTCACCAATTAGATACTGATGCTAGAGAGGTGACCAATATTGTTCAAGTCCCTGGAATTGATCAATGATTTAATCTAGTCTAGAGAATGTTTGAATTTAAATCACGAGGTAGTTTTACCCTTTTATATCAAACTATAGAGTTCTATTTGATAAAGGGAAAAAGAAATCAACTTGAACACAGATTTTTAAAAATCCTCCCTCCCCCCAACTGAACCAGCCTATAGCTCTACCTGAGCTCCCCCCCCAAGTGAGGCGCTGCTCAGTCGTGGATATTTGAGAGTGATTGTGTAGATATGTTCTTCCTGACATGGAACCTAGGCTAATGAACTGTTTGTCTCGTTAGCTGTGGAGAGATTGGCTGGGCTGGATCCAGGCACTCTAAGTTAAGCCTGAACTTGCCTAAAGTTCTGAAAATCTCTAGCTACTCAAATCATATTTCCAAAAACAATGCAAGGTCAGCAAGTGTGAGCTGATGCTATGTCAGCCTCTCAGGGATGACCTTTGGCTTTTAGGGAAAGAAAGAGGAGAAAACCCTCGTGCTCCGTGAGGGAACCAGGGATTCCCGGAGTCCCTTCTGAAGCTCTTGTTTTCCTTCCAAAGGTCAAAAGGAAGACAGTGGATAGATACTTGAAGTTCTTCCGCTGTTTGTAAGTAATCAGAAGATCGCAGAGGGTGGCTGGTTTTCTCCACAACTCCATTATCCTTTCATATGTCTTCTTGTTTTGGGGCGTGCTTGGTCAGCTCAGTAAGTGCTGCTCCCCTAATTCCTTTGCCAAACCAATTTTACCCGTTTTCCTCTGGATTTTTTGGGAATGTGTCACTTTCTTCTGGGTTGCTGCAATCCTCAGGGGACATTTTCTTTACAGTCGGGGCGTTAGGTCTGTCTGACCCCCAACCACGACTCCACTCTGCACAGGCTGCTCTGGAGAAACGTCCACACCAGACCCCAGAGCTGTGGTTGATCTGGAGTGTGAGTGGGTCCAGATTTGACTGGGATTAAGAACAGCAGTGAAACAGGGTGAGAGAGCAGGAAAGCCTCCCCCCCCACCCCGGGGTACAAAGTGATTCCCAAAGAATCCCAAATCAGGTCGCTTAAGCCAGGAGTCACCTGGGCCTGGGAGAAAGTCAAGGGAGGGTGGTCATGGGGCCAAGACCGAGTTTGGGTGTGAGTTCGTGAGCACAAGTGTGGCCAGCCTACAGATCCCCCTTTAGAAGCTTCTGTTTTCATGAGAAACCAGGTTAGGGATGCTTTCTGCGTGGTAGTCTCTAGCTCTGGAGATCTGCCCATCCTCCCCACATCTCCCCAGCTCTCCCAGGCTAGTTCTAGAGCTAAGTGTCAAAATGAGGACCTCTCCCTGCAGTCTGGACAGGAGAGGTCTCCAGTGGGTGTCTCCCCGACTTGGTGCCCCCTGACACCCAGGGAGCTTTTGCTGAGCCCAAGCTGTTGCTTCTCCACTCTCCCCAGGACTCCAGACAAGCAGTGCTGCTTGCTGCCCTGTCGCCCTCCTCAGCTGAGCCTCCCTGGGCACCCACCTGCCCACCAGGCTCTCCGTGGCACCTGGCAGGGCCTCTGGGGAGCTAGGGGACCCTTGCCGGCCTGGGAAAGGGAGAGATGTGAGGCCTGGAGTGCAGGAGCCAGGAGCGTGGGCACCTCTGCTCCCTACCAGCTTCAGCCTCTCCCAGGCTTGCCACTGCTGTGTTTAACCCCTTCCTTCCTGGGGTTACCCAGCTGAGGCCCCTGACCCCAGGCCCAGCCTCCATGACCCCGGGCCCCAAGTTCGCCTGCTGGGTCTGTAGGCCCCTGCTTTCCTAGGAAGTGAGCACAGACATGCTCCCTCCACCCGCTGCCCCACCCAAAGACCCACGCCCTGCTGCCCGTGCCCCTTCACTGCGGCCTTTGTCTACAGGCCCGGGGAGCTGCGGCAGCACCAAGGGTGGCTCTCCGTCAGGCTGGAGGGGGTTCTTTCTGCTTGGCCCCACTTCCCCGGCTCCGCGCCCAGGGCCGGGACGTGCAGAGCCGGCTCCCGGCGGGAGGGTGGGGGGGTGAGGGGCGGGGCGATGCTCCCCAGCCTGATTTTTGTTGGGGTGGAAGTCTTGCTCTCTGGAATTTTTGGACGTCTCTACCAGCAGAGTGGCAGTGACCCCTGCGACCAAACGCCATCCTCACTGCGTTCGTTTTTTCCCCGAGTGTCCCCACACCCGCTTAAACAAGTGTGGGAAGTGAGGGGACAACGGAGCTGCCGAAAAAGTCACCCTCCTCCAGCCTCGTTTTAAGGAAAAAAAAAGGGGGGGGGGAGGCTGAATCAGCAGCCAGGCACCCAACGTCCGCAGGAGCGCTCCCGCCCTCCGCAGCCTTGCGCGAGATTTTATTTGTAATACTAGTGTCGCTATTATAAATCCACGTGTCTAGAAGCCGTCTTTCCTTTTTGATACTCTTCCAGGTCCCTCTTCGTGCAGATAGCCCGGGGAAGTATGGAGATGGTTCTCTGAACGCGGGTGGTTTGCCGATGCTCTCCAGCACCTGCGAGGTGAGGAGTATTCCAGGTTCCCGGGTCCAGGCCTCGAGGACTTGACGCTAAGGAGAAACAAAAGTCCAGCGGTGGCTCTCCTGGTCGCGCACCAAGAAGCCGACCTTGAGCGCGCCTGCGGCGGCCGGCAGAATCGGGCAGGAGGGGGAGCGCGGCTCGCCGGGCGCAGGGCCGCGGGGCCGAGCGGCTGCAGGACTGGCTGGCATCTCCCGGACTGGAGGAGAGAGCTGCAAATGCCCACTCCCGCGCCCCTCCCAGAAGCACAGCCAAGGCGGCGTCCCTGATTCGCAGGGGGCGGGGGCTGGGTGTCAAGCATGTTTTCCAAGCTTCCTGAAACAGCTTGTTGCGGTGCCCGTGTTGTAGGATTTACAATTCCCTCAATGTGGGCAGCTTCAGCCCAGTTTCTCCTCCCCTCCTGGCTGGCCCTTTGTAGGGTGCTCACTCTCAAGAGGCGCTCTTTTGGGGAATTATTGCCATGTTTGGGTTGGCTTTGGGTGGCCTGATACTCTTAATTATTTCTCTCCACATTCCTTTCTTTTTGCCTTCCTCTTCCTCCTGCACCTCCTGCTCCCCTCTCCAAGCCAGAAACTTGGAAATCCGCCTTCTCCCTCAGACCAGCCTGACCCTGCCGGCTGGAGACCTGGTGTCCGCAGGTTGCTGCCTACAAACAGGCTGGGTTTGCCTGGAGATAATGTGCTGCTTTGCAGAGTTCCTGCTGCAGCCATGAATATGGGTCTGGATTGCAGGAAAGGACACAGCAGAAGTCCAGTACCATGGGCTCACTTAAGGCTAAGGCAATCAGAGGCAAAGTTTCCCAAGAAATTAGAAAATATTTCTCAGGAGACAGTCTAATTGATTTTTCATGGGACAGGTGGAGAAATTAACCTGGGATGGCTTTGCAGGAAGCAAATCAGCCCTGGGCCTTCCCTCCACTCCGTTTGAGTTCTGGAGACCCAAAGTAATTTGGACATTCCCTGGCTGGTGATGATTAGGGTTCCTCAGAGTTAGAGGGAAATTTCCCAGAAAACCATAAACAGAAGTCAGTAGGGTGTTCCCACAAACTTCACCAGCCCCATTTTCCTAGGGACAGACAGACTGTGAGGTTTGATTTTTTGAGACCCAGGGAAGAGCCCTGGCAGGTATGAACCTAGCCGGTAATTTGGCAAGGACCCCTCCAATAGGAGGAAAACGTGGGAGCCTACCCACATTCAGTCCACCTTTAGTGGCCAGGTGACCCAGTCCAGCACCTCCTCCTGTCCCCCATCCAGGCCCCCTTCTGAGGGTTAATTTCCCTGGGAGCAGAACCTTGTAACTGCTGTTTGTCCCCCACCCCCACCCGCCTGAACCCTGGAACGTGCAGTGAGCAGACAGAGCTGGGTTGGAGAGAAGATAGGACCTGGGCGCAATGGGAGGAGAGCTGAGCCAGGCTAGGGGGAAGCCTTCAACCCGCAAGGTGGCTTGGCGATCACAATGCCCGGAGGGCTGCTTGCCCAGACCTGATCCTGCCTTGCCTAGCCTGGCAGTGCCCCACTGGCAGCCCCAGACCTAGAGCTGCTCTGCAGTGGGCCTCAGCTGCTGAGCACCCCAAAGCCGCCTGGGCTGGCCAGAGCTAGGGCGCCCCAGCTCTCCCTCCTCCCCTCCTCCCCATGCCTCTTTCCACCGAGGGCAATTTTATTATGTCAGTGCTCCCAAACCCTTGGGGCAGTCCTTTCGGAGGCTTCCTGAAGTTTGCAAATTTCCATAAAAATGCATTTTAAAGGATAGACAGGCAAGCTTAGGGGAACAAGGGTGTTTGGTGGGGTGTCTGCAGCTGGGGGGGAAGAGAGAAGAGCAAACAAGGAGCCTAAGGGAAGAGGGGGAAGGGAAGAGGAAACAGAAGTTCAAGTTGGACATCTGACAGCGACCGGAAAGAAAGTTTACGAAGGGAGAGAGAAAAAAGGAGAGGAGTGAGGAGAAACAAACTGTGGCCCTCACCCCTCCACCCACTTTTAGATGGCCCCTGCTCTCCCGAGGAACTTGTTTCAAGGATTTTAGGACAAAGAAAATGAGGTAAATGGCCTGGTAGCCCGTCAGTGGGGGTAGAGATGTGGGGGTGGGGCTGGGAGGGTTCTCTGAGAAGGGGGGGCGGTTGCTCTGGGGTGTTTTCTCTGAGGATGGTTTTGAAGGTGTGGCTGAACCGTCAGCCCGCGCTCCTTTCCAAAACAGAAGATTCAGTTATAACCCGCCATGCTCCTTTATTTCTTTTTCCCCCACACGGAGCCCCAAATCCTATTCCCGCGCTCTTCGGGATCTACACGCATGTTGCATGAGGATCTGTGTTCCCGGGTGGAATCCTGCCAGATGCACTCGCCTCCCTGCTCACGCACACGCACACGCACACACATGCACACTTACAATGAGTATCTACAGGAGGAGGGTCCTGCACGCCAGCTCTGCGTTTAAGACCGGAATCTGCCAGGTTACCAAAGTCAAGTGTAAGTGTCAATTTCCCCATCCACCAGCAAGGAAAGGAGACTACAAAAGTCCCTTTGTATCTCAGCAGCTCATTTAATATTATTTATGCATTTTTGTGCAAGGAATTGTGGGATTTTTCCCCATGGTAAACAATATGGAAATGTTAAAAATAGCAATCTTCCAGCGCGTGTCCATGTATGCACACCAGGGTGACCTGAAGGGGCTGTCGCGGGGTTCCTCGGCTTCCTGAACCAAGGGCGGCGGGGAAAGCGCGAGCGAGCGCAGGAAACACGGTCCCGGGCTCGCTGGGGCCGGGGCTCCGGCACGCGGAGCCCGAGGATGCGGCCGCTTTAAGGGGGGGAGGGGTGGCGGCGGCGGGGGAGGGGCGGCGGGCGGCTCCTGTCACCGAGCGGCCGCCGGCGCGTCACGTGGGCGCGCGGCGCTGTGGCCATTGGCCCGAGGCACGTGTCCAGGAGACCGGCCCGCGACGTCACTCGAGGGGGCTCTGTTAAAAATAAGAACAAAAATCCAGAGTGAAAGTGTCTCAGGTTGCGCTAAGTGGCCTGGAAATCGCCCGAGCCCGCGCGGAGGCCGAGGCGGCGAGGGCGCGCAGACGGCGAGGGAGCGCGGGCGGCCCAGCCCGGCCCGGCCTGGCCCGCGCCTCCCGCCGCTCACCCATGCGACTCGGGCCGCGGGGCTCGGCGGGGCTCGGCGGGGGCGCGGCCGCACGCCGGTGGGGCGCCCCGGCCCGCAGCGGGGCGGCGGCCGAGCGCAGCGCGGGCCCGCGGGCCTCCATGTGCGTGCTGGCGGCGGCGGGCGCGCTGACCGCTCGCGCCCCGCACCCTCGAGGGCCGGCCGGGGCTCGCGGGCGGGGGCGGCCGGGCGGCGGCGGCGGCCGGAGCGGGCCCGGGCGGGCGTGAGCGCGGGGGAGCGTGCTGCCTGCATGCGCGCAGCTCTAGCCCCGGGCGGCCGCGGCAGCAGCGGCAGCGCCGGAGCCCAAGGCAGCGGGACGCGGAGAGGAGCGCGGAGCCCGGGAGGAGCCCCGGGTCCCCGCCGGACCATTGTGACTGTCTAGCGCCCGGGTGCGCGGCAAAGACGAGGACCCGACTCTTTTGAATCTCCCGGCGTCTGAGCGCGGGGAGACTCTTGGTATTTTCTAATTCAACTCGTGGATTGGAACGTGGCTCCGCTCCAAACGCGGCCGGTGACTTGTAGGACCCCAGCCCTGGCCTCGGCCGCCGCGCACGCCCTCGGAAGACTCGGCGGGGTAGGAGCGCGAGCCGGCCGCGAGTGTCTCTGTGCGCACCACGGGCGGGCCGAGGGCTGATTGGAGGGGGGGGGGGTGCCCGGAGAACCAATTTGGGATTTGTTGTGAACAGCATGGAGGAGAATGACCCCAAGCCCAGCGAAGCGGCGGCGGTGGAGGGGCAGCGACAGCCGGAATCCAGCCCCAGTGGCGGCTCGGGCGGCGGCAGCAGCCCGGGCGACGCGGACACTGGCCGCCGGCGGGCTCTGATGCTGCCCGCGGTCCTGCAGGCGCCAGGCAACCACCAGCACCCGCACCGCATCACCAACTTCTTCATCGACAACATCCTGCGGCCCGAGTTCGGCCGGAGAAAGGACACGGGGACGTGCTGTGCCGGCGCGGGAGGAGGAAGAGGCGGTGGAGCCGGCGGGGAAGGCGGCGCGGGCGGCGCGGAAGGAGGCGGCGGCGCGGGCGGCGCCGAACAGCTCCTGGGGTCGGGTCGAGAGGCCCGGCAGAACGTGCCCAGCGCGCCCGGTGCGGGCGGGCCGCTGCCCGGCGGCGGCGGCGGCGACTCTCCGGGCGACGGGGAAGGCGGCTCCAAGGCGCTCTCGCTGCACGGCGGCGCCAAGAAAGGCGGCGACGCCGGGGGCCCCCTGGACGGGGCGCTCAAGGCCCGCGCCTTGGGCGGCGGCGACCTATCGGTGAGCTCGGACTCGGACAGCTCGCAGGCCAGCGCCAACCTGGGCGCGCAGCCCATGCTTTGGCCGGCCTGGGTCTACTGCACGCGCTACTCGGACCGGCCTTCTTCAGGTGAGCCCGCCGCGGGGAGGCCCGCGGGGTTGCGGGGCGGCGCTGGCGCGGGAACTTACCCAGAGGAAGAAGACACCAGGACACCCCCCCCCCACCCCCAACACACACAAAGACACACAAACAGGGACATTGTGTGCTGCTGACGCTGGTCGGGGCAGCGGCCAGGAGGAGAGGGGGCCTCGATTGATTCGCAGGGGGGTACAGATTTCTTAGAAAAGCAGAAGCGACAGGACCTTCCCTCGCGATCTTGCCTTTGGGGGTCACTCCCCAAAGTCCCTAGCCCACCCCTCCCCTGGCTGGAGTTTATTTGGTGAGACCGGGGGTGGCTGGAAGACTAGCCTAGAATCTGGCACCCTTAACTCTTTCTCTGTCCTTCCGACTCAGTCCAGACCCAGGACCCATGCCCAGCTCCCTGCCCCCCTCACCCCAGTTCTAGGCTCATCCTACGATCCAGTTATCCCAGATGAAGCCCGGGAAGAAAGAGCAAGGCTCCAGGCTCTTCCTTCCACCCTTCGCCTGGGCTGAGAAGGGAGGAGTGGGGGGGGGGGATAGAGCTGGGGAAGGCATGGAAACAGGGGCCCTTCGCCCGGTTTTAGTTGTCTGATCACACGGTGGGGAAGCTCAGCACCCATCTTGCACACTGCTCCGAGGAGGGAGGCCTGCGGTCCCCCAATTAGGACCTTCTCCCAGAGGTTCCCTGGGGCACCTCTCAGGGAGAACAGAAGCGGATTTCTGCGCGGGAGGGTGGGGAGGGGCCAGCGGGTGTGTGCAGGGGTTCTGGCTGTATTTTTCATAGATCTGGATTTTTAAAAGCGAAATGCACGTCCTTGTAGAAATCATCAGCTGCATGAAATGGGGGTCTGCGGCTGCGAACCGCCATTAGGAGGGGACTCCATTTGTCCCTGAGTCGGCAGCCCAGACCGGACCCCGCTGCCCCCCCAACCCTCAACTGTTTTGCGGGGGTTGTTTACCCAAATCACAGCATAACTGAGTCTCCCCTGGGCCGCCTTCCCGCAGAAATGTGTGTATATATTTCTGATGAAATCCACATTTCTCCAGCTAGATCTGAAATTTGCTCCATTGTTCTCGCCTCCCTCCTTTGTTAATATTTAATTAACATATAGGCTCACAATGCGGCCAGCGAGGAGCCTCGGCCCGGCTTTGTGCAGCGGCGGAGTCGCGGCCGCGCCAGGCCCCGGTGGCCCGAGGGAGCCCCGCAACCCGGCCGGGCCCCAGTCGCTGGTCTTCCTGGACTTAAAAACAAAACAAAAACCCAGAAAACCATAACGTAACATTTGTGTTTCTTGGCCTTTTAGAAAGAAGCAAGGCAGAGAGTTTTCTTTGCCGGGGTTTGCTTCTGTTTCTGCGACTCTCAAGTGTTTACGTTTTGAAAGAAAATCAAAGAAAGAGAACTAAAAATTCTGTTTTTAGGGAGATTTTCTTTCCGCAAAATGGTGTGTATCTTTTTACGGGCTGGTTCGTGTGTGCAAGAGCCCCAGGACCAGGGGAATTTGGAGGGTAGGAAGCGTGCTTCCCCCGGACAGTGGAGACGCAGAACCGGCTCCCGGAGCACGAGGCCGCGGTCGGGTCCGAGCAGGTGCGGGGCCTCGCGAGGCCTAGCGGAGCCACCCGTACGTAACCCTCCGCGCGCGCCCCGGCAGCCTCTCGATCAAAGCCCGCCGGCCGGCGCGGAACCGGCGCCCTTGGCGTGTGCGTGGCGGTGGCGGTGGGTGTGCGCGCGCGGGGGTAGGTGTGTGCGCGGGAGTGGGTGTGTGCGCGGGGGCGCGGGTGTGAGCGTGGCTATGCTCTAGAATCTAAAAGACCGGGAGTTTGAGCCGAACGGCCCTTGGCACCCCCTCGCCGGCGGCCACAGCCCCTCTACCGGAGTTTGCCTCCCGAGAGCGCACGGCTGGGTAGGCGGGCAGGGTGTTCTCGGCGCCCGCTGGGTCTCAGGACCTGCGGAGCACTCAACCTTCTCCACATTTCGGGCTCGGGTCGGGTGCACCGAGAGCGTACCGCGAGATCCCTCCGCCGCTGCTGCGCAGGGCGGCGGGGCTGTCCCCTGGCCCTGCAGGGTGGGCTCGTGGGCCCCCGGCGGAGACCTGGGGGGCTCCGGCTGCTTGAGGGAGCCGGCAGGGGTCCAGCCTCCCGCCGCGGGCGTCTGGGAAGGAGTTGGGGCCGGAGCTCCCCAAAGTTGGTTCACTTCACAGAGTAAGAAACCCACACGTACAGCCCAGCTTTCCTCTCCTAATGGCCTTTGCCATCTCTTCCCTCAAAGACACCCTTGTGGGGCTGAACTTCTTGACACCAACAAAAAGAAAGCGCTTGGCCCTCCTTTCTGCTCTCCTCACTCAGGCCTTTTCAGATGGCGGGGTCCTAGGAGCCTTGCCACCACTGCCCCAAACCAACCTCAAGTGGTGCAGGGGTTGTCCCAGTGGGAGGAGCCCAGGCGGGGGTCAGAAGTGTGAACCCTTTGCACAAGGTCAGCTGGGCTCCTCTCCGGCCTCCAGGGAGGCAGCCCCAGTCTGGGGCAACCAGGTTCCGTCTCCTGCACTGGGAGACTGAAGGGGAGGTGACGGGGAGTGGCTCAGTGCTCCTTCCCCACCCAGGAAAGGGTCCGTGTGCTCCCTCCCCTCCAGGAGAGAAACAATGAACTTGGACCCACTAGGCCAGTTAGGGGAGGCAGAAAGGGGGCTAGGGTGGAGGCAGATCCACGGGCTTGTCCTGTTCTCTGGATGCACCTGCCCCCTGACTCCCACTGCCCCTGGCACCTGAGGCTATCCCCTGTGGGCATCCTGTGGGCATCCTGTCACTGTTCCCTGGGCTCCCACTGTTGCTACTCGGGCTGCCCCGCCCCTCCCCCAACCTTTCCTCTTGCCTCTCCTGTGCCCCCCTGCCGTTATGCCTGGACAGAAAGGGACAGAAAAGGCCATGCTAGGAAGTTTGGGGTTTTTGCTTTCCTGCAGGAGTTTTCCTTTTATCTGGAGGCCCTTCTTTCTTCTTTTAATCTTAAGTAAACTCTGTGCCACATGTGGGGCTCGAACTCTGAATGACCCCCGAGATCAAGCGTCGCATGCTCCTCCAACTGAGCCAGCCAGGTGCCCCTGGAGACCTTTCCACTAAGCCTGCTCTCTACCCCCACTCACCCCCTCACACCCTGATGTCCTCGGCCTGGCTTCTGGCTTTCCAGGGGTGGGTCCTGGAGGCCGGATGGGAGAAAGTTCAGTCCCCAGTGTGCAGCCGGACTGGGCACTTTCCTCCCAGGTCTCTGCGGCCTGAGTTGGCAGACAGGCCTGGAGCCCTCCTAACCCTGTGCTCTGTCCCCTGTGCGTGCCCAGGTCCCAGGTCTCGCAAACCAAAGAAGAAGAACCCCAACAAAGAAGACAAGCGGCCCCGCACGGCCTTCACGGCAGAGCAGCTGCAGAGGCTCAAGGCCGAGTTCCAGACCAACAGGTACCTGACCGAGCAGCGGCGCCAGAGCCTGGCACAGGAGCTCAGCCTCAACGAGTCACAGATCAAGATTTGGTTCCAGAACAAGCGCGCCAAGATCAAGAAGGCCACGGGCAACAAGAACACGCTGGCCGTGCACCTCATGGCGCAGGGTCTGTACAACCACTCCACCACCGCCAAGGAGGGCAAGTCGGACAGCGAGTAGGGCGGGCGGGTGCCGGGGTCTGGTCTCGGCCCGCGCTAAACAATGCAATAATTTAAAATCATAAAGGGCCAGTGTATAAAGATTATACCAGCATTAATAGTGAAAATATCGTGTATTAGCTATGGTTCTGCAATATTCTATGTATATATAATTTACAGGTGGTGTAAAATCCAAAATATCTGACTATAAAATATTTTTTGAGTTTTTCTGTGTTTATGAGATTATGCTAATTTTATGATTTTTCTTTTTTTTTGCGAAGGGGGCTGCTTAGGGTTTCATCTTTTCTAATCCCCTAGGCTCCATTGTGGGACATGGGACACTTTTATTTTTTAATTTCAAAAGAAGAAAAAAATTAAAACAACTTGCTGAAGTCCAAAGATTTTTATTGCTGCATTTCACACGACTGTGAACCGAATAAATAGCTCCTACTTGGTCTCTGAGTTCTGCCACTTTGTTTGTGTGGGCTCGGTGAGGACAGCAGGAGGGTCTGCACCCCCAGCCCCGGCCCCGGGAGGGGGGGGGCGGAGGAGGGGGGATGGCAGCAGCGCAGGGGCCCTGGCAGGGCCCCGGGGGACCGTCGGGGTCCTGGGAGGAGTGCCGCGCCTTGGTGGCAGTCAGGAGCGCGCCCCGGGCGGCGGGCCCGCAGTGCTGGGCCGCCCAGGCCCCCAGCCTCGCGCGGCTCCCCTCCTCCTGCCTTCTCTCGGGTTCCTCCTCCTCCTCCCCCTCCCCCTCCCCCTCTTTGCCGAGGCCCGGCGGGCACCTCCGTGTGCTTCAGTCCGCGTCTGTTGCTGTCCCCTATCCAGCCGCCCGCTGCCCGAGCCAGCTCTCTCGCCTCCGGGCACCGTTTCAGGGATCCCAGGCCCATGGGCGCAGCATGTGGCCAGAGGCCCAGGGATGGTGGAGCCGCCCCTGTCCTGTCCCCCAGGCCTGGGGTGTCTCCTGCCGCCCCGTCAGCTCCCCAGCGGCGCTCCGTGGGCCGCGGAAACAGCGGAGGTCTCCTGCTTCTGGGCGCGCAGAGGGCTCTGCAGCGGGAGCTTGTGTTTTCTTCCTTTCTTGTTTTTCTTCCCTTCCTTTTTTTCTTTTTTTTTAAGTGGCTGCTTCTGCTTTGGAGAGCATTCTTTCAAGGGGTGTGTGTGTGTGTGTGTGTGTGTGTGTGTGTGTGTGTGTGTGTGCGCGCGCGCGCGCGCATATCTGTGGACCGCGTGTAGAGACGCGCGCAGACGTGTGTGAGTCCACAGTTCCCCAGCGTGTGGCTACCTTGACTTCTGGAGGAACTCAGAATCCTCCAGGATTGAGAAGAAGGAAGAAAATGTGTAAATAATCACTTCTTATCACTTTTTGTCTTTTCTTGTTTTTTTTTTTAATATACATTTTATTTTTTGAAGGTGTGGTACAGTGTAAATTAAATATATTCAATATAACCCCACCAAGTACATATATAAACACATTATCTATATATATAACTCTGCACTGTCTTCTGGTTAGTGTATGGAAAAAGAATCGTGTCCAAATGTCCGTCTGCAGCCGGGACAGCCCAGAGGGGGTGCCGGTGGCTGAGCCAGACCCATGGCTGAACCCCTGAGGACTGAGGGTGAACGTTTCTCTTTGCCTTAAACCTCTTTATTTCACTGCGATAATAGTTTCACTTTGTACATACTAGTGCAAACCTTTTTTAAAAGGAAACTATAAAAAGAAAAGTTGTAATTTAAAATTCTGTGAAGAACCATCTGCTGCTTAGGAAACTCAATGAAATGATATGCCTTTTTAGCAGGAAGCAAAGTTTTTTGGTTTTTATTTTTTATTTCATTTTTTTTTTGGTTTATAAAACATGTGCATTTTACAGTTCCAGCATCAAATATTTATAATCTTATGAGAAATGAATGTTTCTATTTACAACTGTGGTTATCAGCATTGTGAACATTCCCCTTGCATTTTTTGTGTGTTTAAATTCTTGAAAGTTACATTAAATAAAAAAAAAAAACCCGCTTTATTGTAAAATATTGAATGTCCAAGGTGGCATGACTAGTTTTTCTAAGCGTGTTTCTAAGTCCAGCCCAACTGCTCTGGGCATCCTCCCTGTGGTTCAGGTGCTCCTGGCCTTTGCCTCAATCAGAGCAGGGGTGCAACTGTTTACTTTTGCAGCCAGAGGTACAAATTAAAAAAAACAAAAACAAAAACAAATTAAGACACTTTGAATATCTCCTGTGTGAGCATAGAATAACCAAAATAATTTAAGTACATTTCTTTACCAGAAGGAAGTGTTCACAAGTATGGTTCTATTTCATTGCATAATTGTTGAAAGTCCTACAGAATGCAACAGGTCTCTGGCCTCCCTACTGTTCCTATGGGAGAGCGAGAGATGCTGGTCCCTTGGGAAGGGCTCTCTTTTACGTTTTGTTTTTAACCCCCAAAAGCAAAGGACATGGACGCATCCAGAGACAGAAGTGAGGAAATGACAGACTTTGCCCTAGCTGACCAGCCGACCAGAAGCATCCATCCGGGTAGTGTTTTGGGGAGGGTGGTGATGGCCAGTGTGTCCAGGCAGGATAGCCGAGCGCACCCGGTGTGCCCAACTAATCTATGTCCAACCTTCCCTGGCTTGGAAAAGATTCTTCTCCCAGTAAAAGAAACTCAGAGACTAATGAGGATCATCGGCTGCCAAAGGAGACTGGTGTTTTCGGTACTACCTTGGCTTCCCAAGTGGAAGCTGGGTCTTGGGGCAGGAGAGGGGCTACTCCCAGGATTTGCAAAGATGCACTGATGGAAAGAGAGCTGGGGTCTCACCACGGAGGCTCTGGAGCCCTAGCTGCCTGGTCTCAGCAGTGCCCCTGGGTCACCGCCAATGGGGCGTGATCATTCAGGCAATCCCAGTGTCTCCCCCCTCCCCCTGCACAATTCTGAGGATTTTTTAAACACTAAACAAAAGGACAGGGACAACTTCTATTACCTGATTGACCACTCTCTCGTTTTAATAAAAAGACAGTATGGCAACATTAAGCAATCATTCTTATTTTTTAATCTATTCACAAATCATAACATTGTTGAGGGGCTGTGTACAGTTTTGTAAGGTAATGAGTTCCCCGTCCTTGGAAGAGTGCAAGCAAACATTAAGCCTGCAGTGGCATCAGGAGTTTTTCTTTTTTTTGTCTCTAATAGGTGATTGGACTGAATGAACCCCCAGACCCTCAAAATGCTAAGATTCTGGTTTTGCTTCTATGTTTATTACATTTTTAATTCAGTATACAATCTAAGTTTGAGACTCATGAAGAGCCACTGTTGCACCAGCCAGCCCCCTCTCTCTTAGTGGCAAGTGGAGACCAGAGCCAGGCCTGCAGCAGAGGCAAGGCTCCGTTCTGATCCAGAGCCTGGACTCAACGGCTTAACGTAACGTGCCTCGGATCTGAACCAGGACTGCAGCCCCGGGAGCTGGTGGGGCCTGGGGCCAGACCCGGCCAGACCGCTTCCCCTTCAGAAGGCCAGTTTCATAAATGTTCTTCAGAGGAAAGCCCGTTTATAAAGGAGGCCCTTGCTCTTTCCGGCCAGAGGGCTGCCACCGCCCAGGCCTGTCTGTGTCCCCAAATCCTCCATAGCCCAGCAAAATCCAGGCGGGACCTGGGAGCCCGGGTGGGGGAGTATTGATGCTGGTTGCCTCCCGGGCCTGCTTGAGCCGCTCGGCTCTTGCGGGGCTGCCAGACACCAGACAGAGAGGCCTAGCAGGGCCCCTTGGGGTTCAGAGGGCTTTCCTCTTCCGATGCCCAAAGTGATCAGAGGAGGAGGGTCCAGCCTTCGGGCCGGATTCAGAATCCGAGGGTCAACACAGGCTTGAGGGTCACCCAGTGTGGACCCGCCATGTGCTTTCTTCAGGGGAAACAAGGAAGGAGCCACGCGGGTCAATCAGTGTAATCTCCAAGAGAACTCCAACTTTTTTTTTCCCCTTGCGTGAAAAGGTTAAATCGATGGGGGCTTCTAGACCTCCTGGCACAGGTGTGCCTGGCGCACAGCGCTCAGCTCACCACAAACACCCCACACTGTATGTGCAAATACGCTCACCGGCCGCCCAGCGCTGGCTGGCGGGGAGGCCGCGTTTGCTGGCTCTCGCTCGGCGACAAGTCATTCTGTCTCCCGCTGATTTAATATCCGACCTCCGCGGTCTCTGCCTGCCCAGACAGCTCCCCAAGCGTCCCCGGGACGTCCAGGCTCCGCCGAAACCCGCCGCCGGCCAGGAGGAGCTGCGGCGGCTGGGAGGTGCCTACGGACTGGCGCCCAAGGGCCACGGCGCAACGCCGACTGCTCTCCACTCCACAGCCGCACCGCGACACCCGCCCCACACTCGCTCGGCAGCCCCCGCGCCGGGCCTCGCGGCGGGGCCCCCTTTCCGCGCTTCTCCAGCCCGCGGGGCCGAGGGCGAGGCCTTCGGCAGACCCCGCAGTAGAGGCGGGTGGGGTGGCGTGGAGCGGGCGGCCCACAGGCGGGCCACGAGCGTTGCGCCCTCCGGACCCCGCGGGCTGGCAGGCCGGGGAGGCCCGGCGCCCGCGGAGACAGGCGCGCGCGTGGGTGCGGGGGCCCGGAGCTCCCGCGCGCCTGTGCGTGACCCTGGCGGATGCGCCCCACCGCCGGGCCGCGTGAGCCCTGGATACACCATTCGTGTTGTTATTAATTTCAAACACTTCATTGTATTTCTGCTGCCCGCCCACAGAAAATAAAAGGCCATTCCTGAAATCGCCTGAAATGTAATAATATTCATTAAGAAAGTGGCTCCTAATTATGAGATTTAATCAAGCGTGGTCCACTGCTGCTTGGCTCCGGCTGGTGAGGCCGACGATGACGGTGTTACTGTTACTGTTTTTTGTTGTTGCTGCTGCTGCTGTTGTTAGTAGCCCGGTGCTCAGGCGCCAGAGTGCCGGCCACTTCTTCAGTTTGGGGATTTGGGGAGCCGCAAGATGGAGGAAGGGGGGCGGAACGACTCCGGAGTCCCGGGGAACAGGTGTGGTCCAAGCTTACTGCCCTTGTCGACCCAGTCCCAGGCCCGTGCAAGGCCTGAGCAACAACTCTGGGCGGAGGTAGGGGCGCCCCAGACTCCTAGGCCCTCCATGTCCCCGAGAGACGCCAGGGCCGGTTTTCTGGGATGGGGAACCTTGGGTCCAGAGCCCAGGACACCTCCCTCCTCTATTGGTTGGCCCCCTTTCAGGGCTGAGCCCCGCGCTTTGCTTGGAGCAGAAACAAAGAGTAGCCGGATCTGCCTCCTGGGCCGCCTCTTCGTCCCCTCGGCCTGGAAGGCATCCCAGAGAGGCCCCCGTCCCAGTCCCCCGAAGACCGGGAGGGAAGAAGAGCTGAGGGCCCAGTGGGTTGCGCCGCGGCTTGGCCTGCGCGCCTCCCCCTGCGCAGAGGGGGTCGGGGTGGGGCGCGCGGGCGGGAGGGACCCTCGCACAGAGGGATGCTCCGTGGGGCCGAGGAATGGTGGGGATCACTGCGTGCACGGACCGTCTGGAAGAATCGGGGAGGGCCGCCGCTCATCCCCATCTGCCAGGCTGCGAAACTTGGCCGTGCGATCCGCGCGCGCGCTGCCTGCGGAAGGGGCCGCCCAGAGCCTTTCAGCCGCGCCTTCGGGGTTCTCTCCTCCCGCCAAGTCCTTTGTCTGGAAGGGGACTGTCAGCTCGGCCGTGGTTTGCCTTCTCCTTCCCCCAACCTCTACCCCCTCCGCTAACTGCCCTTTCTTCCCTTCGCTTTTCTCTCCTCCTTGGATGGGTAATCACAGGCTCCAGCTGCCAAGCGCACTGCGAGGAGCTGCTGCCCCGTTTCTGTGTCTGCGGCCCCTCCCAGCAGAAGACTGGCCGCTTCCCCCCAACCTCGCCGGGACCCCCGGCCCCTGCCCTCTGGCGTCACTTAGTGGCCAGGGACGCTGCATTGGACTTTTCCCTTTAGACCAAACTTTGTCCTGAGGTTTTTGGTAGCTTTAGTCTCCCACTCCTAGCAACAAAATGTGAGTCCTGGAAGCTGGCATTTCTTTGGATTCAAGCAATAGCCAGGTACGTGGCAGAATCATGAAGTGCCCAGGCCAGTAGCCCTCTTCTATTACTACAAGTAAGTTGCCCCCAATAAACCGCTTACATTACAACTCAGAAGTCTCAGATTATACCTTCCCATGCTAAAACATCTGGATGAAAGTTGGGAAAATCTCAATCCCTCGAATGAATGATGACTATGCTGGCTTCCAAACATCTGTCCCTTTGGGGAAAGGCTGAAGCCAGCAAAGAAGCAGTGGGCTGAGCTTGCTGTCAGGTGCCCTGAGGTCTGTGCTTCCACACTGGGGCTCAGTCAGCTCAGGTTTCAGGGTTGTTGGTTTTTTTTTTTTTTTTCATGCAATCACATAACATCGCCCAGCACAGAAAGAAGTGCCCTACAGTGAAGGTACAGTTTTGTAACTGCCCCCATCCCAACTCAGCCATTCATCTGTCCAATAGCAAGAAAACCTACCTAATGGGCTTCCCCATAGAGTGTTTCATGAGGGAAAATGAGCCTAAAGCGCCTGGCCCAGAACAGGGCTTGGCAAGTGAGAGGTTACCTTTCTACTTGGCAATGACCTGTGCTGGACTCGGCTGTGGAGGCCACAAACCTGGTACCAGCTCCTGGTAGAGCACTTGGCCTTCCTGGCTCCCACCCCCTAAAGTGGCCTCTATAGAGTTTAGGGAAAGGAAAAGAGAGGAAATCGTGACTAGGAGAGACAATCACTGCTGTGTGTCCTTTGTCACGGCAGGACTTGGACATGACGCACACATCCTCACCCCAGGATTTCCCCCCCACATTTTTCTTGACCACAATATAAGTAAGATGCTGCACCTGGGGTTTCCACAGAAGCCCGGTGACATCACACACTGCTCCATTTCCCATTCCCATCCATAGTCACTGCTCTTGGCAGTATCATCGCATTGCCCCGAACCCGATTTGACTCCAAGCACAGGACGCGGGCATCCTACTGGACAGTGAGGCCGGAAGCCAAGCTACACCTTACACGTGGGCCCCAGCCTGTGTTTACACATCTTGCTGTCTCCCCCCCACCCCCCGCCTTCCTCCAAGAGCGAGTGGGCATCCTGATGGCCTGATGAGCTCTTTGGTCTAAATAGTGAAGGGTCTAAGTAACCCTTTTAAATTAATTGCTGTTCCTATAGCTAAAAGCATAACAGGCTTTGATTACATGCTAACCAGAATGAAACATAATCCTGAGTTAATTATGTGGAGATAATTTTATAATTATATCATTCAATTTAAGAAGCAATGTGTTGTTAACCTCCTAATTTTCACAAGAGTGATGATTCAAAATAAAAATGGTCATAAATCTGGACCTTTTAAAAGACCTATCAGGGCTGTCTCTTCGTTTTCCCCAAATGGCAAACGTGAATATCAACTCAGCCTACCTAATGTCCCTTTACCTGCACACACTCCCACCAAGAAAGTGGAAAACACTGGAAAGTCTCAGACAAAGAGGGCCGTCCATCTGAGCAGAGCATTTCCCAGCGCTGACCTGCTCTCAAATGCTAAGGAAGCCCATCTGCATTTCTATTCTGTCCAGCTTGTATGTGGAAGTAACACCCAAGGTCCCTGATGGAGAGCCCCCCCTTCCCCGAATGTCCTGTCTCTGAGACACTCCAGCTGGGAGTGAATGGAGCCTGGAGCCTGGGGCTGGGGGCTGAGGTGAAGGTCAGACCCCAGCCACCCCTGCAGGTGGTTCATTTCCTCTCCCAAACACTAGTGCCCTCTGAGGGGTGCCCCGGGAACCCCGTGGGACCAGGACTGGCTGTCACCGGCTCCCCTCCCTCCTCCCTCCCTTCCTTCCCCCACCCCTAAGCCATCATCGCAGAGGAAGCTCTGGTGGTGTGGGAGGTGAGGCACTTTAAGAGGTGCCCCACTGGGATCCAGTCAAGGCCCATTCTGCTGGCAAGCTGGCCTTTCTGAGTGGTTCCCGGGGAATCTGCAAAGGGCTGGAGGGTCAGAATATCGGGTCTGGGTGGAGAGTGAAATTGTCTGATTCTTGTGAGGTGATCAAAGGTCAGCCAGACACATTCCCTTTGGACACCGGGTGAGCCGCAGAATTTATTCTGGCCGACTGCACATTGCCTCGAAGCGGGCGATTCGCGGGTGACTCATCACCTGGCAGGGACGAAGGCAGCCTTTACGTAGCCACGGGAGCATGCCCTGTAGGTTCCGAGCCCTAAGGACACAGAACCAGTGCGTCAGAGGAGGAACAAAATACAAACCACTGGAGTCACAAGCCAAACACCCCCAAACACAAGGCGGGCGTGACAATGGCCTTTGTGCCCGGCACCGAATGGGGTAGCTGGGCACAGGGGTAGCTGGGCACAGTGCAGAGTAGGCCGGCGTCGGGCTCAGTTTTCCACGCAGGTAGGAGCATCTCGGGCTGAGGGGGCCCCCTCCCCACACACCGAGGGCTGGCCCCTTTCCTTGCACCGCTGAGATTTGCAGCCCCCTCCCTTCCCCCTACAGGGGTATCTCATTCGCACCTTTTTTTTTTTTCTAAATGCTTCCTGGTCTAACTTGAATATGCAATGAGGCGCCAGGGCTTTGTGGCGGAAATATAATTAAACTGGTGAAAGATGTAAAAGATGAAGAATGAGGATGACATCAGGCCGATTTCACACTTGGCAGTCGGATAGCTGGGCCCAAGCCGCGCTCTTGCCACGCAAGGCAGATCAAAGTGCCCTGCCACTGCTAAAAAGGCAAAAGGAGACTTAAGTATGCTAATCCCCAGGACAAATATATTTTAATCTTGTTAGAATACAAGTTAATGCTGCAGCTCAGTGGCTGAACTTGGTCAGACGGTAGAGATCCATTTTTATTTTAGCTATGAATGAGGTAGACCTCCTGGTTTATTCATAGGTAGTAAATGTACAGAACGAACCCCTCTTTGGGCTGTGTCCCCCTCACATAGCCCTTGCTTTGCTGGGGGGTGGGGTTCGGGAGGCTCCCGGGATGGGATGACCCCTGACACAGTTCATCTCTCTTCATGCCTCCCTCTCTCTGCACAGGATCCTGATGGCCAAGAAGGAAACTCCACTCATTTGGCAGGAGAAGAAACAGGGAAACTCTGAAATTAATTAAAAGATTCTCCAAAGCAATCTGTTTCCCTTTAGGCCTGAGGTTTGACAACCAAACCAATTCCTTTCTATCAGCCCCCTCACTTTAATTTTTACAATGTCAATTTTCATTACTATTAATTATTTGCTGAACTCCAACTGTATATTCGGGATTGCCCTGATTAGCAAGAAGCTTGCAGGTTCTTGCGATTGAGTTTCAATTCCTATTAGATGTGAATATGTAAGTCGGGTGTGTATATGCATATGGAGGGTATTAGTTACATAAAGAGGGAAAAAAGCTAAGTCTGTTGCGCTCCCCTGCAAATAAAACCATTATGGTAAAATATTATATATAATTGCAGCTGTATCTGTACATCTGTGTGTGAGTGTGTGTGTGTGTGTGGGGGGGGAGACAGAGAGTGATCGCGAGAGGGAGCGTGCACGCCCACTTAAACGTAAGGTTACAGAAGGTTAAACTGCCCCGTAGACCTGCCTGCTGAATATTGCTGATGGCAGCCATCTAAAAGGTAATTTCTGTCTTGCTGCTCCAGTGTGTGTTAGAATTCCCTCTGCCTCAGGCATAAAACCTGACTCCCACTCAAGCCAGCCAGCACATCCCTGCATTCCAAAGACCCGCCCTGCAGCTCTGGCCCACCCCGGTCCCCACGGAAGGCTGCGGCGGCGGGGCCAGTGGGGGAGGGGCAGCCCCCAGCCGCCCCCGCCCCCGCCCTGGCGCGCCCCCGTTTCCAGGACTTGGGAATGTCCGTCTGCCCTAATCCTCTCAAGCCTCCCTCAAGTTATGAAGTGGCTGGCAGGCACTGTGATTACTGTGCCCACGCAGCCAGTCCGTGGTGGGTTCCACCAGCCGGGGAAGCCAGGCCCAGGGGCTTAGCGGCCCCCAGCCAGAGAACAGTCCCGTGATGCTCTCGGCTCCATGCCTTTCGGGTTTTGTCCTTTAGCTGGTGGTTACCTTAGAACACATTCTAGTCCTTCCTTTGTGCTTCTCGTCCCAGCCCCCCCTGGCTGGCGGACATCCGGGCTGTTATGCCCTTCTGTCTTAAAGAAGAACATGGCCTAACTCGGGCGGAGTCCCTACAATGCGCCCGCATATCTGTTTCCTGAGGCCCGGGTAACAAAGAGCCACACACTGGGGACTTAAAACATAGAAAGTTGTCGTCTCAGCTCTGGAGACCGGAAGTCAGGAAGCAAGGCGCCAGCCGCATGGGTTCCTTCTGGGGCTCCGAGGGCGGCTCTGCACCCCCCCCCAACCAGCTCTGGTCATCCATGCTTGGTGGTCCCTTCCTCTGTCTTCACAGGCCTGCTTCCTGTGTGTGTGTCTGCGTCCCAATTTCTCCTTTTCCTAAGACACCAGTTACATTGAACTGAGGGCCCACCCTTCTCTTGATTCCCTCTGGAAAGACTTTGTTTCCGAATACGGCCACATTCCCAGGTTCACCATGGACCTGGATGTGGGGGCACGCAACAGCAGCCAGGACAGCCAGGACTTGGCATGCAGTGTAGACTGTCTTAAACTCCTCTGGTATCAAGCCCTGCACCGTGGGTTCTGTTCTTACCATGGGTTTTGGGGTGCGGACTCTAGAAGTGAGCTCCTCCTGGAGGTCGCGTGTGCAGCGGTCTCCGTGGCTGGGTCTGAGCGTGCCTTTGTTCTCCGTGTGACACAGCCTTTCAGCTTCCTCTGCTGGGCTGGGGTCTTGCTGACACCACCTTTGACAGGTGGGGCCTGGCCAGCCCACGTCCGTGTGACCCAGCGGGACATCGTCCCTCCCGTGACTCAGTTCATATGAACTGGCTTCGTCAGATGCGGAGCACAAGGTTGCTAGGTTGTGATGACCCCTTTCCCCCTCTGTGCCTTGATTTCCCTCCCGTTTAGCATATGATAGAGGGTACTGCGTGCGCTCGCTGGTGGCTTAGTGTGACGCACGCGGGATCGGGCCTGGCACGGGGTGGTCACTCCCTGGGTAAGCGTCAGCTCTGATGCTCCTCTTTGCCAAGGTCACCTAGGATGCTTTAGTTGTGAAAGTGTGGAATTATAACTCCTGTGTGCTGCCCTCTGGGTTCCTCAGTTTCAGGTAAGCCTCACCCCCTCCTCCACCCTCCCCGGCTCTGCAAGCAGCAGATGCCAAGGAACCTGAGCTTGGGGACCAGCCAGACCTGTCTGCGAGCTCAGACAACCCCGGCCAAGTCCCTTGTGTGCTCCGGACCCTGTTTTCTTCAAAACAGAATTCTACCCGCCTCAGAGGGAGGTTGGCATTCTGCACGTATGGGCCTCCCCACAGAGGCCTCTGGCCAAGGTGGGAGCCGAGGCTGGCCCTCCTGTGGCCCCGCTGGATGCTCTCGAGCACACCCTGTGCCCTCAGAACGCTTGTTACTGGGTGGCTGTGTCGTCACTGTCTCACTAGCTTCCCGTGGGAGTGCGTCTCGTTCCCACAGAGCCGACCAGGGGAGTGTGGGACTGCGTGTCTCAGGCCCGAAGCTGGTGCACTCTGCAGGGCAGACAGCGGAGCCCGTCCTTAGGCGCCCAAGCAGACACTCTGCAGCTAGAGAGTCTCTTTCAGGCGGAGGGGAACAGAAAGAGAAACGTTAGGTGGAGACCCATGTCTGCTCTCTCTCTCAGAGGCCCAGCAGCAAGCACATCAGCTGTGCAGGGCAGGCACACCCCTGGTCGTAGGCTCTGCCTGTCTTCCATCTCTGGCTACCTCGGGGCCTGCCAAGCACTGATCCTGACTGCCGATAGCAGGAACCGCAAGCATTCACCGAACATTTCTGAGTGCTAGGTGCCACACAAAGCCTGCACAGACCAGCTCACCTCCGGTGGGTGAGCCCTATTACTAGCAGGGTCCTAGCAAGGCCCAGGGAGAGTACGGGACTTCCAAAAGCCACCACCCTGGGACCTGGCAGACCTGAGATTTCCTTCCAGGCAGAGGCTTGGCTAATCCCAAGGAGTACCTTGTCAGGATGGATGCTCGGCGTCAGGACATACGTTGGGTGGGGAACTGTGGCAGAGACGTGGTGCTCCCCAAACATTCCATGTGCCCCTGTGGGTTTCCCAGCCTCCCTGACAGTTAGGTGGGGACACCAGATTAGCATTGACCAATGATCTTGGGGCAAAGTGGCCCCCTGGCACCCTTGGGTCTGAGGTTACTAAAAGCAGGTGTGAGTTCCCCACGTTCTTTCCTGTCTTCACAGCTCTGGACACCAGGGTTAGATGGTGATGTCACGGAGCGCTGAGGCCCACGTCTGCCTGGCTTCCTAAATAGCTGCATGGAGCAGAGCCGCCAACCTACTTTGGACATGTGGTGGTAGACTCAGCAGACCATGAGATACACGGACTTGTCAGCTGGCCCTGGCCACAGAGTGGCCTCCCTGAACCCTGTACCTCACAACAGGACTCTGGGACCAGCCTGTCCTGAGGGAGGCAGATAGTCTCCCTGCCCTTGACCCTCCAGCTCCATGTCTTCACTCTCCTCCTCTCCCCATTTGCACCTCCAGGTGTCTAGACCCAGAATGCAGAGGCAGACTGAGGTTCACACCCTGTGCCCAAATTGTCTCCATTGTCATATGCACTTACTGCATAATTTTGCAGGGGCATTTGCTGCGGAGGGAAGGAGCAGGGTTCAGGAGGATGTGGCATCTTCCATGAGGGGGTGTGTGTCTGCGGCTGTGTGCAAAGCCCTTGGGCATGCCACACGCCCTCCTGCTGCCCGGGGCCCCCCTGTAACGTGATGGGATGTGTTGGTGTTTGCCACATTCTCGTAATCTGCTTGGGATGATAAAAATTCAAGGCTAACATGTTTTATTATTCCTACATCCAACCCTCTTTTCTGATGATTCTGGGTGACACTTGTTTAGCTCAGATAAATTTACATTTTCATCTCTACTGAACTTAGTAGGAGAAAACCATATGTTTAACCACGTGTTATTGGTTGTATGTCTCGTATGACCCCTCCACCCAAAAATATAGTGCTCATACCCTACCGAAAACTGAAAGCAGCGAGTGGGTTTTTTCCTTGCTTTTCAGAGAGCATCCATTGACCTACATTGGAGTTTCCTGTTATTTCCTAGTATGGAGACCGAAGTGGTCCAGAACCACTGGGCCCTCTGTGGGTCCCTCAGACCTTGTTCAGGGTGAAGGGTGTGTGTGTCGGGGGGGGGCACTGGGGAAAGCATGAATGTGTCTGAGTCAGCAGCTTGGAACAGGGCCCCAGGACCCCTACTATCTCAGGGGTGGGAGGAAGTGGGGAGGGGTGTGCAGGACGCAGATGGCCCCCCTCCCAGACCAGAGGGCCGGAACCAGCCTGAAGCTTTTCTACTGGAGGGGCAGGTAAATGGGGCTCAGGCCTTCGGGCCACATCCTGGGGGATGGAGGTCCGTGGGTGGCCATGAAAGAGGCTGTTGCCTGACTATCCGAGGTCGGGGTGGGGTGGTGGGAGATCGTGCAGGCATGCCCACCAGATGCTAGTTCATGCGGGGATGGGGATGTGGAGGCTGGCTTCAAGTCACATCGTGAACAGGCCCAAAGAGATGGTGTTCCTAACCACTAACCACTGAACTGCAGGGACAGCTCACTGAGATCCACAACGGATGTGCCCAAGGTGCACCTTGCAGGACCAGGTCAGGGAGCGGGCAGGCAGGGGTGAGAGGGCTGAGGGCAGATCCCAGCCGAGGGGCTGAGCAGGCCCAACCAAGCAGGACAGCTTCAGCCTGCCAGTGGAGGTAGGGCCAGAGACCCTGACTGAAGGAGCCAGATGAATTGAGGGTCTCCAGAGTTGAGTGAGGGAGGCCCCAGGCCCTATGTCCCCAGGCAAGGCCTATGTCCCCAGCTCCTTAGGCCTCTGACGAGTGCAGCAGTAGGAGAGGACCACCCATCTGCCCTAGGAAAGCTCACGTTCTCGGGAAGCCATCTCCAGAAGTTGACCTGGGGAGTAGGTGTGCATGTGTGCAGGTGAGTGTGCATGTCTGTGTGATATGTGTTCATGACTATGTGTGATATGTGCAGCTGTGTGTGTGTGCATGAGTGTTCATGCCTGCATGTGTGTGCATGCGTGTGCCCACCTGTGTGTGCACACCCACCTGTGTGTAGGTGAGTGTGCATGTCTGTGCGATGTCTGTGCATGACCATGTGCAATGTGTGCAGCCATGTGTGTGTGCATGTGTGTGCCCACATGTGTGTGCACACCCACCTGTGTGTGCATGGTGAATGTACACATCTGCATATGTGTGTGTGCACGGGTGCATTCGTGTATGCATGCACATCTGTGTGTCAGGTGAGTAAGGTGTCTATGAGGGCAGGTTTCTACTTGTTATTGTATTTGTCATCAAATGCTAATTGCTTTGGGACCTGAAGTCAAACCATGATGTAGTCAACTGGAGGACAGAACCTCTTCCCACTAGATTTTTGGGGACTAATCGGGCAACTGCTGTGCACACTGAGGTTAGATCCCCGGGGTCAGCTGGATGTCAGGAGTACCCTGTTCCTAGTTGGGATGGATGAGCCTCAGACAGCAGGGCTGGGACTGGGGGCATCAGGATTGCTAACAGGGACCCAGGCATCTTGAGAACACCCGGTGCACACTTGCCAGGTTGGTGCCCCTGCCTAGGCGCCTGGAAGGGGGCACGTGATGCTGCAGGAGAAGCCGCAGACCCACCCCCAGCTGTGCTCACGGGGCGTCCCAATTTTGCGGAGGAAAGAAGAAAGCAATCTGGAAACAATCCTGAAAAATAGAAAGAGTTCCATTTTTACTCCTACACAAACTCGAATTATCTTTCTTGGTGTGGTTGATTCCCATCAGCAGGGGGCCTTTTTAAACATCCAAAACACGGGGGACGCAGCACGGGCCGCTGTCCTTTACTATCTGCTCACTGAGAAACTGCACAATGAGAAAACATAATGATGAATTAAGAAATGCTTTTAGATGCACTGATCACAAGGGCATCTGCAGATACCGACTTGTATAAACATGAAACACTTCATTTATCCAGCCTGTCAGAATTGCTTAACATAAAATGAATTAACAGTTGTGTCATTTAGGATGCTTTCAATCACAAGGAACAGTAAAAGCCAACTCAGCCTGGCGTAGACAAGCCCCAAGGTTCAGCTGGATGGCATCAGGTCAGGCTTGACCAAGGCTTGCGAAGGTAAGGAGGGCTGGTTTCCTTTGTCTTTCCCTTTGCCTGCCGTGGTGTCAGCTTCATTCTAAACTTTCTTCCCTGCATGGATACAAGTTGGCTTCCTGCAGAAACACAGGTCATGAGCTTCTTAGTTCACATCCAGAGGGAAAGCAACCCCCGGCCCCAGGGCCCATCCTCAGAGGGATCCTTCCCAAAGGCTCCCAGCAAGCATTTCTCCGCTCTTCACTGGCTTAAGTTGGGTCATGTGATCTCCCTGAGCCAATGATCAGGTGATGTGCTGACTGACCCACCCAGTCAGGGCCCTCCTGGGGGTGGGGGCGGAGCCAATCCTTCCGCGGAAAACCCTCGTCCTGTGTGGAAGGAAGAGTGTCGGGGTGGCGCAGGATGGGGCCCACCAGAGGTGGGAGACCCGCAGGCGTGCTCTGTAAATGGACCTTGCCCCACCCTGGGGAGCGCATACTGGTTGAGACCACCTGCCCTAGGGGCGGGGTCCGCCACTTTCCAGACCTCTTGGTTCTGGCCCCAGCTCTGCTCCAACCCCGGGCTGAGACGGGTCGGCTCTTCCCCCGTTAGGACATGTTAGTCTCCTGATGACCCCTCCGGGGCTTCTGCTCCTCATCCTTCCCCCTCTGGTCTGCCCCTTCCCACCAGGTCCACCGTGGGCCCACACTCAGGGTCGGTGCAAGGCCCGAGCATCTCCTGCTCCAAGTCGTGACTGGGCTGGCTTCTGCTCCGTATTGGCCCAACAGTGACTTTCAGAGTCTTTGCTGTCCATTTGTCCAGCCACCAGCTCCTTCTGGAGCCGTGACTCCAGGAGTCATTGTCCCTAAGACCCCATTTTCATCCCAGGAAGAGAAAAGCCCCTTTGCTGTCTGGGCTCCAGGTGACTACCTGCCCCACACCTGCCTCTGGGCACAGATGTAATGAAAACATGCGGGCCGGTGAGGCTTCTCCGATCAGAGCTCCATCCTTGGAGCCGGACTGGGCCTTCCTTGGCTTTAGGAAGCCACCCATGCCTCCGTGTCCCCGTGGCCAGCTGGTCCCTGCGAGCACACTTCGGGATTCTTCCCAACTCCTCTTCAGCCCTGCTTTCACACTGTCCCTGTGGCCTGGCCCACACCACATTCGTGGGCTCCCTCTCCTGCCAGGGCCCTTCCTGGGGAGCCTCCCAGGCCACTCCGCTTGGTCAGGGGTCAGGCTGGATGGGCTCCAGGAGGGGTCTTCCCGGGGAGAATTCCTCGAGCTACAGGTCGCCCACCAGGTCCTCTGACCCAGAGAGGCGGACTTCAGGGCTGCGGGAGGGAAGACAGGCATGTGTGACATCACACCGAGCACATGTGGGTTCTGCCTACAGTGTCCCCATCTCTGAGGCACAGGGTGGAACTGAGGATTGTCGTCACTCAGCAAAAAGTGTTGGGTGACCTGCACAAAATTAATTTCCTGGTTGTCGTGTAAATTCCCAGGGGATGTATTCGCACAGTTGCCTGTAATGTGACAGCCTGAACACAGGTCGGTGGGAGGATGGTGAGACCTGAGGGAGGGGAGGTGACGAGGGTGTCCCCCATGCACCCCCACACTGTGCCGTCACCAGCTGCCTCTGGGGAGGACGCACCGCAGGGTGGCCGGGAGCAAGATTCCGGGTTTGGATCTCCAATCAACCACTGCCCAGCCGTGTGAATCCAAGAAAGTCTCTCAGCGTGTCTGTGCCTCAGTTTCCCTATCTCTGTGCTTTCCGCATTAGGCTGTAGGATGATCACCTGTACCCCCAGGCCAGACACCTGGACACTCCTGTTTGCCTTGACTACTCCAAGTCATCTGCTCCGAGAGCCGAGGTCCAGGCTTGCAACGGAGGGTGACCGGTCAAAGCCCCAGTGCCCACACAACCTCCTCACAGCAGTGTGCAGACCTCAGGCCAGGCAGCTGTCCGTCTACGAGCCCCGCGTCCTCCTCTCGAGCCAGGCTTAAGTCTCGTCTGTTGCAGTGATTCTCAACCTTTTCAGGTAAAAGCGTCTCTTTTTTAACATCCAAATGCAGACTCTGAGGTCTATAACCTGATGGTAGTTATCATTTTGGTACTTTCTGAGAAAACAGACAAAACCAAAAAACCTTAGCATTTGTCGATCGCATTAGCACCCACACGTATTTGAGGCACAATTTATATATGTGTTCATATGTATACACACAAATATATGCATTCAAAAATACATACACCCATAAATGTATCTTTATATCAACATAGATACCCACAAATATCTATATATTTATATAATATATACACCTACACATATATATGTATAAATATACACATAAACATATACACCCGCAAATACATGTTAACAGTAGGTTGCTATAACAAAGAGGCCCCAAAATACAATGTATTCTGCAAAGAATACAGAAGTTGAAGTTTACTTTTCTCTGATGACATGCTTCTGCAGGGAAAGGCCCGGGGACGGTGGGGCGGCCTTGGTCCAGGGGATCGTTTGGAAACCCGCATTCCTGCCCGCGGCTGTCCAGCGGGGCTCTCCATGCTGACAGAAACGTTCTGCGTGTGCCCTGTCCAGCACGGTAGCCACTAGCCCGCGTCGCCACTGAGCATTCGCAGTGTGGCTGGCGCAACTGAGAAACGGAATTTCAGTTTTATCTAACCTTAGCTTATTTAAATTAGCCGCCCACGGGGCTGGTGGCCACGGCACGGGACAGCATGACTCCTCCCCAGCCCTGCCGGGTCCCAGGCGGGAGACCCTGCTTGGAGGGGGCAGGCCCGGGGGGGAGGGGAACACTGTGTCTGCTCACACTGTCTTAGAGAATCAGTCCAGGGCCGCTCCTCACGGCAAGGAACCGGGCAAGGGACTTGACCGGGCAGCTGCTGTGGGCATGCGCCAAGTTGCGGTGCAGAGACGGGGGTACCGGAGGACAGTTGTCTGAGCCGTGCCACCTAAACTTGATACATGATATTTACTCTGTATGTAGAACTCACTGGTGAGACTAGGGTCTTGCAAGGCCCTTGGCGGTCACTGCACACCCAGGAGTCCTTGACTAGAGGGGGGCCCCCCACCTCGCTCGGCTCCCACTCAGCCCTTCCTTATCTGACACCGGAGCCCATCCCAAGCGGCGTGCCCCCCTGCCTGTCGCTGATCCTTCTCTGATCCCCTTGGACAGGGCTCCCTGCCCCTTGGGGCCCAGCTGCTCTGGGGACTGGCCCCTGTCGCCCTTGAGACACCTCATCCCACCCAGCCCTGGACTCAGAGCAGCCCAAGGGCCCCCCACTTCATTGTCAAAGGACCTGGATGGCTCTTGGCTCATTCCGTCTCCCCGGCAGCCCTGAGAGGGACCATCCGCCCTCCCTGAGGAGCAAATTCGGCCCAACGACCTCTCCTACGTCCTCTTGCCTCTAACAAAGCCCAGCGTCTGACCCCCCCCCTTCACACAGAGAGATGCCAGGACGCCCCCTGCATTCCCCACCTTGTCTAACAGGAAATCTGACCATTTCAAACTTCACTAGTCCGTAAGTATTTGCTGACCGTTTCTGCACCAGGAGGACGGAGGCGCACGCCCCCAGGGTGCTCCGCTCGCGCCGGGGCCCTGCCCGGCTGCTCCCAGCCCTCCCTACTCTGGTGTCCCAGGCTGGACGACAGAGTCTGCCTTACAAGCAGCGTGACTGTGTACACATGCACTTTACAGTTAGCCCCTCTACTGCCCTGTGCGGTTGAAACTGTCCCCTGTCCGTGTTTCAGGCGCAGAAACTGAGGCTCAGAGGGTAGAGCTGGGAATTAAAGCCTGAGCAGTTTCCTTCCCGAAGGAGAGCACCGGCGGGCAGACAGACCTCTCCTGCGGTCACTGAACAGGAATGCACGCGATCCTGGGTGGGATGCTCCGCTGGGGACCAGGTCGATGCTTCTCTAGAGCCGCATCCTGTCCCGCTCCTGGATGAGTGCCCGAAGCAAGGAAGGGTCCTGGCGGCCACTGGGTCTGAGACGCGGCGGCTGGGTGAGAGTTTGTGCTCAGGGAGCGGGAGCACAAATACCAGCAGGTCTAGTGGGGCTTGGGATCGGGGGAGGCCTGCCCGAAGGAGGTCGGAACCCCTCCCTGGCAGCCAGGCTGGGCCCAGAGAGGATGCAGAGAACATAGAGGCTGAGCGGCAGCAAGGAGCTCGTCTCCGTGGATGGCCTGAGGACCCGGAGCAGGCCAAGGAGGCGCTGCGGTCAGACCCATCTGCCGGAGGCATATCTGGGGGCAGAGAAAGGGCGTTGGACCGAGGGCCAGAGAGAAGGGCTGAGGGCCTGCGCTGGGCGTGGAGGCATCGGTGGTGAATCCCAAGAAACGGAGGCCGAGAGAGGCGGCCGAGGCTGGCGGGCAACGTGGTGCTGGCAGCTGGCAGGGCAGGCTTGCTCCCGCTGAGGCCCGCATCTGCCCCCGCTGGGCCCAGACTCCCTTCTGCTTGGTCAAGGGAGAGCAGGGCCCCGTCCAGGCCCTCCCATCCCTTCCACCCAGCACAGGCCGGGGCAACCGAGGCTCAGGGCAACAACTGCTTTTGCCAAGTGTCCTTGGGGGTTCTCATCGGGCGCTCCCCATCCCAACCCTGGGTCGGCCGAGAAGGAGGGATCCTTACAACAGCAAACATTCTCCTGGGGGAGCCCCTCCCAGGGCCCCGGCCCCTGGCCTGCCCCTTGCTCCCAGGGATTGTCCTGAGCACCACTGACCAGGACTTCATGGTTCAGAAGCCACCAGAAGGCAAAGGGTGAATGGCGGCTGTTCCCAGACCCCGTCAGAGCCCGGAAGGGGCTGTGCCGGGCTGCATGCACGGCTGCGTTTTCTGTGTGCCGGGCGTCTTTAAAAGTGGGAAGAGCTGAGGTCCGAAGAGAAAAGGAGGACCATCTCGGGAAGTGACGGGGCATCTGCTCTCACCACACTCTTTTACATTTCTAATCAGGAGCCAGGCCGGGATGGGCGGGGCTTGGTGTGAGGACAGCTCGGGCAGAGAGTCAGGGACGGGCTTGACTTCGGGGTGCCAGGCTTTCCCAGGAGGAAATGGGTCAGAAAGTTTTAAAGTGCAGCACAGAGGGGGGCCCCTCGGCAAGGCTGAAAGTCCTCCCCAGCGCGGGGATTGCTACAGGATGGCATTCTCTTCCGTCGTGGCGTTAAGGTTCTTAAGACACTTAAAATTCCCTGATAGTTCTTAGCGACACATGACACTGATGTGCAAGGAGCTCTTTCTCCACTGAGCTCTCCGCATGCCTACCCGTGGCTCAGCCTTGAGACACATGAGGCCAGAGCCGTCTAAACACCTGAACTCGGGGCTTGGTGTCCAGAACCTTCTCTCTTTATGCCCCAAGATCCTTTCTGCATGAGGATGGTGCAGCTGGGCGCGCGGATCCCGGAGGCCGGCCGCACCCCTGGCTGTTGCCATGGTTAGCTCCAGGCATCCGCGGGGGCTCCAGAAAACCTGGTGGCGGGACTCGATCGGGCAGGAGAGAATGGGCTCATGGGGAAGACGGAAATTTTTCTAAAAGTGTGCAAACAGTTTAGTGAGCCCCACAGAAACAAAAGGAAAAGAAGGGAAGACAAAGCAACAAAGGGCGCAGAGCAAAGCCAGACTCAGCCCCAAGATGAGGCTCATGGGAGGAGCGGGGCAGGGGGGTGAGGGGCAGGGCGGAGGTGTCAGGTGTCGCCCCAGCACCAGGGACGGCCAGGAAGAGGAGAGAGCGCAGAGCATCTGAGGGGTTCCTGAGGACATGGGGAACGGAAGTGGGACCGAAACACATGGACGGGAGCAGTTGAGGAAGACGGACGGAAACAGCAAAATATCTACGTGTGCATCACTAAGCAGAGCATGACTGCAGTGCCACACGATCGGGGAGGAATCAAAGGAGCTTAGCCCTTTCTGTCCCAGGGCAGCACAGAAACTGAGCCAAGGGTGAGCGGATGGCCCAAGGTCACACCCGCCAGGTCTCTTGCGTCCCTCCGTTGCAGGCTTTTTCCCGGGCGCCACTCGGCCTTCTGTTCATTACTTGCCCTCCCTTCCTTCCTTCCTTGCTTTTTTTTTTTTTTTTTAAAGATTTCATTCACTCATTTGTTAGAGAGAGAGAGCCTGGGCGCGAGAGAGTGAGCGAGAGTACAAGCAGGGGGAGCTGCAGGCAGAGGGGGAAGCAGGCTCCCCGCCGAGCAGGGAGCCCGATGTGGGACTCGATCCCGGCGCACCGGGATCATGACCTGAGCCGAAGGCAGCCACCCAACCGACTGAGCCTTCCTTGCTTTTTATTGAGGCACAAGGGACATATAACCTTACAGGCACAATGGGGCACAATGATTCGATACTTGTATCTACCGTGAAACAGTGTGATGGGCAACATGGCCGCTGTGGGTGGAAACACTGTAGTGCATATTGGAAAGTTGCTAAGAGAGTACATCTTAAAAGTTCTCATCACACACAGATAAGTTGGTAACCGTGTAAGGTGACGGATGTTAACTAGACTTATGGTGGTGTGGCTTAGCTATATATCCAGCCTGCCTTTTAAACACTTGGTCACTCTGGAGTTCTGGGATACAGAAACCTGGAAGGAGCAAGAACGATGTTGAGACGGAGGGAAGAAGCAATTGGACAGGAAGCAAGAGGGCCGAACTCAGGCTCTGAGGACTGCAAGGGCGCAGGGCAGGGAGGCACAGGGTGGGAGCGGCTGGAGGAGAAGGGGCTGATGGAGGAGCAGGGGGGCAGCTGGGGGAGCAGGAGGAGCAGCTGGAGGAGGGGGGCAGCTGGGGGAGGAGCAGCTGGAGGGGGTGGGGCAGCTGGAGGAGGGGCAGCTGGGGGAGGGGGGCAGCTGGAGGAGCTGCTGGAGGAGGAGCTGCTGGAGGAGGGGGGCAGTTGGGGGAGGAGCGGCTGGAGGAGGAGGAGCTGCTGGAGGAGGAGCTGCTGGAGGAGGGGGAGCTGCTGGAGGAGGAGCTGCTGGAGGAGGAGGAGCAGCTGGAGGAGGAGGAGCTGCTGGAGGGGGAGGAGCTGCTGGAGGAGGAGCTGCTGGAGGAGGGCGAGCTGCTGGAGGAGGAGCTGCTGGAGGAGGAGGAGCAGCTGGAGAAGGGGAGCTGCTGGAGGAGGAGCTGCTGGAGGAGGAGGAGCAGCTGGAGGAGGAGGAGCTGCTGGAGGGGGAGGAGCTGATGGAGGAGGAGCTGCTGGAGGAGGGGGAGCTGCTGGAGAAGGGGGAGCTGGAGGAGGAGCATCAGGTACCATCTCGGTCCATGGCACCCAGCTGAGCCTGGAGCAGGAACAGACGGAAGAGGTGGCTGATTTGGGGTGGGGGTAGTAAGGTGGAAAGCAGTACAGTAGGGATGCAGTCACCAGGGAAACAGGAGAGAGGAAGACAGCCCCGGAGGGAGTGCGGGTTCGCTTCCTCCCGTGAAATCTCTCTGGCTGCCGTAGAGCATCTTTGGTAAGGGAGCGATGACCCTGTGCGTGTAGCACAGGAATCCTGACCGCCGTGGGGATGTGAAAACAAATGAGAGGAAGGGAGAGATTTAGGGGAAGTTATACCTTTGATTTATGGAAACGGTGGAAG